>NC_135631.1:47112642-49512642 GCF_053574225.1 Canis aureus
ATTGTAGGAAAAAAAAAACATATGAAGATTGTTTGCAGAGGGTCAACTAAGCCTTGCATCTAACATCTGAGCTCTTCGCTGCCTGCTTGAGGGTTTGCGGAGGCAACAGAGAAACCTGTTGGGCTAAATAAAGAAATGACAAGAGAGTGCTATTAGGTGAACGGCATTGGGGAACTATCATCAAATTGATCTTAAGAAAGGCTGGTTCTGTGAAATAAGTCATTTTCCTTCCTCTGGCTACACATCACTGACTTTTTGGAATCTCTACAAGGCAGGTAAGCCTTGATACAGAAGAAAACCAAACACACCGACGTCAGTTATCTGAACTAAGCTCCACTTTAGCAGCCTGGAGTTACGGCCCGTGGCAGGAGAATTCAGCAAGGTTCCACGTGCAAAGGTTTCCGCCTTCATCATCTTACCTTCTCTCTCCAGGCCTTGGCGGTGGAGTGCACGTCAGGTTTTTCTTCAGCATGCGAGAGGCTCAGTTTCAAAGGCTTGGGTTTTCACATCCATGTCACTATCACAGATTGAAATGTGACACGGGTACCTGGCTGCATACTTTTCTTTAAACCTGAGCCAGTAATACTGCAAAATGTTAGGGGAGGCACTCTTTCATCTCACACTTTAAAGCGGAAGGTTTGTTGATGTAACCCAATTTCCAGTCTGCAGAGGTCACCCTGTAATGCGGCGCGATGATGATAAGCCCATCAATCCTGTTTGATGTTCAAAGTTCCCTCCCCCCACCCCCCCACCGTTTTACCCCCACTTTGTTTTGGAAAGTAAGTTTAGTAATAGTGATATCCTGGCTTGCCAACATGTGATGATGTGATCTCCCCTGACACTCACAGAGTGGCTTTTTAAAGCCACGCAGATGCTTTGCAGGGATTATACCCTGGAGATAATTACGAGAGGGAGAAGAGAAATAAGTATGTTCTTACATACATTTGGTAATGTTCTCGGGAAGGGTAGGTGATTGGATGCCGAGATACCGAGCTCTGGTGGCTGGCTCTCCTGTGACCCCTGACAGCGGTGAAAGTCATTCTGTGTTGTAAGCGTTCAGTGATCGATGTGAAATCAGCTGGTTGCCTCACTGGGGCCACCATATGCTGTGGGCGTGTGGGCATGAACTGAGGGTAGGTGAGGGGAATAGACAGGAACCAGGGTTAGGGACCGAGAAGGCAGGAGACGATGCCTATGACATCCTCGGTCACCCTTGGTGGAACATACATGACCTAAAGTCAAAGGCCACACCACCGCTTCTGGTCCCCATCCTAAGTCAAGAAACAGAATCAGGGAGGGACATGGACCAAAGCCTGTTACCTAGAACATTGGAAGGTCCAAGTCTGTTGGGGACCAGGCCAGTGGGATTGAGGTTGAGACGTGTAAGCAAGCCAGTACGTGGTCACTTCCGACGTAAAAAGACACACATGATTCAAAGTTTTTATTTCATTTGATTTCAGTGATTTAACCCATTGCTGTCTTCAGCAGCCAGATCAGTTTTACCGTTCTGGTTTAAGAACACCTCCCTCACCACCCTTTTCTCACGGAAGACCAGGGCTCCAGTGAGGGCAGTTGGTTCTGGCTAGCACCTGCCTGTTGTGACAAATGTGGTTACCTTTGTTTTCAGGTCCCTTTTGGACAGGAGACACAGCAAGACACCTTATGATGCTAGGGGTCCCCTGGGCAGCGCCAGGAGCTTATATAACCCTTTACCCCCTGGGTGAACCATCCTGGTCATTATGTACCCTTTTGCAAAGACCTGTATCAGCAGCAATGGCAATAAAGGGTATTCACCGCCCTGCTTGGTGACACCTTTCAGTGTGAACTCCACAGCCACTTGCAGCCCCCCTAAGACCTACGGGCATGACGAGATGGGGTGGATGGTAGTCCAAAAAGAAAGGAGACCGGTATTAGTTTCGGACCCTTCCAAGTGAGTTGAAACTTTCTGTGTTGCTTTCAAGCCTCTGTCAAGGTGAGGATTACTCGATGGTTCCAGAAGCCCCATCACCACCAGTGACTCAGCTGCACAGTCTGGCTTAGGCGTTTTCCTTAATGACTAAGAATCAGAACTTCTCTGGTTAGTGTTTTCCCAGCACCATAGGACTGTTTTGGAGGTTTGGGAACCAAAGCTAGAAGTCCTCGGCTTGCTTTGAGTTGCCTTTGGGTGCTTGCTGGGGAAGGGAGGGTGCCCTCATGGGTCCCGCCCGGGCTTCCCGCACCTCCTACCTTCTGCTCCTTTCAGGCAAAACAGCCTGGCCTTCCGTGTTTTATGTCTGAAGGATGACTTGGGCAACTAAAAACCAAACCAAAGGAAACACAAATTGAAGGCCACTGGAACAAAGGATCTTCAGGCCTTCCAGCTCATTGAGAAATTAGAATTTTTTTCCGGTAAATATCAAAACGTACAATCTGATGGTAAATGCTGGGACAATGCAAGGAGAATGATTTCCTTCCTTCTCCAGGATCCCTATCGAGGCCCATAAAATGGGAACATCTGTCCTTCTGGAGATACTGAGAAGAGAGGAGACTTGCAGCCTTTCTCCAGCCCCCTCCCGAAGGACCAGGGGACTTCTTTGATTGCCTCATATGGGGAAAGGAACTGACTTGGTGGGGCTCAGCCCCCCAGTTGGCCGGCCAGCAGGGCAGGCTCTTCCCTCCTCGTGGGAGCCCGACAGGGCAGGCTGTCCCTCTGCCCCCCGAAAGCCTGCAGGTTGGGGGGGTGTGGGGAAGCAGGGGGCCCCCCGGGACCTCAGCAACTAGCCTCATTGTCTGAGCCAGCTTTACTAGCAATAAAGCTGATAGATTGATCCCTGTGTGACTCTTGCATCCATTTCTCAGTAAGTTCTGAAACTGTAGGGGTGGGAGACGGAGGAAGTTTCCTTGGAGAAGCTCCAACAGCTAAATCCTCGTTCCCTGGCCGTTAATTCTGGATTTCCCCCGTATTCAGAGCACACCCCTCTGGATCCCTTGACCCGTGTCATGGTGCCTCCCACGTCTAGACTAATCATCTGTCCTGTTTAGGCCTTCTCGCCCCTCCACCTGTCGTATCCTGGGCTCTGCCCACAGCTGGTGCGCAACGATCACTCACTGGGCTCCAAGCCCCAGGCACTGGTCACACAGCCTGTTCTGTCCCGGTCCCTTGCTCTTCCTCATGCTGCCTCTGCAGTTCAGCTGAACGCACGGCCCTGTGAACTGCAGGAGGTGGGTCTGGTTTTCACAAGAAAGCGGGGAGTTGCACCCCGGCTGACAAGAGCCATCAGCTCAACCACAGCATTTTGCACTCAGACGTGCCCAACGGTTTAATCTCAGGATCCCTTCCTCTGATCCATGCAAACCCAGGTGCCCGTCAGTCGCAAGCTGGCAGGAAGCCTTGCAGCCTCACATGCAGTTTGCAGCTCCAGGAGACACCCCCCGCCGCTCCTTCATCTCTTCATTTCTCTCTTGGGCAGACCGGTGTGGCACTTGCCCTCAGACTGCTTCATGGGGTCCATCCGGATCCCACTGTGGGTCCATCGTCATCGTCCCTGCGTCTGGGTTCAGGGGAAAGGCAGGTCCTCTGGCCTCCCTCAGTTGCACTGCAAGGTCATGCGCTGTGCCCTGCTCTTGCCCATCTATCCATCCGCGCCTGCCTTCGTGTAGAACATGTGCCCCAACTGCAGCCCCTTCCCTCCTCGCACCTGCTGTGGTTCCACTCTGTGCCCTCCCTTGTTGGCTGCCTGCCTAAAATGCCCTCCCCATCCACCATCTCCCCCCGCACCCTGGGGTTTGGACAGCGAGCACAGGGAGCCTCTGATCTAGAGGGCAAGCGAGAAGCCAGTCATAGGAGAACCCCGGGGCCTGGTGCCGTTGGCCATGGCTCACTCCTGGATTGGTGGTGTTTGCGGGATGACTGGCTATGCGAAAGAGTCCAGAGGCTATGTGGACAGGAAAGAAATGCTCTCAGGGCTGCCTTTCTTGTATGCCCCTCAATTCATGCACTTGAGGATGCCGTGAAAGGCAAAGGCTCTCTGTCCTGTCATTTTTCTCATCGTCACTTCGCTGAAACACTGTGGTTTGTCTTCCTTGGGGATACATTGCCTTTCCACTAAGACTCATTTAAAATAAAAGCACCTGGTGGAGCACAGGTAACCGATGCAGGCCAGATTCAGATCAGAGGATACAGGTTTTGGTTCTAGAAGCCTGGTGGGAAATATCTAGGTCATTTAACTTTAGATGTCAGACAAGATCCCAGAGTAGATCCCAGTCTCCTGCAGGGCCCCCACCTCAGGGAAATGGGGTAGGTGGGAGGTTTGTCCCTCAATCAACCAAGCTTGGGTTCAGGCCATGGCTCTAGTCTGAGTGGGAACTGCCTCGCAAAGTCTGGGCAATTCTGACCCTGACCGACTTCCACATTTTTATCTCGAGCTCAGACCTACATATCTGTTCCAGATGTGTGTCTCCAACTGCCTCCTTTCATCTCCTTTGGGGTACTAGATGTCTCCGAGGTCTTTGAAATACAGGATATTTCAAAGAGCATGTGCGAGCATGGGGAGGAGGATGGGCAGACGGAGAAGCAGACTCCCCATTAAGCAGGGAGCCCATGGAGACTTGAACCCAGGACCCTGAGATCATGACCTGAGCCAGAGGCAGACACTTAACCGACCGAGCCACCCAGGCGCCCCTCTTATCCTCATTTCCAACTCCAGCATCACCAGCCCACCAATGGGATTTTCTCCATGCTTGGCCTCTGCATCCGTGGCCCTATATCCAGCCATTTGCTCGAGCAAGAGTCCTGATGGGATTTCCTCTTCCTCACACACAGTGTGGCAGCAAGCCAGCTCTACCATTTCTTTCCCAACAGAAAACTCAAATGCCCCCAACTCCCTGCCTCCACACTGGTCCCAGGCCCTTCTCTTTTCCAGAAAGCAGCCGATGTTAGGAAAGGTAATTTGAATACTGTTGCTCCTTCGCTTTAAAGCAGATCAGTGCCTTCTCGGTGCAGTCAGAACAGACTCAGGATGCATTTCTCACTGCCTCCAATGAGACCAAGCTCTGCAGGGACTGGCCTCTCTTCAGCTCAGCCGTATCTTTCCTCTGTCCCCTGGGCCAGTGCACCTGCTTCGCTCCCGTCATTTGCATTTGTCCGGTGCTCTCCCTGTCAGGACCTTCATGCAGTATTCCCTCACTCGGGTCGCTGTCCTGCCCTCCTCTTTGCTGAGCTCATTCCCCTCATTCTTGAGTTTTGAATGAACTGTCACCTCCTCAAAGAGGCCCTCCCCAACTACCCAGTCTGACTAGGTCACCTCTTCCTGTTTGATTTTCTTCCATCCTTGCATCCTCTTATTTCTTTCATGACACTGATTACCACGTGTAGTTCTGTATTTGTCTAGTGCTTTAATTCACTAAGCTCCAGGGGGGCCAGTGCTATTTTATCCAGCATCCAGCACAAGGCCTTGTAGCTGGTGAATGCTTCTTACATGACTGAATCATCTAGTTCCACATTGGGTCTGGGTGAACAGGATGATGATGCCCACTCGGGAACTGGGCACACCTGCCAGCAGTTAATGCCGTGGGCAGATCCCAGACTGCTGTGTTCTTGGGGAGAGCGCTCTGAACACAACAGCCAGGGTTCAGTGGGCTGCACTGGGCACACATGAAGGTCGCAGACCTCAAACACCTGCAGCTTGACACAGCAAGGCAGGAACAGATGGGAGCCACTAATATCAGGGCCCTCAGCGTCTTCCGTGGCCTATTTCCCTGGGGGCTGGACAGGTAGCTCTAAGTCTATAGCATCAAACCATTAGAAGGTCAAGGCATTTGAAGGCTATAAAAACATGTGGAAATATATCATTCTTGCCTGTGTATTTGGTAGGGAAGGGTCCTCATTTGGGTCACTTTAGGACCTCTGTGCCTTGTGGGCAGTTGAAGTCCTCATACTGCATTTCAGGGGAATGCACTGCATCAGAATATGCATGTGGAAATTTGGAAGGTACATTATTTTTTTTAAAAAAAGGAAGGTACATTATTACCACCACCACTTCTATTCCTACGAATGCTCCTAATATTAGCGAGAGGGATTTCATGCACCATATGGCATTGCTGGTACCTGAAACTTACGTTTCAGACGCTATATGAAATTGTTGATCCAACTGTACGTAAAAACAGCTGACCCATCATTTTTGTTACATATGTGAGCAAAAACCTTGCCAAAACAATATTCTGAGGCAAGCCTTGTTCCATTTCCAGTTTACAGATTAGGACATACAGAGGTTAGGTCTTGCCCAAGTTCACGCAGCCAGGAAGTAACAGATCTCGACTGTAAGCCCAGGTTATTGGTATGTGATCTTAACTAATATATTATGTGTAAACTTACAACCACCTCAATCCCATACATTCCTTGTGCTTTATTGAATTCCTTGTGCTTCAAAGAACCCCAGCATATCCACAACCATCAGAAGGTGGGTTTGAAACATACACTTTACATTTACTGTTATGAAGCAGACAAAAGCTGTGAAAGTCTAAACAAAATCTAACTGTAAGAAATTGTTAACAGTACAGCAAATTCTAAGGATGATAATAAAAATCGCCCCTAATCCTATCAACCAGTGTTAACCATTATTAATATTTTAGTGTTTTCTCTGAGATATTTTTCTATACATATTTGTGCATAGATTATTTGAGGTCATTGAATCTTGTTTTTTTCCTATTTGTCTGTTTGTATTTTAATACTTTTACTTGATATCCTATCACTCACATTTCCTCACATATGAATTATTCTCCATACCTGATTTTTAGTTGGTTTCAAATATTTGATTGTGCAGACGCATGCTAATTAGTTTCCTTGTTGTCACATATTTAAATTGTTTGGGGATATATTTTAGGTGTCCTTTTGTAAATAGTACTTCCCTGTTACGGGTTGAATGGTGCACCGCAAGAGATGTGTGCAAGTCCTAACCCCTGGGACCTGTGAATGTGGGAATAGGGTCTTTGCAGATATAACTGAGTTATGATGAAGTTGTCCTGGTTGAAACTGGTCCTAAATCTAATGATTAGTGTGCTGGTCAGGGGGGAGAGATTTAGAAGCAGAGACGGTGGCCTCTGGAAGATGGAGGCAGCTGCCTACGAAGGAAGACCATGAACTGTAGGGAAGCATCAGAAATCAGAAGCTAGAACAAGGCAGGAGAAAATTCGTCCCTAGGGCCTCCACATGGAGCACAGTCCAGCTGACACCTTGCTGGTCCCAGAACTGGGAGAGAATAAGTTTTTGTTCTTTTTAGCCTCCCCCTCTCCCACCCCAAGTTGTGGCAATTAGTTTCAGAAGCCCTTGGAAACTAAGACAAAAGTAATATGATGTTTTTTTGACTAAATTTGAGAAACATTTTTCTTTAAAGAGCAGAAGGGCTTAATCTTTTTTCCTTTGTTGCTGTCATTAATAGAATTTAGTCGAACATCTTTGACTTATTTGATTTTTTTTAATGTGCTTCTTTATGTTGCTTTTGGGAGGGGGGGTCTCTTTATTTGTTTATATTTCTCCATTGTTTTAAAACGTATATATTTTATGACCTCTATGCTTTTCAAAACTGTTATCTATCTTATATCTTTTCCTAATTGCCAGAATTAAGATTGAAACAGCAGGATCTGAGTTGCCTATACTAGAGATTAGGAGTTGAGCAAATTTAGTTTTTCCTTCGTTTCCACTTTTAGCTCTTAAAATATGGTGACTGCACCTCACATTTTCTTTCTCTTTTTTTTTTTTAAATTTTTATTTATTTATGATAGTCACAGAGAGAGAAATAGAGAGAGGCAGAGACATAGGCAGAGGGAGAAGCAGGCTCCATGCACAGGGGGCCCGATGTGGGATTCGATCCCGGGTCTCCAGGATCGCGCCCTGGGCCAAAGGCAGGCGCCAAACCGCTGCGCCACCCAGGGATCCCACATTTTCTGAGTAAGTATCATGCTTCTGTGCCAGTGTTTACAAGCAATAGCATATCTCTGCTTCACAGAGGAGGAGATCAAAGTATTGAGAGATTATGGAACTTGCCTGAAGTTCTAGGCAGAGTTGGTCGGCCCAATGCTGAAACAGGGTTTTCTACTCCTGGAGCTGTGTTTCCTACCACTGTACTATCAGGCCTTCCCAAATAAGTTCTGGGGCTTTAGGCCTAAATCGTAATAGATTATGGTGATCTACATTAATTATATCTTCTATTTTAAGATATCTTTGGAGATCTTATTTTAGTATTAAAGATAGATTGGTTGAAATTTAAATTTTAAAAGATGGATTGATTGATGGATTAATTGATTGATTAGCTGATTTCTGCATCTGCGTAGCCCGTGGTCAGAGGCTTCATGGGACTTAGCACATGTGTCACGTGCTTGCTCAGATCAGAGGTGACTCTCATCTCAAGACCAAGACCGCTCTTCAGCTGTATAAAAAATAAGCCATATGGGAGAGATCTCAGAACACCAAGTGACCCAGAAACCAGTCAAAGAATTATGCTCTATCCCCTTATTTTTGACTCAGTATTAAAACATTATATATTGGCTCTCTATTGCTGCATAACAGATTACCCAACACCCTAGTGGCTGAAAACAACAAACATTATTATCTCAGAGTTTTTGTGTCAGGAGTCTGGGCCTGGTTTGAATGGATGCCCCTGGATCAAGGTCTTTTGCTAGACTGCAATCCACGTGCTTGCCAAGAGTGCGTTCCCATCTGAAGGTGCGACGAGGGCAGTGAATTTGTTGGTAGGGTTCATTTCTCCCCAAGTTATTGGACAGAGGACCCCAGCTCCTCATAGCTCCTTGATCGGGGCAGTTGACGGGGGAGCTCTTTCAGTGCCTTACCACGTAGGCCTCTCAACTGGGCAGGTTACAACATGGCAGCAGAAATTCCCAGGGTGAGGGGGAGAATGAGAGTGCCCAAGGCAGGAGCCACATTCTTTTTGTAACCTGACCCTGGAGGTAACATTGTTACCTCTGCCACATTCTGTCTGCTATAAGAAGATAACTAAATTCAATCCACTCTCAAGGAAGGAGGATTACACCAGAGCAGGAACTCTAGGAGATAGGGATCACTGGAGGCCATCCTAGAGGCTGCCTGCCTCCATTGGTTTTAGCTCTCTGCTCATATGATAACATCCTAAATCATACTTATGACTTGAAGGTTTGAATCACCTGACATCTTTCAGAGGAAGCTGATACTGAGAGTTTGCATGGCTGCTGGGTACATGCTTCTGAGGAGATGTTTTGCCACCTCTTATAATCTGTTTCAGGAAGAAATGATTAGCAGTGAGCATATGGACCTGCTTTAACCTAATTTCAGCAATGAATTAGATGGTCCTTCATTGTCATTTTGTATTTAATGTGGCAAAGGACATTGTTAAGAGGGATCAAAATTTGTTGCTTTGTGTTCTCGAACTTGGGAATTTCTTTCACTTAATTTTGTACTTTGGGATATGTGTAGGCCTGCACTTTTTCACTGGTATTTCTGTGAATTATAACTGTCAACCATTGCAGTCTGCTTACACAGGCCTTGCTTCATCTCAAGGAAACTTTTTCCTCTTATTCCTTTGATTATTGCTGGTTTTCTTTTCTTTCATTCATTTCTTCAGAAACAACTTTCAGCCTCAAGTTGGCTTTATGATATTTTGATCATTGGCAGCTTTCATTTCCTCCTTCCTGCTTAGGGTTTTCCTTTGTTCTAAGAAAACTTCAATGCTCACTGTGATGGATTCAAGTTTTTGTATCATTGGTTCTGCCCCAACTTCAATGCAGATTTTTTTTTTAAAGGTTTTATTTATTTATTCACGAGAGACACACAGAAGAGGCAGAGACACAGGCAGAGGGAGAAACAGGCTCCATGCAGGGAGCCCGATGTGGACCTCAATCCTGGGACCCTGGGATCAGGACCTGAGCCAAAGGCAGATGCTCAACCACTGAGCCACTCAAGCGTTCCTTCAATGCAGATTTTAAAGATGTTAATTCTAAAAGCGTGGTTTTTGTGTTCTTGCCATTGGTTCTTCATTTTATCCTCACCCTTTTAATTCCTCCTTTTATTTTTCAGTTCATCCTCTTATTTTCTTAAGATTATGTGTTCCTATTCATAGTTACCTTGTCTCCTTGTCCTTCATTGAGGAAAACAAGCATTTTCTAGAAATTCTTCTCAGTACTGAAATATTACAAACCATTTTATTCATCCCTATGGATCGAATGCTATTTTTTCTTTTCTTTTTTCTGCAGATTATTTTCTCCATGTCGGTTTTCTTTTTACTCACCTTCAAACAAGGGTCCAGACTCACTATTTCTCAATAAACAAAGTTAGGTTGGCCTTTATACACCTTGAGACTGAATTATTTCCTTGGTTGTGCTTGTGAAGGCTGGTGTACATATTTGTCTCCCGTTTTACAACAGACTTAAATCATACTGTACCTCTACTCTATTGAAGGAGCAATTCACTCCTTCCCTGACTTCTTCTTTCTCTAGTTTGATGAACTGATTGAATAATATTAAAAACTTTGACATTCATGATCACAGGGCTGTGTACCAACACCATCTATACCAATGTTCCAAAATGCACCACGCTGTATTTCTAGGATCTTCCCTCTTATCTACTACCCAGTGGCTTCTGGCTTTCTCTCTCGAGCTGCAGATAGAATCTCAGAAAGATGTTAGGTAGCCCGGCTCCACCCATGTGGAGTTATGTCCATTTTCCTAGATTCAGACTGCTGATAGATTCAGTCTGCTGATGATTTTTGGTGTATTTACTTTTCCTGTGTCTTCATGGATATTTTAGCAGGAAGTTGGAATTGCACAGTGGCTCTTACCAAACATTGTTTTGAAAGGAAAATCTGTATTGATATAATAATATTTGCCCTCTTGGATCTGTTTGCCCCAGGGCTGCTTAAAGATCTTTGTAAAGGACTGAGATTATGTCACTCCCTGCTGAGAATCCCTGAATCTCCTTCCTATCTAAACTCTTTGTCATGGAATCTTTAATCTGTGAAATCTCCAGCCTCATACCTCACACCGTGTTCCAACCCCCTGTACTTTAACTAGTGATCTTCCCTCTACCCATGTTGTCCTTTCTTCCAAGTTTGTTTCCAAAGTGCTTGTTCAAGACAGCTCCAGCCTCATCTCCATGAAGAGGGAACTTTATAATTCCATTTTTGTGCCTCCATCAGACTGCGTGCAAGAGTTGGTCTCAGTATTTCTATCTCCTTATCAAAGGCCCATGGGTGAGTAGAGATGGTTTCTGGTTTATTTGTATTCCTAGAACCTGATACACATTGTCTGGTCTGATACAGAGGATATTGTCTGGTCTATTCATACAAAATGCTAGTATACATTAAATGCATTAAAAAGTGGCTTCAGATTCATTTTTTTAAAGGATTTTATTTATTTGTTCATGAGAGACACATAGAGAGAGGCAGAGACATAGGCAGAGGGAGAAGCAGGCTTCCTGCAGGGAGCTTGATGTGGGGGACTCGATCCCAGGACCCCAGGATCACGACCTGAGCCAAAGGCAGGTGCTCAGCCACTGAGCCATCCAGGTGCCCCTGGTTTTGGATTCAAAACCAAATATGTATTTTTGGATATATAAGCAATTTTTCTTCGTTCTCAGTAAAATAAAGAGTGAAAAATATAGGGGCTAGTTCCTCTCTAGGTCTTATCTCTTAAGGATTTGCAATTCAATTTTTGAAGTTTCGTTGTTGTTGTTGTTGTTCACTAAAATGAAAACCTCTTATCCTGTAAAATAAAAAATCATAAACTGCACTGTGATTTTAGTGCTTGTGATACCCACTCTATGATGGTCGGGTGTATCCACCCTCCTACTGGAAGCAATGGCGTTGGGATGGTAGCCAACATTCCCTAAGTGAATTTAAAAATCTGAAATGGACATTCCCTAAGTGTATTTAGAAATCTGAATTCAATCCCTCTATCTCCTTTCCCCTCCCTTTCAGTTCCCACTTTACTCCTTTCCAGGATTGTTTATAGTTTAAACAACCAGAATATTCTGGGAGTTGCCTCATCAGCTACATGGAGCCCTCACGTTGGTGCAGTTAGGCCATAAATCCCTGAGGAGACCATTTACCCCTGTAGGCGTGTCACCTTTAACCTTTGAAAAACAAGTTGACCTGGTTCACCGAGTTGTTTCACATGAAATCCCTCTATTAAGTAGCACAGAAATAGTGTTGTTTTTCCCTTCCTGGATGCTAAAATTAGTTTTTGTGGAAATGATTTAGCTGTCGCTAACAGTATTACGGACTCCTGTGTGACACAGTAGCAAGTACACATCAGCTGTTAAGAAACAAAGATCTTGCTTTCCTACTGGAGACATATGGTTAAAACCACAACAACAACAATTACAAAAAGTACCAAAAGGATATTTTGCACACACTGAAAAAAAATGCAAGAGAATTAGTTCTAAGTCATCTATCACCGACTTTTCCTTGAAGTATCAGTATCTCATAAACACTGAATAGCATTGATCTGATTTTTGAAAATTTGAGGTTAAATTAAGATATGAGTTACTTTAGCAACAAGGAGATGGATAGAGTACGTTAGGGAGTGAGAAGTAGTCTTTTGCTGTTGTCACTTATGAGAATTAAAGTACAAGAAGAGCTCAGGCAAAAAAAAAAAAAAAATTCTAATTGCAGTGCAATCCACAAGTTTGCACATCCTATAACAAGAAAGCTCCTTGTTAGCTGCCAAAATCTGCCATCCAATCTGTCTGGTAGTTGATTTCATTATTGCATTTTGATGTGCCCTTGACAAGCTTTAGCACACAGAAACTCAACACCTCCTCCTGAACCCTCTAGTACCAGAAAGATCATGGAGGGATGACAAAGGCCTGTGCTTGGCTTCTTATTATTCACATCGCTGGAATGTTTATAAACAGAGCAGAGTGTAACGAGAGCAAATGCTCAGCTCCATCAAGCGGCTCCCTCGTGTTGCATGCCATTTAAACATCGACTCTATCTTGTCCTGCATTTTGTGCTTCGCGCACACAAAGACCCACACTAAGTGCCCGAAAACTGTCCTTAAGGGTTTAAAAATGTGGACAAACAACTCTCTTTTCTTTCGATAATTCCGATGCATTGTTCCGCCACTTTGGCTCCGTGGCATCTGGTGTTTTTGAAACCATCTTTCCTTGTCACCCTGATCTGTGTGGTTCTAGCAACAGCACTAGGCCCTCCCAGTCCCTCGTAGGTGGACTCCCGCACCGGGACTCACGTGGGGAAAGGGAAGGGATTCAATAATGCTATTAATTTGATGAAATATATTGCAGACCTCAGAAAAACTTAGGGGAAAGGCAGTAAAAACCACCAATGCCACAGTGCCTTCGCAAACATAATTATATCCTCCCTCTCTCTCTTTTCCATTTACCGGTGTTAATGTGATATAAATGTTCTGGCTGAGTTTCATTTGAAAGGTCATAACCTGCTCCTCGGGAGTAAAATGTTGCTTTCAGCATCGTTCTTAGCTACACTAAACTTCTTCATTGCAAAGCAGAATTGTCTCTTACACTCCGGGCGGGCGGAGTGTCAGTCGACAAACTTGTCCATGGGCAACGACACTGGTTACAAAGGGAATGACACGCTCTGGCCCAGGGGGTACTCTGACCCCAGGGCTTGTGGTTGTCCTGATTTTGGTGAATTGAGATAATTACAATATGCTACTATTGACTATTTTGGTGGGGGGAGTGGCGGGGGCAGTCATGAAATCAAGGTACAATTTGCTACAATCACAAAAATAGATGTCCGGGCATACATTTTACGGATGATGAACTTCTCTGAGCTCCAAAGGTGAATACTTTTCAAATCCATCAGTACGTTTAATTTCTTATCCTCTCTTGTGCTATCCTACCGACAGTTCAGGTTGTAGGGTGCGTACAACTTTCCATCTCATTGTATTTGCCAAAAATCTATTGCTTTCAGAAAAATAAGCTAACAAAGAAGAGAGTCAAGAGAGTCAACATTTGTGGGTTACTTTGTGTAGCCACACAGTCTTATTATGGTTGTTTTACATATGCTGTGTAATTTAATATAATAATCAGAACGCAGATCTCTTCCAGATAAGAATTATTCCCATTTCCCAGATAAGAAAAAGATAAAGAAAGATTAAGTAACATTCCCAAAGTCACACAGCTACTAAATTAAAATCTAGGTCAGCCTGATGCCAAAATTATGCTTCTCTCTCAGCATCTTTTCTTTTAAAGAGACAAGATGTCCGAACGCCTAGATTTGACCCTAACACACAAACTCCCAAGCAAAATGTACACCCCAAAGATTTTCCCCTAGTTGACCAACAACTGATAGAAACCACTTATGGATATAGTACTAACGATTCTGGTTGAAATAAGAAGCAAATATATTGATTATCTAGAGGTGGCCTGTTTGCATTTGAGATTAGCTGGAGATCCTAGGTTCCTCTTTCTTGTTTTAAAAATGTAATTAAACCGACTGTCCTAAGAAAACTCTTCCTTCTGTTCCACATATAACCAATTCCAGATGTGAAACTGCTTCCCTACAATAATTGGTTAGCGTTTTACTTTGACTGGCCTGACCTTTCTTGAAACCTACTCCTCTCTCAAACTCATTTAGATTCTGGTTTCCAGACTGAAATCAAATTTGGACCCTCACGTGAGGAATGTCTGCAAACTGAAAATTCCAATCTAATTCACACACTGTTCTCGAAACATTAGAAGTTGAAGGGAAGGAAGGAATGATGATCTCCCCAGGACCAAAGATCCAACCCCAGTCTGGTGTGTTCCTGTGGCGTAGCCCTCTTCCAGGCGAGACCCTCGACTGGGGCTTTCTTGGCTTGGAGTCATTTTGCTGCAGTTAGCATTTAGTTCACACATCATTAGGTGAAGCCCCAGTTACAAAGATACACTGCTCTTGTCATAGCAGAAGTATGCTGCACGCACCTGCAGTTTGAAGTTTTTGTTGAGGGAATAGGGCTGAAATGAATGAAAATATTGAAACCATTTACTTTTTTTGTGACTCCACCTGCTGTGGTATATTTTTGTTGGACAGGATAACTGGAGGTGTGTTTATGGCTTTAGGGAAAGGATACATGAGGGGTTACATGGTTTTAAGGCTATTTTTTTCTTTAAAGCTATAAATCAAAATTCTATGAAAATAGTTACATGTATATAACTGTTAGAGATTTTGTGTATGTATGTATATATGCGTATACCCTTTTTCCCCTTTGGTGAGTCAGGAAGGAGTAATTTCCTTTGTGGTCGTCAGCCCGGGCATGATTTGCTCATGGCACTGGTGTGTCGTCAGTGCCATATCTGTGTTGAATCTGACGTTGACAATGAGGTCAGAATAGAAACTAGCCTACCAATCCTTATAAATCTACAGTTATCAGATTCTGCTTTTAGTGTCTTTCGGAGAACACATTATTTTTTAAAAATATTTTATTTATTCATGAGAGACACAGAGAGAGAGGCAGTGACATAGGCAGAGGGAGAGGCAGGCTCCCTGCGGGGAACCCGATGCAGAACTCCATCCCAGGACCCGGGGGTCATGACCTGAGCCAGAGGCAGATGCTCAACCACTGAGCTACCCAGGTGCCCCAGGAGAACACATTCTATAACAAGTGTCCAGTGGACCCTGCTACATTTCATTGTAATCTCATGAAGAGGATTTCATGATCCTCACTCTCCAGATGAAGAATCTAAGGTCAAAGAAGAATAGTGACCCGTGAAGCTCTTGTAGCTCCTAAGTGATAGAGCTGGGCTGAAATACTTGGCCTGTGGACACCAGTATAGTGATCTACTACCCAACAGTGCCACTATTAAAAACTGAAACCGCAAATGACACTCAAATACCTTGTCCCTCTATTAATATGTGTCAGACCTTCTGTTAACCCATCCGTTTCTACCTACGACTTCTTGGTATTCCTTATATATGTCATTTCAATGATCAACCTCTAAATATTTACACATTAGAATGATGATATGACGTATAACCTCTATAGTCAGGGGTCTCAACTCCTTGAGAGAGAGACATGAAATGGTCTTGATGTTCACCGATGACTGTTTTCAACTCTGTCAATGTTGAACCCTTCCCTCACTTTCCCATCTACTAAAACATTGGTATGACTCCATAAATTCCCCGTTACTTTAATATTAGGTCAAATATTAGTCTAATCCCACACTCATTTTTAAGTCGTCTCTTTTACCTATCAAAGGCTAGATATCCCTCTCAGAGTGGAGGGGTACATGTTCTGGCTCTGATTCATCTCTCAAAACTCTTCCAGACTTAGATCCTCATCTGTTGGGGTCAGGCAGGAGGAATAGCACAGGGAGATAGCTTGTTTTCCTTCCCCCTCTCCCCTAATACTTAATACTTCTTTTACCTAGACTTTTCTATTGAGGTATAATTGACAAATGAAATTGTAATGTATTTGAAGGGCACCACGTGATGATTGACTATACATCTATGTTGTGAAAAGATACCCACCATCAAGTTAATTAACGCAGCCATCACTTCACATTATTTACCTTTTTTCCTCTTGGCTTTGGGTGAGGGGCCCCATCACTCTGTCCTTCTACATAGACACACTGTAGTACTCATGAAGCCAGCAACACACCTATCACCTCCTCTTAGTCCTCTCTTTATATAAACTGGGGAGGAGGGATGTAGGATAATGGTTGGTGGGCATAACTGCTAAATTACACCTTAGTAACTTTTGGAGGAGGTCTCTGACTCTAATTATTAGGCACACGATAGATATATATTGGTTAAAGTAGTATTAGCTGGGTAATATTATAAACCCTGAAATTTCAGGGATGCCTGGGTGGCTCAGCAGTTGAGCGTCTGCCTTTGGCTTGGGGCATGATCCCAGGATCTGGGATCGAGTCCCACATTGAGCTCCCTGCAAGGAGCCTGCTTCTCTCTCTTCCTGTTTCTCTGCTTCTCTCTCTGTGTATGTGTCTCTCATGAATAAATAAATAAATCTTTAAAAAAAAAACAAACCCTGAAATTTCAGTGGCTTATTCAATGGAATTTAAATTTTTCTCACATAAAACCTCCTAACCAGGAGAGTTGCTCTGTATAGTCATTCAGGCTGGGAGAGCCTCTTCCATATTCAATAGGAGGCCTGCCATGTCACCTGACTTTGACTTTCAGCCAGTGAAAGAGCCAAGACAGAAAGCATGGAAAGTGTGCGCAGGCCAGGCCTGAAGCAACACTTCATTCCAGTTCATATCTCATTGGCCAGAAATTAGTTACACCTAATTCACGCCTCCGCCTAACATCACAGGGTGAGGGTGGAGGAGATGGCAGGAAAACGTAGCCCTTGTTTGTGAAGCTGTCTCTTTACATTGAAAAGGGAGAGTTTGAAACTTTAGCCAGTCATCGCTGTCTTAGGATGGCATTACAAATGTAACGTGATGCATGTGTGAAGTGTGACACGCAGGACACGTGCTCTGGGAGTGAGCCCTCTGGTAGGGGTTGCACCACATTGCCTGGCTTTAATGCCTAGCAGCCACAGGACCTCCCCCAGCTTGCCCTGTGCAAACTCAGGGCCAGTCTCAGCAGTCTTCACATCCTAGTTCATTTCAGAGCCACTTGCCTTCCTGGTTTGTGACCGCTCCAGTCGTATCCCATTTGCCACCCCTGACTCTCTCACTCTCCAGACCTCCCATTGTGATCTCTCCTCAACTTCCCTGTACCCTCCCTGCTTTCCTGGAAAGTTCTTTCTTGCTCTAACTCTAACCCAACGTGGCTCTCTCCTGAGCGTACTGCCTTTCCTGCAGCTCTCTCCCATGGCAGCCTGTGGACTTCCTATTAGACAGATCTCAGGGCTAGAAGGCCAAGTGGGAATCCCTTTCTCTATTTTCTGCTTCTGAACAGTCTTGTCTTCTTTGCTCTTCATCAGACTTTGCTACTTTTAGCCCTTCTTCTTGTCATCTCTTGGCCTCCTGGCCTCTTATCTGATGACAATGTCAGCATCTGGGTGATTATATCAGTTTTGACCACTTTTCCTCTCATTCTTGGCAATTTCCACATCCAAACAGATAATTCAAACAATACCCCGGTACAGTGGTTCTCTGATCCCTTCCATGATCTTCTCTATCACCACATGTTGGCAACTTCTTTAGGCAGTAATATCTGAGATGTTTAATCACTGATACTTGTGCCACCTCAGAAAGTTTGATTTGATAAAAGCAACCCAGAATGACTATCACCTCCTATATTTCTAACTTGCTTCTTCTGGTTCTGCCTTTCCAAGAGTTCTCCCACTAATATTTAGCTGTGTCTCTTTCCAACTATTCATCATTCTCCGGGTGCCCTTATTTCTCTGCCTACTGGCCTGGATTCCACTGCTCAGCACTTGCAAACTCACATTCCTTGTTCCTCCGTCTTTTTGTCATACTTAACTGGCAAAACACCAAGTCTAGTTAAATCCAACTATCTGCTTATGCCACACATGTATCTGTACAGCTGAACATTGCTAGTAGAAAAAAAAAAAAGCTACAACTTTACTGACTGGACTCATTTAAAATTTATGACCAAAAATTTCAAATGGACAGTGGTCTTGCTTTCCATATATAGAACACAGGAAGATTTTATTAAATGACATTAATAAAAATCTCAGCTTAATGTCCAAATAGTAGCAAAACACTAGCATGCTAGTATATCTCTATTTTGCAGTAGAGAATTCCTGCCCTCTGTTATGAAGGTAAATAAAAGACTGGTTAATTTTATTGCTTTTGTTTGTTTACTTTTTAATTAAGGATGATTCTTTTAAAAATAACATTTTCCCTTTTTCCTGCTTATTAATGTAATACATATGTATTTTTTAAATTAGAAAATTTATAGAAAAAAGAAAATTATGTAAAAGTATTACTTTCTTTTAAAGCCATCAAGAGAAAATTATTTATGACTTTTTGGTGTAATGCATATGTGTGTTTAGTTATTTAAAGTACCCTCCCCCTTAGTCTCTCTTAGAGGTCCTCTATGAGCATGGTGGTCTCTTATACACATATTCTTAAATTAATCCATACCATGGCAATGACCAGTAACCCATTCCTAACACTCTACCCACCAGTTAATTATTCCTTAGGTAGTTTCAAGACCATTCATCTAGGAGGGCTTCAATTCCACTCAGTCTTATGCATAGGAAATATATCAGTAGAACCTTGCTATTCAAAGTGTGATCTATGGACCAGCAGTACCAGTGTCACCTAGAGGTTTATTGGAAATACACATTATTAATCCACCCCAGTTTGGGCTGAATTGTGTCTCACTGAAATTTATATATGAAGGCCTAATCCCCAGTAATATATGCTTTGGAAATACAGTCTTTACAGAAGAAATCAAGTTAAAATGAGGTCATCATGGTAGGCTCTAATCCCATATGATTGGTGCTAAAAGGGAAATTTGGACAGGAATTTGGAAATTTTCATTGAGGGAAGTGGCCATCCATAAACTAGGGAGAGAGGCTTGGGACAGATCCTTGTCTCAGAGCCTTCAGAAGAAATGAGCAGTGCCAACATCTTGATCTTGGACTTCTTGACTTCAGGATTTTGAATACATTTCTTTTGCTTAAGCCATCCAGCTGTGGTACTTTGTTACAGTAGCCTTAGCAAACTAACTCCCACTATAGAGCTATGAAACAGAATCTGCATTTTAACAAAATCAGCAAGTAATTTTTTACATGTTTAAACATGGATGGGGATCCCTGGGTGGCTCAGTGGTTAGGCACCTGCCTTCGGCCCAGGGCATGATCATGGAGCCCTAGGATCGAATCCCATGTCAGGCTTCCTGCATGGAGCCTGCTTCTCCCTCTGCCTATGTCTCTGCCTCGCTCTCTCTCTCTCTCTCTCTCTCTCTGTCTCTTGTGAATAAATAAATAAAATCTTAAAAAATAAATAAATAAACATGGAGTTTTGGGGCACCTGGCTAGCTCAGTGGTTGAGCATCTGCCTTTGGCTCAGGGCATGGTCCTGGGGTTCTGGGATAGAGTCCTACATTGGGCTTCCCTGCAGGGAGCCTACTTCTCCCTCTGCCTATGTCTCTGCCTCTCTCTGTGTGTCTCTCATGAATAAATAAATAAAATCTTTAAAAAAACATGGAGTTTTATGTACATTGGAAATATGGAGTTAAAATGCTCTCAAGAGCAAGTTTGAAAACTCTAACTTAAATAGTCATCAATGATAAAGAAGATTGATTGAAGTGATTCAGAACGCTGAAGGCACATTAGAATCACCTGGGGATCTTTTAAAAAATACGAAAGCCAGGGGCCCAACTCAGAACACTTAAGTAAGATTCTATGGGATGAGTTTCAAGTATTGGTAACCTTCCCAGAAGAATCTAAAGGGCAGCCAGAGATAAGAACTTATTGACTTAAGTAACTGAGAAGTCCTACACAGTGTGGGCTGTGAGTGTGATGAATCAGGTTTTGATTTTGATTCTGTGCTCTCCATGTTTGATTTATCCTCAGATAATTTCCTTCAAAGTTAAGAGCTTCTGCTGGCAACAATCATGGCTGCATGCTTCCTCAGTCATCTCCAGAGGAGATGGAGAATGCTTTGCTTTAGCTTGACTGGGCCTACTTGTGACATTGCTTTTCCTTGAACTATAGCTAAGGCCCAGGGAACACTAGGAGCTGAAAGGTTTGAGCCTGGTTTTGTGCCCATTCCCAAATCAATAATGATGATGAAAGCAGAAGGGCCACTCTCAGTGGCTTAGACTAAATGAAACTAACTCTGAAGCTAAAGGTGGGATCATTCCCCTCCAAACTGCTGGGCTTTCACAGAGTGGGGGAACATTATATGAAATCTCTTTGTTTTAATTGTCCATTTTAATTCTCCATGTGCCAATAAATACATAAATACAATAAATAGGTAGGAAGGAAGGAAAGTGACTCTACTGAATCAGAGTTAAATAAAGCCAGCTAAAACAGAAGGTTTAAATGAGATCCAGAGTCTCATAACAATACTAAAACTGCAGGTTTCAATCACTCGTCATACTAAGAACTAGAAATACCTCAAATGTAATGAAAAATGACAACAAATGGATGCCAAAATTGAAATGATAGAAATGCTAGAATTAGCTAACAAATACTCTGAAGCAGTAATAATTAAAATACTTAAATTAACAATTATAAATACGCTTGAAACAAATGAAAACAAAGGAAAGTCTAAGTAAAGAAATGATGTCTCAGCAAAGTAATAGATGATTAAAAAAAGAACCAAATGAAAAATATATAATTTTTTAAAACCCTCAAAAACCCCAAACTCAACAACTGGATTCAATAGCAGAGCAGAGGGGACAGAGAAAAGAATCAGTACACTTCAATACAGAACAATAGAAATTCCCTTATAACAACAACAGAGAGAAAATAGCCTAGGAAATAAAGAACAGAGCCTCTGGGACTTGTGGGATCCTGTTACTGGTGTCCCAGAGAGACAAAATCACAAGGGCGGGGCTGAAAAAGTACTGGAAGAAATAATGACTAAAAACTTCCCGAATTTGGCAAGAGACATGAATGTAGAGATTCAGGAAGCTGAGCAAATCCTAAAGAGAAACAAACAAACAAAAAATCCATGCCAAAGCACATCATAATTCTGAGAACTCCTAAAGACAGAAAAAAATCTTTAAAGCAGCCAGAGAAAAATGACACTTTACCTATAGAGGAAAAACAATTCAAATACCAGCAGATTTCTCATCAGACATTATGGAAGCCAAGAAAAAAGTAGCACAATATGATTCAAGTGCTGAAAGAAAGGAATTGTCAACCCAGAACCCTATAAACGGCAAAAATATGCTTCAGGAATGAAGGGAAAAATGAAGACATTCTCAGATGAAAGAAAATGAAGAGGATTTGTCACTAGCAGACTAAAAGAATGGCTAAAGGAAACTCTAAATAGAAAGAAAAGGATAAAAGAAGGAATTTTGGAACATAAGGGAGGAAGAAAGAACATGATGAGTAAAAATCTGGATAATTACAATAGACTTTCCTTCTCCTCTTGAATTTTTTAAAATCATATTTGAAGATTGAAGAAAGTCAGACACTGATGTAGTTCCAAATGTATATAGGGGAACTATTTAAGACAATTATAAATAAGGGAGGATAAACACATATAAAAGGAGGTAAGGTTTCTACACTACATTTAAACTGATAAAAAAGTAAATGCAAAATGATGATAGCAGTGGACAGTTATAAAAGATGTATATATAATATAATATCTAAAAAGCTGTACAAAGGTACACAGTTTGAAAATATGATACCTAAACCACAATGGAATTTTTAAAAGTATTTGAGTAACCCACAGGACGGTAGGCAAAAGAAAAAAAAAGCAAGAGAAATAGAAAACACAAAATGGCAGACATGAGTTCTAAAATATATAAAACTACAGTATAAGGAAATGATCTATATATACCAATTACAAGAGAAAGATTAGCAGAGTGAATTAAAGAATATGACTCCCCTGTGTACTTTCTACAAGGAACTTACTTCAAACATAATGCAATTGGTAGGTTGAAAGTAAAAGGATGGAAAAAGATCATGGAATATTAATCAAAAGACAATGGGATTGACTATATTAATATCTGATAAGGTAGACTTCAGAGCTAAGCCAATTATCAGAACAAAGGTGGATATTATATTATATATATATATTATATATTATATTATTATATATAGGAGTGTAAATATATCAAGAAGAGATGGAAAGTTCTACATGGATATGCATCAGGCAACAGTGAAAAATGTGTGAATCAAAACCAATAGACTCAAAGGGAAATTCTCAAGTTCATAATTACAGTTGGAGATTTCAACACCCCTTTCTCAACAACCAAAGAGAACAACTGGAGAGAACATCAGCAAGGAAATAGAAGAAGTCAATAACCATCAGCTGACATCCAACAACAGCAGAATACATATTTTTTCCATGTGTCCACAGAACATATACTGATATAGACCATTCCCTGGGCCACAAGAAAAACCTCAACAAATTTAAAAGAGTAAAAATCATAGAGTGTATTCTGGCCACACTGGAATTAAGCTAGAAATCAATAGCAGAAAGGTAATAGAAAAATCTCCAAAAACTGGGAAACTAACCAACACACTTATAAATCATGGGTAAAAGAGGAAATCTTAAGGGAAGTCAAACATATAAAGAAACAAAAACTAACTGAACAGAATGAAAATGAAAATACAGTATATTAAATTTTTCAGGACACAGCTAAAGTAGCAAGGAGAGGGAAATTTTTAGCATTAAATGCAAACATCAGAAAAGAGGAAGTCTCAGGTCAATAAAGCTACCCTCCCACCACAAGAACCTAGAAAAAGTGCAAAATAAAACAGACGCAAATACAAGGAAGGAATTAATAAAGGTAAGAGCAGGGACGCCTGGGTGGCTCAGTGGTTGAGCATCTGCCTTCTGCTCAGGGTGTGATCCCAGAGTCCTGGGACTGAGTCCCGCATTGGGCTCTCTGCAGGGAGCCTGGTTCTCCCTCTGCCTATGTCTCTGCCTCTCTCTGTGTGTCTCTCATGAATAAATAAAAATAAATCTTTTCTAAATATCTTAAACAAAAGAAATCAATTAAACTAAAAATAGAAAAGCCAATAGAGAAAATCAATGAAACAAAAAACTGGTTCTTTGAAAAGATCAATAAAATTAATAGGGTAACTGGGTGATGGATATCAAAGAGGGCATGGGATGTAATGAACATTGGGTGTTAAATAAGACTGATGAATCACTGAACTTTACCTCTGAAACTAATAATACACTATATGTTAATTAATTGAATTTAAATTAAAAAAATTAACAAGCCTGTACAAAGACTAACAAAGATAAGAAGAAGAAGATGACAATGACAAAGAAGACAAATGACTAAGGTCAGTGATGAAACAGGGAGTCTTACCAAGAATCTGCAAATACCCAAAGGGTAATAAGGAATACTATGAATCACTGTGAGTACATGAATTCAACAACTTAGATGGAATGCATCACTTCTCTGGAAAACACTAACAACCACAACTCACCCAATATGAAATATTTAAATAATCAAATAAATACTTTGAATGGCCCTATTTCCTATTAAGGAAATTGAAGTCATAATTTTAAAACTTCCCCAAAGAAATATTTTAAAAAGAATCAACTTCAATGCTACAAAATCTCTTCCAGAAATTAAGAGATTAGAGCCCATTTTATTTAGTTCATTTTATGAAGATACTATTACCATGATATCAAAACCAGAGAAAACAATACAGAAAAGAAAACCACAGACCAATATCCTTCATGAATATAGAAGCAAAAATCCTAAATAAAAATTAGTAAACAGAATTCTGAAATATGTAAAAAGAATTATACGTTATGACAAAGTGGAGTTTATTGCAGAGATGCAAGGTACAATATTTGGAAATCATAGCTTGTCTATGTCCGGAGGGGATTATAATATGAATTGTGTGAAATCTTTTATCAATATGGGGAGAATTGACATGTTTCTAATGTTGAGTCTTCCAATCAATGGATTACTATGGATTCCCTATATTAGTAGGTAAATAAGACCAATAACATTATCATATCAACCAATGAAGGAAGAGCACTTGAGAAATATTTAAAACACACTTAAGGAAAAAATTTCAGAAAAATAGGAATAGAAGAGAATTTCACCAACTTCATAATGAGCATTTGCAAAATTCTGGAAGTTCTGGCCACTGCAAAAAGACAACAAAAATAAATAAAAGGCATACAAATTGGAAAGGAAGAAAATAAAAAGTTCTTTATTTGCATATGACATAGTTGACTATGTAGAAAATCCTCAGAAATCTACAGAAAATGCTTAGAACTAATAGGTGAGTTCCGCAAGGTAGTGGGACACATGTTAAACATATCAAAATCAATTTCATTTCCATATACTGAGAATGAACATGTGGACAACAGATTTAAAATATAGTTTCATTTATATTTTCTGAAAAATAAAAATGAAATAATTACATGTACAGGACTGGTGTGCTAAAACACAAAATGCTGATGAAAGAAAATAAAAGATTTAAATAAATGGAGAGAAATGCCATGTCTGTAGGTTGGAAGAACTCAACATAGAAAAGATATCACTTGTCATACTGATAATACAGTTTTAATAGAAAGCAAAATCCCAGCAAGATATAGACAAGCTTATTCCAAATTTTATCCTATACCTAGATTCTAGGCATAAGATCTAGACTAACTAGAAAAAATGTTAAAGAAGAATAAAATGAGAATAATTAGTGTACTAATTATTGACCCAGTTCCAAGACTTATATAGCTACAGTAATAAAGACTGTGAAATAGGAGGGCAACTAAACATATGGATCCATGGGAGGGAAAACAGAACCCAGAAATAGACTCCCACATATATGCCCAACTGATTTTGACAAAGGTGCAAGAAGCAATTCAACAGGAGAAAGATAACCTTTTCAATAAATTGCATTAGAGAAATTGGACACCCATGGGTGAAAAACAAACAAAATAAATCTAAGACTCACACCTTACACAAAAATTAACTTAAAATGTATCACAAACTTAAATCTAAAATATGACGCTATAAAACTTTCAAAAAACAGGAAAAAAATCTTTGGGATCTAGGACTTGGTAAAGAATTATTAAACTTAATGCAAAAGCACAGTCCACAAAAGAAGAAAATGATAAATTGAATTTCATTAAAATTGAGAACTTTCCTCCATGAGTACCCTGTTAGGAAGATAAAAGACGAACCACACAGGGGGAGAAAATATTTGTAACCCACATTATCCAGCAAAGGACTAGTACTCCTAGTTTAAAAGCAAAACAAACAACACCACAGTAACGAAAATAATATCTGATTAGAAAATAGGCAAAAGACATGAACAGATATTTCATCTAAGGTGGTATACAAGTGACATGGACATTCAACATCTTTAACCATTAGAGGAATGCAAATTAAAACCACAGTGAGCTATCACTACCCACATATCAGGTTGAGACATAGTAACAATGGCAAATGCTGGTGGAGGACCACTTGTACCTTACTGATGAGAATAAAAATGGCATAGCTACTCTGGAAAACAGTTTGTCAGTTTCTTAAAAACTAAATATTCAGCCACCACGTGACCTAGTAATTGTACTTGTGGGCATTTATCCCAGGTAAATGAAAAGTTATGTTCATATAAAAATCTGTATATTCATGTTTATAGCAGCTTTATTCTCAAAAGCCCCAAACTGGAAACAACCCAAGGATGAGTGAATAAACAAACTGGAACACCCATACCATGAACTATTAGCCAGCAATAAAAAGGAATGAACTATTAAAGCATAGGGAGAAAGTTTCATGATGTTGGACCTGGCAATGATTTCTTGGATATGAAGCCAAAAGCCCCATCAACAAAAGCAAAAGTAGACAAATAAGACTACGTAGAACTTGAGAACTTCTGCACGACAAAGGAAACAATAAATACCGTGGAAAAGCAACCAATGGAACAGGAGAAAATATTTGCAAATCATGTATCTGATAAGGGGGTAGTATCCACAATGTAAAAACAACTCCTGCAACTCAACAACAACAAAAATTGCCTGATTAAATGTGCAATGGACTTGAGTGGACATTTCTTCAAAGAAGATAATGCAAATGGCCATGTATACATGTACCTATACAAATGCATATGAAAAGATGCTCAACATAGGTAGTCATCAGGGGCATGCAAATCAAAACCATAATCAGATATCATCTCACCCTTTAGAATGGCTACTATCAAAAACAAAAGAGGGAGGGAGGGAGGGAGGGAGGGAAGGAAGGAAGGGAGGGAGGGAGGAAGGAAGGAAGCCTTGCATCAGAGCTTTTTTTTTTTTTCTTTTTTATTTATGAATGAAACTCTCAGTGAGGAATTTTGTGATTCTATTTAAGGGCACTATGTAAAGCTGAAGAATATTATATAACTACCCATAAAATGTCTGTGATTGAAATAAAACATACAAATGGAGGATATATGATTCATTAACCTCTTTTATAGTCACCTATCACTTAATAATATAAAGGAAGGAAGGAAGGAAGGAAGGAAGGAAGGAAGGAAGGAAGGAAGGAAGGAAGGAAGGAAGGAAGGAAGGAACCCTGCCAGCCAGCCAATAAGTTTTTTTTTTTATAATTTCCTCCCTTTTCTTTCTTTCTTTCTTTTTTTTTTTTTTAATTTTTATTTATGATAGTCACACAGAGAGAGAGAGAGAGAGAGAGAGAGGCAGAGACATAGGCAGAGGGAGAAGCAGGCTCCATGCACCAGGAGCCCGATGTGGGACTCCATCCCGGGTGTCCAGGATCGCGCCCTGAGCCAAAGGCAGGCACTAAACCGCTGCGCCACCCAGGGATCCCCCAGCCAATAAGTTTTGGTGAGAATGTGGAGAGGGTAGAGTTGTGGTTACTAGGGGCTGGGTTGGGGATGGGGAATGTGGAGCTGTTGTTCAATGGATATAGGATTTTAGTCATACAAGATGAAAAAATTCTACTAGAGATCTGTTGCACAACAATGTACATAGAGTTAATGCTACTATACTGTACCCTTAAAATGGTTAAGATGTTAAATTTCATGTTATGTGTTTCTATCACATTTTTTTTAAAAAAGCAATGAACTATAGATAGATACAATAACTTTCATTGATTGCCAGGGAATTATGCTGAGTGAAAAAGCCAATCCCAGAAATTTACATATCATTCCTTTTAAATGTACATTCTTGAAATGACAAAATTGTAGAGATACCAGATCCTTGACTCCCTTGGTCTAAGGAGAAGGTAAGGACAGGAATGAAGGGGGTGTGGTGATCAAAGGGCAACCACAGACAGGGATCTTCATGTTTATGGAAATGTGGTGTGGCAATGTATCTTGACTGTATCAATGTCAGTATCCTGGTTATGATGCTGTGCTATATTTTACAAGATGTTACCACTGGGGGGAATTGGGTAAGAAATAGCTAGGGTGTCTCTGTATTATTTCTTACAACTGCATGCAAATCAACAGTTATCTCAAAATTTTAATAAAAGGAAATTTTTATTTTTTATAAAGTATTATAAACTTTATAAAGTAACCTCCATGCCCAACATGAGGCTCAAACTCATGACCCTGAGATCAAGAGTTACATTCTCTAATGCCTGAACCAGTCAGGCACTCCTAAAATGAATTTTTTAATGTGTACCATTTGATGAGTTTTATAACTATGTAACCACCATTGTGAACACTTTGGAATCTCTGTCCTCCATATCTGCTGTTTTCTTTCTTACATCATTTTTGTTTCTTTTTTCTTTCCTCTGTGTGATGAGATGACTTTTTATCTCTGTCCCCTAAATCACTGATTTGATTTCCTGTGGAGTGGCATGTTTTTCAACTATAAATATAGATTTGGATACTGCTACATGCTTACATATTTCTTGAATTTTTTCTACCTGTGGGTCCTGCTGTTCACATTGCTGTTCAAATTCTAACCTCCCATGCCCTTTTACAATTTAGTTTCTTCTTCTTGGATGCTATTCCATTTCTGCCAACACTCCTCCTGAATCACTGAGTCACTTCCTCTATTTAAACCTTGCATCAAAGCTCTTTCTTTTTTTTCCTTTTTTATTTATGAATGAAACTCTCAGTGAGGAATTTTGTGATTCTATTTAAGGGCACTATGTAAAGCCGAAGAATATTATATAACCACCCATAAAATGTCTGTAATTGAAATAAAGCATACAAATGGAGGATATATGATTCATAAACTTCTTTTATAGTCACCTATCACTTAATAAATATAAAAGAATTATATGTAGCACATTTTTCATGTTCTTTTTGTGTAATCAGTCTTTGAGACCAAATTACTTGTCCTTTGGAGCCAATTTTATGTTTCATGGCCAAAATTTGTATGCATTGTGAATTTGCTTATCTCATGGAAGAGAAATAGTTCCTCCTGCAAATATACAGGAGGTAGTTTTTGCTACCTTCAAAGATCCAGCGGATACCTAGAGGCCTCTTCCACTCCCCAAACTCCTTTCTTGCCAAAGTCACTTAAAACAACACACAACCACAACAACAATAACAACCATGAAAACCAGGCCCAGATTTTAAACATTCAAAAGTTCTAAAATGAAGGTGGAGGGGAAGAGTAGATTAAAAATTAAATTGAATTATTAAGGAAATAAACTTAAAAGTCTTAAAATACGAGACCGTTCTTTTTTTGGATGAACAAGTTTGTCATTACGCTACTAAATGGTATTTCTTTCTGGGAAGAATGAATTTTCTGTAGGGAGTAACTGCATGGAACAGAGACTTTTACCACAGGATATAGTCTATGGAAACTTCATGTACCTTGTAGTGCAACCTCCCCATTACAGCCTATTGCTTAATCTGACACTTCACTTCCAAGAAATTTGGCTGGTTTGTGCCAGATGAGACAGAAGAAGTCCTTTGAAGGGCAGACAGGGCCTTTTGGTTCAGAATGGCATCATACTCACATTTCATAATGTGCCCTTTCTTAACTTTCTATTGAAAGACCTATGAAGATGTAGGAACTCCCAGTTATGAAAAGAATGACAATAGGGAGCCATTTGATAGCCACAGAGGAACTTCATCAAACATAGATGGAAAGAAATTAGATGGAGACCCAAATCTGTGGCCTCTGCAGGCATGCTTTCACTTCTGGAAAAGGGCAGATTCATGCAATTAGAGATTTAAAAAAAATTAAAATAAAAAATGAACTAGGAAATTAGTGAATCTAATTTACTTAGAGAGTGAAGGGTGGCGGTAAAAGACTGACAGCACTCTAAAGTGGAAAGGGAATCTGTTTTGTTAAATAATTATATTTAATTATAGATGTATGTATAGAATGTTCTAATATATAATTACATGTCATATAATATGTGTATAAAGTACACATCATCCACATGACTAGAAAATGAGTGCATTTTATGAGGAGAATGAGTAATTAAATGTGCAAGTTTAGTTAGACCAGGCACTTGGGTTCTTTGTTATGTCTGTGAAACTAGCAGAATATTGTCTATAATTACATAAATGTGGGTAGCATACAGTGTGCCAACAACGTTTTACTGTGATAATTTGGTGCTAGTTGTGATATAAATTAATGGACAGAACGCAGTTTCACTTTTGTTCCCTAGAAATTGTCAGCTCTTGAGAATTGGTTGTATCTTGACCAATTTTGATTTAAATAAGCATGCTGACATTTTTTAAAGAATGAATGAATCGAACATATATTGAACACAGGGAGCACGGTGATGAAAATTACTTACGGAGTCAAGCCAAGAGAGAGACAGACAAGACACAAGGGCTGAACTTTATGGAAGCACAAGGTGCTTGAGAAGTGATGTCTGAGATGAAGGACGTGTGGGAGGACACCAGGCGGAAAGAGTTGGAGGAAGTGCCCAGGCAGAGGGGGAAGTCTGGGATGGAAAGCCAAGGTGGGACTGCAAGCATTAGGAAGTGGGATAAATCAAGTCAGAAGAGGACACAGGATGAGCAGTGAGAGCTAGGAGATGGAAAGAGGTGTCAAGACTGGGAGGAATGCCGGGAGCTGAGGCAGGAGGGCAGGGAATGGGTGAGTGACACAGAACTCAGAGGTGTCACGTCAGGGAGTTTTGACTTCAGTCTTTAAACAATAATGTATAAACACACACAAGTATAGACTTGAGAAGATGTCTGTGGCTGCAGCTGGATTGGAGGAGAGCCAGGGAGACCAGTGAGGAGGTGGAGGCCAGTCCCATCAGGAAAGCAGACAACATTGAGGAGTGTTCTAAATAAATAATTAACAGAAACATTCGGAGGCGTTACAGCATAATGATATGAGCAAAGGCTCTGGAGCTGAACGAGGCTGGGCTTCCTCTGTAGGCATTCTCAGTTTTCTCCTTTGGCAAAGAGGCTGGTGGTGTGAAGATTACGTAAAATAATGCATATAATATGCCTAAAAACCTCATGCAGCCGTGATACATGGTCCCAACTACCTTTCTAGCCTATCATAGGACAAAAGGTGAAATAAATGTTTCATGAGACCTTAGACCTGCCAACTTCTATTTCCCATTCATGGGCCAAATGGGAAACGTACATATCTGAATCTACAAGAGGTTTGCTTGATTGTTATTTATCAGAGTAGAGGAGAGACAAAGGGAGAAAAATCTTTTATGCTTTGAAGTTGCCTGCTTAGTTTCACACAACAATTGTTATGGGAAACCAAACATATGGACCCAAAGCCTTCAGAATGACTACTGAGTGTGTATGTGCCCTCTGCCATGCCTGGAGGTACCCGCTGAAGTCTTTTGCCTCCCCTTTCCTGAATATTCGGAAACATCCAAAAAAGCTGTGTGGAGAAAAGGCTGTCACCACCAGTTTTTCTGCATTTTCCCCTAACACTACATCTTTTTGTTTCAATACATAGTCTGTGTCCCTACAGGCAACAATTGAAACAGATGCTTCCTCCTTGCACAACCAAGCTCATCTTCTTTCTAGAGATGGTTAAACTTCATATCCTGATGTCCTATCTCTTCCCCTCAGCCAATTCTACCTTTTAGGGTCTTTAATGTAAAGCACCCCCTCTTGGTTCCAAAATCAGCATCAGTGAAGAATGCTGTCAGCTACAAATAATAAAACCCCCAACTACCAGTAGTATAACAATTGGGTTTATTTTAGTCATTTTCCAAGGTGGTGGGATGCACCCGGTGCTAGTTTACCTAGCCAGCAGTGTTGTCAGGGTCCTAGCCTCTCTCCTGTTTACTCCAGACTCCTTTGCTGCATCCCAGCTTTAAGATAGCTGCCCCAGCTCCAGGCATCATTATTTTCAAAGCAGAGACTTGAGGGGAAGGAGCTGTGTAGGGGAACTCTGTACCTGTTCCTTTTCCAAGACAGCTCCCTTATAGACAAACCCTTTGATCTCATTGGTCAGAACAGCTTCCAGGGCCATGTCTAGCTACAAGAGAGGCTGATAGGAAAATCAGTATTTTGCTTTTGAAAATCTCTATGAAAAGAGATTTTCAATAAGAGAATGGAGCTGAAAATGCTGTAGGTGGTTAGTTGCCTATTGCTATATAACAAATCACCCCCACATACAGTGACTTTAAACAGAGTAAGTGGCTTATTTTCTTTCACAGTCCTTGTAGGTCAAGAATGCAGGAGCAACTTAGCTGGGTGGTCTCACCTTGTTGTCTCTTATGAGTTTATAGTCACATGTTGGCCTTGTTGGCAGTCATCTGAAGGCTTGACTGGGGCTGCAAGTTCTGTTCCAACATGGTGCACCACCACGGCTATCAGGTTGGTGCTGGCTATTGATGGTAGACTTTCATTCCTCTCCAGGAAGCCTCCACACAGGGCATGGCACCTGGCTTCCCACAGAGCAATGAGTTCAAGAGATCAAGCATCTGCTCCAATACTTTCTTATGATGTATTCCAGAATCCTCACACCATTACTTCTGTCGTATTCTATTGATCACATAAGTCTGCCCTGAGCCATATAGGAGGAGTCTACACAAATACAGGGGTACTAGAAAGCAGGGATAATTGGTTGCCATTTGGAAACTGGCTACCACAGCAGCAAAGATCTAAGCTATTGCTCCTATTTTATCTTTTGCCTCACACTGTTTTCTTGGCAACCATGGTGACATTTTTACAGTTTTCTCTCCTCCTGATCTGTGAGCAGGAGTGAATGAATGTGTGAAGTAAAGAGGCTTGATCTAGAGTTACATTTAGCTGTCAAGAGATAATTATCCATACCTCCTCACTTCACCAGAAAAATCCTTCTGAACTGCCAGTCATCAAAAGAAGGAAAACAATCCACAAATAAGGCATGCATGGCAACTCTTGCTTTCCCTTTCTGAGTAAATTCACTGAAAAAAATTCCACTACAGTAACATAGAATGGGTGATACAAATTGCTTTTCCCAGAGGTGATTAGTTCACGTGGTATATGAGACACAAGGGCAAGGAACTATGAAATTTTGAATGTAAGTTTGGACTTTTAAGACAGATACTGTTCTCTTACATGAAGAAAATATAGGTAATTTTTGATTCAGTTAACCCCAGATTATAACCAATTTGGTTTACTTGCCCCAAGTTTTTAGGAAAGTCCCTTGACTGCAAAGGAACCTTCGTCAGTTTGCCTGTTCACAACTTTTAGGTCCTTTATGGTTGGTTTTGGTAGTTGCCTAGAGTTCCAGGTAGTAGTGACCAAAAATTCTTCAAGTCAGAGCCTAGATATAAGTTCTTCAGGGAGCCCAGGCCACCATTATGAAGGGTACAGGATATTGGGCTTACTGGAGTCCTAAATGTTATTTATGTGAAGATAGAAATGCCCCTACCATGTTTCTATCACATATTTTGCTACTGATATCATGATTAAAAAATATTTCTAGGGGCACCTTGGTGGCTCAGTTGGTTAAACACCTGACTCTTGGTTTCCGCTCAGGTTATGATCTGAGGGTCATAAGATCAAGTCCCACATTAAGCCCCACATGGGGTATGGATCCTGCTTGGGATTCTCTCTCTCCCCTCTCCAGGAACTACCTATCAATACACACCACACTCATGCTGTCTCTCTCCAAAAACAAAAGAATATTTCTAATACTCACTCTGCTAGTGAACAAAACCCTTGGTGCTTATCAGGTTTAAAGATAGCTGAAGACTATGTTGTAGCTGTGTCTCAAATTGGCTCTTTTATTAAGATTTTCCTGTGCTAGCTTACCACCCCTGAAGTATGTACTCCTGATTAGTGCTGATGACCAGCCAAAGAGTACCAATGAAAACTAACATGCATGTATGTATCCCTGTCTATCCTGGATAGATATTTTAAAGAAACCTACAATTTCATAACAACCACTCCTTGGAAATCTGGACAAGGTTGCATCCCACCGCACACATCTGTACTATCTCAGTCTTCCAATGAAATCAAGGTCTTTTATTAACGACAATGAGTTGTACTATAGGTAACTTTTCCTACTTTGCTCCTGTTTTGTTGCTCTGGCCCTTGTTTTGGTGGCTGGAAGCAGAGACCATTCTGTCTGGCATAGAAAACAGAAAATAGCTAGTTGATAAAATAGTGATAACACTGGAAAATTCACGAGAAAAAAGCCCAGATGTTAGGGTAGAGTCCTGAATCCAGGGACAAACCCCTCATGAATTAAGTTTGTTTGCTTTTGTTAAATTTTCCCTCCCTTTTTCCAATCTCATTTGCTATCTTATGATTGATCCCCTTGTACTCCAGTATCCCCCCCATGATGGGAATTTTATATCCAGTCTAGACAATGCCTTAACTTAGAGCCACTTGTCATACCATAGCATTTTATACCATGATAGAAAGATATACTATTTCATTTTTAAGCCAGTATTGCTAATATGTGTCCCTCCATTCTAAATTAAAGGGTTAAGGAGAAAAAAATGCAATGCCACATTTTGGATCCTTCAGCTCTTTAAGGACCAAGTCCTGGTGAGGTCATGTCTTAATCTTCACAGAAAGTTTATTTTTACAGAGAAATACAATCTTTTTTTCTGGGACAGAATAGAGAGGAAGGATTTACTGTCAAAATAACTTAAATAAATACTACTAATTTTTTTTTTGTTTGGTAATAGATGGATTTGGTTTTTTTAAAAATTAAAGTCAGCTGTTTAACACCTGCAAAAGATTCAGGACATATTATGTTCAATAAGTGTTAACTTTTTAAAAGGGGAAAAAAATCAGCAAACAAAAAAATTCTTAGTACAGTAAATGTTAGCATCTGAGATTCTCTCTCTGGCTTATTCATGAGTGTTACTTAGAAGTCTGTCTGAAGCTCATTAGGCCATTTAAAATCACAGGTCTATCCATATGTAGACCAAATGTTTAAGAAAGGATTGCACACCCACAAAAGAAGTAAAAGAAAAATAAAAGGCCTAACAGTTTTGCCTTGAAAGTCCCAGGGTGCATTCTATTGTCAAAGGTAATTATATTCCCCATCCCCCCCCCCCCCCCCCCCCCCCCCGCCAGGGATGTTCCTTGTTTCCTGAAGTTTTATAGGGAAAAAAAAATCTTTATTTCACATTTGTTAAGTCCAAATCTGGAGGGAATTTTGACATCATTTATGATTGGAAATCACATAATTCTGCATTTTCTATGCTCTCTTTGGTTATGGTGACCATTGTTCCGAGATCCAAATATGGGATGTGTGGCCAGTGTAGCCATGGTCATTCTACCTGGGGATGGCGATCTATTAAGTAGTATAGTAAGTGAGACTCTAGGGATTGTAATGAGCAATGAAATGAAGCAGTATGTCCAGCTAATTACCATGACCCATTTCAACATCAGAGCCTATAAATTTTCTTTAAACTTAAGCAAAACTTACACTTTCCACTAGCACAAGTCAACTGAAGACTTCCTTTGGGACGTTAATCTCAAAACATTCTGATCCCCCTTTGTAAATACATCTTAAGTACTGGAGACCATAAGGAGATTACATGGAAAGCTAGGGGGGAAGAGAAAAATAAATCCCCTTACTCTCCCTGGGAGGAAGGAGATAATTTCATATTTTATTTGTTTTTACCCAGCTTAAAGTAGTCTTTATTCTTTGTTCTTTTTGTGAACATGGTCATAAGTTATGTTCTTCTATTCTAATTATTTGGTGTCTCCAAAAGTAAAGGAGCTAAAAAATATCTGTAGTGCAAAAATTGAAAGGATCAATTCCATTTGCATTATTGCTATTCTTCAAAAGGTTTTGGGCCTTGTTGCAATGTCTGTAGTGGAAATACGATTCCCTTTGTATTTTGTAGTTTGTCAGTTTATTTTCCTTGCTTTGTTATCAGTAACTTATTCTTCTAAAATTTAAAATTAGACGTCTTTTTTGCTTGAAATAAACCCTAGACTTCTCTGTGAGTAGAAATTTTTAATAAAAACAATTTCCCAATCATTCTGTGTAAATTTCATAAGGCTTTAATGTTGCTGTAAGAAAAGATCATTAAAAAGTTCCCAACATCACAATCATCAGTGAAATGCAAATCAAACCACAATGATATTACCTTACACCTGTTAGGATGGCTATCACGGAGAAGACAAGAAACAACACGTGTTGGCAAGGATGTGGAGAAAAGGGAATCCTACTATACAATTGGCAGGAATGTAAACTGGTGCAGCCACTATGGAAAACAGTATGGAAATTCCTCAACAAGTTAAAAACAGAGCAACCATATGATCCAGCAATTCTACTTCTGGGTGTTTATCCAAAGGAAATGAAAAGAGGATATCAAAAGGATATCTGCATTGTATGTTTATTACAGCACTATTTGCAATAATTGATATGTGATATATACACATATATCCATTTATTCCTTTTTTCTCATATATAAAATGGCTGTATAATATTCCATTATATATACATATAGTATATACATATAATGGAATATCATATATCATATATAATGGAATATTATATAATATATAATATATATTATAGTTTATATATATATATAATGGAATATTATGTAGCCATGAGAAAAAGGAAAATCCTGTCACTTGTGACCACATGGACAGACCATGAGGGCATTATGCTAAGTGAAAAGTCAGACAGAGAAAGACAAATACCATACGATCTCACATATCTGTGGAATCTAAAAATGCTGAACTCACAGAAATAGTAGAATAGAATAACGATTTACTAAGGACTCTGGGGGGAGCAGAATTGAGGAGTCGTACATCAAAGGGTATAAACTTACAGTGAGAAAATGAGTCTGTTTTGGAAATCTCATGTACAGCATTGCATCAACAATACTATATTATATACTTCAACATCGTGAATTTTTTGTTTATTTGTTTTTAATATCAATGTTTAAACAAGTTTTGGGGCACCTGGGTGGCTCATGGATCAAAGCTTTTACCACAAAAAAGAAGTGATAATTATGTGACATGATGGAGGTGTTAGCTAACACTACGGTTTTGCAGTATATAAATGTATGAAGGCAGCGTGTTGCACACCTTAATATACACAGTGTTATATGATAATTATATCTCGATTTTAAAAGAAGTTTACAACAAGAAAAAAAAATGAAAGAAAATCAGAGCTATTTTCTTCAGGTGATGGCTCTCAGGTTGAAGTAAGGGACAGTTTGCACCTGTTGTTAAACTTGAGTTAGCCCTGACACTTTCACTGATGTTGACACACAGCTGTTTGAGCAGGTTGGTTTTTCCACATGCTCACCTGTGCTCAAAACTACCTCTTTTTGTAGGGCTTCCTTGTGAAGTCAGAGGCTATGCTTCTATCTTGGGTGTTTACAAATATTCATACTCCATCATAAACCCATCCCACTGGCTCAGATGCATTTGATAGGAATGGCTGTAATAGGAAAGTGTGGAAGAAATTTGGGTTGTTTGAAGCTTCCTTTACCATGGTGGGAAGCTTCAGACCTCTTGGCCATGCTCAAAAATATTGATCAGTGTTTGATGGGTAGGTGGGTGCCTCCATTGCTTGACTCACAATTGACCCTGGTCACCTGAGAAGATAAGATGATCTTTCTAATGAATTTTAAGTTTATGGATTTATTAAGCCTATTGAGTGTCCATACGCATTCTCAGTTGGTCACTCAAGGTTCTCCCATCAGTAGTAATTACATGAGTTGGTTTAGGAACTGGCAGTCTGGTAGCTTTCTATTGTTACCGTGACAGATTGCCGCATATAGTGGCTTAAAACAACACAAGTATATTATCTAATAACAGTGTAGGTCGGAAGTCTGGCTTGGGTCTCACCAAGCTAAAACCAAGATTCAGTAGCCGGAGATGGATCACAGGAAATAAGGACATGATATGTTTGGGGACCTAATAGTCTGTGTGTGGCTATGGGATAGAGATGCAAAGCAGTGTGAGATTTTACTTGAAGTCCAGTTCTGAGATGCTAATCCAATCTTTTTTATAAAAAAAATATTTTATTTATTTATTCTTGAGAGACACAGAGAGAGAGGCAGAGACACAGCCAGAGAGAGAAGGAGGCTCCATGCATGAAGCCTGACATGGGACTTGATCCTGGGACCCCAGGATCACACCCTGGGCTGAAGGCAGGTGCTAACCCACTGAACCACCCAGGGATCCCCTAATCCAACCTTTAAAAATTTTTCCGTGTAATTTTAAAAAGTCATTTTATCAAAATAATACATATACATGGTTTGAAGAAACAAGTAGAACTCATAGGTTTATAGTGAAAAGCAGCATCCTTTTGCTCCCCCCATCTCCTCTCCTGATTCTTGTTTTCTGAAAACTCTTAAAGTTGTTTCTTCCACTAATTACCTCACATTTCTAAATAACATAGTTCTGCTATCTCCTAGTGTCTTGGAATTGTAGCCATATATTTATTCTGTCCTATAGACAGTGAGGATTTAGCTGTCTGGGATCATCTCCCACACAGCTCACAACCTGTTTTTCCCCTCATCCCATTCCACCATAATTGGTTACTGTTTTTGCCTAAATCAGTAGTCAGTGTTTACATTATTAAGAGTAGATAAATATTTCTCACAACTAAGACACATACTGTTCTATGAACATATTTTACTTTTTATAATTTTTTTCAAAGATCATTTGTGAGAAAGAGAAAGAGAGAGAGAGAGAGAGAGAGAGCATGAGTAGGGGGAAGGACAGAGGGAGAAGGAAAGAGAGAATCTCAAACAGGCCCTGAGATCATGACCTAGGCCAAAATCAAGCACTGGCCATTTACCTGACTGACCTGAGCCACCCAGGCCCACCTACATTTTTCTGAATTTAACAGCTGACCTATTTATCCATTTCTTGGTTTTCTGTGTTTGTAGTAGTAATTCACACCTAAATTCTCATTGGAGTTGTAAAACTCCATTGTAAGATGAACAACAATAACAACAAAACAGTTGATCTATCAGTGAGTATTTACCTAACAACATGCATCCTATTGCTCTGATTTTTAGATTGATTCTCTCTAGTGCTGCTGTTCAAATGACTTCTTAAAGCTTCTCTGCATCATCAGTTTGGTGCTATTTTCTAGAACCCTGTCTTCCTATCAGTAAAAAAGACAAAAGGGACATAATATTGTTGAAACTTTGCCTGTTGGAAAAGCTTTTTATTTTATTTTCACCTTTTGTTGTTACTTGGTTAGGTGCTACTCACTGTCTTCTGTCTCAGAATTGCTGTTGAGATGCCTAATGCCATAACACATCTTTACCCTCCTTGTGTTTACTTTCCTCCCTAGAAACTTCCAGAATACTCTTTTTTATATTTGGTGGCTGAATATTTATCAGTGGTGGTGTCCTAGTGTAACTCATCATTTATTCTGCTGAGTGAATATTCACAGACTCATTAATCTGGAGGTTTTCTTGTATTATTTCTTTGCTGATTTCATAGTCACAGCTTACTCTTTCTTCTCTAGATAGATCATCTCAGTTTTCTCTCCTAGTTTCTGTCTTTGTCTCTTCCTTCTATAATTCTACCTTCAACTCACCTATTGAATTGTCTGTTCCCATAGTCTCTTGTTCCCTCAGTAAGAGAGCATCATGGTGTTTTGTTTCGTTTTGCTTTAAATGGATGCAATGAGTAAATTGAATAAATGTGTTATAGTTATTTACATTTTTCTTTTGGCCCCTGGTTGCCTATTTCCATTGTTTCCCTTTTTTCTTGTTTGCCTAATTTTGTCTCTACTGTTATTTTGAGGCGATATAATGTAGAGATTAGAAGCATGGGCTCTGGTTCCAAATTGAAAGATTGTGAAACTGGCCACACCACTTTACAGCTTTTGACCTTGACCAAGTTACGTAGTCTTTAGGTACCTGTTTCCTTATGAAAAAATGAGAATGATAATGGTACTTACCTTATAGAGTTGTTATGATGACTAAAATAAATTTATATGTATGTGTGTAAAACATGAATACTACATGTAAAGGATAAAGTGAAGCAACACAATTTTCATTGTGTAAAAAAAGAAAATATGCTTTGAATGATGCTTAGCACATAGAAATATAGTCATGAGTATCTATTCATATTAAAGAAGATGACACTAAAAGGCTGGCAGGAATCTTGTGGCTGAGGGCAGGTCTTGTGGACTGATTGCTTTTTGAACGCCGGCTGATAAGAAGACTCTTTCCGTGGAGGACCCCAAATATCAGCATCTACAGATCTATTCTCTTGGTCCATTCAGTACTTGAGAGAGCAATCCTACAAATCTCTGCCTGTGGGTTTTAAGCCTGAGCCAAGTTGAAGAAGGACACTAGGGAATCTCATGATTGCCACACAGAGTTTACTTAATTGTCTGGTTTCCTGCATGGAATATCACTTTTGTGCTCAGCTGTGGATCGTGTTCCGCCTCTCCAGAAAGTGTGGGGAGAGGCAGTCAACATCAATTATCTGCAAGTCCTTGGTTTACACCTTTACCCTGCTCCTCCACCTTTTCCAGATTGCTGGTGCCTCTGGTTCCAGGGTTTTGCAGCTTAAACATGCTTGCTCCTCACTGTTCCACCTCCACTCCATAGTTGCAACTTTTCCCCATCTCTAAGTTAATGACCACCCATCCACTGCATTTTCAGCCTACAAAATGTTGCTACCATCTCTCATCTTCTGTCCTTCCTTCATCTCTTAGTCCTTTTAGGTTTATCCATTAGAAAACTCCTTCCCCTATCATTTTCATGGAGAATTGGAAGGGAGTGATAATAAATATTTGTGTTCAACCTACCATGTCTAATTGCCCTTTTCCAAGCAAGGCGTGGCTCCATTGGTGGAGGACAAGGGACGGGGAAGCAGAGATCTGACACCAGTGGACCCTTGATTATGAGCAGCTATCTTTGGTTCTGTCTTATTTTCCCTGATATTGGTAGACTCTGCTGATGTAATGTTTATGATAAGAGAAACAATGACAGACTAGGTTATTTATCAGTTAGTATTTACTGAAAGACATCCATCCTGGAGCTCTTTATCCCATTGCTGTACTTCGGATTAATTCTCTATTTGTTTTGTTCAAATGACTTTTTGATGCTTCCCTTCATCATCAACCTATGGTGACTTCCAGCTTTACTCCAGCTCCCTCGCAGAGTTGCAGGTAAAATTTCCTTTAGCTCTTTTAGTAGTTGATGTCAGTCGCTTTTCTGCCTGCAGTGCCTCCTAGCTTTGTCCAGTAGCTTCTTTGCAGCCTCACAGCTTATGCACCTCTTCTAACTTCTATGTTCCTTCTTGAGGAGCTCAGGAGCAACCACATTCCTCTTTCACACACTCAGAGTTCCATGGGGAACTGGAATGGGGATGCCCATGCTTTTTTCTTCCCATGAACACTATGTTATGCTACAACCACTTGATGCTCTGTTGGCATGGGCTGCTGCAACAGATTTCCCTCCTTCAGGAGGGAGAAGCAAGCACTAGCCTCTACTTTTGATTGTTTTCCCCACATATACCTCACAAGATTATGTTGAACTCCTTAGGAACTCTGTCATGGGGAGCCTTTTAAGGGCATCCTAAGGGAATCTTCTAGCTTCTATAAGCCAGCAGGTCTCAAGCAACGTAGAGGTGGCTATCCTTGTGAATAGTGAGGATAAATTATTCTTGTTCATTTTATGTGTGTGTATTTGGAATTCTAGGCTCAGATATGTTTTGCCCATGAACTTATTTACCAAGGAAGTCATTTGATAATATGGAGCTAATCATCCTTCCATAAAATTTATTGGACATTCAAGATGTTAAGGCCTACCTGGCAGGTGTTATAGAAATGTAAAAAATCTTGGTAGTATTTTTAGTGCTTATAGTGAGTAAATATTAGTGCTGTGTAAGTAATGACCTTTGCCTTCCATGGTACGATGAATCTTGATCCAACAGACTTAACCTTCTTGCTTGCTTGTCCATATGGCAATGGATCCCATTAGAAACTCCATCTCCCTCTCTTACCAAAATTCCAGCTGGATCTGCAGAGTCCAAAGAGGTCTCTGTTGCCAGAGATCTAAAGTGAGATGCTTCAAGATCTATTAGCCATTGTGCTTCTGAGTTCCAGTTTGTCCCAATACGTTAAAAACTAGGTATTATTCCCAATTACCGCAATAGTTGCTATGGCACTTTTATTTATTTTGAATTTATGTTTGTCCCAAGATACCATTAATAATAAAAAATTAAAAACAATTTCCAAAGCCCCAAAGCAGTTATTGCTAAACAATAGATTATCATCAAATCATTAAAATGTATATATTTCAGAGACAATAGCAAGATATAAAATTTCGAGTGTACTTTAATCACAATTGTAGTAAAAGTAACATACAAGATAAAAAAATTGTGGAAGGGAAAAATATACTCAAATGCTAATATTAATTGTGTTTGGGAATGAGATTATGGGTAACTTTTACCCTTTTAAAAATTTTTTCTGCATGTTCCAAATTTACTATAATAAAATTTTATTTTTTTTAGTTTAAAAAGAATTTACAAGTAAATAATTTGCATTTAATATATAATGTAACTTATCACATAATAGTTTATATGATAAAATGCATTTACCTTAAAATTGGCATATTTGTAGATGAGATTAAGTGTTTAAATTCTATTTTCATATTTTCAGGAAACTGTGGGGAGTAAACATTTTAAGGTTCCACTGTGGAATTCTGAAATGGAATGGATTTACCTAAAGGCTAATTTATGGGACTTTGGGGCCGGAGTGGGAGTTTTATACATTGTCTCCTCCTTGTAGTTTGTCACTGAAGGAAGGAAAGGAAGAAATTTACTTTGAGGCAAAAGACCTAACTTTACATTTCTTTAAAAATTTACTATAAGCAAGACTTTCTCAGAAAGCCACAGACTGATCGTCATGTCTTCCAGTTCCCACACCCTGCATTTTTCTCTCTGTGTTTACTCATTTTAAGCCTATCAAGTAATTGAAAAAGCAGACTCTGCTGGAGCACACATCTCATTGTTCTAGAAAAGATTTGAATGTCCAGTTCATGGCAAGTAATGGGTCTCCAAATTCTGGAGAAAATAACAATAATGGGAAGGCAGGGTTTGTTTGTTTGTTTTTAATCTTTTTATGTCTGAATTCACTAAAAAAAATCATAGATTTTCAAGCAAAGAAAGAGCAATATAGTTTGTTTAGAATGTCACTCTCAACGGATAAGAAAGATCATTATGAGGAACTGCCCAATGAAATAATTTAACAACCTTAATGGAGTAACTATCCTCTCTGATTTTAGATGGAGCCTTTCTGCTGTTGGCTTGCTGGCCCTCCACAAAGACAACACTTTCCCTTGATCCATAGTTTGTTCCTTCTCACTGTGTGAAAGGCATCATATAGTAAAGGCAGGGGAACTTCTTGGAATTGGAATCATGGCATGATATGAAACCATGGCAGAAGGATCATTTCTTATAAATAGACCAATCTGTTTGCTGCAACTTACATTCTTGTAGTAAACTCTGCCAGACATTTCTCATTTAACTGACTAGCTGGGGTTCAGAGGATGGGCTGGAAGGTAAGGAAGTGGGTAGGGAATTGGATGGAAGAGAATGATACAGAGTGAATGATGAGGATTAGCCGCGCATATTATTTTACTCAGGGTCCTCTCCTCCTTAATTCCCATGGTCTACCCCTGTGGATTTTCCACATTTAAGCAATAAGTAGCCACTGTAAATTACCACTTAATAGGATCAGTTCCTCATGTCAGAAATCTAAAGTGTTCCAACAGAAAGGGAAGTTAATATTTTGCTTTTACTTTCTGAGGATTGATGCATATGGTCACCATACTCCAAAGAGTTTCAAATTCATATTTAGATAAATGGATTTGTTCTCTTATGCATTTGAAATAGCAACGAAAGGGAATCTTCATATTTGAGCCCTTACTGTTGAGTTAAAAAAAAAAAAACCCAACTATGCCAAAAACATGTGGAGCTTGGGACATGGGCCAAGATGGTAAACATAATGGTTACAATTTGGTTGTCTGCGACTGTTACCTTAAAGCTCTTTTTAAAACTTGTATTTACAGTATCATTATATGTATGAACAAGACCATTTTTGTGATGTGAGCTGACTTCTGTTCAAAAGAGAGTTTAAAACAAGAAAATGTTGCAGACTTTAGCTTTTCTATTCAGTCTCCTTTAAATATGCTCCATAAATCAAATATTATTGTTCTTAAGTGCTGATTTCTTCCCTCTGACTAATTAAGTTACACATTAATTATTGAAATGCTACATTTTCATAGGTCTTACTGTAAGTCACATCAATGAACTAATAAGAGAGATTCATCCATACACACGTTTAAGCTGGAATCTTTAGGAGGACCTAAGATTGTGACCAAAAGTCACTGACAAGGCCTGTTTCTCCTCCAACGGCAAAGACAATAGTCCATCAAGATGGAATATACTTAGGCCTTTTGCATTTGGCTCTCTGATTTTTTTCTTGGAGGTCGAAGAGGAGGACTTAGGAAAAACTGAGATTCGGACTGCCTATTATTAGAGAACTGAGGATCTCAAAGAATACTGATGAAATCTGTAGGAATGTGGGGGTCAGGAAACAAAGCTAAATGAAGTCTTGGGGTGACCTGGAACTGTCCTTGAGGATGCCAGAAATCACGTTTATGTTTCGGTCGATCAGCATTGCCTCATGTAAGATAAAATGAATGTGAGTTTGTGGTAGACTCCAAAAAACTGATTAATTTACTTGAGCGACTTACTGAAATAAGACCAGAAGTTTTCTTCTGACAGCCAGATCATAATCAGAAGCCATGCTGTTTCCTGATTGTGAAATATCACAGCCATAGGGGTCTGGAAAGAGTCAAAATCAACATCATCCATAATTCTCCCCAGAAGGCAGGCCCAGCTTTCTGGTGAGAGTGGAATCAGAACAATCATGTTAGACATATTAAAATTTTAATGGAGCCAAACCAAGATAGCCTGCTATATCTACACCATAATGGTGATGACTTTTTCGGTGGGCCCAGTAATATTAAAGTCCATTGGCTTAAGATCCTACACCCAGGGGCACCTGGGTGGCTCAGTCAGTTAAGTGTCTGTCTTTGGCTCAGGTCATGATCCTGGGGTCCTGGGATTGAGCCCTGCACTGGGCTTCCTGCTGAGTGAGAAGTCTGCTTCTCCATCTCCCTCTGTCCCTCCCCACTTTTGTGCTCGGTCTCTCTCTCTCTCTCTCTCTAAGAAATCAATAAAATCTTTTAAAAAAAAATCCTATGGCCATCTCCACACTAAGGTCCCATTTGGTATCAGGTTTGTGGCATTCAAGTCAAATGGTTATCTCCCTCTCTTAGACTCTGCTTGAAGGGATTCTCCTAAAACCTGTCATTATAATTCACTTTTATCCAAACTTTCAACAGCTACATTCCTCTGCTCTAAGAAGAAATAGTGTGTGGGTCGAAGAGGAGAGGAGGAATATAAAGAGAAGAAAATGTGTGCAAAATTTAAGAGCGACACAAAAATTTGTCAGATGTGCACCATGTAGCAAAGATGTTTATACTCCTTTCTCATTTGCTTCTTCTAACAATACTGTCTGTTTCACAGATGAAGAAACAAAGGTTTATAAGGGTCTTGCATATGGTCACATAGCTAGGAGGTGACCAAACCAGAATTTGAACCTAGATCTCTCTGATATCAAAAATTATACTCATTCTCACTACACCAGCTCTGCTTCGCCCATGGCAATTCGCCCAATGGTTTTTCTCAATAAGCCCTGTTGAGTGGCTATTACATCTCAAGAGTATATTAGGTACTGAACAGAGAAAGATTATGATTCAGTGTGCTAAATGCAATAGGATTAGGAGAGATTGAAGAATGCAAAGAAGGTAACAGTGTTGCCTTGCAAGGGGACACAGATGTTTCTGTGGACTAGGAGAGCTGCAATGAAGTGTGACATCTGCCTTCCCCTAAAAGGAGGGGTAGGAGTTTTTTGGGTTAACAGAGCAAACAGCTGGGGAGCAGGATAGGGAAAAGAAGAAGGTATTCCAGGTCTAGAAAGAACAGCAACAGAATGCATTGGAAAGCTTGAAGGTCCTAGTTTTCCAGGCTTCCATGGTACAGCTACTGAGAATGCAAGAGGTGTCTTTGAACGAGGGGATACTGGACAATAAAAAAAAAAACAAAAACAAAAACAAAAACAGAGCCATGAAATTGGTGGATGTTGCACACACTTTTACTGACCCAAGAACAATTCAAAGCCTCAATTACTGGCAGGGGTAGTGGCACAGGAGGGAGGGTCCCAGGAGAAAGATGGGTATGGATAGGGCTTAGGCACCAACAATAACCTTCCTTTTGAAATCTTGAGAGAGGGGCACCTGGGTGACCCAGGTGGTTAAGCATCTGCCCTAGGCTCGGGTTGTGATCCCAGGGTCCTGGAATGGAGCTCCAAGTCGGGCTCCCTGCTCAGCAGGGAGTCTGCTTCTCCTCCCTCTGTTCCTCCCCCCCAACCCATGCTTTCTCTCTCTCTCTCTCTCTTTCAAATAAATAAATAAAATCTTTATTAAAAAAAAAATCCTGAGAGAACTTGCCAGGCCTCTTTGCCTTCCAGAAGTCAACGGATGAGTTGACTCATTGGGTAAAATGCTACCAGTCACAGACTAGGTGGCGATAAGTGTACATCTTTGGGAAGGCTGTTGGGAAAGAGGAAGGAGGAAGGCTTTCAAATAGTCATGCTTTGGGGCCAAGTGTTAAGGAAGTGACCTGAATAAGCTGAGGTCAGGAGAGTTTTGATAGTGGTCATATTTGTAATCACACCCTATCACCCCTCTTCTAAGTGCTCTGGGGAGAGGAATGGAATTGCGGATGCACCTTAGGGGGTCATGGAGAGTTTTTTAACCCCTGCCCTCGCAACTGTTTTATTTTCTTCATTAGGAAAGACCAACTCTTCCTCCCCACAGTCATATTCTCAAATACATTACATAGTGGAGCTTGGGCTTTGGCCTGAGAATAGGTGATTCCAAGTACTGTCTCCACCATTGATGAACTGTCCATTCTTGAGCAAGTTCACTTACCTATTAAATCCTCACCTTCCCATGTGCGAGCTGAAAATGATGGATAGCGCTTGCCTCACAAGGTCTGTGTGAGGATGCCATCAGAGAAGGAGAGCCAGAATTGAGGGTAGGCTTAAAATATTTCAGGCACTGTTCTTTCAAGTTCTTCACAAGTATTCACTCATTCACCGTTTGATACCATGAGGCGGGTACCATAATTATGTCCATGTAACAGAGGAGGAAGCTGAGGAATACGTTTCCCAAAGTCACACAAGTATCAGAGCTGAGATCTGAACCCAGACCTTTGGCCCGCAAAGGTCACACTGTTTTGCTCCCATGCTATACTGACTCTCATTGAGTTTAAAGCTTTTGGGCACATGTTCTGGAAGATATAATCCTGGAATAAAGATTAGCCAACTTTTTAGAGAGCCTGGCTTTTTTTCTGGAGCCTGATGTCCAGCATACTCCTTGGTATTACAATTTTGAAAATTTCATCTTACCTCGATGACACTTTAACGGAAACTCACTTCCTCTCAAATCCTAGTTACTATATGCGGTTAAAATATTACTCTTTCCACGATCTGGAAGGATCTAAGGAGTTGGTATACTTTTCAGTTGCTGTTTTAGGACAATATCATTCCGACCTGTGGAAAATAGGAGTCAGCATATCAAGCCGCCACAAAAACTTGGGTCTGCCTTGTTCTCACCACACTTTTTGAAAACATTCCCACAGCTCAAACAAATTAAAGATGTCATTTTCCACGGTATAACCGACACATACCTGGATGTTTCTTGGGGGTGCATACTCCCATAAGCACCCGTCCATCCGGGTTGTATCAGCCATTGTCTTCAACAGCCACCTCCAGATGTTGTAAAAATTGGAATCTTGATGTTGACCGGCTGCCATTTTTGTTTTCCATTTTGAAGATTTCTGTCAAAGGTCCCAAGTGTGAATGAGGAAGATTACCTTTCATCTCAAACCTACCAACTTCTTTCCATGCTGCAGAGCGCTGACGCAGAGAAAGCTCAGCAAGGATGTCAGGTCTGCCCTCCCATATCTATCATGGTTTGCAAAGCATATGAGCAGGCTCTTGGCAAAACCCCGAGGAGGGGAACTTCTCCAGCTGTAGCTCTTGCCTGCCATCCCTCCCTTGAACTTGGCACTTAATGAATCGGTCTTGGCTTGTTTGCTTCTCAGAGTCAGGCTGGAATAAGCTTCATTCTCAATGTAGGGCTTTTAGGTTTTGTCTCTAGTATTTCCTTTGCAATAGAAATTTTATTAACATTCATAAATAAAGTTTTCCACATACTGTCATCTATCTCTCTTCCACCTAACTTATCCCAGATTTTCTGGGGATTGTCTGAAAATGATCCACATTGTTAGTGAACAATTTCCACATTGTTCTTCCTGATTTCTAAACAGAACCCTGCCCTTGGTGAAGTCAACGAGAAAAGATGGGAATCTGTCCTCTTTTGGTCTTGCTGAACAAACAAGACAAAAAGGACATAAAACGATTTTTGCCATCAGTGGCCAGATTTCTCTTTTTAGAAAGTGTCACTGCCTCAGAAATGGTGCTGCCCTTTCTAAGATAAAATTAGCACCTTGCCTCGAGAAGTAGCAGGGTGAATCGGGACAGCATGCCTGGAGACATTTTCGGAGGGAAATTAGACAAGTCTGATACCACTGGGTCACCTGGTCATTTGGTGGCTTTGGTCGGAAAGTCAGATACCTTTGTGCTGACCACCTCCTTTGTTTTATGACAGAAGCCTCGGTTTCAGGAAAGATTAAAGTCGGCATTGGACATGAGATGAGTACTTGGGAGGTGTTGCTGGGGGTGGAGGTGGGGGTCGAAATTGCCATCTGCATTGAGCAGCCCACACAAAATCGCCCCCAGTTAAGAAGCCCTGCATCTAGGAGATGCTGAGACAGGCCTGGAGAGGTTGAGCAGCTTTCTAAGGTCTCCTGGCTGGTAAGTGGCAGAGCTGGGTCTCTAAGCGCTCTTCCGAGTACAAAGTGCTCGTCCACGACTCCACGCAGCAATCCTCTTTCTTCTCTCTTTTCTGTCTGACATCATACATCTTCATGGGCATTTGCTTAGTGTACTGTATGCACACCTGCAGGAGCCCATGTCCAGCAAATACCTGTTAATATTTCGAAGCACTCTTAAAAAAAAAAAAAAAAAAAGAACCCCGAGATTGTTTTCACATTTGCATGCCATTCTTGCCCAGGGGCCACACTAATCTCTGAACTGTTCCAATTTTAGTATACGTACCTCTGAAGCAAATACTATTTCAAAGCACTCCTAGAGTAACTTTGCATTGCTTCTTAGACACCACCGGACAGGAATCGTGGAAAAAGAAATATATATTTGTGTCATTACAGTAGCTGTCGCCGAGCCAATAGGTGCATCGAGTGCATTTGAATACAAGTTCAAACTAGGAGTCCCCATTGCAGACAGCCCCTCAATTCCTAGCGGGGCTCCGCTTCTCACCGTCCAGGCTGTATCTCCTGTTTGGACTCGTGGACCATCCCAATCTCCAAGGGATAAATTAAACAATGTGAAAAGGTTTCTTCCCCACACGCTGTTGTGAAACAGAAATGACACCCAGAGCCATGGCTAGCCAATTGTATCTTTTGTTTTCCTTCCCATCCTGTAGTCAATATCAAAACTTCCAACCTCCGAGCTCCAGCCTCCTGTCTGAAACAATTAAGCCTCCAGGAAGACGTGGGAATGCTAATCGACTGAATGTTGTGTTTCATTCAGTCCTGGCTGTTGACATCAACTCTTCATGGTCAGCTACATTGTCTTTGTTACTTCATAAACACATGAATATTTATTACTGTGGGGGAGAACACGCTACTGTTCACGATGACTGCAGCTGAATAACTGGTAATAAACATGAGAGATTAACAGGACTCAGGAGAGGAAGCAGTTCAGGGATGGTAAACCAGGGTCTGCGGAATGTTAAAACCACTGTCATCCAAGGAACAGCTAAAAAGTTAGAGATGTGCAAGAGGATGTTGTGTTGGCAGAAAATAACCAAGGAGAGTTTTAGATTATAGTGTGTAATTAGTGTGTAATTAGCATTTGCATAAATCTCCATACCAGGGTATTCTGTGGATAGTAGTAGCACAGAACCAAAACACACACACGGGCACACATACACAGCTAAACAAGCTCAAGAAAAGTATATCCGTGTGCTCATCAGTTAAGATCTGCCTCAACACTCATCTCCATGGCTAAGTCTTCCCTGTTTCCCCTACAAAGAGCAGCTGGCCGTGCACTCAGACCCGGACGACTCTCCTCTGTTTATGAATCTGTTACTCCTCTTGACTCTAGACCCCTCTGGCTCCTCAGTTTAGCTGGTTATTTCTTCCATAATGCCTGGTGGATGCGTGTATGTAGTAGATAGTCAAGACATGATGGCTAAATGAATAGAGATTGGTCAAGGGAAGAATGATGTGGTCCAGTGTTACTTAATAACTGGTAACCTGCACCAGGCACTGTGCTAGGCTCTGAGGAACATCTCAAAGCACTTTTGGCCTTTTTTGCCTAGGGTCTGAGGTGATGGGTAGGACTGCACCTCATTGCAGTAGATCCATTTGTTTAGCTGGTCAGCACGCTCTTTCCTCAGTTCTCACAAGTGCCAGACATTTGTCAGAACTCTGAGGCCACAAGTAGAGATGTGAACACGAATTACTATGCAGTCATTAACGTTGTGCTTGAGGAAGGGATTCTAAAACTCAACCTGGCACTCAGGCAAGACTTCCCAGGTCACATGAGCTGAGTCTTGAAGGGCAGGTGGGAGTTCCTGGGGTGGGCATTCAAGGCAAAGCGCAGCATGAGCAAGTTTTGGGGATGGGCAGAGAGCGTAATGGGGAACCAGTGGTCAGCATAGCCGGGGCAGGGTGGCATCAGGGCCTAGAGGCCACGGGAGAGGGAGAGGCCATGTCCGTTGAGTGAGTCCTGCGGGTTCAGGTGGCCTGAGCTGAGGCTGTTCGAGCTGCCAGGGACAGGGAGATGGCAGGGGCAGCTTAGTGGCTCAGAGTGCAAACAGCAAAGGCGAGGGGTTGGGCTCACCCCTGATGTGAGGCTCCAGAATCTTCCAGAGTATAGACGCGTTAGCACGGGTCCACCTGTAAGCAGAGGGCAGGCTCAGGGCCAAGAGGTACTCAGGCTGCAGCCTCCACCGGGGCAGGCCTCCTCACACGGTCCGCACAGAAGAGGAAGAAGCAATGGCACCTGATTGTTTGCACGGCACGTTCACAGGTGCTTGGAGTTATACCTATCAGGATATCAACATTATCTTTTTAAATAGCTTACTCTTTTTCTCTTGGACTTGTTCTTTGGTTTCAAAGTCAACTTTGTCTAATTGGTTGCTAAGATTGTCCCTAGCATTCAGTTAGGGTTGAAGCATTACATTTTACTATCCAAATAATTGGTGAGTTAAAAATACTTCCAACAGTTTATGACTCATGCTTTTCAACTCATAGATGAGGAAAACCAAGGTGGGTGACTGTGAATGCCTGTGATTTCTGTACAGGCTGAAGTTCCAGGAAGTTCTAAATGTGATTTCTGGCCTGCTGGGAAGGCCCTGACACTCCCAAGTTATCCCAGACTTTCTGGCTGTGCCTGAAATTAATTAGAGCCACATCCACTGGGTTCAAGTATTACCTGCAGTGACATAAAACATTTTAAGTTCCTATCAATCAGACAGTTTATGTGTTTGAGTGATCTGGGAGTATAGGTTTTGACAGGCAGGAGTTGAGGTTGAGAACCAGGGGTTATGGAATGAAGGGCAATGCTAAGATTTACCTATTTTGCAATTTTATCAGATTGATTCAGGTTTTTTTTTTTTTTAAGATTTTATTTATTTATTCATGAGAGACACAGAGAGAGAGGCAGAGACACAGGCAGAGGGAGAAGCAGACTCCCTGCAGGAAGCCTGATGTGGGACTTGATCCCGGGACCCTAGATCACCCCCTGAGCTGAAGGCAGATGCTCCACCCGTGAGCCACCCAGGTGCCCAGATTGATTCAGTTTGGTTTAACTTGCCAAATATTTACGGAGCGCGTGCTGTATGCAAGATGGATGCAGTGCCGTGTCCTCAAGCCATCCAAGATGGGCCTCACATGCTCCTTGTCCTCCAGGAAGTTTCTGGCCTTGAGGGTCACTAAGATGAGTGACAAGTTACAGGGAGGAGCTTATCTTGTGCTAAGAGCAGCTGTTAAGGGGAGCACGGGGGGAGAGTGAGTAGGCATGTGTGTTCAGGTAAGAGTGGTCATGACTTGGGGAGACAGGGAGCTCAGGCCATGTACCGTGACAACAGCTCAGCCGATATAGAAATGGGACCTTTGGCAGGTTATGCAGACCTGAGACTTGGCTGGCTCATCTGCACATTAGGGATGACAAAGTTTCCTCTCCTCGCTCAGAGGTTTGTTATGAAGGTCAAACAAATTACCTAATGTTAAAGAACTTGAAATCTGTAAAGTGTGTATTTCATTATTTAATTGTTAGCAGAATCAGAATTGGAACCCGGATTATTTGATTTAACCCCCAAGCCACTGAAACTCAGAACCTTTTTTCTTTCTTTTTCTTTCTCTCTCTCTCTTTTCTTTCTTCTTTCTTTCTTTCTTTCTTTCTTTCTTTCTTTCTTTCTTTCCTTCTTCTTTCTTCCTTTTTTAAGGTTTTGTTTAATTATTCATGAGACACACAGAGAGAGACAGAGACACAGGCAGAGGGAGAAGCAGGCTCATGCAGGGAGCCTGACACGGGACTCGATCCAGAACCCTGGGATCACGATCTGAGCCAAAGGCAGATGCTCAACCACTGAGCCACCCAGGCATCCCTTGGAGCCTTTCTGAAATATTTTTTCCCCCTTTTCAGTGGACTTTCCTTTATTGGAGAAATCTCTGTGGTTGCTGTAGGCAGCTGCATGTGTCTCTCAATTTCTAGGGGAGGGTAGAACAAGGACAAAGCAGATGATGCCACTGATAAGTGTGGGTGAAAGAATTCTAAACTATATGAGTCAAACACAATCCCTGGGCCTCTGAGATGCGTGAACCTCTTGAAAGCCTGCCTTACACTCTGCGTCTTAAATGACACAGTGCATGGCCATTAGCTACACGGCTCTGCTCTCACATCGCCGGTCCCATCTTTGGCCTGGGGACTCTGAACACATTCAGGAGAACCTCTCTTTTCCTTAGGGGATGGGTCTTTCAGGCCTTGGCTGCACGGGATCTGACATTGCAGGAGTTAAGTGGTCAAGAAATGTGAGACCTAAGCATTGAATCTACTCAGGGAGAATCCATCATGGGAAGCATCCCCAATAGGCTATTGTAGTTTGAGTAACTTGGAAGGCTGATGGAAATAGGCCAATCATGCTATCTGGGATTTTTGAAGAGTTTTCCATTTGTTCTGCTTCAGATCGGTGAGTCCCTATTTTTGTTGCGGCTGGAAATGGACAGATGTCAGAGGGAAGGCTCTAAGACTTTGCCTTGTCTCAGAAATCACATGAAAGAAACCTGGGTACCGACTGTGTCGATGGTCTTATATCTGAGTTACAGCCCCGGTCCCAGTAGATGCTTTTCCTGACTTCAAGGGCAATGCATCAGGTAGTAGGGGCTACTTCCTGGGCAGGTAATACATTTTGTGGGATACCACCCAGGAGGTGGGGGGGATGCACAAAGATGCCTCTGTTTGCTGTCCGACTTCTGCAGTGTATCTACAGTGGGAACTTGTGAAGACTAGGTCTGGTCACCTGCAGCCAGTCACTGAGAAGAGAGCCACCAGAGAAACCAAACCAAAGCTGCTCACATCCCCTCGAAAAAGCTTCCTGCAGCAACCCCGGCCTGAAGATTGCAATCAAGGGTCGGGCCTGGGAGGGAAACTTCTCCCCCACCCCCCCACCCCCCCGCCCCCCGTCCCCCCTCTGGTCTGGCTGGTAGTAGCCTGCTCCAGCCCTGGCTCCTTTTATCATTCCTTCCTTTTATAGTTGCTTCAGGAAAGCCCCGGGCCTCTGAGGCTGCCTTCCACCCCCATCGGAGATTTTAAATGTGAGGACAGGAAACGTTTGTTCGGCTTCGTCATGTTCTGACACTGTTGCCCACTCCCCCTCCCACGCACCCTCATTTGGTGCCTCCTGAAAAGTTCTGCCAACGTGAAGCAACCATCTTTTAATGTGGCTTTGGCTGAACTTGTGCTCTAGGAAGTGAGTGTGGCGGGGCACCCCAGTCTCGGCCAGGCCGGCCCCCCGGAAGGCTGAGCTCACCCACCGCGGCAGCACCCGGAGGCCCGGGCGGCCTGGGCCATCTGTGACGGGCACTGGGTGCCCAAGGGCCCAGCACGGCCTGGGCAGGGCAGCCGGCGGCTCCCACGGCCCCACTGGGCTGCTCGCGGGCCCTGACTGCTGCCTGCCTCTGGAAAGGCAGGTGTCCGGAGAAGTCATTGTACGTTGGCCCTGGGCATAGGATTTGCCGGATGATTATCTGGAAGATGACAGGATGTTTTTTGAGGAAACCGAGGTATATATACAGGGATGGATTGCTCAGAGCTCCCAAACCATTTGGGCACAGAGGGAAGGTGCCTCTCAGATCTCCTTTCGACCGGATTTCATCCCAGCAGCTGCATTGGGTAGTGAGTGATTTTCCTCGTCACTGTTGAGAAGGCCCAGCCCAGTTGGGGAAGCGGACCATGCTGTGCCATCTTGCCACAGCTCCACCAAGAAGTTCTGTGTCGTGGGCGAGTGGGGGCCTCCCCGCTGCCTTTCAGGGGAGGAAATGGACTTGTAGGAGTTTAAGTAGGGGTTCAAGTACGGGCTGGAGCCACACAGCAAGTTAAAGAGAGGCAGGTTCTAAAAGCTCAGCCTCAGGCCTGGAGGCCCCGGTACCCCTCTGGGCCACTCTTAGGACCCCTCGCTGACCCACGCTTGTCAAGGCGAAGCGCTGGAAATGCCTCAGAGACTCAGACGACTGTAAGACCCACCTGGGTTACATCATCACAGGATGTGATTCTCACTTTGTCATCAGCCCTTTATGTAAACCCAGCCAAGCACTGGCTTCCCAAAATAACCCTCACCGCCACCAGAAGCCCGAGCCTTCTGCGGGAGGCAGGGCCCTCTGAAGGCAGCCAGGTCTCCCTCGGATTGTCTAGGTGGCAGTAGAGAGATAATTATCAATGACCGGATTGCTCTCGCGCCTTTACTGTTTCCCTGGATGGGCAGGCAGGCTGCAGAGCAAGTTTAGAAGAAATTTAAAATCCAGCTTCCGACTGTTGATTCTGTTGAGATATTTTTCCCAACGTGAAAGGGACTTGGCACTGTTTCAGGTGAGGGAAATAATAGAGTGGAAAACACGTTTTCATGTGACTTTTCTGTAAAACCATCAAAGTGGAGAAAACCACGTTAAATCATTATTCACTACCTCCAAAAGCCACAAATTACCTTCTCAGCTTTTTGGGCTGTAGGCATCTGTCTGCTTTTCCTCCCCCGTGTGCTCAGCATTGCCGTCTGGAGCACATGCTGTTGGTACGTTAGATTTATGTGTATTTTTAAAGGCACTGAGTCCACCTCACTTTAACCTTCTTTGCTTTTGGGGGTCAACCTACTGTAAAGCTACTTGCAGTTTCACGGTCATCTATCAACATGAGGACTCCGTGTTTTCAGGGTCAAGACGACTGTCGAGCAAGGTGTTTTTATTAATGCCCTACAAGCACCCACGTGGGGTTCCCAGCACTGTAAAAGATCACTGAAATGGCTTTACCTGGGCCAATTCCTTATCCTGTGGGGCCCTCACCTGTAAACCAGAGCTAAGCATGGAATGTGTTACGGTCAAAGACCATGCTGCTCTCAAGCCAGCCCATACGGTGTGCAAAAAGATTCTGGCTAGAGGCAATTTTTTTTTCCATACACCTAACAAAGCCATTCTATCATTCCTGCCCTCTTTTGTGACTCCAAGGGAAAACATCGAAGTAATATCTACATAGAGTATTATAAAAAAGAGAAATATGCAAGATGGGGGCACACAGAGAGAAAGAGAGAGAGAATGAACATGTATGCCTATCTGTATCTACCCTCTCCATGAGTGCTGGCAGTTGCCCACACCAAATCTGAGCCCTAACTCTCTGTAAATACTCAAGTGTCTTTGGAGATTGGAAGGATTGGAGGTGCTATTTTGCAGAGTAGATTTCCTGAAAAATGGTAAGTTCCTTCCATAATGTGGGGAAAGAGACCCTAGTATAGTTTAATCACTTGCCCAAGATCACCCTGGATAATGATTTTATGAGGATGATGAGAATTCCACTCTTAGCTCCAAGAGCTAGCAACAGAGCAAATACTCTTTCTCCTCCTTGGTACCCAGGTAACTGATAATCCAGGTCTCTATACTCATAATCCAGGAGGTCATTCATCTACACAAAAGCTTCTCAAACAGAAACATGGACCAAGTCTGCCTTTTCAAGCATTGTTCCAGATCAGGAGGCCAACAATCTAGTTATAGTCCACTGTACTAGTTGTTTTCAGTGGATACAAACTAATGACAACATGTGCTCCCTGTATTCCATGAGCCTCCAATCTACTGGGAGAGACAGAGCTCTAAAGCATCTTATAGAACACAGAAAGCACTAGAGTGTGGTCTAACTATAGCAGCAGTTGACTTGCCCAGGCAAGACTTGCATGGCAAATACTTCTATTTGGAACGCTGACAACAATCAGGAAGAAAACAGTCAAGAGTCAACAAAGTTGTCCAACACTCCACATTAGAAAAATGTGGAGCCCTGTAGATCCTTATTGGAAATCTCAGCTTGGGCTTGGTGCTTATAATGTGAGTCCAAGGGGATCCCATCAGTCAGGAAATGACCAGGCTTTTGATTCAGAAGAACTGGTTTTGCAATGAGGTGCTACTACTTGCCACCTGTGTGATCTTGGGCACTCACTGACTTCTCTTCACTAAATAGAGATAGTTATACCTACCCAACAAGGACGCCGTGAGGATTAACAGAGATATTGCATGGGAGAGCACAGATGACAACACTGGTTACCAGCATGAGGGGCTCTTACCAACATCCCATTACCTAGTTACAGTGGACTTGAAGCTCCCTTAGATGAGAAGCGGGATGGATAACCACAGAGGTAGACGTGTTGAAGAGAGCAGGGAATTCTAGCTCACTCAAAGGTGACCACAAGGGTAAAGGCCTGCTTAGCGCAGCTTGTCAGCTGTCAGGATGAATGTCCGGGCCTGACTTAGCATGAGGATATCATTATATCAGGCCGATCTGTCCAGAGTTCTCAAGAATGAGTTTATCCCAGCCAGATCCTGAATAGCTGAGAGTCTGGAATCACAGAGGGATTTATCTCTTTTTTTTTTTTTTTGTATTGAATGGTATCAATTATCAGAAACGATGACAAACTTAGCTAATACTGCATGTGTTACTATGCTCCAGATACTATTTCCTTAGTGACTCTTTTAATCTTCACACCAGCTCATTGAGGAAGCACCATCCTTATCTCGCAGATGGTAAAGTTGAAGCTCAGTGAAGGTAACTTTCTGAGTCACATGCTATCAAGTGATAGAGTCATGATTTTTAATCCCAGGATTCGGGCTCTTTCAACCAGAGTCCACAATTTAACCAATATATAAAGGATACTGAATTAACTAACCCTCATTTGTCATATATGTGGAAAACATCTGGGTGTCTGCCTTTCAATTTTGTATTTTTGGACACTAGAAATGTTTCACTTATGGGTGGTTAAATTTATCATTTTTCAAAAATTGGATACCTCTTTGGCCATGCCATGTTCAGCTATTCAGTTTTACTATATTCTATTTCTTTTATGATTATATTTAAATTTTATTTTTACTTTTTTTTTAAGGAAAGTTTTCTTTAAAAAAAAAAATTTCACTTATTTGAGAAAGAGAGAAAGAGCACAAGCAGGGGGAGGGGTAGAGGGAGGAGTAGACTCCCTGTTGAGCAGCGAGACAGATGCCAGACTTGATTTCAGGACCCTGGGATCATGACTTGAGCTGAAGGCAGATGCTTAACCAACTGAGTCACCCAGGTGCCCAAATTTTATTTTTACTTTTTATTTTGATGTAATTATAGATTCGCAGGAAGTTGCAGAAATAGTAGAGAAGTCTTATGTACCCTTCACCCAGTTTCCCCCAGTGACTATGTCTTAGATAATTATAGCACACTATCAAAATCAGGAAATGGACAGCAGTGCAATGGGTATGCCTCATTCTAAGCCATTTTATCACATGTGTAGATGCATGTGATGATCACCGTGATCAAGATACAGCACTATTCTATCCCCATGAAGATCTTTACATTTTCATTTTTATTCCAACTTTCGGTTTATCTGGAATTTAGTTTGATGTTTGAGAGGGAAAGGATCTATTTTCTAATTTCCAATTTTCCCAGCACCATCTATTTGACAAGTCACCGCGTTGACACTGATGAGAAATTTCACCCTTCGGTTCCTGTACTACATGATTACAAAGCCCACATCTTTCAGGCCCCAGAGCCACTTCTTCCCTCTGGTTCACCACATTACCTACTGAAACTTGGGTCTCAGCAGCAGTGGATTGGATTGTTATGCCATCAGAAACAACAGAGCCTACAGCAGGGTCTTGGTGTGAAATTATTGCCTTTTCCCTTAAAATTTATCCCTGGGTCCTTCTGGGACAATGGGGAAGGCTGTACTCATTGGTAGCTCTCTTTCACAGCACTACTGCTCAGAAAATCAGAGGGCCTTGGATGTGAGATCAGAGTCCTAAAACTCCAGGTTCCATCATTTTCCTTAGATGTGAGATCAGAGTCCTAAAACTCCAGGTTCCATCATTTTCCTTAATTTTCTTTATTTGTCTTCAGCCTTAATTTCCTCATCTGAAAATGAGGAAAATTAGATCTATCTCAGAGGGCTGTGACTTTTTATGAGAATAAATGAAATAATACATTTAAATGTACAGCCTAGGAAAGGCTCAACATAGTCTAGTATTTTTATGATCGTTATCATTTCTAATTATATAACATATCCTTTATTCTATGGCAAATATATTATCTTTATTTATATTAGTGTGTGCCTTCAATCATGATGGTATTTCTTATCCCCTCTTGAAAAGTCAATGTGGGGATCCCCAGGTGACACAGTGGTTTAGCGCCTGTCTTTGGCCCAGGGCGCGATCCCGGAGTTCCGGGATCGAGTCCCACGTCAGGCTCCCAGCTTGGAGCCTGCTTCTCCCTCTGCCTGTGTCCCTGCCTCTTTCTCTCTCTCTCTGTCTGTCATAAATAAATAAATAAATCTTAAAAAAAAAAAAAAAGAAAGAAAAGTCAGTGTGATAGACTCTTAGAATTGAGGAAATGGCATCATTATAAGATTTGAGTACAAAGCTGATGACCAGTGTCTCATTCTGTTGAGGCTGCTATTAAAAAAAAATACCATAAACTAGGTGGCTCATAAACAAGATAAATTTTCCACAATTCTGGCAGCTAAGAAGTCCAACACCAAAGTGCCAGCAGATTCAGTGTCTGGTGAGAGCCCACTTCTTGGTTCACAGACTACCATCTTCTTGCTGTGTCCTCCCAGGGCAGAAAGGAAAAGGAGCTCTCTGGCACCTTTTGTAAGACCATGAATCACCTCCCAAAGTCACCTCCCAAAGGCCACATCTGCAAATGCCATCACAATGGAGGTTGGTTTTGACATATGAATTTGGGGAAGACACAAATATTCAATGCATAGCAATCAAGAAGTGGGAACATCCTCTTTCCTTCATGAGTGGTATTGTCATGGCAGTGGCTTCTGCTGGCAATAACGTCCACTCAGCAGCTTTCTAGAGGCTGCTCTGGGATAGGGTCAACTAGCCTTCCTCCCAAGACCACCTCCATTGGGTAGCTGTCTCTAGGGACCTTCCTAAGTCTTAATCTAGAGGAAATCACAGCATTGCCAGGAGTTTACAAGATAGTTTTGTATGATAATTTTGTGTTCAGGAAGCAAGACTGTGTAACTCAGCTGCCCCCGCCCGCCCACCCCCCACCGCCTTCTTCCTTTTGTGGACACAACCCCAAAGACCCTCACTTAGGGCAAAAGAGCAGATCCTTTCCTTAAAGGAGTCATCACAGAGACTGCAGTCGTCTCACAGCTCTGACAACTGAAGCACTCCCCACCCTCATTGCCACCTTCACCTTGGAACACAAGAGCGCTGGCATGTTCCAACAGCAGCCCTGAGTATCCTATAATCACTGTGGGTAGAGTTAAACTCCACCAGTGACTCAGATTATTTAAGTCTACATCTATCACTAGGAAGAATCAACTTTTAAATGAAGAGTGTAGATGGGAAATCCCAGTATCAGCTATGAAAATACAACAACAGCTACTTTTTTTCTTTTTTTTAATAAGGAGGGGCAGTTTGGGGAAAAAGAAAAATTTTTTACTTTCTTTTCTCTGATTTATCCTCATTTTGTTTTGAAAGGTGTTTTGCATGTGTGAATGGGAGTGTTGCGCGTGTCACTAGAAAACAGAGGAATGATGCTGTGATTACCATTTTTGAAAGAGGCACTCCTACAGGAAATTGGGCTGCGAGGGAGGAAAAGTGTGTGTTTTCCTGAAGGAAATGCTTGTAGAAAGCCAGATCTGGGAAACAAATCATGGAGACGGTATAAATAAACTTCTGGCCCTTTGTATTTTGAATGGTGAGATAGTACCTTTGGTCCCCAGGAAAGCAATTTCTTTTGGATATGATCCTTCAGGCACGTGAAAGATTCAGGTTTAATTTTAAAACCAGCACCTTCATTCTTCCCATTTTCCCTAAACCACCTGACCACAGGCACATACTCTGCAGCCACCAACATCGGCAAGCTTATAAATGGGAAAATTGAATTCCACCTGAGAAAAGGAGTATTCGAAATCTCCGTGGATTGAAGCTTTAAATACTGTTTCAAAGTAAGCTCTGGTGGGTTTTTGTTTCTTTTGAAAGAATTGGCTTCCTATGTTAAAACTTGCTTGGGTTATAAATTGGAATTGAAATCTTTTTTCCATGCATTTAAAAACTTGCCGACAATAAAAATTTAGCAAAGAATAGACTTTATTGGGAGCAAAAAACAAAGTAGAAATTTTGAGTTGTTAGCATAGATGATATCAAATGTCTTCTTTTATGGTATTGTTTAACAGTGTTATTTATACACTTCGAAAAAAAATGAAATGGGAAAAAAAATATTACTTACACTGCGGCTTTAGAGAACAGAGTTTGTTCTCAGTAAAACTTCCCAGATCTGCACAGTATCTTATAAAACAACAGGAAGCAGGGAGCTGTTTCATGAAACATAATAGTACTAGTGTCAAAGTGGGGATCCAGGATTGAAAGGCTTCCTTGGTACTCTGTGCAGTAATGATGTCTATACCTAAGTCGGTCTGGATGTCTGCGACTCAACCCTTTCATAAATCCTTCTTTCCCATTCCAGGTTGTGATAAAGCCAAGAGGGAAGGAGAAGTGCATAGAGTGTGCACGTCTCACGGAGCCCTTGGAGCTCTCACTGGATTGAAGTCAATGACTAGATAAATAAGCTTTCCAGGAAGCCCTTAATTAGCTTCATCTCATTCTTGCCTAGTCTATGGCAATATCCTCTTATCTGTGTCTCTGATTCTCTTGCCCCACCTACAGTCTCTTCTCTATAAGGATAGGCTTTGAGAACATAAATCCAGTCATGCCACTGCCTGCTCAGAAGCCCCAAGGGCTTCCCCTCACATCCTGTTTGCACTATGACCTACCAGCCCCTTCGTGATCAGGGCCCTGGCGACCTTCTGGCCTCATCTCCTGCCCCTGACTCATTTACCAAGTCCTAGTCCAGAGGCTTTATACTTGCTGTTTCTTCTGTCTAGAGCACTAGATAGTCTCATGATTTTGCTCGCTGCTTTTAATCATCTGCTCAGGTATCACCTCCTCAGTGAGCGCCCTGCCCTCATCCCATTATCACTCTCCATCCCCTTCCCCTGTTTTCCTTTTTTTCTTCAAAAAGTTTCTCACTCTTTGATATCGGATTACACATATTCTTGTGTTTCTTGCCTGTTTCCCTCATCAGGATGGAAGCTCCCTGAGGATAGAGACTTTGCTTATAGAGTTTACTATGGAAGCCCCCAAGCCTGGCACTTAGGAGCTCAGCAAACATGTGTTGAATGAATTGTTTTATGTCAGCGAACGTCAGTATCTTCCCCTCTTGGGACTCCTTGCCCTTTCTCTTCATACATCCAACAGAAATAAAATTGGGTAATATTCACTACTAGGACTTGTCGTGATATATACATTTCAGAATTTGAATGGTCAATAGACGTCATCTGGCCCGTCAGTTTTCAACCTTGATTTTCACCTTCCTGAAACAGAGTAGAGTCTGATATCCTTTTGAGAAGACTCCTGTGGGAATTCCCACATTTGGGAACTCTTTTCCTCACCAAGCAGCAACTATTCCCACCCATCATTGCTCTAAGAAAATCTTTGCAGTCATTTCTCCAGATATGTCCCAACTATTAACAATGTCACTGTCTGGTTCCTTAAAAGGAGAATGTGAGAAAGGGATTGGGTGCACTGATTTAGTGAGCGAATAGTCTTTAGGAAAAATCTGGAAGGAGAGTGAGGAGAGCAAGATAGGGAAGGAAGGGACTCCCCAGGGATGTGGTCTTAGGTAAAGCCTAACCTTGGCTGGGCACACAAGGCTCACAGGGTGAGGCTGTCCTTCCCTTCAAAGGATCTAAACTTAACAACTTTATGCCAATCTGTCATCGGATTCCCAGGCCTGGGGTGGCGGGTGGGTGGCTTCCCAGGCATCTCTGTCAGTCAGGGGTAAGTCTGGAGAAGGCCATGGAAGTAAATCCTCAGCTGTCTTATTGGAAGCAACCAATGGATGGGTGTGCTAGCTGGTCCAGGGGTCGGCAGGGGCAGACGCCAGCAACCTTTACCACACAAGGTTTTTCAGTAGTGACTGCTCCCCATAGGGGATAGTTCTTACACTCAGGGTGCATCTGAATCACTTGGAGGACTACTGGAAATCCATGCCGCTGGGCTCCAGTCCCAGAATTTCTGACACAGGTCTGGGGTGGGGCCTAAAAATTTATCCTAACTAGTTCCCAGGTGGTGCGAATACTCGTCAGGCGTCGGGTGAACAGCTTTGAAAATCAGCTCGTATCATATTAAAGATTCTCTTAAAGTCACTGTCAGACAAAAGAAACATAAATATTATGCCAGAAAGCACTGGAAGTAATAGAGGTCTTTATTGAAATTCTCTTGAAGGAGGGTTGGGCATACGTATACACTATGCCACACTCAGCAAACTTTCTAAGAGATAAATTTTAGATGGTCTTCCTCTGTTCAGATTTTCATTCCTTACCCTAACTATCCCCCCCACCCCACCCCGGGGTTATAAAACATTCTCTGCCTGTTAGCTATAAGATGTGCCACTTCTTTCTCATTCCAGAAAGTGTCATGGGATGCAGGATGGAAATACATTACTTCAAGCATATCCTTCATTTTGCTTTTATTTACATGGAAACAAGATATTTGTGCATTTTTTTTATTCTTCAGGTCTTACGAACAGATTACTTATGATCTACCTCACATTTGTGGGAAGGAGAGATATGTCCCAGCCTCTGTTTTGTAGTGGATGAATGAGAGGCTCTGAGGGGTGAGGCCTGGAATGTTGAACCTGCAGAGTCTTTCTCTTTGGAATTTCTCTTCTACCCTGTTCCTCCCCCATTCTCAGTTTTCTAGATCTTGCTTAAAAGTATTAGAGATTAGAGTGTATGTATGTGTGTGTGTTTGAGAGAGAATTCTAATGCCTAAGAAAAAGGAGAGAAAAAAAAAAAAAAACCACACACACATACCTCTCTATTGACATTAAATACTAATTCAGGGAAAAAAAAGAAAAAAAAAAAAAGAAGGTGCTAAAACTAGATAATTTCATTTGAGTGGACAAGTTTAGCAAATAATCATCAATCTATTGAAAGATCAGCCTAAATGTGCATCAGAGGTTTTATTATCATTTGATTATTCCCACCCCTGCCCGGGATCTTAATTCAAGGAAATTTCCTTTAAGAGTTTTAACTTGACAAGATGCCATCTAAAATAAACTCCAGGTTTGCCTGTCGTTTCTCTGTGTTTAGAGTGTGGAATGCGGCCCCCCAGATGTTAGAAGAAGGGTTCTTGCCAGGGGAATGGTGGAAGGAAAGGGATAGGGCATAATTTGTGGTTGCCCAAGGCATCTGATGTCCACTTAGGTTACAAGGTTGGTGAAACTTCTATTTCAGAGATTAGGATCCCAAACACCTACTAGGGCCGGTCAGGGAACACTGGTCAGTGAAAGCCAGAGTAGATGAAAAATGCAGGGAGAGCCCTGTGCTGTTGATCTGGAGAGGGGGGCATGCTCCCTCTTCTGGGGGCAACACCAACTCAGCTTCCATGCTTAGAAGAGAAGCTGCATCTGGATTTTGTTGTGAAATCTTCTGATGGAGCCATACCGATTCCTCTCGTCCTCCCCAAGCCCCATGCCCCCCATCCTTTGGAAACCCAAACACTATTGCCCCTGTCTTTAACTACCTCCTGTGGATCCAACTCATTTGACTTGATACTGTTTGTGAAGTCTGTTTTTATTTGAGCGTTTGAATCACTGTTAAAATGTCTTTGGGGGGATCCCTGGATGGCGCAGCGGTTTGGTACCTGCCTTTGGCCCAGGGCGCGATCCTGGAGACCCGGGATCGACTCCCACGTCGGGCTACCGGTGCATGGAGCCTGCTTCTCCCTCTGCCTATGTCTCTGCTCTGTGTGTGTGTGTGTGTGTGTGTGTGTGTGTGTGTGACTATCATAAATAAAAAAAAAAATGTCTTTGGGCGTCCCCAACAATTTATTCATGAGAGACACACAGAGAGAGGCAGAGACACAGGCAGAGGGAGAAGCAGGCTCCATGCAGGGACTTGATCTCAGGACCCCGTGATCATGCCCTGAGCTGAAGGCAGATGCTCAACCACTGAGCCACCCAGGGTGGGTGTGCCTGGGTGTCCCCAACTAGATTGTAAGCTTGTGAAGTCTCTGAGCACAACGTCCAGTCTCATGTCCTTCTCTTCCCTGGGGTGACTCATCCCCTGACACATGGAATAGGAGAGCTGGTCTACCTATGTGTAGAGGCTCTGGTCTACCCCCTGGCAGAGGCTCTGCATCCTTACTCGTTCAGTCCTGACCGTGGCCCTGTAAGCGAGGCCCACATCCAAAACAAGGAAACAGGCCTAGCAAGCCCACCCGACCTGGCCCAGTCACAAATGGAGGAGCTGGCACTTAAAAATTGCCTTGACTTCGCTGCCCGTTACTTTACCGGCTTGGTCAGTTTGGGCTGCCATCAACAGAAATAGCACAGAGTGGGGGACCCGAACAACAGACATGTATTCGTCATAGTCTTGGAGGCTGGAAGTCTAAGGTGAAGGTGTTGGCAAATCTGGTGTCCCCTCTTCAGGTCTGCAGATGCCCATGTTCTCATGATGTCCTCACCTGGCAGAGGGAGCTGAGACAGGAAGCTGCGCTCTTCCTACAGAGGCACGAATTCCACTCAGCTCCACCCTCAATGACCCAATCCCCTCCCAAAGTCCCCACCTCCAAAGACCATCACATCAGGGGTTACGATTTCAACCTATGAATCTCTGGGCAGTGGTGGGGGGTGGGGGACACACAGACATTCAATCCATCACGATTATATAGACTATGGCTACTTGCCTGGTAAATTGGCATTTGCGACAATGCACCCGTGAGTCTTCCCATTATTTTTCATACTGGTTGCCAGATGACAATCATTGTACAACTTTTAGGATATGCTATTTGTTTGAGGGGAAGTAGTAACAGAGAAGGAGGTTAGTGAGGTCTGATCAAAAATATAACCGACCTCCTTTTAGCCACGAAGAGTTTTATAAGAACAGATCAGCTGTATTTTCTAGCCAAATAAAGCATATTGTGTTTCATCAGGCGGAGCTGGAAAGCAGTGTATATGTCACATTATATGGTGTAAGTAGCTTGATTCCGCCCCGTAATTTGCTGTAAGATGTTGCACAAACCCTCCCAGAGCATAATGCGGTGCAGAAGGGAAACTGCCAATTGCCTCTGTAGAGAGAAAACGAGTTGAAGATCATATAAAACTCGGTTTGAGTATGCAACCCTTACTTGTAAAGAAACACTGACCATAGGAAATGGAAGTATATTGGTTTCTTTTCTTATATTTGTTAGAACTGCCAGTTATATGCTCTCCTTGCAGAGAAGGACGTTGGGCCAAATGTCTCAACACCGAGCCTCAGAGAAGGATCGAGTCTCTGAGCCCGAGAGCAGGGGTCCCCTGTGGGGCCTGTGACATCAGCAGGCCTCCCCTCTCCTTAAACTTCGGAGGGGATTTTAGAGGGTTCCGCAATCCTTTGCTCATTTTCCTGGATTTTCTTGCTGCTGGGTCTAGGGAAGGTCTGGTAACTTTTTCAGGGACCTGATAACAGAATGCTCCTGCATCACTTTCAAAGGCAAGATCCATCTCAAATGTAGTTCAGCTGTCGGAGCGGAATAACCCAGCATCTGAACTTCTTCTAAAATGTAGCTCCTGTAGCCCAGGGCCTACTTCAATTCAGAAGTCTGCAGGGGTGCGGAGGAGCGGAGGAGGGGGACACAGCTGGCTTCCTATCCATCCGTCTTTTCATTTGTCTCCCTCCCCTCCCCAGGCTCCCCCACCCACCCCTGCCATTCCAAGTTCCTGCTGGAAGAGGACCCAAAGGGAGCAGGGCCCGAAAAGCCTCACCTGACTGGTGTTGGGTGATCTGGTGCCTGGAGTTGGGTGACTCTCTGTGCCTGGAGCCTCCTCTAAGCTTCCCCTCTCAGGATGCGCTTTCATGGGTCTCCCACTCAGAAACTCTGACTGCAGGCCCCTGGCCGCCCTGCAATGCCCCCTGGCACCTGCCCTGCCCCAGCCTCTGAACTCTGAGGGTATGGTAACCTCCTCAGGTCCTTTCTTTCTTTTCTTTTCCTTTTCTTTTTTTTTTTAATCTTTTTTTTTTAAGATTTTATTTATTTACTTGACAGAGCACAAGCAGAGGGAGCAGCAGACAGAAGGAAGGAAGGGAGAAGGGTTACAAAACCAATTTTTCCCACCTCCTTGCAAGTCCTACAAAGGTGGTCTAGAACCCCAGCCACCTGTTACCTGTGTTTAACCTTTGGGCCTTCTGTGTTTAACCGAAACAGAGGTGGCAAAGATTCTATTTTAATATCCTGTAGCTCTTGTAACTCCTACTCTGGACCTAGGCATGTAGCAAGGGGTCACTCTGAGTGTCTGGGAAATATCACTTGCGTAGAGAATTGTGTGAATTCAACAATTATTGAATCATTCTTTCAGTTCACCCCTGCCCCCACCCCCATACACCATGGTTTACATCTCCCCTCATATTCTCTTCCCCCTTTGAAAGGAGGCTTTTTGATCCGGGGAGATCATTTGGTATCTACCTCCCTTTTGCCAGGCAGCAAACTATCTGAAGTTGTTAGGAACTATTTTAAACTTCATGTCACTTTCTATGGTAACACTATTTAGCTAACATTAATTATCGAAAACAAAACAAAACGGGGGCACCTGGGTGGCTCCGTTGGTGAAGCGTCTGCCTTCGGCTCAGGTGATGATCCCGGGGTCCTGGGTTCGATCCCCGTGTCAGGCTCTCTCCTCATCAGGAGCCTGCTTCTCGCTCTCCCTCTGCCTGTTGCTCTCTCTGCTCATGCCCTCTCTCTCTCTCTCTCCTCTGTCAAACCAATAAATAAAATCTTTAAAAAAAAAGAGAGAGAGAGAGAAAACAAAAGGAACACAACTACTGGCTCCCCCGCCCCCCCAACCAATAAAGTCAAAAGATTTCCTGAGATTTGTCATATACTGAGTTAAGTGTCTCTAAAACTGAGAGCTATGGTGTTGCTGGAGTTTCTGCTTAATCTCCCAGTTTTGCCTGAAGCCATGAAGTCGACCTCAAGAGCAGAGCCTCTCTCCAGCCCTTACTACCAAAATGAAAACCATGTGCTCGCTTTGTTTTTCTTTTTCAAGTTCTTCCCCATTATTTAATGAAACTATTTAGTAATGCATAGGTCTTAAATAATAGGGTTCACATGGGCTGTTATCAATTAAGTCACATTAACACAAACACTTGTTCTCAGGAGCAAATTTAGCTCTGGACATGTTTAAAGCCGATTGTAGCACCGTTGGAGGAGGCGAGAAACTCTGAATTTTTACAACTCAGACTGCACAGGGCAATACATAAAAATACTATGTGTATGAAATACTTACTCTTGCCCAGCCCCCACCCAACCTCTCCTCCGTTCAGGAAGGCAATTTATCAATCCGAACTCCTGTCCTGGGTAGTGTTACTTCTGATCCTAGAAAAATCTAATTCACACTGGAGATTTATCATATCCCAGAAGTCGGAATGCAGATCACAGGTCTGTACAGCGAGTGAGCTGTGATGATGTCTCCTCCTTCCACCTGCCCGCGGCTGAGATTGTCTGGAAACGAAGAATCGCAAGGGTATGACTTGGGTGATAGAAAATCAAGCTTCTTGTTCTACTGAAACAGTATTTTTTTTTAAATCCTTTTTTTGTCGTTGTTTTGAAAGCAGACCCACAGGGCAGACCAGATAGGTCATTCTTGAGTGTCATTGTTGTGCAGCAAACGCAACACAAGTGCTGATGGCGGTTGGATGGGGAAATTTTGCCATTGGGCCCTAATCCGTGCAATGGCAGACAACATTTTGCCTTCTTCAAGGCTCTTCCCTTATTTCCTGGCATCCCGGGCTCCTGCCTTCTGGGAGAACCAGTGTCTGACTGCAAGATGGAAGGAAAGCCACCTCATAGTAGGCTCCATTTCCCACAAAACTAACAAGCGAGAGAGCTCGACTCTCATTCCCAGAGAGATTGCTGTCACCCAGGAAAGCACATGAATGAAGGTGATTTGCAGTTGCATGTGGCTGACTCTCCAGATTTGTGCATATCCAGCTGTGGGCTGGCATGCCCACCAGGATAGAGCCACTGACAGCAGCTCACACTCTACGAGTGTGAACGGACTCTCCGCCTGGCTCTCCTCCTGTGTTCTCTGTCCCATGGCTGGGCACAAGCATGTTACAAGGCATACAAGCCCCTGATGGAGGCTCTCCCCATGATCTTCTTGTCCCTACCTTCCACAGTCAACCAGTTGTCAACTCCTCATTCCACCTGCTACTTCCCCCAGCCCTGTTATTGGACGCTCTCACCTTCATTTCAGTGCCCAACCCTATGGGTACCATTTCCTCAACCTGGCAGGTAGGCTATGGCACACACCGTACCCCACCCTGCATCTTCGGGTCCCTTGGGTTCTTCAGCTTACCTCTTCCATGTGGTTCTCTGTCCTCCTCCTCTCCTCTTGGACCGTGGTCTCCTTCTTCGTTCCCTTATTGCTCTCTTGCTGCACATGCTAAAGAGAGGATTGGATCTTATGGCGCTCCGTAATCGACTTACCTTTTTGCTCCCCTACCTGGTTCTTTGAGGGCAGACACATTTTTGTGCCCATTGGCCTGTCGTTAGTGATACTCTGGAGCGTGAGATAAGCGCACTACTCACTCTGGATGTGGACATTATAAAAGATGAACTTGTGAACTCAGTTGCTGAGCTGGGTGGAGGACGTATTCCTGACTTGAGCCCCGGTGGGCTCTCAATAAATTCCTGTGGAGTTTTGTTGAGTACTGAAACCAGAGACTTCCCAGCCCGCCTCCCTAGTCAGGCCGGAAGGATGGTCACCAGTGATGAGAAACACTGTTTTTCAGTTCTCTGGGTCCTATTATATGTTACGTGGTCAAAGCAGTGATACACCAGGAAGCCCAGAATGGCCTTTCACACCTACAACTAGAATCCTTTCAGAAGCCCTAAACTGTGATGTCAAAACCTTAACTTAGGCCAAAGTCTGCAAATTGTTCCTACTGATTTAAATAATCGATCAATGAAAATCTATTAAATGCTTGTTCTGTGGACACTGAAATGATTGGGATTAATGATGTTTAAACAGAATAAGCTGTAAACATGATATATGAGCAAAAAGAATTGCTCAATAAATATGAGGGTAATTGGTGTATTCATTTGTTACAACGTAATTATCAAGTTTATTAAAGAGAATTAAGTGTAAAATATAATAATGGGAGGAAACATAGGTGAATGTTTATCATATAAAATTAGAGAAATCATGAGCATGACAGCAAATAAGGAAACCTTTTGACTCTATAGAAACCAAAATCTTCTGTGTGTCTATAAACACAGCCACATATATAAAGGCAAATACCATATGTTATGGCATTTAAGACATTGATTATATGATACGTCACTATATTATCAATGTCACCAAGAATGGGAAAAATAACAAATCACCAGTTAAAATATGATATGCCATCAACTGGGAAAGGTTAATTGATTTTAAGGATGTTAAAATGGGAGGGGGATGTGCCTGTAGGGATTAAAGAAGTATGGTAGCAAACTAGTAAAAAAATTTTAAAAATTAAAAAAATTAAAAAAAAAACAATGATAGGAAAATGTCATCTACTCACCTCCAATGGAAATATAATTTAGTACAATCTTTCTGGATGTAATTTAGCAGTGATGTACCAAGATTTTTGAAATATGCATCCTTTTGACCCACAAATTTAACTTCTTGGAATTTGTGCTGAGGAAATCATCAAGAATGTGTAGAAAGATTAAGCTACATATTTGTTCACTGCCATAATATTTATAAAAGCCAGACATCGGAATCACTTAAATGTTCAGAAATCAGTGATTAGTTTCTGCAACACATTACAGCATATCCATATCAAGGCAGCGTCTTCAGTCATATTTAAAAATGATGCTGTAGAAGATTAATTGGCACAAAAAGATCCTCTATGCATGTTTTGATTCTATTTCTCCAAGAAAATATCTATAGATGTAGTTATGTAGATATGAATATCCAGAGAAAAAAGCTGGAACTAAATTTAGATGAGAAGTGGTTGCTGAGGGTGGTGCTCCAATGACGATTTTTTTTTTATTCATGTATTTAGGTTTTTTAAAAATATAGTCTAAACTAGCACAATAATGAAAAATTATTTGCTATTTAAAATGAAAGTCTGCCTTTAATAGATTTAAAAGACTTCTTGATGCATTAAGGGGAGAATACAAATGGAAATTACTGAAAAACATAAACTGTGCCCTTGATATTAGTCTTTCGTGTAAAATCATATTCCATGTCAAGTAATGAGCGTTTTGTATAAAAACTGGTTTCTCTCTGTTTTATTGGTACTTTGATTCATAACAAGTCAAGTTTCTGTTTGTGTCTCACATGTGTATTAAGACCCTAACCCCTGCAACCGAATTCAACAAACCTTGTGAAAAATTTTAGAAATGATTCTTGAGAAGGAACCAGGCACTTAAAAATTAACAGGTATTCAGTGTAACCTGACCTGGAGTGTCACGTTTTAACATCTGTTTTTCATGTTGTGATACTTATTTGGGATCTGGTATTGTTAAATAATGAGGAAAATATCTGACTGTTACCAGAGGTAACAGGGCAGTAACTGGAGGTGGATGGATTGGCATGCTTTGTCTATATAATATAATTCAAATAAAGTCATAACATTATGGCTACAGTCTTCATCCATCAAGCATTTATACATTTTTTTCCTCTGATAAATGAACTGCTAGGCTTTATGACTGGTTAATAATAGTCCAATAAAAAGGAAGAGAAACAGCCTTTGGCTTTCCATCTAAAATTGCCATCGGCAGTTTGGAGATTTAGGTATATACGTAAACATTTTTAAGTGATTCTGCAGTGGCATTTTTTTTTTTTCAGGGAAGGAACTTTGAGTATTTTAAATAATACTTATTGAAATGGATTCCACATACTTGCGTCCGAGCCAGTGTCCACACTATTGCCGCAAATTCTGGGAACAAGTTCTTATAATATTAGAGACTACAGAAATATTTATTTATAGTCTTTCTTCCCAAAGACTACATATTATAAAATTTTCTAAAAACCCACAGATAGGAAAGGAGATCACTTTGAAAAGGTGAATGAATACAGCTCCTTCAACTGTTAAGATTGCTCTGGAGATTTCCTATGCATCATTCCTACAGTGGGGATTTCATCAGGTCATTGCATGCTTAAACTTTTTAGCATCTCTTCATTGTCCTTAGGATAAAGCCTTAGCTTTACAAGGCCCCCAACCCCACTTACAAGGCCACATGTGATCTGGAGCTTGCCAGCCTCATACTTCATCTTTCCCAACAACTATTTCCCACTCTACCTTGCTCCAGGCAGTGCTTCCTTTAGGGCATTGTCTCTACTCCGCCTTCTGGCCCATGGGCCCTCGCTCACACTATTCTTTCTGAAGCTATCTGGCCATTGTTTCCCTCGCCTGCTCTTCAGTCTTCCATGTCCCAATTTATTTCCTCTTGACTCTCATTTCCCTCAGAATCTTCTGGTTCCACTAGTTCTTCCCACTTTGATCCCTTGGGCCACATACACAGCTGTAGCCAGCCCTCAAGAGCAGCTCAAGGCCACCAGAACTGGGTCAGGCAAAGAGTTACCAAAGCCCATGACAGAAAATTCCAAAGCAGAATGAGGTTGAGAGTTGGGTGTACAAGGAGGGAGACCTGGGAGGAATAAGTGAACCTGGTGGGCACTGTGGGGTCAGAGGCAGCAATGTGGTTTGAGATGGAAAGGCGTGGAGAACCAGCTCGAGGACACGCAAGCTCAGACACAATGTCCAAGGTGGCACAAGGCACACATGACTCCCACGGGACCACCAGACACTTAAATTCCAGTCTCTCTCCTGCTACCCATGACCTTGGGCAAGTCACCTAGCCTCGCATGATTTTAAAGTCATGTGGCTTGGTGAAGTCACAAACTCTCTGGGGCTGAGTCTTCTAATCCATCAACAGAGCAATTTGGATGAGGTCTGTATTTGCCAAAGTTGGTGCAGAAAGATGCAGAGGTGCAGGGAGCTATGACAGAGATTCATAATGCCCTAGGATAAAAAAATGGCACACCTTCTTGGAACATTCTTTTTCTATAAGGGAGCAACATCAAACATCATTTTTTTAAATATAGAAAAATGGATATGTCGTGGAGTCAAATGCAAAATTTAAATACAGTTTTAAGATAAGCATGAGATTACGAAGAAATTTTATTCATGGCCTCTGTGGGCTTCCCCTCAAATCTCTAAGAGCCTCTCTACTATTTGGGGCCTTCCCGTGGGCGTGTGTGAGAAGACTATAGTATAGTCATAACCCAGGCTCCTTCCAGCTAAAACAAGAAGTTGCTTTTTTTTTTTTTAACAAAATAAAAAAGATTAGTGTAACATGTTAAATGTGAACTTTGTCAAGAGCAGTGCTCTGCCTCTTTGAAATAAATAAAAGGATAACCTTAATCCAACCCAATGCCACCCGTCTCTGTCCCGTTTTTGCTTCTTGAATGCACGTATCTTGTATTCCAGCACATCTTTTACATATCATTTTTGAAATAGGACAGGAAGCTACATGACATTTTGACAACACGAAGGAAGTTCTAGCACATGTTACATAAAAGATTTTAAAACAGAGCTATCTTTCCTCTATAAAATGCCTTTCTAGATCTACCTGCCTTTACAGCAGTAGGATTTCTTCCCCCTGGTCTTTTTGAGCCTAGTGTCTTGAAAGCACAGCTAAGGTTAATTTTCCCAAATACTCAGACAGTGAGTCCGGTGACAGTAATTGGGTCTTTCGATGAGCCCACTTCGGTGATTTGTTTCTGCGAGAGCCCGCAGTAGGCAGGTTCTGGGGCTGGTCTGGGGCGGCTCTCTTCCCTCTGAGAACATGATGACAGATTAAAGCAGAGCCCAGACAGTCACGACCTGACACATGCTGTGGGGAGTGAGCATCCCTGGATTTTAAAAAGGCCAAGGGGCGGGGTGCATCGTGGTGCTGTGAGGTAACAAACCGGATTAGCACGAACACAGCTCCCATTTTACACTACTCCTCACTCAAGTGGCTCTCCTTCAACCTTTTTGTTTTTTTCTGGGGGCTTTCTTCCCTGTGTGCTATATTTCAGACCTTTGAATACTTTGCCGTCTGCAACAGGGGTGGCAGGTCAGGAATGTTCTCAGTGCACCTCTCTGGGAGACATAAGGGTGAACTGCTGCAATGCATGGAATTTTATTTGGGCCTGCGATTTAATAAATGATGGGCTATCTCTAGGTCAGATCTAGTGCACATCAGTCACTACCATCTGTCACCAAGCTATGGCCAACTGGCAGCTGGTTGGCGGCCATTCTGAAGTCCATTAGTAATTTCGACTCGCTTCTTAATTAACGGACGTTCTTACCCACAGAACATTCCATAATGGACCATTTTCTTCAGTGGCTCCATTCCATTCCTATAACCTGGACGTTCTCGGCCTCTGAGGAGTGTCCTCTGGGGTGCAGTTGCTACAGTGGGGAGAGAGTTTCTTCTCTCCCTGTTCGTGCACATGAACACAATCTGTGGAGAATTGGTTGGTTTGGGAATTTCAGGTTACGTTGCCCAAGGTAGAAAACAGGCTTCCCCCAAGAGACTTCCCTCTAGAGTTGGAAGCACTTCAAGACTGCCCTTTGGCAAGGGCTGTTAGTGCCGCATCTCTATTCTGGTCCCAGATGAAAGCAGGTCTTCCAGAAGGCTGTGGCAGTGAAGAAAACCTATCTGTTTAAATCGGAGGCAAGCTGGCCATGTTCAGGGCCATTTTCCCAGTTTTTATTTTATCTGAACAGTTCAATCTACCACAAATTGACAGAGCAGAGAACTGCCTCTTTCTGTGTTACCAGCAAGCACACTTTGCTACCAGTAAATTCTCCTAAATAATAAGCACAATGAATAACAACCAATTGGGGGGAAATTTTTGACATAAAAAAGGCTGACAGCTGTGAAAACAAAACAAGCAGGCAGCTCTTCAATTTAAAGAAATCCTAGCTCGCTCTTATACTACAATGTAGGAGAGTCTCTTGGCAGAGTCTTATTTTTGCTCTATTTTTGTATAATAAATACACATATAATCAAGTGAAAATAGAGCTTGGTGCAGTGCTCAGCCATTCCCATGCTGTGACGCTACAGCTCATTTAAATGCTCCTTGGGAATGTTGGCTCGTTCAATGAGAAAACAGTCAGTTTTAGACCAAATATAGTCAATTCCAAAAAGCACTCAAACCAGTAGCATGAAAATGAATTTTTCGCTTCTCCACTGGTTGTTTTGGAATCACATTGGCATAGGCAAGAAGATGGAATGAACATTCTAAAACCACATTGTTTATCCACTCGAGATACAGTGGGCCTCAAGGAGGTCGGATGAATCTGCATTTTCTAAAGATGCTTGTGGTCCTCCAAGCAGGACCTTCCAGGGGAGGACTTAAAGAGGCTGCTCTCTGGATCTGTTCAGTTGAAATAGAGATGCTGTGAGGATCCTGGGCTGGGGTGGTGGCAAAGGGCCAGAGAGTGTTCTCTTCCCCACAACCCTTTGCACAGAATTTTCACCCCTTGTATGCAGCTGATGAGTCTGGAACGTAGGCTATGTGCAATTCTCTTGCCAAGGCAAAAGTTTCTCCTTACAAGGAATTAACTTCATGAGGAAATTAAGTCAGATTCCGGGGCTAACCCTTTATTTTGTCCCTAACCCTTCATGACAGCTCTGTTTCAGCAAGTAGCACTTGAGAAGACAACCATGCACAGGATGTCCCTGTCTGTGACTCACCACGTAGACCTGCTGCTTCATGAAGTGGCCATCAAAGGTTGCTGGCAAGATTTACTGATTTATTCACTGATTCCTTTACCTAGATCATGAGATGATTAGAGGATTAAGGAAAAATCAAATCCAAGGCTTCACACTGTTTTCAGCCTTCCAGAACTTGTGCGCATAGAGGTGGGAACAACGCACCAGAGTTCAAGTCTGAATGGAGTGTATGAGACTCCAGGCAGAATGTAGACACAGACAGCTAGGGTCTGTTTCTGAGGGGTTTGGGTGTTAGCCTTACTTAAACCAGTGGTCCTTAGGTTGGCACTCAAAACCCAAGGCAAAACGAAACCACCCCCAATCCTCATAGTGTTGCAAAAGCCTCCTTGAGGCAACCTAAAGCAGATCACAAATCCCTGAAAGGGGCCTCTTTACATCTATCATTTGGGAAACTGGTCAAACCAGTAACTTAATCTTCTTTCTTAGAGAGTCCACATTTTGAAGTGTACTGGCTCAGAGAAGAAAGAAGCTACAAAAATCAAAATAATGCGCATTTTAGTAGTCTTGCACGCTTTACGAAACCATTGCTCATCCGTGATCTCTCTTGCCAATGAAGATACAGAAAAGCAGGCATTCCCGGAAGATGCATAGCTTCTAGTTCCAAAAAGCTCACAAGGTGGGAGTCTGCATTAATTTGATTGTATCTGTGCAGACAAATAATATGGTAACTAATTTCCCTTGTATGGAAGACCATGTATTTTGGCAAAATTCTAGTCCGTTGAGGCCCCCCCCCATATTTGAGATTAGAAAGATTAAAGAGAATAAATGAAGAACTCCCCCTACTTACTTTGTAATGTAAATCTTGTCCAGAGGTAGTTTTTCTTTTGTTTTGTTTTGTTTTTAACAATTTCATTTATTATTATTTTTTTGTTTATTTTAGAGAGAGAGAAAAAAGAGAACGAGTCAAGGAGAAAAACAGAGGGGGAAGGAGTGGGAGAGAGTCTCCAGCAGACTCCCCACTGAGCGTGGAGCCTGACGCTGGGCTCCCATCTCACCACCTGAGGTCATGACCTGAGCCGCAACAAGAGTCAGACACTTAACCGACTGGGCCACCCAGGTGCCCCCCAAAGGTAGTTTTTGAGGAGGGTTAGCCCCATACTACCTTCCATGAGTCCTATTCTTAAGGGTTTAGACTTTTTGGAAGGATATACGGTATATATAAATGAATCAGTAGGTTTAGAAGCACATTACTTGGAACCATGGGTTGGTAAAGCCACTTCAGGCACTCATCCAAAAGACATGACTGATACATTATTTTTTTTTTTTTAAATGTATATGTCCATATGTTTTGTACGCCATAGCATTTTTTTAAATTTTTATTTATTTATGATAGTCACAGAGAGAGAGAGAGAGGCAGAGACACAGGCAGAGGGAGAAGCAGGCTCCATGCACCCGGAGCCCGACGTGGGATTCGATCCCGGGTCTCCAGGATCGCGCCCTGGGCCAAAGGCAGGTGCCAAACCGCTGCGCCACCCAGAGATCCCTGACTGATACATTATTAAACATCACACTGTGTGGAAGAGATTTTCTCTTAGTTTGAACACAGAAGCAATTAGTAAATACCTCTTGCATGTGTGGAGTATAATACAATTCCGTATAGTGTTCAATACATATAAATTCCTGTGTTCCTACTTTGCTTTTCCTAGCTCTTTTTATTGTGCCCCTTTGAAGTAAAGTATCTCCCCCCACCTCCCCCCCCACACTTTTTTTTGTCAGTAAAATATCCATGTGGCACATTAGGGTGACATCCTTCAATCTGATAAAGTTATTTATAAGCTGTATACATCATAAACCACATCTGTACTTTCGAGTAATGTTTACCATCTGAAATGAATCTATCAATAGTGCTGTGTAAGTGATTTGCTTCCTGGATCAGCTGGCTTGGGATCCAAATACAGAAAGTGAACTGGCAGAGTTTTCTACGAACTTCTTATAGGGCTAGTGAAACTTCTAGCTAACTAAAATAATGAAATGCTTCTGAAGTATGACAGAAAAACTGGGAATTGTGCCATTTCATAAGCACATCAGGTCCATTTCTGTGAGACCCGACCTCAGACCCCTCCCCATTCCTAAGATTTCGGAATTTAGCCGGAGGTAGATGGGCTGGGTTTTGCTTCTCTCCTTCCCAGCAGGCAGAGGAGCTGCTGCTTTTCCTTTTCCTTTTGCTTCTATTTGCAGAAAGGTAATAAAAGCAAGATGCCTCAACTGATCATTGGACAGGTGAGCATTTACCCTCTGGGATGTCCTATTTCCTTGCAGTCATAGTTTGCTGAAAGAATGAAGTTTGTTTTGATGAACAAGGGCAGTTTCTGAGTACTCATTCCTGGTAATGGGCTCCTACTTCTGATTCTGACTTCCAGTTAAATTATAAAACCACAGGAAATCTCTGACTAATTTGGTTTTTAAGAGGAAGTTCTTGGCGGAAAGAAAAAAAACAACAACTATGACTTTCCAGGGAATAGACTTACTTATCTTACGTACTACATCCCATTTGTACTTAATTAGACACATATTGAGGATGTTGAGCTCGTAACACACGACTCACCATAGCTGTCTGTATTCGCTGTTTCCATGTTCATGAGGGAGGACTTTATTCCCTTCCATCCCCAGGTCCTACCACTTAAGAGACACTTGGCAGCTGGTGCCAAATCAGCAAATGTTATCAATATTTATATATTTCCTGTCTATTTCCTACCAGGATTCTAGGCACTTTGTAACAAAACACACATGATGTGGAACAATAAAATTAAGATAAGAAAAAGACCAGACACTATGTGAAGAAAATGGCAAGATATTTATGACGAGGGCCAGGGACTGGCATGAGATCACTGAAGCGCTAGACTCTATAACTCTAAATTGAAGCAAGGAACAAACTCCTGATTAACTGCATTGTTTTCTTATTCTGAGACCACAAAACACAAGGGGGATTTCTTCACATGGGGGCACCAGCAAGTGCAAGGACATTGCAGAGGACTGTTGCCACATCCGACCCTCGTCGTGTCTGTCTGGCGTAGCTGGTCTATCCTCTCTCCTGTTTAAAAAGATCTGGAAAAAGAAAAAAAATAATAAAAAGAATAAAAAAAATAAAGATCTGGGACTGGCTGAAGGAAGTGAATCTGAGATCCAAGTGCAACAAATGGTTTACTGACCTCTCCTCTGAAGTCAGTTCAAGGCTGCTTAAATATGTCTTATATATGCAATATATGTGCTTATTACATATGTGATATATTATATGGAAATATATATATACACATTTATAACATGACTTATATACAGGTGTTTATCTCATATACATGAAAGCCAAATTTCTATTGGAATCAACCCTAGATCCTTTATTTTTTTTAAAGAGAAGACAAATTAGAGGCTGATAAAACTTTAACAAACTTGTTTTATTTAAGGTTTGAGAAAACAAAAGGAAAATCCTTTTTTAAAAGATTTTGTTTATTTATTTGGGGGAGAGAGAGAAAGCATGAGCAGGGGGAGGGGCAGAGGGAGAAGCAGACTCCCCATTGAATAAGGAGCCTGATGCAGGGCTAGATCTCATGACCCTGAGATCATGACCTGATCCAAAGGCAAACACACTTAAGTGACTGAGCCACCCAGGTGCCCAGAAGGAAAATCCTTTTACGCATCTACTGAGCCACCACAGAAGGGAACTTTGGCTGCTAAAAATAGTGGCTGCTGTGACACATTGAGGGTCGTCAGGGAGTTGGGTAGCAGAGACCTCTGCTTTCTTCCCTGCAGCCTTTCCATGACTTCCCCCCCCCCCCCTTTTTTTTTCTTTACACTGTCTTTTAACTATTGGAATTCACTAAAACTTACTGTTTTTATGCTTGGTTTATATGCACCCTTCTAGAGATAATCTCCTAAATCCATATTAATTGCTTATACCTACCTTAAAATTTTCTCAGTAGACTTAATCCAAGTTTTTAGTTCCCAGAATTGTTATGCTCTAGCAAGTCCCAAATTCTTTCTATGTAGAAATTGAATGTTGCCCTATTTCTACTGCTTTATATCCTTTGACAGCCTTGATTTGGGAGGATGTATTTTTTTAAACAATTAATCCTAAAGATGGAGTGAAGAGAATGTGGAACTTTATTTGTGAAGAATAATACCTAATTTCATGGAGTGCCTGGGTGACCCAGTTGGTGAAGCGTCCAACTCTTGGTTTCAGCTCAGGTCATGATCTCAGGGTCATGGAATCAAGCCCAGCATCGGGCTCCACACTCAGTGCAGAGTCTGCTTGGGATTCTTTCTCTCCCTCTCCCTCTGACCCTGAGGGAGTGCTTGTGCACTCTTTCTCTCTCTCAAATAAATAAATAAATCTTAAAAAAAGAAAAGAAGAAGAAGAAGAAGAAGAAGAAGAAGAAGAAGAAGAAGAAGAAGAAGAGGAGGAGGAGGAGCTAACTTTATAATCAGGAAAACAGCAATTAGAAGACCGTGTAGAATGAGGGTTGCCCTGGCACCAGGTAGTCCCAATTAGGATGCCAGCCCTGCCATTTAAACTAGTGGGGTGACCGTAGCAAATTACATAGACTCTATGCCTCAGTTTCTTTGTTTGTAAAATGGGGCTAATATACAATGAAAGGAAATAATCCATAGAAAATGCTTGGCACACAGTAAACATTCCTTAAATATCGCAGTTATAACCTAGTATCTACTACTCGGTATGCTCAAGGCACTTAACTGGCAGACGCCCATAAAGGCACCTAAGATGTTTTATCTTCTGTTCCAGCATAGTAACTCCCAGAGAGAGATTACACGTGGGGTACAGTGAAAGAAAAGGGGAGGCTTCGTAGCACTGCAGTAATCTGGCAGCCAAGTTGCCCGGGTGTGACCTCAGATGGGTGGGCTCCCTTCCACCGTGGAGGCACACTCTCTAACTGACAATACAGGTGCTTTTTGGAGCAGGCATTTCCATGCAAGGAACAAGCTTAATTATCAAGGGAGGGATCAGTGCTTATAGCCAGAGGGCTGTGTACTAAGAAAACAAAGGATGATATATAAACAAGGCGCAACACTTGCATGGCAGGTGAAAGATGAATGAGGTCCTTAAGCAGGGCTCTCGAGACAGAGCAGTGTGTGTGATTGAAAGGCTGCACTGACTATGTATATTGTGTTTGGAGAAACAGGTGAGGCCCCCATGGGCTGTCAGATGCCGAATAATATATTGGTAGGAATGGTATCACGTTATTGTTAGTGACTCCTTGCTCACTGTTAGCTAAGGCAGTAACTTTTTCTTTACGCAAGGATTTCGTGACCTTAGGGATTTCTTTTTTTTTGCCTTCGTCAAGTGTACTTTTCCATGCTTTATACAAAGATGTCATGATTTCTTTAGGAGAAAATCCATTATCAGTGTCCCCTGGAAGTTATTGTTTAGCTTATCCAAGAGATGTGAATTCACGTCTGCATTTCCCACTCACAGTGGTTGGCTCCGCAGTGTCAGAGGCTAGGAAAGCCGCAGCATTTGGTGAACTGTCCTCCAAGAACCCTTCCTCATCTTCAGCAATAGAATCCAACCCACTGGAAGTTCTCCTCTCTCATAAGCATTTTGCATTAGGTGAGTCTCAAGGGCCGCTATCATCCTGTCTCATCACAGGCTCATACTTCCTGACAAATGTAGGCCATTCCATCAAAGACACTCACTTATGCCTTCATGTCTGATAGTGATGCTGAGGTTTGGTTTCTTCCAAATGAATCATCCTGTTCAGATTAGAATTTAGCTTTTCAAACTTTTGATTCTCGACAACATCCCTAGCTTTTTAATAGAAATGTTTTGGCTAGCTCTGAGGGCACGCAACCCAAGGATGAAGTTCTTAATAACTCTAGGCAGAGAGAATTTTGCCTACCCTAGAAATGTTGTGGTTCTCGATACCTATGTACCAAAATAAGTGATGTGTATTTCTTTCATCTTTTTTTTTTCGTATTTGGGATTATCTTATTCATACAAATTTGTGTCTTGAATATATTTTTTAAAGATTCATTTATTTGAGAGAGAGAGAGATGTGTATGAGTAGGGGAAGGAGCAGAGAATCTCAAGCAGATTCCCCGTTCAGCATGGGGCTTGATCACACAACCCATGAAATCATGTCCAGAGCTGAAATCATGATTTGGACGCTTAACTGACTGAGCCACCCAGGCACCCTTGTATCTTGAATTCTTATTTAGTAACTTTCCTGCATTGTCAAAGAACTTTGTAAACATAATTTTTAATAGTTTTTCAGTGTCCAGTCATGCATCTGTATCATTATTTATTTATTATTCTATTTTTGAACATTTAAGCAACTACCAATTTGTAAATGCTACAAATATGTGGAGATGAACCTTGTTATGTATGAGTCTTTTTCCTTTTTAAAAGTGGTATCTTTAGAATTACTTGGCCAAAGGTACATATTTAAAGTTATATATAGGGGTGGCTGGGTAGCTCAGTTGGTTAAGTGACTGCACTCAGCTCAGGTCATGATCCCAGGGTCCTAGGATAGAGCCCCATGTTGGGAACCTGCTTCTCCCTCTGTCCCTCTACCTGTTTGTGCTCTCTCTCAAATAAAAAAATAAAATCTTAAGAAAATAAAGTTTTATATATGTAGTATAATTATAAATAATACATACTTATATATATACTAATATTCTATTTATAAAGTTATATGGCTATATATATATATATATATATATATATATCCTTCTCAAAAAGTTATATAAATTTGGAGCCTTACCTTTCAGGTAAAAATTATGTGTCTTCTTTCACTCTTGAAAAGTATGCCTTATTTAAGAATATACACATTTAGAAATATTGTGATTAAAATCTGGTATTTAATTGTTGTCTGAGGCATAGAGTATCTTATTGCTTGACTTTAACTAGGATGGCTTTTTTCCAATGAAGTATACTTGTTTAGGACTAAACTGGAGCTTTAGGAAAGAAGTTTCCTGAAGGCCCTACTTATGAAAAAGAAGGGCTTCACAACTTCTTTGAATATATATATAATTTTTATCTCATGTTAGTAGAAGGTAAGATTTAGAATACAGCTGTCTCACTAGAATGCTGTTCCAGAGGTCCAGTTTGTGCATGCTGTGTAACAAGGGAGATTTCCTAATATAAAGAAGGCTTTATATAACAAAATAAGAACAATAATTACAGCTAGATGTATTAATGCTGTGTGCCAAAAGCTGTTCAGGGCTTTATGAATATCTTATCTAATCATCTCAGTAACCTTTGAAGCAGGGACTATTAGAATTCCCATTTGCAGGTTATCAAACTGACACGAAAAGATACTAACTAAACACCTAGCAGAAGAACTAGAATTTTAACCTAAAAAGTCTATTTTAGAACCTATACTCTTAGCTGCTACCCTATGATTTTCTCTTTTGCTAAGATCCAAAGTGGAGTTTATTCTTATGGAACTTTAGTCTGTGATGCCTGATACTGTTTACTCCAATTCAAATAAAATTTATTGAGCACTTGCTGTGTACCCAACAGTGGATAAGCACCTCAATACATTGCTGTTTGTTTTTAACCAACACTTAGGAACACCTATCTATACGAGGTGCTGTGCCAGGGGGTAGAGATATAAGAGAAGTAGGTATGCTCTCTTTTCTTGGGGACTCTATTGTATGTCCACAGATGATTGGAAACCAAGTGATAAATGATTTATTAGTGTAGGATTAGAAGAGGAAGCACACGTTGTTCTGGGCTGGCAAAATAAGATGACAAAAGTAGTGCCATTTAAGTAGTCTTATAGGATACATGTTTGCAAAGAAGAAAACTTTGGGTTGTGTTTGTGTTGGAAGTGGAAGTGTGTTAAAAGCCAACATGGTTTGAAAGAGTGCAATGTTCAAGAATCTGGAAGTGTTTGAAGTCATATTTTGGTGAGATGTGACTGTAAAAGTAGTCCAAGGAAGGGGCATGCAGGTGTCTAGGCTTTATCCTATGGGTCCACCTACAGGTGCCAGGCAGATAAGGCCAATGAGTGAATCAGACCAGGTAACCAGGATAGGGAAAACAGGAAAGAATAAGCCACAGCTAAAGACCATAGCAGCATCTCAGCTCATGTAGGTTATCCAGGCTTTGCAGACCCTCTCGTCTTTCGTGAAAATGCAGAAATCCAGATGTATATGTAAAATCTCCACATTTTTCATCTCGGCCAGTAAGATTGAAAATGATGATATATTGTGCAAGCCAGAGAACACTGTTTGGGTGCATCCTCTGGTAACGCAGAGGGGCTGTGGAAGAAGATAGACCGAGAGAAGGCATGGTCAGATCTGAACTCTAGAGAGACAGTTCAGATGGTTGGTGTTGTTGGTGATAGATGATGCCCATGAGGAGACCCACTCAGAGACTCTTTAGTGGTCCAGGCAGGCGGTTCTGAAGTCTTGACTTACGGCTATCTTCAAAAAAATAAAAGAAGCAAAGGGGCATAGTTGAGAAGTAATAGTACTTGGTCATGAATTTAACTCGACTCTGGGAAAGGTGGCTGGGTATAAAAGAGGAGCAAAAGTCAGGAATACATCTTAGAAGGCATGGGGCTGAGGGAGTGTGGATTCGGAGGAACAGCTTTGATGTATGGTGACAATGAGTTATATTTGGAGTCTAGTGAACTTGAGAGCCTTTCAGGGTATTCAGGTAAAACTAGTTGAAGCCATTCCAGTTCTCTTAACAAGGCTATGAGGTAGGTCACATTAGCCTAGTTTTTAACAGTGCAGAGGTTGAAGTCCAGAGAGGTGAAAAAAACTTTGTTCAAGTCCTCAGCCTGGTTAGTGGCAGAGCCAAGATGGGTAAGTGTTCCTGCCACTCATCACCATAGCTTTTAGACAAGATCGAGATCTTCTGAAATACCTGTCAAATGTTCATCATTTCCTTATTGTAGTCTCTGAGTACTCTTATATTATAGGGAAATACAGATCATTCACAAAGCATGCTTCCATTCATTAAGGAAAAACTTGGGAAAGTCAAGAGTTGGGAGTCTCCAGAAAATAACCATGTGCTGCCACCAATAAACCAAAATAGCTAAGATGATATGCATCTTCATTTACATGCTGTATACCTCCATAAAGCAGCCCCTGAACCATGCAGCTCACGTCACCTGCATCAACAAATCGCTGAAATAGAAGAAAGAAAAATTTGATGTGAAAACAGTATTTTGGTTTTAAGGGTATTATTGCAAATGGCAAAGCTCCAAAAGAGTGCAAAACAGGCTTAAAAAAGAATATTCCTTCATGAAAATACTTTCAATAAAATGCCAGCTATTTGATAGAAGTCTGGAGGCTGCTCAAAACATTCCTGTCCCCATTATATAGGACCTCTGAATCTCAGTTGGATTTATAAGATTAGGCAAGCCTTTGGGAGGAATGGTGGAAGGTGTGTTGTTAGATAGGGGTGCATGAACTAAACAGAGGATTCCAGCATCTGAGGATCCATCTTAATGTAACTGAGGAGCTAGACACAGTGTACCCCAGGGCTTCTGTTACAGATGACCACAAACTAGATGGCTTGAAATGGTCTCTGTACATTCTCTGAATCCAGTTCTGGATGCCAGCAGTCCAAAATCAAGGTGTTAGCAGGACCCTACTCCCTCTGACAGCTCTAGGGGAGAACTTTCCTTGCCTCTCCCAGCTTCTGGTGGTTCCTGACGTTCCTTGGTTTGTGGCCACTTCACTCCATCCTCAACTTTTCCACTCACACTGCCTCCTCCCCATTTGGAGTGTTGGTTTTATCTTCTCTTGCCCGTCTTTTATAAAGACACTTGTGATGGCATTTGGGGCCCACCCAGATAATCCAGGGTCATCTTGGCATTTTAAAATCCTTAACTGAATCACATCTGCAATGATTCCTTTTTTTTTTTTTTTTCCAAATAAGGCAATAAGGTGATGTTTGTAAATTCCAGGCATTGGGGCGTGGTATCATTGGGAGACCATTATTCAACTTTACTACATACACAGTATAATGGTTGATTCAAGGACTAAGCTACACAAGGTGTGTGTTTGACCACAGGGCTGACCTTGGGGCTTAGGTCTAAAGGAAAATCTTCATTGTGAACAGGAGCAAAATGTCCAAATCAGACTAGTTGTGTCAGGTCTGAAAGATAAAACATGGTTATAAATAGGAACACAGATCACACAGCTAGAATTCAGAAGACAGTGTTCCCCATGATACTCAGGTTAAGCAAACCAGGGGCAAGAACCACTTTTCTGGCCACTGTATTGAGATGTGACACTGCCATGACGATCTAGGCTGAAAAAATGGGTCTATGAGGCAAGTTGATAACATGTGATTGTGATTATGAGCCACTGGGTGCAAAAAGTCAGCTGGGAAAATGCATGTGTCTGAAAGGGGCTCAGGCCAAACTCTCAACTGGGTTCACGTCTCTCACTTTTGGTTTCTATGTATCACCACCCCTACCCTCCACCCTATAGCCAATGAATTCAAGCCAAAATTATATATACATGACTCAGTCTTTCTGGCTGATAAAATCTCTTGGCATATCCAAAGGGTCACTTGCCCACAAAGTTATCAGTGACCCTGCTCATACTTATCGATATTATCTCCCCCACTGCTAGTCATACAGACTCCTTCCTAAAATACTTCTCTTTATCTCTTGCCTCAGAGCAAACACGCATCTGCCTCCAACAAGCAAACTATTTCCCCACCAGCACACATTCCCCTGAAAACCAGACCAATGTGTAAAATGAAAACACAGAATTTATTAAATTTTTTACAACCACCACCTCAGTGCTAACCGCCATAATGGTTCTGTTTGTTTCTGAATCGGAGCAAATGCTGTGAATGATGAATCAGGTGCAAGAGGATAATGGTGCGCCATGGCCGTGATCTGTCCGTGGTCACAGGACCATCATTGGATTGCCTCTTGGGTGGTTATGGTTCTCTAGAGTGGCTGACATAAAGCAAACAAATGATATTGCTTCCTCATGGTGGAGGACTGAGTAATCATCACATTTATCAACTGCTGTTCTGCTTTGTGGCTGTTCAGATATCGTGTGTGTGCCACGACATCATTTCCTCTGTGGTTTCCGGATGCTGAAAGTCTTTCCTGGGTAAACTGATATCATACTGTATCGAGAGTGATAATGAGACAAACATATTTGGCATGCGTGACTTTATTAAAGAAGAAATTGTTAAGGAAGCAGATGCTGATGCTTTGTTACGTCCCGCTGTCCTTCATAGTCCTGTGGACTTAGTAAGGAAAAGCTTGACTATACCAAATAAAGAGATGTCTTATTGTAATTAGCTCCCAAAGGAGATTTGATCTCAATAGAGTTTACAATACACTACCATCAAGGGGACTGAAAGGAAGCCCTCCATAAAATATTGCTTGTGTCTTTCTACATCTGAGCTTCCAGACAGCACTCGAACCAACAGACAAAAAGACAAATTGCTAGTGGCAATCATTTGGAATATTTGGTGTCCCCAATGATCCTTTCTTCCTATATCTGTGTTGCATTCAGGTCAGGAACACTAGAATCTTATTATAGTGGGAAAAGGTACTGAACACTTAAGAGATGGTATAATGTGGTGGAAAAAAAATATGCTCTGCTGTCAGAGAAACAAGAGGATGCCACATTTTCCCTCTGTTTTTTTTTTTTTAATATGTATATTTTATTTATTTATTCATGAGAAACACAGAGAGAGAGAGAGAGAGAGAGAGGGGCAGAGACATAGGCAGAGGGAGGAGCAGGCTCCATGCAGGGAGCCCAACGCGACTTAATCCTGGGCTCCAGGATCACACCCTGGGCTGAAGGCGGCGCTAAACCACTGAGCCATCCGGGCTGCCCTTTCCCTCTGTTAATGATATTAAAGTTATTTTACCTCTCCAAGCCTGAGGCTTCATCTATAACATGGAAATAATACCACCCATTTCCCTGGGCTTCTGTATGGATAATACGAGCCAAGGGGTGCAAATTGCCATCCACCCATGGATGGTCGGCAGGCGCTAAGCTCCCACACTCACCCCTGACCTTTCTTTACATTCACGCTGGCTTTTTTGTTACTCTGCTATATTTTTATCCAACTGACTTTTTTCCTTGTCACACTCATTTATTTCTTTGGTCCCTGAAAGAGTAGAGTGGTTGGCAGTGATTCACATTTAAGTGATGATTTCTTGACCAGCAAATGAATGTTAATAAGAAATGTGATTATTTCCATGGATTCTGAAAACAATCAAGAGCCATTCATTAAATGAATTAGATAAGGTTAGGCATCTTAAGCTGAGCACCCAAATCTTTGCTAATATCTTCAGAGTGTCCAGGAAGAAGAGGACTATATCCAGTAAGAAAGATGACACGTTTAAAACCTCCTGACCTGGGGTTCCTGGGTGGCTCAGTCGGTTAAGCATCTGCCTTTGGCTCAGGTCCTGACCTGAGGGTCCTAGGATCTGTGTCAGACTCTCTCTCCTTGTCAGCAAGGAGTCCCCTTCTCCCTCTCCTTCTGTCCCCACCCCCCAATCTCCGCTCACGTGTACTATCTCAATTTTTTTTTAAATCTTTAAAACCTCCCGATTTGTCCTTAGAACTAATCAGAACTCAGTTTTCCCACTGGAAAATTGGGAGGAGGTTCTTAAGAACGAAAGAAGTAATTTGGTTCTTGCTACACAATTGCCCTGCTGACAACCCCTGGGAGTGGCTCCCTTCACAGGGCTAGAGGGGAAAAAATGCTTTCTCAAACTCCACCAAAGTTTGTAGCAACTGGTTCTGGGATAACTTCTTAAAAGCCCCACTGCCAAGGAGGATTGAGTTAAAAATATAAGTCTGGACTTCTAATATCCTGACTTTAGAGTTCATAAATCACCTTCCTATTTCACTGGATTCTATTGTATTTCCTCTTTCTTTTAATAGTCGTTATTTTTCTTATCCCCTGGGCTAATTAATCTTGGGAAAGTTGGAGCACCAAATTAAGCCTGAAAAATGTAGCTTAGGGAAGACATCCAGAGGAATGTCACACAATGACATCCAGAGGATGGATGACAACAGAGGACCTCTGTTTCTGTCAGTGTGGAGGACTGTGTGACCTGAGAAATCCTGCTGGTACAAAAGTCACTAGAAAACATGCATGCAGAGAAGCATGCACTGGACCAATGCTGGCTAACATCTACTGGCTTAGAATTTGGACTTGATGGGCCTTAACAAATGGGGATAGAACAAAAATCCTCAGCACACACCAGATGGGAGGTTGGACTTCTGAAAAAAACTTGGACATCCAAAAGTCAGCATTCTCAGTGGGTGAACTAGGTGAAACACAAAACAAAACAAAAAAATTTCAAACCCTTCACTGAATGAAGAAGGAAAGACTTGGGAGTCTAGCCTGTCTTGACTTTGGCTCTTACAGGAAAGCTATAAAGAGAAAAATCTCTCATGAATGTCTTAGCCACAAACCTACTCTTCTGCATATAGGGCAAGAATTAATTCCACCAGGGGACCCAAAATATACAGGCATAAAATTTAATTTAATGTGGTCCCATTTTGGTGGTGCCCCTGAGCACTGACCGGGAAGAAACAAATGCAAATCATCTTTGGATAAAGCACACCTGCACAACAGACAAATTAAAGAGGAGATTAGACATACCATAAGAGAGGATTTGTGATCTGCTAACATAGATGTGAATAAATTAATTAGAATTCACCAGAGAGCAAATGTAAACGATGCAGAGACCTAGAGAGTGATCAAGTTCAAAGCATAGCTAATAATGTCTAATATATATCTAATTGGAGCTCCAGAAGAAGCTAGAGAGAATTGGTAGAGGCAGCTTTTGAACGTGGTTGAGAACTTTCCCGGAGCTTGTGAAGACCTAATTTCTCGGAGTCATGAAGTATTAGAGACAAGATAGATGACATAAAAATTGCAAAGCTTACATAAAAACCAAGTGTGGCTGAGACTGATGGTAGAAAACCAAAAACATAGAGAGGATGTTTAACCAGTCAGGTTACCTACACAGAAATGACCATGAAGCCCGCAGCTCAATTCTTAAAAGCAAACAACGAAGATCACTAAACTGTGGAAGCATATCATCAATGTGCCAACAGGAAATAACCATCAGCTTAGGAGTGTATATCCAGTAGAGCCATTATTCAGAATGGGGGCAAAATGAAATAACTTCTAAGAAGATAAAAACAAAGAGGATTTACTCTGAACAGATGACTAGGGAAATTCTCAAGAACATCTCATCGGAAGAGGGAATACAACTGCTGAAAGAAGGTCTATGATTAAAAAAAAAAAGTAAGCCAAAAATAGGGTAAACATGTAGTAAGCTAAAAACCATTGACTGAAAAAAAAACAATATTGGTATTGTATCATTTTTTATTTAAATAAAGAGAACCCAACTATTGAGCAACAAGAACATAGAACTATTGTTCCCAAGCTATCTAGTGAGGCACTCACAGCATCCTAGTGAACACACAGGGGGACCAGAAGTTACTAAAAGTTTCTAGGGAGACACAGCAGCATCTGTTGGACACAGCATGGAATGCTAGCCCAAGGCAGTTCACGGTTTCAATATTGAATTCACTATGTTCCTTTCGATTACATCTTATCTGTATTAAACTGAGTTTTCCAGTGGTTGTTTCTATGAAAAAAAAAAAAAAAAAGAAAATACCAGGAGAAAAATACATACTTAACAAGAAATAAGGGCAGAAGTACATAATTTTATTCCAAGATTTGAGATGTTGTGCAGTGCCTAACAAGCACACACATCCTATGAGAAAATAATGGTAGTTATTTAGGAATGAAACAAAATTATTACTTCTTCTTTCAATTTATCTATCACTTTTTTTTCACATAGTTTCTAAGTTATTGGGATATAAATACATGAGAAGTTGTTTTGACCTAATTGTTTAATAAACAAAACAGAACAGAATTAGTTAATAAATGGAACAAAAGATTCTTCCCACCTAGGGACACTGTGAGACATTATGAACAGGGGGAGCAGACAACGTTTGGGAGCATATGGAATGTAAATTAGTCTGGGGACAACTGGATGGGTATTCGATAGAAATTTAATAATCCTGATTCATATAAATACACTAAGTCCTCCAGTTAAAAGACTGGCTAAGTCCTGTGATTTTCTATTTTCAAGAGACACACCTAGAAGATAAAACTTAGAAAGGTTGGTTGTAAAGGCACAAAATGATACATGAAGGCAAAACAAACCAACATGAAGCTAATGTAGCTTTATTAATGTTAGTTCAGACTTTAAAACAAAATTCATTACTATAGAAGTCACCCCATAATAATAAACATTTCAATTCACTGAAAAGATATAATGATTCTAGAATTGTATAATAAGTAATAAACAGTTTTAAGGTAATAAATTTGAAAAGTTAGTGGAGTGATTGAACTCCTAGAAAGTATGCGTTATTGAAACTTAAGAAAAAAAAGGAAAATCTAAAATGCCCTATATTGATTAAAAGAACAAATCAATAATGAAAAGTCTTCTCACTAACAAAGCACCAGTCCCAGAGAGTTTGCAGGTGAGATTCCACGAGATGTGAAGGACCAGATATTCCAAATGCTTTCAGGAAATAGGAAAAGAAGGTTTACTCTAGCTCACTTTACAAAGTGGAAATTACTCTTGTTAAGAGAACTCAACAAGAGCAATACAAGAAAGGAAAAGTGCAGGCCATTCTCATTCATGAAATAGATTCAAGAAAATGTTAAAGCATGAGCAAACAAAACTCAAAAATTGTTTTTTTTCTTGAAATGTAAGATTGATTCAATATTAAAAAATTAGTTCATTCCTCATGTTAACAGATTAATGGAGAAAAACATATAAATAATAAATGGATGAAAAGAATTTGATAAAAGCCAATATCTTTGGTAAAAGTTCTCAATAAACTAGGGATAGATTCTTTAGCCTAACACAGTAATAAGGCAGTAAGCATTGCCTATAATGCTTGGGTGCAAAAATAATGATGAAACATTAAGTATAAAATTAAGAACAAGATAAAAATGCTTTCTGCTAACACTTTCAATATATTGGTCATCCTAGCCAATGATATAATATAAGAAAACAAAATAAAAGGTATAAGATTCGGAAAGGAAAAACAAAACTGTACTTATTCAGAGATGATATCATTAACTTTAGGAAAACCAACAGAATCTACAAATGAGTTATTAATAAGGTATTTGCCAGATATAATTTTAAAGTAAATTTCATCTCTATATGCTAGCAATAAACATCAAGTTTTATTTTTAAAAAAGATCTGTTTTACCTTGACAGCTAAAATGGGGACTGCTTTTGTAAGGGATAAATCTAATGAAAAATGTGCAAAACCTTTATGAAAAATGCTAACACTTTATAAAACATATTAAAAATGACTTAAATAAATTGAAATTATTAAAGTAAATGTTTAATGGGTAGTAAGATAATATTGTAATGATGTTATTTCTGCCCAGTAGAATTTTCCTGGAACCTGACAGGCTGACTTTAAAATTTATAGAGAAAAGTAAAGGGCCAAGAACCCCTGAAGACCAGGAACAAGGCAGAGGTGTGGTGGGGATCTTGCCAAATGAAACAGTGATACTTATGATGAAAAAGAGGGATTTGGTCAGTGTGGTATTGGCCATGGGGTAGACAAATGTACCCACTGGACAGACTAGAGAGCCCAGGAACAATCCCAACATGTGCAGAAACGATCTACAGCAGAGCTGCTATTACAGATTCATGAGGAAAGGAAGGACTGCACAAAATCATTCTGGGGGAAAAGGAAAATTGAATCCCTTTTCACATCATACACAAAACTCAATTCCAATCTTTCCAAAAGCAAAACATAGAAGACCAAAATTCAAAAAAAAATTATAAAACTTTATTTTGAGATAATTATAGATCTTCACGCAGTTATAAGAAATAGTACAGAGATGCCAGGTACCCATTACCCAGGTCCCCAGTGGTAACGTCTTGCCAAACTATCTCGCATCATTAACAACCAAGGTAGTAATCTTGATACAGTCAAGATACTGACAGCCCCATCGCAAAATCCCTCGTACTGCCCTTGAAAGCTGTACAACTGCCATCTTTCCTGGACCTTCTACCTCAAATCTGTTGTCTGTCTCTGGAATTTCATCACTTTGAGAATGCTTTGTAAATGGCATACACTATGTAATCTTCAGGGATTGGCTTTTTTTTTTTTAATTTTTATTTATTTATGATAGTCACACAGAGAGAGAGAGGCAGAGACACAGGCAGAGGGAGAAGCAGGCTCCATGCACCGGGAGCCCGATGTGGGATTCGATCCCGGGTCTCCAGGATCGCGCCCTGGGCCAAAGGCAGGCGCCAAACGGCTGTACCACCCAGGGATCCCAGGGATTGGCTTTTTACACTCAGAACAATTCTTTAAAAAAAAAGATTTTGTTTATTTCTTTGAGAGAGAGCAGAGCAAGAGAGAGAGAGAACAGAGCAAGAGAGAGAGAGAGCACGAGCTGGATGGAGGGGCAAAGGGAGAAAGAGGAGCAGGCTCCACGCTGAGCAGGGAGCTCATGGTGGGGCTCCATCCCAGAACCCCAAGTTCAGAATCTGAACTGAAGGCAGATGCTTAACCGACCGAGCCACCCAGAAGCTTTCAACACAATTCCATCAAGATTCATCCAGGCTGGGACGCCTGGGTGGCTCAGCAGTTGGGCGTCTGCCTTTGGCTCACAGTGTGATCCTGGAGTTCTGGGATCGAGTCTCATGTTGGGCTCCCTGCAAGAGCCTGCTTCTCCTCCCTCTTCCTGTCTCCGCCTCTCTCTGTGTCTCCCATGAGTAAATAGATAAAATCTTAAAAAAAAAAAAAAAAAGATTAATCCAGGCTGTTGTGTGAATCAATAGCTTGTTCCTTTTTATTGCCTAGAAGTATTCCATGGATGTACCACAGTTGGCTTCATGACCCACTGGTTGAAGAACATCTGTATTGTTCTTAATTTTGGACTATTACAAAGAAAGGTGCTATGAGCATTCATGTGCAGATTTTTCTATGAACATAACTTTTCACTTATCTGGGATAAAGGCTCAGGAGTACAACAGCTGGTCATATGCAACTGCAAGTTTAGTTTAGTTTTTTTGTTTTTTTGGCTTTTGTTTTTAAGAAACTGCCAAACTGTTTTCTAAAGTGGCTGTACCATTTGACATCCTCCCTGGAAATTTGTGAGTGATCCAGTTTCTGATTTGCTAATATTTGATGCTAGTTTTTAAAACTGTAGCCATTAGTATTGTGTCATTATGCTTTTAGTTTACATCTCCTTCACAGTTAGTGATATTGAGCATCTTCTCATGTGCTTATTTGCCATCTGTAAGAAGATATCTTCTTTGGTGAAATATCTGTTTATGTCCTTGCCTATTTTCTAATTGGATTTTTTTTACTGCTAAGTTATGAGGGTTACACACACACACACACACACATACACCCACATACACACAAGATACCAGTCCTTTATCAGGTATGTTGCTTGCAAATATTTCTCCCCTTTTGTAGCTTTTTTTTCCCATTCCCTTAACATGATCTTTGCAGAGGAATATTAAAGGTTTTTCCTAGGATTTTAGAGCTTTAAATTATACATGGAAGTCCATGATCCATTTAAGTTAATTTTTATATAAGGAATGAGATTTAGGTTGAGATATTTCTTTTTTTTCTTTTGATTGTTCCAGTACCATTTGTTTGAGAGGCTGTCCTTCTTCCTTCACTGCACTTGCACCTTTGCCAGAATTATTTAGGCATGTTTTGTGTGGATATATTTCTGAGTTCTCTATTCTATTACATTACCATACTCTTTAAGTATCTATATAATATATAGTATCTATCTAGTATACCTTAATATGAGGTAGACTGATTCTCTTTCATTTTATTCTTATTTTCAAGACTATTTATTCTAAAGTCTATGTCTTTCCATATAGATTTTAGCATAAGCCTTTTTGCAAAAAACTCTGCTTGGATTTTGGTAAGAATTGCCCTAAATCTATAGATAAGTTTGAGGAGGATTGACATCTTTACTATGTTGAGTCTTCATTTTTTTTTAAGATTTTATTTATTTATTCATGAGAGACAGAGAGAGAGAGAGAGAGGCAGAGACACAGACCGAGGAGAAGCAGGCTCCATTCAGGAAGCGTGATTTGGGACTTGATCCCGGGACTCCAAGATCACACCCTGGGCCGAAGGCAGGCACCAAACTGCTGAGCCACCCAGGGATCCCCTATGTTGAGTCTTCAAATCCAAGAACATGCTATGCTTCTTCATTTATTTAGGTAGCCCTTTGATTTCTCTTATCAGCATTTTACAATTTCCAGCATACAGAGTCTTACTTATTGTTAGTTAAGTTTGTATCTAAGCATTTCATTTATGTTTAGCAATTGTTAATGGCATTATGTTTTTCATTTAGGTTTCCTTATGTTGATTGTTGGTATACAGAAATGTGATTGATTTTTGTGTTGATCTTGCATACTATAACCTCATTTACTAGTTCCAGGGGTATTTTTGCATATTTGCTGGGATTTCTATGTGGACAATCATGTAATCTGTGTGATTTCTTGCTTTTCTTATATTTCTTTTTATATTTCTCCCTTGTACGTTTACTTATTTATTCTATTATTTTTCCCCTTACAATCTGTGTGCCTTAAGCAGATTATGCCTTTTTTTTTGGATTTATTTCCATGGCTAGAACTCCTAATAATATGTTGAATAAGAGTGGCGAATGTAGACATCTTTGCCTTGTTCTCAGTATTAGAGCAAAAGCTTTCAGTTTCTTACCATTAAATATCATTTTATCTTTAGGGGTTTTGTAGAAACACATTAATTAAGCTAAGATAATTCCTCTCAATCGTTGACTTGCTGTGAGCTTTATTATAAATAGGCCAATGTTTAAAATTTTTAATAGGAAAATTTAGGAGACTGTGTCATCCAGAGTAGGGAAGAATTTTATAAATATGTCATAAAAGATATAGAACATGAAGGGAAAAATTCAATAAATTTCAGAATGCTGAAATTAAAAACTTCTGTTCATCAGAACACCACAAAATGAGTGAGAAATAAAGCCATAATATTTTCAATTTATGTTCCAATGACGGATTCATAACCAGAATACATAAAGAACTCATGGACCAGTAAGAAAAGATAATTACACAAATAGAAGAAATGCAAATGACTTGAACAAACATTTCATTGAGCAGAAAATAAAAAGCAGGGAAAACATATTCAGTCTCATTAGTACTCAAGGAAATGCAAGCAAGTTAAGGCTTCAGTAAGATATCCATGCAAAGTGATTAGATTGGCAAACTCCTAGAAACTCTGATAATAACAAGTTTTGCTACCGTTGTAAAACAACTGAAAATGACACTCAATACTGGGGGGAATGCTATTACCTAATATTAAAGATACATGTACCCAGTGTCAGCCATAGTAGCTCTTGGTATGTGCCCTAGAGTAATTGTTGCATGAAGAGATGTTTAGTATGACAGCAGTGTTTGTTGTAGTAAAATAACTGGAAACTCTGCAAAAGCAGAGTTAATAAGTTATGATATATCTATATAATGGCATAATTTACATTAAGGGCCACAATTGGCTCATGGCCACATATTTCAAAATGGATAAGTCTCAAAAACAATGTTAAAGAGAAAAAGCAAATCAGAGAAAAATACATATTCATGATTTCATTGATAGAAATCTTATAAATGGTGAAAACAGGCGGTAAATTCTTAGAGACATAAACATAGAGGATACAAGGATGAAAAAAAGAGAAGGAAATAATAAAATTCAGGAGAGTGATTACTTGGGCATAGAAGAGGGTGGAATTGGGATAAACTTGGTGCTATAAACACTTGGAGAATGTTCTACTGCTTAAGTTTTTATGAGTACTTATTAAATTATGCATATATGTTATAATATCTATTTGAATGACTAATATTTGTATTTTTTAATTATAAAAAGGAAGGAAAAGGCTGTGTCATGGGCAATAGCACCAGAGTAAGCTTAATTATGGCAATTGTTTCAAAAGAAATAAGAAAAACAAAAATATCAGCACTTAAATCTGATCTCCATGATCTAAGTAAAGTTAGGAGTTTACTTGTTCATTTTTTTTCATGAATTTTGTGTTATTTTTGCTTTTCTTTTTGTTTTCAGGATAGTTAAATTTACTTTTAACACTAATGTGTTGTATGTTATGCCTTTAGTTATGTAACTTTTCCATTATGAATTCTATCAAGCTGTAGGATTGACACAGTGGTAAAGGACAATGCCATAAATGAGATCACTCCAATGTTTTGTTGCTTTCCAAGATATTACTGCATGTTTTGGAAATGGTTTTCTGAGTTTTCCCAATGAGGAAGAAAGCTATGATAATTCAAGTGTGGTAGATTCACATGACACATATAATGCGCATGCTCATTGTTTCCCCTGAATTCCCTGTCACCCTTTCTGCCTTTTCTTCACTCTTAATGACCATGGTCTTGCAGAGCTTCTCTGCATGGCCTCTGCAGTGTCTTCTGCCCTGTGCACTATGTGTAGGGAGGATTCCAGACACTTGGAAAGCTTTAGGAAACTGAGGGAATTGCAGCAAGGCAACGCTGGACCTCGATAACTAAGTTTCTACAAATGAACATATTTTGGGAAGCCAGTAAAACATTTTCATGTCTAGAGAAATCTAGGGGTGTATTAAAAGCTTAAAAGAGACAACACCCTCGAATCATGCGCTCCCCCCTCCTTAAGTAATGAAACCAAAAGGCACCATTTGCTAGGTAATTACATTTAAATAAATTAGTCAATTAATTTTAAAAATGTAGTTCAATAAATTCAATAAAATATTATTCAGCATCTATCAGATAGTGCCAGATAATGTTCCAGGTGCTGAGGATATAGCAGAGAGCTAAACAAATATTTTTAAATAATAACAGTCTGGTGGATACCATTTAATTTGAAAGTCTACCTTCTAGGACTGTAAGCTTCTTGAGGGCAAGGACCTTGCTTGTTCTGCGACCTAGTTTTTCCTCAGCACTTAATAATGCCTGGCACGCCAATATGCATCTAATTACCACTGATTATTAATCATTGTATTATTATGTTTAATATATATTTATACCCGAAAGCCCTACAGCTTGTCCTTGTTAGAGCCAACGTTTAAAACCAGTCTACTGATAATGGTAAATAGTTGCCATTAATTTTGAGTTTACTCTGTCCAAGGCACTGTGCTCACACCTTTATACTCATATCTTACTTAATCCTTAAAAACTCCTGAGACAGAGATATTATTGCCACCTTTTTACTGGGGAGGGTTCTGAGCCTTAGAGTACTTAAGTGCCTTGCCCAAGGTCACCTGCTGGGTCTGTCCCCTTCAAAATCTGAGCTAGGCTGGCGCCTAAGTCCTTCCTTTTATCATAGCCTTTGTATCTGTAGTAACTTTGGCTCCCTACGAAGGAGCAGTTCAGTTTATTAACTAATTGGGCTACATGATGCCAAGCAATCCTTGGGCTAGTTTTCTTTCCCCAGTGAATGGACTAATTTATTTCACAGAACTTGACCACATCAGCTAGTTATTTTAATGGTAAATCAAATTATGCCTGACTTTTTTTTTTTTTCTTTTACTGAGTCTCCAACTGGCTAAGAGTTAGGGTCAGACATGCCTTAATTATAATCCAAACTCAACCATTAACTGTGAACCTTGGGTAAATTCTCAACCTCTTTAGGCTTCCATCACCTTATCAGTAGAAATGCAAATGAGAGTAATTCCTACCGGGGCTACTTAATGAGAGGATTCAATGGAGAACAGCTCTTTCCCTTCCAACACAAAGCCTGACCCCTCAGGAGTTTTGTTGGGTAGTAACTGCTGGTATTATATTTATCCTTGCAATTGTTAACCTAATGTTTTATCTCAATACTATCTTTGTGCTCTGCCTTTTACTGAACTCCTTGACCTATGTACGTCCTGCTGCTTCCTTCCGAGGTAGACAAAGTTAATTACTTGTTGCTTATTGGATTTTCCTCCTTCACCGTGGAGTTTAAACTGTTGTAAAAATTGGCTCAGGTCTCTTATTCCCAACCCTCCCTTCTAATTATAGGCACTTTGAATGCAAGTTCATTCATCTTTTTCCTGCCAGCCCCTTCCAACATCCAGTATATAGGTGCTCTATGATGTTTGTTCAATGGAATGAATAGGTCATGTCTCTATTCATGGTTAGCGGCGAGGTCACTTCTCTGTTATGCATCATTGTTAGTGTCACTGGCGGTATTATATTGATTTTTAATATGATCTTTACACATATCGTTTGTCTATGTCACTTAATGCCGGTAGTCTGTCTCTTTTCACTTGAATATGCTTTGCTGCCTCTAATCTTGACCCAGAGCTCTTGATTTCCTTAGAGATTTTCACCACCTATAGAGCGGGTATTGATTTTTTATTTTATTTTTTTTACATTTCTTTTTCTTGTTAGTGCTGTATTACAGACTTTTTCTGCCATTCCTGCCATAGGACTTTATCAAAAGACGTTCTTACTTTCACTTAAACTTTTTATTTCCCACATCATTTTAAGGTATACATTTTACTGTTCCCCACCCCCCATCATTAATACATTACCATTTGACTCCGTCATTAGGCTGTCAATCTGTGAAACTCTTGAAGAAGAAAGAAAGACCTTATTTTAAATAGGCCTGATACTTTGCTAAAGAGGTTGCTGCACTCTACATTTCTATTCTTGTCGGGACTAGGCTTTTGAAATAAGGAGAAGAAATGAAATTTAGAAGAGCTACGCAACCGTGAAAGATCTAGGGAGGATAAAAATCAGTAAAAGAAGGACAAAGCCCACTACAAAGTTCTAGGGGAGGTTCCTTGCTTCATTTAAAAATAACTAAATGCGTACCCCAAATGCCCAGAATGGCCAGGCAGAGAGGTTCCAGACATGACATTTTCTTAAGAGAAAATGGTATTGGAGGTCCCTAATGCTGAGGTCCCCATTCCATTGTTAGTGGTCAGAAAATAAAACACTTTATTTTTTTTAATATTTTATTTATTCATGAGAGACAGTGAGAGGGAGACAGACACAGGCAGAGGGAGAAGCAGGCTCCCTGCAGGGAGCCCCATGTGGGGACTCGATCCCAGGACCCGGGGATCACACCCTGAGCCAAAGGCAGATGCTCAACCACTGAGCCACCCAGGTGCCCTGAAAATGAAACACTTTAAATCTGAATTTCTAGGTTAAGGTAACAGAGATTGGGGTGTTGAGCCCGGGTGCAAAAAGGGAACAGGGAACATTTAGTAACCATTCCCCAAAAGATGTTATACAAATGTTGATGAGCACCAGATCCTCCGTTTCCAATGAAGTTTGGGGGAGACAATATGCCTGAAGTGCAGCAGGAGAGATTTATGCTAAAATTCAGACAGACTGCCTGGGTTCTGAGATTCTCGAATATGTTACTAAGCAGAGCAGGACTCGCCCCACAAACAAGGCTGGAGAGTTTTCCAAGATTCCGAGTCATTAGGCAGGGTTTCCAGGGACAGCAGTGCCACAGCCCCAATTGTTGGCGGAGGTAACCTGACCTGATTCTCGAAGACAGCCTATGGAATTGTCTTGACCTCGGACTTCACAGAAACAGGTGGGCAGCGACCAAGCAGGGGAATGCATCCATCCTTTGTGGAGAGGAGGACACAGACCAGCCCGTTTATTTCATGATTGTACAAATGCTGTGGCAAATGAAAAAGTGCAGTTAACTTCCTGTGCCAAGCATGAGAACACTTTATGTTTCTGCTTGAAACAGAATGATTTTCGATGCAAAGGAACTGATGAGGCCAAGATTAAAAAGTTTCGCGTTGGGAATATCATAGACGGACAGTAATGAGGGTAGGGCCGAAGGAAGTACAGTCTCTAAGCTGCTTCTATGAAAAACCTGCATCTACTGCGAGCTCTTGCTTCCCAAAACTTTGACATCTGGCCCTTGACCTTTACCGACTACCCTTTCACGTTTGACACTTAACGTTTCCTCCACGATTAAAATTCAGCGTTAATTAATTTCAACAGTATCAGTGAAGTTATATTTAGCTAAGAACACTCACTTTTGTCTTTTGTGAGTAGCACTGCAGTGTTATTACAAAGAGGTAGTCAGGAGGGCAACAGATACGAGAAGAGAAGAATGATTCAGTGTGCAGATAATTGTTTCGAGTGAAATTTAGCTTGGTATTTTTGTTCCTGTCCTCAGTAGAACTGAGATTTAGCACCTCGCCTTGGCATTTAGCCCCCACCCCCACATAGGAGGAGGCTGTGCTGGGCGGGTGCTGAGAACGAGCCACACCAGAGTTAAATTATAGCTCAGTTCTAACACTGGCAAGAATTTTCTCTGGCCAGCTCTTGGGTGCAAAGCTGGTGATTCCGAAAGAGAGGCAAGGCATCCCTAGAAAGGATCTCCATATGGTGTGGCATCGCCCTCACTGAGGGGGGTTGACACGGTTGCTTAAAGAACATCACCCCAAAGGTGGTGACCATTCCCAAAGAAAACAGTAGAAGCCAGAATATTGAGACAGAGCAGAGTTACACTTGTAGCCCGAAAACGTCACTTGTGAGGTTGTCTCATTGGCTTACTCCATAATGTGACCAAAAAGCTCACTGGAAATGGATAGAGCCCAAGAAATTTGACCTCTTTCCCTGAGTTTTCCAAGGGAGAGAACATTTCTATTAGGCTTTTTATTCCATGCTCTTTTAACTCTGTGTGAAAAAAAAGACTATGATAAGGGCGTGGATGTGCAAATCTTGTTTTTACCTGAAGCTCAAAATGCTGTAGAACCATTACAAACGTTGCTCTTTGAAATATTAGCATAAAATCCTGGTCCATAAGTTTACTGTGCCCACTGAAACACTTTTGCCCCTAAGATCCCTGTACAGAACAGGAAGAGAGAGGCTCTCCATTTGGTAGGCAGTAGGGGTGAAGTAAGTTCATACATACGTTACCCATATATGTTTCACTGAACAATCAGTAATAGTAAATTGAATTTGGGGGTTCTTTGAGACAGAATAGCCAGGTAAACTCCAGTTGTCAAAAAACACATAAACAAAGGAAAACAACTTTGTAGCATTTTCATTTGTTTTTTGCCAAATGTTTTGCCTCCCATAATTCAAACTTTATGTTCTGGAATCTAAGTCCATGCCCTGGTCTCATCCTCTTGCCTTTAGCTTGAAGGGCTCTTGATCCCTGGCAGATTCTGTGTTCCTACCTACCCTATAGGAAAAATGAAAGTCAAGAATTTAGGTAGGTCTGTTCCAGTAGTCAAGCAATTCGACATCAAGTCACATTTCTGCTGCTCAGGTCCCTGATAACATGTCCCTGTCCTAGTAACTGGCCTTGAGTCTTAACCCCAAGGTCAAATCCACCTCGTGCTCTTGAAGGGACACCAAATAACTATATTGGTCCCAGTTAGGTCCCTGGGAACCTAACCAGCCCTCTAGGATAGGGTCTCTGTTGTTTTTGTTTTTCCAGTTTTCTCCTTGCCAGTCCCCCATCGATTCCTAGTTCTGAGATCTAGTCTTATAATTATGGTCTTATTACCATTGAAAACATGTTTGGTTTCAATCTTCTGCTCAAGCCTCTGACTCAAGTCCACTTTGGGCTCCTGGCTCTGCTTATTGCTGGTCACAGCAGCCCTGAATCTGTCCTCTTCCAGCAGTCACTGGGCCTTCTGGTTACTCTGATTCACTTTTCAAACTGGACTGACTCCCCACACCTTCCACTGAATAAATTGCCGGGAACACATGTACCACCCCCGTGGGCTGCTGTGTTCCAGGTCCTGGTTCTTCTCCCATTCTCTCCTTCTCCAGTTGACTTTGGCCATGTCCTGTAATGAGGTAATGCAGAAAGAGGCTGAGCTTTAGTATTCAGAGGATCAAACATAGATGAAAGGGGGAAAATCATACCCTATATTTAGGAGCAAATAACATTTTTAAGAGTGGTGAGACTTTATAAAAAATGTAGTGTGCTAGTCCTGGAACCTTCTAATTCTTTTTGGTTTCACTTGGTTTAATATAAGATGGAAATATTTTTATTTAAAATATTTACTTTCAAATTAAAATTCTAAACATCTCTGTGTTTTGCAATATCTTTCCCTAGTCAACGAAATAGGTGGCTTTTCAAACTTCATGAGATTAAATAGTTTTATTTTGTAATTTGTTTTCTGTCTGTTTTTACATTTAAAGGTGTTACACAATGACCTCATTATGGAGATGAAGCATCCAACCGCGGGGAAGATAGCAGTCCCAGGTTTGAAAATTTTTGTCATTTCCTTTCATCTTTTCCTTCACTAATTGTTCCCTGTGCTGACCACTGCAGCTAATTGGTGATTCCCCCCAAACAATTTGTCAAGACATTATCCAACTTCTTCATTTGGATAAAAGGGCAACTCTAGGATCACACATATGCTGAGGCTACAGAATTGTGTCTTTGCTCCAGCAAATGTCCGATTGCCTCAGTGACCCAAAATGCTCTTATTATCTGACTCCATTTTGTGTATTCACATGCTCACAAAAGCACATAATATAATTACCAAAAACAAAGGACAATGGATATGGCACCTATTAGGAAATGACACATTGCCAGTACACGAATGAGAGCAGAAGCAAGGCACCATGGAGGTGGTGTCTGGGGAATGCTACTGATGGCTCAGGCCAGGGCATTTTCTTTCTGAACTATGGTTTACAGTACAGATCTCAGCTTTGTAGATAAGGAAACTAAATGTTTTCACTTAACTTAGAATACATTGAATTTTTCTGACTTGACTCATACCAAACAAACTCACTAAGACATTTTGGTCTCAGCCAAAATGCCAACTTTTTCACTTCTGGGAGAGTTCTCTTTCCAGAAGCCAGAAGCCTCATGCCTACTCTGAGAGCATCCGGACAGTCATGAGAGCTCATAACCAACCTACTACCCCCCACAGACTTCACTTCTCTATTGATCATAATGTTACCATTCCTCAGATCTGTTGTCTCTGCTCAGGGCACTACTGGGAAAACTTGCCACATTCTTGTTCATTGGGTCTCTATTTCCTTGACTATCCACAAACCAGACACTTCTTTCTGTCTCTTCTTCTGAAAAAGGATAAGGAAAATTAGTTAGGACTTTGGTCATTGTTTACTTGAAGGTATGCTGGTTACCTTCCTTGAAATTTGGAAATTCCCCAAACTCCTCACTCCCCTCAGTCAAACAGCATAGAGCATTTATTTCTCTAGATATCGGATCACATTTATTGAATAACTGTTATTGTTAAATTCATTATTGGTATTCAGATTATTGGTATAATCTGATTTTAAGATTCAGGATCGGCTTGATAATAACGTCCTGGAACAGATCAGATCATGGCCACTGGTCCAAAAAGGATAAGAGGAGGGAAGTATGATGAATAAAGCAAGTTGAAAGAGAAAACTCAGATGTAGAGGGGTATAAGGAACACTGTACATGAATTAAGGAAGATAACTAAGTGAGCAGGTATGAGCATGTCAGAGATGTGTTAACAGGGAAATGCTATATAGTGTAGATGGGTGGTAGTGAAAAAACGGCATGTTGATAAAAGCTAACAAAGTCGCTTGTTCATTACTCATATTATTGAGCATATACCATGTGCCAGGCAATGCTTTGGGTCCTGGGAATGCAAAAATAATGGAGTTCTTACTCAATGGAAAGGCAAATAATAACAGTAGCCAGCAAAAGTTCCTATAAGTGTAACTCATGATGAGTGCAAAGAAGAGTACAGAACATGTGTTGTCATGGAGAATAATAGAGGCAAATGGGACTTACATTAATTTGAATGATCAGAGAAAGCCTGGTGACTTATCAATGGAAAATTGCAGGATAATAAGAAGTTGACATGTGAAGAGTAGAAGAGCATTCCCAGCAAAGGCACTAGCATGTGAGAAGACTTTGAGGTGGGAAAGAGCCAGGTGTGTTTTAAGCCAATATGGCAGGTGAAGTAAGGAGCAGGAAATCAGACTGCCGAGAGGCAGAGCCTGGAGACCCCACCAGATGTGGTTTTACTCTAATTTGATGCAGGGAAGTTAAATAGCATAATTTATAACTTAAAGCAGGGAGTCACATTAGAGAGTTGTGATGGCAGTTGAGGTGATTATATCTTAAGTTAGGGTTTGTGGCAATAGTGATGAAGAGATGAGAATGGCCAAAATAAAAAACTTAAGCACAGTGTTTTCAGTGTGAGGAGACATTTAAAAACATCTTGTCTAGTGGTTTTTAGTTTAAATTTTTATTTTTTATTTTTTTTAAATATTTTATTTATTTATCCATGAGAGAGAGAGAGAGAGAGAGAGAGAGGAAGAGACACAGGTAGAGGGAGAAGCAGTCTCCGGGATCAGGCCCTCGGCTGATGGCTGCACTAAACCACTGAGCCACCCGGGCTGCCCTAGTTTAAATTTTTAAACAGGGGAACCGAGTTTCCAAGTGAAATCTCAATATTCTCAATATTTAAGATTAAAGCAGAGGTTAGCGCTCCAAACGTTTTGCTTTCCTTCTCCACTTCCGTCATGCTGTCTCCTCCAAACACCTGCTTGGAACCATGGGACTTAAAGAACATTCGAGAACCACTGGTGTAATTTAATTCTACAGTTTACAGATGAGGTCAGAATCATTACTATCCCCAACATAGAGAGGAAAAGGTAAACATTTTAAAAGTTAATACAATTGTTAGTATAGTAAGGAGAAAAGTAAGTCAGCAGCCCATCTAGAAGGAACTCATTCGTTGTAATGCTCTCTAGATCTATCAGAGGTGAAATTGGCAGCTTTCCTGGTAAATGAATGGAAAATCAATCTTGGGAAGAGAGAAATTTTTTTTTTCCGATCCCTAAGGGAAAAGTATATCGTTTTTCTCATTTTAAGTTATATCACTTAGGTATTGTCAGAATAATGCTGTGTAACAAATAACCACAAAATCTCAGTGCCATTCAAATGGAAGCATTAATTTATTCCATCTACATACACCAGGTGGGAGATAGATAACCTAGGCCAGACTTGCCTGAGTGGCTTTGCCTCTAGGTGCGAATCTGACCAGGCATCTCTGTGAGATGGCCTTAGTCAGCTCTGCCCACATGTGCCTCTCACGTCCTCTCGTGGCAATGGCAAAAGAGCAAAAAGGCAAACAGAAACCACAAGAAACCCTTTTGTTCACATTCCATTGGCCAAAACGAGTTTTAGGCTGTGTCCCAAGGAGTGGAGAAATATTTCTCTCTTTTTAAAAGAGAGAGCAAAGCTATATGGTGAAAGCATGGGCATTTGGGGGGAGGGTGCAAATAACTGGGGCCCCAAATTCAATTTACCACAACAAAATTCTCAGGTCTACAGCTGTCTCTTTTTTACTCATCATTTTTTATCTTCATTTCCCTTTGGAAAATTCTATTTTTGTTTCTTTAATTTCTATTGAGCTTTGGCATATTTTTGTTAACTTTAATGATTTACCTTATATTCTGTTAGAATTGTCAATAGAGGAAGTGCCAGCTTTCAGGTGAAATAGATATGTTTAGGTTATTTTTGGAATTAGCATCTGAGCATCTCTTGAGAGCTGCTAGCACATGAAAGGGGAGAGACAATTCTGCTTATGGACATCAAATAAATTGCTATATTGTATCTCCTAATTCTCTGTATCTTATTGAGAGGCCACTCACATAGGGTGAGAGATACTAAATGCAAAGGGAATTTATCAGTAAATAATTTTTTTCCTGTGGATTTCCCCTTTCACTAATTATATTTACCTATGATCGCTCTGCCTTTCTTTGTAAGGGATGTTCCCATTGGAGACCTCCTGAATGCTGGAGAAATGACTGATTCTCCCACAATGCCTCAATGAGGTGAATCTGCCAAAACAGGCAACCCAGAGTGGAGCTAAAGTGATATTATGCTACATTGTGTTCTAGTTAGCTAGTGGAGACATATTTTTGAATTCATTAAATGCAGTTCTATATATATGTATATTACACACATATATATATATCTACATCATTACATTTATAGTAAAAATCCTTGTTAATGTTACTTAAAACTACTTATTTATATTTCCTTTGTCGTTAATGAAAGTCTGGTGACCTTTTTCTGAATTTTCCATACATTGTACTAATTTGCCTAAGCATATTCTAACTTAATCATTTCTAGAAACTCGTCTCATGAAGAACAGCAATAATTCTTTTTTTATACAACAATAATTCTTATACAGTACTTATTGCACCGTTTTCAGAGATGTATAAATCCATACCATTCCCTCAGATTTTCAGTTGAAGAGCTCCCACATAGGAGGCTGCTAATTGATTAATGCCTTAAAGGGGCTAGTCAATTAATGTTTAATATACTTTGAACAAAGATGGGAAATTATTAACCTCTTCAAAAGTCTTTTTGACTACTTAAATAATTATTGTGAGTACTTAACACATTGTCTCAACATTTATAATCATTGCCACTATCAAAGTAAAGCAAGTAGTAGACCTAAACTATTTGCTTTATTAATTGTATCTATCGCAACATCTTCCCTTTTCATATCATTTCCCGCCACCTCCAATCTATTAGGAAATAATTAGGGAAGAAATTTCATTTGTGTATATGCATGTCTTTGATGAAGCGTGCAAACTAGTTAATGCTCATGAATTATCTCTATGAGTTGTTGTTAGGCTAATACTATTGTTCTTTATTCCATATATTGTTCATTAAACTACTCTCTGATTTGAACTTTAAAGCCTATTTGACAGTTAAAGGTGGAAAGAGACTAAGAGAAATTAATTATTAGTGGGTGTGTAAATGAGAAAATGTATCATATCCCTCTTTGCTAGGCTTAAAGATTCTAGCATCCTAAGAGTTCCCAGAAGGGCGGCAGGTCACCAACAGTTTAGTGACAGAAGTATCAGCACAGTGAGCACAGTGTCCTAATTTGCTCATAATTAACTAATAAGTAACTTGAGTACTAAGTTGAGTAGTAAAATTCAAACAGATAACATCAACTATTGTCTTCCCTATGCTAGCTGGAGCCCTGGTGATAGAGCTGTGACCAGGGCAGGCCCGGTTGCTCATGGGGCTACACTTCACTAGGGAGGACAGCATGAGCAATAAATATGGGAAAGGGGCTGAGCATTTCCATGGAGAACCAGAGGCTACGCGAGGGAGCCCTCACCCAGTGCATGGCACCAGGGAAGTCTACCCTGAGAAGTGAAATGGAGACAGACACACAAGCCATGGCCAGCTGTCGATTGGGCCGATCTAGTGTGGGCTGTGGGGGCAGTGAGAAGGGCTCACAGGGAGGAAGTGGGAGGGGCAGGTTTCCCAGTCACCCTGGAAAGGCAGAGCTAATGACCAAACTAAAAATAAATCAAACTGTAAAGGAGATGTATGCTGAGCTCTCTGAGGTCCCCACCATCTGGAGGAGAAGGGACTCGGAAGAAGAGTTTGGGTAGGAGCCTCGACCTGGTTTGGCAGATGTTCTTACTCACTACTTTCAGGTGTAATTTCTAGAAGCCTTCTCACTCAGTTGAAGATTTTTGTGAAGCTCATAGTGTCCTGAAGTCTAAACTGTGCACGTGATAACAAGTTGTGTTCACTCATTATGAAATTAAAAGGTTCACCAAGGTTTATACCACAACCTTTCATCAGCTAGAGCTTGGCCGTTATATAAACTCCGCCTTACTTGTGACGTCAGTGGAAAGACCTTCCATTAGTTGTTAATATTCCAAAGGACTGTCAGTTTCCACAGAGCCATTCGCCATTTCCATCTTCTTCTTGTAATTCTGCTGCCCACTGGTCGTTTAGCCAGAGTGGAACATGCCGTCCTGTGTACTCTGTAGGTGCCAAACCGCCTTGGTTTTGAGTTCCAAACTTCAAAGGATATCACTGAAATAGAGTTTGATGTGTTACTCTAAAGTTTCTTACCATAACCTTTTCTCAGCTACTTCTCTGTGAATGTGCGTTGCAGTTGTTCGATTCTGGCAGCACTTGGGGGAATTATTTTAGTGGTGAGTGTGTCAATGCCATGAAAGGGAAGCGGTCTCCTGTGCATGTGAAATGGCTTGAAGTTGAGTAACCCTTGCCTGCTGGTACCCTGATCCGTGTTTTTCAGCAAGCAACTCTAAGGTTTTTTTGTTTTGTTTTGTTTTGTTTTAAGATTTCATTTATTTACTCGAGAGAGAGTGAGAGAGCACAAGCAGGGTGAGATGCCAGCAGATGGAGAGGGAGAAGCAGACTCCCCGCTGAGCCGTGCTCAATCCCAGGACCCCGGAATCATGCCCTGAGCTGAACGCAGATGCTTCACCAACTGAGCCACCCAGACACCCCTCTAAGTTCTTTTCAATAAAACTTTTGTCAGAGGTGCCTGGGTGGCTCAGTGGTTAAGCGTCTGCCTTTAGCCCTGGGATTGAGTCCCACATTGCTCAGCAGGGAGCCTGCTTCTCCCTTTGCCTGTGTCTCTGCCTCTCTGTCTGTGTCTTTCGTGAATAAATAAATAAAATCTTAAAAAAAGAGAAAAAACTTTTGTTAGGTCTTTCCCTCATAATATTTTAATATTCCTGTTTGGAACTTGCAACAATTTTTAGCTAGTCGTTGTTGGGTGCAGGAAGGACAGTTTCCCCTATGAATGAATGTAACTTAAACCAACTTACTGGACTACGGACGTCTGGATTTTATAGTGATTTTTTTAAAAAGTCAAAAGTACTTCTTTATTTGATTGCCTGACATATTTTTTATTTCTGAATATTTTGCAAGACTTTTTATAAATGATGAACATCTTTCTTTTTTAAGCTTCTGGAAAACAAAGATACTATCATTTTAAGTCAAATCAGCACCCTCTATAGCAACTAAGTACTTCATAGACATTTTCTGGATGATGATTAGAATAAAAAATGACTAGGTGAAAAATAATTAAAAACATGATTTGTGACAATTTTAAGCAGTATGCATGTTTTTTTATGAATAGATTGGCTACCTATGGAAGTTATCTGAAAGCGATTTATTTTACTTTTTAGTTTGTTTCCAGTTTGAAGTACATACATTACATGGAGTGACCACCTAGTCTCTCGTATGGTCCCCAGTCTCCCTCTGCTAAGCCTTCATGCTGCCCTGATGCTTCTAGCTCTTTTCTCCTTTAGGTAGAAACTTAGACAGTGTCTCTGAAATCACATATTCTCCAAGCGCAGTTAAATTTCTATAATGGTTAACAGCAATGTGGAAAGTTGTCACAGATCTCACCGGGGAGAAAGAAAAATTAAGAGGAACCAAAGTTTCAGCTTATATCCCTCCATAAAGTTTAAAAATGTTGGTCCTCCGAAGGAATTCTGTGTAGAGCCAATCTGGGAGTGAAAGGTGAGATAAGTTATTCCTTCCAGGTAGAAAAATCTTTCAGATGACAACAGGAAGAGTGTGTGAAGTTTTCATGTTGTGTGTTGTGCTCAATCTATCTTCTCGAAAGAGCATACTCCTTCAGGGACCAGGTTAAGCTGTAAAGAGAGGAAAGAGATGAAAGCAAGGTTCTACAGTCTGTCAACAGAATGAGAGAAAGCTGGCAGGGAAATGAATTTTCAAATAGACTAGCCATGGTACTTCCCAAAGTCCTCAATTATGTTTAGCTTTATTAAACCCTTAACCCATGGCAATGTACTGAGAGTTAAATAAATCAGTGTATTCCCAGATGATTTGACATTGAGTGCCTGCAGCCTTCTCTGACAGTCCCATTTCAATGAGGCAGGGTCATAGACATTGTTATCCTTCAGTGAGAAATGAATAGCACAGTGACTTCCCTTCCTAGGAGAGCAGGGAGGAAGCAGGGGAGGAGTGAATCGCATCTCCAGGAATGTCTTTCCATCAGGAACTGGAGAAGCCCTAAGAGCCAAGTTACTGTCGCTGATATGACTTAGGGATCTCCATCAACTATGCTTATCTGTGCCATGAGGAAGAAATATTTCGTGAGAGCTGGGCTTTCATGCTCAGGGAATTCATGTTCCCATTCGTTGGGACTGGGAAAATGGCCAAGATCTCAGTTGTTCCTCTTCAGCATGTCCTCATCAATCTCGACCCAAAGATAAGTGAATCTGTCTAGATGAGAAACTCTTGTTGCAAGGCAGCCCTGAGTTATCAATAAAGTTCTGGGGTGCAGAGTCGTTTTCACTATTAGAAAGTGATACGTAGGCTTAAAATTTTTTCTGGGTGAATATTTCATTGGATTTATACATTGTTTGAGGGGCTTTCTCCAAGTATCACTAGGCAGGATAATCTGGAGATTAGAGGTGTTTGAAATCCTCTGAGAAGACCATTGAATGTTGAACCAAATCTAGGAATCAAAACAAAACAAAATAAAAACAAAAATAAAAAGCCACAGGAAGGGGCACCTCAGTGGCTCAGTGGTTGAACGTCTGACTTTGGCTCAGGTCATGCTCCTGGAATCCTGGGATGGGGTCCCACATTGGGCTCTCTGCAGGAAGCCTGCTTCTCCCTCTCCCTACGTCTCTGCCTCTCTGTGTCTCTCATGAATAAATAAATAAAATCTTAAAAAAAAAAAGCCAAAAAAAGAGTAGAAGGCTCAGTGATGGTAAAACATTTTTTTGTTGTTATTTGGTCCCAAAAGGCAGATAAGACAATTTCTGGGATCAGTGCTTGAGTCCTTGCCATCTTAGCTGCAACCAACTTTCTTTTTTTTTTTTAATTTTTATTTATTTATGATAGTCACAGAGAGAGAGAGAGAGAGGCAGAGACATAGGCAGAGGGAGAAGCAGGCTCCATGCACCAGGAGCCTGACATGGGATTCGATCCCAGGTCTCCAGGATCGCGCCCTGGGCCAAAGGCAGGTGCCAAACCGCTGCGCCACCCAGGGATCCCAGCAGTCAACTTTCATTGGGCACCCAGAGAAGTCTTTTTCTGGATCAAATTGAAATACTGACTTTATGATAAGTCTTTAGAGAATAAATTAATTAAATATAATTAGACATGCAAACTGGCTGGAGAAGTAAAATCAGATGCCACCTTAATAGCTAGGCACAAAAGGGCTGACATGACCTTTCAGTTTGGACTTCCATGTTATGGATAATCAAGAGATGACATTATTTTGCCTCCAAGTGGGCTTCTGCCGAGAATAAGTTAGTTGCTTGCCTTCATTTCTGAGTTTATTCAGAGAGCTAGTCCTCTCTGAAAGAGGAATGGCTTTGCTCTCTTCTAGCCTTATAGCAGGTAGAAACTCTTTGGTCCCTGAAGAGATGACAGTTGGGCTGCATCCCACAGGAACATTGTCTTCTTTGAATATGCTTCCCGAGGGTGCCTGGGTGGTTTAGTCGGTTAAGTGTCTGACTCTTAATTTTGGCTCAGGTCATGATCTCAGGGTTGTGAGGTATATGTCATTATGTATCAGCTTCTCTGGAACCATAATTCCATGTGTTGTATCTTTATCCGCTATGGCATTAGCAGTACTTGTGTCTCTGGGCTCATCCCCTGAGTAAGATCGGGATCCTGCACAGAGGGGGAAGGAATGAGAGACCTTGAAATGCTTCCCCAGCTGGTCCTTCATCAGAGATTCAAGTAAGGCACAGTGGCCATGTGACTGTTGGAGTGGCTGGCCCATTGGTCCAACCAGCTCAGGACCCTGTGTCTGTGGAAGGTGTTTCTGTGAACCTTGTCCTCCAATTTATTGCAAGAAGCCACATGCTTTCAAACAATTAAGCAAAAACTGAATTTTAGTTACATTAAAAATGCAAGAGAAAGGTAATGCAAGCTATTTTAGGGATTTGAGGAGAGTGTATGGTAAAGCGCCGACAAGCTAGAGAAGCACTACCCCACAGAGATTTAAAGAATGTCCTCAGCACCGCCATAAACCCCTCAAAGACCCAACCTACTTTTTCTTTTTTGCTGGGCCCTCGAGTCTGCCTGTGGCCTTAAGTAACTCACTTTGCCTTTTGGTGCCTTGTCTTCTTGTCCTAATGGGATTAATCTTTTCATTCTTTCAATTTAAAGGAAGAAAGCAGCTCACTGTACTTAAGTGCAAATATATTTTGTGAATAGATTCTAATGGTCTCATTGCTGTGGAACATTCAAATATGAAAGGAAGGAGTGATGAACAATGAACATTTGCTGAGTCCTTCTCTATATATGGTGTCTATGTGAGCACTTTAAAGACACAATTTGTTTAATCTCCAGGACAGTTCAGTAAGCCATTCATTATGATGTCCATTTTTACAGATGGGAAAATTGACACTTGCTGAGTGTCCCCACTCAGTGGGGAAGCTGAGTGCCAATGGGCACCTAAGTCTGGGTATCCCTGAACTCTGTCCTCTTTTCCCTGATTAGTAGCTACTCCTAAAGTTGAGCCAACCATGGAGTTTTTACCTTACCTTAAGATACAACTTAAGTTGTAAAATGAAGGCCGCTTAATGCATCTTTTGTGTTTCATTTAAAGATCAAATTGGCAATTTATTTAAAGAATGTTTAAATTTCAAGAATCTGAACTTAGATTGAGTCTATGTCCTTTGGGGATTAAGTTAGCTTTTTTAAAAAAATTTTTTATTAAGTTGGCTTTTGTTTTTGTTTTTTTTAACCAAGTTTATAATTACGTTTCTATAAAAGACAAAAAAGCTATCGGAAAATATATTGCTAGGCCATTTTGATATTCTCAAGAGCATATAAGTGTAAATGCACCAAAACATGTGGATTGCATTTCCCTCAAGTTGTACTGTTTTCACACATTAACAGAAAAGCAGCTTGAAAGGGGGAAAAAGAGAAATGTTTGGGATGTATATGCAGATTTCGATCATCAAAAGACACAAGATGTTTAGCTGCCACCCAGACTCACCCGGATTTCTCATCTTTCCCATGATCTGACCATGGCCCTGTGTGGGCAAATTTCCTCTTGCTCAAGGGGGACTGATTTTGTTTTAAAGTTAGAGCCCGATTCCCTTTGAGTACCACTAATTAAACTGCAAACAGTGTGGTGTTGGTATAAGAAAGTTAAGATGATTTTTATTATTGTTCTGGTGAGTGGTTGATACTATATCTAGAGCAAGAATTTAAAAAATAAAAATGAACTATTGACAATTCCTGTAAGATTCCCCTTATATGAAGTACTTACATGAAGTGCAGTGTAGTTAAATTCATAAGACTAGAAAATGGAAGGGTGGTTGCTGGGAGCTGGGGGAGGGAGAGTTGGGGGGTTAGTGTTGAACTGGTATAAAGCCTCAGCCAGGGAAGACGCAAACGTTCTGGAAATGGATAGTGGGAATGGTTGGACAACAGTGTGAATGTCCTTAATGCCACAGAGCTGTTCGGTAAATTTTACGTAACTGATATTTTTGTCACAATAAAAATATGATTACTAAAAAAAAGTGTAGCTAACCTGGCTCTGCAGGTCATAGCTGGAGATCATACACAGCCTTCTGCATCTGCCTCAGTGACCTGTCTTATCTATTACACAAAATCGAACCCTGTGACTTATAATCATTAAGTAATAATGTGTGCCAAGGCTCAGTACATACAAGGAGTGAGTCGAAACACGTTGTAGGTAATTAATAACACTCCTAACAGTGTCTGCAGTAGCAGCGGCTCTTGGGGGGAAATAAAACTTGCCACATGATCAGTTATTTGTCAGACATTAAAAATGGAAATAGTCACAGATATTTCTCTAGGATATATAGTAACACAGGTCATTCTCCTGCTTAATGAACAGTTATCTAGTATCTCCTCTGTGCCAAGTGCGGGCTGACAAGGAACTCAGTCTAATGGGCATTTGACAGTGACCAATCAAAGGACATGCAGTGAGGACAGGGAAGCCCCAGGACTGTCGCCGCCAGATGTGTGTGTTCAGCCAAAAACAGCCTCTTTATTCATCTTCCAACTAGGAGCTCTCGGATATGTGTGTTGGGTATAGCGTCAGCGGAGACCACGCGGTGTGAAAGCATCCTCGCCAAACAGCCTTGTTCTCTGACAGAACGTGCAGGTGAAAATAATAAATCAGGAATCACAGATGAGAATGTCACAGTTTGTTGAGGGGAAACTAGAGACACCATGTAGCATTTCCAAAATAGACTCAGCATGGGTCCATGGTTTCTTGAAGTCCTAATAATTGTCCCACCAAGAAAGGCCTCTTGGCCAACACCTTTGGAAAATGTTATGTTAAACAAAGGTCAGTGACTGTCCTTTACCTTGATGTTTCTCAGAACCATTAATATTCTGAGATATGTTTGAAGTCTCTAAGAGAGAGATACTGAATGCCATGTTTCTGTACATTATTCGACTGGGTAAGACCCCCTTTTTCCCCAAAGTCCCTAGTAAGATCCCATGGAAAAGCATTTTGTGTGTCCCCTCGCTAGGAACATGTGTCCCTTGGCAACCACATGGGACAGCTTGTAATGGTCCTTTACTGGAGAAATCAGCTAGTTTATCCTAACAAAGGGAGGAGAAGCCAGATAAGAAAACTGACCATCCTCTGAGGGCTAGAATTTTCTCTTGTTTCTTAGCTCAAGGGACCAAGGGTCCTGAGGAATATCTGAAGGTTTTTTTTTTTTCCTTTTGTGAAGGGTGAGTGCCCAGAAACACTGGGAGGGGGTCAGCCAGGAGCAGAGCCATGGGGGTTTCAGGGTGGCCAGGAGGCTGTGATATGGAGGTGGAGGGGACACCTGCCCTCCAAGCTGGCTCACCCCCCACCAGAGAGAGCCACATTTGGCAATGAAAGGCACCGGGCACGGAGAGAGGGCATTGCTGAAGTGCAGATCAGGAATAGCTCACACGGTGATGCTCTTGCACCAGGAGCAGAAACTATCCTGGGATCGAAAGAAATCACTTAAGGAGAAACACTTTCTCTTCATTGCTCCTCGGTAAAGCTGCAGTAGAAGATTTTGCACAATTGTTCGTACGCTAGCTTGGAAAATGGAGTTGATTAAGTGGAAGGAAAAATTTCAAATGTGACAAAGATGATGAGGTGATTAAGGGGTAGACTTGAAGTAGCAAGATGTGGAGAATTTAAGATGTATGAGTGAGTAGCGATGACAGTGGGGTATATGATAGCTGCCTATAAATACCCAATTAATTGCCTAATGTGGCAAATGAGAAGAAACAGGCTTTGAGCACAAAAGGGACGCTTGAATTTTGAAGTCTGTTAGGGAAACAGTATTTACCAGTAAGGGTGATTTGACTGCCATCACACGGGAAGGAAGCCGGTGGAGTTATCTGGAAAGAGGGTCGAGATGATAGTTTTCTCTTTTATAATATCCCGATGCCAGCAAAGTTTCTTTCTTTAAAACATGCATCTCCATGTTTCTTAGGAGCAGAAATTGAAAAATAGAGAAGCCTATTTCACTGGCAGCAGGGTCTTACGAGCCAGTAGCAACACACAGGGTCTCTCCCACCCTCTAGACATGTTTTCCCTTAAGCTGCATTATATAGGAATATTCTGGGCGGTAGGAATCATAGAAAATGTGTGCCTCGTATTGCACTGTGTGGGCAGATACAGCTTGTAACATACAGCATAAGAACAGTTACTTTAGGGGACACCTGACAAAAAAAGCCAACAGTGAATATGATGGTGCACTAGGTGCTGCACACAGTCTCTATCACATCGACACTGAGGGGAGCCGTCAGTATCCCCATTTTACAGATGAACAAACTGAGCCTCAGAGAAATTAAATAACTTGGCCAAAGTCACATCACCAGTAAATTATAGACTCGGAAATTTGCCTTCTGGGCTGAGTTATTTAAAAAAAAAAAAAATTCCTGCCCTTTTATTGCAATGTCATGCTGCCTCCTGAAGGCAGTTTTGATCATCGCTTTTATACAGGTTAGGCCAATGGCTGGGTGTATAGGGAGCACTCCTGAGAGCTGAGAGCAAATGGGCTGCTCCTGTTCGACGCCCTGTGGACACAAGGGCCTTGCCCACACTCTGGGTAGGGAATACGGTGGCACAGCTGGAGCAGAGTGCTGGCAAACAGGAATGGACTCGGCCAGGCCAGAGAAGAGGACAGTTGGCCCCAGCTGCCCGTCCCCGCCCCGCCCTACCCCACCCCTCCCTCCCTCCCCTGCCATCAGAGCTGGTGTACGCAATCCTGTTGGATCTTGGAAAAGGCATCCAGATTTGATTATAACTTCTCTTTGTGGTCTTTGAAGATTTTTGTTATTTCTTCCCTTGCCTCATGGAGTTCAGATCTATTTTCACATAAACAAAAACGATTCCTCCTTTCTGAGCACTTCATTGTTGGTGGCATTGTGGAATGTCCCAGGAAGGGGGAAAAGGGGGCCAATTATAAAGAAGAAACTTCTCTTTGGCTTGCATGTTTATATGAGAATGCCAAAGCCACCAGCTGTTGCCATAGCGAGCCTTGGTAAAGCCTTCTTTCCCAACTGCCCTACAGCATACACACAGCAGGGGGAGAGCATTCTAGTAGACTCCACAGAGGATGGAAAAAAGGCTCCCCTCAAAGTGGCATCCTGCATTCATGAGTTTTACAGCAAATTTAGGAAGTCCGCACTTTGGTACACTTAATTTCAGTAGGAAATTCCCAAATTATAAGCATGGAAGTGACAACTCAAATTCTAACCATTCTCCCAAATACCTTATCTCATCTTACCACTGAAGACTTAGTGTTTTCCTTGACTAGATGGAACGTAGATAGGAAAAAAAAATATTTCACCTTCCTATTTATAGGACATCGGAGACCAACAGCCCCTCCATGTGACTGCTCCCTCGTTCGCCTCTTTTCACCATCAGGAATGGCCACTTAGGTCTTTTAGATTCATGGAACGCATTTCAAATCTCAGGAATTTGGTTCTATAGCAGGACCTCAGCAGAGATGATCTATAGCATCTTGTTTGGCTATCTTTGTAATGCTTTCTTCCTTTCTTGAAAAAACAACAACCCATAAACAGTATATTAGTACTGATGGGAAAACCAGATATGACAGGAAAGGTTGAAAAAAATAAGTTACTTAAACAATTCTTGTGGACTCAGTCAAGACGGGGTGGGGTAGACTCAAGAAACAAAACAATATAATCCTAAAGATTACTTTTTGTTTTTTTAAATGAAGCTTCATTGGAGCTGTTTTACCCTATTGAACTGGCCAAGGCATCTTCCCTGTTTCCATTCCCAATCAAGGTAACCCCTGGCCTGTTTCCTGCCTCTGCCACTTAGTGTCCGAGATGAACCATCCATTTTCTGGACATTAGCGCGATTGGGGCAACATGCTCTTACCAAGGAGAGAACTTCTCCCTGGCGGTGCTGGAGGCTCATCTTTTTCTGTTACTACCATTTTAAGGTCCTTGGTGTGCCTGGCAGCTCAAGTTATCATCAGAATGGTGTTTCTCAGCTCTCTGTGTAGCCATGGGGTCCCTAAGGCCTCAGAGAGCAAAAGTGACAGCTTCTTCCATGCTTGGCCTTTTAGATTCAGCAGTTCATTTGCAGTGAATTACAGATACTTTTCTTTCTGGTTTATTTTTCTGCATCTTGAATTGTGAAAATTTCCAGTAAGACAAGGAAGAAGAAAAAAAAAAAGAGCTGTCACTTAAACACATTTGGTCTTAAGTCAAATGAAAATTATAGGAATTCCAAACCAGAGGTTGTCATTCCAGTTGAAATACCACGATATTTTCTGTGGAAATAGATTCTTTTCCTTAAAACAAAACAAAACAGAAACAAAGTTTGCTGGAAGCAGCTTCTTGGGCTCTTCATTCAGTCATCCCCAGACACCCTGCCTGGGATCTACAGAGTCCGAGACGAATGTTGTTAGGGGCATGTTGTTTTAACAAATAAAGCAAAAATCGTGTGCTTCCCTCGAAATAGAAAGTAACTAACTTACTTTCAGACCCTCACGTCATCTATTTGAGCATTTGAGCCAAAAGTAAAATCAGACAATCCAAGGTTTCCAAACCAATCCAAAAAAGAAATTGGACCCCTCTTTATCATTTGTATCATTTGCATTTATTTAAAAGAGAATTGGAGGTCGTGACCAAGAAGACCAAAGAAAGGCAAGCCAAAGGGGGAGAATGGAATTTGTGAGTGAAGAAAATAGAGGGAATACTCATATTTAAACAGTTTTGAAATGGCCTAAACCTTCCATTCTGGTTAACCAGCACACCCCTCCTCTGAGATGCAGGAAGTCCTCAACAGCATGGCAGCCTTCTGTGCTTTCCTTGAATGTCACATCAGCCCCCTTCGTTTTCAGGGGTGGATATTATTTTCTTTGGACTATTCTTCTTTACCCTTATTAAGCTCTTCACTATTCAAAAAGAAATGTCGACATGTAACCTTTCATGTGAGCTGGGAAAAGGAAAATGTATATTCCAGCTCTCTTCTTTTTAAACGCAACAGAATTCTGTTATAACGTAACTTTTTATTCTTGCATTCTTGATTAGGTTGAAACCATGACCCCAGGAAAAGCATAGAAAGAAGCAATACATATCATCTGTACACAGATCCTGGTGTCAAATCTGATGTTGCAAGAAAATGCAACTTTATCTTTTTACATATGTGTCTTATGCTTGTTTCTTTCTCATCCAAATCCAAATTCCTGCAAACCCCAATGGCAATTTATTTTTGTTTTCTAATAAAAAATATGAATCTCAGTATGTTAGTAATAATCAAACCTTTGAATTAATTTTTCCCTACAATACCCTATTAAGATAAATTTAAAGAACTTCTGGATAATTTGAAAAGCAACCAGTTTTAGTCTTTACTGGATACATGTATGTTTAAGATAAGCAGCCCAATCCTATCCGGCCTTATATGAACCTTGATGTGTTTCTGTGTTTGTGTGACATATTTTCAAATTTCCTGCCAAATATTATAAGTGTCAGTTATTGCTATTGCTATATACGTGCCATGGGAAATTTTATAATGTGGGACAGAGGCGATGGATTATAGGTAGTAGTGTCAGTAGAAAAACTGGAGTCCATTCATAAGGAGATCTTGTTCTAATGATGATGATTACACAACAGCAATAGTTCTACATCTAATGTAAGAAATGTTTAGACATATACTATTAATTAGGAGCTTTTGAAAATGTTCCAGTGACTTACAACCTTTAAATCTCTATTTTTACAAAAAAAGATAAAAGTTTACCTAAACTACAGGACTAAAACCAAATAGACTAGTAGGAATTAATGTCCTAATTTGTTTTTCTCACTAATAACATAGGTGGTCTCTTCATAGACTTCTCTAATATTAATTCCTGTACTTGGAAAAAAAAACCCTCCTCATATGCTTTTATATGCAAAAGGTATGCTATAGAATGAAATCATGTGATATAAAAGAAAACTGGATGGTATTTCGAAGCCTTGGCTCTCCAAAAACTATCTCAGTGGAGTATTTTTCAAAAATCACTTGTGGGACTCTTTGGGTGTTATAATCCTGGGAGAGGCAGAGTTGTTCACCTAGCAGGAAGGACCAGCCCAGTTATGTGAGGGCTCAGAACTGAAGAGACATGCTGGTGTGGGCCAGAGGGATGGCAGGGGACAACCTGCCTGCTGGCCATGGAGAGAATGCCAGCACATCAGGTGGGGCGTGATAACTGGTAAACATGGTGCCCTGTTTCCCAAGAGATGGCAAGGTGCAGACAAAATACACACTGAGATTGTGGGCTCAGGGAACATCACAGCATCCTAGCAGACAGTACCCAGTGGACCTCAGATAAATCCTGCTTAGCAAGGGTTGGTATTTAGAACTCAGCTCCTGGCATAAGGAAGAAAAAGGCAAGAGCAAGACGGCCTCGTTGATTTTTCCATATCCTGGAAGGACAAGGCTGCCAGGATGGTTTTAGGGGCAGAACTGAGTCTCAGGGAAGAAGGTAGAGGCTACTTCTCAAAAAACTTGACTGCTAGGTTGCAGGGCAACACAGAGCATGTGAGTGGGCCTGAGGCACGCAGTGAGCGCTGGGCCGGCCCTGTGTCTTCTGAGTCCCATTCTGCGCAGGAGGATCCCAGGCTCCCAAGCTCCGAGAAAGTGAAGAAGGAGTATCAAGGGGCAGAGAGCCAAGCTGAATATTACCCAGGGAGTGCTTTCCAGCTCAAGTTTGGGCTTTTTTTCTTTCTGTTCAGCAGATGAGAGCCCAGAGGCAATGGCCCCAAGCTGCTTAACAGCCTATTTCTCAGAATTTTGCACAGCTGCTCCTGGAGGGATCGTGGCTGTCAGTCTGCAGGAATCTAGACTGCTCCTCTTCCCGGACAACCCTTTAGGAACTTCCTAGGATCCCCAATGGCCCCACAGACTCTCAATCTCTATGAACACCATCAGGATGTTTCAATTTCTCTAGGCCACTTCGTGACAGTTACCCTTTGACCAGCGGGAAAAGGCACCCGAGAGTCTGTTCAGTTTATCGGGATGGCTAGATGACCACTACCGACACATTTTAAAGACCTTGCAGACCCACCCACCCATCTTCCTATCACCGTTTTTAGAAAGCGGGTATGTTCAAGGTATCAACACCAAATGGTGTTTTTCAAAAAATACTGGCTATGGACACCGTGCTGGATTTACTTTCCCATAGTGTATTTACAATATTGCAATCCAGATGCCGTCGTGTTGTGGTTGATGCTGCTGGTGATACATTCATAGTACCTTTTCTCCTGTAAACACCTAATCAGGCATCCCAACAAACATTAGACTCCTTTTTGGCATATCTAGATGGGGAAGTGGGTGTGATGACTTGTTCTTCAAGGAAAGATCAACCAGCAGAATGAGGATCTTGAAATCGTGTCCTGCGCTGGGCATGTTCATGAGAAGTCTCAGATACGGTAGTTAACTTACAGAAGGATATGCCCTCGTAGGTCCATAGATGTTATGGGAAGGGGACTGGGCTCGAAACAAGGCCAAATTTTCTTACACTTGGAGCAGCAGAGGAAAGAGACAGAGGCAGGGAGAGCGTTGATCTTCCTGGCAAGATGGCAAGCCTCACAAGTGTTCAGTGGAAGTAGACAGTGGGTGAGCGCTTAGCAGGAATGCTGTGTTTAAGTGTAGGCTAGGGGATTGGCCCATGTGGCTTTTAGAGTGAGTGACTGAGCGAGAATCCAAATTCTAATTTCCCATTTTGTAATCTGGATTTTTTTTTTTTTTTTTACCTGATACCTTGCTGTGATAGGCCGAACAATAGTCCCTGGAACATGAGAATGTTACCTTCTATAGCAAGAGGCAAGAGTTAAAGATCTCAAGTGAGGGAGATTACCCTGCTCTTACAAGTGTATAATCCAACAGGGAAGAGAGGCTGTACTAAGAATTGTAATGTGTTGTAGTAGCTACAACTGAGGGGAACAGAGAGAGTGAATAAAAGGCCATAGGAACTGAGGAGAGCATTTCTTCTGAGTATCCTAAGGAAAACCCACCTGCTCATATTTTCACACTACCCTCTAGCTCAAGAATGGTTTCTTGGACAATTAATTAGGATGGTGATTTTCACCCTGCTCCTTAAAACTAGGGTGACCATGGATTCCAGTGTGCCTGGGATTGTCCTCCTCCGTGCCTGCCATGCCTGCATGGTTACTCAGAGTGCCGCTTTCACATCCTGAGTGGGCCAGCTTGGAGCCTACTGCTCCAACGCCAGCAGCATGTGCTCACTCTCCCATACTTCTTGCTTGCTTGCTTTGCTTTGCTTTGCTTTCCACATCCAAGCATTGAACAGCATCAAAAGAGGGCACCTTCCTCTCCTGGAAAGCTCAGCTTGGCTCTGGCTCCATATTCCTGTTCCCACCTGCTGAATATCAGCCTATCATCAACTCCTGCAGATTGTGTCAAGTTCCTGTGGTTCATGGATAAAAGGCCTTCTTTGGAGGAGAAGATGCTTCTGTTTTTTTTTTTTTTTGTTTTTTGTTTTGTTTTTTTTTTTTTTTTAAAGGCAGATTTCCAACTTTGAGCTCCAAAGCATTTCGTTACTTGTCCGTAAGATCATCCAGTGCTGCATATATACCCTTTCTGAAATTGAATAATTGATCTTCTGCAATTAGTTTGGCTTTTGGCATCTGAAAATATTTTGTTCAGAGGGAATGAGCTATTTCATAAAGGCAACAGTGGTATATAGATTGATCAATTGATCAGTAAATAGATGGTAGGTAAGTGACCAGAGCTTACCCTTCTAAGTGCTAATCCTTTAGAAATGTTTTCTTTATTTCATGGAACTTTATCAAATGACTTAAAGACCTATCTGGGTTTCTTCATTTATGTGGATTGAAGAAAATGAAACATTGTCTGTTTCCATAATCATTAGGCATGTTAATTATTGTTTCTTTTATATAATAAGTGATGTCCTCATGGCCTTTGGAGGCATACAGGGTTGTTTGTCCTTTTCCTGTGATTTTTGAATTAGTATCTTTTTTTATGTCATATTGTTCTAGGCTTATTTTCTCTCTTCGTCCCTCTTTCTCCCTCATGATGTGTTTCTTCTCATCGGCTGTAGGCTCAAAAACATCAGTATAGTGATCAGAATTGGTAATGAAATCAAGGTAACTTTGCTGTCAATGAATAGCCACTCTCCAATGGGGAAAATCTATGGGTTTTATGACATCATTTTTGGCTGCACAGATACTTTTTTTGCTTGCTTTTTGTCTGCATTCCAAGTAGTGGGGTTTGTCGAATAGTTGACCTCTAGATAAGTAAAGTGTTTTTGTAATTCTATTTGAAAATTAGTGTGGAAAATTAAGGTGTGCACCCCTATGGAGAAAGTTGAGGTCAAGTAATTCATTGCTGAAGCTGTGCAGTCATAAAGATTCACATACTGGGCTCAGAACTAGTATTAACCAATCAAATTGCTCCCCAAGGGGTGCTCACTTCCTAGGTCAACTCTTAAAACACTCCACATAGCCATTTTAGGCTTCCAAATACTTGCTTGGTGAATGGACAGAGAAACAGGAAATCAGAGTGAAAATGGATGCTATAAATCTGTTTTGTAGAAAAATGTGTTGAACAACTTTTAGGGAGGGCAAATGTACTATATCAGATTTTAAGATTCCACAATACTGCCTAATTCATCTGGGAAACTGAATCTTTCTTTTATGACACTTCTTTTTTCCTCTAATTTGAGATTCACCAAAATTGTGTAAAGCCTGCGATTATTTCAGAGTTTTAGAAGTCACTCTTCCTTCCCTTTTATCAAGGGTTATAAAATAATTCTATGAAGTAGGTTTCACTTATTTAGTGAGAGGCTGAAGTTATTATTGTCAAAAGAGTGCCTTCAAAAACTAAAACTAAGATTTTTTTTAAGTTCTGATTTATTTATTTTTTAAAGAGTTTATTTATTTATTCTTAAGAGACACAGAGAGAGAAAGAGGCAGAGACACAGGCAGAGGGAGAAGCAGGCTCCATGCAGGGAGCCCGATGTGGGACTTGATCCTGGGACTCCACGATTATGCCCTGGGCCGAAGGCAGTCACTAAACTGCTGAGCTACCCAGAACCCTAAAAATAAGATTTGCTCTAATTTACATAAAGGGAGCTCAACAACTACAATAATATTTATGTGTCTGTTTCTTCCCTTTTAGGGATAGATAGTAAAAATTGACCCTGAAAAGTTCCCAGACACCAGTGTCCCAAAAAATTAATCAGTCACTTTCTTGTTATCTGTTGTAGAGATGGGAAGACAGTTGGTCCTGTGGATTATTTGCTGCATTTTTGTATTTAGAAGCTCAAGTAGAACCTGTGAGCCAGAGACACTGTATCTTGCCTGAATACAGTTATATTTCCCAACAGAGTTATTTCTGGTGCTGATGATGTTTGTCTACAGATTATTATAAAGATTTGGAAACACTTCTGGGTTTTGATTTTATTCTGGCTTTGTCCAAAAGTTACATATTTTCAATCTACCCCTCAAATACTGTAATTGTGAAATATAATAACTGAGGCATTTTGGCAAAACCCACAAATTTGTCCTGAACATCAAGACATAATTAATTTTTGTGGCCATTAACGCTCTTCCATTAGCAACATGTAGGGAAAAAGAGGGAAAAGTTGTTAAAAGGATTCAGATTTTAAAAAAAAATGTGTAACAATAACAAAAAACCTGTAAGTGGGCCAAATTCTTATTATTGGAAATTGTATATTTTTCAGTAGTATTTAATGCTTATTTTTGGTAACTGCTTACTATACCATGCAGCTTCAACTGTGGTATCACTGGGGTTTATTTCTGCACAGAAGAGATAACCAAAAAAAAAAAAAATGCAAAGAAACAAACCAAATAACAACAACAACAAAACTTATATAAGTGTTGCCTGAATATTTCTGAAGCTTTTGAAAGATAAACCCACTTTATCATCTGCAACCATTAATGCAGTTTGTACTAAAAGGAGGTGGTCTCAAGGACCAGCGTATCCTAGTGAGCTCTGCTCATAACGAGCAGGGTGTCTTTGGTGCAAGTACATTCCCTGACTTACAAGTAGATGTAATTTTATTTCTGGACTCAGCCACTGACTTATACCCAACGTGGAGCCACTTTCTCTTTTTCGGAAAAGTAAGCATCCACATGCACCCTCAGTTAACAATACTAGGAGATGTATCTATAAGCTAATAGCTATGCATTGCGTGCTAACTCTCTGTCAGACACTGGATTAGGTGCCTAACACACACTATTCTAAAAATATTCTTTCATCTTGCAAGGTGGATATTATTTTCTCTGCTTTGGAAAATCAGAGTTCAGATAGATAAAGGATATGTTTAAGGTCACACAGCTGTGAGAGGCAGGATCGGTGCTCCAACTGATATGAGTCTGAGTCTAAAATCATTGTGCTTTCATTTTCTTTACTTCACTAAAGAGGAGAATCTAGTCTGATTTTAGACAGATGCATCTTATGCCTTTTGGAGGGCAAACCTAAGATATTAAACTGTCTCTGGCTTAAGTGTAAAGCAAGTGGATTATTTCTGCACTTTATTTCACTCATGGAAGTATAAATAAGGCAATGTAGATGGAAGAGTTTCCAAATTCCTTTAAAGAAACAGCAACACAAAATCAAGTCTGCATATGGAATCAGAGGGAGGAGCTCCATATGTATTTGGAACACAGATGAGGCTCTCAGAAGTGGTTCAGTTTCTGGAATTAGAGCATTTCCTTTCCTGTTTCCAAAGTTTCTAAAGAATCTATCCAGTTGAGATATATTACCATTCCATGTCAGGTAATCTCCTGACCACTCACCTGAGCTCTGCCTGCCATGAACCTTTGCTAATCTCCTGCTGGTCCACATTGCAGTTTGCAGGGGGGTACCCAGAGGTCACCTCCATCCTGTCATTGGAAAAGCAGATCGGGGAATCCCAGTGTCTGACAGCTACAACGAGTCAGCCGTGACACAGCCTTTTTATTTTCTATGGCCAGAATCTGCTATTGATTCACATTGAGGCCTTTGAATCAGTTTTTCCTTTTCACTCTTAGTGTCTCAACTATCAAAATAAGGAAAAACAAAAAAGCCATGTTCTAGATGGAGAATCCAGCCTTATTTAGATTAGAAGGGCTTTTGAGTTTTTTCTTAAGGATATGAGCCCCAGTTTGTTATATCACAACTTTTTTTTTTTCATTTTTTAAAGAGTTATTTATTTATTTGTTCATGATAGACAGAGAGAGAGAAAGAGAGGCAGAGACCCAGGCAGGCTCCATGCCGGGAGCCCGACACGGGACTCAATCCTGGGACTCCAGGATCATGCCCTGGGCCAAAGGCAGGCACTAAACTGCTGAGCCACCCAGGGATCTCACTTTTTTTTTTTTTTCATTTTTATACTTTTCTTTTTGACTGGCATATGGTTCTTTCATTCACATCATGCAAAAAATTCTCCTTCCGAGATTTGAGTTTTCATATTCTTCTGAAAGTTCTGCTTATCAATTAGTTGCTTTTTCAAAGCCTAGAGGCAACAAATTGTGTATCAGTGTTATTATCTATATCTTATTTTCAATTTCAGTGTCAACACCTTTATCTATTAGGGATATTTAAGGCTGAAAAGTTTTGTGCTAGGCTTAAAAATGCAGTGTGCTAAGTCAAACACTTGCTTAGACATTAAAGCTGTAAACTGAAGTTGGCCAGTACCTAGCATACTGGCTCTCTTCCCTCCCATGCCTGTGGCAGACATTGCTAATCAATTCTGGGCTCTTTACCACCAAGCATAGGGGCCACTTGGCTTTAAGGAACCCATCTTGGCAGAGGGCTCAAACAATCATTTGAGGTTGGCCTGCAGGACAAAATCAATTTACCATCCATGGAACGATGCCCCATGTAATAAACACCAAGGCAAACAAAGATTTTTTTCCTCAGGGAGCACTTTGAAAACTTAATGAAAAGATATTTTGTAGTGGAGTACTGAACCAGAGAGAAAGCCCTAAAATTCTTACAAGCTAAGAATGTAATGGGCCCCTTCTATGAAAAATATTTTGTGATGAAATGAAATCTTGAATCAAAAGCCCCACTACTAGATGGGGGAAGAATTTGCTCCACTTCTGTAGACAGTAAAAACACTATAGTGAATCTGGAGAGATTGTTCAGATTCATGTTCACCAAACGCTGATGTGCCTGGGGATATTAGTCTCTAGGGATGACTCCTACTTACTTGTATCAGATGAGCACTCATCTCTTCTGTGAACATCAGGAGGAACTCCTTGCAGTTAAGTACTAAGCTAACACATTCCCGTTCATGAAATGTCAGAGCAAAAAGACATCACAGCCACACCGAAGAGCCATATTTCTCGTTATGTTTCCTTGGTGGGATTTCTTCTTCTTTTTTTTTTAATCAGCTGGCCACTTTTTGTTGCACATCGTATAAAATTATGGTGATGCTCCTTATTTACGGTGCCACGAGGATGACCAAATGACTCTAAGTACTCTCGTGGACCGGGAGCTGCACTAGAGGGTGCTCTCTTGCAGGAGCCCTGGCATTACCCAGGGTTTAGGGAGAGCCCTGTGTTCCTGGGGCTGCACTTTGCATGGTTGGACTCCCCCCCCAAGGTCTTTAATCATTTCCTTGGGGGCCTTTGTTCTTCTCAAGGCTCTTTTGGTTACAAGAAACAGGCATGCACTTAAGTTGCCCCACGTGAGGGAGGATTTATTGGAAGTATGTGTGTGGGAGAAGCTGAATGACCAGCCTCAGAAGGGAAGGAGCTAACCCTCCTTGCCCTCAGTAGCTCTGTGGCTCCCAGTCTGGGTGCCCCTCGCCTCCCGCTCCTGGTTGACCACCTGGCTTCCTCAGAGCACTCGCAGTCACTCCCTCCTCATGAACCCAACAGGGGGCTGGCCTGCCATGGCCACTCCAGCTCTGCCTACCTCTCTCTACCTGTTAGCTGCTGGGGTTCCAGCCCACCAGCCCAGTGGCTTGAATTCCCAGTTCTCAGTTCCCCCAAGGACACCTGGGCACAGCTTATCTTTCCAAGTCAACCTCTCCATCATGTCATATAGGTGGAAATCCAGGGGTTATCTGTCCTCGAGTCTGGGCCCTATTGGCTTAATCAGCTATGGCCAGAGGTTGCAGAGTCAGGCTACGCATCATAGACCCTTCTGTCCTCCAGGATATGTGTGCTTCCAGCCTTGGTGGCAGGTCTGGGGATCCAGTGACCAAGCCTGGCATTGGAATCACCAGAATCAGCCGGCCGTACCCAGGGACTAGTGTGACAGGGCGGTAGACGCCTCCGAAGCTGGCTTCAGAGAGTTGACAATAGGTGTAGCATTTACATTTAGAAAGTCAACTATGACATTCACCCCGCATGAAATTCATATCCCTCTTCACATTTTCTTTTTCTGGCTGATAGATTCATTTCAGAAGCACGCCTTTTTTCCTGTAACTTATTGCCATTGAATTACTTCACAATTTAATGATCTAGGAATGCTCTGTCACCCAAAGGTGAGGCGAGGCTACCAAGAAAGGGTTCTTACTTTTGTGCTCTCCACTTTGCAAGTGATCAGAAAATAATCAGAGTGCACCAGAGACTTGGAGGCTGAGGAAGCTGGGTCACTAATGTGGACCCACCTGATATAAAGCTTATACTGTTCTTACCCTGACATCTCCAATTAGTGAAATATGATGTCAGCACTAACTGGGGATCAGACCTGAGAGCCTTGAAATGAAGTATTTTTTAGGACCGGATTTCCTGTTGATAGATAAGATGAGGCTGAGATCTTTAGGATAAGATTTTCCACTCTATTGTTAACTTCCTGCACGGCTTTCCCCAAGTGCAAATCCAGCCACGATTAGAGGCCATTGCATCCAGCTCTATCCTTCCAGCCACTCAAGAAATGTTAGCGTGGACCCTGACCAACAACCTCTCCCCACCCAGGTCTTGTAAAGAGGCAGGTTGTATTCTGAGCAGTGACCTTGGAGAAAAATATCAGGTAGGATGGCTCAGGGGTCTGGGATCCTCCTGGGTCTTTCTGTTCCTGTTCTGTCTTTGTCCTCGACCTGGAGAAACTCACCCGATCTCTTTCCAGGTCTTTTTCCTCATCTGCAAAATGGGAATCTGTTCCCCTCGAGGACCGCTGATGAGCATTGTGGAGCTTGCTTGTTAGTGATGCTAAGAACGCTTGGAACTTATAAATATTTCCTAAGAAGAGCTGGTATCTTTCCCCTTGCTATAAGATTGGAGGAAGTATGCGGTGTCTTTTCTGCTCATCTGTAACTTAGTCAGCTTGTGTACAGACCGCATTGCATTAAACGCTGAACTCCGATCCTAGTGTTTAAACATATTAAATACAAAATATGAGAAGTATAAATTGTGTGAAACACTTTGGTCTCCTACTTGGAGGCCTAACAAGATTTCAGTGCAGGGTCACCACAAACATTATACAGACACCGCTAAGTAAGAGTAAGTGGAAGTCTTTTAGACGAGGTGGCTGAAAAAGTCTTATGGGCAAAAGCCCTAGAAGCACATCACTGGGGATTTATAAGTGGGCGCAGGAAAACTAAGGGGAACCAGTCTGCCGGGCTCATGGGTAGGCAAGGACCAGAGGTATTTGTTTATTTTATTTGCACATTAACTTTTATAATGTTGTTGCTCTAAAGGGCACAGAAAAGCTTTACATATACCAGGCTCCAAATTTTAAACTCTTCATCCCATCCCCCCCAAGAGCTTTGCAGGAGTTTGCTGCCACGATTAATTAATCAAACGGAACATCCACCTATTTCTGCCTTTAGAAAAGTAAAACTGGAAGACAAGATTGTTTTTCCACTAGCTGTTCAGGATAGAGGATACCACCTAAGGTCTTTTATTGCTGAGATCTCGGTTCCAGATTTTCATTAATAAAAATAGAAGGGATTTTGGGGCAGCTGGGTGGCTCAGTGGTTGAACGTCTGCCTTCGGCTCGGGGCGTGATCCCGGGTCCTGGGATCGAGTCCTGCATCAGGCTCCCCATAGGGAGCCTGCTTTTCCCTCTGCATGTGTCTCTGCCTTTCTCTCTCTCTCTATCTCTCATTAATAAATAAATAAAATGTTTAGAAAAAAAATACAAGAGATTTGTCAGTAGATGCATGCTGTCATGGGGAGGACCATAGAGAAGCCAGTGAGGGAAGATTCTCATCTTCTATGGTTCAAATGCATTTGTAATGGTTTTTGTAACCCACAGATTCTTTAAATTGGGCATTTTTCCTTCTGCCTTTTTTTTTTCCTTCTGCCTTTTTTTCCCAAGAAAAAGCAGTAATCTGTTGCCTTCCTTTGCTTTTGCTGTTCGGGGAGGGACTTGCAGCCTCTACATCGCTCCAGTTGTATGCATTGTATTTCTCCAAAGATGCGTTGGATATGCATCAGTCTCCAAGTGAATGTTTATGTGGCAATGAGAAATGTGAAGCTCTTTGACCTTTCTCTTTTTATATCCTGCTGTTTTCTGTTTTGTCCTGGCCCAGGATTTTCTGGTTTTACTGCAACAACCTGTGGTCTTTAATATTTTCCTCTGGGGCAAAGCCCAAGAAGCAAAGGACATCTGTGCAGAGAAGTACAAACTGTGGACCAGGAAAGTTTGAAAGTGACCATGTTTTGTTGTATTCTCAAAAACCGTAAGCTCACACAGAGAAACCTCGGCAGCTACACATATCGGCCTGTGTCCTCTGAGAAGGGAGAGATTTATGGAATCCACAGAGGCTAGGGCCACATAACCCAGTTTGAGCTTAGAAGGCGCTAGTTCCTTAATGCCAAGTAAATTTTGGAAATGATTCTCCTCTGCTGACAGTACCCTCATTAGATTGTGTAGAGTAATTTATCAGGCATTTCTTAAAATAAACCGTTCATTTATACTAATAGGACTTGGCAGGAAGGAAAAATTGGCAGGACTTGGAGTTCCTAGTGTGGGTTTTTTCTTTTTCTTTTTCTTTCTTTCTTTCCTTTTTTTTTTTTTTTATTTTCTTGTCTTTAAAAAATTTAAAAACACCAAACTTGAAAAGTCTTAGACATTGTGAGGATACAGTTTTTAGGGGTCAGCTTGAAGTCTCTGAAAACATAAAGAATTGCATCCTAAATCTTCAAAATGGAGGAGAGGAAATATTTCCCATGACCAAGTTCAGCAACAGAGAGAATAAAGACAATGTCACTGATTTTATCTTTCTGCATTCTTCAGACATTGGGTTCCTCCTGTTGATGACTTTGTTACTTATTCTTGGTATCTCACAGGCTTTTGAAGAGAGCTCCTTTGACTTTTCCTTCTCCTGTACAGTTATAGACTCCCTCTCCTTGAAGTCGGTATCAGCGAGCTGTTTCTCTTTAGTTATGCACGTGATGTATCAGTGTTGTTTATATATACCCAGGATAGTTAGCCTCAGGGCTTTCTGATTATCTGCATATTCTTAGCCTTGGGCCTCTGACAATACTTTCCATCTTGCATTCCCTTGGAATTAAAAGGACATCAGCTGGATTGATAACCTTTTCTCCTGAATAAAATGATAGCCATGTAAATCATAATAAAACATAAGTAACGATGGAATCTTCAGGCTCAGGGAAAAAAAAAATGCTTCAGCTTTCCTACCAGCACTGGGGATGAGCAAGGTCTGGGAGCCAAACTCTGAAAAAATGCCCCACTACAGGAGATAATATACACATATCTATGCATGTACACATCCACATTACATAGAAATACATAGATGTAGACATATAACATGATACACTTGACCATACACACACATGTGTATACACACACATGCGTATATGCTATTAAATAATGGAGTGTGGAAGTTACATCATGGGTTGAGAGGCAAATTGTGTGACCTCCGATCAAAACAGAAAGAATAAATGTTGTTTCTGAGAATGAGTGGAGTTCTTAGAAAGTTCAGGGGTCCATTGATGATGGAATCAAACTGAAAAGGATAATAAATTTATTTTTTATTGGTGTTCAATTTGCCAACATACAGAGTAACACCCAGTGCTCATCCCGTCAAGTGCCCCCCTCAGTGCCCGTCACCCAGTCACCCCATCCCCCCACCCTCCTCCCCTTCCACCACCCCTAGTTCGTTTCCCAGAGTTAGGAGTCTTCATGTTCTGTCTCCCTTTCTGATATTTCCTACCCATTTCTTCTCCCTTCCCCTCTATTCCCTTTCACTATTATTTATATTCCCCAAATGAATGAGACCATATAATGTTTGTCCTTCTCCGATTCACTTATTTCACTCAGCAAACTGAAAAGGATAATGTGGACCCAATGGTATTTTCAGTAAAGGGTTAGCAATTGTTATCTACCGTTGGATTAGCAACTCTACCAGCTTCTTGGGCAAGACGATCTCCTTGGCTGACTTTTTAATGTCAAATGGTAGCTATTTTGTTCCCATCCTCTCTCCTATCATGATGTCGGAGCTGGCTATTTGTTTAAAACTCAACCTTTACATTGTTTTGTTATATTCAAACTTTTCCATAACTGATATAATGAGGTTTGTGCCTCCTGAAAAAAAAATGTCTGTAAGGAAACACATCAAAATATTAATAATGACATTATGATGTTAAGAATATATTTCTGGGGGGACGCCTGGGTGGCTCAGTAGTTGAACGTCTGCCTTTGGCTCAAGGCCTAACCCTGAGGTCCTGGGATTGAGTCCTGCATCAGGCTCTCTGCATGGAGCCTGCTTCTCTGCCTGTGTCTCCGCCTCTCTCTCTCTCTCTCTCTTTGTGTCCCTCATGAATAATAAAATAAAATCTTAAAAAAAAATGCCTTTCTGGGTGGTAAGATTATAGGTAAGTTTTACTTTATTTAATCTAGTGTTTTTCTAAATTTTTTTACAGCATTACTCTAGTATTTTAAAAAGTATATTTACAGAAAAATGAGAAAAGGCATGAACCTTATTTTTTAGGAGTACAGTATATTATGTACAGTATACATAGAATATTGTTTTCCCTAGAAAGTTTAAAATATGTTTATTATTTTTTTCTCAATATGCAATGCCAGCGCCTCACAGGTCACACTGTATCCTATACATCCTTACTTTTTTATCTCCACACTTTTTAAACGTGCCTGACAACGCATCAGTAGCTTCCAAATTCTCCAGTTTTCTCATCCTCACATTGCCAAATAAGTCTTTTTTGCTGTTTCCTTTCCTGTTACTTTTAGACTGTCTATCAAGACAACCTGTATGCAAACATTTGAGATCTGGTCACCAATTTGTTTCAATTATTACCTGTGGCCTGTCCTATGAGGAAGTTAGGTGGTAAGTACAGGGGCTTTGTTAGTTTGCTTTTCTTCCTAACCAAAGATTTCAAGCAAAACTTTTGGCAGAATTACTCCCGCAGCCACTAAATTTAGATCATTGCCTTTAATTCCAAGGTGAAGGACCGACTAGAAAAGTCTGAGGGCAGCATGCATTTGGATTGGCACACAGATTCACCGAGTCTGAAAAAAAAAAACAAAAACAGGAGAATCCGGAAAAAAAGGTCCTGGCTGTCAAGATTGAAAGTAATGCCATGGGCCTCATTCCTTGCCCCTTTTTGGATTAAATCCAACTCACGAATTGCCAGTGTTTTTGTTTAGCAAAAGCAATAGGAGAATGGAAGAGCGTCGTTACTGACCCTGAAGATTCTTTTGATCATAGGGCTGCCCAACAAATGCAGGAGATTTCCCTGCTCCTTCTGTAACTTTTCTGGCCTCTGATTGTCTTGGCCTTCCCTCCTCTACATTTGCAGGAAGGGGGATCTGAGTCAACGGGAATGAGTGAGGGGCCGACTTCGCACATGGAACTCTGTCCTGTGAGTGCTGTGTGGATATAATGTTGTAGTAAGATGTCAGGCTTCACCTGACCCCATGCCAAGGAAAATTCATCCTGAGCATGGTTTTCTTCCTGGTATCAACGACGGGTCAGACTCCCAGCCAGAAATTGAAATGTCCCTTGTGTCTTTGGTTAACAGTGCTGGGTGGGGACAGCATTCTGAAGCTTGCCATGTGGGGGCCAGCTGGGGCTAGGAAGGGGACAATAGCCTGCCCTGCTGGTGGGGTTCCTTGAGTCCTTGGGATCTAGAGGGTAGCTGCCCCCTTTTTCAGGGAATCCCATAGAGAACAAGATAGCCCTGTAAGCTAACTCGCTTTGATGGGTTGGAAAATTTTTCCTAATTAGCTTGCCTGTAGATGTAATATTCTCCTCATTGCCCTTCTGTTCTTGAATATTTAGCAGAAAAACTTCTCAAAGTGTCAGGCTACTTTCAGCCGAAACGAATGAACAAGACCAACTGGTTTGTATTTGTTTCAAGACTCTAAGGGGATAGGCGGTAGGGGTCACATGCCGGGGAGTAGCACTCAGAGTAGGGAACTCACAAAGGGAGATAAATACAAGAGGAAAGACTAAAGAGTATTGTCTAGATGTCCCTTCCCAGCAGTAGATTCTCTGGTGCTAAACTGAAGATCCCTAACTATGCCTGCTGAAAGGACATTGGTGAAATATTGAGAAAATGTACCAGTGTTGATGTGGGTTTGACTCAGTGCTGGTTTCTTTCGGCTGGGGTGCTAGACTTGCTCTCACCTTGGAACTTCTTAGAGATTTCTCAGTTTTTCCATCTGGATCCCTGTGATTTACTCACCCAGGAGGTTTTAGGCCTTCGCATAATTGATTCCTGCCCTTTCAATTCACATAAAACTAATTTGCACCAGAAAGCCAATTAGATTCTGAGCTCATAAAGGGCAAGGCTATCTTTATCATTTTTGATTCCTGAGTACTGAGCACTGTTGACTCAATCAATGCTTGTTGAATGAATCTGTACTAAGTCAGTGTGTGTGGGAAAAAACCTTTTACAATGTCTAGATATTTCTGTTGTTGCCAATGGTACCTTCTCAGTTCAAAAGCACCTGACGGCAAGCTGGTATTTGCCAGATGTTTTCAGCCTGGTTTGAGGGCACGTAGAAGCAGGTGGGTTAGAGCAGTCATAGGAGTTGGGTGATCACAAAACTTTGTGAAAGATTATTTCTGTTCCACTCATCAGCAAATCTTCCGGGTTATCAGAGACTTGAGCTCCTCTGCTGGCGTCTCCCTTGGGCAGGGCTGACAACATTCTTTTCATTCTCATTTCCAGTGTTTCAAGTGGGCCATTTAGAACTGCCCTGGCCATTGTCCTCTCGTAACCATTTCTAACACTTTTATATCATTAAAATCTAACATTACTGGGATTACATGCAGAAGATGAGATTCACTTGCTTCTGGGAGGAACGCTTAAAGACTAATCCCTTATTTACACCCTATTAATTCCGGATTCTCTCGGACCGGAAAATGCCCCTTCTTTGACCTCTATTATATCTTTTCTGCGAGGAGTGGGGAAGAAAGTAAATTTAAAAAAATTATAAGCACAGTGCTAAAATGACTCCAAAGTTCCTTGGTAATTGTTTGTACAGCATTATAGGCATACCTTGTTTTTTACTGGGCTGTGCATTACTACACTTCTGTACTTTTTGCAAATTGAGCAGTTGTAGCAACCCTGCCTCAACAAATCTGTCAGCACCATTTTTCCAACAGCGTTTCTCATTTCTTATCTCTGTCACATTTTGATGATTCTCTCGATATTTCAAACTTTTCCATTATTATCTTGTTTGTTATGGTGATCAGTGATTACAACTCACTGAAAGTTCAGATGTGGGTTAGCATTTGCTAGCAATAAAGTGTTTTAATGAAGGTATATACTTCTTTTTAGACATAATGCTACTGCACTCTTAATAGACTACAGAATAGTGTAAACCTAACTTTTACATGCACTGGAAAACCAAAAAATTCATTTGACACTCTTTGTTGTGATGATCTGAAGCTGAAGCCATAATATCTCTGAGATATGCCTGTGTTAGACATAGAGTGTATGCAAGTACTGCTCAGATGGTGGCCAAATGCAAAAGACATTGAACTAAAAGTTAGAATCCAACTTCTCTCCTTTGGTCTTTTGTTACCTTGAGCAAGTCACTTAATCACACTGAGCTTCCATATCCTCATTTCAAAATAAATGAAATTTTGCTTACCATCAGAAATAATAACATATATCTATATAAAGAATCCATAAATGCAAGGTACTACTGCTTACAATACCTTTATAGCCAATATCCTTGTAGAGACCACTTATAAGGGGACATTCACATTTCTGATCATGGCCAATAGCTAGACGGTTGTAGTCTCTTAATCCCTGCCACCACTATTCTCCCTTGGACACTCTAAAATTCATAAATTTTGCATTTTTTTGGTAAATTTTCACAGGAAAATTGCCTTTTAAAGTGATCCAGGGGCCTGGATCAGTCGGTAGAGATGCAACTCTTACTCTCAAGGCTTGTGAGTTCAAACCCCATGTTGGGCATGGAGCCTACTTTAAAATAATAATAATAATAATAATAATAATAATAATAATAATAATAAAATAATAATAATAATAATACATACACAAAATGAACAAAAAGGTATACAAAATTGAAATCAATTATTTTTGTCAAAGGAAACATAAACTGCTGGATTGTCCGTTCTTGAAGAAAGCTGTTCTTAGACTGAGTTGGTCTGACTACCTGTTTTTCACCAATTCTTTAGGGGATGGGAACCATGATTAAATTAGCTCAATATTAAATAAATTCTGACCATCTGGTAGGTTTCCTGTATCTTGTAACCCCCTCCTTCACAGTTGCTTCAGATATGTCAGCCTCACATTTCCCTTTATTTTTTTACATTTAAATTCAATTAGCCAACATATAGTACAAACTTAGTTTCAGATGCCCATCACCCATTTACTCTATCTCCTCCCCCACCTCCCCTCCAGCAACCCCTCAGTTTGTTTCCTATGGCTAAGAGATTCTCATAGTTTGTTTCCCTCTCTGATTTCTTCCCATTCAGTTTTCCTTCCCTTCCATATGATCCTTGGTACTCTTTCTTATATTCTACATATGAGTGAAACCACACAGTTGTCTTTCTTTGATTGACTTATTTCACTCAGCATAATACCCTCCAGTTCTATCCACATCAGTGTAAATGGTATTTATCCTTTCTGATGGCTGAGTAATATTCCATTGTATATGTATATATACACCACATCTTCTTTATCCATTCATCTGTTGGTGGACATCTCAGCTATTTCTGCAGTTCACATATCCCTTTAAAAAAAGCTTAGTCTTGGGTGGCCTGGGTGGCTCAGCAGTTTAACGCCGCCTTCAGCCCCCGGCGTGATCCTGGGGACCCGGGATCAAGTCCCACATCGGGCTCCCTGCATGAAGCCTGCTTCTCCCTCTGCCTGTGTCTCTGCCTCTCTTTCTCTCTCTGTCTCTCATGAAAAAATAAATAAAATCTTAAAAAAAAAAAAGAAAAAGAAAAAGAAAAGCTTAGTCCTAGTTAAACAGCATAAGTTGGGGAGATAGATTTCTTTGGACTAAGTTGTTCACCAGACCCTTGACATAGATCCCAAAACAGCCTCTGAAGGCTTGGTCGCAATGGCTGGGAATTAAGAATGTATCTGTAATGCTTTGCTTTTCCCTTGTAGCACACAGCACCACTTCCAAAGTAACATATGAAGAAAAAACGAGTTAAGGCATACAAAAATTAAATGCAATATGCTCTCAATGGGTCGGTTTCAGAGTGAAAAAAATACAAGGAAGCAGAGATTTTGCCACTGCATGACAATTTAGCAAAATCATTAATTAGGTTTCAGTTTGTAATTTAGTTCAAAGAAAAATAAGCTAGCTTAATTAATGCCTTGAATCTCCCTGTAGAAATAAATAAGTGAATTATAAGTGAATAAGTGATTAAGGCTGGTAGTAAACATAAAACATAATATTCTCATGTGTTCTTGTGAAATTTGAACACATTATCTCAGACAGGCATAATGGCAATAATATACTGAGACCACAGTTCAAGGAGTAAATGATTATAGTGAATAATGGAAAAATAAAGATGGCCACTATTAATGACTTTGTGATGATTATTTTCTGTAAGATGTGTTCTTAGTTTCATCTATTCAGCATAACGTTTTTGATTAGTAAGAGAAAATTATCTCAGCAGTGAGGTTAGCCTTATCAGAAGTTATTTGGCTTAGCCTGGCAATTATGCCTGATTTTAATTATGTTAATAAAAGGTAAAGATATTCATAGACTAGAAATTAAAACAGGGCTCATTAGCAGAAACAATTCTGAATATTTTTGCTAATTATATTGTTGCCTATCATCCAAATAAATGAAAGAACTATGCCAAACATTTTGCTATGGAAGTAACTAAAAGGAAAATATAGTTAATTCCTATAATAAAAGAAAAAACAAACTGGGATATATGTAGCTCAAGTATCCCCAGGGATGTTATTCAAAATATTTAACAACACTGAAGCTTGGGCCCTCACCTAAAATGATAGGATGCTAGCCATGACAACAGAGCTGTGCTATTGAAGGTGCATCCTGACTAGGCATTAGCCCTTTATATTTTGGATTATTAGAAATTTCAGTGGGATCCCATGGTGGGTACAGGGAATGGAGTACAATTATTTAGTAATCAATAATTCAATACTTTAGTAACCAGTATGGATATACCAGTGCACACAAGCTGAATATCAGCCATGGAAATCTTTAATAGTCCACTAATAAACTTTTCATTAAATTTTACAACTAGAATCTATCCTGACTCTTTGGCCTTCATTGTTGGATTTATTTTGAAAGCCTGGGGCAGGTACAAAATCAGGAATGCCAGGGACAATGCTGTCCAAACACCTATAGGAAAGATCCAAGAGTTCCATTTCTGGTAACGGGAAGACTAGCTTTTAGCACACCAAACCCAATCCTCCCCTCCCCTCCCCAGTGAGAACAATAAGAAAAGCAGGATACTTTTTAAAGATCTGTTTGAAAGCACTGAAAAACTACCAAGAAAGCTAGGACTTAAGGGGCCAAATACCAAAGAGAAGAGAAACACACTGAGATACAGAAGTAAGACTAATACACTCCTTCACTTTCCCTGACTTTGAACAGTACCATTTTTTTACTCACAGCATCAGGAGTGACTTTGAGCATGCACAATTTTGCTAGGTTTGGGTTTTGGTTTTGGGTTACTAAGGCAGCCAAGCACTTAATGGGCCAAGATCTGAGGGGAAAAATAGATATTAAAGAGAAACCTAAAAAGACTCTGAGAGATGGAGAGAATAAGGCAAACCTGGGTCATGGCACCCAGGGACTGATGTGGCACTGAGTTCCTTGGGTTGGTTTGGGTTTGTTTTTTCCCTCACATATCACAATATATCACAATTGGGTATTGGAGAAGCAAGCGACCAAATATTCCAAGACCAATACCAAAAAACATACAAAAAAGCTCTAGGAAATGCCTGTTCTTTCTTGCCAAAGGACCAGGAAATATGCAGGCTACAAAGACGGAAGAAGGCTTTGAGACAATAACCTCTCTACTTTAGTCAAACACCAGACGAAAACAATTGCAGCCCACTCCACCTCTGTCAGCAAAGACAAAGTAAGGAGTCTAGACTTTTGCCCCTGCCTCGCTGAGCTGAGAGCACCACTCAACCCTCACCCACGCTAGGGTGCTGTCAGAGAAAGCCAAGTAGGAAGCCTGGACTTCCATTTCCCCCTGGCAACCCCCATGGTGAAAGTGGAGACCCTTGGGGAGAATGGACTTCTGCTCTGACTCCCACCCAGTGGTAATGAGGCACTTGTCCTCATCCAGGCTGGGTAGTATCAGGGAAGGCTGAGTGGAAAGCCTGGACTTTTGTCATCTTTCACTAATGGCAAGCCACCCACACCACATGCTGTGTCAGCGGAAACCATGTGACCAAGAGTAACCAGGCCCTCCTCTCCCTGTGAGCCGAGAAAGTATCAGCAGAGGCTTAGTGGGGAACCTGAACTCCCACCTTGCCTGGCAATATTGAGGAGGACCCACCCACACCTCACCAGCATAGGGTATCACTGGGGACAGAATGGAAAAACTGGGTTTCCACCACTACCTTGCAGCAATGAAATAGCTCCCTCTTCCCCCTGCCACACAGAGTCAGAGGAGTCCTGCTAAAACAAATTTAAATACAAGATAGATGAACACTGGGTATTACACGCAACTGATAGATCATTGAACACTGGATCTGAAACTAAGTATGTTACTGTACTGTATGTTGGCTATTGAATTTAAATTTTTAAAAAGACCAAAAAAAAAAAAAAAAGAAGATAGAGATACATAATATGCCCAAGATCTAGGATATAACTGAAAATCACTCTTTATCCCAAGAACAAGGAAAATCTCAACTTGAATGAGAAAATGCAATCAACAGTTTTCAACACTGAGAATAATGCACAGATCTTGGAATTATATGACAAAAATTTTTTTTTTAAGATTTTATTTATTTAATCATGAGAGACACACAGAGAGTGAAGCAAAAACATAGGCAGAGAGAGAAGCAGGCCCCATGCAAGAAGCCTGATGCGGGACTTGATCCCGGGGCTCCAGGATCACACCCTGAGCTGAAGGCAGATGCTCAAGCACTGAGCCACCCAAGGCGTCCCATGACAAAGATTTTAAAGCAGTGATTATAAAAATGCTTCAACAAGAAATTATAAACACACTCGAAATAAAGGAAAAAAGTAGAAAATGTTAGTAATTACATAGAATGTCTCTGCAAAGAAATGGAACGTATAATGAAAGACCAAAGGGAAATAATAGAACATGTTCAGCCTATAAAGTTTCCATTCTCTTTAGCTAGATCATGGTGCAGGTGGGGGCATACATTTATAGTTCAGACATTCTCCAAGTCCATCTCAGCTTTTACTTTCCACTTGGCCCTCTCACATCTCCTCCTGCTCATGACGGCTGGAGTAGGGATGCTACTGCTGCCATAACGTTCGTGAGGAAGCATGTGTTCCTCTTTATCACATTCTCTCGGCCTTAGTTAGAGTTTAGTTCAGGGTTAGGCACATAACCAGACCAAGATAATTCAGAGAAAATTCTGGAGTTCTTGCTGGAAGTATTAGAAAAGAGACCTCAACTATTAGAATAGAAGCACAGGCTCTTCGATGTCATATTTGCTACCACTTGGTAATAGCCTGCTTGGAGCGAGCCAACAGACTGGAAGGAAGACCTGGCATTTGTGGAGTTAGGTTTTGCATTAGATCACTTGCTTCGTAAAGGCCCCAAGAAATAGAGAATCCTAAAGAGAAAAAATTCTATTTTTTAAAAAGATTTATTCTAAAGAGAGAGAGAGAGAGAGTCGGGGGGTGGTGCAGAGGGAGAGAATCCTCAAGCAGACTCCCTGATGAGCACAGAGCTGGAGTCAGGGCTCAATCCCAGGACCCTGAGAGCTGAAACCAAGAGTCAGATGTTCAACAGACCACGCCACCCAGGCACCCTGAGAAGATGTCTATTTTATATTATAATTCTATGGATTAAAATAGAGAAAAAACTTAATCTTTATTGTGTACTTATTTTGTTTTCAAACCACCGTCCTAGGTGTTATAATCATCAACCCATCTAATCTTCGTAAAACCCGATGCTGTGAGTGTGATGCCCACATTTAACAAGTGAGTGAGGAAGATTAGGAAATGTGTCCAAGTTCCCTTGACTAGTAAATGCCAGAGGTAAGCTTCAAGGTCTGAAATGGCTGATCTCAAAGACTGCCTTTGAATTAAGATTTATCTGTACATAGATGAGGCAGATAGGATATAGACGTAGATAATAATTTCTCCATCACTGGATTGTTACTGCTGTGGTACAACACCTAGATATATACTTAATATGAGAAACCAAACACTTGGTAGTGAGCCAATATACAAAAATATTTTATCAAAATATCTCTTCTCCGAAGGCCTAATTCAGATTTAGACAACAATTCCAATGGATAAAAGAATAATAAAATGGTCTGTTGAAATTATTTGCAGGCAAATAAAATTAATTTCAATGAAATAATGAAATAATTGAAGAATACCATGCCACCACATGTTTCCTTGTGTGCACGTAATCTTTAAACTCTGATCCCTTTACCTGAGGAAAATAGAAATTTGAGGTATTACTGGTGAGTTTTTTAGAGACATTTTAAATTATAGAGGGATGAATAAATATTTGAATGTGATCTGTTTTGGATATAGTATTATACTCTGTCCTTAGACAATGACCGATGTTCATTATTTCCATCTGTAAGCAATGAGTTAAATTGCTTTTTTGATGCAGTCCTTTTATTTGCTAGTCAAAGAATATTACGAATGATTGAAAGGATTTATAAAATGAGGTGGCTGAGATTTGTTCTTATTTGCTTCCAGCTGAAAGCATAATACACTTAATGTTTCCAGGATATGGAGGAGCTAACAGATGTCAAAAGAGCAGAGAAAGCTATTTTACTAAAGGCTGTTCAAAAGCCAAACAAAAACCTTTTCTTTTGCAAAATTCATAAACTTTATTTATCAGACATTAATTATATTTGACATAAAATGCATTTGCTGTTTACCTAAAATGTATCTTTTTCCTTTTCAATTAAGAAAATAAAGGTTGTTATGATCAAGGTAAGACCCCTGGATTAAAATTAGCAAAACATAAGTTTGTCTTCATCAAATAACCATTTACTGTAAACTGTATCTCTGTAACTCTTTACTGTCTATATGATACAGGCAAATAAGTTTGCTTAAAGATGCAAACAAAATAATTAAAAATCAGAGACTGTTTGAACTCGCTATTTGGCTTAACCAGCCTTCTCACTGATCTGAGTTTCCAGGATTTACCTCAGGGATCAGAGTTTTGACAAGGTCAGCTTGGTCGACTTGAAAGAACAACCATGGTGTTGCACGTTAGAATTTTAAGAGCAAGATGGTAGTTTGAAGGAATAAATTGCTTAATGCTGTTTCCATAGGTCCCATGTAAACAAACAGTAAAAGGTTGGCAAGTTTTTGCAATCAAGGCCAATGTTTAATAAAGGCAGGAATGAATAAAAAATGGAAATATTATTCCTGGATTTACATTTTGCCTTACCTCCCGTCCAAATGCTTACTGTTAAAACAATCCAAGAATATATTTAAGATCTCACCTGGGCTGCCACCCTGCTCTTATAAACATGCTACTTTAATGAATTGGTTTGTTTCTGACAGACGGTCCCTTTGAGATTAATCAAGAATACTATGAATGCAGCAACTGTTTGGCCTTACAAACTTCTATCTTATTTCCCTCTTTTGTTTTCCTAGCCTTTCCTTTTTTTTTTTTTTTTTTTTTTCCCTTTTTTTTTTTTTCTGGGCAAACTCCTCCCAAACACACAGAGATCATGACCATTTTGATCCTGCCCCTCTGGCCATACTTGATTATTTGGGAGCTGACCTAGGATAAACTGGGTAAATACAAGGCATCACCACAGAAATTTTGCAATTATAAGGGAATAAAGAGTTTTTGTATCTGATGGCTGGAGCTGCTCTGAATTAATTTTTTTCAAGTCATATTAAATCTATACATCTGTCTTAAGACACATCTTGACTTTAGAAATATGAACATGTGCTTGTGTCTTAGAATAGAAAGGAACAGTATATATTTAAAAAAGCTTTAATCTGAAGCAGAGCTAGGGTGGTTAGCTAAAGAGTTTTACAGAGGCAGTGTCATCTGTGCACATCCCAATTCCTTCCAAGTACTGTCAGCCCCATCATCAGGAGGCTCCTGAGGCAGACGACCTCATCCACAGGGCTGGTTGTTGTCAACACACTTGCATATTCCAGTCTTGTTGAAAACCAGCCCTTTGGTGGGAAGGATATTTCAAGGGATCTTTAATTTATCTGGTGCCCCTTGTTCTGATTCCATATTCATCAGCAACATATTAATTTCCAAGAAGAAAACATGCTGATGGATTATACTAGACTTAATGTAGCTATATGTATCATTATCATGTGATAATGATTGCTGATGTAAATTGTTGAAGTCTCTTCTTGTAATTATGTTTTCATGTAGTTGACAATAGGTGGAGATGGGCCAATCATGCAAACATGGATATTTGTGCTTCACAGGACAGTTATATACATAAGGAGTGGCATTCTGGTATCTATTTCAGTCTTAAAGGCAGTTTGATTTTGAGTGTATCGGCTTTCATGGGACTGAGAGTTGATAAGAACCAGGTTCTGGGTCTGTGAAGCACAAGGTTGGATCTAGCTGGAATTCTCTTAGGCCAATAGCTCCCAAACTTATCAGTGTACCAAAATCACCTAGGGAGCTTTTTTTTTAAGTATAGATTCCTGTGTTTGAGATGCTGATTCAGTAGAGATAGAGTACAGTTATTCACGTTTTAAGAACTACTCCCCAGATGGTTCTAATGCATAGCCTTGTTTGGGAACCACTGCTTCAGACTCTATTTCCATACGATGTTCAGATGTGCTTTCTTTTAACTGATTTTTTAAAAGCCATAATTAGATTTAGTGAGTTGCTAGATTTGCCTGCACTACACTCATAAATTTGGCCCTAGTTGGAATTCCTGATTGAGCAACCATAACACACATTTCTGAATTTGTAGGAGAGATGGAGGGAGGGGAAATAAACCAACATGAGAAGGGGCAGTGGCATCTTAGATGTGGTAAATAGGCAGCGGGGCTCACTGCTCCCTTCCCTGCAGACTTCAGTTCAGACATGATTAGTGATGGCTCTCTTCTCACCATATGGTATCCTTTTCCTCGTTATTCATTAAATTGGTCAGATTTTGATTCCTTTTACTTTGTTCTCATAATTACTGAATATTAAGGAGGCCATTTGCACACACTAGTCACATCCATACCTCTGGCTTCCTGTTTGCTGTCTATCTGATTATGTTCCTTTGTGGGCAATATTTTTCCTTTCTCTGTTGCTCAATTGAAAGTTTTCTCCTGGACTTTTATCTTTGTTTCCCAATTTACTGAGATGTGTCCAATTAATTGACTTATTGATCTTTTTATTATCTTACTTGGAATTTGTTGGACTTCCTGAATCTGAGAAGTCATGTCTTTCATCCACAGTAGAAAATTCCGCAAATGTGAACTCTATTTACTCCTTCTGGAATGCCAGTTGGATGTGTGGTGTTAAACCTTGCTGCTTTATCTTTCATGTCTTTTAACTTCTCTTTCACATTTTTCAATTCTTTATTCCTTGTATTGCATGCTGAGTAGTATTGTCAGTTTTGTTTTGCAATTGACTAAATGCCTCTTCAGCTGTGTCTTATATGATGTATAATCTTTCCAATGAGTTTTTAATTTAATGATTTTATTTTTTCCTTATAAGTTTGATTCCTCCTTTTATTACTTTAAACATATTTTATACTATATCTGATAATCTAATATCTGAAATACTTGAATATCTGGTTCTTTTTTAATTTGTTTTACCCTATCTAGTTTATGTTGCTTATTGCCAGGTACATTATATGTTTTGTGTGTTACTCTCATTGGAACTTTGTCAAAATTCTTCATGGCCTAGATTGAAAGCATATTCCTTTGTGTTGCCTTCTTGTAGACATCTATGACACTTCGACTCTGATGCCTCTTTTTTTAAATTTTCTTTAAAGATTTTATTTATTTATTCATGAGAGACACACAGAGAGAGTCAGAGACATAGGCAGAGGGAGAAGTAGGCTCCTTGCAGGAGCCTGATGGGACTCGATCCCAGGGCCCTGGGATCACAACTTGAGCCAAAGGCAGATGCTCAACCACTGAGCCACCCAGGTGTCCCCTGATGGCTTTTTAAAGTACAGTTCTCCTTATAGTTTCTGTGACTACCAAAATTGTATGAATTCAAGCTTCAAATCTGTAACCACTGTATATGTGGTTATACATTCTGAAGGAAATTATTTTGTCAATCTTCATCAGAATCAGAGTGAGACAGAATTTTTCTTGCCACTGTGCCATGCAAGATGGATTTTACTTCTAGCTTACTATCTCACGGAGGTATCACATTTAGGGGAAGGAGCTCAGCTTCACATGGGAGTCTCAAATATGGCTTCTCATCTTGTATAAATCCATAAGCTATGTCTTCTGTTTTCCATAGCTGTAGGTCGGTAAGCTTTGGTAGATAGTCTCGGGGCACCTGCTCACTTCAGAACTTACTAAATTAACTTTTTATGATTTTCTCTCTCTGTTGGGTCCTCCCCACCTCCCCCAACAGCTCACCACCACCCAGCGATTTATTTTACCTTCTTGTTAACTCAGCCATACATTTAAAACATTTGCAAAATATACCCTGACTTTTAAAAATGTCTTAGATCAAGAAGATTTTTCCATGATAGTTAATCTACCATATTTCCATAAACAGAGGTTTCATGTTCTCTTTAAAATGTAATTGAAAATTTTTTTTTCATTCTCCAATTCTCATTTCATGCCACAGACATTTATAGCAATCAAGGAATACAAAATTTTACAGGAATCTTAATATATGTTTTTCTAATACCCTCATCTTTTTTTCCTGATGAGTAAATGTATACCTGGAGTAGTGTTTCCCAAAGTGAATTTCATAGGACCCTAATTTGTAGTTACGTGGTCAAATAAGCTTGGGAAACACTTGTTTAAACAAAGTTACAGATTTCCTCACTGAAGAACTTATGTGGTATGTAGTATGTTGTATGTCTCTAAGAGTGGGATATTACATGACTGGGGCCCTTCCCTGAGGTGCACTTGAGGAAAGCAGGCACAGAGGTAAAAATGACTTCCTGAACACCATAGAGGTAGTTAAGAGCAGGGCCAAGACTAGAATCTCGTTCTCTCTCTTCCTCTTTATCATCACATTGAAACATTTTGTAAATAGCTCCTTGTGAAACTATTTCCAGTAGTACCCCATCCTCAAATTGAAATGCGTTTGGAGCTGGTCTTCTTTCACTAGATGAAAGGGAAGTTGGCTTCTCTCCCAAAAGCAGTTAAATAGGAATGCTCCAGAAGTTCTTCAAGGAAAATAAAATCTGAAGTAGAAAACCAAGGGTTCCAGATCTTGACCTGATGTACAAAATCGAAGTTTTCATAGGGCTTCCATCCAAATCAATGCAGAGACACAGTCATCATGTCTGATTTTTAAGGGGGTTTGTACTCTCCTGAAAATCATAGTTTTTAGTTGGCAGGGAACAAACTCCCCAGAACAAGTTGTGACAGAAAACTTTTTTAAAAACTACTTTTGGATTTCAACCAGCAGAATGTGCACCATTTCTGACTGTTAGTGTAGTCTTCCTGCGATTGCCCAGAAAACGGACTGTGAGGACTTGGGAAGGTGAAGCACAATGTTATTTACATTTTTGTGCCAAAACATTATGAAGGGAAATAGTCAAACATGCTGAGCGAGGGCAGCATATGAAAATTAATAGGAACATTTTGAATATGTGATATTTTACGTGAAAGAATATAAATGAAAAGGGTTCTGTCGAGGTACTTTTTTGACCTCTTTTAAATGTTTCTTTTATTTTTTTTTAACACTCTCAGTTGTTTATAATAAACTCCTTTGGATCTTAGATCTCAAAGTTCTTTTCTTTTAGAATTTCCTTTTCTCTTTCTGTGTGCAACAAATACCTTTCAGAGAAAAAAACTCAGTTCCCTGACTGCTCTAAATAGTTCACAACATCTACTAACATTGAAATAGGACAGCAAAGGTGACTAGTGAGTTTGGAATCCAAGTATTGGTGTCCCATTTAGTTATTAATCCCTGAAAACAAATGAATATATACAAAGATATTCAAAGAGGATGAGAACATTACAGATATTTTAAGGCAAGAACTTCTAATTGAAGGCTAAGGATCTCATTTCTGAGATGGTGCTTTGTAAGATGGCAAATGGACAGAATTTGCACTGGCAATAAGAATGTTATGGAGAATTCATAATAATGAGAAAGCAGAAGAGAAAGAGAAGAAACTTTGAACTTTTACCTTCTGTCAGATACCAAGCTCATTACTGTACACATATTGTATTATTATATTTGTACCTCAAAGCTAGAAGGCTTTGAGGCTAGCATCTATTATCCCTGTTATAGACAAAGCATAGGGAGGGAACAATTAAGGTAATCTGTTCAAGATCTTAACATCAGAAATGGCAGATCAGGAATTTGAACCCAGTTTTTTTTCTGACATTATACCCCTGTCTTGAATTGCTAAGCTATATTGCCTCCTACAGGAGGTGTAGCTACAGGTTATATCTTTAAAATATTTTCTTTTATTATGGAACCGTGGGTGACATACAATGTTAGATTAGTCTCTGGTGTATGACATTGTGATTTGACAATTCTATACATTATTCAGTGCTCACCCCTTTCAGTATGGTCACTGTCTGTCATCATATCACCACGATTATATCCCTTTTTTATATCTTTGCCATTTTGGAGAAAGGGTTTGACTTTACACAGTGAATCAAAACCAGTGGAAATCTGGAGCCAACTGGTAACCCCAGTGGTTTGGGCACAATGCAAGTGCTAATCAAGAGGGTAGCAGTGAGTGGACATCAGCAATAGATGAACCTATGGCTGGTCCCTGGAGACAAGCCAGGTATAGCCTAGAAGCCAAATGTCCAAGGAGCAAGGCAAGGTAGAGCCAGGGTTAACTGGAATGTGAACAAAATAGTAAGAGGATCAGGATATTTCAAAAAAAAAATTTTCTAGTAGGCATGGCCAACTTTCCTCAATCTGTAGGCTCTAGGGTATCTGAAGGGGCTCTTTTAAGTTAAGTTTTGTGATAACTTTTCACACATCTAATAGGATGGAGAGGAGAGTAGATGATATATGGTTTAATCTCATGCATTTTAAATTAGTATGTATGAAATAGCACATTATAAATTGATATTTTTAACCATAAAACTGAACTTTGATCTTGGTATTTAACTTAAAGAACACAGCACTTCATAGCTGTAGCAATAACCCAAGTTGAAATACTTGCCTTATTTTCTCACACACACAAAACCCCCCTGCACATTGGGCAGTCATAAACCAATCTTTCATTTGGAAAATATGACTACTCTCTTCACAACACACAGCTCTTTCATTTCCATTTCTTAACTCAAGGCCTCTCTGACTGTCTATCTCTTCTGACATCTCTTCCTCTTCTTGTGTTTACTCCTTAAATTATCTGCCTCATCAGCCACTGTAGCTGGAAACTTAGCAGTCGTCCCTAAGGTGCTTCTTCTTCCTCATCCACATCCATCTGGTCAACAGAGCCCTCCATTCCAATTCATATATGCCTCTTAAATGTATTCCTTCCTCCACTCCTAAATTCTCCATCTTATCTACCTTATAGGCCAGTGGGCTTTCTCATGTCCAATATTTGGGTCAGACACCAATTCTTGTTGTTTCTCATTGTCAAGCTTGCAGTCTCCCAATCAAAGGCATGGAATCCAGAAGGAATAACCACGGGTTGTTTTGCTTAGAAGGGGTAATGCGTGTGACTGGCATTTTTAGAGTTTTTGGCCTCTCAATATTAGATTTGTACCCTGGACGGCCTTTACATAAATGTCAGAATTTAAATTGCATAGCCTGCACTACCAAGACTTCACAACTGGGACCCCATCAATGTTCTCTGTCCATCTTGCCCCACTCCTAAACTCACACCGTATGTTTAAGGCACTTAGATATATTGCTATGTTATGTTCCTGTGCTTGATGCATGCACCCCCACCATGTCCACCGGGAGAGCTCTAATCCCTCCTTCAGAATTCAGGCATCAGTCACTCGGATGGAATCCTCAGCTACACACACATCCTCCAGGCTGCTTTACACCCCAATGCAGGTACATTTTCTAGCATCTATCAAAACGTGTTATAATAATAATTTGCTACTATAGCTCCCCTTTTACCCAGGGATCTTCTTGAGTGTAGACCCATATTTTACTTATCTTTTATCCCCAGTCCCTGTGTAAGACCTGGACCAATAAATGCATATGTTGAATGAATGATTGTGCTAAGACTAATTAATTATGACAAAGAAATTATGCTGGACCTTCTGATGAATCCTGTTGTTTTCTGGGTGCACTCCTTTTTGTGAGATACTTCGAAAACTATATACCTGCTTAAATATAAATGAAAGAAAAAGATCTCTTTAGGATTGCTGAGTTAGAACATCATGATATGGAAAAGACATAGGAAATGTTTATAAATTAACAGTAATAAGAGATAAAGTCAAGATTCATAACTTGCTGACATAGCTTTAATCAAAATAAGAAGTGAAGTTTTAACTAGTTTTAGCATATAATATATCCTCATGCTAATGGGTAGTATTTCAAAGTATATTGGTGTCTTGTATTTTAAATAAAAATATCATATTTTCTTTAGTGCTATGTTTTCTCTGTATTCTTGATGCCTTGTGCATGCTTCTTAACTTTTCTGAGCAATATAATCCTTACCTTAAAGCATATAAAATGATACCTATCTCACATAATTATCATAATGGTCCAAGGAGGTAAAATACCTAAGATCCTAAAATGCCACTTATTAATAAATCGTTACCACTTATTAATAAATATTGATTCTTTATGTTTTTAAATCATTTTTGTTAGATGAGCTCTACCCCAGAATATTAGGTTCACAAATACATAATAACTTGTCATTCCTAATTATGAGTTACACTACATTGCACCATTATAAATCCCTGTAGATCATTGCTTTAGGAAGATTCCAGTAGACTTCATGGATGAATGTCTTTGCTTTGCTGGTGGTCAATAGTTTGGGCTGAGGAAGCCCACAGCTGTGGTGGGCAAAGGGACTACTTCAAGGCAGAGTGTACTGGGCCCAAACACATCTTTGATCACATTTAAAAGGCCTCAAAGTCCACCAGAACTGCCTCTTCTGTGAAGCACATCTTGGGCTAACCTTCCTCTTGTGCACCATGAGGCCCTTTGAATCCCCTAGAATTGGTCCTTTTATTATCTAACCACTCAAATCAAGCCTTTAAAAAAACAAAACAAAAACAAAAACAAAAAAATGAATATCAGGGTTATTGAAAAATGTTGACAGCTTTAGTTAGGAATAGCATACTACTTTGGAAATCTTCTAAGGAAAGCATATTAAAAACACCCTGGGCATTTTCTTTGAAAATTTGATAGAAGTTTGTTGTTTGTTTGTTTTTTAAGAAAATTACCCAAACAACTAGAGGAAAAGAGAGAGCAAGGGATCAACAAGGATTGGTTGGTTGATGCTTGACATGCGAAACCCTCTGCTGTTCATAAAATATTTAGGTTATTTGAGCTGAGGAAGAAATTGCTAAGGATTAGGTTTATAGCCCTTGACCACATCTCAGAAGTGGTACTCTTTAAAACTTGTCAAAGACAAACAAAACAAAACAAACTAAAAAAAAAAAAAAAATCCAACAACAGCCAAAAAACAAAAAGCAATCCCATTAGGGAACCTGCACTTTGCATCCTGTCCATTATTAAATTTGTCAGCTGAAGCAGTAAGGATTATGGCAGTAGATTTATTAATTTTCAGAAAACTTGGCATGGAGAAGTCTTAGGGTTGGCACTAGGCTGGAAAATGCAGTGAAGGGAGTTTGTGAAACAAGCACAATGCTCAATACCTGCCGTGAGAAAGTCATTACCAGAACAAACCTGTCACAGACGGAGCCAGGTAACAAATTTTGGAAGGGCCACCTTCCCGAAAATCAGCAAGATTTTATTCAGAATCTTTTTGTGGCAAGGAGAATCCTTTCATAGCACGAGTGCTACGGTGGCTCCAGGCACCATGCGCCTGGAAAATGACATTGTGCTCCGGGCAGACGTTTGTTTTCATTTCTGACAGTCAAGACACATTGTCATGAACGTCCAGATTCAAGCTTGCCAACGCAGCCAAAAGGCAGGACTTACTCCTTTCTCTTTACAGAAAAACACTGGGCACCAGGGGCTCTGGGATCCTCCAGCTGAGGTTCCCTGCCCTTGGCGATGAGATGAGAGAGGCTGTGGTCCGGGGCAGGCCCCAGGGGGCATGGGGGAGTTGTACTGTGGCCTTCTAAGGTCTTTGCTGATGGTGATGGATACCACAGAGACCAATTTTCCTATTTTTTTTTTTCTGACACTCTTCACCATCCACCTAAGTTTCTCGATTTCTTTTTTTTCTACCCAGGAAGGTGTTCAGGGTATACAGAGGCTTCTATATTGACTACCACAGTTGAAGCTTCAGTGTCCTAAATGTACTGTGTCCACAATTCTAGTGTTGTTTACTGTATTTCAGACGTTATTTTAAGCACCCAGATATTAATTAATAGAATCTCATAGTCCTCACACTAGCCTGTGAGGTGGGTACTGTGATGACTACCATTTGAGGTTTGAGAAAACTGAGACAGAGATGGGAAGCTGGGTGGGGAGCACAAAACCCAGTATGTGGCACCTGGCTTCAGATTCAGTAAGTGGCTCCAGATTCTATGTGGATCTAGAGCGGTCCCTCAGTGTGGGGGCAGACATTGGGGTTCCTATGAGCCAGATCGGCTTGTCCATATGGAATGATGACGGTTCCATTTTAAGTAGAAATTGCTGGAAGGGGAAGACAATGCATAGAAGAAAGGGGAAACAGAGTAAAAATCTGCGAACACTCTCCTGGCTAGAGACAAAGCCATTAAGACCTTTGGTGCTCTTACTTTATCATGCATACAGATCACCTGAGGCATTTATTAATTTTGCCCTCACCTACAGAAATTTCTGATCTGCCAAGCCTTGGAGCTTTGGGCCTATTATTAACGTAAGCACTCCCCAATAATTCGAAGCATCTTGAGGGTATTGGAGAGATATTTCATTAGATCTGTGCCTTGTTCCCACAGACTTGGGATTATTTCAAAGAGGATAGAAAGATACTAGAATTTTCTCCTGGACATCTCTTCTATCTTGTGGGTGCATCCCAGGTAAGAAACTCTGCAGAACTCAAATTCACCTTCACAGGCAGGTTTCACCGAGGCACTGAAGAAGGGGTGTGGAGAAGCTGGCAATAGTGAGATAGATTAAGATCTTAACCTTAAACATGAAGACTTGAGTTTTTTTTTTAAGGAGAGGATGCCCCTTCTTCTGTAAGCTGTAGCAGATGGCAGTGTACTCCTCTGAGGAAGTAAGTTTAGAAATGAAAGCTTGTGGGACATTTCAAATAGGGCTGAACTTTAAACTCATACTTAGGTATCTTAGATGTAGGATTGGGAAAAAACAACCCTAAAGATATTATGTCATATGTGGCTTATCAGATGTGTCGTCCCCCACCCCCACCCCGCCACCCCTCCGCTCCTGGCCAGGATGGATACAACTAAAACTGCCCTCACAATTTTCCTGGATGAGGATTTGACCCCACAGAACGGCCAGTGTAGCTCTTTTGAACAAGAAAACAATCCGCGTATAGTCTTGTGTCCCTTCAAGCAAATGTTAGGCATGGCTACAGATGATTTAACCCAATCATTAAAGTGAAAGGAAAACAGAAACTGTTTCCTATGACATGAATTTAAAGAACAGACGGACTACCCCCTCCCACCCCATTGAATAGAAACAGTGAATTGAAGTGGAGTAAAATTAAGCTAAATAAGAGGAAACAGTGAAATTTTGTAGACTGTGGAATGGTCTCACTGGGAACATTTTGGAAGCCCCATCACTTAGTCATTTCAAACTAGACCAGACAAATGACTTGAAGATATGCTGCAAGAGGCAGGGTTAGGGAGAATGGATGAAGGAATTTTTTTTTCTATCCCCTATGGAAATTTGGTCAGTGGTGTCAGCTGGCGTTCTCTCTCTCTCTCTCTCTCTCTCTCTCTCTCTCTCTCTCACACACACACACACACACACACACTCCCACACACACAGTTGCTTACTTTCACATTGTTTCCTTTCTGACTTTTCAATTTGATCATCACCAAAACAGCATTTTAAAACCTCAAAACCCTTCTATTGCCGGGTCTACATTTACTATCTGTTCTGATCCCCCTTTTCCCTTCATTATGGATGAGCTTTTCCGTTCCGACTATAAAATCCTTGCAAGTTCCCCTTTGTCATCTTTAAAGCCTTGTAAACACCTTTCCCAGTGGGTCCTGGTGATTACAAGTAGTGAACAGTGAACTTCCTCTTGGAGACTCGATGGAGAACAAAAAGGATCACCCAGTTCCCATCAAATGGGGATATCCAGAGGCTGCACATTTCACCAGGCTCGTGTAAGGTACCCAACCAGAAATCCACTGACCATTTCTTCCGTCCCTTGTGTAACACACACACACTTTTCATGGACATCTGGTAGAAATGACAACATTGAAAAGCCGACTTACTGCAAATTTGGAACTGAAAGTGGTGGTACTCAGCATAACCATCCCCTCCTCTTTCCTATTCTTCAGATTTTAGCCTGTTTTGCACCAGAAGATACATACATAAATGACTAGATTTTATTTATTTTTTTGGTTCCACTTTGGGTTTGCTACAATAAGAAATTTAAACAAAATTTAAAGAGTACTTATGATTCCATTATACTAACATTTATTCCCTGATTATGGGAAATTGGGAATCGGTTATGTTTCTTTAAAAAAAATCTATTTTTACCTATTCCAGGTAGTTAGTCATCATGAAATAAAATAAAATACTGACTTTTATTTTTCATTGTAATTTTTTTGGAAAACAAAACTTTATTATTATTATTATTATTATTATTATTATTATTCACTCCTTTTCTTCTCCTTGCTACTCATGGTCAAGATCAAGCAAGATTCTCCATCTGGCTTCATGACATGTAACAATAAGATAAAATTGCAATGATAGTAATAATATAAAACAGCAGCCACTTGTAGAGTACTCACAGATGTGCCAAGACCTTATATTAAGACATTCAGAGGTATTGTTCTATTTTATCCTCACAACAGCTCTATAAGTATAATGCTCCCATTTTATTGATGGGAAGATTGATCTTAGACAGTTTTATCTATGTTTAAAATCATACAACTCGGAGCACCTGGGTGGCTCAGTGGTTGAGTGTCTGGCTTTGGCTCAGGTCAGGTCGTGACCCCACGGTGCTGGGATTGAGTCCGGCATCGAGCTCCTCGCAGGAAGCCTGCTTCTCCCTCTGCCTGTGTCTCTGCCTCTCTCTGTGTGTCTCTCATGAATGAATAAATAAAATCTTTTTTAAAAATAAGATAAATAGGGATGCCTGGGTGGCTTAGTGGTTGAGCATCTGCCTTTGGCCCAGGGTGTGATCCTGGAGTCCCGGGATCGAGTCCCATGTCGGGCTACCTGCATGGAGCCTGCTTCTCCTCTCTCTGCCTGTGTCTCTGCCTTTCTCTCTGTGTGTCTCATGAATAAATAAATAAAATATTTTTTAAAAATAAGATAAATAAAATCATACAACTAGTGTGTAGTAGGATTCAAGCCAGTTTTTTTTCTGACTCCACAAAGCCTGTATCTTTTTCTGCTTATAAGCCTCAGAAAGACACATTTTCATTTCAATCTTAAGAAAATCATTGTATTTCCTATGGTCCTCTCTTCCCTCATGCTGTCTTCTTAGTTCTTCCTCCAGAAGTAAACAAGAGTCCATCTTCCAAAATGACATTTTTGAACCATTAGAAATCATAGACACTCATTAATTTTGACAGCTACTAAAAGAGTGACACAAATAATGTGATCATACAACTAGGGACAGATCCTTTGGTAAGCTACAGAAACCAAGCAGCAGTTCTGAAGAAAATCATAACGTAAATTAAAAACCATTCCTAGCATGTTTGTGCTATTGCATTTGGTACATTTTCAAACGCTAGTTTTATTCAAAATATATTGTTACAATCCATAGTGGGAAGGGTGGTACGCTGATTACATTTGCTTTTGGAAGAAGAAAAGAGTGATTTATATTACTTTTTCTATGTATCATCTAGAAAGATCAGCTACACAACATGAGGCTTATTCACTTTCCACATGAAAAGCAGTCCATCATAGTAGGGTGACTGAATGGCACATGGGATTTTGAGTCAATGGTATTTCATTCATTGTTTCCAGGATGCTGATCGTGATCACCTAGGAATTGATGACTGCCCCAGAGAGAAAAGCGAGTAGATTTCTTCCTGTCTTCCAAACACTTACGAATGTTGGCAGTGTCACACTCCTTGTGCATAAATATAACACTGGACATAAAACTAGAGAGCAGGGGTTTACCAAAAATTAAGCAAGTGCATAAATGAACAAGAAAATATTGATGTGTTGACTTTCTCTACTCCTGAGAGCAGACACTTGGAGTTCTTAATTGAATGCTATCTCTGCAGCACCTAGAAAGATGCTTGGCACATACTAGATGTTTAATAAGGACTTCTCCAATCATGTGAGCTATAAGAGAAGGAATCAAGAGGATACTGTACCTCCCCCTGCATCCCTTTCTACATCCAGGAGCGGGGAATAGTGGGATTGTTCACTTTCCTCTTAAGAATATCACAGTCTGGGCCATTGTTCTTGTCAGAAAAAAAAACAAACAAACATTTTTTCCATGTAATCAATATTGCTTTTGGGGGTGACAAGGACTGGATATCTTAAGTAAAGGCATCTGTTAGAAACCATGGTAAGGCACTCAAGACAAAGTCCCTGTCATGTATATGTTCTGAATGATGCCCAACTTCCACTGGGCAAACAGTGCGTCCTAATTTGCCTTAATAAAAGATCAGAGCCATTGTCATAGAAGAGCACTCCGTTTCTCCCAGCTTGAGTGCAGAAAAAAAATGTTGGCACCATGGGACTGATTTTGCACCCACATGCATAATTTAATGTTAAGAAAACATTTTTAGGGAAAAAGGCAGCGGAATATGGGGGCATGCAAAACCAGTCTTTTTCATCTGTACTCCAGGACCCATTTGTTTTCCATTGTTTGCTGTACTTATTCTGGATCTGTTTTCACTTTTATTTGTGGTCAGCTTGATATGTCTACACGAAAGCACACATCAGAAGTAAAATGACTGTGTCTTTTTATAGTATGACTTCAGACAGTTGAACAGTTTAGGACTCACTGCCTCCTGGATCAGTTTTCCCATGCCTGCTTGAAGCATGCTAGTTAACATACTGCAAAGAAAAAAAGGCATAGTCTTTAAAGGCACGTGAATCCAACCAGTTGAGCCAGGCCCTGGCCTCAAACCCAGCCCTCAGACCTTCAAGCATCGCCCTCCAGCTGAATTTTACTCTCCTGAAATTCCCCCATAGTTTTCGTTGACTACAGTGGGACTCATCTGGGTGTGTCCAAGGGCAGAGTCTGGCTGGCTGCATGTAACATATTGTTTGAGTTGGGACGCAACGCCAAAAAAGCATTGTTTACTATTTATATGGGCCTTCACCGATCCCTAGATGCCAAAAGAGATGAACTCATTGCTTCTGAATAACTCATTCATCAAACCAGACATGAGCAGTTTTCTTCCTTGGGTTCAGTTAGAAAGAAAATCATTTTGCTGGTTCACTGTCTGGAAGCCAAAATATGTTTGGGGTTCTCTGCCTCAGCCCAAGCTGACAGCCCGCAAGTTGATAACACCTTCAAGCAAGATGACTTGCTTTCATGTGGAGAGGTGTGTGTGCAAGCAGTTGTGGCCAGCAGCATATAAAAAATACTCTGAGATGGACTTGAGCCTTCTTAAAGCTTCCCTCCAAAGTTCAAGTTCTTGTAAACCATTTAGGGAGCCATCACTTTGGTATCATCCAAATGTGAACCCAGCCTAGGAACCTGTTAATCCCTCCAATGTCAGACATCAATATTTCTTCTATATAGTAGATGTAATGGCAGTTGTCATTTGTTTTATGTCCTTATGAAAAGAACACATATTCCTTTGGGGTGCTTTTTAATATAAAAATGCTAGTGCTTTGCTTTCAAACATATTAAATGATTCCATGTGTATTATCAAGCTATAGGCGGAGCATGAAATGAGAGTGTTGCTATGCCTCAGTCTAAGATCATTGTGTGTGTGAGACAGGTCATCTAAGGAGCCTCAGAGAAAACACCACAAATGTACAGCAGTGAGACAAAAGGGCTCCTTAAGTACTGTGTGCATCTTGGAAAGCACTTGGAGAAACTTTTAGGAGCGATGGATAGATATACTTCCAAACCCTTAAGTAACCAAGCATCCAAGTGAAAATCATTAAGTTTAATGAGATCTTTTGCCTGTAAAAGAAAACTAAAAGGCTAAAAACATTTCAAGTCTACAAGTACCTGTGGCTAGATATTTTGAACCAAATTCCAGCTTTTAAGAAGTGGGATGTCAAACCCCTACAACACTGCTGAGGTTTTGTTCTCAGAGGGTTCCAGGTGGTCCTGAGTAGTCAGTACATTTCATCAAACTTATGGTCAAAGTTGCAGATGTTCAACCCCAAATCCATCCTGCTTTAAATCTACTTTATCCTGTCCATGCTTCTATGAACGTTGAGAATAATTTCCTCCTGGGGGATTCTTTGAAGACTGAGATTCCATTCAAGACAGTCCCAGCCTTCTCTTCTAAACCATCACCATTGTAACTTCCTCTTCAATCTGATTTTCCTCTTTGCTCCTCACTGTCATGCTTTTCTCTAAATCTTATAGAATTAGAGAAACTCTGGTGGTTCTGATTAATGCTGCTCTTTAATGACCACCCTTGGGGAATTTTAACCTGGTTTTGTCACTCCCTCCCCTTTGATTTGTTTTGTTAGGAAAAACATCATTATGATGTTTACCTTCAGATCGGGTTCTGATTTCCACCGATTTGAATTCAGAGTGGCTCCACCACTTAACCAAATGGCTTCACAACATTTTTAATGTCATGGAATCAGGGAAAATTGATAATATTTGCACAAACGTTGGGATAAGAACCCTGGAGCAAAGAAATGGGGCCAACTGAGGCAGGGGCCAGAGGGTCTGGTGCAGCTGCCGTAAGGAGTGAGATTATCAGGAGACTCATAACCTGTTCCCCATGTGGTGCCATGGCATAGCAGTTGGCAATCTCTGACTTCGATTCTGTAAATACCAATTTCCTGAAGTATAAAAAGGAAGTAAGAAGGATATCTACCACCTCTTACAGTTGTAAAAATTAAACGAGTTCATACATGTGAAGCATTCAGCACAATGCCCATCACCCACAAGATCCTAATCAGTAATGGTGAGAGAAGAAATAGCAGTAGCTTATCTGCAGTTACGGTAACTGTTTCCGTGTAATCTCATGAGTTGGAAAGGATCATTGACAAGCCACATATAGGCCAATCTTACTTACATCTTCGAGGAATAAGTATATGATTTGATGCTCGATGTTCTAGAATTGGAGATCTTGATGTGAGGCCTCACATTGATAGATCTTCAATACACCAAGATTAGTGAGGAAGGAAAGGGCAGTTTGCCAAAGCAGGTGGAATCTGGAGGAAATTACTCTGTTTCATAGCAGAAACCAGCAGATTGCCCAAGGACCAGGCCATATAATGAAAACGTAGTCAATACAGAAAAATTTAGGAAAACGCTATGGACCCTTGAGGAAGCATCTACAGGAGGAAGCTGGACAGCCAAATGGAAGCTCAGTAATCTGATGAGGCTAACTTGGAAGTAGTTTGAATTGTGATGGAAGGGCCGTCTGGCTACATGTCCCTAGGACACCCCAACCTTACTCTGTTTGCCAGCAAGGGAAGCGCTGGAGTAGGTGAGGGCAACACAGGGGCTCAATTCCTAGAGACATTCCAGGCCCCAGAGAGCTGGTTGATTCCCAGGTGCATCTACAGACTGGCTCCTGGCATCACCTGCAGCTAGAGGACATCAGATATCCAGCGGCAGAGGCCCAGGCAATCTGAACAAGTGGGAATGGCCATCTGGAAAACTAAGAAGACTTAGATTTGTAAAAACTGTGTTTGGCCAAGTCTAGATTATCTGCACAGAGGCGTCTCAATGCTTGGGCATATGTCCTCCCTCACAGCCCAAATGGTCTACTTCCAGCCATGCTCCCTAGAGACATTGCCTCCATTCCCCGAGCCTTACTCTTCTGGAGTTTCACAAAGCCTCCTTCATTTAAATTCTTTGCCCTTCCATTGTCCAAGCCTAATAAGGAAGTCAGTCAGCTGTGAGTTGGGATAAGAAGCTGGTGGTGAGGAATAACATTCCTCCAAGGGCCTTTTGATCTTTAAGAGTCCATAAGTGGCTCAATCCCCTGCTTTTATGCAAAAATATCTCTTGTATGTGTCATTCAAACAGACTATTTTCCTTCCCATGAATGTAATTGTTGACTCTTGGAGATTTCCTAATAGACCGAATGCAGGTCATCTCAAAGTTAAGCAGAAGAGGAAGGCATATCACTTGACTTTGCTCATCTCCTAGACTTGTCTTTGTTATTCATTGATATCTGTCTTTAGGAGTCATGTATTTCAATAGTGAGGCAAGATGCCCCATGCTAATTCCTGCCTAGTCCTGACTGTTCCTGACCAACTGTGTGCCCTTGGAAAGGCTATTTCACACCTCTGGGCCTTAGCTTCCTTATTTGGAAACTAAGCACATTGGACTTTCTGAAGTAAATTAGATAAGCAGAGTGTTATTAGTGTTAAAAGCCTGATTTCAAAAATGAATATAACTGATTTTAAATCCTGGTCCTGTCATTTTGCAAGTGTGACTCAACTACCCAGAACCTCAGTTTTCTTACCTATAAACAAGGTATAAGGATTTTTAAAAGATGATGCTTATAAAGCACTTACTAGTGCCTGAATATTTTGAGTGCTAAATACATTTTAGCTCATATTATTTTTTTCCATCTTCAATTTTCTTTTTAGGTGTAAATGTTACACATAAACTTATTATTCTATACTGTATATGCTAATATTTCTTTCCCTTAGTTTGGGCAAATTAAAATAAGCAATGATGACACCATATTTTATTATATATATTTATATAAGTACATTTGTGTGTGTGTACATGCATTCTCTCTCTCATACACACACATACACACACAGACAAAATAAAAAGATTTTCCTGTCATCAGCAAAATCTAGGATAAACTCAATTAAGAGGTATCATACCAGCATTTGGTTCTTCAGGCTCTTGCACAGATTCTTCCCTTTGAGTCAACGGCTTATGCATTTTAAAGCTGAAGAGGTGGGGCACCGGGTGCCTCAGTCAGTTAAGCATCTGCCTTCAGCTCAGGTCATGATTCCAGGGTTCTGAGATCGAGCCCTACATCAGGCTCTACATCGGGCTCTCTGCTTGGTGGGAAGTCTGCTTCTCCCTCTCCCTCTACCCTGCTCATATGCTTTCTCTCTTCCTCACTCTCTCAAATAAATAAAATATTAAAAAAAAATAAAGCTGAAGAGGTTGTTAAAAGGCATTCTTCAGCAGTCCCATTGAGTACAGAAGAAGGTCCTCTCTCATATGGAATGAACAGAATCCTGATGAGCGAGATCATTACAACTCTTAGTATTAGGTATGTCTATTAACCTCAGAGCCAGGGCCTGGCTTGGTAGAAATACACACACACACACACACATACACACACACACACACAGACTGAGTCACAAAAGTCAAATAAGAGCTGCACGAAGGTCTTGTAAAGAAGGAATCTGAGAAGGCGATGGGAGTAGAGCAAGTGAAAAATGTTTGACTCTAGCATCTTTTCAGAAGAGAGGTTCTTTTGAGGGGTGACATTTGGAGATTATGAACCAACACTTCTGTTGTTCAATATTACATTTCCCGTTTTTAGTGGAGTGGGTTTTGATGCAATTAGGTATCTGGAGTGTCTTCATTTTTATGTATGGTTCAGGCATGTCTAAATTTTATTGATTTATTCATTTACTTATTATCTACTAAAAAAATCAATGTATATCTGCAATTGGCCATTACTGCGCTAGTAGAAGTACCAGAATGTGACTACAACTGGATCTCTACCCACAAAAACTCACAGTCTAGGAGGAGACAGAGGAACTCAGCACTCTCAGCATGGTGGGTTGGCACTATGACAGAGGTACACAGAAGATACCATATGAGCACAAAGGAGGAACATCACAATCATTGAGGAGTGAGGGAGGACCTAAAGAAGGTAGCAATGAAAGAGGGTAGAGTGAAGATATATTAGAGAGACCTTAGAGCATGGAGTAATTTGGGTGGGTGATATTAAGCTAACATTGCTGCCATCCACTCCTGGAAGGATACAAGACAGCTGACTTGTGTGAAATAATGATGACTTTGAGGGGTGCCTGAGTGGCTCAGTCGGCTAAGTGTCTGACTCTTGATTTTGGTTCAGGTATGGTCTCAGAGTTGAGTTGTGAGATCAAGCCACACATCGGGCTCTGCACATCAGGCATGAAGCCTGCTTAAGATTCTCCCTCTGCACAGCCCCCCCGCCCCCCCGCTCATGTTCTCTTTCTGTAAAAAAAATAAAAATTGGTGACTTTGTTCTTAACCATGTGGAATTTGAGGATGTTGTGGAACATGCCACGAAGATAAGGTGTCCAGAAAATAACTGTCATTTATGGAGGTTGAAGCCATGAGCGTGTATGTACTTCTACAAAGAAAGGGTATACAGGTTTAAGAAAAGTAGATCATGGTATACCTGGGGAGTGCCTATTTTTAATGGTTGAGATAAGGAAATAGAGATGATGGGAAAGGAAGAAAAGGAATAGGCACATAAATAGGAGGAATACCGAGAAGACTTGTATCACCTAAGCCAAGAGACAGAACTCCTGGAAGGAGATAGTGATCAGCAGAGTGATATATCACAGAAATAAGATGATTTTTGGGTACCTCTATTACCCATGCAGGCTTTTTGCTAGCAAAGAATATGTTCACTCAAATTTTCTTAAGCAGTGGTGAATTTATGGCAAGTACACACTCAGAAAATGAAGTGCACAAGAACCTTATTCATGCAACCAGGTTTGGGGAAAATAGGAACTATAGAAAAGTCAGGCCTTGTAGAGTATGGAATACATTTTAGAAATCAGTTTGTTCAAGTTATAACAGAACTCTTGCAATCAGGATATTGTGTTTCCTTCTGAAGGTGCTTTAAGAACACATGGGAAGCTCTCTAGTCAGGCTGTCTGCTATCAACTCTAACTCTTTGTTTCTCTATGAAAATCTACATGTTTTGGCTCCACAACCAGATTCCATCTCTACTGGCCTTTTAAGGAGAAAATCCAACTGGTCTAGTTCATCCCCATTTTTATAAATGGAGAAGGACCTCATAGTCCATAGGTTTTTAGAGGCCTTGGGTCACTTGTCTATTCCTACTCCCTGGGGTGGCATCAGCTGTAGTCAGGAAGACAAGGCAATATGGCACCAGACCATGATTACCTCTTCATAAAGAACCACCAAGGACTTCTTTCCTCCACAGAGGGCAGTAGCCCTAAAAGATGCTTCATGTTTTAAAGTTTCTTATTTATTACCATGGACATGGGTCACTAGAAATCTTGGCATACCAGGAAAAGCAGTTTCACTGGAAGGATAGAGATGGAAGCCAGGGTTTGAATTTTAGTAGCCTGAGGATAAATGGGAAACAAGCCAATAGAGACAAGCAATATAGATGAGTCTTTGAGGGAACACAGGTAGGAGGTAGAGTACCTGTGCTAATAGGACATTTGCTTCCAAGAAAAGATTGTCTTGTAAGATAGAAGACCCTTCTGCCTATATATAGTAATAGAAGAGAGAGAGAGAGAGAGAGAGAGAGAAATATAGGGTGTGCAGGCACAGGAGAGGGTGATTGATAGACTGGGGTCCCTAAGAGCTGGAAGAAATCTGGTGGAGCATTACCATTGGCTTTATCCATATCCACACTCATCATTGGACTTCCATATTTGATATTTTTGGGCATGGAGAAATTCTGAGAGAGAGAGATGGAGAAGTAAGAGCATGATAAAGCATAAAGAAAATGAAGAAATACCTGTGTGGGGGGGCAACTAGAAAGACCAACAGGGATAAGGAAAAAAGACTGGGAAGGTCAGGGAAAGTGAAGAATCAGTAGGCAGGAGTTTCACCAAATCCCCAAGGGACAGATTTTGGGTCCTCTTGGATGTTCCGATGAGTCTAGGGGTTGCATTTATTTCTCCGGCTGCAAGGAGAAAGACAAAAGCAGGCCTTGGTTGTGATGCCTCTCATAACTCACTACCATAGCAGGCAAGTCCCCAGATATTCTAGAACTTCTTATTTTGCAACAATAAATATTTACTGCTGTTGTATCACCTCAGTGATGATTTTTACCATACATCCTGTCTGAATTTCTTGGAACAATCCCTTTAAAAAAATTTTAATACCAGAAATAATCCCAGTGGATAAGCCAATTAGGTCTTAAAAATAGAACCTTTGTTAAAAAGCCATTACAATTTCTCTTCTGGTGTTGGGCTCTGTCATTGATAAATTGCCCCCAGGCTCCTCTCTTAACGTCTTAGGTTAAGACTGTCTCTAGTACATACATATACCAGAAGCACTAAGATTTGTTCATTTAAAAATAGATCCAAAGGCAAACAAAATTCAAGTGGATTTCCTACTATGGGGATTTCAAAAATTAACACTGGAGAGTGAAGGTGGAAACTGTAGTTTTACATTTGTACTTAGCAAATGCAATGTCTGCTCCCGTACTTTTTCCATTTCCTCTACCGAACTCTGCTACCCTGCTTACTATAAATATGAGTTGTAACGGGCAGATTTTGTAAGCACTTGAGATCTCTGTTTTCTGCTTTGAAAGGAAAACGGGCCTCTTACAAGCTTCTCTTTTCTTTTCTTTTTCCTCTTTCTTCTCATCCTCCTACTTCTTTTGAGGCAAGGGAAAAAGAAGTTATTAGAAGGTGAATTAAAAGGTGGTATTTATATTTAACATTTCATTTCCTTTAAGTATCAGATCTGGGATTCAAATAACCGTGGATGAAGAGAAGGGCCAGACAGCTGTCCCAGTCCCATGAAATTGCCCTAATTCCTCTTGACAGAGTCAAAGCCAATTCGTTTCCTGGTGTAAAATCTTATCGCTAAACAATAGCCAACAATTTTTTGAGCACCTAGGAGGTGCCAAATACTGAGGATGGAAAGGGAATAAGCAGGAGTCCCTTTCCTAAGAACTCATGCTTTAGTAGTGACCACTGAGTAGTTGCTAGATTAATGCAGTAATTCAGGCAGGGTGGAGTGAATACTCAAAAAAGAGAAAGTAACAGATAGCAGTGAATATAAAATTTCTCCCTCTTATTCATTCAGGCTTATGACAAGCAGCTAGCTCTATCCTTGACTTCACTCTGTGACTGGAGGGAGCAAAATATATTCCATGCTCAAAAAAAGGTTCCCGAAGGAAAGAACTTTACCTGTAGCTATGAAGCTGATTGATGTCCTTGAAGCCCAAGGGGTCTTCACTGACAGGCCTGCTTGCCATTTCAAAACCAAAAAAGGGGCTTGCAAAGGGGAAGGTGTGTGTGTGTGTGTGTGTGTGTGTGTGTGTGTGTGTTGGGGAAGCAGGGACGAAGGGGAGAAACAGCGATAGGGAGACAGTAGAAGCACTTGTGTAGATGAACTATTTTCCTAATTTTTACCTGAAATGACAGGTATGGGTGAGGCAAGAAATAATCAACAGAGAGAACGTCTGTGATTTAATATGGTGAACATTGGCTGTGGTCAGTGATGCTAGCTGCTATAACAAGCAGCCCTTGAATCTCAAATAATTAATCATTGTCTGCCCCCTGTCACAGCCCAAAGAGTCACGGCGAAGAGGACATCATCTCGTGCAGCCCTTCAGGCACTCAGAAGCTTTCTGCTGCAGTGCCACCACTATGTGGTCTCAGGGCTCCTGAATCAGGGGCAGAGAGGTGTTACAGACGGGGCAGGAGCGGGGAGGCTGTGGCCAGGCCTGGAAGTGGCATACAAAACTTTGCTTGCCTCGCACTGGATGGAATCCAGGACTCACGGCCCAAAACTAATTGCAAAAGAAACTGGGAAATGTAGTCTTCCTGTATGCCCAGAAGGAAAATAAATTGTTTTTGGTGAACATATGGCATTGTCTCTGACATGTGGTAGTACTTTCATCAAGCTAAAATTGACAGTGATAAGAGCCCTAAAAAGCATACAACAAGTGAGGTCTTGCCCTTGTTGGAACACTGGCTGCCTTGTTTCTAGCATTACTTAGAAGAGTTTGAATCTATATACTTATTATTTACATCTCTGTATGGCTTGAATGAAAAACATTTCTAAGGTTTCAAATTTTCTGAGGAAACCTAACTTGAAGTGCTTGGCATAGGCTAGAGGTTTCTTTCTTTCTTTCTTTCTTTCTTTCTTTCTTTCTTTCTTTCTTTCTTTCTTTCTTTCTTTTTCTTTCTTTCTTTCTTTCTTTTTCTTTCTTTCTTTCTTTCTTCTCTTTCTTTCTCTTTTTTTTCCTCTTTCTCATATTAGATATAATCACTGTGTCAATTCTATGCAAAAAAACAGGAAAAGAGAAAAAGAAAAGCCCAGCTGTTTTAAAGTACTAACACTCCACATAAATAAGAGACAATGGAGGGTGGCCTCAGAACTGTCCACTCTGAAGGAGAGACTTCCTCCCAGCTCTGTCAGAGTTGACTCAGCTCATTAAGTAGCTGGGCAGGTGCCCATCCATCCCACTGTCCTATGGGTCAAAATAGACAACTGTGGCAGCTAGAGGGCTGTCCTCTTGGATTCAGATTACATAGGTACTTTCATTCTCAGCTTGAACTTCCCATAAGTCCCCGTGGCACAGGAACCTATCCATCTATTTTGGCATCATTATAGAGACAGCTAAATGACTGTAGTAGAAAAAGTAAGAAAAAAAAAAAAAAGTAAGGAAAAATAAATCACCCTGAAGTTCCAACATTATGTTCCTCCTCCCCTAAAACTTTATTAAGTGTTACAGACAATATGATTAAGAAGACTTAAACTCAAAATGTAAAACCACAATAAACAATCCAGACGCCCCATATTTTTAATTCCTCAGGTTGTGCAGCTAGTTGTCTCTTTAAGTTTTAAATGGCAGTTGCTAAAGCGTACCACCAAGGATTGCTTTTAGCAAAAAAATCACAGCTGGCTTTGAAATTAATTTGAAAACGAACATAATCTATAGCAGGTACATATACAAGAGGTGAAGTAATTCCTGGCATCCTTCAGCTGATACACTATCTTAAAAGTTTAGGGCAAAGCATTTAGTATTCAGGAAAATTACACAAAAGATTGTATTTTATGATTTTTTTTCCCTGGGAGCATATGAACAAGCATTACAAACATGCTATACACCTGTAAGACCTAGCATTCTGGTGGGTAACTAGGGAATAGCCACTACACCAGAAAGAAATCTGCACAATGAATCAGGCAGCGAACAGCTGGTGGAGAAATCAGATGGAGAATCAGAGTAATCTGTGGAAGGTATTTGAGTTCCCTATAAACATTTTGCAAGCATTGGGTGAAGAAGCTACACCTCTGGGCCTCCCAACCAAAGCCCAGGCTCGCTGCGGGCTAGAGAAACGGTTTTCAGAAAGTACACAGCCCAAGACAAAGAGCCGCCACGTTGTGGTTGTTTGTTGGTTTTCTGACTCAGGTCTTTTTTGAACCACTCACAAGGCATCAGCCTTCGGCAGAACTGGCCCTGAGTTTCTAGCACGTGGCCTCTTGGGTGCCCTGTCTTTGCACTGCTTCGCAACAAGTGCACCGCTAGACAAAGGAAGGGTATTTCTTTTAAGTATTAAGTATGTGCTGAGCAGGAAAGAGCCTTCGCCTGTCCCTTAGGGCCCAAAATAAGAGCACTGTGGTGAGTAACCGAGAACTTGGCCAAGAAAAGAAATATATCTGAGGTTAGGGAAAGTGGGATGCAAGTTTACTTTCCTTCACCTCCAAATCCACTAGGTTTTCCTCTCTTATTTTTCTTCAACCCCTTTTCCCTGAATTCTTTGTGTACTGCATAGTTAAAAAAACGAAACAAAACAGATGAACTAAAAGGAATCCCCCCCCCCCTCCCGCCCAATCTCCTTCAAAGGAGGGAGGATGCTCGTGAGCTGGGGCCACAGAAGAAAGGAGGGTTGGGCAGGGGAAGGGAAGCAGAGGAAAGGAAAACACAAAAGCAGATTCTGGAGCGAACTGGGAGCACAGGATCAAATGGAAACCCACGAATGCACATGGCAAAGGATCAAAGGTGAAAGGGTTTGTGGGTGGGAGGTGTTGCCCTGCTCAGAGGAGACATTCCAAGGTGCAGAAATTCCTCAGGACTCAGGCACCTGCTAAGTTCAGAGCATCAGGACAGTGGGGAGAAGCCTGAGGGGTGCAGGGGGCAGTGGGAGCAGAGAGGCTGCAGGGGGCACCCTGAGCTGCCCCAGCTAAGAGGCCACAGTGTCGCTTCTCTGCTTACCTGCTTCAAGCTGATTCTCATGTGCCCCCCCTCCCCCTGCTGTTCTATCATCACCTAGAATGTGAAAAGCTCTTCATTCCAGTGAAAGGTTAGGCAGAGGAAGCTTGGCTCCTTCATCACCTCGAGGACCACTCCCCTTCCAGAGTGTGGTCAGGTCTGAAACTTTGGGCCCGATCCCCCCTCCAGCAGACCTAAGCGGCAAGGCCCACCCTGGGCAGTTCATCATCCATCTCTCCTTCGGTCCCGAGCAAGGCTGGCAAAAGGGAAAAAGCCACAGAACTTAACCTTTGCAAGAGCAGGAGCCACAGGCCTCCCTCCATCTGACCCCATGGACACCGACCTGCCACATAGGTGGTCTCACGGTGACGTTGCTTTGATACCTCCAACCCAGAGGTTGCCATTGGGCCACAGCCTGGTAGCAGGGTCTTGAAAACCAGTTCTGACCTCCAGCTTGAGCTCCATGATGGTGTTGGTCAAATGGCCACTTTGAAACCCATGCCTGAAAAATCCTTACATGGAATGTGCCCTCTGCCTCGCCTCACCTCTTTGGAGCTTAAATCTAAACACTGCTTCTCCTGTTAAGACTCTGAAATAAAAATAACACAGGGAATTGGAATAGGAGAGAGCAGGAAAATAACAGTAACGAGCAGTGTTGCATCCATGTGCCATAACTTTCACTTTGCTTGTAGAAGTGAATGTGATTGTCAGTTCGTTAATAAAATGAGGCTGCCCCAGAGTTCTAAACTCCTTGGGGGTGAGGACTGTCACCCACTTCCAGCTCCTTGTTGGAGATCAAGCAGTGGAACGAGCTGGGGGCTATCAGACCAGATGGTCTGTGAAGCTAGCATTAAATATCGCTGCACCCTGAGCGAGCCTGGCCTTCCTCTGCCCTAGCAGTGCAAGCAAGCAGCCAGGTAAAGGGTGACAGGACAGAGGGGGCTGGGACTTCCAAGCACCCCAACTTTTCTCTCTTTGCACAGAGTTTATTTGCTCCCCCCGTTACTCTTACTTTCTAAGCTATGTCTGCCTCGACAGAGAACAAAATCTGACACTTCAGAAACACAAGGTTGAGTGAAAACAGCCAGGCACAAATAAAAATATAGCATGAAAATTAACCACCTATGCTATTTTTTTTTTAAAAGATAGAAAATTGTACTGTCCACTGTCATGAAGATCCATTTAGGGAAGAAAAGCTAGAAAAGGCATGAGGATATGCGTCAGCGTGATAATAACAATAACAGCCACGTCCACCGGGACCACAGTGCCCGACTTCATTGAGAACTTTCCATTTGCTGGGTGCTGTTCTCATTAGCTCGCTAAAGCTGCTGGGAGGGAAAGAGGGGGGTGGGGGCAAGACGTTAGTTGGAGTCAAAGTGAATAAAGCAAAGTGGCAAAATGTTCACAAATTACAAATCTGGGTGGAGTGTGCGTTCTTTGATTTTTGGTATTCAGTATGTCTGAAACATTTCCTAATTTTTTAAATTAGAAGAATAAAGCACAAGCCATAACGAAGGGAAACATGCACAATTTGGGTCAGAAAGTGGCTCTTCTGCGTAAGGACATGCCTTGTCAGCCTCCGCCCTTGGAGTGTGTCCCCACTGACCTTCACAATGCCGCCCAGGTCGGGTGGAGGTTCCATCCTTCTCTACTCTCATTCCCCAGACGATGAATCTGGTGCCACACCTCTCGGACACTGTGATGTGTCTTACAAGTAGCTCCTTGGTCCATCCTGTAGGAAGCGTTCTTAATCATTGGGCCCTGCTGAGGCCTCCGCAGCATGTGTCCCAGGCCCGTGTCCTTCTGCACCCCAGGGCCTGCCTTCCATCCCACAGACACCCAAGGACACATCAAACCCAATCTGCCCCGAAGCAAACACCACTCCCCAAAACTATTTCTCCCACTGTGAATTCCAGTCTCCTTTAGAGTAAAAGCAGCAACACTGATTTGTTCTCAGCTCCCCTCTTTCTGTCACTCTCTCCACAACCCACACCCATCAGCAAATCTTATTGGCTTTAATTTCAAAATACACATTCCATCAACATGTATCCAAGCCTCACCACTGCCCCCCGGACCCCAGCACCGTTGGCCTGTACCACTGGCTGACGGAGCCTCCCAGGCTTGCCGGCTCCCACCATCCACCATCCGTGCACTATGGTTTCTTCTCCATATGGATTCCTTAAACCCTTTCCAGGGCTTCCCCACATTCCAGAAGTAAGTAGAAAGGCCTCTCTGTGGGTTGTAGAGTGCACACCAGTGGGCCACCAGTTTCTCCCCTACCCATCCTGTCCCTGCTCCCTCTACAGTCCCAACAGCCATCCAAGGGACTTCTCCCTGGTTCCCAAAGAGGCCCAGGCAGGCTCCAATAGCCCCGCCTTTCGTTGTGCTCTTCCCTCTGCCCGGGCCCCTCTTTACCTAGCTTTATGGCTCTCCTTCTTCTCTCCACTCAGGTCTCTGGTCACATCTCATCACCCCCAAGTTGCATAACAGCCCTATTGCGCTCCTTCTCCTTGCCTGGATTTTCTTCTAGAACAGTGCCTGACCCAGAGTGGGCACTCAACACACCTTTGTTGAAATCCTGAATTAATAATAACACTTCTCAAGCACCAGCTGGTCACAGGCATTCACGCATACATTAATTCATTTTGGACCCACCAAAGGTCTCTGAGGGCATCCTGCTGGAACAGCACAGGTGACCCACCCTGGGGCAGTGTGCAGAGGCACTCACCAGTGCCAATTCTGTGCTGGAACCCAAGCCCCTTTCTTTTTGCTCTTTCCCCTGGACCACACTGCAGCTCTCAAAGGAGGAAAGCAAGCAGAAGCGACATTCAACTGTCTGTCCTGTGCTGCCGGGGGTGGCGTGGGTCACATTGACAAAATGATTCTCATCTTCACAAATACCCTGGGAAATTAACAATATCTCCATTCTAGAGATCAGAAAACTGAACTTTCTGAGAGCTTAAGGCATTAGCTTGAAAATCACCACTTCCACTCAATGACAAGACGTGCCCATGTCTGCCTCTTCCACAGCTTGTGCTTTCTTCAAGACATCCATCCTGCTTGCCTCAGAGGTCCATTCTCATTCCCGTAAAAGGCTTCCTTCCCTGGAGCCTCTCAATAGCACAGGCTTCCCCATCCCTGCCTTCTGGTGAATGAGTCCAGCTCTGTCTCCTTCCCTCTCCTCACTCCCTCCCTCTGCTGCGGGGATCTTTCCCTAGAACTTTCACCCTCTTCTCATTGCTTACGCCTGCTGTAGTCTCAGAGGAGCAATTGTTCTCACGGGCCACCCAGAAGTTGGCCATGAGAAAACAGGTTAGGTCGAAGGGAGCGAGTGGGAGAACATCCAGTGCTAGAAGGCAGATGGTGCCCAGCTTGCAAATGGGTTTGTTTGCTAGAATTTCTTTGGAGGACAGTCCTAAGAGACTCGAAGCACATTTTCCCATAGAAACAATATTATCGATGATGAGTAGGGCCTTGGGGTCATCCACGAGGCCCTGAATAATGTAAATGTCTAATCAAGATCCTCTTAGATCCTCCTAGAATTATTGAACCTCACTAGCAAGTCAAAATAGTCACATGTATTCTGTGGAAAAATAGGATTTGAGTTCCAGCTGGGGACACAAGAATACTTCTGTTCACATTATTCATCTCATGCCTGTCTCTGTGTGAGATTCTCCTTGCCATGCCCCCCATCCCAGCTGAAATTCAGCAGAGGTGGCTGTTGGCCTCAGGTAGTAGAAGGTGCTGGGCATTGGAAGGAGGGCAGAGTGATGGAGGGCTCCCTGAGTAGGGGTTCCTTTGGCCGGAACCTGTGCTTAGAACCTGGACATGGTGGTGGCACCAGTGTCAGGATCCCGTGCATATTGGGGAGTCTACTGTCGTGTGGCACAATGACCAGGAGCCAGAGTAGTGACAGGATGTTAGCAGCAGGGAGGCCGTCTCCATTCAGAGGGCAATAAGTGCACATGTGTGCTGCTCCATGTGTATCCTGATGTCCTCGGAGAATACGGATGAATAGGTGGCAGTGCCCACTCGTGAAAAGCACCCAGAACTGGCACCGGCAGGCCCCAGTCCTTGCACCACTCCCTTAGCTGAGAGCTCTAAGTAACATGTAGCCTCTCAGAGCCTTATTTTCCTTTGTTGTTAAGTGGAAAAATCCCATCTCAGCGTCACGATGACCATCTATTACGATATGATTGTGAAACTGCTTTCTAGCCTATTCGATGCTATGTTAGTAGTATGCTTAGCACTACACAATGGGCCACATGCTCTCCAAAAATTAACATTTTTTGGTACAAAACAACTAAGAGGGGGACATATAAAAAACTTTGATCTAGCCACTATGATTTGCCTTTTTTTTTTTTTAAAGACTGCTAGCAACTGAGAATTATCTAAAGAGGGAGATTTCAACCCAAACACCCATGTTGTTCCAGGCCAAGAACTGGCCACTCTCACTCCTTGTCCTCCATGTCTGTTCACCTCCATCCACTCAGACCATGCAACCTAGCATTCTTCCCTTTAGAAAAATTGACTTTTCCAGCAGCATCCCCCTTCCCTTATTTTTTGTTTGCTGTCCTGCTGGAGAGGAATCTAATCAATAATCCTTTTTTTTTTTTTTTAACCAATAAAAATTGAATAGATCACATTGTAGATGTAGATTTCTGGAGGAAAAAAATCCTTATCCAAACCCCCACATGTAGGAATGTTGAGATGAGACCGGTTGTATTCCACGAGTTGCGTGTAGTAAGGGGACATTAACAAGCCAAGGACAATGTCTTGGAAAGCATTTTTTCCCCACCTGCTGAATTATTTCTCCCCAGTTTGGGGACATAACATTTCTATGTGAAAAGTAAACATTGACTTGACTGACTCCTTTTAAGTGCCTGTTTTTTTGTAGGTGAAATTCAACCTATTTAGTGCTTTGCCATTTCAACACGTGTTTGTAAACTTATTAGTCAATGTGTCACATTCTCTGTTCTAAAGTCCTAGACTGTATTGTATCTTTGAAAATTGAAGCCATAGACACAAACCATTTTCAAGTTGGTGAGACATTAAAAATGATGATGTCCTACAGTGTTTCTCTAGAACCTCGCCTTTCAAGAGCTTGGCACCTGCTACATCATTACTGTGTAGCCACCAGCTTTGAGATCAGATGCCACAAGTTCTCATCTATTTGTCTCTGGACTGATGAGTCAGTGTACAATTTGGTTCTAAAATATTACAGCTGGACAGTGGCATAGGCAGAACTTAGAATGCTGAGTGCTTCTCTCCCAGAGCTAGTTCTGATAGTTTTGTACACGAGGTGCGAGACTGTGGGAAATGCCAAACTCATTAGAATGCAGGTAAGCAGGACCTCACCTTTATTATTGTTTGAAAATCAGCAGAATCATTAGAAAGTATTCTCAGCGTTGCTTTAAAATAAAATTCTAGAATTGTCCATTGTGCTGTGTTACAACTCAGCACATCTTTAATTCTCTGGGGCTGATAAGTTCTTTTTTTTTTTTTTTAATTGTAAAAGCCTCCTTCTATCATCATCTTAAACTTAAAAAAAATTCAGTATCTGTTTTTAGTTATCTAGGGAACATGAAGAATGTTGTAGGAAATTCAATAAAATCTAGATTATCAGGTATGTCTTCATGGGTAGAACAGAATATGGCTATGGATGGGCTGACTTGAGAATGGTTTTATCCATGCCTTTATGATTATTGGGCTGGAGGTGAATGGTCTTGAGAGTTTCCCAAACACTTGGAAAGAAAGCATCCTTGATTTCTATCATCAACATTTTTATACTTCTACTGGGAAAGATGTAGAAGGTCATGCATTTGCATCTGACATAAAACAGACAGTGTTAATGAATTTGCCACCTGAAATACTGAAAAAAGCACACTGGTGATCCACTTCATAGACACGTTATTAGAAATAAGACACAGAACATGTCAATTCTCTGGAGCAATGGGACACATTAACCAGGGTTTTATTTGATGGAAAACTCATTGCAAATAAACTGATTGGGGGGTTACTAAAAAGAAACCTTGTGATTTCAATCTGTAAAAATAGAGATATAAAATATAATTATAGAGATAAAAGTAGATATAATATAATATATAATATATAATAAAACAAAAGATAAATTTTTTATTTTATTTTTTAAAGATTTCATTTATTTATTCATGAGAGATACAGAGAGAGAGGCAGAGACATAGGCAGAGGGAGAAGCAGGCTCCATGCAGGGAGCTCCATGTGGGACTCGATCCCAGGACCCCGGGATCACACCCTGAGCCTAAGGCAGATGGTCAACCACTGAGCAACCCAGATGCCCCTAGATAAATCTTTTATACTCCAAGCCTGAAACATGCACTTATTTTTGGCACTTTTATCCCTGATCATCTTGATGACATACGCAGTTATTTCATTAGAGCAGTGGATAAATTGGAATGCAGACTTGTATCCAGAAGTAAACAGCCAGAATAATGAAAGACCTAAAGCCATAGAACCGTTTCACAGTACAGAAATATTTCTTTTGCCCTGCAAAAGAATTAAGAAGATAATAATTACTTGCTGTAGGAGAGGATGTGTTTAAACATAGACTTGGACGACCAGAAAGATTCCAGCAGACGACCGCTCTTTTGACATGATGATGTTAGGATCCTTTCCAACCCTGCCCTTCCGGGCAGCTGTGGGTACACTTCTATGGAGGTGCCATTTCATAAAATTGTGTCCTTTTTAAATGAAAAAAAAAATTTTTTTTTTAAACTTTGTAGTATTTTCCTTAATCACCTGGATTGGGGCTGCCCAATACTTTGTTGAGATGATGGAAATGTTTTCTGCACTGCCCAGGATGATAGCCACTGGCCACATGTAGTTAACAAGCACTGGAAATTTGCTACTCCAATTGAGGAGCTGGATTTTAATTTTAGTTAACTTTAATTTTAATTTGAACACCCACATGGGACTGGTGGTAATGGTCCTGGGAAGCGCAGGTCAACATATTGCCTTTCTTTTCCATTTCACCTTGCTAACAGCTTTGGCATTTGGTCTTTTGCCTCTTCCAGGTTCATCTAAATGCTTTGAAGAATTAAAATCTAATATCCAGATTACTAAATGTGAACTCTTTCTTTTCAAAATTCCTTCTAGCTACTTCCCAAGTTCCATATCCAGGTTCATCACATTTTTTCTTATCAACTGACGTCTGCTTCAGGGCACCGTCCCCCCGTTCCTTGCATGTTGAAATATTGATTGCAGAAATTAAGTTCTGCTAGTACCTTCCTTTTGGCAGCACTCATATTCTCTTGCGAGTTCTCCAGAAATGGTGTTTTTCAAAAGGACTTGAATTTGCTGCACACTCCCCAGTGTAAACTGATTTGTATGACATGGTAGGCAATCCCCTAAGGCTTGCCAACAGTTTGGAAGGAAAATATATTTGATGGTTGTATTGTATTTTTTCACTTGGTTTCAAAACTTTAAAAAAATATAAACACCGTTTTGGATTTGAAGCAGTTTATTCTTGGTTTGATGCAAATCTTCTTAACCCATTATTAAGCCCCGTGATTAAGGAAAATCACTTCCCCAAAATCAATACCATCAATACCCCAAATCAAGATCCATCCAGTTAATTTAGGAAAATACTCAGTATTTTCTATATGGGGGAAATCATGAATATCATTCATTTACTTGAGATGTGTTGTTAGGTATGGAATGATTTGTAGTGAAAACAGAAAAGCACTAATCAAATGTGAGGTATTGCTTTTGTTTGCTTTTGGTCTTTTTTGGGTTTTTAAAAACTTTTTATTTTGAGATAGCTGCAGATTTATATGCAATTATAAGAAATAATTCCTTCATCCAGTTTTCCCCAATGGTAATACCTTGCATGATTGTAATACAGTATCACAGACAGGAAATTGACATTAATGCAATCCACTTATTCAGATTTCTCTAGTTTTATGGGACTCATTTATATGTGTATGTGTGTGTACTTAGTTCTATGCAGTTTTACCAACACATGTGGATTCATGTAAATACCACAGTAGTCCATGTACAGAACAGTTCCATCACAAGGATCCCTCACTACCCTTTATAGGCAACATTAATTCCCACCATTCCAACTTCCGTAATCCTTATCAACCACTAATACCAATGTTCTCCATGTCTGTAATTTTGTCACTTCATAAATGCTGTGTACATAAATTCGTCTAATAGGTAACTCTTTCATTTTGGCTTTTTTCACTTAACATGATTGTGTCGAGATACATCCAAAATGTTGCTTGCATCAATAGTTCATTTTAGGGATCCCTGGGTGGCTCAGCGGTTTGGCGCCTCCTTTGGCCCAGGGCGGGATCCTGGAGTCCCAGGATCGAGTCCCACGTCGGGCTCCCGGTGCATGGAGCCCGTTTCTCCCTCCTCCTGTGTCTCTGCCTCTCTCTCTCTGTGTGTCTATCATAAATAAATAAATTAATTAAAAATAGTTCATTTTATTGCTGAATAGTAGTCCATATAACAATGTTTAACCATTCGCCTAATTAGGGACATTTGGGTTGCTTCCAACTTTTGCTATTACAAATAAGGCTGCTATGAACATTTGCGAAGGGATTTCTAGGTGAACATCAGTTTTCATTTCTCTGGGATAGATATCCAGGAGTACAATAGCTGGCTCATGTGGTAAATGCACATACAGTTGTGAAAGGAACTGCCATATTCTGTTCCAGTTGGACTGTAAATTACATTCCCACCAGCAATGTATGAGTGATTGAATTTTTCTGCATCGTAACCAGGATTTGGTGCTATCACTATTGTTTATTTTAGTTATTCTGATGTCTTAATTTACATCTCCATGGTAGCTAGTACTATTGAACATTATTCATATGTAGTTACTAGCCAAGTGTATATTACATTCAATGAAATGTGTCTTTTGCTAATTTCTAATTGGATTTTTGATATTTCATGCTTTTTACTTTGTTGAACATGTGGTCTACAAACATTTTTGGTAGGTCTCCAATTTGTTTTTTAAACTCTCTTAACATGGTCTTTCACTGAAAAAAAGTTTTTAATTTTAATAAAACCCAATTTATCAATTTTTCCTTTTATGGATCCTCCTTTTAGTGTCCAGTCTAGGAACTATTCACTTAGTCCTAGGTCTCAAAGATTTTTCTCCAAGTTTTCTTTTCTGAGCTCTATAGTTTTACATCTTACATTTATTTCTGTGATCCATTTTGAGTAAGGTTTTTATTAGTGTGAGGTTAGGTTGCCTGTGGATAGTCATTTGCTCTAAGACCATTTGTTGAAGGTCTATCTTTCTTCTTTTTTAACTGATTTTTCACCTTTGCCAAATATATTGAGTCTTACAATCATTAACACAGTATATCTCTCCATTTACTTAGTTCTTCAATGATTTCTTTCATCAGCATATCATCATTTTCAGCATACTTATTTTGTATAAGGTTTGTTCATCTTCTTTATAGGAATTGAAAATAGTGTTGCTTGTATTCAGTTTTCACATTTTCCTTGTTAGTATATAGAAATGTGATTACTTTTTGTATTTTTATCTTGTATCCTGCAACCTTGTGGAAGTCACTTCTAGCAAGTCAACCTTAACAAAAGGTGTTTGGTTTTTTGTTTGTAGATTATTTGGGATTTTTTTACATAGTTATGTCATCTGCAGAGGGACATTTTAATTTCTCTCTAACTCATATGCCTTTCATTTATTTTTCTTTTCTTACTATGGGGCTATAATTTATTTACTTACTTTTGAATAAGAACGGTAAGAGTAGATATCTTTGCTTTGTTCCTAATCTTAAAGAAAAGTATTCAATCTTTTAGCATTAGGTATGATGGCAGCTATTGGGTTTTGTAAATGCTTTTTATCAAGTTAAGGAAATGCCCTTTTTTCTTTCTTTGCTGAGAATATTTTTCACAAATGGATGTTGGATTTTTGCCTAGCATTTTTTCTACATCAATTGGTATGATCATATGATTTTTATTTTTCAACCTATTGATATGGTGAATTGTGCTAATTTATTTTCAAATGTTAAACCAGCTTTGCATAAATGGAATAGATCCCATTTGGCCATGATGTATACTTTTTTTTTTTTACACATTTAATTTGCTAATATATAATGAGAATTTTTTAGATTAAAGTTCATGAGGCTTTGATCTCTAGTTTTCCTTTTTTGCACTAATCTTTTGTCTAGTTTTGAGCTCAGGGTAATACAGATCTCATAAAGTAAGTTTGGAAATGAACTTTAATTTTCTATATTCTGGAAATAATTGTGTAAACTTGGTGTTAATTCTTTAAGTGGTAAAATTTTCCAGTGAAACCATGTGGACTTTTTTTTGCATGTATTGAAATGATCATATGATTTTTATACCTCATTTTGTTTATGTACTGTATCACAATGATTAAATTGCAGATGTCAATCCATTCTTGCATCTGTGGAGTAAATCCCACTTGATCATGGTGTATGATCCTTTTAAAGTATTGTTAAATTTGGTTTCCTAATATATTTTGTTGAGGATTTTTACATCAATGTTTGTCAGGAATATTGGCCTGTAATTTTCTTTTTATTTTTTAAGATTTTTACTTATTTATTTCCTTGAGAGAGAAAGTGTGTGAGCAGGGGGAGAAGCAGAGGAAGAAGCAGACTCTCTGCTGAGTAGGGAGCCCAATGCAAGGCTCGATCCCAGGACCCCGGATCATGATCTGTCCAAAGGCAAACACTTAACCTACTGGGTCACCCAGGTACTCCTGACCTATAATTCATGAATATATTGATAACTTCTCTTTAATTTCTGATTTTATTTGAGTCTTCTCTTTTTCACTCTTGGTGAACCTAGCTTAAGTTATATCAATTTTGTTTATCTTTTCAAACAAACAGCTCTGAATTTCATTGATCTTCTCTATTGTAATTTTAGTCTTTATCTCACTTATTTCTGCTCCGATCTTTATTATTTTCTTCCTTCTATTAACTTTGGGTTTTATTTCTTCTCCTTTTTCTTGTTCCTATAGGTCCAAAGTTGGATTGTTTAAGATTTTTTTTTGTTTCTCAAAAAAGAGGTTGGCCTATTACAATCACTTTTGCTGTGTCCCATAGATTTTGGTATATCTTATTTCCATTTTGTTTAATTTGTTTACACATATTTTTTAAATTTCCACTTTGATTTCTTGCTTTGTCTTCCTGATCACTGATCCATTCTTCTTCATCCAGTCTGCTGTGTAACTTCTCTAGTGTAGTTTTCAGTTCAGTTATTGTTTTTGGGTTCTGTGTTTGGTATTTCTTATGTTTTCTATCTCTTTGTTGTAATTATCACTGTGTTTAACCATTCTTCTCCTAAGTTCAGCAACTATTTTTTTAAAAAGATTTATTTGAGAGAGAGTGGTGGGGAAGGGCAGAGAAGGAAGTTGAGAGAGAATCCCCACAGACTCTCTGCTGAGTGTGGAGCCCAACCGAGTGGAGCTCAGTCTCATGACCCAGGAGATCACGACCTGATCTGAAACCAAGAGTTGGACGCCCAATCAAGTGAGCCACCCAGGCACCCCCAGGGGACATTTATATAACCATTATTTTGAACTTTTTGTCAGGTAGATTACTTATCTCCATTTCCTTAATGGCTTTTTCTAAAGGTTTGTCTTATTTTTTTCATTGGGAAAATATTCTTTTGTCTACTTATTTTTCCTGATTCTCCATGTTTGTTTCTATGTTATAGATGAAATAGGTACTTCTTCCAGTTTTATAGAAATGGCCATGTGTAGGAGACTTGTAAGGGCCAGAAGTGCAATCCTCCGTTGCCACTAAAGCCAAATGGTCAAGGTGTATACTCTTGCATAGGCTGCATATGTCTACTGGCCACAACAGGTCTGCAACTGCAGCAATGAGGGGTGGGGCAGGTGCTTACCTGGCTGACTCTGGTGTACCTGTGGCATGGGTTGGGAGGCTGGGGTACTTGCCTGGCTACAGAATGGGGTATGAGGCATGCCCAGCAGTGCTAACAGATTAGAGGGATCTTGCCAATATGGCATTTGCTTGTGCACACATTAGCAAAGTAGAATAAGGTAACAAAAATGGTGAGAATCCCCAGTGAGAGTCCTAGTGGGTTCCTGTCTCTTCAGCAGCCATTTAAAATTAGAAAGTAGGTATTTCCATATGGTCTACACATTTTCAAAATTACTACTTTTGCACTGGGTCCCAAAGCGAGTGGGTCTGTGTGTGAGCCCTGAGCCCTAGAAGAGTGGATTCTCCACTCCTTACAATTATATGGTTCTCCGGGATGCACTGCCCATTGTTTTAGAAACCAAACATTTTGGGGGCTCATCTCTTCGGTGGAGGACCCAAGAGCTGGGGGTGCCTTACATGGGGTCAAACCCCTTGTTTCTCAAGGAAAACTTCCATATTTTTGAAATCCCTCCTGATTATGGGTTGTACATGCCTGGGGTAGGATTTTCGGTGAGAATGTCTCTGCCTTTCCTACCTATCTCAGTGAGACATCCAAATTTGTTGTGGATGTGCTGTTCTTTTAGTTTTCAGGATTTTTTTTAGAAGAAATTATTCCATATGTAGTAGGTTTGTTGTGTCCATGGGAAGAAGTGAATTCAGGATCTTCCTATGCAACCATCTCGAACTGCCTTCTACATACATTGAGCACCATGTCAGATGATGTTATAATTTTTCCTTCAATCATCAAATATAATTTTAAAACTCACAAGAAGGATAGTCTATTATATCTGCCTTTATTTTTACCCATTATGATGTTCTTTTCTTTCTGAAGTTCAGAGTCTTCTTGTTTTATCATTTCTTTTCTGTTTAGAGAATTTTCTGTTTATAAGGGTAGGTTTGTAATCAACAAATTCTTATCGCTTTCCTTTTCTGAAATACTTGATTTCTTCTTCATTTCTGAAGGGTGTTTTTGCAAGATACACAATTCAGAAATGACCGCTCTTTTCTTTTGGTTTAAAAAAGTTCCAATTCTTTCTGTCACACATGATTTCTGATGAGAAATCTCTTGTCATTTGAACTGTTTTTTACTATGAGTAAGCTGATGTTTTTGTCTGACTGCTTGCAAGATTTTTTCTTTGTCTTTTGTTTTCAGAAGTTTAATTATGATGTGTCTTGGCATAAATTTCCATGGGGGTCATCCTATTTGGAGTTTGTTCACATTCTTACAACAGTACATTTTAGTCTTTCATCAAACTTTCTGAAGTTTTGGGCCATTATTTGTTCAAATATTTTTTCAGAAAGTCCCACTTTCTCCCTTTCTTCATGTGAGACTCCAGTGATAGAAATGTTAGCTCTTTTCTTATTGCCCTGATTCTCTGTGCAATTATTTTTTTCAGTCTATTTTCTCTCTGTTGCTAGACTGCTAAATTCTATTCATTCATCCTCATGTTTATTGACTTTGTTCTTTACATCTTTACTATGTTGCTGAACACATCAGTAGTTTTTAAAATTTTTGTTATTGTATTTTTTTGGTTCTAAAATTTCCATTTTTTTAAATAATATGTTTCTTCTAATTTATGTTCAGATTTCATATTTTTTCATTTGTTTCATTTATTCATGAAGTATTTGTATGTCTGCTTTATAACTCTTGTCAGATAATTCCAACAACTGATTTATCTTGATGTTGGCATATGTTGATTGGCTTTCTCATTTAAGTTGTGATTTTCCTGGTTATTACTATGATGAATGAATTTCAGTTGTATCCAGGACATTTTGGATATTATGTTATGGGTCTCTATATCCTTTTCAATCTCTCTCTCTCTCTCTCTCTCTTTCTCTCTCTCTCTCTTTTGAGCAAACAACCCTCCACTTAGCATGTAGCATGAAGGCTAGATGGGTCTTTATGGTTACCTTCCTACTGAGCCCACCCAACTCTCTGCCGGATGACCATGACACTATCATGGCAGGGTCATTAGAGTACCATGTTTTCCATTGGTAAGGTGGAAGTGTTTGTTTCCCATTTTGGTCCTGCTGACCTCCACAGGGCTGGAAAATCAGAGTGCCACTGCCTGCTTCTGTGGGAGTGGGGTTGGAGTGATAAACTAGAAGATCCGCTCTTGGCTTCCACTGGAACCACCAGGCAATAGTGGTAGAGAGGTCTTACATTGGTATTTGCCCAGAGTAAGGCAGATATTGAAAAACTGGTTTGTGGTTCAGTTAGACCATCCTTTCCTGGTTCTTTGGCTTGGAGGAATGGGCTTTTCTTGCCATTTATTTTGTCTCAGGTTGGAGGCTTCTGTAGTACTGTGTCCAGGATGTATAGAAGGCAACAAGGAAACCCAGAAAACTCTCCTCAGTGCAATTCCTCAAGTCCCAAGATACCTTGGCAGTCATCTTTTTGTTTCAAGTTCTTAGAATTTTCCTATGATTTTTGTTGCTTTATGTCCAAAGTTTTTAGTTGGAACAGGGAGGACTTGGGAGAAATGGGGCTACTTCATCTTGGTCAGAACTGGAAGTTCATGGTATTGCTTTTCACGTAATACTTTATTAAGACTTCATCTTTGGGATGCCTGTGTGGCTCAGTGGTTGAGCATCTGCTTTTGGCTCAGGGCGTGATCCCGGAATCTGGGATCAAGTCCCACATCGGGCTTCTTGCAGGGAGCCTACTTCTTTCTCTGCCTGTGTCTCTGCCTCTCTCTCTCTCTCTCTCTCTGTATCTCAGGAATAAATAAATAATAAAATCTTAAAAAAAAAGATTTCATCTTTTCTAATGGTAAAATAAATAGCCTCCCTTCAGAAAGAGTCTCTATGCACAGATTTCAGGCTAGAACCTCAACATGAATTTGAATCATTGCTGGTCATCTTGAAGCAATTCTCTTAGCTCCTGCCCCTAAAACCCTGCAGTGTTAATTATAATAATAATAAGGAGAAGAACTTAAATTCTCAAGGGCTTAATATATGCTAGGTTCTGGGTTAAGTACTTGGCAGAAATTTTTAAATTTAATTTTCTAAAGTAGTACATGAACTAGATATGATTATCACCCTCATGTTCTAGATGAAGCCACTGATGCTAAAAGAGACTAAAATATTTGACTTCAAAGCCACATAGCTTGAGAGTGGCAAGACTTTTCCAACTTAGTGATTCAAAAATCTTCTGATGTTCATATTCAAATACAGGTAACAAGCCCTACTCCCAAAGATACTGATTTGGTGGGTATAAGGCCAGGCCCAGCAATATGTAAAATTGACTTGGCAGGCTAGAAAGCTGAGGTAGGAAGCCCTCTACTCAGACTTTGACAAACATCTAAGGCACTGAGGCATATGCTCCATCTTTGTGGTAAGATGGCTTTCATCAAAAAAAAAAAAAAAAAGATGAAGAAAATAAGCAAACTTGCCCTTTTTAAAGAAAACAAGAATTTGGGGATGCTCCTCTCTTCTGGGTTTTGCCCAAGAAGATGTCCAGTACTTTCTAATATGCTCTAAGGGGTTTACTGCACATTCACTATCATACCAGAGTGGTCATTTGGATGTTTCTTGAATGCTCTGTTTCATAGGAAACAAAATTGTGGTTATCCTTAAAATATATATCATGTGTTTGGATGTTTTTGACTTTATAACACTCTTTTTATAGTGTGCCAACTACCAGATCCTTTTATAGTGTATAAAAATAGTCACTTTCCTCACATAAACTGTTTTATACATTGTCATGTAATTTTAAGGTACAAAAACTTTCAGAGAAAGTTTAATCCAGAGAGGAATCTTAATTTACAACACATTATTATTATAATACCCTTTTTCTTTCACATGATTCAAAATGTCATGTAGAAACTTTCTACTTAGAGTTTTTCTTATTTACTTATTTTTGTTAAGAAATTGACATTTGACAAATTATCCCTGAATCACTGCTCATCAAAGACTTTCTAACTCAGGATAATCTTTAATCAGGGACCAGGTCTTCTGGTTTGATGGACCTTGTGAATTTAAAGACTATTCTTAGTAACATTTTAAATTTGGTTTTCATTATCTTAGAATGTATGATCATTTACATGTTTAGATGATCATTTTGAGGTTTATCTTTGTGCTATCTTGTTAAAGACAAATCTCTGAACAAATTATTGGCTTAATTATGATTACACAGGAAATGTTTCAAATGTTCCTAAAAATAAGCATACTGAAACACAGAAAGAGTACCCTTTGTAGGCAAAGAACTGATTTACTATTTAAAATCCACTTGTGTATATTATTAAGTTTTCTTATGGATTTACAAGACATCTCTGGTCTAGTTTTATTTATTTGTAAAAAATGATGTTTCATATTTTTCATTTGCTTAAGCTGGATTATTACTCAGGCAAAATTAATGAAATTCCAATGTGGAAAGAATGTCTTCCCACTCAGCATGGATTGAGGATATCCTCACACATTTCAGAGACAACAGCCAACTCTACCCTTAGCGGAAGAAGAGAAACAAGTCTGTGTTCTAATAAGCAGTGCAAGGAGCTTTGTGTGGGAAGATAATATCACCCATGCATTTAATTAACATATAAAAAAAGTAAATGACCATCTTCAAATTTACAACGTGATGGTAAAAATGAAAACAACACTTCAGATATTTAATAGCTCTTCTTACCTTATGTGTTAAATACATTTAAATAATTCAAAAGGTACTAGGGAAGAATAACCACAGATTTAATGAACAAGAGAGTCAGCGGGGCATTTTGTAAGCACCAATCTAAATAGCTAACAAGGAGAATGTGAAAAAGGGGACAAATCAATAAGTAGGAAAATGTTTGTATATCACAACAGGCATGTATTATTATTACGTGAAATTTACAACACCCACTCACAAAGAAACATGGGGAACAAAATTAAATTAATGTACAATTGTAAAAATTATAGTGTCATATAAATAAAACCAAGTCTTATGTTTTCCAAATAGAAAAGCAAATAGTCATTAAAAATCCAAAGACCTTATGTTCTTCCAAGAAGGAATAAACATTTTTTAAGTCTGACAATGTTTTCCTGAGCTATTTTACATTGTTCATTGGGCCCTACTTATTGTTGTCAAAATTAAAAACTAACTTTTAAACAAATTAAATTAAGATAAAATTTGGTATCATTGTACTAACATCCAGATGGTCAATCCTTCTTTGTGCAAACAGCAAAATTACCTTTCATTGCCTTGTTTATTTCTGAAAATATAGGGGTCCTTTTTCTTCATGCATACATTCGTTCAATAAATATGTGTTGAGCATCTCAATTTGCTGGATTCTGGACATACAGTGCAAACAAAACAGATATGGTTCCTGCCCTCATGGAACTTAAAAACCCTCCCAAACACCTGTTTTTACCCAACCTATGATATGCATCTTGATACTCAAAAATTCTGCACAGCTGTTGCAATATTTCATCTTCAGAATGTTTCAGGTGTCCATCCTCATGGATAGTGTAAGTTTAAGTTGCACAATTGGACAAACCAGATGTAGTGAGAACAAACACATTGCATTTAACTCTTTTCTGTTTGTAACTATTTTGGCTTATAGTCAACACTAGGGTTTTACCTTGCTTTGGGGTCTGTTTGACAGGATTTATTTTGCTAGAATCTTGGTCTGAGGCTATGAACATTTTTGAGTTTCATTGTTTTAAAACTCTGGGAACTAAATTCAAAGCTTAGTTGAATGAAATCATTCATTCACTCACTCACTCACATTTGGCAGATACTTGTTGAGGAAAACAGACAATGTTCCCTGTCATTGTCAAGTTTACATTCTAAACATTCTAGAAGTTTAAATTCTAGACAAAGAAGAGTAGACATATATGAAAAGTACTGTGGAAAAAAGAGAAAGTAAAACAGAATAAGGGAGATTGGAAGTGGCAGGGTCCGAGTGGCAGGTTGAAATGTTAAATGTGGTAGTTAGGGTAGACCACATGGTCAAAGAAGTTGAAGGATTTAAGGAAATAATTAGTGTAGGTATCAGAAAGAAAAACGTTCCAAGCAGGGAGATTGGCTGAAAAAAGCCCCTAAGGATGAGCATGTGTGTTGAAGAACAAGGCCAGCATTCCTTGAGCCAGGTGAGTAGGATTGGGGAAGGTAGGAAGGGAAGTCAAGGGCAGCTTAGTGGGGAGGCAGGTAGATTATGTAGAACCTCAGAGCCCACTGTCAAGAGTAAAACAAGGAAAGCCTTGCAGAGTTTTGAGCAGAGGAGTGATATGATGTGATAAGTTTTTAAAAGGTGACTCCAGCTGCCTTATTGAGAATATATTGCAAGGGAAGCATGCAGACAAAGGGTCATGATGAGAGGCTCCCACAGAAATCCAGGCAAGAGGTGATGGTGGCTAGGACCAGGATGTTTGTAAAAAGGAGTTGGATTCTGTATATATTTAGAAGTAGAGCCAATAGGATTTGCTAATGAGTTGGATATGGGGTGTAAGACAAAGAGGAGTCAGGATGACTCCGTTTATACACTTGACTCCATTTATACACCATATAAACAAGGTTTAATGTTTCTTTACTTCTGTATATCATAGATTTCTAGTGTCCTTGTTTCCTAATCTAAGAATCTAGTTGGATGGGGTTTGTGCTTTCTTTCTTTCTTTCTTTCTTTCTTTCTTTCTTTCTTTCTTTTTTTTGTCTAATCCTTCATCATGTGGTAGGTGCAATGGGGGATGCAAAACGAGCGGAACATTAATTCTGGTCTCAAAAGATCTCAAGAGGTAATACAATTAGAGATTGAGATACACCATTGAGGAAAAAACAGATCAAATGTTATAGGGGATCAGACAAGAGAGATGTTCCTTAGAAATGTGAGAGGAAAGATGGCTCAACATCAAGTTAGCTTGAGCAGAGCGTCAAGAATAACATGGGCTTAAGCATTGCCATGCTGACATGCATTCCGGGTGGACAAAGGGATCGGCACCGTGTCAGGTCCAGGGAAGAATGAGGTCAGTTTAGCTGGACGGAACAGCTGGGAATAAAGATTAGACAAGCCATCTTCCTATTTCAGAGTGCTTTGGCCCAAGGAGGTGGCAGGAAAGATGAGAAGTGTGGGAAGAGGTAGCACCACTGGGATAGTGAGATGAGAGGCAAGGCTGGGGATGAAAGCACTGTCATTGAGAGTATGATCATGCCAAAATAGATACAGGGGCATGAAGCAAAAGCATTTTCTAAAATCTTTCCATCTGGACCTCAGAGGTAAACTGAAAGGGAAAAAAAACTAACATCAATTCTCGCAACAAATAGTGAACACATCTCTGTTTCCCAGCAGCAAGTTTAGGGACCTATTTTTCTTGATCCTCTATTTGCTTGGGCTATGATTGTGGTTTGTGTGATCTCAGACACTATTGGGAAGGCAGGGAAGAAGACGGTTAATATAAGGTTGATTCCTTTAAGATAAAGATTAAGAAGCACAGAAAAATTTTATTAAATTATAAAAGACCTTCAGAAGTTTACAGAAGAACTTTTCAAAGCTTATTTGTAGTAAGAGCTGCAAATAACCACCTGCTCCAGCTCTGTTCAGTTCCTCCCCTCCAAACTGAATCGAAATGCAATCTGGCTTCTCTGACTGGAAACTTCTTCCGGTATTTTCCTTAATGGAGCACAGAGGCAGAGGAGGTGAGGAGAAGGTCACTACTTTGAAGGTCTATGAAGCTTAAAATGTTCTGGCTACAGATCGCAGCTGAACCAATTTTGTTTTCCATGGTGAAGTCTAACCAAACAAAATCCTGGGAATGTGCCCAAAGAGCTTGTATTGGATACTTGAATTTTATAAGGCAAAGAAGTGGGAGAATTGATTATTTTGGCAAAGAACACATTGTCAGCAAGGTGTTTCTTCACCCTTTTTTAGCATTTTCATAAGTGTTGAAAATAATTAGAAGCAAACACAAATGTTGGAAAGAAGCGTTCAGGGGAGCCCTTCCTCCGTCCAACGTTTTTTGGAGACCTCAGCCTCAAGTTTGGGTAGCACACTCTGAGGGGAGATGGCATGTTTGCTAATGAATATGAATAGGATTTCCTTATGGGCCATATATTTTTCCAGCAGGAAATGGATAATCTACTATGACATTTCAGTGGGTTGGAACAAGATAGATAAATCAAATGCAAGTTGCCCTGTTTCTTTTTCAAGTGAAAGATAAATGCCTTAATGGATTAGCAATCATGAAATATATAAGTATTTATAATACAGTACTGCTTTATAACACCATCTGCCAAAGAATGGTATTTATTCAGCCACTGATATGAGAACAGATTTTCTTCCACATTATGCAGGGAGGAAATACATCCTAGTGTTAACGAGCATGCACTTTGTATTTAGCCAGCCCAAGTAGTAATGAAATTCTTTAGTTGACTGGCTGTGTAATTTTGATAACGTTACTTAACCCCACTTCCCTTGTTGATAAAATAGTGTAATAATAATCTTACTTTTTAAAGTCATTTAGTCTATCAAACAAAGTAATATATGGAAAGCATTCCAGCAAATGCCCAACACATGTAAGTACTCAGTATATAATAGCTGTTATCATCATTCCACTGGTCAAAATTGGCTCTGCACAAAATGAGAGTTTCAAAGTATTTGGAACATCTGAACTGAATGCTTTTTAAAGGAATGTTAAGGGGCTGGATTAAGGAGTCCCTCCTTTGGTCCCAGCAAATAGATCTATGTATTATAGTTGAGGCATATAATCAGTCTTCATAGGCTAGGTTATGCTGTAGTAACAAACAATCCCCCCAAAACATTGGCTGGTGATGACAAACGAATGTATCTCTTGCTCATGGTATATGTGCTTCATGGTTTTAAAGGACCCCAGACTGGTGGAGCAGTCACCATCTCACATGCTAACAAGACACCACACCAGAGAGACCTCGAGACCTCTTAAATCAACAATTGAGTGGTCTGGCCTAGAGGGCATACACAGCCCTTCCGTTCATGGTGCATTGGCTGGTCACGTGGCCTCACCCAACATCAAAGGGGTTAGGACATGTAATACCAGCATGCTCCTGGAAGGTGGGAACTGGAGAGTTGAGGAACCACACTGATGACTACCACTAGGCCATAGACATCATTGAAAATATCCTCCTACCTTACAGGTAGTGGCTCTTGAAGACTTCTTTATTGAGTTACAAAATAATGCGTTAAAATTCGTTACAGCAATAATGACAAATGGTGCTGGTGAACTCTGGATGAGACTACAGTGATCCATCCAAGCTGGTGGTACATACCAAATGTTTGCCTGGAGTTTCTGGGATGCCTGACCACAAAAGTTGTGCCACAGATTGAGTTCTTCTGTTAAAGAAGTCCAAAGCCATTCTGATTCTCTGTGGCTTTTCCCCACCACCCATGCAAGTTTAAATGGCTTTATCTGTTTTTATCTCACATCTAATGGGCTTGATGTGTTCTAACTGTGTGGCTCCATTTGGCGCCTTGGATGCTATGGCTGAGAGGCGCCATATAAAAAATATTGTTATTGTTATGATGATGAGTTCAAGCACTGGAGGGGAAATTGTGAAATAACTTGGTACTGGAGCTATCATTATTTTCAGCAAAATGAAGTTTGGCTTCTTATTACACTAGTAAGCCTTGAAGATTAAATGGTATCTACAGCATGTATCTTAGTGATGGGCCAAAGAAGTCAAAATAAAAATGTTTGATATAGCATTTCATATATTATAAAACAGATGTTTGCTTTTAAGTATTCTTGATATTTTTAAAAGTTGACACCCATATCAGACATCGAAAAAGAAAAGAAAAGATGCAGAGGCTTAGTTTTGATTTTCTTTATTCCTGCTTCCATTATGATCAGACAGGCCGGCTATGTTAATTAACTTAACCCTTAGTGTTGACCAGTTGCCAGTTTGCTGTGAGGTTGAGCAATGGATCATTTCATTGCTTTAGAAATGCATCATCAAGACGGGAGGTGCATGGAGTTCTGGAAAAAAGGACTGTTTAGGTCCCTTCCCTCATGATGATGTGATATTATGTTCCCATTACTTGAATATTCATTATGGTTTCCCACATGTTTTTGGCTACCTCTGTTTCCTGCAACTGTTTACATTATTAAGTTGGTCTGGATGATAGAAATGTAGCTTGAATTCTGTATATAGTTAGAGGAGCTTGGGATGTTTGCATAGATTGGGTAGATTCCCATTTTAGCCTAAGAGAATCATGGAAGTTTTCTAAAAGGAGATGAGACAAAATAGTCAGGGTCTTATTACTCAAAGGGCCTCAAACCACAGATGGAAAACACCACAGGGCTTGTCTGAGGAATTCTCTGGCACACCAGGAACTGGGCCCTCCCTGTGCCTTGAACCAGATAACTTTCCACAGCAAGCACAGGGAAGGTTTCATTCCTTTTGGGGCGGGTAGAAGGGAAGGCTTCGGAGCGCACTGCCCGACTCAGGATCAGGGGAGATCGGGAAGATATTGGTGGGGTTTGATTCCAGGGCTCACTACAAGGAAATAAGTGGCATATGACAAACTAATTTGAAAAGATGAGGTAGTAATGAATACACATGGCCTAAGATATCTGGTAGAACTGTAATCTAGAAGGACGGTGAGGACAGACTGGTCAGAAGATGAACTGTAAGTTGTCCTTGGCATGTTCTACTCCAAGGTGCCTGAGTTCAGCTTCAAACTTAGACCATCCTCTCTTTCTTTCCCTCTTCCCTTTTCCCTGGGAAGCAGTGCGCCCCATTGGCAAGGACCAGGGATTTGGGGTGAGACTAGGTATGAATCCTGGCTCTTCTTAGTAATTCTGTGACCCTGAGCAAATGACTCCCCCCCCATGCCTCTCAGTTTCCCCATATGTAAAAGAGTGACGATAATTGTAGATTCTGGCATTATCTGCAGGGCTGAATGAATCAAATGTGTAAAGCCCAGAAAGTAGTGTTTGGCACATAGCATTTTTAAATAAGTAAAATAAATTCCATGTTTTCAACGTTCCCTCTAATAGAACTAGTTAAAATGCAAGGGAGTATAACATTGGTTTCTGGTGTAGGTTCTGAAGCTGTTGAAAACAGTAAGTGTACTTATCAGATGCGTGACGTGAGTAATCTAACTTCCCTTACCCTGCCTTTTGCTATCTGTAGGAAGATAGAGAAAAATACCTATATCAAAGAGCTGTAATGCAGGGGCACCTGGGTGGCTCAGTGACTGAGCATCTGCCTTTGGCTCAGAGTGTGATCCTGGGGTCCTGGGATCGAGTCCTGCATCGGGCTCCCCGCAGGGAGCCTGCTTCTCCCTCTGCCTATGTCTCTGCCTCTTTCTGTGTCTCTCATGAATGAATAAATAGTAAATAGAATCTTTAAAAATTAATAAAAATAAAACAAAAACAAACAAACAAACAAAAACTCCCAAAGGGTTGTAATGCAGAATCAACAAAATAAACATTTGAAAAGTGGCCATTATGTAATATGTGCTTGAGGAATGGTTGATTCCTTTCTCTCTTTTCCTTTTCCTTTAAATACTTGGATCCTTGACTGTGAAGGATTTTTAAAAGTTAAAATCTTTATCCCTAACTTGCTGTTATGAATCTGAAAAGCAGCCAGGTGGTCAGTGTCCTGGGAGGTCATTAATGTCTGAAGTCGGCAGGTGACCTGGGCTCTGCTGAGGAATATAGGTTGCTAAGGGAGGCACCACAGCAGAAGGAGAGAAAATGGTAGCATCTAGTGTGTATTAAATGCCTCTTGTGTGCCTGGTACTCTTCTACTATCTTTTTTTCTAAATTCTCACAACTTGATGGGATAAGTGTCCTTATTATCCCTATTTTACAGAGAAAGATACTGAGGTACTGGTTGACTAGGTAAATATTCAAGGAGATACAGCCAAGATGGGAAGCTAGGCACTCTGGTTCCATAACCCACACTTTTTTTTTTTCAATTTAAATTCAATTTGCCAACATATCCATCATTAGTTTCAGATGTAGTTTTCTTTTTTTTTTAGAATGAATTTATTTTTTATTGGTGTTCAATTTGCCAACATACAGAATAACACCCAGTGCTCATCCCGTCAAGTGCCCCCCTCAGTGCCCGTCACCCATTCACCCCCACCTCCCTTAGATGTAGTTTTCAATAATTTATCACTTGCATATAACACCCAGTGCTCATCACATCACATGGCTTCCTTCATGCCTGTCACCCAGTTACCCCATCCCCCTACCCACCTCCTTTCCAGCGACCCTCAGTGTGTTTCCCAGGGTTAAGAGTCTCTCATGGTTTGTCTTCCTCTTTGATCCCCACCCCCCACTAGAGGATATTATGCTAAGTGAAATAAGTCAATAGGAGAAAGACACTTATCATGTGGTTTCACTCCTGTGGAACCTAAGAAATAGTGCAAGGAACCAGAAGAGGAGGGGAAACTGAATGCAGACCCCACACTCTTAATCGCCTTGCTATATCACTTCTCAAAAGCAGTGGCTACGAAGTCAGCAGACCTATCTGTGCATCTGCTATATGCTTTTACATGCATTTCATAACCCCTAGGAGCTCTGTGTTGCTCTTCTGTGATATGGAATACAATGCATTCATAAATATTAAAAAAGTGCCTAAAATCAGTGTGAGGATCGAATTAGATAACAGCCAGAAAGCAGTCGGCCCCAGGCCTCATTGACAGCAAAGACTCAGTAGTAGTTGCAGACCTTCCCTTGTATGACTTACAAACTAGGACTGGACTCCTCCTCACCTGCCTTGGCATTGTGTTGGCTTTCAACTCTTGAACTCTAGTTTCCTAGAATCCTATAGACAATCTCAGCATATTACACACAGTCTTCCCTTGGAGGTGGATGCAGCCTACAAACTGTGCCACCCCAGCCCCCTTCCTGGTGAGGGGTGTAGGTAGACCCAGAGCCTTGACACCAGTTATTAGACTGGGTGGTCTCCTCGAAAGAATGGCACCTGGGATTCCAGATTTGGTACCAAGTTATGTGCTCAGAATGGCTATGGTGGGCATTTATTTCAGTGTTTTCCAGATTGATTGCCTTTATTAAGGCAAAGAAAAAACTTCTCCACCTTAGTTTGTCCCTAAGCAGATCTGACTCAGTTTCCCTCCCTGCCTCTCTCTGTGGGGGCACAATGTTCACAATTCTTGCAGAAGTAAAAATGCCCTATTTTTGGCTGTCAAGTCAATGGGAATCTGTTTAAGGCCAAGGATATGGAATCTCTTTTATTTATTTATTTTTGGAATCTCTTTTAAAGAAATGCATTTCTCTCTAAACTGTCAGCTATAGAGATTTTTTTTTATTCCTTTAATTTGCTTCCTACAGAAGTATTTTTGATGCAGTAGAAATTGATAGAGAGCTTGGAGAGTAGAGAAAAGGCTCCCTAAGCAACTTATTAAAATCCTCAGCATCAAGGATGTTGGAATAAATACAGTTGCCATGAAAATATAATGTTTTGGAATGTGGACATTTAGATGGTAAGTGACTTCTAAATTTATATATCCTGGCCCCAAATCTTCCCTGAATTCCAGGCTTGCATAGCTAAAGGCCCACTGACCTGTCTCCTTGGATATCTCACAGGCCCTCAAACAGCGTGTCCAAAAGAGAATCTCGCTTCTGCTTCCACCCAAACCTGGGCTTCAACAATTCATTCCGTCTTCCCTGAATTCTGGCAAATGGCCCCACCAGTCTCTCAACCCAGAAACACAGGATTCTCCCTTGATCCTTTTCTTTCTCTCCACAGCTGGCCCATGTAATCCACCAGCAAGCCTTGTCTGTCATTCTGTCACTGACACAGCTCCCAAACATACCCACTTTCCTCAAACTCTACAGGCACCATCATCGTCTGGGCCACCAGCATTTTTTCTGATCTACCCTCAACAGCCCTCCAAACACATCTCATCTCGTTCTCTGCCTTGCAACACAAGAGTTCTGTCACTGCTCTCAAAGCTCCATGGAACCCAGAATAAGATCCAACTTCACTACTGTAATGTCTCTCTCTCTCTCTTTTTTTTTTTTTTTGTTTAGCTTTTATTTATCTGTTTTAGGGAGAGAGAGCGCACATGCCTGAGCATGCAAGTATGCACACACACAAGTGGGGGTAGGGGCAGAGGGAGAGGGAGAGAGAGAATCCCAAACAGACCCCATGGTGAGTGCGGAGCCTGACTAGGAGCAGATCTCACCACCCTGAGATCATGACCTGAGCTGAAACCAAGAGTCAGACAGTTAACCAACTGAGCCACCCCGATGCCCCATCGCTACTGTAGCTCTTAAATCCCTGTGTGTTCTCTGCTCTGCCTCTCCCTCCAACTTCATTGAGAACCTCCCTTCTACCAAATTCTGTTCTGACCCCATTGGATCTTTTTGTAATTTCTTGAACATCAAACCTGTTCATGCTGCCTGGACTCTTCTTTCCTCCACTAGTTAGTTGTACAATAAACTCAATCAGTTTAGGACTCAGCTTAAAGATCATCTAATCAGTTTGGCCTTATCATACATCCCACCTAGAACAGTCCTTTCCTAGCACTCTGGCCTCTCCCCACTTGCCTATATTATTCTCCTCTTTCCAGCTAGTTTTTAAACAGTTTTATAATTCCTAACATTTTAACTATTTGTTTGCTAATATATATCCAGATCATGAAGCCAAGATCTTGACACAGAGATAGATATGAAAAAATTTTATGTAGAATTAGTGGATAAATTATTTAATAAAAATCCCTATAAATTGTATTTGTTCAAATATCTTTAATTGTTGGCAATCCTTAGTTCAACAGATTCGTGTTGAATGACAGAGCACTTACCATGGAGTCTGACATTCAGATCTTGTCCTGGTTCTCTTATTTATTTAGCTGGGTAACCTTAGACAAACTGACCCTTTAAAGGACCTTGGTCTTCTGATCCATAAAACGAGAGTTATGCTTAGTACTATTACAGAGGATGCGCAGGTATTATGTACTACTCCAGTGTTCTTGGTATCAAGGTCAACTGGATTTTCTATGTTTATATTCCATCAGTAACTTAAAATCTTGCCACATTATAATCTGCTTCATATTTGGATCTTTTTTTCATATGCAGGTTTTTTCTAGAATTTCTAATTGTTTTTTTTCTTGCATAATGTAATTTTATCTTATTATTATATTTTCCCAGTCTTTAAGTATCCTTAGTTATACAATTAAGGCTCTTTTGCTCTCTCAGTCACCCCTTTCAAAGGCCTCTATCCTCTTCCATTTCTACCTTATTGACTGGGTCCAAGTCTGAGCTGTCATCCTGGGGTCTTCCTTCCCTGTACTCCCTGGTTGGTTTTCACTGGGTACCAAAATTTTATCCTTCTATTATTTACTCCCATGCTTTACTGGATGAAGAAACTTACTTAGCAAACAGACTTATCTTTGAAAGTTTGAAAATGTCTTCATATTTGATAAATTATTTATTTGTTTGGATATGAAATTCTAGGTTTAATATTATATTCATTTAGAAGCTTGAAAGCAAGCTTAATTTTTCTTCTAGTTGGTAGTACAAACTAATAAGTTAGTCTAAACTGACCCATTCAATACTTCTGCTTTAGTCCTATTTCTCTTCTAAGACCTATCTCTCTCATAACCACTGATTTTAAGATCAGAATCTCTTGAGGGGTGAAATGGACCGATTAATACACACTTACTCTCAGTCTTCTTATAGAATATTTGGGGCTTCAGCCTTCTCTCCCCCTTAAAAGACACATCAACATTATCTTTTCCATGTCATTCTTAAATTTGTTGAATATCTCATTCATTGGTGATGCTACCACCCATTCTCTTCACTCGTGAAGTTTTATATTTGTTTGTTTAACTTCTAAGCCTTTATGTCAGTGTTATTTCAGGAGAGAATATCTGTGTTCAAAGTCCCCCAAAATACAACTTGAAATTACTGCCCAGGTTGCCATCATTTGAATGCTCTGTAATTTATTTAACCAGTACTCAAGTTTTGGACATATTTTCCAAATATTTTTCAACACAGTAGCTATGTGACTTCTTCATCTGGAAAGAGGGGAAGGAGCTAGACTTGAGCACAGTATGTGAGGGAATGGTTGGTAAACACCTTGTCCTAACAAGGTAACTTTCAGAAGCTAAAGGGTTTTTTTTTTTTTTTTTTTTTAATGTACAGAATTATACACGAAGAACCCTTATAAGCTATAAGTTAGAAAGTTGTGTAAGAAGAAGTTAGATATTAAGAATATTAAGTATATTTGAAAACTGTATAGATCCCTACCTATGGAATTTGTCAACATTTTTAATTACATATATAGACCATTTTTATTTTACTTTTTTAATTTTATTTATTTATTCATGAGAGATAGAGAGAGAGAGAGAGAGAGAGAGAGAGGCAGAGACACAGGCAGAGGGAGAAGCAGGCTCCATGCAGGGAGCCTGACATGGGACTCGATCCTGGGTCTCCAGGATCACGCCCTGGACCAAAGGCAGGCGCCAAACTGCTGAGCCACCCAGGGATCCCCTATAGAACATTTTTAAAGAGGATTTCTGTAAGTATGAAAAGTATGGGAACACTTTTCAAACTCTTCATATTTAGTTGACAAAATTCCCACCAGAAGGATTTTACCAACTTATACTCCTACTAGTTACTGACCTCTTAAAAATGAACCAAAAAAAGAAAAAAGAAGAAAAACCCAGTCACCAGATTTGCTCATTTTATAAACAAAATTGTACCTTATATTATCTTCATATGTATTCCTTAATTACAGATATTGAATATTACCCATATTACACTACTGAAATGCTCAGACCAACCTTTGGTAGTTATTATCAACCTCATTTTAGAAATGTGTAGACTGAGGCTCAGGGACTTAAAGAATTCTCAAGATCACACAGCTTGCAAGTGTTTGAAAGCATATGTGAATATAGATGTTCCTTTGCCAAAAAGTAATTTAAGAACATGTGACTTATCTGCTCATCTTTTTTTAATGGAAGATCAAATTATTTATTCTCTCTGGACCTTAGATGTAAATAATTATGTCAGACATTTTGTACTTCTTGAGACAAATGTATTTTAAAAGCCATTTATTCCCTTTGTGCAAAGCCTAGACTGGGAGGGATGTCCTTGGTACCTGGGATTATTGCACAGGACTGTGAGAACAGGAGATTTCAATGGACTCTTGAGAACTTAGCTCTCTCTGAGATCCAGATATAAATTGTATTTGTCCTATTGCATGTATATGTATATATGTGTGTGTGGGTGTGTATAGAGAGAGAGAGACTATAAATTTTTGTTTTTTAATAAACCATATGGCAAAAATAATACTTTATTTTAAGAACGTATAAAGAGTACAATTTGAAAATTGCTAGTACTGTACATATATATACACTTGATCTTAAATTACATGAATGAACCCCAGCTTCAGAATCTTTCTGAACTCAACCATAGTCAAAAGACCTGGTTTCTGAAGAATTTATGAAAAATTATATACAATTTATTCAACTGTGATACGGCTTCTTTAATAACATACAATTATTTAGGAAAGCATAAGTTTTCCAAATATGCAGTATTTTCCAAGGGCCTTTAATACTGGCAAGTCTAAAAACCAAGCAATACCATTCTAGTTCTTTAATATACCATTCTAGTAAATGGTATTTGGTAATGCCATTCTAAATTCTTTAAGACATTTTTGTGCAAAATGTTAAATACCCCTCACCCCAAACTGGTAGCAGAGTCTTCAGGGTAGTTCTGGAAGCTGCCATGAAAGCATGGGAGTAACACAAACTGAACTGCTCTGTAGTATGGCTGGACCTGAAGATTCCCTCATACCCACTGCATGGAGGTTCAAGGTCCAGGTCCTTAGTACTGATCCATGCTGCGAGGTGGATGCATCTCAGACATTATGCTTGTGAAAGCTCACCTTTTTGACAAAAGGTCACATATTGTGTTATTCTATTTATATGGAATATCCAGAATAGACCACTCCAGGGACAGAAAGTAGGTTAGTGGTTGTTGCCAGGGGTTCAGCGGAGGGCCAAGCTGAAGGAAAGTGCTTCAGGGATAGAGAGTCTGACTTTGGAGTGATGAAAATGTCCTGCAACTTTTAAATAGAGGCGGTCATTGCACAGCAGTATACGAAGTGCCACTGAATTGTTCGCTTTCAAATGCTTCATTTTCTGGTATGTGAATTTCACATCAACAAATTATTATTCTGTTTAAAAACCAAAGTTCTTGGACCCAACAAATCCAGTCAGTAGGAACTGACTCTCACTTCCTACCTGTGTGATGTTGGGCAGGTTATTCTCATTCCCTAACCTGAACCCTAACTCTAACCCTCAGGGCCTGGGGATCCAGTCCTGCATTGGGCTCCCTGCAGGGAGCCTACTTCTCCCTCTGACTATGTCTCTGCCCCTCTCTCTGTGTCTCTCATGAATGAATAAATAAAATCCTTAAAAAAAAAAAAAAAGAAAAGAAAAGGAAGTGTGAGCTTCTAAAACGAATCTAAAAATAAAACAAATGAATAAACAAAAAGCAGAAACAGATCCATAAATACAGAGAATAAACTGGTGGTTGCCAGGGGGTTGGGGGGGAGGGGCAAAATGGGTGAAGGGGTGGGAGGTATGGGCTTCTTGTTATGGAATGAATGAGTCATGAGTGTAAAAGGCACAGCACAGAGAACATAGCCAGTGGTTACCATACGGCGTGTGTGGTGGCGGATGGTAGCTACATTTGTGGCGAGCACAGCATAATGGATTGACTAGTTGTTTGATAGTTGGATTGACTGTGTTGTACACCTGAAACTAATGTAATGTTGCATGTCAACTACACTTCAATTTAAAAAATAAATGCAATTTAAAACAATAAAAAGAAGTGTGAGGAGAAGAAATGAATTTCAGGGAGCTTCAGAGAAGCAAACACTTTGGCCATCAGTTGGAAGTTGTCATTTGCCCCTAGTGGGTGGTGTGTGTTTCACAAGTGTGGCTTGATAGTCTGCAGAGGTCTGTGTCCATCAACAATAGCTTCTACAACAATGCCCTTTATTAATGGAATTCTCCAAAGAGCTTGAAGCACATTTGCTGCTTTACCGACATTGTTGCTCACACGTGCTTTGGTTTTGTGTGGTCTTCCTATGCGCTTCCCACATCAAGAGCAGGCTGGAAAAATTTTTATGAGATAGAAATGCACTGTTTTGTAGTCTTCTTGTGACTATCTAATTTGTTTTCCCGAAGCCTAATCAAATGAGATGTGAAGAACAGCCAACGTAAATACCATTTATTGAGTGAGCAGCAAAGGTAAAAATCTGCTGAAACAACATGCTCCCCGGCACTCATCCAGCTTCTCCATGGAAAAGTGGAAAAGGAAGAGCAGACTGCTAAGGTTACACAAAGTACATGGCCCTCGGTGCAAGACGATTCAACTGGACGTAGATTTGAGTCCTGGTTATTAGTCATGCGACCTTGAACAAAACTTGAGCTTTTTGGGCTTTTGTGTCCTTATGTGGAAAATGAGGATGATAAAATCTGTTTCCAACAGTTGTTGAAACTATTGCTTGAGTTGCCCTGTGAACAGTGGCTCAGTGCTCCGCAAACAGCTGGCAATAAATATCCTCTCCCCCTTGCACTGCCCATGTCAAGACAGAGTCTATGGCAGCTTTTGTCATCATAGAGGCCAAGTTTCGTGCATTGTTGTGGGTTAAGGGATGCTTCCTGCGTGCTTCCTGTCCATTATTTCATTTAAATCCTTACCTTATCATCATCAGTTTAGTTGCAGAACCTGAGGCTCGGAGAAGTTAAGCAACTTGTCCAAGATGGCTCTGCTACAACGTGTCAGGGCAGATGTGCAAACCTACATCTCGCTGACAATGAAACTTGGCACATAACTGCTTCCACTGCCACAAGGCTTCAGCAAAATCTCACAGAGGCTTAATTGATCTGCAGTCTATTGAATTGAACTTCATGTTTATATAGTTGGCACTGAATGATAAACTTCTGGATTACCTGAGGCTGGCAATATGGCCCCAGGTGAAGGGACAGCTCCAGAGAGATGCTATGTACCTGTGGTCATTGTTCCTTTGGATCCAGAGAATCTACCAAGCCAAGTGACCAACCCCCGAGAGTCTTTGTGACAGGACTGGCAACTCCTGAAATAGGCTGGCACACGCCAGGCACATACATGCCACCTGCATAGGCAGGTCAGGTGACCCCTGCACAAATGGATGAAATCGAGTCAAGAAAACCTCACGTGAAAATACATTTCATTCCAAAATGCACCATGATTTTGTAACTGGCAGTGACATTCTTGGCATTCATTGAAAACACCCCAGGCTGCTTGGGTAATTAATTTCCTAAGGTTAGTCATTAACAGGCTTCCTGCTTTTCTCCTCTCTTGACAGGCCCAGCTGTGAGATACAGTAAGTTCAAGATGTCAGAAGCCAGGCCGCCTCCCCTGCTTGGGCAGCACACGACACACATCCTGAAGGAGGTCCTCAGATACGACGACAAGGCCATTGGGGAGCTGCTCAGCGCCGGAGTGGTGACCCAACATGAAGCTGAATGATGAAAAATGCTCTTTCTCAAAAACCATAATCTGAATGTACTTTGCTAGCAAAGGCAATAGTCTTTCTGGACCCTTGCTCCCCAGTTCTGGTGCCTGCCTCTGCAAAGAAAAGTTAGAGTAATTCCAGATTTCCTGCCTGGCGCCTCCAGAATGGCCTTGGTATCAATGCATCTAGAGCTTTCTAACCGTATCCCACCTTTTGCTCCTTACCATTCTCCCCCCCCACACACCACCACAGATAATAGATTAATTGTGGATTTGTGGGATTTTTTTGTGAAGACTTTTTTTTCCTGGAAAAATACATTGCTCATTCTAATTACATTAATAGCCTAAACGTTTGCCCCTCCACCCGCGCAGGTCTGAAAAAGAGCAGATCTCTTGACGTTCTCTACTTGCACATAAAGTCTTCATTTAAACCTTTGTTAGGAAGTCAAAGCAATAAGCAGAATGACAGTTTTAGTGATTGATTTTAAACAGAATAACTTAATTTTGAGCTCATGAACCCTTTGTTAATCTGTAATTTAAACCATGGGCTTTGCTGATGTCCATTATAAAACTGAGTTTCATTCTCCCCATGGGGGTAAATATTGGCTTTATGTTGTATTTCTCTGATTATTTCATGATACATGGCAGAAAATCAATTTCCATCGATGCATTTTGGAGGGTATGTATCTATCTGCATTCGGGGATGAAGAGTTCCTCTTTAATCAGTACCTTATTTTGAGCCAAGTACAAATGCAATAGGTTTTTAAATGAGTGTTAAATGACTATCTAGGTATTACATAATGTTTACATAATAGAAGAATAAAAGGAAAACATTCCTTTGTAATCTGAATGCTCACTGTAGAAGAATATATCATGCCTTAATATTAAGTATTTGCATTTAAGTATTTTAAGTATTTAAGTATTTGTCAAAGAACTTAAAGTATAGAAAATACTTTCTGTGCAGAAGGTGGCACCTGATTTGACTCTATGTTCCAGGACAGATTGTCACTCAGACTGCCAGTCACCCAAACCCAGGTACAGACCAAGGAATCAAATGGCCTCATGATCGATATCCTGACATGATCTAAATTCATGACCGTTAGGCACTCGTATTTGATAGCCATGTCATGACATACCAAGTGGTAATTGAAAGTTAAGTTAGAGATGCTCATCTTTCAAACTGTGATTTCTAGCTGGTTTTCCTTTCGTGTTCTTTTTTTTTGGGGGGGGGGATGATTTGAGCCATTTATCCATGCTATAAGCCCCAATATGTTTCTAGAATCAAGGATTCCAAGTAAATAGGAAATGTGTCCTCTCACAAGGCCCCGTGGTGTGTCTTAGAAGACTGCCTACTAATTCCTGGAAGACTTACTGTCCTCCCTGCCTTGCTGTTTGTGAACATTTTACTCTGAGGCACCCCTGCTGTCATTCCACAAGTTAGAATTTCATCATACAAGGGTAATGCCTTCTGCAGTGCTTTTTCTCCAACGGCTAACTCATAGATCTACATTTGGGTACATTCACGTCAGGCCAGACATCTAAATGAAATCCCCCCATGTATGTACAATTAGTAATAAAAATAGTAAAAGACAAGATGACTGAGAATTGGCAAAACCCCGTGATCTTAAAAAACAGATCATCGTTTCTGCTACTGGTCCAAGTAAATATCTTGAAATGCAAATCACTTGATTAGTGAGCAATAACCCTAAATATCTATCTGGGTAGCCTTGCGTGGGAGGATACTGATCACTCAGACAGGGTCACAAAATGCCTTTAAAACCTTGAAATACACCAAGACTGAAGAAGAGTAACTGCCAGAGACTATCTCCGGTATAATCGTGTATCCAGATTTCCATCTACACAATTCAGGATGATCCCAGAGAACTTTGAACCTCTCACCCTACAGAAAGCATGGACTCCGTGAGAGAAATCATTTAGAAATGATTTCAAGTTCAGATCGATAATTAGTCCTGAAAGAAACATTGCGCTGGCTAAAATTGCTAGCAATATGCCCAGATCAAGTTATGCTTATAAACAAATGTGCTGTTTTAATTATCAGGGCCTATTTTCTTACACATTCCCAAAGCGGAGCACACTACTAAGAGACCATATGCTCAAGTTCAGTGTATGTCAAGGCCTGCCTTCTGGCAGCTTTGTATCTGAGGTTGACTTAGAAAATTCTTCAAAACTTAGTTGGGTTAATCATTATGGAGCCAAGGGTGTGTCCACAGCCAACTGGTCTTCCCTTCTTAATTTTTTCCTAAACTTTTTGCTGCCATGGTTTTCTGGTTAATCGAGCATGATATTTTCCACATGCACTCTGGTATTCTGAATGTTCCTCTAGAAGAGAAATGAACAATGACCAGTTGTGTATGACTAGTCCAGTTACTTGGACTAGTCCTTTGTCGTTGATCCATCTCCTAAAAGTTGGAAGTATAGTCTTGATTTTAAAAATCACAGGAGATCTCACACAGGCTATTTCATATGAGGTTATTAGGCTACCTCACCCACACAGGCCCATATCATGGGGCTTTTGTGTGAAGACTTCATGACCTCTACTTTCAGACTTTTTCAGAGAAATTCACCCCACTCACATCTCACCTAAATTTGCTATTTCACCACTGACTTTTTCATCCCATGACATTAGCATGTTGACAACTTGAAAAGTTTTGTAGCTTAAGTGCTGTCTTCATTCATAGGATTTGCTCTCCCAAATAACGGGCTTAAAGCCTCTAAGAAAGAATGCCAGCCCATGGATGGACAGACTGTCCAGATCTCTCTCTCTTCTGACTGCTCATCATGGATTCTCAACTGGCAAAGGAGATGAATGGGAAAAAAAAGGCACATGACGCACCTTCCATACCCTGACCCTGGGCTGTTCATATTCAAGCTTGTTCCCAAGATTATGAGATTCTTCTTACATTTGCCTCTATTTATGGGAGACTGTCTGCTAAATTGAGCCCTTATCATTGAAGAGATTCTTAAGATGCCGTGTGCCTGAAAAAAAAAAAAAATGGTTGTTCCCCTTGTACACTGTAGTATTATGATCTTTAGGAGACCAGAATATCTAGCTAATTTCTTTTCCTTTTTGATTTTGTGGCATTAGGACTGGTATGTTCATCATTTGATAAGGGAGATGAGAAAAAAATTTTAAAAAGGTATTTCCATTCCAAACAGCAGTTAGGAAAAGGAAAAAAAAAAAAAAAACACATCACAGAGGCTCTCCTATTGGTGTCTAGAAGTTTTCTCAGACATCAGAACAAAATTATATTTCTTCTTATAATCTTAGTATAGCAATACCAGGGTTGAATGTTTTATAAATTGCTACTCTCGTAAGATACTTAAATAGTTTCTCTATATAGACATACCAAGCTATCTTCTGAGCACAAATGGCCTGAACTTTTAAACCTGGCTGGCTATACACAGGACACGTTTATGTGGTGGGATTAGTGGGATATAAGCAACTCCAACAGCAGACACATTTCCCCCAACACTCATTCAAAATCAAGTCTTCTAGCATCACTCTAGAAGAATTACCGACAAATGAATGCAAATACTTTGCAGTCATCTATTTATTCCACACACGGGGGAAAGCACAAAACAAAAGAGAGTTTGGGGGAAAAAATGAAAGTTGGAATATGTCAGTTCGATTACCAGGAAGGGAAAAGAGAAAGCATGCACAAGTCAGACAGACCCAAGGGCAGATTTGTTCTAAAGACTCTGGTGAACCCATAGCAGTATGAATCCGGCCAGGCATGTAGATGCCAAGAGAGAAGGGCAAGATCTAGAAGGAGCTCAAACACGGGGATCCCTGGGTGGCTCAGCAGTTTAGTGCCACCTTCCACCCAGGGCATGATCCTGGAGTCCCGGGATCGAGTCCCACGTTGGGCTCCCTGCATGGAGCCTGCTTCTCCCTCTGCCTGTGTCTCTGCCCCTCTGTGTGTGTGTGTGTGTGTGTGTGTGTGTGTGTGTGTGTGTCTTATGAATAAATGAATAAAATCTTAAAAAAAAATAGAAGGTGCTCAAACACCACCTGGGACATAGATGTCATCCACCTCAAAATTTTTCCTGAGAAATAGCTTTTTTCCTCCCTGTTCCTTAAGACCTTAACATTAAAGGGCCTGCCCAGTCTCCTGTCTCTTTGCAACATTCTTAGAAAGGGACTGTGGTAGGCAGAACAATGGCCCACCAAAGATGCCAATGTCCTAACTCCCAGAACCAGTGAATATACCACTGTGCTTGGCAAGAGGGCATAAAGATTGCTAATCAGTTGACCTTGAAATGGGGAGCTTATCCTAGATTATTCTGGTGGGTTCTAGTTAGTCACTGTGGTCCTTCAAACGTGGAAGAGTCAATGTTAGGGAGATGTGATCTAAGAAAGACTTTTAAAAACCATTGTTAGATTTGAAATCAAAACGAATGAAGGAAAATAAGTATTTAAGATGAAAAAGGGCAAGAGAAAGGGACTTTCCCTTTGAGCTTCCAGAAGGAACTCAGTCCCACCTAATCCTTAGCTCAGTGAGACTGATTTTCTTTTTTTCTTTTTCTTTTTCTTTTTTTATTTATTTACGATAGTCACACAGAGAGAGAGAGAGGCAGAGACACAGGCAGAGGGAGAAGCAGGCTCCATGCACCGGGAGCCCGACGTGGGACTCGATCCCGGGTCTCCAGGATTGTGCCCTGGGCCAAAGGCAGGCGCCAAACCGCTGCGCCACCCTGGGATCCCGAGACCGATTTTCAACTCATTTTAGACTTCTGATCTCCAGAACCACAAGGCAAAACATTTGTATTGTTCGAAACCACAAAATATGTGATATTTTGTTAATAGCAGCAGGAGGATACTAATACAGAGGCTGTTTTGCCTTTGCTTGTACATCTAAAGTGACAGAAAAATACTATTTTGCAAAATGATCAATTGACACTTTGTAACTTCATTTTTTCTTTTTTTCCCCCTACTTACCACCTTTCCTATGTTTCTTTTTTCCTCATTCTTTGAACTTCCTGTCCTTCCTTTCTTTCTCAATGATAATAATATCCTTTCTCCCTCTTTCTGCACAGAGTAATATATCCCTGTTACACAAACATAGATCTCCAAACCTGCAACTGACCTTCAGAAAAATAGGACTACCTCAGTAATTTAGAAGGTAGTTTGTGGTAATTCTGGCCATGACTTTACCTCCACTAGCAATCTTGAATTAATCTCTGGATGGGTTGGTTCTCAAATAACTGGCTGCCCCCTTTTTCCCCTGAAACTCAGGAAAGAAAATGAAGGAATAATCCAAATGCTACTCTGGGTTGTGGTAGAGACCTCAGGCTTACTACCTCTCTGTCCCATATCCTCAGTCCTAAGAAAAAAAAAACCAAAAAAAAAAATTATATATAGCGGAGTTTAGACTTTGTGACAGACAACTTTCCTACTGTCATAGTTACTGAGACTTCATCAAAGGAAGGGGAGGGAGGGCATGATGGTCAATGGATCTACTCCCACAATTAGGCTTTGTTTCTTGCTTTTTCTTAGAAAGAGTGGGCTTGCTCAGTCTTCAGGGAGTGATGAGTAGTTGGTACCTTACTATTTTACTCAAATGGCCTCCAGAGGAATGGTGCCTTTGTCCCTACCTTAGTTTTGCCATCTGTTAAACAGGGCGCTGTGGATCCTCATAGCAACCTTTGCTTTATTCTTTCAACAGGATGAAAAACACTTTGACATATCTCTTCTCCACCCCTTACCCCCTCCTGCTCGTTCTTTTTCTTTGCAAATTAACCACACTGCAGTCTGTTCAACTAAAGTTGGTTTCTTTGGCTCCTGACCACACAGATGGGAACAACAATGTTTTCCTGCTCCTCATCCCATTACCGGCACTTTTTCCTCTTGCCCAGAACTGCACACGTGCTCACCATGAAGCAAGACACTTAGCTTCAGAACACAACTGGGATGTTGAAAGAAATTGATGTGAAACTGCCATAGGAAAATATCCTTCTTTCCACCCCTTTACCTCTTTGTGACCCCTAGAGAAAAACTGAGATTTCCATAGCCTCTCTTGATATGAGACATGGCAACATGTGTAACACACATTCACCCTAAGAGTCTTAGATTTATAATATTTTTAGATTTTTACAAAGAACTTCCTGGCTATTCCTGTAGAAGCTTTGAAATATACTATTTTTTTAAAGATTTTATTTATTCATACATGAGAGACACACAGAGAGAGAGAAAGAGGCAGAAACACAGGCAGAGGGAGAAGCAGGCTCCATGCAGGGAGCCCGACGTGGGACTCGATCCCAGGTGTCCAGGATCACGCCCTGGGCCAAAGGTGGTGCTAAACCGCTGAGCCACCCAGGCTGCCCTGAAATATACTATTAATGAACATTATTGTGTTCTTCCTTTGGAGAGGGTCAAGAAAACTGTAGAGTCCATTTTGGGGAAACTATTAAAGAACCACTCTTTCTGGGGGTAGAAAAAAGAAGTATATTTCCCAGAGAGGATTGCTCATATATAAGCCAAACATGCTTGCAGAGGCATTGGCAGAGAGAGCAGGACAGAAGTGCAATGGCCCACAGGTCACCTCTGGAAACAGTGCTCAGTGACTTAGAATCTTCAGCCTGATTTGTTGAACTGTACAATGAGAAAGGTCTGAGACAAGAGCAAACTAGTGTCCTACTCTTAAAAACATGACAGAGTTGGAAATATCCAATCACTGACACTTCCACTTCTGGGCCCATGTTTCCTACCTTCAGAGTCTCCAACATTATGTCTGGTTCTCCGGCTTTACTTTCTGGGGGAGAACTCAAGCGAGGGGATGTGGGCTCACTGTGCAAGCCGAGGTGGTGCTCAATTAGCTGAACTCACCGACAAAACCATGGAGAGATGACAGGAATGGGAACTCAGTGTTTTGTACAGCTACTCTCGTATGACCCCGGTGACATGAGGTGAAATGAGTATGGTGGGTCTCTGTGTAGGTGTCTTCTGGGGGAAGGTTTATTAACTCAGCAGCATGAGCACTCAGATCTAGAATAGGCTCGGTTGGGGGAGGAAGAAGACTCTGCCACTAGTCAGTTTTACCTTTTAATTTCCCAGACAAAATGGAAGTAGATTTACTCTATTCATCCCTGTAAAATAAGAACTCTTATTGTATTCTTTTTTTCTCTCTTGTACATACCAGTTATAGTTTAGCAATGCTGGTAGATCTTTTCATGAGTCCTGTGACGGGGGTTAAATTTGATGCTAGTAACATCAATAAGCATTGCATGTAAAGCACTATTCTAGGTAGACTTACATGTACTAACTTACTTAACAAACATGTCTGGGAGGGCGTGATGGGTGCTCCTGAAGAGGGCATCACATTGAGTGTGCACCACTCACATATCCTCTGGTCCACCATATACAGTGGGACTAAGTGATACCTGCTGTTATTACCACAATGCTACCCTTGGATCATGCCCCTAAAGCTCATGGGCCCAGGACTTTGGGGATCTTCAAAGGGGTGACGGAGAAACACATCAGGAGCAAAAAGACCCTAGTCCAAATCTTTCCAACCTGTAAATGATCTAAAGATAATAAGGTTCCCAAGAGGATCAGCTGAGCTCAAACACTGTCGGCAAAACCTTCAGGAAAGTCTTCTCAGGTTGCCACCTCAGGGAGGTATGACAGTTTCTCACATGTGCAAAGTCCCAAGAAAATATACTTCTGCAAAACAGGGCTTAAGATGTTTTTCCCCACCCCAGCAGATTTTTCTGGGCGTAAATTTACAGATATAAGCTGTCATTTCTAGTTCTTCTTTAAAGGTTAAATGGAGTCATAAAGTTGGCTGATGAAGTAGGTCAAAGCAGCTCTCCCAAGGACCATTGGTGAGAACAATGAGAAGGTGGAGCTCTTGGATCTAACCCCTTGGAGGAGCGTCACTTGTGCTAGACCACAGCCAGCACACTGTTGAAACCTAAAGAGACATTCCAGTGTAAATAAGCTGTGGCCTATCAGAGATGACTGGAAAATGAGTGACAGCCATTTCCAGTTGCATTTCAGATTCTCCTGGGACAAATGAAAGACGTATGGGAGATGGGTCTTGGATGATATCGATAACTCTAGCAGGAGTTAAAATTCTCTTAGTAAGAGAATATTCATTTGTATAGAAACCTACTCAATCAGCAAATTCCGTGAAAACTGTAATCCCCCAAATGAGAAGATACAGTAGTGAACCATAAAGATAACTTATTTTGGTTTGGGGCACTTTCAAAATATTAGAGTAGAGGGGAGAGGAAAGAACATCTTGGTATTTGTTTTGATTTCCACAGTTGGAAGTGATCCTTGCATTTTGTTTGCATCTTTATCTGACCATAACAGTTATCACTTCTGAGTTATAATTACTGGTCACCAATTACTCTCTCCCATTAAACTATAATATCCTTGCGGGTACCTTCATCACCCTTGTGTCTCCAGGGATTATCACGATGCTTACTCTGTGGGAGATCCACAGTAAATATCTGTTGGATAGACATTCTCTCACCCACCCAGATTACATGTTCTCTGAGAAAGGAACTGGTCGTATTCATTATTTTTATTACTCATGGTGTCTGTAATAGGTGATCTTCAAAGATGGTCATCATCAATTCCTCCTTCCCTATATGCACTTGCCTCTGTTCCTACCAAGAGATGAACTTGATTTCCCTTTTCCTGGAACCCGGCCTGGTCTGGTGACCTGCCTTTTTTTTTGTCAAACTTTTTATTTTAAATAATTGTAGATTTACAAAAACTTCCAAAAATAGTACATCTCGTTCCCACATACTATTCACCCAGCTTCTGCTAATGTTAACATTTTATATAACCAGTGTACAATATCTAAGGCAGAAATTAGCATTGATATGATACTATTAATTAATCTACAAATGCTCAAATTTTACCAGCTGTCTCACTTTGGCAGACAGAATTCTAAAAGAGTCCCTAAGATTTGTAGTCCCTGTTGTATACACTCTCTCCCAGTTATTCATTCAAGCACTAATCTAAGTGCTGCTATGGAAAGGTACTGCAGCGATAATTGAGGCCCAAAATCAGTTGACCTTAAGATAGGAAGATGATCTGGGCGGGCCTGACCTAATCACATAATTCCTTTGAATCTAAGTCTAGAAGTCAAAGGCATTAGGCCAAAAGTTTGAAGACATGAGAGAACTTTCCATAAGGGGATACTTTCTGAAAGTGACTCACTTTGACCAATGAAATGAGGTGGAAGTGATACTATGCCAATTCTAGGCAAAGACTTGAAAAGGTGTAGCATCTTCGTCTTTTGCTCTTGGCAATCATCCACAATGAATGAAGTCCTACCATTATTCCCTGAGGAAGTCCATGGCCATTATCCTCAGAAAGAGAGGGGCCACTTAGAAGAACACAAGGACACCAGACACATGAGTGAAGCTTCTGTGGACCTCCTGCCCATGTCTGCAACCACATGAATACAACTGAGTAAATGACCCCAGCCGGTGCCACCTAGAGCAGAACTGCCCAGCTGAACCTTACCCCAACCTCTGACCCACATAAATTGACATTGTTTTGAGGTGATTTGTAGTTTAGCAATACACAAGCAAATGTCTAACTCAGAGAAGGTTCTCAAAAAATATTTGATAAATAGAGCTTGATGAATAGCTTTCATGAAATTGTGGCTAATTGAAACAAGTAATATGTTCTCCCTTAATTATTTTTTTTCTATTGAAAAGAGGCAACTGAAACTCTGCTTTTGTTGAAAGTTCTTCTAAACTGAATTGGTTTACTGTTGTCACTTAAGGAATGGGGTAGGTTGAGTTATTTTGATTATGTGGTGCTTCAAGGTCATTGTTCTGATGAGATACAAATCCCTTTCCATCCTCAGATGAGGGGTTTCCATAGTAGGCAGCTTCCAAAATGGCCCTCTGTGGGCCTCACCTCTGCTTCCGATCTTTGTGCTGTCCCTTCTTACATTCTACCAAGGCTGGTCTGTGGAAACAATAACATATAGAAGAGGTGAAACCTGAAGCTCCTGTTCTCTACCCCCTCCCCTTGCCTCTGTCTCTCTCTCTCTCTCATCCCTCATTCTGGAAGAAGCCAACTGCCATGGAGCGAGCAGCTCTGCAGAGAGGCCCACATGGCAAGGAACTGAAGCCTATGGCCAACAGCCAGTGAGGAGCTGAGGTCTGCTAGCGTTCCAAGACCCACATGAGTAAGTTTGAAGGCAGAGTCTCCAGGCTTAGTATAGCCTGGAGATGTCTGTAGTTCTGGCCAACAGCTTATTGACATCTCAGAGCTGTGCAGCTAAGCTACTCAGATTCCTGCCCCTCAGAAACTGTGTGAAATAACAGGTAGTTGTTTTGGCTTTATTTTTAATAGGTTAGGTTAGCTTCAATTTGGGGCTATTTACTACACAGCATTAGATAACTAATATAGTTCTCTTGGATTATGATGAAACGTTATTTTTATTTTTTTAAGATTTTTATTTATTTTTTCATGAGAGACACACAGAGAGAGGCAGGAGCATAGGCAGAGGGAGAAGCAGGCTCCCTGCGGGGAGCCCGATGTGGGACTCGATCCCAGGACCCCAGGATCATGACCTGAGCCAAAGGCAGATGCTCAACCACTGAGCCACCCAGGTGCCCAAAAAGCTATTTTTAATATATGACTTTCAGTTTTGACCTTCAGTGTTGTATATTTTGTCAGTTATATCCACTCTTTGCTAAGTGTGATAAGCCTGTATAGTTTTGTGTGAGGGCATTATGAACAATAAGGGATAGTGTTGCCTCCAGTGTGGGAATTACAGCAATAATAGAACTGGTGGAGTGAGGGAGTGGAATACAAATACTGATGAGAAACTTCTGACAGGACTTCTCAGAATAACCTCCATAACCACAGTGTGTTCTAGATCCAGTGGTTCTAAAATAGAGGGAGTAATTTATCTCCCATGGGACATTTGACAGTGTCTAGAGGCTTTTTGGTTCTCATAACTGGAGCAGCAGAGAGAGACAGTTTGCTACTGGCATCAAGTAAGTAGAGACCTGAGATGCTGATAAACATAAACAAGACACAGGATAGCCCCACAACAAAGAATTACTCAGCCTAAAATGTCAGCAGTGCTGCTATGAAAAATGCTGTTCTAGAGGAAGTTGAGACAGAAGAACAGGTGCCTGATTGTCACCTCTATGTCCTTTTTTTATGTTACGTAAATTTAAGGGAGAAGGGAGGTGGGCCTACGGAGGTATGATATAATCCCCAGATGAAGCTTACAATTTTTTTCCACGGAAATATGAAATCTATTTTGACTTCTTATGATAAGTGTGTTTTTAAAGGGAATGGAGCAAAGCATTCTAGTTAATGGCGGGAACTCGTTAGTTGTTTTTTGTAGTTGCAGTTACATTAAAGACATAAATCAAATTGTCGGAACAATTTTAGTCCTTAATATAATCAAAGAACTATAACATGCCCAAGTGACAGTGGCCAGGCCACATTCCCTTTCTGGGTTGCAGTTTACTCTGTACAGTTAGGGACTTTGATGAGATAATTACTGAGATCCCTGTTTTAAATTCCTCCATTGTATGGTTCTTTATTTAGGGTCTTTTTCTGGATGCACAGAGAATACCACAGTATAGACAAAACTGATAGGTTTGAACAACACTGTTTATAGAAGAAAGACAATTTAAATGAGGAATTAGGAGTACCCCTTTTTGGGTATCTGGTAATCCAGAACGATAGGGAAAGTTACAAAGTTAACCAATATGAAGGGGGAAAATCCACATATTCCTTGGCACATCTTCCTATCTCTTTGACGTATGCACTCTGCAGATGTGTGGTCTGGTGAAGAGTTGAGGTGTGGTTGAGGCTGAAGTGTCCTGCATGGGAAGTGTCTCAGGTAGGGGCTGGTGGATTCCATCCCAACTGTAGCCTCAGCAGAACCCAGCTCAGCCCTTGATCAGCACATGTCCAGTAATATCCCCCCACATCTCTGAAAGCCTGCAGGTCTGGATGTGATAGAGTCTTCTCAACAACATGGAACTTTATGGGGGGATCTGAGGACATGAGGAGAACAAGCGCTGTGCAAAGCATTAACTAACACTTGTAATTCTGTCCAATTGTTCTGACAAGGTTAAAGTCAGGACCAAAAACTCACCAACAAGCTCCCACTGGAAAAAGTTACCTCGCCAGAGGAAATGATATTTCAAAGAATTGAATGGAAGAAGAATGTTTAAAGGTCATAAGATAGAATTTAAGCTCAGATGACGACTTTTTCTTGGCCCTAATTGTCAACTCTATAGACCTACGCAAGTTACACTTAGAAGATATGCAAAGGGAAGGGCATCTGGAGTCCAGACTTTTTGTACCAGTTTGTTGATTTTACTCGACTATCAGCACATGGCCAGGCTCCGGGATCCACCCATTCCTTTCCATGCCCACAGTCACCATGTTAACCCTCACCTGTCTTGCTCCTTCTCTGTCTTGACTTTTCTGTCATTCTTGACCTTTCTTCCAAACAGTTTAAAAAGTCACTTGTCTAGGAAGCCTTTTAAAATTTATTCTAAAAAAATACAATAAAATAAAATAAAATAAAATAAAATAAAATAAAATAAAATAAAATAAAATAAAATAAAATAAATGAAATGAAATGAAATGAAATAAATTCATTCTAGTCCATTCCAATGATAACTAATTACTCCTTTAGTTTACTTAATGCTTATGCCTAGTTTTATTTTGCTGTTTGCAGCAGCGTGGAAGCTCTTGTGTTTGTTAAGCTTTGAAGGCAGGTAGAGAAGCACTTGACACCAAGGAACTGGAAATAGAGCTGGGAAGATGAGATACATATATAAACTCGATGCAGAGTAACTCATGGTACTCCGTGTGAATGCCAGGGCTGTGGGAGTTCTGAGGAGGGAATAACCTCTGTAATCTGGTGAGTTTAGGAAAGTAATTATGTAGGAAGCAAAACTTCATCTTCAAAGAAGAGTGATATTTAAATAAGTGGAGGCCAGAAGAGTGCTGTATGCAGAGGTGAACAGGCCATGGAGGCAGGAAGGCCACGCTGCATTTGGAAAGAGAGCAGTGAAAGAGGGCCACGCTCTTGGCAGTACATTGGAAGACAGGAGAGGAGCAGACTTTAGAGAGTCATTTGGAGGCCCTGAAAGTCAAGAGGGCAGTTTCTTCTGTAGGCGCTGGGAAGCCATTGATGTTCCAACAAGGAAGTGACTTGTTCTCTGGTAGCCTTGGTAGCTTCGATAGAGACAGTGCAGTACAGGGACTGGAGCCAAGGTTCTGACTGCCACAATCTGGCTGTCAGTCAGCGAGGGCCTGGGCCGAGATCGTAATTCTGTATGTTGCCTTATGCATTTTGTTCCATGTATCTATGTTGTACTGGTTTACTCAGACTATAAATTCCTTGTAAACCAGGAACACTTCCCCCTAGTTTTATAGAATGTTCCTTCCTGCCTACACAGTGCTAAGGATTAAGTGTCTGGTGGTGAGTCAAAGTTATTGTTATTATTACTGTATACATTTTTTATCAGGCTTAGCTGCTCCACATGGGTTATAAACACATAGCTTTGGTATGGCAATCCTTGTAAGGATTTATGACAAACGATATATTCTCCACCTAAAATATTCTCTAAGGCCAAGGGTGCGGAGCCGTGTAGATTAGATCAATCATGTTTGAATGTCAGTCCTCAGGGTTGTTGGAAGATGGAGCCTTGAGAAGCCATCCCACACTTTTAGGGCTCTAGCAACCTACCATCTCATTAGGCTTCAAGCCTGATCCTCTCTGGAAGAAGATGTGTCTATGCAAGGTCATGGTCCTGGTGACAGTTAGCACATGGGAAAAATTGATGCTAAGTCTAAAAACTGGTGAGGCCACCTGTCTGCCTGCTTCATGGAAAGTATCAGTCTCTATTATGGATTTGGGTTGAGCCCACATGCGTGTCTGCAAAACGGTGCTGCCTCTAATTACGGATTGTCGCTGGTCAGTTTAGTCATGGCCAATTAAAATGGCTACAGCAATTTTCTCAGGCCATGAATTCTAGGTTGTCTTGTTCTACTGTTTAACACTTTACTGTCCACATGCTTCATTTTCAGAGATAGACTGAAAGTTTCTTAAGGATACAGTTTATGTCTTACACTCCCTTAATATTCCCCTAAGCACCTGGCACAAAATAGGAAAATGCGTAAGTGCTCAGTAAACGGTTGGCGAATCGGTCTTTTGAGAAAGCTCACTCTCAGAAATCTGGAAGACCAGCTCTTTTGTCAAACTCACTGTTCAGTGATGAAAATGCGCTCTTGATTTTAGTCTGAAAGGCTTGAAGGCATGCTAGAGACAGTTCTGTGTGGCCTAAAGTTTAAAAAGTGGCAAAGAGGGGCACCTGGGTGGCTCAGTGGTTGAGTGGCAGCCCTTGGCTCAGGTTGTGATCCCGACGTCCCGGGATTGAGGCCTGCATCAGGCTCCCCACAGGGAGCCTGCTTCTCCCTCTGCCTGTGTCTCTGCCTCTCTGTGTGTCTCTCTTATGAATAAATAAATGAAATCTTAAAAAGAACAATTAAAGTAGCAGAGAAAAAGAGAGCCCAGTTGTTTAGTTCTACTCATGGAATTGACAAAGCCAGCTCTTGCACTTTTGGTTAATTCCTATAGCTGATCATTATACTCTCCCTCTCATAAATGGGACTCCAGGATTCTTCAGCACCGGAAAGAAATTTGAAGTGGCACAAAAAATCCATTTGCCATTTCAAGACCCTTGAAGCTATACCTGGTTGCATCTTTGGAAAAACTTCCTGTAAGACTGTAAGGGCACCATAATGTGGACAGTAATGTTAAAAAGAGGTCTTCCTCACTGAGTATTTAAGTGATCTTTCCCTACATCCATTTCTCTTCCAAAAGTAAGTCTATGCCAGTCCTGGTGATCCTTTTCTACCCACAGTGATCATTTTAGAATGGGCTTGTGACCCAATTCTGTGGCCAGTGGGATGACAAAAGTCCACTGGAAAGCTTTTGGAACATTTGCCTTGCCCTTTCTTATTGAATATGAATGAGAAATACTGTAGTCCTAGTGCCCTAGGAAGCCAAGAGGTGACTAGGAGAAGACACAGCACTGGGATGAATCCATGCCACGAGTAGAATATGAGAGAGGGAATGAACGTAGGTTTTTGATGATCTATCAAGTTGTCAATCATTCTGTGCTGGAGCTGTGGTCTTCTGGATTCCAGCCTATACGAAACACACATTTACTAATTATTTTAGCCAGTTTGAGTTGCTGCTTTTGTTGTTTGCAGCCACAATACCTCTGGGCAGGGGAATAGCCTAACTTTATAGAGATTATCTCAATTAATCCTCATCGTAGCTCTGTGTGGTTGACACTATCTTCATCTCCATGAAGTGTTCTTGAGAAGAACACTGAGATTGTGTAAGTGACTTTCCTAAGGGCATGGAACACTTATGCTTCGGAGCTGTCATTTGTACTCAGGAGCCCACACTCTTATTAAACTGTATGCTGGAGTCAGACTGACTGTCAATTTATTCCATTGAAAAGAAACAAGAAGGATAATACTAGGAAATGTACACGGCATTCTGAAGTTTCTAGGAAGTCTTTTCTAACACATTAAGGGAAAGAGGATTATGTGTCTTCACCAAGTTGAAGACATAACTAAGGAGCTAATGACACCCTTAACTTAGAAGTCTATGTTTGGAGAGTGTTTAAGTTGGCTTCTTTCCCTCTAGAGGGCCAGAGCTATACTTCAGAAGTAAGGAAAGCTTCACCACCATAAATCATGACCTGAGCCAAAATCCAGAGTCAGAGGCTTAACCAACTGAGCCACCCAGGGGCCCCTCAAAACTTTAAATGATCTTTAGGTAAAATGTAATAATTTCACAGGAGCCTCCTAAAAATATCTCTCATGTTATACCCAAATGTGTCTATGTCTATGTGTTCTACTAGAAATCATGTTCATCATTGGATAGCTTCCTCTAAATCATCACCAAGTAGATTCTAAGCACTTTGGCACTTTGGGTTTTGGTTGTCGTTGTTGTTGTTTTCATTTGCTTTTATTGAAGTTCAATTGCCAACATATAGTCTAAGCACTTTGATAAGCATTTTTAGCTTGTGTGAAGGTGATTTTAAGATATTTTGTGGATTTTCAATAATGTACTTGTAGGCATTGATGTTACTCAGTGAGTGGAGCCTGTGTGTGAGTTAAAGTTCTTCTCAATATACAAACCTTTTCTTTCTACAAAAGTTTCAAACACAACTTAACCTTATCCTAAACCCACAAACCTCTGAAACCAAAATGACAGGAACTTCTCTGGGGGATTATCTTTACTGTGAGAGAAATTTAGTGTTTTGTTTGTTTGTTTGCTTGTTTGTTCTTGGAACCTTAACCTTTGCATTGCAAGTGCTGACAGTATAGAGACTAGACTTTGAGATTTGGGGTTCTGGAAATGAAAGCCCGAGTGTATTATTAGATACTTAAGGATTTGCCTCTTAGGATGCTGAATCATCTTTGCTCTTACATTTCTAAAATATTCTCATCACATTGTTTCTGCACATGTGAGGGACATATATTCTGAAAATGCATGGTGATGAAGTCAGGCATGATGGAAAACTGATGATGGAAACAAAGCTCTGGTGTGCACTGCCTTTCCCCTTGCCAGTTCACTCTTCATCTATGTGCCCCTAATACTTCTCTTACTTTCCCTGGGATGGAAAGTATCCTAGTTCCTTCTTCTCTGTAGGCCCTGAATTATCTCCTTTGTCTTTTCTTCTTTGTTTGGATGGGAGAGAGTGGGGGTTAGGGCTTAATTTTAATTCCTAACAATGCTTTATCTTTGATTTTTACTTTTTTTTTTTTTTTTGTAGAGTCCTATTCTTGTTTTCTGGATGCCATCTTGTTTCAAATCCCTGAGAGTATTAAAAGTTTTCCCCTTTTAAAAAATATTATTGTCTGTTCCCTAATTATTTCTGTTTTCTCTGGTGTCATTTTTCCTCAGTTTACCTCTGTCGTGCTGCAGACTTCCTCTAATCATATGGTGATCCTCAGGGGTCCATTCATATAGCAATGGAGCAATTGTCACCTGATAGGTATTCCTCTGCAGGCGGGGCTGATTTTCCAGTAGACTTCACTTCAGGATGGACATGTGGGCAGCTGACCATTACATTAAAATACCAATTTGGGGAGTGCTTTTCCCTTGGGTGTCAGTGCTCGTATCAGCTGTCCTAGTTTTCCTAGACAGATTTTGTTTTGTTTTGTCTAAAAAAAGAGAAAAGGTCTGCCTGTTTTTCACCTGGACAGTAGACACTTTATTGGGCATCATTCTGCATGTAGGTGGGTGGATGGAAGGATGTCAAAATGTCAAGGGTTGTTTAGACAGACTTTCACTTCCACGCACTGTTGTCTGTTCTTTGCTATGCTCTACAGAGTAGTCAACACCCTTTTTTAAGGACACTGTCCCTCTGCAGACTGCAGACCTCCAACACACAGACACACAGACACACACAGACACACACAGACACACACAAATGAAGCTTTCTCAATCTTACTAAGTTACCCTTCATCCCAAACACTTCACTGTTTGGCAGAAATTTTGGAATTTTCTTGTCTGCTGGCACATCCCATTATATCCTGCTTGTCATTGATTGTTAATGCCTTTTAATTTATTTGCTATTTCTCCATGTTTTATGTTCTATAATTTACAGATTATTTATGAGGAAAATTTAAAGACATACATAAAATTAGAGATAATAATTTAGTCAACCTCTCTGTGCTCATAGTCCAGCTTCAACAATTATCAATATTTTGTGACACTTATCTTACTCTCTTTTCTTGGAATTTTCAGAAGAAAATTCAGACGTCATGTCATTCGACACATGCATACATCACGATACATCTGAGAAATACATGTGTATGTGAGCACTCTCACACTTGCAAAATTAACAATAACTCCTTAATATTATACAATACACAGACATTATGTCAATTGTTTCGGTTATCCCCAAAGTGACATTTTAAAGTTTTAATTATTTGAACTGTGATTCACAATCATGGTCCACAACATGTCTTCAATGGTTACATTGCTTAATGGCTTTTACTTTATAACAGGTCTGTGTGTGTGTGTGTGTGTGTGTGTGTGTGTGATGGGAGGAGGTTCATATTAAATTTACCAGCTTTGCTGGGGTAACAGATGACCCCCAAATCTCAATGGTATAACAAAAAATGTTAATAAAAGTTTTTATTTCTGGCTCCCACTGCACATTGTCTGGCTTTTGGCAGTGGTTCAGCTCCTTTCCATGTGTCTTCTGATTCTGGGACCCAGCAATTTGTGTCAGGATGTTATTGCCACAGAAGTAAAAGGTCAACAAGGCCAGTGACGGGATGGCCGGCAAAGCTTTCTTAGATGTAGCCTAGTCTCACTTACTCACCATGGGGCAGAGAAGTCATGAGGTCCAACTGATATCAATGGGACGGGAATTCACACAGTTCCCCTGGGAGAGTGGCCAGCCAAAAGGCAGTAGGCACAAATGTATGATCCACTTACAAATGAATAATCCTTCCTCTTGCAGGAAGAGGGGATGAATAATTGGGCAATAATAGAATCCACTGCACATGCCTTCAACCAATTAGGGAAACTAGGTCATTTGTTCTGTAGACTGTCCCACGTTCCGAATATGGTTGATTGTTTCCTCATGGTATTGTTTGATTTGTTCTTTAATGTCCTGGATACTGGTATTTAAACCTAGAAGGTTGAGTGAATATGAGTTTGATATTTTTTAAGGCAAGAGTGCTTCATGGATACTCTTCATATGTACTTCCTGTTGCACACCTCTGAAGCCAGAGTAGAGTTGATCAACCCACTTTTACTAATGTGGTTTGATTAATAAGCTCAATTGGTATCAGCCTCATCCTTCCATTAAAAAGTCCCCTATCAAACCCTTCATCTTAAGGTTTCAGCCTCCATTCATGATTATTGCCTGGATCCATTGTCTCATTAGTGACTACAAAATGGTGATTTTTTCTTAACCAATTCAGTTCATATTCATTTATTAGGTAAGAATAATAAAAAGTTATGATTAAATTGCCATATTGAATCATAGCTACTAAATTTATTTTATGTTTTGGGGTCTGAGTAAAATTTTATTTGAAAAATTTTTATTTAACAGTTTAGAAATCACTGAGCCAGAAGATCTCTTGAGTATCTTTTAGCTTTAATGGTTTATGATTCAGTGACCTGTGCTGAACCCATGTTTAATGACAGGATGAAGAAGTACAGCTGGTGGACATTCTGTTGGGACTGTGCAAAGGTAGCCAGTTAGATTCTCCCTCTGGCCTCAATGATTATGATGAAGCTGTGGACAACAGCTCCCCTGAACAACAGCTCCTGTAAGGTGGAGGGACAATGACCTTCAAACCACCAGTCCTTGGAAGCCATACCAAATGATTAATATGTCATGTTGCACATGTAAATGTACCTCACGCCAATGTAGGTTATAAAGTTGCAATTAAAGAGCATAACAAACATAACCTTGATCCTATCTTCTCCCCATCCTCCACTCTAGGACATTTTGTATCTTCTAAAGTACCCTGGGACTATCCCCATGTTTTATGATGCACTCCCCTGTTCTCAGAAACATGGAGACATCTATCACTAACCTCTTCTCATGACCCATCACCTAAAGCCTTGGCTGCTTTGAAACCATAACCTGCCACTAGTGAAGAACACATCCTTGCTATATTCTCAGAACCCCCTGATGTGTGGCTCTGACCCCTTTGAAGTGGGAAGAATTCCTCTCCATATTTATGTTCCATTTCATTGCATGAACAGAAAAGCAGTTCTCTTGGGCACCCAATGATTTACAGACATTGTAGCGAAACAGCCCTCTAAAGTTGAACCTACTGCTTTTTTTGTTGTGACTCAGGCACAGGTTTATGGGACTTGGGAGAATGGATCATCTGAATGACAGCCACTTGATTATTGCACATCAAATACTCCTTCTCTTGCTTCAGCTAGGACATGCAGGTGGCCTGGTGTCCTGATATAAGTGAGGACATTGTTGGGCCTTTTCTTAACATGAGAGCTGCAGTGATTAGTTATGCCAAGTAAAGCAGCAGGATGGGAGATTACCTCAGATCTCAAGTACAGTGACATCTTTCCCCATGTGCATGTTGACACTGGCTTCCACCACATAGGGTGGTCCTGTGGAGAGTCAAGATGGAACCTTGCTGATAGAAGGATTGTGTTTATTCTGAGGTCCTCACACCCTCCTCAGGGAAAGCCAACTACAGAGGGAGCAGCAAGAAAAAATTGAATGGGAAGCCTTGGGAAGTGGCCTAATCTAGGGCAACGTTAAGACCAGTGTAGAATAAAATGTACACGTAAAAGCCAGCAGACAAAGAGGGTCACTGGGTTTGCTAAGTAAATCAACATGGGCTCTAATTGTCTAAATCCCTGAGAAAGTTTCCTGTTCTCACACCTTCGCTTGCTTCCAAGTTTCCTTTCAGACAAGTTCTTGGAAGCTCTGAAATGTTCTTGTAGACATGAAAGCAACGCACTAATCTTGCCCCAAGTAGGAAGGTCTCCTGTTACCCTCCAGGCATCAAATGATGATCCATCAGGCTGAGAATTAGGGAGAGAAAATTCTTTAGTTTATGAAATATCAAACACTAAAGTTTAAGCTCTTGAAGTCTAGCCAGTATAAGCAATTTTACATAAAGTTCTATTTACTCCTATTCGGAAGCAGTCAAAATGACCCAGTTGCTCTGTGACGCATGAGGCCCTGGTGTCTATCATCAACTGATAGGATTTCTTTACAGTCAGTTTACAGAGGGGACCATCATAGCCACCTTAGCTGCTGGTATAAATTTATCCTCTTTTCCCCTATGGAAGGCAATACCCAATGATCACCGTAGAATTTATACTATTTGTAGGACACATCAAGGGCGTGTGTGTGCGTGAGCTCTCCAGATCCCCAGTGTTACTAACAGAAGAAAAGCATAGCTGTGCTCAGTTTTAGAACAACAATAAGGCCCTTAGAGGGATGCTCACACTAAGTGCTTGTGAAGCCTGCTTCCCACTGAATTTGGGTTAAAGTTGACTTAAAATAATAAAGATGCTGCAGGTAAACATTGGCCTTTTAGAAAGTATATAAATGTAGTTGCTTAAACAGAACACTAAAGCAAGTCATTGGCTTCCTAGTTCAATTTTATTTTCTTTAAAGATTTTATTTATTTATTCATGAGAGACACGGAGAGAGGCAGAGACACAGGCAGAGGGAGAAGTTGGCTCCATGCAGGGAGCCTGATGCAGGACTCGATCCCGGGACCCCGGGGTCACACCCTGAGCCAAAGGCATATGCTCAACCTCTGAGCCACCCATGTGTCCCTCTTAATTTAATTTTAAAGAGAAGAAAAAAGGGGTGATCAGAATTGGTGTCACATCAGAGAAAACCAGATTCATCTTAATTCGTTTATTCTAGAACCAGTCATTTGTTCTTGGCATTTCTTAGAATGATCTGCTGTGAGGTGGGGGCTCAAAAACTTGGACCCACATCTACCTATCCCTTTCTTACACTCCTAGAATATGCGGATCAGCTTGGTTTACTTCATCTTTCTTCATACAGCTCTTTCGCTGCCCTAGCCCTTGGTTCTGGCAACAGAGTGCCCAGTGTCTGATGGAGAACTGTCTTCACAGTTCCCTCAGGTTCTCCTCCTCGTGGCTCAGTCACCTTGCCTAATTGAAAGCAAGAGATTACAGTAAGGCCATCAGAGCTTGGTGCTCCTGTGTGGTCCATTCGCCAGGCCTCACTATATTTTCTTTTTAATTATACAGGCTTGTCAATCAGTATCACCTCATGAGCTGCATGGAGGTGGCGGCTTTTCCAAAGTATATTTTCCCAGGTATCTATCCCCATCAAAAGCAGCCTGCTTTGGGATCCCTGGGTGGCTCAGTGGTTTGGCTCCTGCCTTTGGCCCAGGGCACAATCCTGGAGTCCCAGGATCAAGTCCTGCGTCGGGCTCCCGGCATGGGGCCTGCTTCTCCCTCTGCCTGTGTCTCTGCCTCTCTCTTTCTCTCTATGTCTATAATAAATAAATAAATAAATAAATAAATAAATAAATAAAAGCAGCCTGCTTCTAGTAATTTGGTGCATTGGCCCCAGTAACCCAGCTACAGTGTATCCCTCTCGTCAACACTTAGAAAACCTCGGGGGTTGGAGGATGTGGAAGCAGCAATCCCACTGGGATTCAGTGTCTTTTATTTGACCCATTGGGTGTCATTACATGGAAGTTAGCGGCAATGGCTTTGGAGTCCAACAGCCTTAAGGTCACAGCTTTGTTCTAACGTACACTCTGTGTGAATTTAGGAAAGCTTCAGAACCATCCTGGGCCAGTTTTATCTATAAAATAGGGATACTGTCTATTTCATAGGATCATCATGAGGATCTGTGAGATTATGGATGCAAAATGCTTAGGGCAGAGTAAGGTATCCCTAAAAGTTAGCTGCTATAGTTGTTATAAATAGTATAAGATTAGCCTTCTGGAAGTTACGGGTGGGGCCTCCCAGGATGTATTTTGCCTGTTTTAATACTTCAAAATGCGAACACCTGGATTGGATTCTGTAACACGAAGTGTGGTCTGGCTTCCCATGTATTTCGCGATACACAGTTGACACAGCTCCACCTCAGTTGAAGTAACAGGCCAACCTTGCCTGCCTACTGCAGGGAGTGTCCCACGGAGCCTGCATCTCAATGTGGGAGCAGGACCTGGACCTGCAGCCACAGACGGGGTCTCCAGCCAATTCAGTTTCCAGGAGCTTAAATAACAGAAAAGCTCTGCAACTGCAAGTTTGTTCTAGAAAGGGACGTACTATCATCATGGCTCATAAAATCAGGCTAGGCTTTCTTATCACATTCCCTGTCTTGTAACCCTAGTGAAAAAAAAAAAAAAAGAAAAAAATCGGACTGTCAAGGAATTCCTACCCTAGGCAAGATTTATGTTCAGTTTTTCTGACATTTGGTCTTTTACTGAGATCAGGCTCATTCCAAGGTGCTTATGCTCAAAGAGTTCCCTGGAAAAGTCTCCAAGCCAGCAACAGGAGACGGCTACCTGGCTGGCCCATTCCTCAGCTGCTGGCTGAGGCAGAGAAAAGGCTCAGGAACCTTCAATGACCCTTTACCTCACTGTTGGGTCTCCCTGGGCATTAACTCTTTGTAGTTCCTGACTGATGGTGGCATTCCAGGCTCCCTGACTCACCTGTGATCCCTCTGCCTCTAATCTTCCCGTAAGGGAACACACGCCTGAGATTCTTGGAGGGGTGGGCCTTCAGGGTGCTGTGAGGCTGGCAGATGGCCCTGTGCTTGGTTCGGTCCTCACACATTAAGATTTGGCCTCATCTCCAGCTGTGCTAGACATTGGGGAGCTTTGGTGAGAGTATTTCATTTTCCCCTGAAATTTTCAAGCAGAGGTCACAGTGACCTGCTGGGAAGGCAAGAACGGCCATGATGATTTAGAATAGAAGAGACATGGCAACCACCTATTTCCTGGTAGAAATGAGAAAAGGAGCCATGTCCCCAAGGGAGAAGAAGTATAATAATCATCCATGATTCTAGAGAGTACTACGATGTCACTGAACATCTGCATGAGCAGACGGAGAGAGGTGGCCATCAGCGAGACGGAGGAGGACTGGTCTTCACTTTATGATTTGTTTGTTCATCCCAACTTTTCTCTTCTGCCCCAGAAGGAATCTTCCATCTGTCACAGTGGCGAAGAGCACAGCCTCGGTGTTACACACGCTAGGGTGACAATTCCAACTCTGCCACTTATAAGACGTGTACCTTGGTCCGGTTGCCTGATTTCTCTAAACCTTGGTTTCCTCATTATTCAGGAAAAGAGCTCCTGTTGTATAAATTAAATGAAAAGGAAACAAAGTTCCTAGAAAGGCACCTGCCAAGTAATGCAATGGCGTTAGAGGGTAGCTAGTGGAGGTGATGGGGGGCAGAGGTGGTGACGGCAATGGAGAGGTGGTAACGGTGGTAACGGTGGTAGCGAAGTGCAGTAAGGAAGGGGCAGTGATACATGTGGCTCTAGCTTGCACCACAGGACTCAGTGGTCCTCCACGGGTGCCCCACAGCACATGTGCTGGCTTGGAGAGGAATCAAGGTTTGTTGGCCTCCCCCTCCTGCTGTTTTCTCCCAGGTACATTTTCCCACCCCCTCTGCCTGCATTTAATGGAACCAGACTTATAAATAAGAAACATCCATATTCCTCACCTGAGCCCCTCAGAGACCTGGCAGTGAGCATTTCTTAAGAGCCCTGGGTAGAGGCTGACCTTTGAGGATTACTCTCTGGGGACCCCTGTCCCTCCTCCTGGATCCCCAGCCAGACAGGGCAGGTGTTTTTCCATGCCATCAGACTGAGGTCAGATCCAACCTCATTCCTCCAAGGGAAAGGTACCATTTCCTCTTGCCAATCCCCTGGAGCCAACCTTCATCCTGCGACTGGCCTTCTCCCGGAGTGACTCATCAGCTCGGAGTCTGGCCGTGTGCTGACCCCTGACGTCTTCCTGAGACAGGGTGAGACCTGCTGGGAGGAAAGGCGATCATTATATCATCCCGGAGCCGAGGCCACATAAACACTTCCCTTCTCTAATGAAGGGGCTGCAAAGGGCAGGCTGACTTGTCTTGGTGTGGCCCTCCTAGGCCGAGGGTGTGGATGAGAACTTAAGCTAATGTTGGTGTTGAGAACATTTAGATATCCATCTCCCGACTTTCTCCTCATTATAACAGAATGCTAAGGCTATTGTAGAAGGACCTTCACCTTTTTTTTTTCCTTCTAGAAGACTTTACAGAAGCAGAACAAGAAACCACCCTATTAACAGCGCATTGTCCAGAACGTGTCAGTGTGTCATGTGCCGCGGAGGCCAGGGACATATGAAGATGAGTCTCAGAGGCCACGGAGAGGCAGGCACGCTTGTAAATGAGGCAAAATAGTGCCACAGCTGAGACAGTCAGTGCCTGAGAGGGCTGCTCAGAGGTGGGCTTGAATTGTGACTGAGAACGGGGATGCCACTTCCCTTGCCGAGCCTCGGCCTCCGCCTGGGGCAACTGGGGGGGATTCAGGGTACCTCCTTCACAGATGCCACGTGAGAAATGGTGGGTGAGGCTTATAAACTGCTCAGCCCTGCGCCTGATGCGGGGCTGAGCTCCATCCGTGAGGGGATGTGTTAGGGGCCGGCAGCGGGAGGCACACACCATCCCGTGGAGCCCGAGGAGCAACGCAGGCTCCAGTGGGAACGAACACGTGGCTTTGAGATGCTGTCGAGGCCGCAGTCCACGGGCCTTGGAGAGTGGCCCCCCACAGCGCTGAGGCGGCGGCATGGCCCAAGATGAGCAGCAGAGGAAGCTCGACTCACTGGACAATGGGAGGCATGTGGAGCAGAATGGGGGTGCAGGGGTGCGGAGGCCCCGGGCGTGGGCGGAGGGCAGGGGCGCAGCGGGGGCGGTGCAGGGGGGGCCCCGGGGGTGGGCGGAGGGCGGGGGCGCAGGGGGGTGCGGGGGTGCGGAGGCCCCGGGTATGGGTACAGGGCGGGGGGGGGCAGCGGGAGGGGTGGGGGGCGGGGGGTGGGGGCGCAGGGGGTCACAGCGGGGGCGCAGCGGGGCTGCGGGGGTCCCGGGGCGGCGGCTGCTCCGCTACCTGCGCGCTGGCGCGGGGTCAGTTCGGGGACACCACCAGCCGGGGCCTGGGGCGGCGGGACCCCGTTTGGACGACTGTATTTTGGCCCGAGGGCCGCGGGGCAATGCCCGGCGCTGGAGGGGACCCTGGGGAGGCAGCGGGGAGCAGGCGGCCCGGGCCGTGGGGGGCCCCGGGAGGCAGGGGCGCGGGTGGGCGGCTGCTGGTGAGGCCGTGGCCTGCAGGGCGGGGGGGGGGGGTGGGGGGTGAAGCCTGGGCCGGGCCGAGCGGCTGTGCACTTCGGGAGAAGGTGACCTCGCGGCCCCGAGGGCGCCGTGGGTGCGGGCGGGGAGCCGGGCCGCCGTGTGCCTCCGCACGCGGATCTCGAGGCTTTGTGCCAAGTGCAGACACTCGGACCGACTGACACGGGAGTCCCCTTCTAGAAGCTGAACAGAACACAATAAGCCGAAACCCCAACCTCAGGAAAAGGGATGAGCCTGGTGGTTACCGGAGGGGGTGGGAAGGGGCTGGCGGGGGCGGGGCGCCTGTAGCCCCCAAAGGCAGGGCGGAGGGACTGCGGGCTAGGGCCTGCGTCCCCCCTGGGGAGCGGCGGTCGCCTCCCCTCCACGGATCAGACAGGCCCCTTCCCGACCCTCCCAGCCCCAAGCTCCACAACCACCAGGGAGGTCTTTTAAACCTGGACAGTAGGCCCTCCCCTGCGCTGGCTCCCAGCCCCCCGCACTCGCTCACCCGCCCGCACCCTGCCAGCTTCCCTCCCAAGTCTCCTCCTCGCCGCCCCCCGCCCCGATGCTGCTTCCCTGGATCCTGTCCCAGGTGCTCACCTGTCGGCCTCTGCTCGGAGGCCCCCCGCCCAGAGGCCCGGCCCAGCACCCTCGACACAGCAGCCCCACAGCTCACCCTGGTGTCTGCAGACGCCTGCTGGCCGTGGGATCCGTGTGTCTGCATTTATGACCCTTTTCTCTTGCAGGACGCAAGTTGGGCGGGGAGGGGGGCAGTTATTTTGCACCTCTTGTTCACTATCGACAGCATTCCTGGCACATAAGAGTCGCTCAATGAATACTCAACCACTGAGTGAATAAAGGGTCCACGGGGTTTCCATATGGGGGAGGATAGGGAGACACGGGAGCAGCTGCAAAGTAAGTAAGGCTCAGGGTGTGCAGGCCCCTGAGTGCTGTGTTAACATATTGGGGTTTTTTATCTTCTAGGAGGGAGGGCGAGCCCCAGAAGAGCTTAGCCCCCAATATAGGAGCAAAGTTGTGGTGCAGAATGATCACTCCAGGGGCGGCAAGAGGGGGTTGTGTCTCCCAGGAGCAGAGAGCTCTCCCTGGGGTGCCACTGCAGTGGGTCCGCAGGAGCCTCCAGTGAGGGGTAGGGCTTCCAGCTGGGCCCAAGGATTTCCAGAGGAGGAAGGAGGAGAGGGGATTGAGAGGGGGTGTGTGTGTGGGGGGAGGGGTGGGTATGAGCTCTCACAGGGCCATGAGATGGTTCATTTGATAGGAGTGGGGAGTCCCTACAGATCAGGGACAAATTCTCCAAAGCAAATCATATCAGAGCATCCACAGGAGCCATATAAAGTGGAGTGGCTCTCACTGGGGGCCGTGGGGGGGGGGGGTGCTGAACCAATCAGGCCCTGTCCCCCATCTGCGGGCCCCAGCAGTGGCCTCCAAACCACTTTTGCAGCCACTTCCCCCCTCACCCAAGAGCTCTGAGAGGCCTGGGCACTCCCGACGTGGGAGGAGAGAGGGTCACAACACCTGGCGTCCTTGCCGTGCTGACATGTGCAGGGAGCTGGCCTGCTCTCTGCTAACAGACTGTCCCCCCCCCCCCCCCCCCCCCCCCCCCCCCCCCCCGCCACTCCCTGCCTGTCACCACCCCAGCAGGACAGAGGGTCTCTGTGGAGGCCACAGGGGGCGCCCCTGGGAGGCTGGGCTCTTGATTCCCCAGCCCTGCCCCTGCCTGGGCACCTCTGTTGCTATAAATACACCCCGTGGAGGTAATTAGGGGGAGGAAGGAGGTGGCTCTGGAGCCCTGGCTCAGGGCTATTGTGTCAGCGACACACCTCTGAGAAGCACATAAAAGACAACCAGCTCAGGAGCTGATGCAGCACGGGCTGAAAGGAGAGAAAAGATCGCAGGGAAAACCAGAGCGACAAGCACAACCCATAAGCCCACATTACGAGCATTCCCAGGAGGAGGGAGAGGCTCCAGAAAGTCACCCCAGTCCCTGGAGCCCACAATATGGTTTTTATAAACTGCTGGGACTCTCTTCTTTCTTTTTTTTCTTTTTCTTTTTCTTTTTCTTTCTTTTTCTTTTTCTTTTTTATTTTCTTTTTTTCTATTCTTTCTTTTTTTTTACCATTTCACCTTCTACAATACACTTTTTTTCTTAAGGAAATTAAACACAAAACACTTACTGTATATTTAATTTAAAGAGGGAAAAGACTCCAGAACCCCACTCCATGTTGAAATGTCATTAAGGAGGGTGACGCAAAGCCGAGAGGCCAGGAAATTGAGTCTTTAAGCTGCCACCCGCCCAACGCTGGGCGCAGGGCACCCCGCACAGCACAGGGCCCCAGGGGAGCTGCCGCAGGCTGGATGCTGGAGATGCAGGGCCCGGCCCGGGGTGCGAGGGGCTGGGGAGCCGCTTACTCCAGCACAGGCAGGGCCCAGGCCGCTCCCCCGGGCCCGCCCAGGCCGGCCTGTGACTTCCAGGCCTGGGAGGTGGGCTCCAGCTGCTGCTTCACAACCGCCCCCTCTCTGCTCTCTCGCCATCCTTGACAGCAAGCACCCTGGGCTCCATGGAGGCGCCCCCAAGCCCCAGCTGCCCTGCCTCTGGCCCCTCTCTGCCCCTGCGGGCTCGTGGCTGGAATTCTGTTCTGCTACGAAGTCTCTTACTGTTTCCTTGTCTGTAGGTGAACCAGCCACTCGGGTTGAGTGAGATTGTTCCTGGGACACTCAGCGTGGGCCTGGCCTATTGCCTATCATTGGAGCCTGTTAAAGCTGCCCGAGCTCCTGCTGGGTTCTGGCATTCTGCAGGCGGGGGGGGGGGGGGGGGGGGGGGGGGCGCTGTGGGCAGCAGGGGCTTCCTCCTGAGGGGCTCACAGGCTCTTGGGGAGGCTCAGCACGTACTTTCTTTTCTTCCATGCCACACTTGCCTCTGTTCCTTACCCTGATTATATTTGCCACTCCCTCTCCTTCCAGAAGGATTGGATTTATCACCCCCATTTTGCAGGTACAAAAACTGAAGTCCCAGGGCCCCTGGGTGGCTCAGTGGTTGAGCATCTGCCTTTGACTCAGGGCAGGATCACGGGGTCCTGGGATCGAGTCCCACATCAGGCTCCCCGGAGGGAGCCGCTTCTCTGTCTGTCTGTCTCTGCCTCTCTCTTTCTGTGTCTTAAAACAGAATATATATATATATATATCTTAAAACTAATAAATAATAAAATAAATAAAATCTTAATAAAGAGTAAATAATAAATAAATAAAATCTTAAAACAAAACTGAAGTCCCTGAGAGATTAACTAGCTTGAGGTTCTCAAGAACTCAGCCTCTCCATGGCGCTGCCTACCGTCACCTCTCCATGATTTTCAGACTAAGAATCTGGATCCGTGCCAACACCAGGTGGTACAGGCCCACTGACGAGTGTATGTCATACCTGAAGTGAGAGTCCATAACGCTACCCTGTGTTTGCATTGTTCCTGGGTCTCAGTAATGTGTTTTCATGGCAAAGGAGAGACTTTGGTTTTCATGCATAAAGAGTTTATTAAATTTTTCTCCACGTCCTGCCTTAAGGTGTACTGTAGTAGAGGTTAATGTGCACAGGTGTTTTGCTCGTCTTACAACTGTGAGGAGGAAGTAACTGATCCAGGCTCACACTGGGTGTTGGCTGTGGAGTTGGTGTCTGCTCCCTGCTTCTTGCTAGGCTTTGAGGGCATCAGGCTTGGGGGCGGAGGTGGCTTCTTCCAGAGAGGGCCGTACCCTCCTGGCTGCTCTTTATCCTTCACTAGCATTGCTGGGAAAACCCTGGCTCAGAATTAGCTGGATGGCTTGTTAAACCTCCAGACTCTGAACCAGACCCAGGGCTTTCTGTGTCAGGCCTTGCGGGTAGCTGGGAATCCCCACACTCCAGTGGTCCGGAGCACCCCCAGGAACACTGGCTTTCTCCAAGGAAGAAAGCTTATGCCGGTGTCTCTCATTGGCCACCTCCTTCCTCAAGGACCTCCACTCAGTCACTCAACAGTATTATTTAAACTCTGACTGTGGGCATAGTTGATGTAGAAAGAAAAGTAGTTTTCACCCCTATTGATCTCCAGAGGTCATTCCACAGATCTGGCTGGCTAAAACAGTGGTCCTGGTTTGGTCATGGAAGGTATGTTCCGGGGCCCGCCCTGGGCTGGGTGGGTGCCAATGGACATCGGGGAGCATGCTGAAAGCATGAGGGTCCTTGTCCAAGAGGAGCACAAATACTCTCACGAAGCTACCTGTGTTTAAGAAGCCACAACACAGCATAGAAGCCATGCTTTCATGGGGAGCTTTGGGGACACAACAGACTGAGAACCTCTGGCTGGAGCAGGGGGGCCTAACAAGAAAAATAACACTTCATTAGTTTTTCATTTATGAAGTGGTTGATCTGTACATTATTTTTTCTCAAAGGATTTTAGGTCATTTTTGGAAAGCATATGCAATTCAAAATATCGGATAACTAAAGGCAAAGCTAGATATATAATATAATATAATTAATATAATATAATATAATATAATATATAATATAATTAATATAATTAATATAATATAATATATAATATATATAATTAATACAATATGTAATAGTAAGTCCAGGCCCATTGAGCATAAAGAAATAAATAAGTTAGGATGGGTGTGTGTGTGTTGCAGGAACAGGAGGGGGGAGACGGTCCTGTCTCTGAGCTAACTCTTGTAGGTGCTTCATCTTGTGATTCCTATCTACTGGGCTTTAAGTCCATTGCAGAGTGAATATTCCAGACAACTTCCAGCTCTAAGCAGGACTTGGTTACTCAGGAGTAGGAGAGTCGCCCATCTACCTTCAAGACCAATGGCCATGGAGGGAATAATGAAAAAGTCCAACTAGTGAGGAAGAAGGTGTTAGCTCTCTAGCTTGTCCTGTCTCCCGCTTCCTCATCAAGATCCTCTGGCCACCTCTTTGGCCAAGCAAAGCTGTCCTTATTGTTTGTTTTAACCTACTGGTCATTGTCCACGAGCCTGGCCCTCAGTATCCTTTTCATAAGGATAACTTTAATTCCATAAATCTTCATAAGACACACTGTTTGGCAACCATTGCCTTAGAGTACCGGACAGTGCAGTTGGTGTGCATCCATTTAGAGGGTCACCCCAAGGTGTTCTGGAAGCTCAGGTGCCGCTGGACAGGGTTTCCAATTTCCCTTGATTTATGGTCATCTTTAGACAGAAGATCAAAGCACACTCTCCAAATCCACGTTAACTGCAGGGTTTTCTTGACACAGGTATCTCAAAGCAAAGGATGCCAGGCAATGAATCAGGAAGCAGAACTGAAAAATAAGCACACAGAGGAGCAAGGGAAGTGTGATTCTGATGGGAATAAGTTGAATTACAGTCTTAAAAGTCACTTAAAATAGTGCAGAAACGCTAAATGTGAAAAGCGTTGTTGGATTTAAAAAAATTATTTGGATTTTTTAAAGCAGTTTCAGGTTCACAGTGAATTTGAGGAGAAGATACAGAGGGTTTGCGTGTATCGCTGACCGCACACGTGCACAGCCTCTGCCAATACCAATATCTTGCACCAGAGGGGTACATTTTTACCATTGATGAACCTACAATGACACAGCTTTCACTCAGAGTCACTCTTGGTGATGTACATTCTATGGGTTTGGACACACGTGTATTGATATGTACTTACCATCATGGTATCACACTAAGGATTTTCAATGCCCTAAAAATCCTCTGTGTTCCACCTGTGCATCTTTCCCCCACCCCCAAGTCCTGGCAACCTCTGATGGCTTTTTTTTTTTCCTGTCTCCCTAGTTTTGCCTTTATCCAGAATGTAAGAAGTTAAAAATCACACAGTATGTAGCCTTTTCAGATTGACTTTTCTCACTTAGCAACATTCATTTAAGTTTCCTCCATGTCTTTTTATGGCTTGATACCTAATTTTTTTTAGCACCAAATAATATTCCACTGTCTGGCTGTATCACAGTTTATACGTGCATTCACCTAAAGGAAGATGACTTGGTTTCTTGCAAGTTTTGGCAATTATGAGCAAAGTGCTGGATATTTTTTTGAAATTATAGAGTCTCAGAATCAGTTTAGTGACGTTGTAGGGATTCACTGGTCATTTTGTACAATGGTGTGAGAAATAAGGAGCATGGTAAAATGCATCAAGCCTAATTCGGGCAGCTGGAAGCGGGGAAGTGAGGAGGGCCTGGCATACAGTGAAATATCATTATCTTGCCCCATCAGGACTTATTAATCACGTGGATCCCAGACTCTGTAGCACATGCCACGGCACGGAACCACCTTTAACTCTAACAGCCAGCATTTACTGTGCAGGGGTGGTTTTGCAAGGCAATAAGAATGTGTTTTTCTTCCACGTAATAGAGACCATGAGATCAGTGTTGAGGCCAGGATTTCTTGTGAATCCAGACAAGTAGACAAACTGTGGCCAGAATGATATGTTTATATTTAATATACTTTTTCTTTTTTTTTAAGACAAAACCACAGAGGATTAGTAAAAGAGCATGTTATTTATCTTACATTTCCTTGTATTTTTAAGAATAATTTAATTTTGATAAAAATCTCAAATTAAATGATATTTTCAAGATGGCTTCTTCTTTATTTATATGTCTAAGCAAAGGCCTTGACTGGAAGAAAGGTATTCTTGTAACCAGTCCTCTGGCCTCATCTTTCTAAATGGGTAGAGAACTAGGGTCTCCAAGAGATATGTTGCAGCTCAGAAATCAGAACTGTTAGAGCTAGAAAGAATCTCAGAAAATGAGTTGCATCAGGCTACAAAGGTGGATGAAAGCCAATCAGATAAAATTCTTTCCCCAAGTAGAAATCTCCTGACTCCAAATCAAGGTACTTTCTGTCATTCTGAGGCCTGTTCTATGGCAACACCAAGATGGAGTAGCCATTTTGTTTAATCAAATTCTCCTCTGAAGGGATGCTTAGCTGGGTCTGGGATGAGAGGCAAACTGAAGTGGGCTTCAGCCAGAACTAGTGTCACTTGAGTGACAGCTCTCAATGCTGAGGTGGGCTGGTGGACTGGGCTCTGAAAGATCTGAGAGATCATGGCTTTGCTCAGACTCTAGTATGTTGAATCCAAGTTTCCCTGGACAGATTTGGAAGCCCCTACAGCAGAAAACAAGCCTACTAATACCAGGTCACTTCTGGCCCCAAGGGGTCCACCTTTTGATCATACTTCCTCCACCTCAGAATGAATAAAAACAACTACCTCATTTGGTTGAACCTTTGGCTAAACTTTTTTCCAGCAATTCCTAGAGAAAGGAGACATGTTCTTTTGTCACATGAAAGGTAGGAGATGGCATACTAGACTTTAAATGAGAACTGTTTTGAGCATGAAAATTCTATCTCTATCTCTAGCCTTCATTTCCAAATGTTACCCCATAGCTTTCTGCCAAAAGAAAGATCACTGTTGTTCAAGGGACTTGAGAGTCTTGAAGGATGTCTCTGCACCCTCACCAAAGATGAGACTGATGTCGAATCACTTGGTTGATAACCATAAACCCATCAGTATATGACATAGTTGGACACTGAAAATCACAGGAAAGATGAACCTCTCTACAGGCAACACAGGATGGCCATGGCCCAAGCTTTGCCCAGCTTACATCATACATACCATCCTTTGTGGCCAGCCAACCATCCCTGGGCTCTCCAATGGTGTTTGTGCCAGCGATCATTATGACTTTATTACAGCCCCTTTCAGCAAGTCATGAATTTTTACAGCTAAATTACAAGTCTGTTTACGGTTAAGTGGCAGCAAGTACTTTTAAAGCAAGTACTGTAGATATTTTTATGACTGAGCTTGCACCATCAGAAACACACAAAGTATATAAGCAGGACCCATAATGCCAGTGAGACTTTTAGGGTTCAACTAAATGGAATAAATAAGGGGGCTTTGTATGTATCTGATGGAGGCAACTCCGCATCAGGCCAAGTCTTGGATTCCATTGCAAAACCAAGAGGTCTTTGTATACGCTAATGATAGATTGATCCCACAGTTTGGGGGATATAATTTGCTTTATTAACAATACTAAAATTAGGATAATTACATTGCAATTAAAAAAAATATTTGCTGTCGCATGATTCTACTTATATGAGATACATGGAATAGTCAAATTCAGAGACAGAAAGTAGGGTGGTGGTTGCCAGGGGTTGGGGGAAAGGGTGAAAGGGGAGTTATTGTTTAAAGGGTACAGAGTTTCTGTTTGGGAAGATAAAAATTCTAGAGATGGATGGTGGTGATGGTTGTACAGCAATGTGAATGCACTGGACAATACACTTAAAAATGCTTAAAATGATAGGCTTTATGTTCTCTATATTGTGCCACAATAAAATATTTTTTGGAAGCTGAAGACATGGGCTATTGTCTCCAGGTAGAGGATTGGAGTTTAGGAATCCCTTTCTTGAAGTACATATTTAACTTCATCTTCTATTCCTTGGTAACATCAATGTCTAGGGTTAATATAAGATTATTAAAACATTTTAGCTTTATCATTTCAACCAGTGGATGATGGTATTTTTATTTTATTTATTTTTATTTTACTTTTCAGTCTTTTGTCATCTTGATTACCAAAGATAATAAATAACCATATCTAAACTTGAACTTTAAAAATTTAAATTTATAAATTCTAAAGTTTATAAATACACAAATGTAATTAAAGCAGAGCCAAGCAATGTTAAATGACTGGTAGAGCTATCAGCACTTGAAAAGAAAAGGAATAAAAGTGGAATCATTGGATTGAAGCATTTATGATTTTATGTAATATATTTTTTCAGCAAGACTTACACAAAAAGAAAAGGATAAAGACCAAAATATATATATAGAAGGACTATTTTAGCTATAAATAGAAATTATTTAAAATGTAAAAACTGGGGTGCCTGGATGGCTCAGTCAGTTAAGCATCTGCCTTGGGCTCAGGTCATGATCTCAGGACCTTGACATCAAGCCCTGCATGCAGCTCAGTGGGAAGCCTGCTTCTTCCTCTCTCTGCCTGCCACTTCCCCTACTTGTGTTCTCTCTCTGTCAAAGAAATAAATAAAATATTTAAGTAAATAAATAAATAAGTGTAAAAATCATGCAATATGAATTATATTGGACATGAATTTGAAAAATATCAAAATTTTAAGCATACACACATTATATATATTATATATATTATATTCAGTATATACTAATTTTAGTATACATATATTTTCTCCCCTGGACAGATTTGGAAGCCCCTACAGCAGAAAACAAGCCTACTAATACCAGGTCACTTCTGGCCCCAAGGAGTCCACCTTTTGATCATACTTCCTCCACCTCAGAATGAATAAAAACAACTACCTCCCAAATGTTGAAAATTAAACAGAAAGAACAGACATGTTCTTTAGTTCAAAAACTAAGGATATTGAAAAGATGAGCATCTTTCCTTATGCTAACTCAAACACTGATAACTGCAGTGTATAAATCTCCAATAAATTTCAGACTCAAAGGTATTTCCTTCCTTGACACCTCCATTTTAGTGATTCATTGCCATTCTGAAAGTAACATCCTCCAAATTGAACTCTTGATCTCTACCCTGCAAACCTATTCCTCTGCCAGTCTCCAAAATCTTTTCAATGAGGCACTTTAACCCATTTGTGGTAGGCCAAATAATGGCCTCCCAAAGGTGTCCACATCCTTATCCCTAGAACCTGTGAATACCTCACCAGACGTGGCAGAAAGGAGATTGGGGATATTTCCTGGGCATATGAGAAAAGACCATATGAAGTAGAAGAGGGTAATGATACATGGAGAACAGAGGAGGAAATAGATAGGGTTAAATGAAGGGTGAAGAACAAGAGACAGAGACAGGCAAGAAAAACAAGGAGAAGGAAGTGATTGAACATCTGAACTAGACTTCTTAGCTATATAACCTGATGCATTCTTATTTTGTTATGAAAGTTTGAAATGGACTTCTAAAAAACTCTAAAAACAGTCAGGCACGAAATTAGTGCTTGGATATGAGGAGTGTAGAGTCATAGACTGATTGGAAATATTAACGTGAGTGACAATTATACCATATTCAGGTAAGAACTATTATTCTTTTGTATATTATGGTCCAATGTCAGAAAAATGGTCATCTATTTCATCTTAGGACTCAGTTGGATATTTAAATAATGTGGTTTGTTGGCTACTTCTCTGGCTTTCAGAAAGAAAAAGATATGTTTTGGTCTAATTTTGCTCATCTGAAAGCAAAAATGAGACTTTAAGTTCCTTGAATGGATCCTTTCTGCCATGATTTGCCATCTATGAACAGCTATACAATTTCTAAATAAAATAATAAAAAGCCTACTATGTTCTAAAAATAAAGCTCAGCATGACTGAGGGAAACAAAAAAGAACAGAGATAAGTTTTAGATTTGTATCAGTTAGCTTTTTGTTTTGTTCTGTTTCCCCCCCCCCCCCCCCGGCTTTAAGATATAATTGACATATAGCCATTGTGTAAGTTTAAGATATGCAACATGTTGATTTGATAAATACATATATAGCAAAGTGATTACCACAATAGAGTTAACACATCTATCACCTTGTGTAATTACAATTTTTTTTAATGTACCTGTTGGCCATCTGTATGTCTTCTTTGAGAAAATGTCTATTCAAGTCTTTTGCTAATTTTTTTAATCAAGTGGTTTATATTTTTACAGTTAAGCTGTAGAAGTTCTTTATATATTCTAGGTATCAATCCTTTATCAGAATGCCATTTGCAAATAACATGGGTTACTTTCTCACTCTATTGACAGTGTCCTTTGGTACACAAGTTTTTAATTTTGATGAAGTCCAGTTTATCTTTTTTTTTTTTTTTGGTGTCATACCTAAGAAATTATTGCCAACTTTCACATTGTGAACCTTTCCCCCTGTGTTTTCTTTGAACAGTTTTATGTTTTTAGCCCTTACGTTGAAGTTTCTGTGTAATCTGTTTTTAATGTGATCAACAAGTAGGGTATAACTTCTGGAAAGGTTTAAAAATTAATGAGACATAGTGGACCGGATTGATGAAAATGAACATTTTTGGAAGACTTCTTTGGAATGCTTGCTACTCAACTCTCTTCATTTTCAAGCCTTTTAATGATTTAGTTTCGCTTTCAGAAGATTCTCAGGTCATGTCCATACTAAATCCTTTCAGCCAACCCATCTAAGCATTACTCTATGAAATGCTGTTGTTATTTTGTGTAGGAGACAAGAAATTGATTAAATTCTCACTACCAATAACCTCTGCAGGCTTGAAGGAAAAATATGTTTGCTGAGAGAATGCACTTTAAGAAATGCCTTCTGGATGAGAGAGCTGGAGTTACATGGAGCCTGGCAATCTGAATGAAAAAAAAAATTTAGTCCATCAGCAGGATCAAGTTTCTCGGCTCCTGTGGGAGCAAAAAGCCGATTGACCAGTACATGAGGCCAAGGCAGTGAACTTTTTGATTGGTTAGCACCTTGAGAGTATCTATAGATTATGCCTTTTATGAAATACAGATATTAAAGAAACGGCTTAATGTAACTATCTAGATCTCTGTGTCATTTATGCTTATCTGAATCTATGTGTCATTTATGCTTCACTGGTTATATTTCTCTACATTTTTAAATTTATTTCAATGCTTTCTTCAAAACTCATATTCCATAAATGGGAAAAATCCTCTCCTATATTGCTCACGAATGATAACCCATAGGTATCAACTACATTAGAAACACTGGGGAAGCTTATTTCAGAGTGTAGAGCCTGGTTCCTGCCCTGGAATTATAGCATAGAATTTTGGTAAATAGTGTTCAAGAATTTAAGGTAATTCTGACATCGTGTTCAATTTGAGAACCAGACTCAAATTGCCAGACTATCTATCACTCACCTGATCTGGTTAAAAATAAATCACATTGCCTGTAGGATATTAGCAGGGGGTCTAGATCTGAATTTCTCCACACATCTCCCAAAAACATGCAAGTTAAAAAAAGTATATAAATAAAATCATCCATAATCCACACTTAATAGTATACTGTGAAACCGAGATTACTACAGATTTTAATTTGTGCATAAGAGGGAAAGAAGCACCCCAAACTAGAAGAACTGGCTCCAGAGCCAACACTAGCATTGGGAGTTAAGTGGATGCTACACAGGCAAAAGGGGAAGGGCAGTGACAGCTAGTGTTGGTGGCTGTGTTCCTGTGGCATCTGTAACAAATTACCACAATCTAGGTGGCTCAAAGCAACATAAATTTGTTCTCTCACAATTTTGGAGCTAGAAGTCTACAATTTTGTTTCTGGAACCTCCAAGGGAGAATCTGTTCCATGTCACTCTCTTGACTCTTCTGGTGTTTGCAGCAATCTTTAGCATTCCATGGCTTGTAGCTTCATCATTCCAACCTCTGGCTCCACCGTCACATGGTTGGTCTTTATCTCCATGTGTTTTCACGACCTGCTTCTTTCTGTGTGTATCTATGTCTCCCTTCTCCAGATCTCCCTCTCCTTATAAGGATAGCAGTCCACTGCACTTAGGGCACACTCTAATCCAGCATGATCCCATCTTAACTTGATTACATCTGCAAAGATCCTATTTCTAAGTATGACCCCAGTGACAGGATATAGATGGATGTGAATTTGGAGGAGACACTCTTCAACCAGATACAGTTTACATGGATACAGAACACCCAGAAAGGGGGCATCCACCCAGAGTGAGGAAATACTGAGACTAGGTGTGAGACTAATACTAAGTCTGAGATCTGGTAAGTGAAACTACTGGCAATTGAAGAATTTAATGAAGGAAGATGGTTTAAGAACTGGAGGTGGCAGACATAGCCACCTTAGGAAAGCCCCACTCCCAGAAGAGATGGACAATTTGGGAGAGGAAGTAGCCTTTGGAGATTTAGTAGTAAAAAGGTGAAAAGTAAGGGCATTACAGAAAGAAAAGTGAGCCACCAAGTCAGCACAGTAACCCCTCTTGTACCTCCAAAATTCCACCTATTGAAGAAACTACACTTTCACACTATCATCCCAGGAGGGGCCTCTTGAATTCAGGAAACTAACAAGCCATTCCTGCCTGCAAAGGATCTATTATTGCTGATGTAGGAAATATGGACATTTCAAAACAAATAGAAAATGACAGGCAACACAAGAACACAGTTACTGTAAGAAGTAAACCTAAAAGGAAATACAACATTTCAGCTCATGAGGAATTATTTTTTACCCCAAAATAAAATCACAAAGCATAAAGACACCTTAATATCCCAACCTAAATTAAGCATCTGTAAATGGGCATTTGTAGATATGAAGAAATCCTTGAAACAGAAATTCAAAAACTCAGAACAAAAAGGAACAAAAATCAGGAGCATGGGAAATGCAAAGAAACTCAGCTCAGGAAAGAAATTTAAGAAAAAAGATAATATCAAGCAAAAAAAATGAAATTTCAAGGCAACTCGGAGAGAATAGATTTGACGAAAAATATAATAAGGGGCATCAGAGGAAGGGACAGAACCATGGGAATGAAAACACAATCTTAAAAAGTAAATAAAAAAAATAAAAAAAATAAAAAGTAAATAAAAGAATCAGAGACACATGACAAATACAGAAGACCTATAAAGAAGAGTTAGCATTACATGGTTGAAGTCCCTGGAGGAGAAAAACTAAACAGTGTGTGAAAATTAAAGAGAAGGACTCCTGGGTGGCTCAGTGGTTAAGCGTCTGCCTTCGGCTCAGGGCGTGATTCTGGGGTTCTGGGATCGAGTCCCACATCGGGCTCCCTGCATGGAGCCTGCTTCTTCCTCTGCCTGTGTCTCTGCGTCTCTCTCTCTTTGTGTCTCTCATGAATAAATACACAAAATCTTAAAAAAAAAAAAAGAATTAAAGAGAAAATAATAATTCCAGGAAATGTTCCCAAGATAAAGGCCCGAATCCATGGGTTGGAACGGCCTACCATATATCTGAGAAATTACGGACTAGTCAACTGTGAGACATATACCAGTAAAACTATTATACCATAAAAGTAAATTTAGAAGTCCTCTGGGCCTTAAGGCAACTTGCAACTTAAAAAAAAATGTATTTTATATCAAACTTCTCAATAATAAACAAGATCATAGTGGTGAACATTTTCAAGAAATTCAAGAATGTGATCCAAGGATTATGCCCAGCCACGCTATCCTCCACCAGCATTGAACATGCACAACTCAGGCCCTCCTGTACTCTGAGCCCTTCCTGAGGGCTGCCCAAAGAGATAAGTATCATCTAAATCAGAGTGTCCTGGAGAGACTTTGGTAGAAGGACAAGCAGTGAGCCTTGGATAGATTTAGTTGTACTTCTAAGTCTAAAATTAATGTAGAGACAAGGAAAGAAAAATAGCGTAATTTTTATTACTCTGACAAAGTATAACAACACATCTAAAAAACTGGAAGGAGAGAAAGAGGAGAGAATAGGAGAGAATAGAATAAGCACATGGATTGCTGCCCCAGAAATAGATGGGAATCAAATTTTAAAATTGTCATATAATTTAGAATTGACTAACCAAGTCACAAAATATTACCAGACAGAAAGCTAGCCCTTCAAGCATTAATGGTTTCATAGAGACTCAAGATGGCTTTCTTTTTCCATCATGAAGGTGCTGTTGCCAGGAGCCATGGGCTTACCTGGCTGTTCCTTTGCTCTTATGATAGGATGGGCTTGAGTTTAGGGTAGAAAACTGGAAGTAAAGATCTATCCTCAGGAGAAATATCTGTGCTAAGTAGGAGTGTGGGGCAGGGGTGGGGGTGGGGGTCTGTGAGGATCCGTGTATGTATAGACTTGTGAGAGCGGGGACTGCTTTCTGATTCATGATCACTAGCTTTCCTGGCTCCCGTAACGCCTCCTGAACACACTTAGGATTAAACACCGTCTCCGCTCAGAAGTGCAGTGTCTGCATCCTGACTTAGCCTACCTACTGTTGCGTGATGCACTGCATTCCCAGACAGAAATCGACCTCACCATAAGGGGTGGTGCTTAATCTAGCTTGTACCTCCCTGGGCTCTTAATTCCTCATTCTAATTGTTAGGGTCCATGAAGAACAGGTGTAATAATACTAGTGTAATACAGCCAACACTTATTAAGCGATCATTCTATGTCAGGCGTTATGCTCGTAAAGCAGCGCCTAAATGTAGTGAACATGTAGCTCTTATTATTTTTATATGTGTTGCCTCATCTAATGCTCGCAAAAGACTCTATGAAGTAGGCGTTATTGCTTTTCCCATTTCACAGCTGAAAAAACTGAAACTGAGGTGAAGCCTGTATTACACTGCCCAATGTCACATGGCTGGTAGGTCGCCGAGAGAACTGGAATCCAGATTTGATTCATATCACAGCCCAGTCACTTCACCACCGTGTTATTTCTGGACGGGATCTCTGACTGCAAAGTGTGTAGACATGAGGGGAGTGTGTTGACAATGCCTGCGACGTACTGCAGTTTACAGCTGTAATCTAAGATAAAAGTCTGACATCATCCTCACCAAAACTAAAATGGTAAAACAAGAAAAGTTTAATTATTTATCTTATGAGGGAGGGTCAATCCTTATTTTTTAGTTCCTAACTCTAGTAAATATCTAGTGTCATTACTTTGTATTTTCAAAATGTTCAAAAGAAACTTTTTTTAATGAGATACGTACACAAATCAGTAAGAAAAAAACTCACACATGACCAACTAGAAAAATGGGAAAGGCATCACTGCAAAGTCACTTAACACCCAAGTATCAAAGAAAATAAATCAAAGCATTAATGAAATAGCACTTTATTCTATCAAATTGGAATCAGTTCTTAAATAAATACTGCATAATGTTGGACACAGTACGAGGAAAGAAAGCCATCGCTAGAACTAACCTGGAGAGCATTTTGCCCATTTGTATCAAAATCTGCTTTCTTTTGAAACAGCATTTTTTTCTTCCTCTAGAAATTTCTAATACAACATAATTTAGGAAATATTAAAAAGATATTTAGCTGTAGAATATACAGCTACCGGAATTTTCATTGTAATGTCTCATAAGGGAATTGGCTCAGTTAATTGTAGAAGACGCCTACAATTAAATATCAAGTAGCTGTTAAAACAAAGCAGACTATTTGTAGCTTTAGACAGCCACAGTGAATTATTAAATATAGAAGAATTTACAACATAATAGGGACCTTAATGAGTTGTACATTAGATGTGTATTTTTCTGCATACAAGTTATATTTACATTTTTAAAATTAATATGGATCCTACGGTGCCATTTTTGAAGAACATGCAAGGATACGTGATACACCGAAGAAAATCTTTAGAATGGAATACCTTAAAATGCCCCAAGACTAGCTCTGGGTGGTCACTTTTGGTTTTCTTTTCTTTATTCTCATTTCTTTTTCTGAAATGTACATAGACTGCAAGCGCTGCAATAAAATTTTATTAAGTAAAAGAGCACAGCCTCGATCATCTGTTGTGGCAGAAATACAGCCCCAGCCATTTCCAAAATCAACATTTCCTGCTCAGGTCACCTGGGCCGGAGCTCCTCCAAGGCGGGCGGAGGTCTGGAAAGCAGTAGATCACTTGGGAACAGCACTATGGACACTGGTCTGGTTTCCGAGTGTGACTTGTACAGCGTGTGCCTCCACCTGCCTCTTTGACTTACTACCCTGCAGAGTGGCTGCATGTCATCCAGGTTCACTCAGCTCCTGCTCATGGGCTGTGGGCCAGTGCTCTCTTGCTGAGTGTTGGTTTATTTTATGACAGTCAGAGCTGGTCGCTGAGGGGCGTGCTGCTGTCTTCCTTGGACATCACAGGGAGGAAAGTGTGAGAGGGAAATCTATCCTTAAATAGTTCTTTGCTCATGGTTGCCTTGGCTTGGCTTTTCTTCCTGGAGACCTTCATCTGGAATTCTGTTTTCTCATTAGTACCTGCTTCCAGATATTTCATGAGAGATTTCAACGCGGCCACTTCTCTGGTTTTTCTGGCACCTTCCAGACAGGCTGGCTCCAAGGTTAGGAGGTAGTCTGGACTCATCCAGTGGCTTTATCATGATGGTTTTCAGAAGACTAAATTCATTTGTATGAAATTACTACAGAGTGGAGGCTTTTAGAGCCAGCGTGTCTGAGTCTAAAAACAGCAACTTGGTTAGATAGGGGTCCACCCAGGGGCATCTTGCAGGGATGTGCTCACATTACCAGCCAACTCCTTGAGTTGGGGTTCGGCGAGTGAACTCACTTTTCATTTTCCTTGTTACAAGCTGGTGACAAGGGGAAGTGCCTCCAGAGTTGGTAAATCTCAATCCAATCCAGGTGCTCCTGCATAATAAATTGGATGGGGGTGGGATTTGTTCTATTTTCTTTTGTTTGCTTTGAGGTGTTTTTTTCATGTTCAACATGAAAAGTACTTTTCCAAGTCCTTTTGCCCTCAAGGGAAAATTCTGTGAAGGGCCCATTGAGCAGATGAAGCATCTGAAACATGAAGTGATCTTAAGAAATGTGTATCAAGCTGTAGAAAGATGATTAAGACCAAAGATGATGGATGTTAGCTCAAAATATGATAAAGGTGGCAAAATGCCTACCTAGTCTGAGAAAATTAACATTTAATGGAGAAGAGCAAGAATTATAAACTTAAGTTGATGCTTGCTATCTGTAGAAAATAGTTAACATATCATGTGCTGGGTTTAAGAGACATTGAGATGCCTGTCTACAGATACCTACAAGAATATGGACCATTGGTGGGGGGGCACCTGAGTGGCTCAGTTGGTTAAGCATCTGATTTTGGCTCAGGTCATGATCTCAGGGTCCTGATATCTAGACCTGTGTCCAGCTCCTCACTCAGCCAGCGGAGGGCCCAGGGGTTTGCTGGAGTGTGTGTTTGCTTGTCCCTCTGCCTTTCCTCCTGCTCATTCTCAGGAAAAAAAAAAAAAAAAAAAGATAAAATAAATAAATAAATAAATAAATAAATAAATAAATAAATAAATAAATAAATTCTTTAAAAAAAAGAATATGGACCATTTTTATAATGAGATATAAACTTGACAGTTGATCTGTACTTGCAGTGTGGCTGGAGTGCAAACCTAGAGGGTATATAATGACATTTAGAAGTGATGAGAAGTGAGGATGGCTGTGTGCCTAAAACCAACCACGGGTTTTATTGCCCTATCTAAATAAAGCCATTGTTTTGGTGAATTTGGCAAATACAGTCAGCCTTTCCTGCATCTGGCTTCTTATTTCACTCATCTGCTTTGCCACCTATTCATTGGTACTAATATTTATGGTGATCCCATACTTCCTTTCTTGGAGAGCAGAAACCATACTTTATCTATGTCCAAATACCTATAGTTCATGGCACATGATAGATGCCTGCCACACTTACTAATTCGGCATTTATTTTATGATTAGCTTTTACATACAGAAATTATGACAGGCCCTGGGAAAAGTCAAAATGGCTTTACAGAGACATTTGTAGCGTTTTGTTTGTTTGTTTTATTAAACAGACCATGCTGATACTGGATTGTGATTTAAGGAAAGAAGAAGGAGGAGATTCTGATAATAGAATACTAAAAATAAGATTAAGTCTGGGCTTTATTAATATACATTATTCTGCTCCTCCCCTTGCCAACCTCTTCCCTGGGACCATGGCCAGCAGGCATTACTTTCTATTCTTCCTAAACACTTCCCCCAAAGTAGCCACTGGCAACTCTTTTGCCACAGAATATTACTTAGGGGTGGGGAAAGGCCTGGAGACCAGGGAAGATAAACAACAGACCAAACAAAACAATGTAAATGAGCAAACAAACAATACAGCCAACCAAAACCTTTAATGAGGTCTTAGGCTATTTAGACTTTATGACTGCTTTTTTTGAATATAATCTTCTGAGTGCCATTGACACTGAAAGTCAGTGACATTATTTTACACTCTATTTGTGAGCAGCTACGAAAACAGTTGCATAGTGGTAGTTAACACTTTGAGTCCTTTAATTACCAATAAAACATGTTCAATACAAGAAGCTATTAATAATAGAAATTAGTAAACAGTAAATATTAGCTGAACCCATGTTTTTCTGGAAGACAGTAAACAAAAGGAAAGCAAGTTCACCAGAATCAAGCAATTTTGGCCCTAGCACCATCTACTTTGTTCCTCCTTCATTTCCTTCTTTATTCATCTTTCATTTAACAAAGATTCACTGAAGCACAAAAATGTGACAGACACTAGGCCGACATCACAGTGTGAACAAAACAATCAAGTTTCTAGCTTTCTTTGCAGGTTAACTGTGGTAGGGCTGCTGATGAGTAGCACTGTCTGCTGAGCAGTAAAGGACATGACCAAGAATTACCCCGGTAAGCTGAATAGCTGAATCCACTTCTTTTTCTACAATACAAATTTTGGTATAAAGCAATGTCTTTCAATCTGGGGACTGTTGACTTTTACAGCTGGTTAATTTCTCATAGGGGACTGTCCTGCACATGGTAGGATGTTTAGCAGCATCCCTGGCCTCCACTAACTAGATGCCCATGACACCACCCAGTTATGATAACCAAACATGTCTCCAGACATTCCCAAAGGTCAAAAAAATTATGTTTGGTTAAGAACCACCAGTATGAAGGAAATATGAAAAGGTTTCTTGGTGTTGTTTCTCACATCCCTATGTTCCAGGATGGCCACTGGAGGAATTATATTATGACTCATGCAGGAAGGAGGGTGTGGGTGTATGTGTGCATGTACACACAGGTGCCAGCTAATTATATATGCAGATAGATGGAATTGTCGACAACTTAAATTTAAGGTCTATTGGTGTTTTGTCCTAAACACCCTTCCCCAAGGTCTTGCATTTCAAGAAACAATATTGGCTTTTATTTGACATATTTACAGCAGTGGAATTTATTGAGGAATAAAGAATGCATCAGTTAAATTTACTGTGACAGCTTGCTTTCCTTTTCTTTAATACTTAGACCATATACATCATCCTACAAGTGTCTTAATTCAATGTGTACAATAGCTATTTTTTCTATTAGTTTTAGATTGGCCAAATTTATGATACATTAGGCTTATATTTTATATATTATTGGTAAATTCCTGCCCATTTTATGGCACTAGGATCATAATTTTACTAATTCAAATGATTCTGAAGGTTTATGGTTGTTGTATCTTGCTTGTATGACACATTGTTGGTTATATCAATGATTTATTTGCTGCTGAGTCCTTGGTCAGGAACACAACCCCCAATTATCCAACCAATTATAATATTGTTCCGTGGGAAAACCTCAACAGCTGAAACTGTTGAATAACTGCAATCAAACAGAGCAGCTTAATATCTGATAAACTGAAGCTAAACTTTTGTTTTGGTTGACAATCGCCCGCGCTCACAAGGCGACAACTAAGTAACTCCATCCATCATGGGTTTATGTTGTGCAGTTTCCCATGCTAGATGGGGCTACGCTTGCAGTTTTGTTTTTGTTTTTGTTTTTTTTACTGTCAAGATGGCCATTTGATAATAACTGTTCTGAACAATTTCCAAATAAAAAATAATTGCTTTGTTACTACATGATACAGTAATCTGGGTTCTAAAAAACTATGCATTCGGGCAATTAAGCACATCCAAAAAAAGCTGACTTCACCATACCGCAGTGTGGAATTCACTGTTTAGTTTTCCCAGCGGAATACTACTTTGCTTGATTCAGTTAACTCATACTCTCTCAATGTTTAATAATGCTGTTTAGATACTTAACACACCAGTCAGTGAACACAACCCTCATTGGCTCTAGTCTAGCTGACCCCTCTAACTGAGTCTATCTTTAAAGAACACCTGACCAAGGGTGGGGTGGAGGAAATGGAGAAATTACCATCCACTATGAGGCCTCATGCACATTGATTTAATACCACACCCTGGGACAGAAGTGTTAGAGTGGAGAAAGGCATCTCTTAGAAGTGAGAACATCACACCATCCCCCAAATCTCTATTCGCCCACCCAAGGTAAACACAAGTTCTAAATAAAAATAATGTCCTTGCTGTGTAAATGCAACTTCAAGATAATTTCCCTTGTTCTGTATTCTTGCATTGAGAGAGAAATTCTGTGTTTAGAAATAAATTCTGGAGCATCCATGGCAAAAATGTCTTAATAAGCTGTTGCCAAAATAATGTCGGGTGACAATCTCAAAGCTCAGTAGCTTACAAAACAACCATTTGTGTTCTTTTACAGTTATGCATGATGCCTGCAGCTCATCTAGAATGGACTCATCCAGGTGGCTTTGCTCAAGGTTGTGGATTGGATTCAGATCTGCTGTATATGTGTCCATTCTAGAACCCAGGCTGATGGCGCAGCTCTACCTACAGTAGGCTCTTCTTTACGGCAGATTACCAAAGCACAAGAGCCAAGTCAAAACGCACAGACTCATGTAAGGTCACTTCATGTCATGTCCACTAATATTCCATCAGCTATAGAAAATCATATGGCTAAACTGAGCATCAGTGGGTCTGGAAGACAAACTTCCCCCACACAGGAAAGGAGAAGAAATAAATATTTGCTTAATAATAATCCAAACTATTACATAAAATACAGCATTTGAAAAAGAGACTAAAAGAGCTGTTCAGTAGAGATTTTTTTTTTTCAGTATTGTTGTTATTGCTTATGCTTGAGTTTACTTGGGCAACATTGCTTTTCCTACACACCCATTTTTGTCTAAGGATTTTCACTTTCAGTTGTGAATGTCTGGGTGGGGTTCCACCATTCTCCCACAAGTGGAGTACACCACCCAAAGAGCAAATTGCCTCCCCTTTGCAACAGTAATTAATGTATTTCGGACAAGGCTGCTACCTACTGGGGCAAGGACTCTCACTTTGTTTTTTAAAGTCACATGCAAAATAAGGTCTGCTTCTGGACTCTTAAGTTTTGTGAGTCAATTAGTATGTATACTTGATACCTCATATTTAGGAAATCAAGCACATAGGATCTTGACTTACACATAAATCATTACCAGGAGTGTATATAGTAGTTGACCCTAAATTATGAAAATGCTAAGCTAAGGGAGTAGAGTGGAAGGCATTGAGAACTATTTACAGCTTAGAAGTTGGTGAGTCAAGTTTGGTGTAGCCATGTCCCAAACTACTGTATCTTAGACCTTACACCATATGCCTGCAAATGCCACTGCATTAGGGAATTTGGTAGGAGAAATTTACTATATTGGAACACGTGAATCACATTTTTGTGGACCTTTTAAAACAGATAATAAAGGTCCCAGCAGAATTAAACAAGCATAGGTCAAAGCTGGCACATCTGAAATCAGAGGAAGAAAAGTACAATTCTGTTGAAAGTTGCCCTTTTGCATGAAACCTGTAGAATAAGAAAGCTGAGAATTAGGTGATCCGGATATTTGCAGGGTTAGAAAGGCTTATTCTTTACCAATCAAAGGCTAATTAATGCAAACCAAACCAGGAAAGTAGGGACCATATCAGAAGATATTAGAATATGGGGCAAACTTATTTTCATATCATTGCCAAGCATTTCCTGTTATGTTTCCTATAAGACAGAGAGAATGATCACCCACATGTGGCACACATGGCCGCTGCCCAAGAGCCAGATGAGTTTTCTTACCTCAACCATTGTTTCATATTGCTCTGGGGCAGTGCAAAGATGGTCACTAAAGAAGGATTTCAGGGATGTAGAAAGTACCTATCCTATGACTGAGAAACAGAAATTATTTCTGTTGGAGAGAGGTTAGTCAGATGGTGATTGCAAGTAGAAGTGGGAAATCTCTAGCCATGAGCTGGAGAGAGGAGAATGAAATTGGTGGGAAAAAAAGTCTTTACCACATACTCCATCCCCTGAAATCTTTAGTGAGAAAGGGGGGAAAATATGGAAATTCTAATAACCTATTAAAGCAAAAAAGGCTATGCTTATATGAGGAGACCAAATTAGCATGAAGATAATTTACTTGTTTTAGAGACATTTTCACTTATCATGCTCTATAACTATTCTGCAGGGTGAACTGCATAGCACCCACTGAATGAGACCAGAATCCTTGATGGGGATGATTGGAATAAAAAGATGGAGCAAAAATGAAGAAAAGAGAGAATGAACTCCATGATGTCCATCCTGGCTTCAAAAATCTTTGTTTATGCCTGAAATTTCATTCTTCGTAATTCTTTCCTTGGTATTAAACTACTGAAGTAGCTGGAGTCCCTTAGAGTCTAAATTTCACAAAGAGAGGTAATGCTTAAATTCTTCTGCTATTGTTTGATTCCAAGGTTTGTCATTGGCCTGTGGGAAATGATCTGGTGCCTGGGGGAACTCTGAACAACGACAAAAAAAGTCCCCCAAAAAATGGAGCTGTGAGAAAGGTTATCCTAAACACTCTGATTTACTTCATAGGAATGGAGAGCCACCCACTTTAACTGTTGGGGTTTTCCAGAGTTTTGTCTTTCTTCGCTCCTCATTCCTGAATGAGCTCATTGAATCACATACGTTTACCCACCTTTTAGGTATAGATGACTCACACACTTATTTCTGTAACTATGACCTCTCTTCAAGCTCCATACTCATATGCCCACCCAACACCTACCAGACATCTCCACCTACATGCCCCATAGCCACTTCCAACTCAACCCCCCTAACACTCTTATTTCTCTCAAAGTAAGTTTCCTCCTGCATCTTCCATGTTATTTGTTGGTGTGGTTGCCAACTGAGTCACACCAGTCAGAGACACCTGGAAGTTAATTGTGAATCTCTTTCTCCTCCATTTTCCATTAAGTCACTCAGGAAGTCCTACAGTTTTTACCTCACAAATAACCCCATCCTTAGCATTTTTAATTCAATTTTTATGATCTCTTAGCCTTAAGTATTTTAATAACTGATTGACACATTTTATTAGAATTTTCTCCTTCTATACCACCCATTCCCCCAAATTCATTTTCCAGAGTGTTGCTAGAAGGTTCTTCACTCCCTTGTGCAAAACTTTTCAGTGACTCCCTGTTGTGTAACTCACAAAGTCCTACACCTGTGGAGGCATTCAGGCCCTCCACAACCTGGCTTCCCCTGGTTCTCTGAGCTCATCTCCCATAGCTTTTCTATCGGTCCCTCTGCACTTTTTGTTCTAGCATCACCTCAATTCCCAGAACACATCTTGCAAACTAATTAGTTTTGCTCATGCCTCTCTCTTAAACCACAATTTTTACAAAAGATTTTATCTATTTATTCATGAGAGACAGAGAGAAAAAGGCAGAGACACTGGCAGAGGGAGAAGCAAGCTCTCCAGAGGAGCCCAATGTGGGACTTGATCCTGGAACCCCAGGATCATGCCTTTGAATCAAAGGCAGATGCTCAACTGCTAAGCTACCCAGGTGTCCCTATCCACAATTTTTCTTACAGAGTCCCCTATTTGTCCTTTATAACTCAGCCTATAACTCATCACCTTCTGTAGGAAGTCTTCCTTGACTATCTTCTCTCACCTCCTCTCCTGGGTTACAGGTCCCCTGTGTAGCTCAGTCTTCTATACATTCTAGAATTCATCCACTATGACCTAGCACTGAAAATGTTTATACGTCTAGCACACCTGCTAGACTGTTATGTTCTCTGGTGGAAGAATGGTGCATTGGTCACTCTTACTTCCTAAGGGCCCACATCTGGTATATACCTTGCTGTAACAAATATTTTTTTGATTTGGCCTCATCTGTGAGGAAACTATGCCATGTGCAGGATAAGTGATAACTGTGAACGAGATTAACCAGAATATCATGAGAAGTTTTGGAAAGCTCCACATTTGTTGCCACCTGCCCTGTATCTACTGATATTGCCAAACAGAAAGGGATGAAGGAGAGGATAGGACTTTTCCTCTATGAATGGCTGGAAGGACACACTCTCACTCAGCTTACCTGGTAGCAACTTTGTGACTGCAGGTGCTTATGTCAGATGTTTCAATGTGAATTGGGCTTTCTTTTCCTTGTCTTTAGTTAGTTTGATTTCTTCTCCTCCATCATGCTTGCCCTGCCGGAAAATTGGCACCCCGGACTGTTAACTGGCAAATCTTGTTTGGTCTCAGGATGTCCCCAGATTCCCAGATGAAAGAGAAAGAATAACTTCTTAGATGTTATCAGACACAGAAGGAGAAATACTATGTGAGGATGTGGCCAAGATGTAAATGAAAATAAGTGGCTTTCAGACTTTAAGTACTTAGTACCTTTGTTATCTGAAAGCCTTGTAAGATAATTATTTAAAAATGCAAAACATGTCTATTTGGATGGTTATGGAATTATAGCCCTGTTGTACCCCTGCTCTGAGCCCCCTTTAAGGAATGAGCCCAGGTTAGAAGTAGACAGATTGGTGCTGACCTCCAGGGTAATGTTCCTGGGTTGGTGACCTTGGGTCCAGCCTCTGTGCCCATGTATCCCATTGCAGGTTGGGCATTACCGACACCTTCCACAATTGCCCCTTCTCTAGAGAGACAGATGGAAATGCACTGACATAGCAGAAAGTAGTAGTGTTTTAAGACTTACTTCAGCAGTTCTGGCAAGGTGAAATTTTTATTTTTTTACAAGAGAAGACAATGTTAGGAAGAGTGGTGGGTAAATTTACACATGGACTACAGGGGCTTCCTAAAAGCAGGGAGATTGAATCCCTGAATCTTAGATTTTTAAAGTTTAAAGTTGTTGAAAGTCCTCTGGGTGGAAAGGTCCTGGTGAAGTCTCTATTACAAGGTCTCTGAAATAGAATATCAATGGGGCTAGAGAGAGGCAGGGGTAGATGGAACCTTCTATTGGGGTGAACAATTGTTCTGAGACTTGGCAGGGTTCAGGTTCAAGGCTTCAAGAAGAGATGGGCTCCAAGAGACTAGATTTGGTGTGGGCAGCAACCTCCTCACCTCCAGGAATGGCCACCACAGCCAGGTATGGTTATAGACTTTCTCCAGTGGAGAAGGCCCAGGCAGGAGTGGCACCAGCAGATGCCTTCATATTTCCCAGCCTGCTGCAGAGGACTTTGCTGCTTCCCAAACTACAAGCTTCTGGGAGTGGTAGTTGTATTCTCCTGTCTCTCATGGGTTCCAGCTGGAAAGCGAAGTTGTCCACTGTGCCTTGAAGAATTGTGTGTGGGGGCCTGTGTGTGTGATTATCATGCAAGGGAAGACTCTTGACACACTAAAGGACAGTGTCACAATAAGGAGGTGGCAGGCCCAGCTGCTTATTTAAAACATTACAATACAATATCACCATCTTTTTCACTCCCACCTGGAAAAGTTACATATATTCAAAATATTAATATAAATCATATTAGAGTCAGTTAAGATGCAGATTCAAAAAAGACTCAAGGTATTCTTATATTAATTAGTTCAGATATGTTAAGAAGAAAAAAAATCTTATCACCTTGATTGTTTCCTCAGGGTTATCCATACCTGTGAAGGGAGACATTGATTTTTTGTCAGGGTTTCCAGAGATGAGAGGCCCATGGATGATAAGATAACAGTTTCTCTGAATTGGATTGTGAATTGGTCTCCCAGGGACCTTTTTTGGACTTAGTAAAATGATTGTCACATACTCCAGTGTTTCTGTAGAATTGACTAGGGGAGAAAGCATCCCACCTGGTCTCCCTGGTGGAGGAGGCACCAGAGCCCAGTCCTGATTCACAAGGAAAGATATCATTAGGAAGAGTAGTGCGTAAAACCTTCAGCGCTTTGTGCCTGCTAAGAGTTGGGCACATCTGAAAAGAACACCTTTGTTCTCCATCAGGTGGCTCTTGCAACCCACCTTAGAGGTCATGCCTCAGGAGTCAGACCCTGACTCACAGGGCAGGGTTCTTGGTCCTTGCCAAGGAGCCAAACATAGCAGCCTCAGGCAAAACTGAAATCGCCCGCATGCTTGAAAGGAAGGAAAAAACAAAATCAAAATACACTGGCTCTCCTCACGGAGTAGACAGGTCCACCATGACTGTATCTTCTCTGGGAAAAAAACCTACCAGTGTATTTCCTTTCATTCACAAATGAGCAGTATTCAAGGAAACACCAAGGGAGCTTTGAATTAATAAATAGGTGCCCTTGGCTCTTACCTCAAATTGGAATTAGCAACTTTAGGATAATGGTGAATGGAATTTACCTTGTAGTAAATGTCACAAGTCACTGACTTGTCCCAAACAAGTTTCCTTATTAGACCCTCTACCTTTTCTCCTCTGTGCCTAGTGGCATTTACTGCTTTTGGCTACTTGACAAAACCAGGCACGACATGAATAATTATCAATGGGAGATTAGTGGCTGGCTCTCCTCTACCAGACAGACCCAGAGCGGGCACTCTGGTGCAAGAACAATCCATAAGTGCTCCAGGGAAAGTTAGAAAGTGGAGCTGGGGTCAAGAGGTAGATGTCTGGCAAACACATTCGAGATTCAGTTGGAGTCTCTATGATAAGAGTTTAAGGAGATCCCTTAGTCTGTAAATGTGAAGGAGAAGAAATAGAAGACAAATAATGTTCCAGAGTGTGCATCCTGCAGGGCTTCCATCTAGGATCCTGATCTCTTGCCTGGTTTTAAAAACCATAACTTGCTTGGCAAAAAACTTATCAGGGGGGCACCACAGAATGATCCACTTTGTATGTTGAGGATACTACGTGCAAGAGATATTTGGTGGGAAAAATGCCCTTTGAGAATCAGAAGATCAAGGTCATAAGAAGTTTTGACTAGAAATCTAACTCAAATTGTGATACTAGAACCATTCATTCATTCATTCATTCATTCAGAGCACATTTGCACATTTATATTTAGCCAGTTACCACTCAATAATTATGTGATAATCATTAATGCAAATGAAGCCAGTAATTTTACTTTAAAGAGGTAGAAAATAGTTGCCATAATTTCTAACTTGATTAAAAATACACAGGCCCCTCAGTCTGTCCTTCTCCAAGGTACAAGCATTGGTTGGTTAAAGTTCTTCTCTGGGACCACCAATCTATTCTCTAAATCTGCAATTGTCTCCAGTTCATCATTGCCTGCCTCCTTGCTGTTGCTGCTCTCATTCTGAGTTATCTTCTCTACTTCTATAAGTGAGTCCTTGTCACTCTCCCAGACTTTACTTCTTCAGTGTCAGTCGAGTCATTCTTGAGTCTTAGATCTCTGAACCATGAATGGAGACTTTTCCTTGCAGGGAAGGAACTTCTTCATTTGCCCTTCAACTAAGGTAGCTTAGTTCTTTCAGTTTTCCGTGTTTAAACTGTATAGGAAGATTGCCCAGTAGATTGGAGGATTGGCCCATCAACCATCAGCTTGGGTCTGAAGAGCTCAGTTCTCTGCTTTATCTAGGTACCCAGTACAGGGCACACTTGAACAGGGAGAGGTACCACTTCTGGGGCTAAATATACAGCCATGCATAAAGCATAGTCCACATGCCCAAGAAATTTATAATCTATTTAGGTGGTGAGAACAGAGGAAGGAAACATAGATGGTGATGCCTGTTAATTATTCATTCAGCATCATCGATATTGTAGTAAAGTCAAAGTGTACTTTTTTCTTCACTCACATGCTAAGATGCTTTCAAGTTGTTGTGTGCAACTATGCTTATTTTTACTGCTATATAATATGCCATGGTAATATCATAATTTATCCATTTTCCAGTCACATGGGTTAATTACACTGCTATGAAGATTTGTGTACATGGCTCCTAGTGCATCATATGTAAGTTTCTCTAAGTTTAGTGTTTATACCCAGAAGACTTTGTGGTCTGTGTTTCCAGAAGGAAGAGAACTGTAGCAGGCCACAGTTTGCAAACTTAGTCATGTCTCTGGGTTATAAGAGGGAGCCCTTGATTTACCTCTTGGAATAATTTTATTTTTTCTTTTTTTTTTAATTTTACTTTTTCTTGAGTGAATCTTGACTTTTTACTCTTATTCAAATTTGTAAAGCTTTCTGACAATAGCCAAATGTCAACATTCACATTGAGAATGGCCTCTTATTGGATGACCCAGTGTGGTATTCCCCCCATGTAAAGACTGGTTTCTGCATGATGCCTTCAATTTGAATCCCTTCAGGGAATGGAATGAGTTTTGTCTGACTTGTCTTTAGCACCTGCAGTAGAATGCAATCACAGTGCACTCATCTCCCTCAGTTATCTGAGTGAGATATATATTACCTTCCCAGAAATAACCATTGTGAAAAACCATAGCATACTTTAAACTTTTTTGTGATATTAGCACCATTTACATTGTTACCAGTCTCTATTTTGCAAAGCCTTCAGAGCTCCAAAATTTACTGCAAAGGATAGTTCGTTTGGGCTTGTGCTTTGCAAAGTACTCAAGAACCTCTAGATCAGAGTGGAGAGGAGGAAGTAGCTGAACCAGAGGTCCAGATAAGGAAATTGGACAGTTCCTTATCCCCTTGAAAATGGTATCTTCACAGTGCAACTTTGGTGGTTTATTTGATGTACAAAATTTATAGAGCCCAACAGTCAAGCCCAACAAAGTGAACATTGGACCAACTGTCACTTTAAATTTTCCACCCCAATGCTCGTTCTAATATTATCTAATACAGTTTAATACTTTCTAAACAGGACCATGCATGTTCCTCACTATTTTAAAAATAGACTCTTGAGCCTTATATTTCTCAATTTATAATGGAAATGTTATCAATAGAAAAATGCTCTTGAGAATTGAGTAATACTGTCTTTGTCTTGGACAGTTTGTTTGGTGTTGTTACTTAGCCAAACATGCACAAAATCCCTTTCCTCAAGGATAAATGGGTTCTTCATGGATACTATATCAGGAGATTTCATGAAATTGCTGATGGAAACCAGAAGGATGGTAAGGGGGAAAAGATGAAAACTTGGGATAAAGCTAATCAAAGAGTTTCTAGATTGAAGTAGTTTCTGTTATAGACTGAATGTTTGTCACCTCCCCCTGAGGCCCTAACCCTCAATGTGATGACATTTGGAGAGAGGGCATATAGGAGATAGAGTTAGAGGAGATCAGGGGGTAGAGCCCTCATGATGAGATTAGTGCCCTTATATGAATAGACACAAGAAAGCTTGATGATTTTCTCTCTAGTGTGTGAAGACATGGTGAGAAGGTGACCATCTACCAGCCAGGAAGAGAGCTCTTTCCAGGAAATGAATTGGCTGGCACCTTGATCTTGAATTTCACAGCTTTAGAACTGTGAGAAACAAATTTCTGTTTTATTAAGGCAGACAGTCTATATTATTTTGTTATGGCAGCCTGAACAAGTTAATACACTCTGGTTTTGTTTTTGTTTGTCTCTCTGTTGAAACCAAATGCTAAATTGAGCTCAATGTCAAGTAGTGAAGATTGATTCATTTTTTTTAAAAAGAATTTTTATTGAAGTTCGATTTGCCAACATATAGTATAGCACCCAGTGCTCATCCCGCCAAGTGCCCCCCTCAGTGCCTGTCACCCAGCCACCGAGTCACCCCATTCCCCCACCAACCTCCCCTTCCACTATCCCTTGTTTGTTTCCCAGAGTTAGGAGTCTCTCATGTGCTGTCACCCTCTCTGATATTTCCCACTCATTTTCCCTCCTTTCCTCTATAATCCGTTTCACTATTTCTTATATTCCCTGTATAAGTGAGACTATATAAAGATTGTCCTTCTCTGATTGACTTACTTCACTCAGCATAATACCCTCCAGTTCTATCCACGTTGAAGCAAATGGTGGGTATTCGTCGTTTCTGATACCTGAGTAATATTCCATTGTATGCATAGACCACATTTTCTTTATCCATCCATCCATCTGTCGAAGGACACTGAGGCTCCTTCCACAATTTGGCTATTGTGGACATTGCTGCTATGAACATTGGGGTGCAGGTGTCCTGCTGTTTCACTGCATCTGTATCTTTGGGGTAAATCCCAGCAGTGCAATTGCTGGGTCACAGGGCAGATCTATTTTTAACTCTTTGAAGATCCTCCACACAGTTTTCCTGAGTGGCTGCACCAGTTCACATTCCCACCAACAGTGCAAGAGGGTTCCCCTTTCTCCACATCCTCTCCAACATTTATGGTTTCCTGCCTTGTTAATTTTCACTCTTCTCACTGGTATGAGGTGGTATCTCATTGTGGTTTTGATTCGTATTTCACTGATGGCAAGTGATGTGGAGCATTTTCTCATGTGCTTGTTGGCCATGTCTATGCCTTATTTGGTAGAATTTCTGTTTGTGTCTTTTGCCCATTTCATGATTGGATTGTTTGTTTCTTTGCTGTTGAGTTTAATAAGTTCTTTATAGATCTTGGATACTAGCCCTTTATCTGATATGTCATTTGCAAATATCTTCTCCCATTCTGTAGGTTGTCTTTGAGTTTTGTTGACTGTTTCGTTTGCTGTGCAGAGCTTTTTATCTTGATGAAGTCCCAATAGCTCATTTTTGCTTTTGTTTCCCTTGCCTTCATGGATGTATCTTGCAAGCAGTTGCTGTGGCCAAGTTAAAAAACAGTGTTGCCTGTGTTCTCCTCTAGGATTTTGATGGAATCTTGTCTCACATTTAGATATTTCATCCATTTTGAGTTTATCTTTGTGTCTGGTGTAAGAGAATGGTCTAGTTTCATTCTTCTGCATGTGGTTGTCCAATTTTCCCAGCACCATTTATTGAAGAAACTGTCCTTTTTCCAGTGGATAGTCTTTCCTGCTTTGTTGAATATTAGTTGGCCATAGAGTTGAGGGCCCATTTCTAGGCTCTCTATCCTTTTCCATTGATCTATGTGTCTGTTTTTGTGCCAGTACCACAATGTCTTGATGACCACAGCTTTGTAGTACAACCTGAAATCTGGCATTGTGATGCCCCCAGCTATGGTTTTCTTTTTCAATATTCCCCTGGCTATTCAGGGTCTTTTCTGATTCCACACAAATCTTAAGATTTTTTGTTCCAACTCTCTGAAGAAAGTCTGTAGTATTTTGATAGGGATTGCATTGAGTGTGTAAATTGCCCTGGGCAGAATTGACATTTTCACAATATTAATCCTTCCAATCCATGAGCATGGAATATTTTTCCATCTCTTTGTGTCTTCCTCAATTTCTTTCAGAAGTGTTCTGTAGTTTTCAGGGTATAGATCCTTTACCTCTTTGGTGTTAGGTTTATTCCTAGGTATCTTATGCTTTTGGGTGCAATTGTAAAATGGGATTGACTCCTTAATTTCTCTTTCTTCAGTCCCATTTTTATTGTATAGAAATGCCACTGATTTCTGTGCATTGATTTTGTATCCTGTCACATTGCCAAATTACTGTATGAGTTCTGGAAAACCACAAATTACCAAAACTGGAACAGGAAGAAATAGAACACTTGAACAGGCCAATAACCAGTGAGGAAATTGAAGCAGTCACCAAAAATCTCCCAAGACACAAAAGTCCAGGGTCAGATGGCCTCCCTGGGGAATTCTATCAAAGGTTTAAAGAAGAAATAATACCTATTCTACTAAAGCTGTTCCAAAGGATAGAAAGGGAAAGAATACTTTCAAACTCATTTTATGAGGCCAGTATCACCTTGATTCCAAAACCAGGCAAAGACCCCACCAAAAAGGAGAATTATAGACCAATATCCCGAAGAATTCGGATGCAAAAATTCTCACCAAGATACTAGCCAATAGGATCCAATAGTACATTAAGAAGATTATTCACTATGACCAAGTGGGATTTATTCCTGGGATGCAAGGTTGGTTCAACACTCATAAAACAATCAACGTGATGGATCACATCAACAAGAGAAAAAGCAAGAACCATATGATCCTCTCAGTAGATGCAGAGAAAGCATTTGACAAAATACAGCAGCCATTCCTGATCAAAACTCTCAGAGTGTAGGGATAGAGGGAACATTCCTCAGTATCTTAAAATCCATTTATGAAAAGCCCATGGCAAATATCATTCTCAATGGGGAGACACTGGGAGCCTTTCCCCTAAGATCAGGAACACAACAGGGATGTCCACTCTCACCACTGCTATTCAACATAGTACTAGGAGTCCTGGCCTCAGCAATCAGGCAACAAAAAGAAATAAAAGGCATTCAAATTGGCAAAGAAAAGTCAAACTCTCCCTCTTCACAGATGACATGATACTGTACATAGAAAACTCAAAAGACTCCATCCCAAGATTGCTAGAACTCATACAGCAATTCAGCAGTGTGGCAGGATTGATTCATTTCAATAGAGCTTCTGGGTCTCTTGCAAACCTAAATGTCTCTACAGTGCCTGAAAGTATAATTGTTTAGACCTTGTGGCTGAGGAGATCTTGTGCAAACTCTCTATGTGAGAAATATATTTTGTAACAGGAAAATAATGTACAGAAATACAATTAATTTTGTACATCGTCCTGTCTTGCAAACTTGTTAAACTTGTTTATTAATACTAGCCTTTTTTCTGTATGTGTGGATTCCATAGGCTTTCTATATAGAAGATCATGTCATATACAAGTAGAAATAGTTTTACTCCTTCCTTTCCAATCTAGATGTCTTTTATTTATTTTGCTTCCCTAACTTCCTTGACTAAGTCTCCAGTATGTTGTAGAATAGAAGGGTAAAAAGCAGACATCCTTTCTTAATCCTAAGATTAGCCTGAAAGCTTTCAGTCTTGTGATTTTTTCATAGATGCCATTTATCAGGATAGGAACTTCACTTCTATTCTTAGTTGAGTGTTTTTTAATCATAGAAGATGTTGGATATTGTCAAATGCCTTTACTATGGAAATGATCATATGTTTTTTGTCCTTTATTTTATTCATATGGTACAGTGCATGGATTAAATTCTGTATGTTTAACCAACCTTGTGTTCTTGGGATAAATTCCACTTGGTCATGATGTATAATTCATTCTACATGTTGCTACATTGGGGTTACTGATATTTTCTTTAAGATTTTTACATCTACATTTATAAGGAATAGTACTAGAGTGTTTTCCTTTCTTGTGATGTCTGCCTGAGTTTGGAAACAGGAATGCTGGCCTCATAGATTAAGTTGTTAAATCTTTTCTTGTCCTCCATTTTTTCAAAGAGTTTGTGAAGTATTATTAATTCTTTAAAATTTTAAAAACGATTTTGTTTATTTATTCATGAGAGACACAAAGATAAAGAGAGAGAGAGGCAGAGACATAGGCAGAGGGAGAAGAAGCAGGCTCCATGCAGGGAGCCCGATGCTGGACTCGATCCCAGGACTCTGGGATCATGACCTGAACCAAAGGCAGAGGTTCAACCGCTGAGCCACCCAGGCATCCCTAATTCTTTAAATTTTCATAGAATTCACCACAGAAGCAATTTGTGTCTGGACTTTTTTTTTTGTGGTAAGATTTTTTATTACTAATTCAATCTCCTAACTTGTTATAGGTATAGTCAGATTTTCTTTCTTCTTGAGTCAGTTTTGGTAGTTTATATCTTTTTAGAAATTTGCTCATTTTATGTAGGTGATCTTACAAGTTGGCATACAATTGCTTACAGCGTTCCCTTAAAATCATTTTTTATTTTTCTAAGATCAGTTTTACTGTATCTTCTTTCATTCCTGATTTTAATAATTTGAACTCTAGCTAAAGATTTATTATAATTGTCGATCTTTTTCAAAGAACCAACTTTTTTGGTTTCATTGGCTTTCTCTAATGTTCTTCTATTCTCTATTTCATTTATTTAATTTCTAATCTTTATTATTTTTTCTCTTTCTTGTTTTAGCTTAGTTTGCTCTTATTTTCCTAGTTTCTTAAGATGGAATATAAGGTTATTAATGTGAGACTTTCTTCCTTTTTAATATATGTATTTTAGAGCCATACATTTCCCTTCTATACAGCTTTAGCTGCACCTCATATATTTTGAGATGTATTTTTTAAAAAATTATTTCAGTATAATTGACACACAGTTCTACATTAGTTTCAGGTATACAAAATAAGGATTCAACTTCTTTAATGTTATGCTATGCTCACCACAAGTGTAGCTACCATCTGTCACCATTCAACACTGTTACAATATCATTGACTATATTCCATATGCTGTGCCTTGTATTGCTGTGATTTATTCATTCCATAACTGGAATCTTATGTTTTGGTTTTCATTCATCTCAAAGTATTTTCTTTCTTTTTTGTTTTTGTTATTTTTTTAGAGAGAGAGTGTATGTGTGTGTATGGGTATGCACAAGTGCCAGGTGGGGGAATAGAAGGAGAGGGAGAGATAATCTTGAGCAGGCTCCATTCCCAGTCCAAGCAGGGCTTGATATCATGACCCTGCGATTATGACCTGAACTGAAATAAAAAGTTGGACACTTAACTGACTGAGCCACCCAGGTGCCCCCTATTCATCTAAAAAGTATCTCTAATTTCCTCTGTGATTTCCTTCTTTTGACCTATTGATCATTTGTTTGAGTTTCACATTTCATACATTTTCCAAATTTCTTTCTGCTATTTATTTCTAATTTCATATCACTGTATGGAATATTCTTTTGTATCATTTCAATTATATTACATTTTTGATACTCATTATATGGCCTCAAATCATCCATTCTGGAGAATTATCTATGTACATGTGAGAGTAATGTGCATTCTGCTGTTGTTAGGTGGAGTCTATAGATGTCTATTGATCTAGTCAGTTTATAGTGTTACAAAATATTCTATTTTCTCATTATTCTTTGTAGCTGTTCTAACCATCATTGAAAGAGCTGTATTAAAGTCCCCAATCCTTAGTGTTGAATTGTGTATTTTTTCTGTCATTTCTGTAAGTTTTTGCTTCATGTATCCTAGGGCTCTGATATTAGGTACACATATGTTTATAACAATTATGCCTCCTTGATAAATTGGTCCTTTTATCATTATAAAAGTTTCATTCTTTGTCTCTAGCAGAAGTTTTTTCTTAGAGTTTATTTTTTCTGTTATTAGAATATCTATTATAGTTCTCTTCTGATTACTGTTTGGCTAATATATCTTTTTCTAGCCTTTTACTTTCATTCAATTTGGTTTATTAAAGTGTGTTTTGTAGACAGCATATAGTTAGACTTTCCTTTTCAAATCTTTGCCTTTGATTGGAGTGGTTAATCCATTTACATTTAGTATATGTGCTGCTGAAGCGAGCACTATCCATTTACATTTAGTATAATTGCCAATAAGGTACATCTGCTGTTTTGCTTTTTGTTTTTATACATCTGATATCTTTTTGGTTTCTCTATTCCTCCATTAATGCCTTCTTTTGTGTTAAACATGATCTAATGTATCATTTTAATTGTCTTGTCATTTATTTTGCTATTTTCTTTTAGTTATTGTCTCAGTGTTTGGGATTATCATTAACATTTTAATTTTTCACAGTCTCATTTGGATAAATACCAACTAATTCAAATAATATACAAAAACATTCCTCCTCCTCTTTTCCTTTTATTATTTTTCTAAAATTAAATCTGTATATATCATCTGATATAAATAAAGACATATTCTTTATGTAATTTTCTTTTAAATAAGAAAGGAGAAAAAAGTGTTATAAATAAAAAATACATTTGTACTATCTTCTATATTCACCTACATGCTTATCCTTACTAGGATTCTTTACTTCATGTGAATTTGACTTATTCTCTAATGTCCTTTTATTTTATCCTAAAAAGTTCTGTTTAGTATCTCTTGTAAGGCAGATTTGCTAGTGAGACATTCTTTCAGCTTTGTTTATCTGGAAATGTCTTCATTTCTTCTTTAATATTATTTTTAAGAACAAAAGCTGCTAGATATAGAACCCTCATCTTCTTTCTGTGCTTTGTGAATGTTATCCCAATGTCTTCTAGTCTTCATGGTTTTTAATGAGAAATTAGCTATTAATATCATTCATGATTCTTCCTAGTATAGGATATATTGCTTCTTTCTTGCTACTTTCAAGATTTTCTTTTTGTTTTGGGCTTTTACCAGTTTGATTATGATGTATTTTGATCAGATCTCTGAATTTATCCTATTTGGAATTTCATGGATATGTAAATTAACACTTTGCATCAAATTTGGAAAGTTTTCATAAATTATATCTTCAAATATTCTTTCTACCCCTTTCTCTCCTCTCCTTCTGAGACTGTCATTCTACCATCTTGATGGTATCTGATAGGTCTCTTGAGATTCTGTTTTACTTCACTCTTTCTTCTTTCTGTCCTACAGATTTGATATCTCAGCTAACCTATCTTCAAGTTTGCTAATTCTTCCTGTTACTGGCTCAAATCTGTTGCTGCTCCCTTCTAGTAATTTTTTCCTTTCAGTTATTGTATTTTTCAACTCCAAAATTTCTATTTGGTTATTTTTATAGTTTCTATCTTCATCGATATTCTACAGTTAGTTGATGAGACATCATTCTCATACTTTTATTTTTTTAGATGTGATTTCCTTTAGTTGTAAGAGCATACTTAAATTATCTCATTTAAAGCTGTTTTCTAGTAAGTTCAATGTCTGGGCTTCCTCACAAGTTCCACTGATGACTTCTGTTCCTGTGGATGAGCTATACCTATTTCTTTGAATATCTCATATTTTTTGTTGAAAAATGGACTTTTTGGGATCCCTGTGTGGTGCAGCGGTTTGGCACCTGCCTTTGGCCCAGGGCGCGATCCTGGAGACCCGGAATCGAATCCCACGTCGGTCTCCCGATGCATGGAGCCTGCTTCTCCCTCTGCCTGTGTCTCTGCCTGTGTCTCTGCCTCTCTCTCTCTCTCTCTGTATGACTATCATAAAAAAAAAAAAGAAAAATGGACTTTTTAAATAATATAATGTGTCAACTCTGGAAGTCTAATTCTATCCCCTTCACAGAATTTGTTATTGCTATTTTTTGTTATTGTTCTTTTTTAAAAAAAGATTTTGTTTATTTTTTCATGAGAGATACAGAGAGATACAGAGACAGGCAGAGGGAGAAGCAGGCTCCATGCAGGGAGCCGGATGTGGGACTCAATCCTGGGATTCCAGGATCACACGCTAGGCTGAAGGGAGGTGTTCAACCACTGAGGCACCCAGGTGTCCCTTTGTTATTGTTCTTGATGTTGTTAATGGTTTTCCTAAACTAATTATAGAAAGCCTATATTCTTTGTCATGTGTGGATACTGAATTTTCTGCACAATGAGGTTAAACAGTCCACTAATTACTAGAAAGAAAGTTCCTTAAATCTTAAATGCCTGTTTATCATTCTTTGCCAAGGGCTTCTCTATATGCCTTGAGAGATGTTGTCAATCAACTCTCAAGTAGGCAGTTTACAATTTTGCTTTAGCCTTCAGTCAGCAGTTTCTTGGTGAAATCACAGATTATCAGCAGGAATGCTTGAGCCTTTGTCCTATCCAGTATGCAGCAGGACAGCCTCTCTCCTTTAGCTAATGAAGCCTCCATTGCCATTTTGAAGACAACAAAGAAATGACTAATTCTCTCTTATTCTGTGTTTAGCAAAACACAAGACATACCCTTAGGCTGGTTTGCTTCTACAAAGAAATTTCATAGCTGTCTTGGAGGCTCTCATGCATATCATGCTTATCATTGCATAAGTAGCAGAATGACAGAAAATAATTTTTACAGTTTAGTTATCTATTTGTTATAATCATGCCATTTCCTCTATGCATGAAAATACTAGCACAGCTATCTCTTTAAAAAAAATAATTTGCGACCTGTGGTTGTGTTCCAAAGTGGTTGCAAGATAGATTACTAAAGCAATATTTAATAGACGACTTTCTCCATCATTCCATGATTCATGTAACTTGCACTGAAATGTAACCCACAAACAGATTTAGTGTCAAATCTGGCAATAACCCTGCTCCCCCAGAAACCTTTGATGCTACATTGCCCAACTGCCAATGATGAACATTAGATTCAGAGCCATTTGTGAAGTGGAAAAGAACAACTACCCACAAAAGGGCATAGCACATCATTTGCACTTCATGCTTCAGAGTTGTTTCTCATAGTGGTCTCTGCAGTTATTTTTTGAAACTGAGACTTGACAAATATATATCTTACGTTCATGTCAGTCTTTTGTTCCCACACAGGTTTATTCTTGCAGCCGTCACTGAACGTAAATGACATCAGTATTCGCAAAGAGAGTCCCATTAGTGCCATTAGAAGGATGCTCCATTTTGCTTCCAAGTCCAAACAAGAACATTTGAAACCAGAGTAGATTTTGCACAATATATAAGCATTCCAGAAACTGTAAATACTTTTGAATGCTCCATGAATCTAAAAGATGTTGGAAATTCAGAGACCTGCACTTTGGTGGCACTAAAAATATATTTCTAAAGAGAAATATGACATGACAAATATATGGCATGTCAATGTGGAAAAGTTTGAAGTATCTTTTTCACTTTTTCTTCTTCCAACCTTTCTCATGCCTCTAGATATCTTTTTTCAAATAGAATCTTTAGTACTACATGTCATTTTATGTTTTTGTAATATATCCTAGCATACCAGCATATTACTTCTCTTCCAGAACTTTAATACATCAGTCCACAAACATATATATGTGGCAGTGAGTGTTCAACAGCAACCCCAAATGTCACTGGTGATATGATAACTTACCTGAACAGACATATCTGAAAAGTATTACCATAAGGATTTTTGAAGTCAAATTTTTATTCTTGAAAGATTGGGATACTCTCTTAAGAAGGGGGAAAATGCTGTGTACACACAGATGATATGAAATAACACTATCATGAGACTATAACTAGATGTGAATTCTCCTCTTCCCCATCCATAGCAGATCACTTTAAATTACATAGTTAATTCAATATATTTTGAAATACTTGAATAATCTTGGATGATTTCAAACTGCAGTAAAGTTTACCAAGTCCAAGTTAATTGTTTATTGAAGGCTGAACTTCTTGTCTACACATGGGCACTCTCCAAGAGAAGGCACTGAGACAGATGGGTTCACACACAGAAACCTACCCTACCCCCTCAAAGGAGTGAGGGAGTGAAACCAAAGACTCCTTCATTGAGGACGCCATGATGTTTCCAGGACTCTGTCATCTGTTTCTTTCTTATCTTCTTTGTTATCAGTCACTCCGCTCCATGGCCTTGGATTCTGTTGGATTAGACTTTATCTCCCACCTTTTATTGCTGAAAAGGGAGGGAAGAACTCAGAAAATCCATTTTTTCTTTATTTGCTTCAAATGCAGTCAAAGCCTAAGATAGAGCAGAGGTAAGGTGCTTGCTGTCTCCTTTCCTCAAGTGGACAATTTATGTCTCTATATGTATAAGATTGAGTGATATCAATAGTTCAATAGACTCTCCAAGATTCTCAACGCCTACTATAGGGATCCCTTCAAAAACAAATCATACACAACAATAACAACAACAAAAACTAACTCAAGAAAATAGTGAGTTTTGCCTAGGCAGGCAGCACACTGGCAGTACTAGTAAAGAATTCTAAGTTGAAAAGTCCTCATTAATGTCATTAAAATAGTATGCAATTCAATGGGAAATAGGTGGTTTATTTTGCCTTTCCTGGACTGATCACACAATGGCTCTAAGTTGACTTTTGATAAGGAATACAGCAGAATCCAATGTGCTTATTAGATAGGAGTGTCGTGGATCAGCTTCTGGAAACTTTTCTATCCTAATCAGCCCCAGCCTGTTTATTTTCAAATCTATGTATCTCTCTTTTAGGCTGGTTTCCAGGTGTATCATCTGGAGATGAGTGTATTTCTCGTATCCTGCCCTTAGAATGAGGGCAAAGAAGAAGCTGACCAAACCAAAGGGACTGTATTTTAAGCATCAACTGTACCTTTCCTGGGAATTTCAATAAATAGGGATACAGCACAGATCCAACTGTGCTTTCACAAGTTCTCTCTTCTGAATTATACCATTTCAAAATTTACCTAAATATTATGTGAATTATTCCCACGTGTATGCATTATGCTGATTTTATTTTCAAATATTTTACTTTTTTTTTACCCAGAAGTAAGAGACATTTTTGGCAAATTAAAAGTATTGTTGGCTGCCCAAGTGGAGACTGTCACCAAGTTCCTCAGCTCACTGAACAAGAACATATCCTATCCCAAATCTGCTTTCCAATGAGACAGAGATGTTTTCTGATTTTTACTCTTCCCAATGCAACTAATGCATTGTTTGCTTGGATATTAGACCACAGTTAGATAGCTTTTTAACACCAATTTCATTTCTATGCTTTTAGGAATGAAAATAATTGTCTCCAGAAACCTGAACAGCAGGATATGTTTTCATAACTTACCTGGAGCCAATTTGTACTAGGAAGAATGTTTTCATGTTGCACTCCTTAAGAAGAGCTGTGTTAAATTAAATAAAATACTTCTTTCCAAAGTTATTTGCATACAAATTTAATAATGTTAAATGACTCTCTATGGAATAAATATGGGGAAACATTACTTACATAATCAGTATTTTACTTACACTTACATATATCAATATCCTAGTCACTTTGTTATAAAGAACCATCACTGTGTGCTTTTTCTCTTCATTCTGGCAGGGCATTCACATCTAGATGATCTAGAAACAGTTCCAAATCAAGATAGAAGGTCAAACATAGCAACATTTTGATCCTTTGAAAAGATGTCGAATGTAGGTTTAGATTGTGCATTTTCAGGAAGCTGACTTCCTTATCTAGCCTGATTAAGACCATCAACAGGAGACCTATCTGGGACTTGTCAAGAGCAACTGTTTATCCTTTACCTGAGATGCCTCTCAGCCCTCTGAGTACTGAATTGAACAAATGGTATTAGGAGTTTTCAGAAAAGTTTTCATATTCTATCTAGTATTCTTTGTTGTTTTGAAGATAGGAAATGTCTTCTTAACCTTGTCTCAAGGACAACAAAAGAGTTGTCTAAAAGTTAAGTACTCTATTCATGCCTCGAGTCAAGCTGGACTCTCAGATATCTTCACATTTGGACTTAAAATTTGCCTAATTTAAGTGGCCTTTTACTTTGTGCCCTGGATTTTTAAGGGAGGCTCCCCATGGTGTCCTTCCCTAAAGAACTCCAGTTGAATATACTATGTGACCTCAATCAGTGTTTCCTGTATGAGGCCCCATCAGTGTGATTTCCTTGAGAAATTAACATAAAAAGTACATTTGCTTTCCTAAGGAACTAGTGTGTTTCTTCTTATCTAATATTAAGAACTGTGTAATAGTCCATATTTCCCTTGTTTCACTTCGGTTGCCAGAAGACTTAGAACCAAATTTAATGTTTGCAACTAGCTTATGTGGCCTGTGTATTTACATTCTTTAATCATTTTCCCTGCTTTTCTTTTTTTTATTTCTTCATTAATTCATTCATTTTAATCTTACCAAACATCAATTAATCTGAGAAAAGAGGCAGAAAATAATAACAATAAAAAGAGCAATGTTTGATAATTTTCAAAATAAAGGTTGTTTTACTTCATCATGATCATTGACCAATTTCTAATGACAACTCTATGAATCATATTAATTAGTTGCGTATGGTGTTTCTTTTAAAGTATATATTCAGCGAAAATAAACAAAATAAAAAGTACTTTTGTGTTTTGATTGATTTAAGTTCCAAGAATTCGTCAATTCTATTTCTGAAATATAATTTAGCCCCTTTTGGAAAAACTGACAGAGAATTGACCTATGCAGCTACTACCAGAGATTGAATCCTTCATTTTAAAATGGATAATTGCAAATAAAAATGTAAGTTATTTACATTAGCTGAACCTCACTAATTTGCAGATACCATGACTGAAAGAAGACAGTTGGTTGAAAATCCAAAAAGTTGTGAGACTTTAGTCATGGTAATGGCCTAATTTTTAATACCACAACACAAGATTCTTCTCCTTTGTCTTTTCCCCCATAACTCTCTTCTTTTCTGCTCCATCCATCTCCCAGTCAGGAAATTTCTTTTTTAAATTACTCAGAGAATAGAAATCAGGTTTACACAGAAGAACAAGGCTGTGCAATAAGAAGTAGATAATATTATCAAGACAAAGTTTTGTCATGTGCATTTTAATTATGAGGAACCTAAAGCTACTTCCAAGGATAAACAGGACTCTATAGATTTGATAGAGTTTCTAGAGGTGGTTAAACTAAATGGGACAACTGGTTGGGAGCCAGGGTTCTGGGAGGAGGTAAGTAGGAAAAAAGATGATGAAGGGAGACCAGGAGAGAGAGGACTCAAGAGAAGGATTCTACAATAATGGGAAAATTGAAAACTAATAAACAAACCTGTTTTGCATTACCTTCTAAACATATATTAGTGATCCTGAGGCACCTGGGTGGCTCAGTGGTTGAACATCTACCTGCCTTTGGCTCAGGTCATGATCTCGGGGTCCTGTGGTTAGAGTCCCACATCAGGCTTCCCCCAGGGAGCCTGTTTCTCCCTCTGCCTATGTCTCTGTCTTTGTGTTTCTCATGAGTAAATAAATAAAATCTAAAACACAAACAAAAACATAAATTAGTGATGATAGCAATATTCTCTTTCTGGTTGTGGATTGTCCTCTTATGCCTTTTCGGAAGTTAAGAACTCTATTAAGGTGTGATTAAAATCTTGGCTAAACATAGAGCAATAGATGTGAAAAAGATTCAGTTTGGTTGAAAGAGCTTGGAGAGGAAGCATGTGAAATTGTTCTAGAGGCTGTTTAAATTAGCTCCTTGTCCCCTATTCAGAGAGATGTATATTTGATGATTACCAGCATATGACCCTGGGACATGACCAAACACATCCTTCTCTGACCTCAGTATCTATAAAGCACAACCTAGGAGTTACTCAGAAGATCCCTTCTGTTCCCCAGATGGGGTGGCAACTGACATGCCATGTGCTTTCTCTCCCATTACTACAGAATCCTGTGCTGCCCAATAGCTGCTGCTTCTGTATGGGCCAGAGTAAAATCTCACTGGCGTAGGAAAGGTGCCGCCAGGCTCCTTGGGGCAGGGATGTTATCCTTGTCACAGCTGGAAAAGAGTAAGTTGAGATTGGATCACGAAGTGTTATTGTAAGTCACTAAGTTCATGTGTAAGTAATGAGAGAATCACAGGATCTTGATTTAATGACGAAGATGAGCATAGAACCCCTCAGCACAGAGTACATTTCATAGGAAACTGATAACCAGATCGTCCCACACCCAAGCAATTAAAATAAAATAACCTCCCTCCCATTTCCTAATCTCACATACTCTCACCCTCAATCAAAATGATGTTGATTATGTACTTGTTTAAATTCTGGCTAAGTAGCTTTGAACGTCCTTTCTCAAATTCTAGGAATTACTGGAAATAAAACAGTGATTTCTTATATAGAAATACATACAAAAACCACCAAAAGTCACTCTTTCACTATTTCTTCCCTAATATAGAGCCTAATACTGAAATCAATGAAGAAAAACTAAATATGATGGATATTTCCAATCTGTAGAGCATAATTTTAATAACAGATGATACTTAATAAGTTTCTTTTTTAAGGTTTTATTAATTTATTAATGAAAGACAGAGAGAGAGAGATTCAGGCAGAGGGAGAAGCAGGCTCCATGCAGGGAACCTGATATGGGACTCGATGCTGGGATTCCAGGATCACGCCCTGAGCCAAAGGCAGATACTTAACCACTGAGCCACCCAGGTATCCTGATATTTAATAAGTTTCTATGTAACCTGCCCATTTTTCTTTTCTTCTTTCACGAACCTAAGGAAATTTCCAAATGAAAAACATACTCTTTCTATCACTCCAGGATAAGGATTGAAACAAATTCCTTCTTTTGTCCATATATTTGAGTCTTATTTACATACTTTTGCAAAACTAGAAAGAAATGAGATGATCTAGATATCTCTGAAATATTTAGGAAATAATCCCTTTATACAACACACCATTTATAAAATCCATAGACTAAGTCACAGACTGAACCAACTCATGACTTTGAATTGAATAATGGAACTGCATTTGCCTAGTCAACTGTGAGAACTACTTCAAGACAACCTCATCCTATTATCAGGGCTAAACTTAGACTTGGGCTGGGCAGAATAAATCACCATCAGTTTATTATGCTTCCTCTATGTATGTAATTTGGTGGGTGGTTCTAGCCCTGGGGAGCAGAGAAACTGATGCAATGTGGTGTCCACACATTAATTTCCAACCTTGATCTGACAGTTCAGAGGTGAGAGTCAGCTTCTGAAGCCAGAAGAGACATCAAATAACACAAAGTTCTCTTGGGACTGTGGAAAAAGAAGTCATGCTGATCACAAGACAAAAAAGCCTAGGTTGGCTAAGGGTATGGAGAGGACATAGGGCTTAGTGATTAATAAGACAAGATAGAGTAATCAAAAGCAGTCTACTGAATGGGAGAAGATATTTGCAAATGATATATTCAATAAAGGTATCCAAAATATATAAATAACTTATGAATTCAACACTGAAAGACTCCAAATAATCTGCTTAAAAATGGGCAGAGGACTCAACTAGATATTTTTCTAAAGAGGACATAAATGTGACCAACAGACATATGAAAAGATGCTCAACATCACTAATCATCAGGGAAATGCAAATCAAAACCACAATGAGATGTCATCTTACACCTGTCAGAATGGCTAAAATAAAAAATACAAGAAATAACAAGTGTTGATGAGGAGACAGAGAAAAATTAACCCTCATGCACTGTTAGCAGAATGCAAACCCATGTGGCCACTGTGGAAAACAGTAGAGTTTCTTCAAAAACTTAAAAATAAAAATATATATAAACTATAAATAAATAAATAAAATTTTTAAGATATGTACTACTGGGTATTTGCCCAAAGAAAATGAAAATATGAATTGCAAAAAACATATGCATGTCTATGTTTATTGCAGCATTGTTTATAGTGTCCAGGGTATGGAAGCACTTCCAGTGTCCACTGATAGAGGAATAGATAAAGAAGATGTGACCTATAGAGATATATAGAGATGTACACACACACAATGAAATACCACCTGCTGTAAAAGAATGAGATATTGCCATGTGTGGCAACATGGATGGACCTAGAGGGTATAACGCTAAGTGAACTAAGTCAGAGTAAGACAAATACTGTATGATTTTAGGCATATGTGAAATTTAAGAGATAAAACAAAGAATAACAACAACAAAACAAAGGAAAAACAGCCAAATGAAAAAAAAAAAAAAAAAGAAAAACACTCTCAAATACAGAGAACAAACTGGTGATTGTTAGAGGGGTGATGGATGGGGGGATGGATGATATAGAGTACACTTATCTTGATGAGCACTGAGTAATGTATAGAGTTGCTGAAAAAAAGAAAGAAAGGAAGAGGAGCAAAAGAGTTCTCTGAAGCAGAGCCTCAAGCAACAAAAAGGCTAAGGCTACATTTGTGGAGGTCTAGGGTAGGCCTACTGCAGGACACGTGCTGACCCTTACTGCAAGTCATGTCCTTTCCTATAGACCTTTCAGAACCCTCCTCCTGAGCCCCTGTGACCCAAGTGTCCAGAAGGCCTGCTTTTAGCTAAGTGGATGATGCTGGGTGAGCTCCCAAGGCCCAGTCTCTTCCAGAAGACACTAGGTTATGCTTTTGTTCTAATTCCTCTAACCAGCTGAATGAGGCCAACTCAGGTTACTAGGAGTATCAGGAGGGGAAAAAACCTTAATGAAAGGATGGCTTGTCCTGCTTGTGATTTATGAAATAGCTCTGTAAACTCCACCATTGCTGGTTGTTCCAGAGCCTTTCTTGGCAAAAATATTCATGTTAGAAATGGCTTATCAAATCCTACCATGTTATAGGGTCTGTCTCAACATTTTGACCTTGCGGTAAACACTTTATTATGCCCTGATTAAGGTAAGGAATCTTACTGAAGAAATAAAGAAAATTCTAAATTCACATTTGGTCTTTCAGAGTCCTAGTCCAAGTGAGAAATTTTAAATGGAATATAGAAACCTGATATCCAGATTCAGTCCCACATCCTATTAGATCAGTCATGTCTAAAGGCTTTTATTTGTTTTTTCTATGTCTGCTTTGATTTGCCGAAGTTCACATCTGTTTCTGTTCTTGAATATTTATTAATAAATTATAGGAAAAGCTGTGAAGTATTTTAATATGTTCAGTTCCCCATGATAATCTTATAAATGGCATATGCTTTGCAGTGTCAGTTCTTCCTGCTGGCTCTCTTCCCAGAGATGTGGACATTCCCAAGATGTTCTCTCTCCAGTGGCAGCAGAAGGGGCTGCCCTATGACCGACAGACATGACTGTTCTCAAAGCAACATTCTTTGCAGGTAGGAATCATCCATCCACTTTATTCCTTTCGGGGCAGCAAAATATTGATGGCAACACATTCAGAGTCTGTCATGAGGGGTTCTTAACTTGGAACTTTCAGAATAAAGGTTTTCTGAGTATGACTGAAGTCAAACTCTTAAGTTTTTAGTTTATGCATAGATACTCTCTTTTGTGTCAGATATAGGACTAGATGTTGATAATATAAATGTGATTAAGATATACTCTTCCCTCAAAGAGCTCACAGACCAATGGGAAAGAAAAGTATGAAACAAAAGCAAAGGATGGCAAGTACCTGACTAATTTGCATATGATCTAGTTGGGACTCCATGGAGGGAATTCAACTTGGGGAAGTAATTATGACATACTTCGTACAACAGCTGAATCCTCAAACAAGCATTTGCCTGACAGGATCAGGGTGAGGGCATTCAGTAAGGAAGGGGCAAGAAATAAATGAGTCTGGAGAGTTGGGCAAAGAGGACAGGAAAGAATGGTGGGTGAACCAGCTGGAGCAAATTACTGTGGGCCTTGCCTACTGGACCATTTTGTTGGTATTTGAGAGGCATGGAAGCATTTGAGGCAAAGGAGTGACATTCTCTGATACGTTGTCTTAATCATGTGTCAGCCGTTACAGATAGTCCAGAGAGATGTGAAATCTGTTCAAAGATCAGTTCAAAGATTATGGTGATATCCAGGAAAATAATGAGGAGGACTGATATTCAGCCTGGAGCAGTGAGAAGAGGGGGAATGGAGGGACCTAAGAGATTCAAAATGTATACGTATGGAGATGAATCAATGAGATTGAGGGCTGACCTCAAACTTCGGGTATAAATTATGGTCCAACTCATAGATGTGACAGATTGTCTTTTTGTTAAATTTCAGCTTTGTTGGGGTATAATCGACATATAAAATTGTAAGATATTTAAAGTGTATACCTTGGTGATTTGTGTACATTCTGAAAGGACTCCTCCTACCTAATTAAAATATCTATCATTCCCCTCCCTCCTTCCCCTTCTTTTGGTGAAAACATTTAAGGTCTACTTTCATAATAAATTTCAATTGTACAATGCATTGTTATCAAGTGTATTCATCATTTTACATTAAATCCTTAGACCTTATTCATTTTATAGCTAAAAATTTGTAGTCTTTTACCAATCCCTCCGTATTTCCCCCATTCTTCACCTTAGCCCCTAGCAATCACTCTTCTACCTTCAATTCTTTCTTTTTACTTTTTCAGGATTCTACATGTAAGTGATACCATGAAGTATTTGTTTTTCTCTAGTTTATTTTACTTAGTATAATGCCCTCAAATTCTATCCATGTTGTCTCAAATAGCAGGATTTCCTTCTTTCTCATGGTTGAATAATACTCCGTTGTATACATATATCACATCTTCTTTATCCATTTATCCATTGAGGGACACTCATGTTGTTTCCTCATCTTAGCTATCGTGAATAATGCCACAATAAACATCAAAGTTTCTGTACAACAAAGGAAACTCAAAAAAATGAAAAGGTAACCTACAGGACAGGAGAAAATATTTGCAAATCATATTATCTGATAAGGGGTTAATATCTAAAATATTATAAAAAGGCATAAGAACTTTTACAACTCAACAGCAAAAATTCAAAAATCCAATTTAAAAACGGGCAGAGGAGCTAAATAAGCATTTTTTTAAAAAAACTGATGGTCAATAGGTATATTAAAGGGTACTCAATATCACTAATCATCAGGGAAATGTAAATCAAAACCATAATGAGATATCACCTGACACTTGTTAGAATGGTTGTTACCAAAAAGATGAGATAACAAGTGTTGGTGAGGATGTGGAAAAGATAACCCTCATGTACCGTTAGTAGGAGTATGAATTGGTGCAACCACCATGAAAAACAGTATGGAGGTTCCTCAAAAAAATTAAATGAGAACTACCATATGATCGAGCAATCCCACTTCTGGGTATTTATCCAAAGGAAGTGAAAACAGGATATTGACAAGATGTTTCCAATCCCATGTTGATTGTGTCATTATTCACAATAGCTAAGACAGATTGTCTCAATACCCATTAAAACACTAGGCATAGTTAGGTAGATTTTATTTGTTTAAAAAAAGATTTTATTTATTTATTCATGAGATACATAGAGAGAAAGGCAGAGACATAGCCAGAGGGAGAAGAAGGCTCCTTGGGGAGCCCAAGGCAGGACTCAATCCTCGGACTTCGGGACCACGCCTTGAGCTGAAGGCAGATGCTCAACCACTGAGCCACCCAGGAGTCCCTAGGTAGATTTAGTGTCTAATAAAGGTATTTCTCCTCTTTCAGGCTCTGTGGATTATCATCTGTACCACATGAAAAGCTGTGTCCTTTCAGGAGCCCTACTTCTATTTGCACTTTTCCTCTGTATTTGCATATTACTTGTTCACAGTTTGTTTCAAGAACAAGTATTTTATCACATTCTTTTTTGTCTAGCAGTTCATTTCTTTCAATTAATATTATTTTGTTACACAAGTAATTCATGTTCACTACAGAAAATAGTAAACCATGCATGTAAGAAAGTAAAACTCATTCTTAAGTCTACCATCTAGAGAAAGCTGCAGTTGACATTTCTTTTGTATAGAACCAACCAGAAATTTTATGCATATGACTGAAATATGTATTTATATAAAGGTAGGTTTTCTATACACATCTTAGTTACCTGATTTTTTTCTCAAAAATATACTGTTAACATTGTCTCCATGTCAATAAAGATACAAACTGAGGTAGTTTTAAATGTCTGCACCGTACTTTTTCTATGTTTGTACCATAATTAATCAATTCTCTTTGGAGGCCACTTAGTTTCATTATTTTTACTAAACAATGCTGCTTTAAGTTTCAGGTTTGGGATTGATTTTATCCCATTTGCCGGCACAGAAATAAGCCAAGTACTATGCAATGGAAGCCAGCAAAAGACATAAAACTTCTGGGCATCATCCTATGCACTGGTTCTCCTGGGCCCCAAACCCCACAGCAGCAATTCCATGGACCCAGATGGATGCTGTGTACACAAGTTTAGGGAATCCACTTCTATTCCTGCAGTAAGAAAGCCTGCTCTTTCCCCAGGAGACATTACCTCATCCTTAAAGGTCATCTGCCTTACTCACAAGCCTGAGAAATGGCCTGGATAGAGTGGTAGCTGTTGTCCTCTTGGCATAACACAGCAAGATGTGTAGGAGCACAAGAGAACCGCGAAGGGCTCTTCTAATAATACATATCTTGCCCATATATTTTTAAATAACCTTTGGGTAAACTCAAAGGACTTAAATCACTCCCCCAAAGTGTTGGCACTGTTAATAGACTTTCCAGGGATGCCTGGGTGCCTCAATGGTTGAGCATCTACCTTCAGCTCAGGGCATAATCCCAGGGTCCTGGGATAGACTTCCACATCGGGCTCTGCCTATGTCTCTGTCTTTCTCTCTGTGTCTCTCATGAACTAAAAAAAAAGAAGAGGAAAAGAGAAAAAATGAGTGGGAAATATCAGAAAGGGAGACAGAACATGAGAGACTCCTAACTCTGGGAAATGAACTAGGGGTGGTGGAAGGGGAGGTGGGCAGGGGGTGGGCATGACTGGGTGACGGGCACTGAGGGGGGCACTTGATGGGATGAGCACTGGGTGTTATTCTATATGTTGGCAAATTGAACACCAATAAAAAATAAATTTATTAAAAAAAGAAGACTTTCCATACATGTGACCAAAACCAAATCATCTTTTAGAAACTTGCACGTTGACTTTCTCAACTGTGTTCTGTAAAATGATTATTGCTGTTACTTGCTAGCAGAAATGACTTCTCTCATCTGAGTACTCATAGCCCTGTTGGTGTTCTTTTCCAGGGATATGTCTCATTTGCATTAATGGGAGGGTATTGTAGCAGAGCCATTTCCTGATTGGTGCCAAGCTGAAAATAGATCACATGTCCCAGGTTGGCAGGAACAGGAATGCTAAGCACAGCATAGTCTCCCCTTCTGCTGCAGGTCAAGTCTCTTCCTATTCAGGAGGCCTAGGCCCCTGTCTTTTATTTGATCTAACACAATGGACAGGTGGTATGTTGTGTCTGTGTGCTAGTAGGTGAATTTTAATGACATTTCAAGGCATTCTGAAAAAAATAAGTAATTTTTTGGATTGCTTTTGTCAAAGAATACAATTATTTGACATAAGTCTCATTGAAAACAGATGTGGAAACATGCAATTCTGACTTTTTTACTATCCTTCCCTGGAGGGTCTTGGCTTATGCCAATCTGAATTTTAATGTTGAAAGTTTTAGTCTCTTGTTTTCAGGTATGTTGTCTTTAATATATAGGAAAACATCAGGGGAGGACCCTTGAGCAGCAGCTAACAGTGTTAAAGGCAAGACTGAACCATCAGAGGGCTAAATAAATATGAAAGATTTGTTTTTAGATCAAGGCCTCCCATAGGACAGGACTGCTGTACATGCATCCTGAGGTAGTGGCTGGGGCCAGTGGTTTGGGGCTTGGGAAACTGTTTTTATCATAAGCTCTTTCTACCACTTTGGCATATTCTCTTCTTTTTGTTTCCTTCTCTATTAAACAAGAATGCCAATATCTGACCTTGACCTCAATTTGAGAGTCCTCTAAAGAACCCTTGTTTTTGTTTATGTGTGTGAGACTCAAGTATAGATCCCAGGTAGCATTTTATATCCCTCCTTTATCTCCCAGCAGTGGCTCTCCATGATTTGCCCATGAATTTCCTGGCCCTAGAAACAGATCAGTTGAAATGGATTACCTGTTGGCCAGATATGGTGTCTCCTTGAAGTGAATAAGCTGGGTGGCCTGCACAGGGAGATCCTGACTACTACACCCTCCCGGTGTAATATTTTTGTCCCCATCTCATAGAAGCATGTCTTTTTCTACTGGAACATTTGATGGAAAATCCAAAGTGTCTGAAGAGATAAGTTAGAAGGGAAGTGTCCCTAATTTTCTTCCTGACGTGCGTTAATGTTCATAAAGAGTGTCTCTAGGTGGCAGGACCAGTCGCTGTTACAGACTGGACATTTGTGTTTCTCTCTTCTCTAAAATTCATATATTAAAGCTCTAACCCCCATTGTGACTGCATTTGGAGATAGGGCCTGAGAGGACATAATGAATGTTAAATGAGGTCATAAAGGTGGAGCCCTAATCATAAAGGTTTGGTGCCTTTAGAAGAAGAGAGATATCCAAGATTTCTCTCGCCACTGTGTGAAAACAGCAAGGAGGCGGCTGTCTGCAATCCAGAAAGGGAGTTCTCACCAGAAACTGACCATCCCAGACCCTGACCCGGGACTTCTAGCCTTCACAGCTGTGAGAAATATATATTTCTGTTGTTGAAGCCACATAGTCTGTGGTATTTTGCCATTGCAGCCTCAGCAGACTAACAGTCATGAAAACCCTCCAGCAGCAGCCACTATAACTGGGCAGGAGGAAATCCAATCACCTTTTGAGATGACTTGTCAAGTAGGTATTCACCCTAACTGGTCTCAAACTAATCCTCTTAAATCATTTCTTGGGAAAGCACAAATGCTCGGTGAACAACAACAGAGCAGATTATTATTATTTTTGTCCTTAGCTATGTGAGCTATTGTTCCAATTTTCTGTGAACCTTATGCAGATCCCAACTCTCCAGATGTTCATCGACTTTATAGGAAGTATGCCTTGAGACCCATATTAAAATTTCCTGAAAGCAGATAAATCATATTTACCATGGATATGTGCATCTGTTATTATTATTGGTGCTCATAAACATTTTGTTGCATAATTAGTAAATGAATGAATAGATTAGTAATAAATGGAATCTGAACTACTATGGTGTCTGGTCAATATTCCAGATTATTCCACATTTCTTCTGTCTTTGCAATAGCCATCTTTACCCAAAGTTTTCTATCTATTTTTCTTCAAATAACCTAAAGAAGCCTGACCAGGGTATCTTCATTCAGTTCTAATCTGGAAAAGATGGAAGATTTAGAAGTGGGCATCTCAAAGACCATTCCTCTTACATGTACAATGTAGTCCTCAGGATCTCTATGTGTGGATGGCTTTCCTGCCCCCCTCTCCATCATAGCTGAGATGTTCAAATCATTTCAATCAGTTTCATATGCTTCAAAGGCATGCAATATTCTAGTTCTATGCTCAAGAACTGCCTCTTCTATATTACACTTCAATATTCTACTAGTTCTAAGCTCAAGTTGCCTCTTCTATTTGGAAATATCAGAATACTCAATTCACAGAGGTTGAATCAACAGCTGTATTTTTCTTTTCATAGTTGTTACAAAGTCTAGAGGTAGACTGTCCAGGGCTGATATCCTGATTCAATGATCTCTGAGCTCTGTTGTTTTGTTTTTTAAAATATTTTCCAGATGGCTTCTGCCCCTTCAGGCATAACATCTGCTTTCTAGTCAGTAAGAAATGGGAAGGGCACATCTTTGCCTTTTAATTTTTGAACCCATAATCAATCCCAAGGAATTGTGCCTATGTCTTCTTGGCCAGAACTACATTGTATAGCTGCCCCTACATGCAAAGACAAGAGGAAGGAAAAGAAGAACTTGGTTAAGAATATGTATTGAATGAACCAACCTTGTGTATCTTTAAGTAAGAAGAGGAAGATTTTGGAGAATCCCAAATAAGAATTAGAGGTAGAAAGAAAAGTAGCTTCTGAGAGTTCAGCAACAAGAGATTATGGGCATTCCTCTCACAGCCCCATTTTACTTAACTCCATGGAGGCTCAGGTCTGTGTTACTTTGTTCCAATCTGAATGGCCAACCCAGGATCACCACGTGTCCCTTCATATGTGAACCAATCAGGATTGGGGGTCTGCTAACTGAGGGTGAGGATTGGGTAGTTCAAATGTGCACTCATATATCTAACCTTTAGAAGTGGTTTTAGAGAACTTGGAGAATAGATCTTTGGTCTAAGCATCCGAAGGTGGGCTTGAATCCCAGTTCTGGGCCATGACTTTGGGCAAATCATCCCTTAGACTTTCATCACCTCATCTGTGAATAATAGAAATATCCAGGGGTGTCTGGGGGACTCAGTCAGTTAGGTGTCTCCCTTCGGCTCAGGTCATGATCCCAGGGTCCTGGGGATCTGCTTCTCCTTCCACCCCTTCCCCCTGCTTGTGATCTCTCTCTGTCTCAAATAAATATATAAATAAATTTTTTTAAAAAATGAAAATATTCACAAATTAAGTGAGAAAATGGAATAAGTACTGTCTGACAGGGATGAAGGCATACATTTATAGGTGTTACTATGTTTATAGAGCAGTGCTAAGATGTCCCTGCCTTTTCTGGTCATGGATTAGTTTCATGTGACTGAACATCTTATGAATATAGGCAATTAATATTATAATTAATTACAATTAATTATACAATTAATAATAAAGAGTCTTCTATAGTCCATCCTTAGATTTTTTTCAGACCTGTTGTCACCTCTTCTCAGCCATGTTCTCTTTCATGAGTGGGTGAAGAGATATATGTATGTATATGGGGCACTTGTCTGCTGGAAACAGGAGCCATATCTCTTGATCCCATCTGCCTTGGATGTGAATAGTGAAGGCAAAATCTGATTTCACCCTGCTCACTGGAGATCACACAGCACCCAAAGAGTTAAAAACAATATTCACATGAGCTGCACAATCATGTCTCTCTAATGCTGTCCAATGAGATAGTCACTTGACCATACTACATTCAGTGAGGTAATGGTCCCACATGTACCCTCTCCTCCTTGGTGGAAGATGCATAAAATATAAATAAATGATCAAGTTACAGTATGAACTCTGAATGACCAATTTTGGTTCAAGCAAAGGCCTTCTCCTACCTCACAGTTCCCTGATGATAAATCTTTCAGCAACAGGTTGATCCCTCTCAGAAACAGAAACTTATCAGGATGGAGTGAATGCGAGTTGGAGGCCCAAACACACACGCAACCACAGACTAATGGCTTTGAATATGTTTCTTCTTTCAAGAGCCTTTGGTTGAGGCTTTGGCTGCCACTGGAAGGGAAAGAAAAGGGAACAGGTTGTAATGTCAATAGCAAATGCAATAGACCATCTGCAAAAGACAGCTACTGATCTGACTTCCACACTATGCTAGTTACAAAATTAAAGGGACAGGACAGGGCTCCTACTACTAAAGAGAATGGCAGTATCATCTTCAATTTCTCCATCCTCTCAGTTTTCCCTTGGGGTAGATTTTTAAAGTCTGTCATGAGTCTTTGCAAATTCATAAAGCAACTTGCATGTGCTATCTCATTTTACTCAGGTCTATCTGCATTCCATGGGAAAAGGAGAATGAAGGAATCAGGGCTTTGACATTTCTCAAGGGATTCTTTGGTGACAGTCTGCAAGGGATTGATGGGGAAGGAAGTAGACATAAGCTTATAAAGCTGCTGCTTTGACCAGAAATGGAAACCACTCTTTCCCATGGGAATGTTGGTTTTTGATAAAGAAATAGGACAAGGTTATTCTGCTTTGTCTTATTTTTTTGGTTACCCTGGTGTTTGCTTTTCCCTCCCAACTAAGTCGGGCCACACTGCATTAAAGTGACCAGTACATCTCTTCTTAGGCAGATATTGTCTAAGTGCCACCAACTCCTGCTCTTGATGGAGCCTTTAGTGTTGGATCTGGCTGATGTCCTTCTTGATCCAAAGGCTGCCTCTGTGGTCCAATGGGCTGGCTACCTGACCTTTAAACTTCAGCCACCCTGGGCCTGAGACTCAAGTTTTCTGGTCACCACTGGCTTGCAAGTCTGTACTCTCTTGAGTTATTAACAGGGTAGGGTTCTGGGTAGCACCTACTGCTTCTTTGTGTGAATACCAGGCTCCCTGCTTTTGGCAGACCAACTGGAAAGCATCCCTCTGTGGACTGAAGCAGCTGAACCAGGGTACTTGTAAAGTTCAGGCTTTTACTCAGCCTCCAGGTGTACCCCTCCACCTTCACACAGATACACGCTGTGGGCCTCGTTGGTGGCAACACCTTTCACCTTTCTTTTTGCTGGTGTCACAAAAAGGTTGGCCACAGGGTCAGTCAGTCAGTGCTCATTCTCCAGGCTCCTTTGGCTTCTGCATCAGGCAACTGTAACATCATGGCATGGACAGGGACAGCTCAGCTCTTGTTACAGAGACTTTAAACTCATTCATTTATTCAACAAATACTTATTAAACATCTCCCACATTCCAGGCACATATAAGGTGGTGGAGCACAGACATGGTCCTGGTGCTCATGGCCCTCATAGTCTAGGTGGACCACAAAGTAATTTCATAATATACAGTGCTAAGGAAGTTAATGAAAATAACATCAATGAGGGAGTGAGACTTGGATTGGAGAAGTAATAATACCAAGAAGGATAAGACAGCCAAGGTCAAGAGGATGAGCAGTCTGATCTGAAAGAAACCCTTCATGTGTCAAGTCTACAAGGCAAAAAAGGACAGACACATGCCAGGAACCAAGGAGTGTGAGGGAACATAGCTAGCAAAGGAGAGAAGACATGGAATTAGGTTATTGGAATGTGCACAAGACAGACGATCACAGTCCAGATTAAGGCTTTTCAGCAGTTTTATTCATGTAGTGGAAGGGATTAAAAGGCTTTAAGCAGGGTAATGTCATGGTTTGGTTTCGGATTCATGAAGATTGCAAGGCTGATAGCTCTAGTTGTAGTATGTTGTATTTTCTGCCTTGTGTAGCTGTATGATGAACCTCCCAGGCTGAACCTCCCTAAGTGTAAGGGCAGTGGACTCCACACAATTAGAGTCCCTTATCCCCATGCCTTTTTCATCATGGCCATTTGCCTATGTCTTCACAAAATACTAAATCCCACATCTACAAGGGGACCTTTTTAACCTGGGTTTCCCTCTTCACATTACAGGATTGTTTATTTTGGTGACCACAATTCTTGGTCACCCTGCTTTGAAGAATGAAGAGGTAGTCTAGACAAAGAGTGGTGGGCAGCAGAGCAAAGTTTATTGAGTGGTAGTAAAGTTTATTGAGTACAGAGCTCCTGAAGAGGTAGGGGACTGAAGAGAGTAGCCACTGGAGTTTCTAAGTCTAGGGGTTTTTATGAGCTTGTTGGTGGGCTGTTTTAATCTAATTAACCCTCCATGTGCCTGTCACCCAATCAGGTTTTGTCAACTACCACGTGGGAAAGGGTAGAGGGCTCCTTCCAGGGCGGTGTAAAATCCTTTTACGGGTAGTTTCCTCTTAGGGCAGGGACCCCTCATCCCAGCCTGCCTTTCTTCCAACTGTCCTTCGTCATTAGCATTTCTCGTTTTCAAGCTCCAAGACATCCATAAGCAAACGTCCTTGGGACCCTTTTTCCCATTTGTGAAAAAAGTGTGATTCATGTCACTTTATAACCAATCACTAACTCTTTACCAAGATTCAAACCTGACCTCAAACTACCTGTGAACTCCATACATTGTATGTGTTAAGCTAAAGACCAGAAATGCTGTTGCATTTACCTTTATGTCAGTACTAAATATGTGTTTGTATTTTTTCCAAGTGCTCCATTCTTTCCAGACCGCAGAAGGTCAGCACACGGTGGTCTGATGAGCTGCTTGGAGTGTGTGTCATCAATGGGCCCTCCTGGAGATGCCGCGGCTGTGCAGTCCCCTCAGGGGCCAGGCTGCATCTGGTGAAACTTCATTTCAACACAGGTGTTGGTGACATGGTCACGTCATGTAGAAATGAGAGATTCAGTTGCTCCTTCCCTTGGTGGCCTGTCTACACAGCTTCATGAAGGGAGGAATGGAGAAATTTCTGTCCCTCCACCCAAAGACATTTTAAGAAGGAAGAATAAATCCAAGCACCTGGAACCTTCAGTCAAGTCACATTTTTATCTATCCCATTGGTGTAAGGGGAATGTGAAAGACTGAATCATACTTGAAGGATAAAGCTAGCTGTCTAGAGATCTTTTGGGAACAAAAGTTTTACTGAAACTGTCGTATAGTCAAGGTGATGTAGTTTTGGAATACAGGTGAGGTTTTGTGGGGTGAGGTCTGGAACAGATGACCAAGAAAGAATTCTTGAGGTGTCTTTGGTGCAAAAAGGTGATTTTATTAAAGCACTGGGTAGGACCTGTGGGCAAGAAAGAACTGCACCAGGGTTGTGAGGAGCAACTGATTATATCCTAAGGGGTTAGAGGAGGTAAGGAAAAAGGGAGGTTTTCAAAAGAATTTTCAATGCTAAAGAGAGCAAGATACTGGAGGCCTTGCCAGTATCAAGTTAAGGTTGTTTTCCCCTCTAGTAAAGGATTAACATTAAGACAGTTGGGAGCTTCCTGGAGGAATGTCATAGGTATCCCACCCAGGAGTGGCAGTTGTGACAATCTCTGAACTGCTTTTGGAAGATAGTGCAGTTGAATAGCTCTGTGGTCCCATTCTGTAAAATTCAAGTCCAACAGCCTTCTTTGATTCTGTTCCACCCTTTCTGCCCCCACCACCCCCTTAGCTCAAACTAGCAGTATGTCAGCTGATATAATCCCATTTCTATTCTCCCTTCTGTTGAGGTAGCAGATTAAGCTTATAAGTAGAATTAAGGATCTCCTGTCATATGGTTGTTGAGCCACACCCTTAATGTTCTGTTCAAAAGTTTTTTCATTTTTTTTTCAGTGTTATTGAGAATTTTCCAAACTTTCAAGTTCTGGTTCCTTGGTGCTTAGAATTGTTTCTTCAATTGACTCTCTTCTTTTTTCTTTGAGAGGTCAGAAGGAACCAAACCACTCCAACACTTCACTTAGAAATCTCCTCAGCTAAATAATCAATTTCATCACTTGCAAGTTCTACCTTCCACAAAACACTAAAACACAATTTGGTCAAGTTCTTTGCCACTTTATATAAAGGATCATCTTCCCTCCAGGAGGCTGAAGGTCCAAAGATCTGCAGTCAGCAAGTTGGCCACCCAGGAGATGAGGGTTAATGGTGTAAAGTCCAATCTGACTTCAATGTCTTGAGAACAAGGAAAGCCAGAGATGCAAGTGTTGTATAGTTTTGGTCTTCCAGTCCAAGACCAAGAAATGTCAATGTCTTAGCTCAAGTAGTCAGGCAGGCCAAGTTCCCTCTTACCAGCCTTTTTGTTGTATTCAGGTTAATTGATAGGATAAGGCTCACCCACATCCAAAAAGGTAATTTGCTTTACTCAATTTACCAATTTAAAGGTTCATCTCATCCAGACACACCCAGAATAACCTGTGACCAAATGTCTGGATGCCTCATAGCCTAGTCAAGTTGACACAAAAATAACCATCACAAGGATGTGATACCTAAGATTCTCATCCTTTCTGTTGATCTTTTATAAAAGAAAGAAACTTCTTTCTTTTATTTTATTTATTTATGTATTTATTCATAAGAGACACAGAGAGAGAAGCAGAGACATAGGCAGAGGGAGAAGCAGACTCCCCATGGGAGCCTGATGCTGGACTTGATCCCAGGATCCAACCTGAGCCAAAGGCAGATGCTCAACCACAGCCACCCAGATGCCCCTCTGTTAATCAGTTTCTTATCTGTAAAATAGGGATGGTAATAAAACAAACCTTATAGAGTTACTTTGAAGAACAAACTATTTAATGCATATTAATAAGCACTTAGCAGTATCAGGTCTACAGTGAGGGCTCAATACATGATGGCTATTCCTATCACTGGGTTGTACACATCATCAGGTAACAAGTCTACATAGGAAGTTAAATTTTCATAAATGAGTTCAATTCCTCCTGATTATTCATAACTGTAATGTCGAATGTCTTAGTCTCAAGCATATTGTTTTAGGACAACACAAATTGGCATTATACCTATAAAAACTAAAAAACCTTGCTGGACTCTTCTGCAGTATACTGAGTGATGCTTGCTTTAGAAGCACCTTCAAACCAGTTAAAAAAATGCACACTTCTGGCTCCACACAAAAAACATAGCAGCACCTATTGGGCAAGTGGTCCAGGGATCTGTGTTTTTTAAGAGACACAGATAATGTACACAAAATGTTTAGAACTACTGCTCTGATGGAACTCTGCACAGGCTACTGATTCAATATTTCCTTTGTTTTATTAAATTTATGTAAATGTGCTTTAATGTTATTACACCATTTGAGTTTTTTTTTTTTTTTTTTTTTTTTTTTTTTTTTTACCATTTGAGTTTTTGTTAGCATTTTATTCCTCTGGTTGTATTGTATTCCTTTAGAGTGGAGTTCAGGGCAGTTTTCGGCTTTGGTTGATGCTTGTAGTCTAATGGCTCCTCACCCCCACCTTGTTTTCTGCTGCTGAGTACATCATCCCCTTGCTACCCTCAACCATAACAGTCCTGCCCACTCCCTTCTGATTTAATTCTGTATTGTAGTACCTTCTCTCCCCTTCACCCCCTAGATGATTTAAGCTGTTTTTATTCTTTCTAGAACCAACACATCTGTCATGTATTTCCCTCCAATTTAAAAACAAAAAATCACTGGTTACTGAACATAAAGTCATGCCTACCCTAGGTGATCTTTTTTGTTGTTGTTGTTGTTTTTGTTTTGTTTTGTTTTGTTTTGTTTTGTTTTAACTGGCATTAGCTTGGTGAGCCTGGATTTTCTGGGCCTCTACTGTCTGACACTGCTTTGATTTGGGTCAGGTCCCTAAACTCAGAGTAGACAGAGATGCCTCTCAAGCCTCGGTTTGTGTATATAATTGCTTAATCTTGTGAATTAAAGTAAACTTTGTGGTTCATCCACAATTTCCCATTTTTATAGACTACTCTTCCTCCATGAACACAGGAAATTAAGCTGTGGTTATTACTGAGGAAGTGATAGAGTTCAAAGTGTGTTAACAATGGACTGTGAGTAGATTGGAAAATATTTTTCTGTCTCTATTAGAATTGTATCTATGAGTGTCTTACTAGTCAGAAATAAACTAGTCAAGTTTATTTAACCTAAACAAGAAATTTTCTGGAGGATATTAGAGAGCTTCCCAAAACGCCAGGCTCAGAGGACATATAGGAACCAAAGGAGACTACAAACCCGATTCTATAGCAGAATGCAGGCTAAGAGTTCTGGGTTGTGTCCCTGCAGCCTGTGACTTTCATATTCAGAGCCCCAGGCAACAAGTTCTGATTGGCTGAACTTGACCAGGTGTTCACTCTCCTGCTGACTGCTTCTATAGTGGAAGATGAGCCTTACTCCTCTACCTCAGGGTTCTTCTCAAATACTAAGAACATTTGGATATTGTAGCCTCAAATGACAAAAATCTCCCCCAAACATGATTCCCACTGTAGTAATAATACCCATCAGTTTTTGAGGACTTATATGTTCCACATGTAGAATCTCTAATCCTTACCACAACATAAGATAAGATATGATAAGATATAAGATAATCTTTACCACTTATACTCTAAAAAAGATAGCAATCCCCACCCCCATTTTTTACAGTTGAAGAAACATATGAAGAGGTTAAGTAACTTCCCTATGGTCATAGAAGTGATAAGTGATGAACCAGGGCTTATCTGATCCGGAATTGATGGCCTGTCCATTCTATCACAACACCACCTCCAAGCATTATCTTCACCTGAATTTTTTCCCTGTATCTCAAGTAAGTTACACAAATAGTACTTGTTTTTTAGCCATTACATCCATATCTGCATAAGAACGGGTATTAACAAAATAACTTCGAAGGCTCCTTCCATCTGTGTCATTCTCTGTTTTTATAAATGTACTCTAATGGCTACCACTTATAAATGGCATTAAGTGTATAACTACAGAGCTGATTTGGAAGATGTTAGTGGAACCATTATTGCTATCAGGTGTGAGGCTGTTTTCTTTGGTCTTGTGCAGCTTTCTCTGAAAGACATACTTCCTCTGCCAAGTCAGGTCCCTGAAATCTGTTTGGAAACTAAACGCAGGGCTGTGTCCCTGTGGAAGTGGCTGTCAAACATACAATTCCTGCTGTCTGGCTGGTGACATGCTAATCACCCTTTGTTCTTCTAAATGAACACATCTCAGCAGAGACTCAAAGAAACTTTCAAGCAAGAAGGCGTTTGTGTCCACCATTTTTACGGGGACGAAGCAAGGGGTGGTTGTGTTCAAGCAATCACTCTTGATATTCTCTTGGGTATATGTGGTTTTAACTAGAAAGTAAAAGGTACTTGGGCACTTTTGCAGAACCATATCATTGGCTTCAGTCTGGAACTCCTGTCTGAAACTGCAATTAGCACTAGGCTACTAATAGTCATGAGCTCTGAGTGTGTTCCTTCTTCAGGAGGAGCAGTTCATGATACATTTATTCAACTGTGTTGTAAATGGAAGTTTATGGAGAACCTGCTTGGGGTAAAGATTGTATCAGTGTTAAGAGTTTACTTGGAAAAAAAAAGACAACATTCTCAGCACAGGAGGGAGTAGACATTAAAACAAATAACAAAAATGCAGAGTGATGGAAATGTTGTGTTATGAATGCCTGGAGAATGCACAGAAAAGAGAACTACTAGATGTTAGGGGGTAAACTGGAGAAAAAATCTCAGAAGAATCTATATTTGAGTGTAATCATAATGAAAACAATTTTACCCAGAAGATAAGGAGGAGGGTATTTGAAGACTGAAAGACAAAAGCCTGCAAGTGTCAGGACATATGAAGTTTGGGCGATTGTGAGTTGCTTAAGAGGGGAGTAATAGCTGAGTGAAAGGAGAATTTTAAAAGGAGCTAAAACAGGTCATGATGGGAACAGTCATACAAATCAGGTGAAGGTGTGTTTGGATCATGTTAATAGGGGACCATTGAAGGTTTTTACATGGGAGGTTGATGTGATCAGACTATATTTTAGAAAGATCAGGAGGATGGATTAGAGCAAGAAGGGAAAATAGCCCTTACAGAGAGTCAAATTCCAGGTACAATTTTACTCTTTTGACAAAAATTTACAGAAGTGTGAGAAGACACATTGTTTTTTAATAGTCACTTCAAAAATATGAAAGCCATGAAGATCTGATATGAAAATGTGTAGTATTTTCATTAGGAAATAAATACAGTGCTTATTTTCTTTTACTGGTTTGCAACCTTAAAAAAAAAAAAAAGCAGTGAGCCAGTACAATGTACCTTGACTTTTTATGACATAAGTTTTATATAGCATGAGTCAAATTTTATTCTATAATCTATAAAATAATTACCAACAAAATCTTCAATTATAGTGGGTTAATAAGTTGTTAAAGAATACTGTTTCTTATTTGAAAGCTTTCACACTAGTTGTCTAGCCACTAAAAGTGCTTACTTAACATTCAGTGCTATATTTAAGAATGACTTTTGAACATCTACTATGTACCATTGAACTAAATCAGAAGATGTGAATGTACACTGCTTTAAGACATGTCAAAATGAATAAGTGTTTTAGTAAGCTGTTCTATTTCTAATACAAGGAAGTAAAAAAAAAAAAAAAAAAAAAAAAAAAAAACAATGATCAAGTCTCCAGTGTTAAGATGGGAAAAAACGAAAACACTTCCAGTTTAGTCCACTCATCACCATGGTTTCATCATCTATTACACAGTAAAACAAACATAGCCACTGACTATAACCCTTAATGAGCATATGTGACTCTGATAATATTTATCAGGTTTATTTGTTTGAGGCCAACTGAAATGAAAAGAAAACAGTACAGCATTGGGTCATTAGTCTCTTCTGACGTGTGCTTTAATGCTAAGGAAAACATTAGTAGCTTATTTTTAGCAAGTACCTTCATCCACTAAAGTGATAATGGCCCAAGGAATAATCCCTGGGATAGAAAACAGAAATTCCCAGAATTAAGCTTTCTTGCTCATCTGTTCTATAGCTGTAGGAAATCTATCAGCATTGTCATTTCTCTTCAGCATCAAGGAATGTTTTACTTCAGACCATTATGCAATTCTCTCAAACTAGATTGCCTTTAACCTTCACCTCTGCTAAGTCAAGGTCCTCACAGCCAAAAGAAATGAAAAATGTCACCTTCCAGGAAGCCTCTTTACCTAAAACAAAGTCATCCCTAGTATCTTGTATTATTTTCACTTATATAATCTACTCCGTATTCTTTATTCAAAAATGCTATTTAAAAACTTATACAGAAATGATAGAAGCAAAACATTGTTCTAGGGCACATACTGATGTTATATGGGGAAGGCAGCAAATAGATAAAGAAAATAGTTTCTTTCTTACAAGGGTAACAAATCCGGGAGAGATAATAAATAGGATCAAAAAAAGGGTTCTCAATATTATTTCACCTCAGCATCTGATAAGGATGTATCTAACACCTTGTCACCAATCCCAAGGATTCACCATTGATTGACAAAAGTATGTGAACATGATGAAGTGGTCACATTCCAGGCTGGTGGAGTGGGAGGAGAAGGGGATATGGGAAATAGTTTGAAATTTATCAAAAGGCATCAGTAATTCAAATCAGGGCCTTTGAAATAAAACATATATGGCTTAAAATATGGGGTCTTCTACTACCTGTGTGACTTTGATGAACTACACAATCATTTTGAAACTCATAATTACTATCACTAAATGAGTTACTATGAAAGGATGTATTATAATGTCCAGTTTATAGGTTCTCAATAAAGGATATTTATTGTTTTGTTGCTATTATTTTATGCTTTTTGGAGGGAAGCATAGCCCAGTGAAGAACTATTTAACCCAGTGAAGAATCATTGTATTAAACTGTGAAATGTCCACCAGGAGAAGCACAGAATATGCTGGTAGTTCAGAAGAAAAGGAGTTCTATGGTGTTGGAGAGGGGATCAGAGAAGGATTCCTGAAAGAGGTGAGCAATACAGCTTGTTTTTAAGGGTCAGTTATGATTTGAAGAAGCAGTGGTGAAGGAAGTAGACCATCCAACCATGAGCCAAATGATAAATGGAAAGCTTTTACATATTTCTTTTTTGGTTTTCTAACATGAATTCCAGGCATTTGTTGGATATCTCACCAGAAATGGTAAGCTTCTGAGAGCAGGAACCATGATTTTACTCTTTATCATCCCCAAAAAGGAGCCAGCATAAATAAAATAAATACTTCTGTTGACAATCTGGGGTCTATGCAGAAACCATTCTTATAACCAAGATATTGATTAATACATTGTAAAAACTCTTTATCTCTTTCTCAAAAAGAGAATAGGAAGGAGATGGTTCAAGAAGGCAGTGTAGGGAGATCCTGAACCCACCTTCTCCCATAGACACAACAAGTCTACAGATATATCTGAAATAATTTTCTCTAAAAAGTCCTAAAAACTAAATGACTGACACCTGCATAGCAAAGAATAAAAGGGCCACATTAAAATAGGAGAGGCAGAGAAACACTCTTACCCAGGTGTGGCAACACACCATCGGGAGAAATGTCAAAAATATGGAACCACTCCATGAGGAATGGGGGTTTGTTCCTCACAAACAAACTTAAAAAAAAAAGACTTTATTTATTTGAGAGAGAGAGAATGCCTGAGAGAGGAGCAGAAGGGGAAGGGGAAGGAGGGGGACAAGCAGAAACCACACTGAGTGAAGAGCCCATCACGGGGCTTGATCTCACAGCACTGTGATCATGACCCTAACACCATGACCTGAGCAGAAACTAAGAGTTGACTGCTTAACTGACTGAGTCACCTAGGCACTCCAGGACCCCAGCTTTTAAGTCCTGTGTCAAAGAGACAGTCCTCTCCAAACATAAAACCAATAGAAATGATGTCCAGGAAAAACATAGAACTGTAAGGAATGGAGAATCCACTCATAAAGGATTACAACAATAACTCACCCTGAGAACCAATGCCAAAGCAGCAATTTGAAAACTGCCTAAACTATATGTGAAGTAGAGTCACTAATCTTAAAGTGATGGCTAGAGAGTTAAAACCCTGTTAGGATTCTCTCCAGGGATGGAAGCACTGCTAGACACTTGTTTGTTTTCTTGCAATTTCATTCTACCTTTCTAATCCTAATGCTGGTGGAAGCCATTTTGAGACTCTTCATCTAACCCATTAGCACAGGTGGATTGCCCTCAGCCCTCTATAGTCCAGCTGCACCACAGTTGGCTGGGCAAGGTCCTTACCCTTCTTCTTTGGTGCTCCAGCTGTGCCACAGCTGGGCAAGTGCCCCACCCCCTGCACCTGTAGCCACAGCCCTCCCACAGCTGGCTAGCATACACAGTCCACACAAGGGATATCCCTGGAACATCTGGATCTGGTAGTAAGGATTGCAATCCTGGGCCCCATGTCATCTCTTACACAAGGCCATTCCTTCAATGTTGGGAGAGAGAGATTTCTCACCTAATACAAACATACAGAAACAGGCAAAGCAAGAAGACAGAGGACTTTTGTGTTCTAAACAAAAGACCAACAAAGTCTTAGTAAAGACCTTAATGAAATGGAGGTAAGTAATCTACCCAAAAGAGTTCAAAGCAATGGTCATAAAGATGCTCATCAAGCTAGGGAGAAGAAAGAATGAACACAGAATTTCAACAAAGAGAAAAGACAAGAAAGAACAAAACAGATGTAACAGAGCTGAAGAATACAATATCTAAACTGAAAAATTTACTAGACAGGTTCAATAGCAAATTGGAAGAAACAGAACAAATTAGTGAGCTGGAAAATGAAACAATAGAACTCATCCCAATAAATAAAAAGGAAAAAATTTAAAGAAAATATCATAAAGGACCTATAGGACAACATAAAGTGGAATAATATTCCCATTATAGGGGTTCCAGAAGGAGAAGAAAGAAAAATAGGCAGGAAACTTATTTGAAAAAAATCTTGGCTCAGAACATCCCTAGTCAGGGGAAGGAAACAGAAATCCAGGTCCAGGAAACCCAGAGGAAATCCCAAAAAACCCACACTAAGGCACATTATAATTAAAATGTTATAAATTACTAATAAAGAGAGAATCTTAAGAGCAGTAAGATAAAGGGGGAAAAAAAACTTATTACATACAAGGGCAATACCACAGTGCTATTAGAAGAGTTTTCATCAGAAACTTTGCAGGCCAGAAGAAAGTGGCATGACATACTCAAAGTACTAAAATAGAATAAAATAAATAAATAAAATCCCAACAAAGAATACTCTGCCCAGTAAGGTGATCATTCAGAATTAAAGGAGATACAGAGTTTCTAGACAAACAAAAGTTAAAAGAGTTCATCACCACTAAATTAGCCCTACAAAATTTTTAAAGGAACTTCTTTTAATGGCCAAGGCCATAATTAGCAGCCAGAAATTAAGAAAGGAAACAATTTCATGAGTAGAGCAAGCATACAGTAAGGCAGTAGAGCAAACACGTATAAAACTATACTAGCTTTATACTAGGTTAAAAGACAAAAATATTAAAATCAGTTGTATCTAAAAAGTTAGTTAAAGGGACTCCAAAATAAAAAGATGTAAAATATTAAAACATATACATAAAACAAGGAGGGAGCAGTTCAAATGAAGTTCTTTTAAAATGTGTTCAAATTAAGTGACCTCCAACTTAATATACACTGCTATATACTTAGGATGTTATATATAAATCTCATGGTAACCACAAACCAAAAACCTATAAGAAAGTCATCAATCACAAGCAAGGAGAGCAAGAGATAAAGAAAGAATCAGAGAAGAAATATGAAAACAATCAGAAAACAATGAACAAAGTAGCAATAAGTACATACCTATCAATAATTACTTTACATGTAAATAGTCTAAATCAATCAAAAAGATACAGGGTGATGAAATGGCAACAAAAACAAGACCCATCCATATATTATCTGAAGACACTCATTTCAGACCTAAACACACATGCAGACCGAAAGTGAAGGAATGGAAAAAGATATTCCATGCAAAATAAAGTGAAAATAAAGCTGAGGTAGCAATACTTACATCAGTCACAAAATAGACCTTAAAACGAAGACAGTAACGGAGACAAAAAGGACATTATATAATGATAAAGATAGCAATCCAACAAGAGGAAATAACAATTGTAAATATCTATGCACCCAACATCATAGCACCTAAATCCATAAAACAAATATCAATGAACATAAAGGGAGAGTTGACAGTAATACAATAATAGTAGGGGATTTTAACACCCAACTTGTATCAATGGATACGTCATCTAGGCAGAAAATCAATAAGGAAACAGTGTCTTCCAGCAGCACATTAGACCATATGAACTTAGACATACACAGAACATTCCATCTGAAAACAACAGAATACCCATTCTTTTTAAGTGCACATGAAACATTCTCCAGGATAGATCATATGTCAGGCCACAAAACAAGTCTCAATAAATTTAAGAAGATTGAAATCATATCAAACATCTTTTCTAACTATAATAGTATAAAACTATTTCAAAAAAATAAGAGAAAGAAAAGCTGCCAAACACATTGTATGAGGCCAGCAATATCATGATACCTAAACCAGACAAAGACACTACAAAAAAAGAAAACTACAGGCCAATATTCCTGGTGAACATAGATGCAAAAGTCCTCAACAAAATATTATCAAACAGGTCGAGAGAGAAACCCCTGCTGCCACCAAAATGGAGACCTTGTACCGCGTCCCGTTCTTAGTGCTTGAATGCCCCAACCTGAAGCTGAAGAAGCCGCCCTGGGTGCACATGCTGTTGGCCATGACGGTGTATGCTCTGGTGGTGGTGTCTTACTTCCTCATCACCGGAGGAATAATTTATGATGTTATTGTTGAACCTCCAAGTGTTGGTTCTATGACTGATGAACATGGACATCAGAGACCAGTAGCTTTCTTGGCCTATAGAGTAAATGGACAATATATTATGGAAGGACTTGCATCCAGCTTCCTGTTTACAATGGGAGGTTTAGGTTTCATAATCCTGGACCAATCGAATGCACCAAACATTCCAAAACTCAATAGATTTCTTCTTCTATTCATTGGATTCGTCTGTGTCCTATTGAGTTTTTTCATGGCTAGAGTATTCATGAGAATGAAAGTGCCAGGCTACTTGATGGGTTAAAAAATGTCTTTTGACAAGAAATCCGTGGATATTGGATTTGCTCCTGTTAATGAAGTTTTAAAGGCTGTACCAATCCTCTGATGTGAAATATGGAAAAAGTGAAGCAGCAGAAAAGAAGCATCTCATGAGAAATAGGAATCATATTAAAGCTTGAACTAGAATGTCTTCTTGGTATCAAAGAGACAAACTTCCCACAGTATTTCTCCTGCTGGCCTGTACTGACACACCAATGGCATTTAGTGGCATTTTCTTCTTAGTTTTTCATTTCTTAAAGAAAATATACTCCCATTTCCACAACTATAATATTGAATAAAGTGATTATTTCTTACAGCCCCCTTAACATTTTGTAGAGACGACATTTCTGACTTTCAAAAATTAATGTAAAATCAGGAAGCGAGATCCCATAAGCTGAGAACTCTGATCAGCTTTACCTATGGTGCTTTGCCTTTAAACAGTGTGACAGTACATTATTCAGATATGTGTGAGACTGTTTCTGCACAATAAGATGTATGAAAGGAGCAGAAATAAATAATTTTTCTAATTAAAAAAATATTAGCAAACAGCATTCAACAGTGTATTAAAAGGATCACTAACTGTGATCAAGTGGAATTTATTCCAGGGATGCAAGTATGGTTCAATACCACAAATCAATCAATGTGCTAACACCACATTAACAAAATAAAGGATATAAATTATGTGATCATCTCAATAAGATGGAGAAAAAACATTTGACAAAATTCATCATCCATTCTTAATGAAAACTCTCAACAAAGTAGGTTTAGAGGGAACATACCTCAACATGATAAGGTCATATATGATAAACTCATAGGTAATCATATTCAATGGTGAAAAGCTGAGGGTGCTTCCTCTAAGATCAGGAACAAGTCAAGGATGTCCATTCTTACCACTTTTACTCACCATAGTACTAGAAGTCTTAGCTACAACAATCAGAGAATAAAAAATAAATAAAAGGCATCCAAATGGGTAAGGAAGAAGTAAAACTGTCAGTATTTGCAGAGGACATGATACTATGAATAGAAAACCCTAAGGAATCCACCAAAAAAACTATTAGAAGTAATAAATGAATTAAGTAAAGTTGTAGCATACAAAATTAATATACAGAAATCTGTTGTATTTCTATATACTACTAATGAAGTAGCAGAAAGATAAATTAAGAAAACAATGCCATTCACAATTACACCAAAAAGAATAAAATACCTAGGAATAAACTTAACTAAGGAGGTGAAAGACCTGCATTCTAAAAACCATAAAACACTGATGAAAGAAACTGAAGATGGGATGAGCTCTGGGTGTTATGCTATATGTTGGCAAATTGAACTCCAATAAAAAAAAAATAAATTAAAAAAAGAAAGAAAGAAACTGAAGATTACACACATGGGAAGATGTACCAGTCTCATGGATGGAAATAATTAATGTAGTTTAAATGTCCATACTGCTTAAAGCATTCTACAAATTTAATGCAATCCCTATCAAAATACCAATACTATTTTTCTCAGAACTAGAAAATATAATCTAAAAACTTATCTATTTATATATTTTTTAAGATTTTATTTATTTATTCACAAGAGATACACAAAGAGAGACAGAGACATAGGCAGAGGGAGAAGCAGGCTCCTTGTGGGGAGTCCGATGCAGGGCTATTGATTCCAGCACCCTGGGATCATGATCTGAGCCAAAAGCAGATATTCAACTACTGAGCCACTCAAGTACTCCCCAAAACTTATTTAGAACCACAAAAGAGCCCAACCAACCAAGCAATCCTGAGAAAGAACGAAGCTGGAGGTATTATAGTGACAGATTTCAAAATATATTACAAAGCTGTAGTGATCAAAACAGCATGGTACTGGTACAAGACCCATCTATATATTATAAGACACACAGATTTATGGAACAGAATAGAAAGCCCAGAAATAAACCTATGCTTATGTGATCAGTTAATATTTGAGAAAGGAGGCAAGAATATACAATGGGGAAATGACAATCTCTTCAATAAATGGTGTTTGACGAACTTGACAGCTATAAGCAAAAGAATGAAGCTGGACCATATATCATGCATGTAATGAAAGTTACACCACATACAGAAATGAACTCAAAATGAATTAAGGACTTGAATCTAAGACATGAAACCATAAAACTCCTAGAAGAAGACATAGATAGTAAATTCCTTGGCATCAGTTTTATAATTATTTTCCTTTATCCAACTCCAAAGGTAAGGTCTACAAAACAAACAAAAGGGCAAAATAAGCACACGAGGCTAACCCTTCTCCACAGTGAAGGAAACCATCAACAAAACCAAAAGGCAAGTTACTGAATGGAAGAGGATATTTGCAAATTAAATATCAGATAAAGTGTCAATATCCAAAATATATAAAGAACTTCTAGCACTCAATAAAAAAAAATCTTATTTTAAAATGGACCTGAACAGACAATTTCCCCAAGAAGACCTACAGATGGCCAACAGGCATCTGAAAAGATGCTCAGTATCATTAATCATTGAGGAAACACAAATCAAAACCACTATGAGATATCACCTCACACCTAATAGAATGGCTAATATCAAAAAGATAAGAAAATAACTGTTGGTAAGGATGTAGAGAAAAGAGAGACTCATGCATTGTTGGTAGGAATGCAAATTGGTGCAGCCTGTATGGAAAACATCAAGGGGGCTTCTCAAAAAATAAAAAATAGAAGTACTTTGTGATCCAGCAGTTTATGTCTGGGTACCTATCCACAGAAAACAAAAATACTAATCTGAAAAGATACATGGACCTCTTTCTTAATTGCAGCATTATTTATAATAGTCAAGATATATCCATTGGGTATTATGCTAAGTGAAACAGATCAGACACAGGAAGACAAATATCACATAATTCACTTATGAATGGAACATAAAAACAAAACAAACAAAACCCAGGCTCCGAGATACCAAGAACAGAGTGTGGTTGCCAGAAAGGAGGGAGTTTGGGGGTATGTGAAATAGGTGAAGAGGATCAAGGAGTATAAACTTCCATTTATAAAATAAGTAAGCCATGGTATAAAGTAAGTAAGCCATGGGGATGTGACGTACGTACATCATGGGAATTACGGTCAGTAATATTGCATTAACTTTGTGTGATGACAGTTGGTATGAGATTTATTATGGCGATCAGTCTGCAAAGAATACAACTGTTGAATCACTGTGTTATATACATGAAACAAATATATGTCAATTATGGTTCAGTTAAGAAAAGAGAAAAGGAATCCAGTAGAAAGCTGGGATGGATCTAGGAGGTAGGATGCAGCCCTCTTGTTTCTAGATGGTTTCATTTGTTTGAGCTCCCATCTATGTTCCCCCAAGAACATGGCATACGTAATGGAATCATTGTCCTTTAAGCTTATTTATTTTTCGTAATTCTTCATCCATTAGTAAATTCTTTTATATCATTTGTAAAAAGCTCAACATGTTTTTTCGGCTATGCAAAGAGGTAACAAGATGAAGATGTTTATTTTGAATATGGGCAGAAGTGTTAAAGGCCACAGAACAACAGGTGAGGCAACTCCCAGGGGAAGGAAGGCTGATTGCCTCATGACCTCTTCCCATGAGAAGATTCTCTTTTAAGTGCTACTAAGATCTGGGTTTCATTTTTCTTATCATCTATCTATCTATCTATCTATCTATCTATCTATCTATCTATCTATCTATCTATTCATTCATTCAGAGAGGGGCAGAGAGAGAATCTTAAGCAGGCTACGTGCCCAATGCAGAGCCTGATCTCAGGGTCATGAGATCATGACTGGAGCTGAAATCACAACCCCAATGCTTAGCTGACTGAACCACCCAGGTACTCCTGGGTTTCACTTTTCTTAGGGAAGATATGCTTTTCTAGAGGGGATCTCTTGTAGAATGGCATAAGCTACTGAGATAATAATACCAACAGGAGATGTTTCAACAAAATTCATCTTAAACAATGCTATAGAACTATATATATATATAGTTCTATAGCATTGTTAGTCTATATATATATACTGTATATTGATATTGAGGATAATGATGCTAAAGGAAAAAAAGTATGTTTAAAACTATGTTTTAAATATGTAGTCTATAAGTGATATATGTTTGTTGAATAGAAAAGCCAAAATATTAAGAAAAGCATCAAGAATAAAAGTTTCTTATGGCCTATTATTTTTTAGCATTCTTTTATGTACCCTATTTTAAAGAGAAATCATTTTTTTTTTAAAAAACATAGAATAGTGCTAAAAAATTTGTTTTGTGACTTGATTTTTTTTTCTAGTTAATGCATGGTCTTGTCCATAAGTGTATTCTAGCACAGTCTTAATTTTTTTAGGAATGTAAGGGTTTTTTGTTTTGTTTTGTCCATGTTACATTTTCATTTTACCTCTTGTAGGTGAAGGAGGAAGATATTTTCTTCCTCCTGTTTAGCCATGTGATTGGTTTTTTTTTTTAAGATTTTATTTATTTATTCATGAAAGACACACACACATACAGAAAGGCAGAGACACAGGCAGAGGGAGAAGCAGGCTCCATGCAGGGAGCCTGATATGGAACTCGATCCCGGGACTCCAGGATCATGCCCTGGGCCAAAGGCAGGCACTAAACTGCTGAGCCACCCAGGGATCCCCTAGCCATGTGACTGTGTGGAAAGACACCACTCACAGCTCTAGGAATACACCCAAATAGGTTTAACTCTGTCAGTATTTCCACCTTCAGCCCCTGTGATGGGTACAAGAATGGGGATGAGACAATTTGGGCCAAGAACCAACAGATAAGAGATGCCAGGACAAGTAGATAGATCAGAAGAACCTTGTTTTTTTCTGGATGATTTTTGAATTGTGAAGCTTGAAGTTCCTATAGCCATTTTGTGACCATAGAGGGGAACCCTGAACTGCACGAGGAAATCTCCCTCTGTGACCCTTCAGGACGGGTAATTCTTACCTTTCCTCTGTTCTTTTTTTTTTTTTTTTTTTAAGATTTTAAAAATTTATTCATGAGAGACACAGAGAGAGAGGCAGAGACATAGGCAGAGGGAGAGAAGCAGGTTCCTCACAGGAGGCCTGATGTGGGACTCTGATCCCTGGACTAGGATCACAACCTGAACTGCAGACCTTGAACCGCTGAGCTACCCAGGCATCCTGCCTTTCCTCTGTTCTGAAAAGAGTTCCCCTGGAAAGAGGGGGCCACCGAGGATTTGTATAGAATAGTTCTGGTTATAGGTTTGCAATGAGCCAAACCTGGCTTCAAATCCCAAGTGCAGTTATACTTAGTGGCAATCTTACTCTCTGATCCTCAGTTTCAGTGCCAGTAAAGTGGGGGAAAAACCATACCTATAAGTTGTGAGAATTTAAGTAACATATTGAAGAGCATGAGTATTATGAGATTGGGGTGTTGTGAAAAAGACACAACAATACAGAGGAGTGGGGAGGGAAAGAGGGTGAGAGACAGAGGGGATGCAACTAGTCTGGCTCTGGGGATCTTGTTAAAATGCAGATTCTCAGTTGAGAGGTCTTGGATGAGGCCTGAGCTTCTGTGTTTCTAACTAGCCCCCTCCTCCTGGTGATACTGATCAGCTGGTTTGTGGATCACTTAGGTAGCAAAGTTCTAGATCACAAATGAGGATGGACCTCATCACCCTTACTTTCATTCTCCTAGAAGCTGTCTCTACTATCCATTCAATGTCAGTTCTGGATGTGTTCAATGTTCTGTGTGTTGTGTTTGCTACTACATAGAGGAAAAGGCTTAATTATGGCAGGCAGAGGGGATGCCCCACCACTCCTGCTCATCCTGTGTAGCTTAACTGGAAACTCCTTTATGAATGGAGCTGAGCTCATAAGTCAGAAAGCATTGGTGGAATCATGACCAAGGCCTGGGTGGTGGGCTTCTGGGGAGGGAAGGTAGGAAATGGAAGGTTCTCAATGTCACCAATTCTCACCATTGTTCGATGTTCACATCTCACTGCACAGGAAACAGCTTCACCTGCAGTTTCCTTCATGAGTCTAGGAAGATCAAATTATGCTTTGGGTATAAGGTAGGTAGGAGGGGGACTTGTTTCCCATAGGCAAGAATTTTACATGTGGCCAGAATCCAATCCCAGGATTCTGCACATTTAAGATGGAATTGAAGAGCAATAGATTCAGGCTCAGAAGAACTGCATGTCTCTCAGAGCTCTGAAGTTACCTGCTCAGGTTCTTGGACAAGCAACTTGACCTCCCTGAGACTCATATTTTTTCACCTATAAAATGGAGGTTATCAAATAGCACAGGCTTCCTAACAACCCTATTATGAGGAACAAGTGAGAAAATAGATGGAAGAACTTTGAAAAACAAAGAAAACTATACAATTGTGAAGAATTACAGGGACAAGAGTTCTAAGGCAGCTTAGCTACCCAATTGCCCAACTATAAAATTATGTCTAAGACTTTAAAAAGCCATTAAGTGGGGCCTATATATACAAGAGAGAGAAAGGTACACAAGCTGCTCAGAAAATCTATCATGTTCCATGCTGTTTCCCATGGCTGGTCATCCTTGCCCCCAAGATCAGGACGCTGGTCAGGACAGAGCCAGTCAAAGCAAGACTCCAAATGGTGGACTAGACAGATGGCCCTCTGGAGGTGTGCAGTGTGAATTTAGCTTGAAGCTAAAGAGCTCTTATTGCTTTAATAAAGCACATTTGAGTAAGAGGATGGAGTTGGTTTCTTCCATATTGCTGATACTAAAATGAGAATACTCCAAAAATTCAATGTAAAGAGGGAAAAGAACAAAGAAAGTATTCATACCTCTCCTCTGCCAAAGAGTTATACTGATTCTGGAAGCCTGCCGACTCCCTAATATTCTTTTCTAATTCGTTAATCTGAATTAAGAAATCCCTCACCCTTATTCTGAAGAGACTGGAGCACATGCTCTGGATTGGTTTCTTGATGTTTTTGGAAGAAGCAAGAATAACTCAGAAACTACCAGGCATACAGAGCAAGAGATCTGGGACCTGGCCAGAGGAAGGCATAGAAGATTCACTGGTCACAAACTCTTCTTGTGTCTTGGTCTACATGGTCCAATAATCAGAAGATGTTTTAGACTTCATGAACAGTATGGTCCTGATAGTAATGAAATTGGGATACTGAGCTGGGAATAGAAAAGATGAGCAAGTCAAAGAATCAACTGTGTCCAAAGAATGATTCTTTATTTAGCTATTGGCTTCTACTCAAATGTTTTCTTCTAGGTGTATCTTTCTCTGACATCTATTAAACAAATTAATACCCACACCCAAGGCATAGATCCACATTGAATTCTTTTTCCCTCCTCCTCTATCTCAGCACATGACATCCTATAGTTTTTTTCAGTATTCTCTCATTACTATATGGTAGTTTCATGACAGTTTGATTTCTTTGTTTACTATTACATACTCAGTATCTAGCACCATCTGAAAACTATAGGTGCTCAATAAATATCTCTGAATGAATGAAGTCCCAATATCAATGTCCCTGAATCCTTCCTTCACCTTATAGTTTTAGATTATTCTTCTGCTTTTTCCCCCTCATTCTTCTTATCTCCTTCTATATTTTTATTAGCCTACTTTAATCATTTTCACTGTCATCATCAGATAAAATTTTTTGTATTTCTATTTGTGGAGAATTTGAAAACCTATGGCTCTCCAAGGCAACAGCCTCCTGGCAACATATCCATTGGGCACAAAAGGGTCCAACTGTTGCATTTCAATTTAAACATTTCTCAATCTCCTTCAGGCAGGTTGCTTCCTTTGTGCAATCTACTCCTCAGGGAATGTTTCTCTCCAGGGCATTCAGGAAAAGCGACTAGGATTGTTAGATAAAAGGAACATCATACCATCACTTTCTTGGTGGTATCATAAATCAGGGGCAAATGGTATGTCCATGTTCTAACTCCCTGAATTGCACAGTGATTTCTGAGTGGCAAGAAACATATTTCTCTAGTGTGAGAAATTTTGTCACAGACAGGAAAATATCATTGGAAAATATTTGACATGTAGTAAGCACTCAAAATTTTGGAGTAAGTATGTGGATGAAATCTCCCTGGATGCTTCCCTTCTCCCTCCTATGTTGGTGGCTTGAATGTGGGGATTTGTGGTAGAATTAACTACATGTCCCTACTTTTTTCTCCGAAACCCAGCTGTCCCTGCGTAGCCTCTGTCTTCCTGTACATAAAACATTCCCTGTGCATCTGGAGACTCAGAGAGAGGACCCTGCAAATCTGCACATGAAATTTGCAGCCCTCAGCTTCTGCACCTGTGGGCTGAGTGGTCTGGAATATATTTGTGTTTCCCGGTCACACTTGGAGCAGTGAGATTTGACCTTTAGAAAGCAGTGGTTTGTTGAGAGACTGTTCTTAGTTCTTTTTAAATCATGTACACATTGCAGAAGTCGGACACCTCTGCCTACCAAAGGCTGAAAGAATGTGCCTTGAAGCCAAGTCTAGACAGAATTCCAAGGCAGGGGAGTCAGTGGGACAGGGAAATCACCACAGGGTCTATGCCAACTTTCTGTCCTGCTATTTTACCATTTTTGTGTTTCTGGATTTTAGCCAACATGAGAGGTCTTTTGTGCCAAGAATGACCATAACAAGTGGGTTGGGGTTTCCACTGAAGGTTAATTTAAATGTTTCACCTTCCTTCAGCTCCTCATTTAGAGTGTGTTACTGTTCCCGAGGCAGCCCCAAGACTTTCCAGGCCTCTGGTTTACTGAGGGAAGGAGCAAAGGGAGGCCAAGCTACTCTGTCATTTCTCAGTTTATAGACACCTGTAATCAATCATCAGATGGATGGGGATTTACAAAAACAATTGAATTAGGAAAGTACTAATCCCAACTGTCAATGTGATGAGTAAAATACAGAATGAAAGTGAAGAAGACAGGCAAGATCTTTTTTTTTTTTTTCACTTTCTGCAGATGTCCAATCCAATTTTAACAACTCAAGGCTGTGCCATACTCGATTCACACAGCTGGCAGCCTATTAAAAGCTGGCACCTCAAATCCTCACGTGATTCATGATCTTTATCTTAACTGCCTGTTCCACCTATTTCAAATTTCATGTCCTGAGGGTAACATTCTCCCAGTATCTGACTTTCCTTGCTTATAGTGTGCTCTCTCCCTCCCTCATCCTACACATCCATTCAGTCCTGTGAAGAGCTGCCCCCGGTGTCTCGGTGAAGTAGGACCACTACTTCTAGATAGGATCAGTACTACTAGAGTGTTTCTGGGATCCAGTCTTAGGATCTCTCAGTGATCTCTTTACAGTTCTCAGAAGCTTTCTCAATGAGGATTTAATTCCTCAATGACTTTGAAACTAGGTTTGTGAATTGAGTATATGATTACTCTGAAATTAAAAAGTTGTCTCAGAATAAAGACAGAGAGGAATAGGATTATATAGAAGAGATAACGACTGTATAGCATCTTATAGACATAAAGCACTGGTCACATTATTTGGAGATATTAGTAGACCTAGTACCCAGTTGGTAGTAATGTTTCTTTTCTGAATTCTGGCTGCATATCAGCATCACCTAGGAAGCTTTTAGAAAAGCTGATGAATGGGTACAATCCCAGAGATTCTGGTTTAATTGGTCCAGGTACAACTTGAGTATTGGTATTTTCTAGAAAGTCCTCCAGTGATTTTTTGAGCCTCCAGGATTGGTCTCTAATGGGCTTCTTCCCGTTAGCTTACCTGCCATGAGTCTTGTCCATTGTTCCTTTCATGACAGTGGATTTCACAAAAGCTTAAGGTGATTTCTCTTCAGCACACTTTCAAATGATTCTTCAACTTGGACTTTCACTATGAGAGGCATTTGTTGAAAACAAAATACAAAAAGATCACATTTATGTTTTTCTAACAGTTAATTTAAGCATTGATAGGCACTTGCACATATAAATATATACCCAACGCAAATATAACACATCTTATGTATACACAGAATGTGGGAGGACAGGCAATGCTGTGTGTGACCTGCTGAAATAACATACTTTAAACTTTATTTGGAGAAAATCTGGAGATTGGCCATCATAAACTTGGGTGGGAAGACATTATGGGGAAGCAAACTTTGCCATCCCAAAATGTGTCTCTTTGACACGTGGATCGTTTCAGGCTGATTATTTTGAAAAAAACAGAAGACTTTAAAAGTTTTTATTTTTGCCTGCCCCCTAACTGCCTAAAAGAATGCAGAGGACCTATTCCAGGAAGGGAGCTATCACCATAGATAACTACAGTATCACAGGAACTAGGTATGGAGTACAGGGAGGAACCTAACGAAGCCTGTTTGATAAAAAAAAAAAAAAAAAAAAAAAAAAAAGTCCTAGTTTCTGAATGGCTCAGCAAATACTTGTTTACTGAACATTTATTCTATCCATTTTTCCTGTGAATTGTCTTCCCTCTCTGTGAAGCCTGGAATCCCTAACCCCTTCTCCTTAGTCCAGAATGACGATATACTTCATTTTGCCTATCTTGGAATCTCTCATGTTTACGTCGATTCCCTGTACATATGTAGTTAAATCTTACTCTCTTCTTTAATCTGTCTCATGTCAGTTTAAATCTCAGACCAGCCAGAAGAATATTAAAGGGTAAAGTTTTTTCCTCCCCAACATCTTTCATGGTGAGGGGGCCGCCTGAAAGACAATCTCTCCTGTTGCTCACAGTTTTAATCAATTTTTTTATTTTCAAAGTAGTCTTCATGTCTTCTTGAAGCAAGACCAGTCATCACTGAGAAGATTAAATGGTATATCAACCCTTAGCATTATAAGCTTTAATTTTTTTTCATTTTTCAGATATTTCATGCTTGCTACATTAGAGTTACAAGTTCAAAAATTCTGTGCTCAAATTTCTTTTGGTCTTTGAAGAACATTCACCTTGAAAAGGCAGGCCAGCAGAGGTTAAGCAAAGGTGTTTGATACTTGCTTCATGTTCATTGAGGAAACTACAGATTATATGACTTAGTGATTATAAAGCAATTAGAGTAGTGCCCTGCACCCAGTTAATCCTATATAAGTGTTTGTTAAATAAAAACAAATAAATATAGTGGAAAGCTTCTCTTTTTGCTTCCTGAAGCTCCTTCCTCAAACTTATTATAGAGAGCAAAGCTTCCAGGAGCAGGGCCATAGTAGGACATTCAGGCTTGCCTTCCTAGCACTTTTACTTTCATTGATTCCTTCCTAATAGTCTAATAGCAAAGGCTTTTTCTTTGCCAGTTCTTTTCCTTTCCAGGAAAATTTAGGAGTGCTTTGTTTTATCTCTCAGATTTGGGAGGAGGCAGATTTGGTAGAGAAATTAGAAGTTGAATTTAAAGCAACTCAACAAGTTCCTACTAAGAATCACTGTTTGCATATGCATGTGTATTTCTCATTATACTTTACACACACAAACAATCTATTGGTTTGGGATGGAAGGAGTTTGCAATCTGGTTGATACATCCATAATTTATCCATATCCTGAATGTCTTCCTGCAAAGAGCCTGACACTAAATGGAATAATTTTCTTAGTCTATATAGTGACAGCTCCTTAGCTGTAAGCAACTAAGTTAGACTCTGGCTGACTTAGGTTAAAAAAAATGAATTTGCTGGGAAGATAATGGAGAATACTCAGAATTAAGGAAAAGTTTCATTATTATTTTTCCTAAAGACACTATGCTCTATTGTGTTTTGTTGGACAGGGTGAGAAATTCGGATTTAATTATAATGAGAGAGGAAACCATCAATGGATTTAAGGGAGAGAAGTGGTGTGACCTAATATGATCTGATTTACATTTTCAGGTAATGTCTCTAGCTGCTGTGTGGCTAATGGATTGTAGACATGGGAGATGGGATTAGGATAGTAAGTTAGGAGACACATTTCAGTCAGGTGAGAAATGATGGGGCTCCTGCTAGTGGGAAATATCCACATGGAGAGTAGTAAAGACAAGTGAAACACATTTTTAAGGTTAGGAAAGGGAAAGAAGCATGAAAGAGGCTCCTCACCAGAGGCTCTAAGGCTTCTGACAGGATCAACTAGGTGAACAGTCATGCTACATACTAAGAAGAAAAAAACTGAAAAAGAAATATGTTTGATGATGGTATAAAAATTATTGTTGTGGCAGTTTGAAGTGCCTATTACATATCCCCGTGGAAATGGTAAGTCAGGAGTAGGGATCTGAGTCTGGAGTTTCAGGGAAAAGCCAGGGCTGGGGATATCTCTTCAAGTTTTCTTTCTTTCTTTCTTTCTTTCTTTCTTTCTTTCTTTCTTTCTTTCTTTCTTTCTTTCTTTCTTTCTTTTCTAAGATGTTATTTATTCATGAAAGACACACACAGAGAGAGGCAGAGACATAGGCAGAGGGAGAAGCAGGCTCCATGCAGGAAGCCCAATGTGGGACTCAATCCTGGAACTCCAGGATCACGGCCTGGGCCAAAGGCAGGTGCTCAAATGCTGAGCCAACCAGGCATCTCTCCCTTCAAATTTTCTATAGGTGAATTTAGAGTGGTGTGTGTAGATGAACTTTCTAAGTTAAAGATAAGGAGAGAGAACAGAAGAGGGCTAGGATGGCACTTTCAGGTGGGTACTTTTACATATAACGGTCACTCAGAGGAGGCTGGTGAGGGAGGAATGAAAGCAGGGGAGTATGGTGTCACAGCAACTCAGACAAAATGCATTAAATCTTGCTAAGGAGGAAAGAGAAGAGAGGCCGCCAGTGGATTTGGTGGTGTCATGGAGGACATGGGTGACCTTGACAGAGGCAGACTCAAGGGTATGGTAGGAATAGAGGTCTTAATGGGATGAGATTTTTTTTTTTTCATTCTCCCTAAAACAGTGGGAAGCAGGGAATGGGATGTTAACTGGAGGGGGTGTAACCTCAAGGTAGGAATATTTTAAGGTTGCCTGTTTGGATGGTGATGGCAGTGATCCAGTAGAAAAGGAGAATCTGATGATTTAGCAAAGACTGGAGCCAAGTCTTTGAAAAGACAAGAGGGCATGAGATCCAGGTGTGTAATTGGAACAGTTACCATTTGATGGGAATGGGAACTTCATCCCTGAGCAAAACGCAGAGGGCACAGAACAGGTGGTCAGCAAATATGGTGGAGGAGAGAGGAAAAAGCTCCTAGCTACTCACTTGTTTTCTCAATAATGAGGCAAGGTCATCAGTTGAGGGTGAGAGTAGCCATCGTGTAGAAGATACGAGGATAGATGGGTAGAAAATAGTTTTTTAAGGAGTCTAAAAAGGAACATGAAAGGGAATACATGCAGCGCTGCCTGGAACTATTGAGTGTCCAGTTCAGATTTTGGACATGAAATTTGAGACCAGTCAGTACAATAGGGTTTTTGTCCACCAACATTTAGCTGCACTGGGGCAGGACCCATGGTTACTATTATTATTAATACTACCAGCTGGCAAACATTGAATGCATACTTTGTGTCAGATGCTTTTTGAAGCACTTTACAAGTGCTTACTTTATGATGTATGTGCTATTATAGGTAAGGAAACTGAGGCACAGACAGATTAAGTAATTTGTTCAAGGTCACACAGTAAGTAATGGCTAGAGCCCATTACAGATCCTAGCAATTAGGCTCAAAGGACCACATAATTTGCACCTTGTAGTGTTATTACTAGGAAAAACAAGCCAATGGTACATAAAGCATCTAGCACAGTGCTCTGCCCACAGGAAACATTCAATGACTTCTAGCTAATATGAATAACAGCATTTAGAGATTTACTCCATAGAAATTTTTTTAAGTTTTTAAAAAGCTGACATGTGTGGATTCTGAGACTAGCACCTGGAACTTATAAATGTTGGTGCACTTCCGCTCTATCCTCCCCACACCAACCTAGATAATGGGACATCTCCAGCCTTAGTCATTTGACAGCCAAGAACCGTGTTGCCATGGGAGGCCACTAGGTGGCGCCACCAAAGAGCAGGCCCGTTTCATTTACCTTCGGGTCTTTAATTCCCATATAGGTGGGCAAGCAGAAGCTGGACCTTGATAACCAAAAGAAGCGTTGTCATAAGTAAGTAAGTAAGTAAATAAAAAAAATATATGGACAGAGAAGGGATGGAGTTGCATTTAAAGCATATATTTGGAACAAGGCGTGGTGGAAAGGGAGGTGGGAGGGAATGGGGTGACTGGGGGGGGGCACTTGACGGGAGGAGCACTGGGTGTTATGCTATATATTGGGAAATTGAACTGCAATAAAAAATAATTTAAAAATTTTAAAAAAGCATATATTTGGGCAAGCAAATAAAACAAAGAGCACGTATATCCAAAGAAACTGCTCCTTGATAGGCCAGCAAAAGCCAATGCAAATTTCTTGTGCTTGCTTGCAAACTAAATAAGACAGAAATCTTGCCCACTTTCTCTGAATCAAGCTCTGCTCCAAAACTGTTAAATCCACGGGTCAGACAAGATTTCAGACAGTGGCATGGACGTACACATCTTTTCCTTTTCATGCCTCCATCATAGGTAATTGAGATGCAGAGCTGTAACTAAGTAAGGTCTGTGTTTCTGCCCCCACCTTCAGCCCAGCCCAATCCATAATTAGATAGCGATCTCTCTAGCTGGCAGCTCCATCCAAGGTCAGCAAATGAATCTCCTAGTGTTCAAGGAACGTTGCCTCAGAAGGAGACTATTCCAGGTATCCATCCTCGTTTGTGCAACACCTGCATTCCAGTCGTTTCTTTCTGAATGGTAAGTCAGCCACAGAAACAGCACAGCATACTTGCCTTATCTCTATTTCCCCTCACGGCAGTGATGTAATGCGATGGAAATCTCTGCCTGTTTATTGTATCATCAGCAATAGCTCTATGACTACATAGTATTCTGAGAAGGTTGGAGATACAATTAAAATGTAAGTAAACTAAAAACCCACCTCCCCACATTATCCCGGGCTTCGGGTATGTTCCACCCTCCCTGTCCCTGGCCATGTTTAAGTCTTTGTATTGTTTCCTGGATTGTCCCACTAAGGCCATATGTATCTGCTTGTAGCCAGTGCAACTGAGCTCCCCAAACACAGATTCCCATGAAAACGGAACAAAAGACGAGGGAGAGGCAGAGCATGTTAAATGTCTCATTAGGCCTTCTGTCTGATTCTCATTAGATTCGCTGACTGCTTCTCATTAGGCCCATTGCCTCCACTTCTTGCAGGCCCTGAATATGTAGGCCAGTGCTTATTGTCATGGTTGGTCCAGAAGATCCATTTCATTTATTCACAAATTGAATGTGGCTTCTGAAAAGTCCCGGGCAATTTTTTTGGCAAAGTTGAGAGAGGCTTATTGTTGCTATTTGCTATTTTTCGAGCAATCCTAAGCAGGGTGGGCGGGAGAACTCATTTAAAGACCCAGCACAAAAACTTCAAACTCTCCTGCAGAATTGGGAGGCTGGGAGATAACTGGCCAGCCTGTATGTGCGGACATCAGGAACGGGTAACGTTGTGGGCAAAGTCACAAATACGACTGGGTAAGACAGAACAAGATGCTCAATGGCAGGGTGTGGAAGAGGATAGTTGTCAGGGACCACTGGTGACTGCAACTCCCATCCTCCCTGATCTCTGGGAACATTTGCCCAGTTGTTGAAATAAGAGCCAAATGATAGTATGGAAAAGTCACCATATAGTCGAATAGTCTACAAATTATGCGTGCGTGTGAAAAGAAATCACATATCTCATTATTCTTCTCACTGAAACATAGTGCCTGCTTCCTTCTACTGGGAAGAAAGCTCCCAATATATGTTGCCGTCGATGACATCAGTGGACATGGCCCTGAATTACAACACAAAAACGTGTATCTCCAAAAGAAGAAACAGATATAGATGAGCATTTCTCAAAAAGTGGCAAACAAATGCCTACTTTCTACGTTCTCTCTTTGCTATTGTTTTGTCTTGATGTTTGAGTTTTTTATTTGGTGAACATGATAGGGATGCAAGATGGTTTTGAGAGTCATGTGGTGCCTGAAATCAGAAGAATGATACTCACAGGGAGTATTTATTATTATTATTATTATTATTATTATTATTATTATTATTTTCTTCCTGGACAGTGAAGTTCAAAGGAGATTTGGTAACTTTACAAAGTGAATGTTTCCCTCCTGATATGTGACTGAGTTAGATATAGAGGAAAATCAGATTGCCCAAGAGAAACAATTGTGAAATTAGGTATCAGTATAAGATTTGATACCTTCTCCCTCCCTTATGATCTCACACAGAAGGGAGAGAAAAGGTGCCTCCATAGAAAACCTTCTCCTCTGTCAGGAAGTAAGGCTGGTATTCCCCAAGGAAGGAGAAGGGTTATGACTCACTGAGGAGGCAGCGGGTGTGGTTCCTTTTAGACATGCTCCAGCTGCTCCATAAGCTGGAAAGACATGGTCACTTCTCCTTTGTGGATTTTGCCTGAGTTTGCAATGTCCCACTTCTGAGATAGAGCTGAAAGCATATTTTTATCCTGTGTTATATGAAGAATTTCTGTCTCCGTACATGACTGTATCAATGCAGTTACATATTTTTAAGGTTACTGCCTTTCTGTCAGGCTAAGTGGTCAGTCTTAAAATGACCCTGCGTAGAGACTAGAGGATAGAACTTGTTGTATGAAAGAGTACAGCCGTTCCAAAGAGGCCTCTATGAAAGTTTTTTTCTTTTTCCCCTCCCCTCCAATATTGACTTCTAAGCAACTTTCAGCATTCTCGGTGAGCCTGCCCTCACCCTTTTGTAAGTAAGTACTTTCTCTTCGGAGGACTCGACTTCTGAATATTCCAGGAAATAGGTATCCCAGACTGCAATGCCCCATTCACAACATTCCCAAATAAAAAATCTTTCTTTTTTGCCTAGTTGGCTCACAGAATACACAGTTTTATGAAGCCTGTTTAAGATGGCAGGTCTCTGTGCTTTAGTATCTGGAGGAGACATTCTTATTGGTGCCTATAGGCCATGATTGTGGAGATGACATAAAAATTTTGGCTCTAAATCTCTTTAGCAAAAAGCTCTGTTCAGAGACAGGCTAGAACAATGGGCTGAAAGTGATCTTGGCCTTTCAAGGGCTTTATCCTATCCAAAGTTCCAGCAGGAGAACCTGATCTCCCAGAAAGTATCTCTTTTATTGCCAACCGTAGAGAATCACTGACAAAACTAATTAAAGAATTTGAACCTCATTCTGTCTTTCCTTAGCTGACCCTCAACCAGGGGCTGGACTGGAAACAAAGACACAAGATATAGAATATGAGGCTCTCACCAGGGTAAATAGGGCTGCATGCTCTCATTCCCTTCTCTGAAAGAGCTACTTAAACACAAAATACCTCACTTTTTTTTTTCTTTTTTTTACAATGGAAAAAGCTTTGGGTTGCCATCAGAAATAATGAAGTTTGAAGTTCCTGAATGTTATCCATTTATTGGACTCGACTTTCCACCCTTTCCTTGAATTCAAGGAGCCAGGTCAAAATGGTGAGTTCTCATGGAAAATTAAGCACTCTTCTAAGAGTGCTTAGAGAAATATGGTTGTTTCAGGTTTCAGACTCTCCAGGGGATGATGGTCATTGATTTCCAGGCTTAAGACAATGATAAAGACTTCCAGATATGAATGGACTTATGTGGAATCTGGCCAGTCTACCTGAAAGGCCTCCAGCCATAAAATTCTTGGTCCTGTCCTGGATATTCACCCCTCTTGTTCTTTATTTTTTCCCTACATTTTAAGATTTCACAGTTTGGCAGTCACAGCAATGATCACATGGAATGGCATTTATTGATTGAATATCTTGGCTGATTGAAGAATAACTATTTTAAGATTGTGAAGTGATTTCTGAAAGCTACATAATTATCCACTGAAGTGAAGGGATCTATTATAACACATCTTTATTAGTTATATAGCTGATATAAATTTGAAGAAGAGGGCCTTAGGGAGGCTCCGAGAATTTTTCATTTTATTGATACGGAAGAATATTAGGCGTAGAGATTCGTAATTTATTTTTAAAATTAAAGAGCAGAAACACAAATGCTATTTTATTTTAAAATACATTTTCTTTCTGTCTTAGCTTTGGTAACACTAAAACAGAGGTTTTGGCTCAAGAGCCATCATACAAAAATAATGAGTGGGTCTCCTTTCTTGATTTGTACGCTAACTTGACCCACTGTTACTGCCCTGATCAGGCTACACAATCCTGTTTGATCTATGGAGATGGCCCTGGTTGAACGGGCTTTTCCAAAAGCATTTTACATGAAGTCAAGGCCTTCTTAATCCAGAGTAAAGCTATGTATATACAAGAGTGGCTAAATATAAACAAGGGTAGACTCAAGCATGTGTTCCAAATGGGAACTCATGTGCTCCTCTCTGGGTCTGGCTGGAGTATTGTTCCTGCTGTGTGCATGCCTTAGGATATCACCCAGGGAACCGGATGCAATGCTTTGGCACATCATCTAATCCCTCACTCTGGAGACCTAGTCTTCAGTGCCAGATAGATTCTCTTGCAAATGACCAAATACTTGACTTTGAACTTTTGATGAAAGATTTAATGTGGGGTGATCAATGAGTAAAACTACATTATGCAATCCCAGAAATATGCAAAAAGTAAGAAAATGAAGTGGGAAATTAGCATTCTTGGATTATTTGACCATGAGAGAACAGAAATTGCTTGAAGTAAAGGCTTTTATGACAATGGGATCCTGAAGGAATTGCAACTAAAATCCAAAGAAAAAATGAAATAGTTGTATGTATTTTTTAAAGTTTCTGTGTTCGATTGTGCTATGTAGAATCCACTATTTTCTCTTCCTTTAACAAAATCTTGGGTGTATTCCATAACTTCCTGGTCACATTTGGTAATTAAAACTTAGTGTGGCTTAATTTAAACCCTTAATTGCATATCCAATTTACAGCTAGAGCTGTGACTCTGGCTGCTTACAAAGAGGGTGGGGGGCAAGATCTGGCTCTGGATCAATACTATCCCCTCCCTCCTATAGACCCAGCTCCTCAGGGAGACTGAAGGAGGGCTAGGGACTCAGAGAAATCCTTCCTTAAATGTCCACTTGCCTTGGGAGGGAGGAACTTTTGGACATTGCTGTGATCTTCCTGGTTCTGTCTACTACTAGTGGTATCACACAGGTGTCATATGTGTGCTTTTAAGCTTGCCCCACTCTCCCCAAAATAGCCTTTCTTGCCATCAACCCTCTGTGGATATTCCAGGTCTTCACTTGGTGGCTGCTGGAGGAAACTCATGGCTCTAACTCCTCCACTAATGTTTGAGCTCCTTTAGGTGGAGCCAGTGAAAGGCTGGGGTCCCCTTTCACATCACCCAGGGATGGAAAGAAAATTAGGTGGGTTGGAGATCACCCTGCCCTTCCCAGGTGTTTCTGCCACAGTCCTTCCAAGTTCTATATTCATTCATGCCTTCAGAAATTTCCAGACTGAAAGAAGGCCACAGATTGCATAATTCTGTATGCTTGTGCCATACCTCGGGGGTAGACATCAGGCTCCCCCCAAAAGTCTGGCACCTATTCTTCTGGAGACATGTTGAGGGAGGGTCTGCCAACTTTGGAAGCTCAGGAAGCTTCCATTTGGAAAATGAGATGTCAGTGTCCCTTTATTGCAGATGCCCCACTCATTACAAATGACTCTCCAAGAGCCCCCCTCAGTTTGTTTCAAGAGGGGAAATACACTTTTCCTTGGCTCTCAGTTAGGAGTGAGAATATGCACTGCAATTCCCACAAGGCCCTTGATAAGCACCTCACCTCTTTCCTGCCATCTTCCCCAGACTATGGAGGGCCTGGTAGGATGGTGCTTTGTAAGAGTGAGACTTTCCTATTGCCTGTCGGTTACCCTGAGGGATGACATTATCAGGTCCCAATGCACGGTGGCTGCTTGAGGGTCTTGTCAGAATATGGGGATATCTTTGTTTCCAGTGGTATTAAATATCTTGTTGTAACAGCAAAATTGGTACAAGTGACTTATTCAGGAAATATGTGATTCTAAAAATGTAATTGTTTTGGTATATGAGGGGCAAATGAATGAAAGATTACATTTCACACAGTCTATTTTAATTATTCATTCTCAAAATGGTTTTTATACTGAAGGCTCAAAGAATAAGCGTTTGCTTCATGAAAATTAGAAGAAGGAGATGGATCTGGGCTTATCTTCTCAAATCATAGGCTCAGAGCCACAGGACGAAGTTAGAGTCATGGATTCTATGTTGCATCATATGTCTACTTGCTTAGAATCCTCTTGGGAATTGGCTACTAACTTACAGCCTAAAAATCTTTGGGTCCATTCATGTACCCATCCCTTCTTCTGGCCACTCTTCCTCCCAGCCATCCATTCATCCATCCATCTCAGTGTTCTGACTATCGCTTAAAGCGTCATAATGTTTTATTATACAGTCCAAAGGTCAATTGCACTGGAACATCTGGGTATGTATTTTAAACAAGTGCCCCAGATGAGTCCAATTAAGTTTGAGAAACTAATGAGACATTAAAGTTTCTGAAACTCGGCTACACTGAAGACTAGGGGAAGGCAACTCTTCACCAATGAAATTGATGGCCAGTCTCCTCAGTGATGTTTTCCCAGGCACAACAGGTCTCAAAAAGAACCTCCCCTTTAGACAGTTCAACATGTTTCACCCACATGCAAACTTTGATGTGCATATCTATGAATTCAGAGAGAGAGTTCAAACCAGAAGTAAGCTGACTCCCTGCTCTGTAGCCTCACAACATCCAACAGTAAGTACTTCTTTAGCATCTGAAATTATCGTTCATTTATTTGCTTACTGCTCATTATCTACCTTCTCAAACCTGAATGTAAGCTCTTTTGATATTCAGAAACTTGCCTGCTTCTTCACTGTGATCTGCACCACCTGGAATAGTCCCCAATACAGAAAACATGCTGTAACTGTCTGTTAATGACTCAATGAGCCACAGAAGAATACCTGAGTAATGCACATTTTTTTCCCCAAAAATAATTGGAAGGCATTGAAGTAAACTAAGGACCACAATGTACTGAAGAATAGATGGAGTTAATTTTGGAAATATTCCTAAAGGTTCAGATCTTGAACTAACATCTGAAAACCCTTCTGAAAGGTATAGAAAATGAACAGCAGAAACTTGTTTCTCCTCTGTAGACCAGTTCAGCCAGAAGCCTTGAGGCAGAAATTGAGGAAAGGGTTCTGAAAATGAATGAGCCCAGCCTTGTTGGAGCAGAGAGACTCCGGAGAAGAGAAGTAACAAATGAGAGGGGCATCAGGGTGGGGTAGGTAGAGGAGAGTTGGAATCAATGGTCAGAAGTTTCTATTTGGTCCAGATGGTAATAGGAAGCCACTGGAGGGCCATGTTTACACATTTTCAAAATCCAATTAGGATACCACATGTTTTTATGGTCTAATCACCCATTTTGGACCCATTAAATAAATTAGTTGAGAGAGAAAAACAAAGGGAAAAATAAAACGATGTGTCATTTGATAGCATTAGGAAATCATGGGATAAATGTGTGAAATTGGAATGTTTGACCTGGAACCAAATTAATCCAAATATGGTCTTGATGACTGAGTCTCGAACTGAACTAGGCCCACGCTAATGTTTGAAAATGTGAACAGTTAAGAAAATACAAAAGAAAGGATGGTGGTTTGGGTGAGGAACATGGTCCATTCTCTCTCTTTGAATGGTTCAGATATTTACTTGCCGAGGGTGGAGGCCCAGGGCAGCTGATTTCTCATGCTCGATTCCAAGCTCTAGGTTCTAACGGTTCTATAAGAACACTGGTTGATACACATGAGGCGGAAGCAGCTGTTCCAGTGAAATTCCCTCGGGAGAGGAAGGCAGGCCAGCCATCCAGATGGGATCAAGCAAAGGGAGGAGGATAGGGGAGAAACAGACACTGGGAACAGGCTGGGATTTGGTGTGGCACCTGCTGTCCATCCTGTCCTCAGCCTTAGCCACAAGTTAGAACATACAGTAAATGGGGTGTAGTGACAAAACAGAAGAGTTTTCTTGGCAGAAAGAAATCATCCTCGTTCTCTTGTGCTAGGAGGATTTTATTTTTTAGAACCCCATTACTCAGAGTGTGGTTCCCCACGCAGGGCATCCACAGCTGCTGGGGGCTTGTTAGAAATGCAGAAACTCAGGCCTCAAACCAGACTAGCTAAAGAAGAATCTGCACTTTAACGTTCTTTCCCAGGTGACTCGTAAGCACATTAGTTTGCAAAGCATTGTGTCAGAGGGTTTAAAGCAAACTAGATAAGATAAAATGAGGTGAGAAAAAATGAGAGGATTATAATCCTATGTGACAGAGAATAATGCATTGCCAATTGAACCTGGACAGGGTACAAGAACTGCTACAGACCCACCCACATATAGCCAACCTTGAAGACAAACTCACAGACGTACCTTTGTGTACACATAGGAGGAGCATATCTGCTGTTCCAACCCGAAATCAGCTTGTTTTTTCCCTTTATGATGTAACTTTGAAGCCACTGTCTTTCCTCTGAATTACACTCAGTTCCTTTCATGAATTCTATTTTATGTTCTTCCCTGTTTTGCTTCATATTCCACTCTTCTATCTTTCTTGAGTGCAGCCCCAGGTCAACCAATAACCCAGGAAGCCAAACCGAGACTGTTAGAATCGTAATCATTTGCCATTCAGCTGGCAGTTTCTCAAGTGTGGAAATTTCCAGGAACCAGGCTTTTTCCAGGGCCCAGGGACCCTCCCTCATTAGTTCCAGTGAACCTTCTCTCACTCTGAAGTATTTACTTACACTCCTCATGAGGTTCCAGACTTAATTAGCTCACGCTCTACTGTGCTTCTTCCCATCACATCACAAACTCCTTACCGCTTTTTCTTTGAGTTTTTAGTCTCTGTGCAGGGCAGTGCACCATAATGGCTTAGGGCAGCAGTTCATGTCTGACGGACCTAGGTTCAACCTAGCTCCACTACGCTGTGATACTGGTCCAGTTATTCAGCCTCTAGGGGCTGGGGTCTCTTTACCTGTAAAATAGGAATACTAACACCAGCTGCACAGAAATTTGTCATTATCAGAAAGACAATGTTATCTAAAGTTGTCAGCACGCCACCTGCACATAGCAAGTGCTCAAAAAATGATAAATGGCAGCTATCTGAGGCCCTCAATGGTAAATTCATTAGGTAATATTTATTTATAAGAATTATTATATCAAATGGCCTCATTTATGTTGTGTTACTTCCATTCTCTCTAGACAGGGCTGCCCTAAGATTCATGTAAGTTTTTAGGTGAGGACAGTGCTCCCCATTCATTCAATTACACTCATCTTATATCCAGAGAAACTAAAAGAAAAATTAAAATAAAGCAGAAGAATGCAAAATCAGGAAATGTATCATGCTAGAACTAAGGGTGTGCTTTTTGACTCTCAGGATCTATAATGAAAATTCTAAATGCAAGGCAAAACAGGCCTGACCTTATGTAAGTATTTCCACATTCAGAACTCTTGTAAATTTCTGTGTGAGTTACATAGTTGCCAGCACAATAACACCACCTGCAAGTCACCATTGATAATCCAAATAAAGAAATTCTGATAAAATCTTATATTGTTATTTTTTTTAAGAAATTACTTATGTGTTTGCAGAAAGTTTTGTCCCACGCAATCTACTGTGCTGTTTCAGAACAATGATAAATACAAATGGCATTTCACTTCAAGCTGCGGAAATAATACATGATTTCTGGTCCTTTGGCTGACCAGTCATTTATCACAGGTCATTTACATAGAGCAAGATGGCTTGGTAAACTAATCACTAAGCTCTTTCATGTGGTACCGTGTTCTTAGTACATCATGTGAAATTAGTTTGATGATTTCAGTTCCTTCTCTTGGGATCCATAACCCAGTTCATAGACTAACCAAAAACAATTTGGCTGAACCCACCAGCCTGTATCCACATTCAGGACTGCTGTGTCTTGATGTTGGATTCATTGATAGCCAGTGAGTCAGTTCTGACTTCTGAGAAAGAAGCTTTGGCTGAGAACATAGATAAAAATATAATAATAAAAAAGTGGTGTATGTGCATGCATTTGTATGTGTATAGGTATTATATGTGTATATGGGGTGTGTGTGTGTGTGTGTGTGTGTGTGTCTGCAGTGATGAGCTGATTTGAGAGGGCAAATATTCTGACAGATTTTCAAGTGGCTACTTAATAAAATTTTGATCATGACATATTTAGTTGTTTTTTTAAAAAAAGAAAACATTGACTTTAGATTTTTTTCATTAATTTACCTTTCTTATCTCTCATACCAATATTTCTGGTCTCACATGCTCTTCTAAAACTTTGCTCTTCTTCCATGAAAAGGTAAGGCTAAATCCTCTCTCCGTGAAATTGTGTAGGCCTTCGTGACTGGCTGCAATGAATAAACTATTGCGGATGTGAGGTTGCATGACTTCCAAGGCTAGGCCATAAAGTGTGTACAAGCTCCTCTCTCTCTCTCTCTCTCTCTCTCTCTGTTTCTCTCCACAAGTACTCTGGGAGTTCTGGGCTGATACATAAGAAGTCCAGCTTCCCTAAAGCTATCTGTTGGAGGCATCCTGGGAGAGAGCACATCTCAAAGAGAGACAGACGTGCCTGAGAAACTCAAGTGGCCCAGCTCCCAGCTCTATGAATTTTCCCTGCAGAACAGGGAAATATGCTTGTGGCTGAGGAAGCTTTCAGATTATTCCAAATCCCACCTGCACTCTGCCCTAACCCTGCCAGCCAAGTAGAGCCACATGGAAACTGCTGGCCTTCGAGCCTTCCCAGTTGATATGGAGTGATATGCTGGAGCAGAGATAAACTGTCCCCACTAAACTCTGTCCAAATTGCAGATTTGTGAGCAAAATAAATGTGATTTTTTTTAAAGTTACTAGCTTTTGAGTTTGTTTCATAGCACAGGTAACTGAAACATACTTCATATGAAATTAGGTTGATCACTCTTTTCTTATTTTTTTAGAGGGGGCAGGGGCAGAGGGAGAGAGAGAGAGAGAGAGAATATTAAGCAGGCTCCATACCCAATGTGGTGCTCAATTGCACAACCCTGAGATCTTGACCTGAATCGAAATCAAGAGTTGGATGCTTAACCAACTTAGCCACCCAGGCACCACTCTTTTTTCTTTTTTTGATCATCTTTTTGTCTAGGGAATTTTTTCTCTGGGTAACTATAACCCAATTCAAAGACAAACCAAAACACTTGACTGAATCTACCAGTTTGGGTTCATACAATAAGACAGTTGTGACTTGATTTTAATTCAGTGAAAGTCAATGAGTCAATTTGGCTTTGCCTAGATAAGATCTTTTATTTTCATTCATTCATTAATTCATTAATTTTTTGAAAAATGTGTGTAACATATTGTATATACTAGGGCCTATTTCTTGGTTTTAATATTGTATTATAGTTATAGAAGATAAGCTATTGGAGCAAACTGGACGAAAGGTACATAGGACCTAGGTACTATCTTTGCAATTTCGTGTGAATCTAATTACTGCAAAATAAATTTTTTTAAGTGGCTATATTTGAGTATGTGTGTGTGTGTGTGTGTGTGTGTGTATGTGATGGTGGAAAATTTAAATTATTTGGTATGGCAAATATTCTGATAAAACTTCCAGGGCCTCCTTAATAAAAGGTTGATCATTACATATACTACTCTTTAAAAAAAGAAGAAACATCAAATTTAGATATTATTATTTTTCACTCATACACCCTTCCCCAGTTTCACATCAAATTTAAAAAGTGAGAAGGGACCTTTTCTTTCACCGTTTAAGTCAGTTAGCCTAATTTTTCATATTGGAAAACTGTAATAAATAATGATAAAAGGAAAAAAATAATGATAAAAGGGATCTGAAAACTGTAAAAGAATTTCTGCCCCTCCTAGTGATTTCCAGTTTCCTCTGGGGAACTGAGAGGACTTGGGGGTGTGATTGCAAGGCTAGAGCCGATAATCACTGAAGGGGAAAGTCCCGAACTTGACATTAATCCTAGCAATCAGTTTGAACTGATTACTAAGGAGATGGTTTTTTTAAACAAGGAAAAATGAAACTAGGGAGAACTGTATAGCAACACAAGATCCCTAAGAAAACTTTTACTAAACTTTCTGAATTCCAGACGTAATCCATTAGAGATAACAGCATTTATAGCATCTATATGAACAGGTTGGAGAAACAAAGAATGATCAAATGAAAGCATATAGCATATGATTACTCCATGTATAGCATAAGCTGGTAATCCATTCATTTCTCAATAAATTTTTAGAATTGTAATCTTTTTAAAACAAAAAGAGAAGTATTGTTGTAGTCTGAACTTCTAAATTTTTAATTTTTTTTAGTTTTTATTTATTTTTAAGATTTTATTTGAGAGACAGAGAAAGCATGAGCAGGGGGAGGGGCAGAGAGAGAGTGAGAGAAACAAGCAGACTCCCCACTGAGCGAGAAGCCCAATGCAGGGCTTGATCCCATGAACCCTGAGTTCATGACCTAAGCTGAAGTCAGATGCTTAACTCAACTGAACCACCCAGGCACCCCCTGAACTTTTTTAATTAAAGGAGAGATACAATTGTATTCAGGAGATACTGATATGAATCACTGACAGTGAGAAGACTTTTTCTCCCCCAGTAGTCTGATGGTCATTGAGGGAGTCAGGGGTGAGAGATCAGTGGAACAGAGGTGGAGCTCAGACAAGAGGCTCCCATCTCAAAAAAATCCCCGATGCCTTTGGCCCAGGGTGCCATCCTGGAGACCTGGGATCAAATCCCACATCGGGCTCCCGGTGCATGGAGCCTGCTTCTCCCTCTGCCTGTGTCTCTGCCTCTCTCTCTCTCTGTGACTATCATAAATAAATAAAAATTAAAAAAAAAAAACTTAAAAAAAAATCCCCGATGAATTGATTAGTAATGGTGTGAATAGGGATTTTTCACTTTGCACTGGTTTGGTGGTGTGTGTGTGTGTACATATGCTAATTTTAAGCAATTGATTCAGTGAAATAAATTAGTGTATTACTAATTAGTATGTCAGACTATTACTGAAAGTGGTTATGAGCAGAGGTTTTCAAACTTATATAGATTCTCAGGCCTCACTCTAGGCCTTTGAGTCAGAATCTTTGAGAGTAGAATCCTAATTTATACATATATATGTAATATATATATATATAATTTATCAATATATATTTATTTCAATATATAATTTATATGTATTTTTAAATTTATTTTAAAGACAGAGAGCATGAACAGGAGGAGCAGAGGGAGAGGAAGGGAGAACCTGAGGCAGACTCTGTGCTGAGTGAAGATTCTGATGCAGGGGCTCAATCTCATTACTCTAAGATCACAACCTGACCTGAAATAAAGGGCCGGGAGCTTAACTGACTGCACCACCCAGGCATCGCCCCCCTAGTTTCTATATATTTGAGTCTTACAATCACCCAGGTTTGGGCTAGGTAGAAATAAATGGATGTGTCTGTTTCCCATCCTTCAGGTGACACTGGCATCAGGTCATTTCTGTTCAACTGCACTGAGGTAACAAGAGTGTCCAGGGGTGGCTCCTGGAAGAGCTCTTCAGACAATGAACTCCCTGGAGACATAGCAGACTCAGTGTGAACTCTCCACAGAATTGGAAAACATGTTCAGAGGGACTTCATTTCTAGATTTGCCTGTTTTAACCCAAGAATCCAGTGACATATATTCTCCAAAAACCTTCCCTGCTTCCTCCTCTGGATGCCAACAATCACAACACAAAATGTTCCTGGGCTGGCACTGCCTGTGTATGGAAATGGGACTGGGGGCACACCAAGGGAGTCAAGCTCAGGAAAGACCCCTGATCAGCATGGTTTCTGCTTTCACTAACAGCACATCACACATGGTTTTGAAGGTCTAGTGTTTCAGGGAGGTCTCTAATCTGGAAGGCCTTGCTGAAAGGAAGGGATGCTCATAAGATTGGCTCTCTTTTTGAAAACAAAAAAGACTGGCCAGATTGACAAAGGGGTAGGGAGTCTTCCTCAAAGATGGATTCTTCACCATCTTATGACTAGCAGAGAATTTTACCCTGATCACCTCTGTGTTCACTTCTGTTCCTTCCAATCCCCAAACCTCCGTAGCTTAACATAACAAAGGTTACCATCTCATTCACATCACAGTGTCCTGTACCCCACATAGGTCTATGGTCCACAGGGTCATTCAGGGACTCAGGATCTTTCCTTCTCACTGTGTTACCATTTCCTAGGGTCTCAGATTCTCTACTGGAGTCTTTGCCTTAGACCAGAGGGTGAAGAATGAGAAAATAATGTGGAGGATCCATGAGAGCTTTGTTGTGGGTGAAGCTTGAGAATTCTGGTAGCCAGAACCCAGTTTTGTGGCCTTACTAACTTTAAGGGAGTCTAAGAAATGTAGGCTAGCTAAGCGCTTAGGCAAAAATAGAAATAGCTTTTGGTGAACATGTATATAGTGTTTGCCAGAGTTTGTCACTCTGGCAGCTTTAAAGATGAGATGAGAATGGCACTTTCATCTATGGTTTACCTCCCCAAACCCATAACCCCCATCTAATTATGAGACAAATACCATATAAACCCCAAGTGAAGAATATTCTACAAAATGCCTAACAAGTATTCCCCAAAACTGTCAAAGTCATCAAAAACAAGAAAAGTCTGAACTATCATAGCCAAGAGAAGCCCCAGGAGATAGGACAAGTAAACGTAATGTGCTATCCTGGTTGGGGTCCTGGAACAGAAAAGGACAGTAAGTGAAAACCAAGGAACTATGACTAGAGTATGGACTCCTATTAATAATAAAGTATGAATATTTGTTTATTAATTGTGACAAATGTACTTCATTAGTATAAAATGCTAACAATAGTGGAAATTAGGCCTGGAGCATGTGGAAATGCTCTGTATTTCCTTCAAAACTTTCTTATAAATCTAAAATAGTTTTAAAATAAAAACTTTTAACATTTTTTTAAAAAGTGACTGCCAAAAAAAACCCTACTACTCCTGTTTTCCCACAATAGCCATGAGAAAAAACAAAAACCAAAAAACTTTGTCTACTCAGAAGTTACTAGTCTGGCCTGTCCCTTACACTCATTTTTTCCCCTTTTATCTGTTGCTGCTACCTTGCCTTATCTCACAGGGATAATTCCTCAAGAACCAGCTTCTGTCACCTTTTTAAATAACATGCTGCATGCTCCTCTAAGAAATGAACCAAAACTTGATGATAAACCATGAAAAAACTAAAAGCTATTATGTTCTTGTATTAAAACATATACACACATGCACACACACTTACACACACACAAGATCCAGGAAGCTTCTCATCTGGTTTTCATTGGATCACCACTTTCAGACTTTTCATATCACTAACTCTATTATTAACATCAACAGCTTATATGAAAACTTATTTTCATTATATTTTGCCCCCTTCTCATGTCACTCCAAAAATGTTTTGTACAGTCTGTCAAATATACTTGAAAGTTTCACCAAATGGGAATAGAGTAGAACTTTAGAGGAATACTAATAAAGAAAAAATTTCTCATTTAAAAACTCTCCTAGATTACTTTGGGATAATACAATTCTGGAGACCTACATAGGAATGCAGAAGAGTCTGAGAACTCCCACAATAAATAAATTCATCTCATTTGGTTTAATCCAACATTATCCAAACTTCCTTGACCTGAAGCTTTATTTTGTTTTGTCTTCATTTTCTTTTTCCCCTTCTTGCCTCCTATCCATTAACCTCATGTAGAACTAGTGAGCCTTCAAATACATTCTAGATAATGGAACACTCAAAAGTGCTAAGTTAAATAATTTCGTTTCTTCAACTCATTCATAGAGAAGAGATGAGAAAGAATGTATCCTTTTTCCAGTCTTATTTTCAAAAATTAGGCAATAATCTTGAAATTAGAGGAAAAAAACTTGGTCCTTTTTCCTACCTGTGCCTTTGTGTAAGTATCTTATCTGAGCTTGGGCTCCCGCATTAAAATGGGCCAATAATAATTCCTGTTTGGGGAATCTGTTGGGTGGAGTTAACGACAAATTTAGCCTATTTAGCCTATAATTATTCCTTTCCCTAGCTGGGCTGGGCAAATTTTGTTTGTTTTTATTTGACTTTGGACTTTATTTTCTTTAAACAAATTGTAGAGAATGGAGAAAAAATAGGTTATTAACAGAAAACGGTATCTACATATGCACAGAGGCACATTTTTGGTGACAGAAGAGACTAGCACACACTGGCATCTCAGAAGCAGTTCTCAAAGAGCTTAGGTTTATTTTCTTGGATTTTAAGAGTCCCTAAGATTCTCCTTTGTTCCCTATCCTCAGAGCCAAATAGTCCATTAACCTTCCATATCAGCAATTTTACAGTCTACAACAAGGGGTATATGTGCAGACATACTCCAAAATAGTGTAAAATATCTGGGTGACCTGGCAACTCAGTATGGACTCAAAAGCCTGAGCCTAAAGACTTTCATTTAATTAGGAACTCCCATCTTGGACAAGAAGCAGTAGGATTGGTTCCTGATGGTCAACAAGTGAGGTCCTACAAAGGAAACAAGTTAGGAGGGGGTGGGGTGGCAGACAGGGATTTATATAACAGCATAGCCACATGACTTAGTACCAGTTCTTACAGCTGACGTTAAGTGATCATTACTATGTTCCGAGCACTGTGGCAAGCGCTTTGCACATATTAGCTTAGCTAATGTTCATAGTAACTCATGAAATAGGTCTTCTGATGACCCTCATTTTTAAATATGAGTGGTTAGGAAACACATTCTTGGTTAGTAAGTGGCAATGCCATGATTCTAATTCAAGTAGGCAGACTCCAGAGTCCAACCTCTTACCTCTATATTATCTGGGCACCATCTTTGCTTGATTTTTTAATCATATTGAAAAGGCGACAGCTCTCGATTGTTCTTCCTCTATCCCTTCCAGGAAGTCTACTTTCCTGACCCAAATCCCTTTTCCAGGAGATAGGATATTAGCACATCCCTACCAGGGCCTGTATTTCTGATCAAGATGGAGGGTTTGAAATTTGTTCTTTATTATTTATTTTTACTTTTTGGTAAGTACTTTCAGAGTGGACACATGTTAATTAACTTTAAAGACTGACACATATGAAACAAAATAGAAATCCATCGTTTTACATTTTAAAATGTAATAGCTAGCAGGATAGCACATTACAGCTAGGATGAATTTACCCAGGTAGGGCCCATGGATTTCCGTCTCCTTAACTCACCTGACTCTGATTCATATTTTTTCTTTTGTTTTTCCTTTAAATTCAAATTTACTTTTTTTCTAATTACAAAAACATGGTATAAAATGTAAGAAACATATATTAGTAAAAAAAAAAAAAGAAAACGAAAATAATGATTTCTTGTAATCCCACCATCTAGCAATAACCACAGTTAACGTCTTCCAGACATTTTAATATATATACTTATATGTATAAGCCAGATGTCAAATGGGTCTCTCTGCTCCTTATTATCTAGATAAGATGCCTTGGTCCTTCATTTCATTGCTCTTCTCAGGATTTTGGCAACTTCCCAGAATCTCACATTCTAATGATCACCTGTGACTCTGACTTCCTGTTTCTTCTGAATTCCATTCTCTACTGTTCAGCTTACAGCTGTTGCTTTATTTTGCTCTGGCCATAGACCCAAATGTGGAAATCAGGTTCTTCCTTTTATTCGACAGTAATAACAAATCATCCATACGAGGATTTTTTTGATGTGTAGCCCTCTTTACTTCAGGATGTGAAGACTGTTACATTTAAATAGTAGATATCCTTTTCCTATGAATTTTTTGTTGTTGTTTCTAAGCCATATTACTCAGCCATGTACTTTCCCCCCTTTCCATTCTGTTTTTGTTTTTCCCTTCTCACAAGGTGGAATCATATTTTTCCTTTTTTTTTTCCTTGCACAGTAATTCAGATGTATAAGACCTTGTCCACAAATTTAACTTTAGGAATTCCCTTTCTATACACAAAGTCTTCCCCAAAGCTTTGACACTGTCCTGATCAAAAAGTCTGGAGTTACTAGAGAAGGGCCATTCATGTCCCCATATGTGGCATGTAGTTTCCATTAAGACACAGAGATGTAGTACATGGCAAAGACAAAGGAAGTTGAAAACAATACATCCCACATGGTAGGAATTTCAAAGGAGATGTTAAAAGATTAGTTTTATAGTTCTTAAGGCCCTCCTTCACATCAAGGATGTAAAAGCAGGAATACGGATTAGGAAAAGTTTTAGAAAGATTTCACTGAATAGAGCAGCTAGTGAGATGTAAGAATCCCCATTCCAATCAGAAAGAGATGCGGGTTGCTTTCCACTTCACATTCAGTTGGTTAAAAGAGAGAAGCTTCAAGGACCACTCAAAATTAATTTGATATGTGTTCTCCTTAGTTGCGGAGATCTAGTAGATTGATGACCGACTTCTTGGAAAATGTAAAAGCTGAGATGGGCTACTTGTACTAGGCTGGGTCTGTCTGCCCGCAGGGGGAAAGTAAGGTGGGTGTTTCCTATGGACCAGATGTGGCCTCACAGGCAGGGAAAACTGGTGGGACTATCTTCAATGCAACCCAAGAGGATTTCCTGGAAGCCTTGGGACTTATAGAGTCTCTGGTCTAATAGGCTGCTGTGACTAATTTTAGGGAACACGTGCAAAGTCATGGAAAATGCAATCAAATGAGTCCAGGGGGGAGTCTCCACAAGACCAGCAAAGGGCCTAGCAGAGGAAGAAAGCTTCAATCTCCAGCTGGATCCCAGGAGCATGGTACCTCTCATTACAGAACAATTCAAAAAAACTTTCTTGCTCTCTTCTTCCCAACCAAAACCCTGAAAGAGTCAGAACCACAGTTTATAAAATAGGAAAATGGGGGAAAAGATGAGGAAATAGAGCAGGGCATGGAGGGGGCAAGGGAACCACAAGCCCTTCTAGACCATCTACCTCCAGAGGGCCCAAGTTAGATAAAGAGAGTTTTCTCTTCAAACTAAGTTCTAAGTTTGGAGAATTACAAACTAAGAATGATCTAAAAAATGAAACAAAATATAGGGATCCTTATGTTTCCATCTAAAAGAATCCCCTCTACCTGATAAAGTCTGGAGAAGCAGTGACAGATGAAAGTAAAGGGGCTGATGCATTTCCCTGTGATGTATGAACTATTCTATAAATTGCTTTGCAATTACTAAGTTACAAGTAATTATTAATAATTACTAACAATTCTTTAACCAACCTCATTGAACTTGGGTTATTGTTTTTCCTTATAGACAACACTGATAAGATTACTTCACATATCCGTATGTCTTTTGGCTGGATCAATGTTTAGATCCAGGTTTCAAACTTTAGTGATGAATTGCCAAATGTATATCAATTTACATTTCATTCATGCATGCTCTAATGGATATATTAGAACCATCAGTTCTACCATATTAAAGTGCCTTGTTTTCCTGACCCTGATCCCTTGTGGGCTGATTTCTAATGTAACTCTCAAAGGACAAAATGATTTCCCAGTTCTTGAGATGGTACTTCACTCATTCCTGTTCCTGTAGTTATGAATGTATTTCAGAAACCCAAATTTTTTGTGTATTAGTAGCTGCCTTTATATTGTTTTCATAATTTTTATGGTTATGAGATAGAAGATGCACCAAAAAATGCACAATTATTTACATACCTAAGATAGACTGTCTACCTATATTTGGGTTGGGAAAACAAATTCAGCAGATCAAATTTTCCAACCTTGTGTTTTCATTCTGAGAATGTTTCGTTCATGCTTCTCCTGACCTCACAACCTCAGCAAAAGCTGTAATTAGAGTTGATTCAGTAAATACAACCTCTGCCTGGGTGGGTGGGGGCGGTGTTCTCCACAACAGCTCTGGTCTTGAACAGAACAGTGCAAGGAGCAGGACTACTATGGGTTTTTTGGGGGCTTTGGCTATAGGGAAAAGAAACAGTTTTTTTTTTTTTTAAAAATCTTAAGAAATATTCCAAAACAGGATTTCAAGAGCAGTAATCCCCTCTGTCTATGTTTGGCTATGAAGTACCTTCCCATGAAATATAATTCCTAGCTGGCTGTCACTTGTCATTTTCCCTGTGTTCAATATTCACCAACATAAAGGTCCTATTTTGCCAACTCCCAGCACTTAATTTTCATTCCCATTCATTTTACCATTTCTCTTAAAGTGAAAATAACACTCAATTGTCAAGGGGATTGAATGAATTGTAAATAACAAATGTTATCTTAGTCCCTGGAACTTATCTCATGCTATGTTATGGATTTACCAGGTTCCACAAAATATCAGATATATGAGCCTTAAAGGGGAAAAGTCTCCATACTAGTATATGAAAAAATTCCTAAATTCCAGAAGGGTGAGTGAACAGATGGATACTTTTGGGACATGTGTGTGTGTCATTTTTGTTTTACATTTCCTTGGCTCTGCAAGAGAACGCATTTTCTACAAAGTATGGTAGCTGCAGTGAAGGATAATATTAAATTAAACCTGGAAACAAGAAATGAGAAGTAAATAGTTTAACAAAAATGCAGTTCCATATGTTAATTTTGAAAAGTTTCATTATTAAAGCACAGATTTGGAACAATGTGGCCACAGACCGAGACACAAAAGGTAAACAGTGACTGATGTAATGGAGAATATTTTTCTTATTTGGAGGTGTAGATACTGTTCTAACACATTCATATAGGTATTTCCAAGTTTTATTCATTGAGGAAATTCAATATTTTAATAAACTTCCATAAAAATAATTATAGATTAGTGATTTTTTTTCCCCGAGGGGTGATTTATCACATAGAAAGTAAAGCTCTGAGTGGATCCAGCAATGTGGAACACTGAACTATTGCACCTCTTGCCACAACATAAAAATTCTGGATAAGCTGTAACAACACAGCAGTTTATAAAACATATCTGAGGGGAAAAGTAAATAGAAGGAATCACCAGTTGTCAGAAATTAAGAGTGAATTCTTGGCCAGTGCACAGCTAACTTCACTGTGATATGATAATGGGGTAATTCAGATTTAGAGAAGTGTCCTACAGTTGATGGGCTGAAGTACTAACACTCACACATTGACAGGAAACACAGACTTTGACCTTACCAGGCATGGTGCTTGAACTGGAGGCTAGCACCGAACCCTAGATGGTTATTCACTCTGTGAAAATACTCTCATAGGAAAACCACCAGGACCAACCAGGCATGCTGCAAGAAGCTTGCTCTAGCCAGGGCTCAGTGAGGAGTGGAAAAAGAAGCAAGTCACCAGCCTGTCACAGGCACAGAGTGACAATCAGATTTACAGTGCCAGCTAGTACAGAATCTCAACTCAGTAATTAACATGAAATCTGGTCTCAGACAGGTGAAATCCTTGGGTTCCTTGAAAAAAAAAAAACAAAACCATTAGGGATTCAGAGCTGGTGACTTAAAGAAAAAAGAGATTGTCTTATTTTTTTTCTCCCTCAGGCATGTTTTAAATACCGTTCTGTTGTTATAGGTCATCCAACACTCGTGCATGTTTGCAGTTTGCAGTGGAGGTGAGCCCCTACTAGAGTGGTTCTACATGTTGTTACGAGTTACTTTCTATGAGAAATCACCAGAAAAAAAATGCCAGTGTGAAAAATGTCAAGATGAACTTGCAGGAAAAACACTGCAAATTATGTAAGCAATTAATTTACTTACCACAAGAGAGAGTCAATATACACAATCAATAGGGGGATAATGTCCCTGCTAAAGAACTAGAATAGAACAATCTGAGACCAGGAAATGGGATTACTAGAAATTATTATTTTATTTAAAGGAATAGAAAACGTGCTGAAAGGCATGATGATACTGTGTATGAAGAATAATCTAATTAATCAAAAGAACTAAATTAAGCCTCTTTTCAAGGAAAAAAATGTAATTAAAAATTCAAAGGATAGACTAAAGTCACACTAAACATAGTGGAACAAAAAAAATCACAAACAAAAATGTAAAATCTGGGAAATTACCTGGAATGTAGCATAGGGTGATATAAAAATTGAAATGTGAAAGAGAAGGTAAGCAATATGCAGGATAGATTTAGACAGTCTAAAATATGGTCAATTAAATTTTCAGAAAGAAGTGACAAGAGAGGTAACATTCAAAAAGATAATGACAAGAGGAGGTGGGCGGGGGGTGGGGGTGACTGGGTGACGGGCACTGAGGTGGGCACTTGACGGGATGAGCACTGGGTGTTATTCTATATGTTGTCAAATTGAACACCAATAAAAAATAAATTTATAAAAAAATTTAAAAAAAATAATGACAGAGAATTTTCTACAATTGCTTAAAGGCATCAAGTCTCAGATGTAGGAAACTTGATGAATCCTAAGCAGGACAGATTAAAAACAAAATCCTCCCATGGACACATTTCAGTGGAGCCACAGAACACCAAAGACAAGGAGAAGATGTTCACGGCAGCTGGGGGAAAAAAAAGATATTTGAAGTAAAAGAATGATATTTAGGCTAATAATGAATGTCTTATCACCAAAAGTGGAGACCTGAAGACAATTGAATGATATCTTCCAAGTGCTAAATAAATTGTTTTAGAATTGTTTTATATAAAACAATTGATCCGTGTAGAATTCTAGAAGTAGCTAAACTTCTTAAAAAGAAGGCAAAATAAAGACATTTTTAGACAAACGAGTAGGAGTTACTTCTTTAAATATGCTTGATAGAAGAAGGACTAGCTGTAATCTAATTAGAAGAAAATAAACCCTGAAATGAGCAATAGGATATAAAAAGAAGTAGTGAGCAAATGATTTTTAAACTGGGTGATAAGTTGGGCAGCTCAGTGGTTTAGCACCACCTTCAGCCCAGGGTGTGATCCTGGAGTCCCGGGATCCAGTCCCATGTCAGGCTCCCTGCATGGAGCCTGCTTCTCCCTCTGCCTGTGTCTCTCATGAATAAATAAATAAAATCTTTAAAAAAAATAAATTAAGTAAGTAAATAAATAAAATGGGTGATAAGACTAAAGAGTACTGACAGTTCAAAATCGTTTTTAAAAACTTTTTCAAGGAAGACTTAAAAGCAAGGTGGAACAAAGTGCTAGAAAATAACATCACAGACAATGGAGGATGTTCCATAGAATCAGTATATTTCGAGTTCCTTGTGATACAGAAATACTGGTTTGCTACATTAAATGTACTTATTAAAACTTAAAGATAAGCAGGTAAAAATAGAAATAGTATACGTATTTTTTCCCCCAATAAATGAGAAGAAAGGAAATGGACAAGAGAAATAAAAGCAAGGTAAGTAGAAAACACACATTAGTCCATATATCAGTATTCACAGTAAATATAATATATTATAATATGATATAGACTTACCAATTAAGACAGCCTCTCACAATGAATTTTATTTTAACAATTTAAGTTTCTGCCATGGCAGTTATTAATGCAGGTCACTAAATATTTCTTCTCATTCTAGATTCATGGTTTAGGTTTCACTCACACACTCCTTTAGTGAGATTTGGCTCTGTAAGTTGTTATGACCAATTTTGCATAAATTGAATTCATGTGTGCCACCGTGGGGTGGAGATGTTAACATCCTGTGCAGGACATATCAAGTTTTTCCTTTCTTCTGCTACACCCCCTAGCAATGCTAGAGAGAGTGGTTGCTCTGGACCCAGGGTAAGGACCTGGTGGAGCAGAGCCCCCTGTGGAACCTCAAGGGACATGCAGCTCAAGAGAGAAATTGAAATCTTTGCTGTTTTAAGCTGCTGAAATGTTAGAACTGTTTATTATCACAGCATAGCATGGCCCATCCTCACTCATACATACAGGAGAAATAAGTATGACAAAAAGAAATGGACTTTGAAAGTAAAGGGATGGGAAAAAAAAAAAAAAAGAAAGTAAAGGGATGGGAAAAGTAGTACAGGAAAACATTGACCAAAAGAAAACCAGCATATTAACATCAATGTTAGGCAAAATAGTCTGTAAGACAACAAGGAATTATTAAGGAAAAAGAAATGAATAAAAAAATACAAAATATACTCTCAAATAAGAACAAAAGGAACAATCTGCTAGGAAGGTCACAATCCTGAATCTTTAAACATCTAACATCAGAGTCCCAAAATATATGAAGTCAACATGGACAAAAGAATTATAAGGAGAGATGGACACATCACAATAATAAGCCCATTCCTGCAACTCCATTTCCCCTTGCTAAGCAGTGGTAGATGACTATTCATCTCACCCAGGACTGGGCAACGACACGTAAACAGAAATTCCTAGAAGGGCTACTGGGAGGGGATTTATTAATTTATTTTTTCTCTGATAAAAAGCAAGGGATGCCTTTCAACCCTCCACCCTTCTTTCTGTCTTTGAATGGGATTTCGTAAGAGGGTGATGGGTGAAAGAGCAATCGCCATTTCCCTTCAAACTTCTTATTACATGGTATTTTTGAAAGCCCCACTTTTTATGCCAGTATTATACAGCCCAAAGAATCCTTACAAAGCATTAGGTATGAATAATCGTGATCAAGTTATGGCAATTAAAACAGCATGGTATTAGTGAAAGAATAAAGTGACCAATGGAAGATGAACTTGATATATGATAGAAGTGACATTACAAGTAAGTGGAGACATAATGTGCTGTTATATCATGATCTTGAGAAAAATCCATTTGGCTAAAAAGTAAGTTAGCATCCTAACTCAGAAATATTAGTATCCTACCTAATACAAATGTTACCTGTTTCTGTAACATAGAACATTATATTCCAGGAGGATTAAAGACATAAACATGGAGCCTGATACTATAAAATATTTAGAAGAACATATTGGAGAGATGTTAAATTTTATGTTATGTGAGTTATACCGCAGTTTTAAAATACATGCTTTGGACAGAGACTTAATTATCAATATAAAATTATGAAATGAGGTTAAAAATATATTGGGGAGTATTTTTATAAGCTTGGATTAGAGAAGAATTCCCTAAACAAGATGCAGAAACAACAGACTATAAAAACAAAGAATGACAAATTTCATAACATTAATATTAAAATCTTCTGTACAACAAAAGACCATTCAAAGTGAGAAAATAAACCACAGATCAGGAGAAGATATTTGCTGTACTTTAACTGACAAAGAACCCATATCAGAACGTATAAAGAACTACCTCATAGCAATACAAGAAAGACAAACAATGTAATTTTTTTTTTTTTTTTGTAAGTGGCAAAGGATATAAATGAGTGCTTGGGAAAAGAGAAAATCCTACTGTCCAATGAACATAAGGAAAGTCATTTGATCCCATCAGTGACAGAAATGAAGATTAGATCAGCAATGAAATGTCTCTTCACACCCATCAATATGGCAAAAAAAAAGTCTCCTAATAAGTGTGGGAGGGGATGTGGGACTTGGGGACTCTCAGATACTGACTGTGGGGTGCAAATCAGTACAGCCCTGAATGGATATTGTCAAGCTGCTCCCAACTTGCAGATGTTCAAAGTCTACAACCATAGCCTTGAGAAATGTATCCGCATGCACAAGGACCCATATACCAGGATCTTCACTGCACAATGTTTACAATAACAAGAAATCAGAAAGAAACAGAAAGACTCATGCATGAGGCATGAATAAATTATCCTATATGCATATAGGGACTTACTAAACAGCAGTTAAAATGAATATCCTAGATGTACTGTATCAACATAGATCTATTCTGAAAGTGTTGAGGGAATAAAAAAAAACCAAGTTGAAAATGTATTATATAATTTGGGTATTATGCTAAGTGAAATAAGCCAGACAGAGAAAGACAAATACCATATGATTTCACTTATATGTGGAATCTAAAAAAGCCCCAAACGAATGAACAAACAAACAACAACAACAACAAAGAGAGAAAGACTCATAAATACGGAGAACAAACTGGTGGTTGCCAAAGAGGAGGGGTTTGGGGGAAAGGACAAAACAGGGGAAGGAGAGGAATAATATAGGTGAAACTTTCAGTTGTAAAATAAATAAGTCACAGGAATGAAAGTACAGCATGGGGGATACAGTCAATAATATTGTCATATAATTATCATGGTAAGCATTTCATGATGCATATAATTGTGGAATATTTCTGTTGTACACCTTATATGTCAACTGAACTTCAATTAGAAATAAAAAAAGACTGTTACATATTCATTTAAATATTAAAACAAAAGTATTAATGGAGAAGTTATAAAAACTTTAAGATCATGGTTAATTCTGGAGTAAAACGGAAAGGAGTACATGGAGTATTCAAATATATATGTAATATTTCTTTTTTTTTTCTTTTTTTGTTTTTTGTTCTAAGCAGGCTCAGTGGCCAGTGTGGAGCCCAGTGTGGGACTTGAACTCACAACCCTGAGATCAAGACCTGAACTAAAATCAAGAGCTGGATGCTTAACGAACCCAGGCGCCATCCCCCACTGCTTTTTAAAGTTTATTTATTTAAGTAATCTCTACACTCAAGGTGGGTCTCTAACTTACAACCCAGAGATGTAGAGCCTCATGCTTTACTGACTGAGTCATTCAGGTGCTCCTGTAATATTTCTTTCTTAAAACAAAGAAACAGAGCTGAAAGAAGTATGTCAAAATGCAAAAATTTATTAAATCTAAGATTAGATATCCTTGGACATTGGTCTATTATGCTTGAAGTGTAATTATTTTTCATACTTGAAGCATAATAAATATTTTAAGTAAAACATGAAAACCAAGTTATAAAGTAGACGAAAAGTCAAATAAAGTGAGTTACAAATAAAAGTGAAAAAAGTTTAAATATGGTTGGAAGGGAGACGTACATTCTGTTTTAGAATGGGAAGGAGAAAGGAAGGTGTATTAGATCTCTACCTTGGGCCCCACAGCTCCGTGTTGCCACAGCTTTCAGAGGAGCTCCTTGCCCGGTTATCAAAGACTCAGATGCAGCCAAGCTCAGGAGCTCTGACCAGGTTTGCATTTTGAAGTCCGGGAGCTTGTGCAAGTGATGCAGGGGTGGGTTCCAGGAGATGTAGCACAGAGGAGGGCCACTGAAAGCTGACCCCTCCGCAGCCCAGGCCACTGCCTACAACATCCATGTGAGGTCCTGCTCTGGGTTTAGAGGCCTCAGGAAGAGAGTGAGCTCCATTGTCTGTGTGCTGCTGCTGTCCACTTGGGCCTCCATTCTCTCCAGCTCGGGCCACCTTCCTGGGCCCCCAACCTGTGCAGTCACACACTGCCCCACACTCACAAGGGCCCCATACTTGGTGGGATGTTCTGCTGGCACTGCCTCGACAAAGGACCTTGCATTTACATTTTGCACTGGGCCCTTCACAGAACTGGCCCTGCCAGTGGCACCAACAAAGTAGAAACGTCCTCTGATAAAGGGTCTGTTCCTCTGTCCTCTGCTGGTCCCCACTGCTCTCAGCACTTGCATGGAATTTCCCATTTACATTCATTTCCAGACTCCTGCAGGCATCTTCCTCGGCTGCCTTTATTGTACAGATTTGATCTCGTGCATCTATCTATGCGTCACCTGGAGAAAAGCTGCCCTTCAGCCACAGAGCTCTGGGAAACTCGAGGTGTCCAGGGCAGAAGGCCACCTTCATCTTGATACTGGCATGTTGGTACTAATTCTGTTTGTATTTATTGGAACTAGTGGCAACAACTTAAAGAAACGTGCAATAAGAAATGCAGTAATGGTAGCTCAGAAGTGATTATTTAGGTTGTATTTAGGCAAACACAATATGATCATATTTACACAGCATTAACATCCACTCCTAGATGGAAAGTCATATGGTTTTCACCCATAACAAAGGCACTTGCCCAATGCAGGCTCTCATACATGTTCACTATCTGGTTCCTAGCATTCATATTAAAAAAATTTTTTTAAAGATCAGTATGATTTCTAGAACCAAGACAGAGATGGTTAATTCATATTTGCTTTTGGAAGCTGAAGCAATTCTGGAGAAGGAAGTTTAGTCCTTCTGCCCAGGACCTTAAGGGCTGGACCTCTAAAATCTCTAGGCCTCATCCACTGTCACTGTCTTCCACAGACTTCTCAGGGGATTTCAAGGTAGGAGTCTCAAAGGAAGCACTGCTCTAGGTGCCATGAGTGGTGGGACCAGCCCATGGAAAGAAGACTTTGTGCAGCGCAGGGCTAAGGATGGGCCAATGGCTTTGGCTGCTCCACAGCTCTGTGAAATCCATGAGCAGAAGACCGATATTCCCATCATATCACTGTCTAGGTTTGAGGCTTATATTATTTTGGGGTGGGGGGGGAATTCCCCTTTTAGAAAACCTATTAATTCCTAAATATACATAACATCCTGTGGTGTAAGAAGCTTGGAACAGAAGGGACAAATATGCAGGAAGTTTGTATGTCCATTTTATACATACTACGATCTGTGGTTATGAGAGAGCCAAAGGTATTCAGGGTGATGACATGCTCATTCATGGCATTCCACTTGGCTCTTGGGGAATATAAACCAGTTGTCTCCAGTGGAAAAATCTCAAACTCCCATTGGGAAAATATTGGGAGAAAATAGACATAACAGGGACATATTTGATTTTTAATGTTATGTAAAGACCACAAAGAGTCTGTGATATGAAAGACTCAAATTCCTGTCTTGTCTACTTGAGCTGAGTAGTCACCACATTATCACGACACGCTGGGACTCAGAGTCCAAAACAACGCAGTCGTCATCTCGATGCTGCCATGCCTTCTGCCTCTGTGCAAGTCAACTGACATCTCTGAGGCTCACATTCCTCCTCTGCAAAATGTGGGTGATAGTGAGATCTTCATAAGGTTTTGGGGTTTAGATGAGATCATGCATGAAAAAAACGTAGTGTGGTATCCAGCCCTCGGAAAGTCCTTGGTGGATGAGAAGGATGATTATTAGCGTGGGCTCTTAGGTGTCAGGAAGGGCCTCTAGTGTCTAGATCCTATCTCTTGTCCTTAAATTTAGTGTGGTGGGTACCTTCCTAATGGCAATAGAGCTGGAAGCCAAGGGAAAAAGAAGACATGCTCCTGGTTCTTTAAGGCTGAGGCCCCGGTACGTAGGGAAAGCCAGCATGGGATAAAGGGGGACACAGGAGGTTTCAGGAAGGCCTCGGGAAAGAAAAACACTTAGATCTTCTGCTTGTGTTGAACACTGGAGAGTCTCTGAGATGACTGAGAGCATCTGGGGCCACGCTGATTACTAACACAGAGCGCAGCAAAGCCTGAGTGAGTTTGCAGTCCAGCTCCAGAGGGGCTGTCCCACGTGCTCTGTGCTCTGGCTGGGGTCCTTAGGCTGCTCGCCCCACCTGTAGCCCAGGTCTCCTCCCCTGGGCGACCAGTCATGCCTCCCTCCCTTGCAGACTTGCTGGAATGTTCCTGTTCAGTTCTCAGTAGCAGTAGCCAGGATTCTTTAAACATGCCTCCAGAGAAGAGCTACCTTTGGAGGACCAAGGGGCACCACCAATCATAATTTTGACATGTCTTTCAGATCAAAAGTTTAGCATTTCTGAATGTTCACAGCCTGGTTCAGTTGGTCTTTGCTGTTGCCCTCCTCTCCTGGTGTCCCCGGTGATGCGGGAGCCCTCGTGAGGACTCCTCAGCCAGCCAGCCAGCCCACATGCCGTGCCATGACCTGAAAACTCAGTCATCTGAAGAGCCTGATGTGACCATGAGTCACCTCACTCTAAATGTTACAGTGAGGACAGTGCCACTTGTGCAATGGGCCTAAGCTTTTGGGATCATGACTCCTTGAAAATTCCTAATCACACACTAGTCGGACCACCCCCAAAACAGAGGGGAGAGCCCCCCTCCAGACTTTGCATGTAACTTAGAGACTCTCCAGAGTCAGCAGTGGTAGGCCACACCCCTCCAGCTGTGTGGTAGGGGTCAGGTGCCCACCTGAACACATGGGTCTCTACGGAAGTCTCCTCCGCCCTGGGAAGCCCCCACCTCTGCTTTAGAGGCCCACCACGAGCATCTAAAGCCTCCATGTCTTCCTCCCAGGAAAAACTTATGCCAGAGACTCCTTTTAATAGACTTCATTTTTCAGAGCAGTTTTAGGTTTTCAGAAAAATTGTTTGGAAAGTACAGAGTTCCTTCATACTCGCTTCCCGGTTTCTCCTATTTTACATGTTCCATCAGTGTGATACATTTGCTATAAGTGATGAACCAGTATCACTATACTATTATTAACTAAAGTACACAGATTACATCAGGGCTCACTCCTGATGCTGTGCATTCCATGGCTCTTGACAAATGCACACTGTCACGTATCCTCCGTTACAGCGCCATCCCTAATAGTCTCATCACCTTAAAAATCTCCCAGGCCCCACCCACTCATCCCTCTCCCCAACCCCTACCTAACAGCCATCGACCTTTTCACTGTCTTTCTAGTTTTGCCTTTTCCAGTATGTCATAAATGCTAAAACCATCTGGGATGGAGCCTTTACAGATTGGTTTCTTTTTGTCAGCAACAGGCGCCAAAAGTTTTTCCATGTCTCTTGTTTCTTTTACGGCTGAATAGTATTCCACTGCACATGTGCACCACTCACCAGTGTAGCCATTCACCTATTCGAGGATATCTTTCTTGGCTGCTACCAATTTTTGGCAATTATGAATAGAGCTACTATACACCCTCATATGCAGGTATTTGTATAGACCACATGCAAAGATCTTCAGATTGATCTCAGGTCTTCTGCTTCTACTTGGCTTTTCTGAAGAGTACACAAGCTGGGATTTTCATCTTAAGGTCTTTCTTACCAGGTGAGCTGGTGAAATGGGGAATGTGGGATTTCATCCCGTGGGAGTTCACTGACTCTCTGAACTCCAGCTTACTTATCAACTGGAGAAGTGCTAACATAAAGGCCAGGAAATATGTGTGAAGATGATGGTTACATAATAAGAAATGGCCAATAAGTATCTTCCGTATGTCCTTGCACTCTCTACTCCCTTTCCCCATTCTCCCTTCATCCTTTCCTGCTAAGAAATTCAGAAAAGTAGATTTCCAGATGATCTTCTGCTTGAATTTTCACGTTTTAATTCAGTATCTGAGGATTTTCAATACCACCCTGATTTCCATCCTTAAACAATCACACATTATAAATCCTGAATATATGCTGACGTTTCTCTTTGGGATCTGCACTTACGATAAAAAGAGAAATTGGGTTAATTCCAAGGTGAGTCTTCATTGGCTGGAAGCAGCAGTTGCCTGTTGAGTTGGGGGAGGGCCCTGGTGGCCTGTGAAGGAGAGGGAGGACAGCCGAGGAAGTGCTGCAGTGCTCACTCACAGTTGAGGATTCATTAGATGTCACAGATTGGATAGTAGGTTCTATGCTCAAGGTTTATGCCACGTAGGTTTATGCCAAGTCTGGATGGCTCGTGACATGGCTGCAGATGTCACAGGTCAGTGAACACACTAGCAGTGTGGCCTGGTCTCTCTGATTCATAGATGTTGGAAGCTGTGTCTACACGGTACTGCCATTAATGACTAAAAAAATAAAATTGTTTTCCTCCCAGTTGCTTCACCAGATAAAAGGAAAACCATTCGAATGGAGTTATCTGAGCTAAAGAATTGAGAGAGATTTCAACATGACCTTCTGTGACCATCTGTGACTGCTGCTTCAAGCTCTTCATTTGCTCCCTGTGCTGTCCCAACAAGGGCATCATGATCTGATGCTTGTCCATCTCTCTCCTGACGACTTTTCCTCGTTTTGCAAAACAAGATTTCTAGATTTCAAACATTCTGAACCTTAAATGTTTTCAGAAGGCAAATCAATACTCTTCCCCCCTGCCCCCAATCCTTTGGAAGGTGTTGGCCATTCTTCCTTGAATAGCCTGCCCACTCGTCTCCACTGCCTTCCTTCTTCATTACTCCCCGAGCAGCCTCCCTATCCCCACAGTGGATTTGGCACCCTGCCGTATCATGTGCCTGGTTGCATCACTTCCTTCCCTCATCACAGCACTCCTCTGTGTTTTTTCTTTTTTTTTTTTTTTTTAATTTTTATTTATTTATGATAGTCACACAGAGAGAGAGAGGCAGAGACACAGGCAGAGGGAGAAGCAGGCTCCATGCACTGGGAGCCGGACGTGGGATTCGATCCGGGGTCTCCAGGATCGCGCCCTGGGCCAAAGACAGGCGCTAAACCGCTGCGCCACCCAGGGATCCCCACTCCTCTGTGTTATACTTACCTGCTCTTGTGTCTTCCTCCCTCTGCTGGCACGCCAGCTCCATGACAGCAGAAGTCAGCTTCACTCCATCATGCCCACAGCATGGGGCCCCGTGCCTGACCCCGAGTGGGGTCTCAACGAATGAATGAATGAATGAATGGACTTAAAACTAGGCACAAGAAGCCGGAGGCACATGTTAAAAGCAGAGGAAATACTTGAAGAGAGGAGGAGCTTAGCGTCAATGCTACTCATACCGCACTGTAAAGACAAGCAAATACATTTAGCAAAAATATCATCGTCCCCAGATAAGCCAATGGCACATCTCTAGGCCTGGTCACTCACTGCCCATTACTTATCCAGTATCCGTATGTCTCTTCTTCTTTACTAATAGAATCCCAATTTTGTTCAAGGAGACAGTGTTCCACATTTTTAAGATAAAAGCAAGATATTCTCTTGCAATTGGAGGTAGCCATCTCAGATATTTCTTACCAGTGAGAAGCAGAATATTTCTGGGACCATTTGGTTTTCCCTATAGAAATTGAGCCTTTCCTTCTTGTTGCTTCCCTTTCTCTCCTTTTGCCTGGAATGCAGAGGGAAGGCCAGGGTACAACCACCATAAGGATGAGGCTACATTCTAAGGAAGGCAGATCAGAAGGATAGAAGAAGGCTTGGACTTTAAAAACTTGGTGGAGTCTACCTTCAGGTGTCTCACTGGGTGATAAAATAAACTGGTTCAGCCCCAGTAGACTGGTCTATGCTCCACATAGAATTCACTTTTGAAATGACACAGGGCCTCATCTCCAGGCTCCTGCAGTGAATGCATTTGATTGTGCGGCAGCGGGAGGGGAGGAGCTTCTGTTTTGTACAATGTGTGCAGGGCTGAGGAAACTAGTAGGGTACCCATGTTTGGTCATTCAACACTCAAATTAGAGGTGGCTTGGGCACCATTACTTCTGCCACCATGAGGACATCAGAATAACATTCATGTTCACAGACCTCAGGCAATCAGTTCAATATGTGCAAACATGTTCCCCATTCATCCTTCCTAAGGCTATCTCCCTTTCCAGTATTGCTTTCTCTCTTTACTCTCCTAACATACCAGCTTTCATTTCTGCCCTCTGGATGAGAGGTATGGCCATTTAAATTTTGCTACTTCTCTGCTGGCCTTCTGTGGAAGGAGCCATCGATACCTGGATCTGAGAAGCCCATATACAGGGAACTCCATCATCCAAGTATGTCTCATGTGTCCCAGCCTAGATCAGCTCTTAGAGAGTTGTCCTAAACCTCTAGGTCTGTAGGGTCTAAAAACTTCTCTTAGAGCCTTCCAGAGGCCAAGCACTTCATCTCAGTGATGTCTACGTGTGTCTGTTAATACACACACTTGCACATGCATTGGAGTTACCTGAGCAACTTAATGAAAATGCTTATTTTTATTTCCCACTCTGAGAAACTGTGCTTCAGTTGGTGGAGCCCAAGGAATTTGAACTGTCCACAAGCACCCACATGTTCCAGCTGCAGGGGGTCCCGGGATCAGACTTGAGAGAACACTGACCTATAATGGGCTGGATTGGCTCTGCCTGAATGAACTGAGCCCCACCTGAGGACAAGGTTTTGAAGAAGAGAAGAGTAGGAAGCAGTCTAGGGGTGCCAAGTGGAAAAAACGACCTGGGAAAAGAAAACTGACATGGAAAGGAGACCAGAACAGAAGGATGAAACTGTCAAAATCAAAGTTGCCGTCTTCACAGAGATTTGGTCATGTGGATGCTGTCCTCATACTTTACAGTGCTAGAATGTTAGCATCAAATTGCGTAGCTTAACGACAGCATACTCATTATAATAGGTTGTTAAACCAATAAAACACAAGAGGCATAAGCAATTTAATTACACTACTCATTCTGCTTAAAGCACTTAAATGAGGCTATGTTGACATGGTCCAACTCCTTACCCAGAATCAGATCATCTAGAATTCAGAAGAGGCCATGTGTCAGTATTCAAGGGAGATGGGGTACGGTGTGTCTTGAGTCATGTAACATCTGTGTGGTCAGGAGAATTCTTATTTTAGAGAAAAATGAGACAGATTTAGAAAGAACACTTCATCACCTCTGGGCCACAGGCTCTTTATTTCTTGGGTCAAACAAATGAGCGTTTAAAGCTGAGTCTGAGCCTTGAGAAAACAAGATTCACAGCAGGGCTTGGTGGTATAGGAACACAACTCAGGCTGGAGCCGGAGCACCCAGAGCTGCTCACGTATAACCCCACCGAAGCTGAGCTAACGAGGATTAATTGGGCCTTCTTGTGCACCGAGCTGAGGTTAACTGGGTCCCTGGACACGCTGACCTTTTCATTTACTCACCATTTAACACGTGCTCTTGGTCACTTGTTTGGAGCTTGAACAGTGGTAGGTTTAAGGCAGTAGCCACATTCTTGAGCATGTTCATCCATCCTACCTTGCTTCATTTCCTTCTTCCTTCCTTCCGTCTGCTCTTCTTCTGGTCTTTAGAGGAAGGCAGAGGGCCCTCTAAGTGGCATCGTTCTGCCAACAGAAGACAAACATTACTTGTTGTCTGGCCCCCTCTCTAGGGGTGAGGGAGGGCAGCACTTAATGAGGCCCCAGCCTCAGCAATGGAGCTGAGAACTTGAATAGCATGAATCTGCTCCTGGTTGGTGGCTCCAGCTGCCCCTCCACACCCTCTCGGCACCGTCTGGCCAGACTCCCCACCTCCCTGCCCCACTAGCTGACAGGCTGTGAAGCCAGTGCGTGCGCAACGGAGGGGTGGGGGGGCAGTGACCCTGTTCTGCTCCTCAGTGGCTTTCTTTTTTTTTGCCACTAGCTGCCTGCTGAGTTCGCTCAATCTGTTCCTTCAGCCAGTCAGTGGAGGGCTGACGTACCCAATCAACACAGGCCAAGACTAATTTGCATTTAGCCTGGACCTCTTATGGCTGCTGTCTTCATATTGCTAAGATGACAAGGTTCCTAAAATTATCTCTGGCTATTTAGTACAACCAGGTGGCCTCGCGGAATCCAAATAAGATGAATAGCAGGTGGATTCATGCTTGCTCTTTCAGGCTTTCATACAACCACTCACAATGCAGCCTGTTTAGTCCTACACGAGGTGACTTAAATTCTCATTCAGGAACCTCCAGGCCCTCCCCCTTATCATTCTGAAATGACATACAAAATACCACGTGTGAGTGTGTGTGCTTGTGCACACCCTGGTCCCTGCAGAGGATCCCTGTTTCCCTTATACTCCCAAGTGGTCCCAAGTCTTGGAGGCTTAAGACACACCAGTTAGATTCTCACTTTTATGCTCTGGCCCAGGGTATTCACACTCTGTTATGCACATGGCAGAGGATTTGTGAGATACTCAGACGAATATTTTTAATTTTAATGTCTTAGAAAAAATAATTAACTATGGAGCAAAACAGCAATTTTGTGGATTCTTCAATTTGAAGCAAGATTATTTTTAAATAGTCGATTTAAACAAATATATCATTGAAATAATTATGCAGGTGGCATGCTAATATATCAAAAGTCAGGAAGAAGGCAGCTTGTAGCTATTCGGGAACTCACTCTAGCCACTCGGGCTTCTTTGTTGTTCCATGCCCTACAATGCCCTAAGCTTTACCTCATGTCAGGGGTTGCTCCCTGCCTCCTGTGCTCCCAGTCCCAGTCCCATGGGGAGCCCACCTAACACCTGCTCATCCCCTAAACTCAGACCCAGCCACTTACTCTCTGAATCTTTTTTGACCTGCAGGAAGAGCAACCCCTCACCCCGGTCCCCCTCGGTGGCCACACGGTCTTCTCTCACACTGTTGTCAACAGATAAGTCAATGTTTTTGTTGACTGACTGTTTCTTCAGAGGCAGAAAGCTCCTTGAGGGTGGAATCAGGTCTCCTTCACACAAGGATCCTTGCTGACTTGCCTGTTGCTGAGTTCATTAGGGATGCTCAAAAAAAAAAAAAAAAAAAAAGTAAAACAGGGGCACCTAGGTGGCTCAGTGGTTGAGCGTCTGCCTTTGGCTCAGGTCGTGATCCTGGAGTCCCAGGGTTGAGTCCCGCATCAGATTCCCCGCAGGGAGCCTGCTTCTCCCTCTGCCTATGTCTCTGCCTCTCTGTGTGTCTCTCTCATGAATAAATAAATAAAATCTTAAAAAACAACAATTAATAAATGGCTTAACAAAATGTTCAAAAAAAAAAAACCTAAAATAAACAAATGGGTAAATGCGTGCATGGATGAATGGAGAAGCTCATATCTTTACCTCCTTAAGAAGATAATCAGATCAAGGCCCCTTGCTAAAAAATGTCTGTATCTATCAAACCTTTTGCAGCAATTTATGTTAGAAAATGTTCTACAAAAAAAGAAAAGAAAAGAAAAGAAAAGAAAAGAAAAGAAAATGTTCTACAGCAGGAAACATAATATTTAAGAGCATACAATTACAAGACTGATAGACCTGGATTCTAAGTTTGAGTCTAACAAATTTGCTTGATGGCCTTAGACAAGTACCTTAACAACCCTAAGTTTCCTTATTGTGAACTGGAGGGAGCAATAGCAACTATTCATACTGGGAAAATTCAAATAGCCCACATATATATTAAGCACAGTCCTGGGCACATAGTTTAGAGAGGCACTATAGAGAATTCCTGAAAAAATTATCCACTTAAGTTGTTTTTTCTTAGCATGGGTCTTCCTGTCTTCATCTACAGAGGATATCAGATATCATGTAACATGTGCTTAATTATGTAGTGTTTTCAGTGGGAACATCACAACTATAACCCATTTTTCTTGCTACGTCACTGTCCCCTCCATTGATATCAAGCCACCACACATCCTATTTTTCCTACAATCTGACCTGCCTCTGACATCTTCCCACCACATTTCTTCATTCCTGCAAATACCTTTGCTAGTTTCTATTTTCCTCCATAGCTCCACATCTCACTCTCCCCATAATGTGCTTCATGTGCAACACACACTCCTGACATGGATTTCACAGAGAACATGAGGACAAGGACTGGGATTGTTCCCCATCTGAGTGACCTTCCAATTTGTCTGCAGCATCTCTTACCTCTGCGAGGCTGACTTCTACACATCTTCCTCTGGGGTTCTGTTCCTTCTTAAACTTTCTGCCTCTACCTTATCCCAGGACCATTTGTTTTCCACTGACATTCTGCCTTCTACATGCAAACATTCTTAAAATCCACCATCCTAAAATGCACCAAGCAACAGAGCAAGATAATCCTTATTTTGTCCCTTAAAAGCTCAAGACTTAACTCTTTCCCTGTAGTGATAGTCCGCTTTCCTGACATTTTTTGCTTTCTCATCCTCACTTTCTTCCTTGTCAAGCTCTTCTCTGTCTTTTGACCTCAGGATTAAAAGTCTTGTCTCTAAGGTCCCTGAAAATTCAAACAACCAAATCGACTGACTGTTCTCCTGTATAAGCTCTTGCAGCATTAATGGCATTTACTGACCCTGCTCATTCCTTAAAACTCACCTCTCTTTTGGTTTCCATGATTTTACCTCTCTTTCTGCTGCTTTAGCCACATTCCCCATTTGTACTATCGATCTTCTGACTCTTTCTATTACCCTAGGATCTTATCTATAGCTATTTTTCTCACCACACACCAGGCCGATCTCATTTACTCTCACACATACCTCAACTCTCACCAATCTGCTCTCAAATCTCTCTCCAAACTCTCTTCGAATTCCAGACCCTGATTTCCAGCTAATCTACTCCCACATGTACTGCAACTGTGACATACGGACAGCAGAACTCATTACCTTCCTCCCAGACCAAAGCCTTTCTGCCTCAAGCTAAAGCACACCTTGATTCTAACTCACAGACTATGAATTAGACACCTGAGCAAACCCTGCTTTACTGAGCTGTACCCATGGACAAGTAACTTTGTCTCTTGTTGCCTCAGTTTCCTTACTTGTAAAATGGAAAGACAATTCTGGGGCATCTGAAACCCACTTGCATGTGAGTGGATGAACTAAGATAACACACGTAAAATCCAAAACACAAAGGAAGCCCCCTCTCTCTGGGTTGCCTTATTCACCTGGTCAACCAGGAACACTTCTCTTCGTCACTCTTCTCTAGTCTGTCTTGATGCTCTGAGGCAGAACCTTTTTCCTCCACACTGACATGTCCTTTCTTGAAGCCTGGATTCCTTACTTCCATAGATCTCTGTTCATATGCTGTCTTTTCCTTTACTTTGTGATCTCCTGAGTTCACATCGAGTCTCTGAATTCTCACATCAGGCATTCAATGAACCAGGCAAATTTAGGTGTTCAACATATATTAGGTGAATTCCTTTAAGTTGAACAAAGCTTTTTAAAAATTACATAAGACACAATTTTCAATAAGATTCTAGGAAAAAGATAGTAAAGTCCATGTCCTTAGACTCTTTTTGCTTCAAAGTGCTGAGTTCCAAAAAATTGGGTTTTCTTAAGTAACCTGGATAAATTCACTAATTAAAAGGCCTACTTCAACTGCAACCCCAGGAAGCCTTCTGGAGGCAGCTTTGGTGTTCTTGGCAAATCTCTGGGCAGGCTTTCCCATCCAACATGCAAACTGTGGAAATGCCTTAGTTATCAGTTCACTGCTGGGTATGTACTTTTCTTTTTTCTTTTCCTTTTTTTTTTGGAAAGGTAGATTAGAGTTTCCCTCCAACTTTTCTTGAGAAAAGCTGAAAAAATGGAAACTTCTTAAGTAATTGATTTAGCTTCCCTGAAGCTCCTGGTTCTTGGCAGGTCAGATATTGGAAACTGCAAAAAGATTCCTTTTTCTGTTGTGTTTTCAACATTTGGTTCTTAATCCATATAAAAGTGCAGTTGCTATGAGAGAATGTTGTTGGGTCACTCAACACAGGAAAGGCAAAGAATGATCTTATAACACATACACACCCTACAAGCAGTGGGGAGGGATGGGTGGGTCTTCTTATCTTTCTTGTATTTTTCTTCCTGAGAAAGCCTTGACTTATGGGAGTGGGGAAAGGGTGTGAGAAGACCTTGCGATGGAGACAGCTCAGGTCACCAGAATGTCTGCCTACTTGCTGCTGCGACAGGCAGAAGGCGAGGCTTCTTCCCTTCCTTCTACTTTTTGGTGTTGGGTACAAGCAGAGGGTTGCTGCAGGGCTGTGTGAAGACTCTCTTGAGACTTTTCACTGATGCCTTCTGTGTGTGGGTCCATTTCCCTTATTCCCCCCACAACCCCCGCCATTCTGCAGGCAGCAAACAGAGGCCCTGAGAAGCTAACCCTCAAAAATGGGACCGTGGCTGAAAGTTCCAATGAAGCCTCTCATTTCTGATGTTCAGGGTATACTCCACAGGTCTATTCCTGTTGACACATGGGATAGATGCTGCTCTAAATAGACCAAATAGCCATATTTTACTCACTAGTACTGTACCTGACTCTTCTATGGCAGAGGACATTTCTAGGAGAGGACATTTCTAGGACTCTTCAGAAAGGGGAGGTGATGAATTGCCTCTTGACATTGGGGGATCACTGTACTGGGCGACTGCTTTATAAACCCAGACTGACATTCCTGAATGATGGGTCTACACACAGAAGGAGAACAGATTGATTAAAGGAGGCCAGATCTCTGCCTCTCAGACCCAGTCTCAGAGTTTTTGCAAAGGAGAACACATGGACCTTCATCTCCCTTCTTTTGAGTTTCGGCATGAGCAAACTGAAGATGGGACTGACATTTGCTTCATGGTGTAATTATCAGAATTAACCAAGAAAATACATGTTATACTCCATGTAACATTCTCCATGGAGAATACATGTTTACTCTCTGTAAAGTAGAGCCTGGTGAATAGAAAGTGCTCTACAAATCATAATTATTGTTTTATTTCTTTTATATATGTTTTATTACCTTGTTTTGCCCTTGTAATTTTACTAACTATTCTGTTGGCAACTCTTTCTCCACTAGAGACCCCTTTTCTCATTCAAAGTCCCCTAATTACCTATTCTGTCCAAGGGAAGGTGTCACAAGGCTACCTCTCTAACAAGTGTTTGCCACCGAAGGCCAATCTCTCAGAATCCCCTGTGTGAGGGACGACAAGCCCTCAGGAGCTGGCACTCATGAAACAGCCTCAAGGCAGGAAAAAAAAGATAATCCAGTGTGTGCACATGGACATATGTGCGTGGGTGTGTGCACACGTGCATGTACAGGGTTTGTTAAGGGTTGAGGTGGGAGGAATTGGGGGGTTTAGATGGAGACGGTTAATTTTTTATTTTTAAGATTTTATTTATTTATTCATGAGAGACACAGAGAAAGAGAGGCAGAGACATAGGCTGAGGGAGAAACAGGCTCCCTACGGGGAGCCTGATGTAGGACTCGATCCCAGGACCTGGGGATTACGCCCTGAGCCAAAGGCAGACACTCAACCACTGAGCCACCCAGGCATCCTGGGAGGGTTAATTTAAAACCCAAAGATTTCTTGGAAGCAAAGGCCACTGTGGTGATGATTAGGGAATATTTGAGAAGGAAAGAGCTCCAGGGCGTGGGCAGAGTCACAGAGAGGAGTAAGAGGAATGAGGACTCCTTCCCCTGCTCCCCACCCTTTGCTCACACTACCTAAGGAAAGCTTCTGGGGTGTTAGGACAATCCAGGGCTAGCAATGGGGTGCTGAGAAAATCTCTGCAGTCACTCGCCACCTGGGTTTCTTTTACTCTCATCACTTGTATTCTTGTCTTTTTGCTCACGTTTTCTTGGCTGTGGCATTCTGACTGGTCTCCAGACTCCCATGGACCTCTCGCCACTCTCTTCCAATGTGCTAGCAATATTGTCTTTTCTCATATTTCTTGTTGATTATATTTTTTTTCAAGAAAGGGAAAAAAGTTTTCCACATCCACTCCACATATTCAGCCACAGTGCCTTGGATTAAAAGAGGTATTTCCTGTGAATTTGGTGTTTTTGTTCTGCCAAGCTCTAACCCTCTGCCACTAAAATAAAAACTGGAAACTCCCCTTTCTGAAGGGTCTCAACCTCTGTGGGGCTTCTATAAATCTCACTCTGTTTACTGCCCTGTTGCTCTAGGACTCTTGATTTCAAGGCTGTGAAGACAGCACAACTTCCCATCTAGAGGAGCTCATCTAACCACGACATTGGCCAGGACCCTGAGTGGCTAGGTGATTACAGAGGAGACAGGAGGCGATACAGGCCTAATTCTAAGTCCACTGACCCAACTTAACAAAGGAGAGGGCAGACATTTTAAAGTTCTTATAAAAAGAACTATTCTGGCATCTACACTGATTGTTTGTAGGCAATCCAAACAGTTTTGTGTGTTTAAGAACTCCATTCCATTTCTGGACTTCAATAGTCTTCTTTATGATTATTATTTAGAATTTCCCCTTCAAAAGAGATCTTTAGACAGCTAAAGCAGTCTTGAGGAAGAATGGAATTGGAGGTCTCACACTTCCTGACTTCAAAATTTATTACAAAGCTATAGTAATCAAAATAGTGTGGTACTGGCATAAAGAGAGACACAGGGAACCTGGGTGACTCAGGGGTGGAGTGTCTGCCTTTGGCTCAAATTGTGATCCTGGGGTCCCAGGATTGAGTCCCTCATCAGGCTCCCCACAGGGAGCCTGCTTCTCCCTCTATCTATCCCTCTACCTCTCTCCCTCTGTCTCTCATGAATAAATAAATCTTAAAAAAAAAAAAAAAAAAGACAGACACAGACCAATGGAATAGAGCCTAGAAGTAATTCCTTGCATATATGGTCAAATGATTTTTGACAAGGGTGCCATGATCATCTGATAGGGAAGGATAGACTTCTCAATAACTGGTGCTGGGAAAACTGGATAGGCATAAGGAAAAGAGCTAAAGACTTAACACCATATTCAAAAATTAACTGAAAGTGGATTAAAGACCTAAATATAAGACCTAAAACCACAAAACTCTGAGGAGAAAACATGAGGGAAAAGCTTCATGACACTGGATTTGACAGTGATTTCTTGGTATGACATAAAAAGCACAATAAATAAAGTAAAAAATTAAATTGGACTACATCAAAATTAAAAACTTCTGTGCATCAAAGGACACAACCAACAGAGTGAAAAAGGCAATCTAGGGGATGGGAAGAAATATTTGAAAATCATATATCTGATAAAGGATTAATATCTAGAATATGAAGAACTCCTACAACTAAACAACAACAAAAATAAATTGATTCAAAACCAGGTAAAGGATTTGAGGAGATATTTCTCCAATGATGACATACAACAAGCATTATGAAAAAGATGCTCAAGATTACTAATCATAGGGAAATGCAAATCAAAACCACAATGGGATGCTACTTTATACTCATTAGAAGGGCTACCACCACAGAAACAAAAATACAAGTATTGGGGAGCCTGGGTGGCTTAGTGGTTGAGCGTTGGCCTTTGGCTCAGGGTGTGATTCTGTAGTCCCAGAATCCAGCCCCGCATTGGGCTCCTTGTGGGGAGCCTCCTTCTCTCTCTGCCTGTGTCTCTGTCTCTCTCTGTGCTCTCATGAATAAATAAAATCTTTTTTGAAAAAGTAAGTATTGGCCAAAAAAAAGAAACGTGTTGGCAAAGATGTGGAGAAATTGGAAATTTGTGCACTGTTGGTGAGAAGGTGAAATGGTGCAGCCTCTGTGAAAAACAGTAATGTTGGTTCCTCAAAAACTTAAAAATAGAAGTATCAAGTGATCCAACTATTCCACCGTGATATATATCCAGGAGAATTTAGAGCAGAGTCTCAAAGAGATAGCTACACACTCACGTTCATAGCAGCATTATTCATTGCAGCCAAAAGATGGAAGCAATGCAAGCTTCCATGGATAGGTGAATGGATAAATAAAATGTGATATATGTACATACAATGGAATATTGTTCAGCCTTAAAAATGAGGGACAACTTGACAAATGCTACAGCAAGGATGAACCCTGAGGATGTTATAGGAAGGGAATAAGCCAGTCACAAAAAGATAAATACTGTGTGATTCCACTTGTATGAGGTATCTAGAGTAGTCAAATTCATAGAAGTAGGGAGTGGAAGGGTGGCTGCCAGGGGCTGTGGGGAGGGAGAATGGGGTATTGATATTTACTGGGTATAGAGTTTTAGTTTTGCAAGATGAACAAGTTCTGGAGGTGGGTTGTACAGGATTGTACATTCACCAACAGGGTGAATGTACTTAACACTCAACTGTATGCTTAAAAATGGTTAAGATGGTAAATTCTGTGCTTTACCATAAACACACACACACACACACACACAGTTTTTTTTGGTGAAAGCAATAGTTGGACCTCAAACAGACCAGGATTGAATCCTGTCATATCACGAATGTTAAACAAGTGGTTCAACCTTGGATAAGCCTCTATTCCCACATTTGTTAATGTAGGCTATGCATTTCCCCAGGGTTGCTGTGAGGATCAAATGAGATATTATTCGTGAAGCACTTAGCACAAAGTCTAGTACACAGAAGGCACTCAATAAATATCGGTTCCCTTTACCTAATAATATTCATGAGCACATGTCAGGGAAGACCCGCTGGGTTGAATGGAAATGAGGTCTACAAGGTCAGTTGTCAAGAAGCAGCTATGTGCACCTTGTGGGCTCGGCTGCTGTGGTCCTGCCAGCCAGAAGGGGTTGGTTGGGGTGCTGTTCACTGCAGATTCGACAGGCCAGTGATGTTTGGAAGCTGTGTTTCCGGTGCTTCCAGGGGGCTCTCCCAACTGATGTGGCTCCTTATCTCTGCTGACAGGAAGACAGAAATCCTCCCACACAGGTTTGCTTATTTACACTGGAAGTGCAAGTTGGGTAAGGGGCACGGAATTATTTAGATGTCCAGCCCACATACTGCCTTTTCTTTCCATAGCTGGTGCTTTCCAGTTCCCCCACAGAAGTTCTCATTATGCTATGGCTTTTGCTGGAACACTGGTGGTTTCCTAGAAAAGCTCAGCTTCTTTTCTAAACCTCCACTTGGCAATCTCACGATCTTTGAGTGACAGAGTTGGGCCAGGGTTCTCTGTCCTTGAACTCTGACGTGAAGACATTTAAAACAAAACATCAAAGTTTGAAGAAAGTATTTGAACGGACACCACTGCCACCTTGTCTATATTGGTTGGATGTCAGATGAAATGATGCTCTGTCTATTGCAGAAGGGTCAGTCAGAGCCATCTTGGGGTTCTCAGGGTAGCACGTTTCTATGTAATGAGGTAGGGAATGTTGTACAGAGGGAAGAGGGAGAAACAGATGAAAAAGGAACTTGAATTCTCTGGTATTCCTGGGCCAACCGAAGGCAGTGACCTCTAAGCTATGTAGAAATATCTGACTATATTTCATTAGTCAAGAGATTCTGAGATTTCCAAAGTCACCTCACCAATGAATGAGAGAGGTATGAGTTTAGAAGTATTATGAACCCTCCCTTTCTCTAAATCTTTTTAACCCTTCATGACCTGAAGTGCCCAAGATAATGTCTACCTTTGGACTTTTTCTCATTTATATTAAGCAATAGATAGTAAATTAATGAGTTATCTAAAACCCTTCCTTGGCTGAGTTTATCAGCTTCCTGTCTCTGAGACAAGAGTTGCTTGAGAGGCCCCTGGCAGGAAGAAGCAAAAGCTCAGAGTGGGTGTGTGAAGTGACATAGCAGAGAAAGGCAGGATGGCCCAGTGCTGGGGTCTCCACAGCATCATCTGAGGATGTGAATGCTTGGACCCTCCCCAGAGCTTCTGAATCAGAAACCTGGGGCTGTGCCCAGTGCTCTGATTTAAGAAGCTTCCAGGTGATCCTGATGCCCCTATAAGGTTAGAAACACTCCTTTACTGGTCACAAATCCCCAGTTTCTGTGTGCCAAGTACACATCGTGCTCCTGGCTTTGTTTTAGGTGTTTATATACTTTTATCTACTAATTACAGCAATCCTTTGAGGTTGAAAGCCTGCCAGTAACTCCTTCCTGCCCAGAGATGGAGGGACAGCTCCGGGCTGAGCCAGTGGTTTGAACTTTTCTCCCAGGACCAAACAGAAGTCATGACTGAGTTATTCTCCCAACCTCTGTGTCCTAAAAATGTCACTTGTTTTCCTCAGAGCCCCAAGGTATGAAAATATGAGCATATCATCACCTTGTACTGATTAATACCACATGTGATTATGAGAGGAGTTGTTAATTAATACCCAGGATACACTTAGCACAGTGCATGTTCTGAACATACTAAACTCTTCCCTGGAATTCTTACTCCCCCTCCCCCAATTTTTATTCCCAGGTCTTTTTTCTCTTTCTCACTAAAATGTCATTTCTACACCATTTCCTTCATTATAAATATTACCCATTTTTTCAAGTTCAGTTCCTCTAGAGCTTTCTTAAATGCTCGCTTTGGAAGGTCCTCATCCTTCCTTCCCTCTCTATTCCCACAGCCTTTTTATCTTCACAATTCCACAAACCCCATGATGCCCTCAGGGAGCCCAGCACATCACAGACAACCAAAATCACTTGTTGAATGTAGAAACAAACACCACATCGAAAAAAAATCATAGGCATTCTAGAAATATCAGTTTCTCTTATTAGTGTCATATATGAGATGTTCTAACTCTCTCACATTCTTTCTCCAAGTACAATCAGAGATTTTTTTTTTAATGGAGAAATTAGCCCTGTATCTAATACATTATGGGTATTTCTTTATTTTACTCTTTATTGTCAAGTTTCTCTTCAAAAAAGTCCACAAATGGAGATGATAAATAGGTTCCATCTTGTGTGCCCGTCCAGAAGTCTGGTTTGGAAGGCTGGAAGTCCCTTGTCATCCAAACTCCACTCCACTTTTGTGGTCCTGCATGATGTCTGGCCTGGATGAGGGCTCTCGGAGTTGCCATCTGCATACTGTAGGTCTGCTCATCCTTGTCTGCAATTGCCTCAACTTTCTTTGATTTACTGCCTCCCTCTATACCTCTTTCCTCTCTTTAACTACTCATCAGCATTAATCTATTCATAAATTCCCCAATGGGAATATAGTGGGTGCCTAACCCATGTGCCAGACATTTCCTTACTGCTGGGGTAAGGAACTGTAGGCAGAACAAAGACAGGAGCATGAAATCTCTAAAGAGCACCGACTGCCTCTGTGCCTTTGCCCACTTATAGGCCTGGAAATACCTGCTCATCCAGTCTCAGAAGCCTTCCTGATGCCTGCAGGTGGCACTGACCACCCACACGATGTCACTGTGCCATGCTTCTTAAGACCCAGATCATGGTGCCACATAATTACATAGGTTTACTCACCAGTCTCTCTGCTACCATCCAGTCAGCCCATCAGTGAGGAGAAGTACATCTTCTGCATGTCTGTCCCCTGGGCCTCCCTTCGTCCAGCAGGTTGGGCACTTAAGTATTTTTGAATGACTATGGATGGACTGTGAGATAAATAAGTAAATGAATTTCATAAATTTGGGCCAATGAGGGATAATGTATCATGTTTGTACATTTCTGACTTAATCCACCATTTTGCTGGAAAACAGTAGAGCTAAAGAGTTGTAAGTTGGGGACAACGTGTGATTTACCAAAGCCTTACTAGACCTACCTGATTTCAACAACTGACATTCCAGGGGTTATCACAGGAAGGTAATAGGATAGCAATGCTGTTTCAGCCAAATTTTTAACCAACCCCAGAGTGGCCCAGTGCAGAGACATATCATGAAGGCATGGCCTTCCTCTGGAAGGTGGAGGGAAATGGTGCTGTTGGAAGTAGGATTTGATTTCAAGTAGCAGCTGAACCTCAGTGATGGCCCCTGGCTCTCTGTGCTGGGAGAGAGTTTAATGACTTACAAGAGAGCAATGGGCCCAGAGAGTGAGTCATTTCCTCCTTCTGGCTCTCTGCGGGGTTGGCCTGCAAGACTCTGATTTGGAATGGATTTGGAGTGACCCCTGATGTGTTCTTACCCCCCACAAAGTAGCCTTAAAAAATATCTTTGTGCCTAACCGGACGTGAGTTAAACTAAAAAATGACTCTGTGCTAGCCAGTAACGTAGGTCATCAAGCTAAGGGGTGGGGGTGCAGCTGGTGAATGATGTTTGTGTTGTCTCACCAAGAGTGCCTCTTGGGGAGGGGAGAAATGTCAGGGAGGACATCCTACTAAGAGGGGCAAGCTTAGCCTCAGCCAAAGTTTCTTCGAACAGCTACTGAATGAGGCTGCATCACTCTGATGACTGCACTAGTGGGACCCGTGGGAAATGTGGAACCTTGCAGGAGAGCTAGACACACACGCATGCACACACACACTCACATGCACGGACACCCCAGGGTGGGTGCATTTTGTAAAGGGATTCTTTCACTGTCAGCACCTGACAAGTGCTGAACCTGAAGATTAGCAGGGTCAGCATGGTGGGGGGCAGAGGGGGCAGGAGAGGGTGGTGGGGATTGGATTAAAAGCACCTGCCCCCAAACACATTTCCTTGGTGACAACAGGTCTTGGTGACAATGCACAGGCTTCCTCATCAGCTGAGCATATCTGTGGACTAGGCACTGAGTTCACTGGGGACAAGGAGCCAGAGGAAGAGGGAGCCAGCTCTGGTTTGCTAAAAGAGATATTAAATTTCAACCCCTGGAGGAAAACAAAAAGTGAAAACGAAAAATGGAAAATGCTAAACCCCGGGGTTTATTTTTGGTGCTAATTTTGTTTTCTTAAAAGTGCATACCTGCCTTTGAACACTTGTGGAATGACGGATACACACGTTCCCATCACGGCTGCCTGGATGCCCCTGGGGCAGTGGGGCATCTCCTGGACTTTTCTTTCTGGACAGAGTGGTGACGAGGAGAGGGAAGCCTGACCCTCCGATCTGATCCAGCACAGCTGCATTTTCTCATTCCTGAGAACCGGACGAGTTTCCTGAGCCCTGGGCTGATACTCTGTACCATCTTTGGTGCAGCTGTAATTTTAACAGGGGGAGTCGACTTGAACCTCTCTAATCCTTACTCCAGACACCTTGAACTCCTGAGACTGGCGTGTATGCGTGCACGCATTTTTTTAAGGATTTTTCAGCTGTGCTTCTGAGAAAGTGGCTATATCCAAAGTTTAAAAAAAGAAAAAAAAAAAAAGGCAGGGAGGAGGTTAGTGACATAATTGCCTGATTCTGACCAGGAGATATTTCTGCAGCTTTAATATTTACAACAGCAAAAATAATGTTATTCTCCTAGGCTCACCTACTTGTGACTTTCAATTCCTGTTTCTTTTTCCGCGGCTGAGTGATTGGTACCATGTCCCCTCTTCTGCTCTGAACCGTGTTAGGATTAACTCAGAATTAAAAGTGTGAAGAAGCACCAGCGGGGGACGCGGGGAGAGGGTCTTGGAAAAACAATCGCAGCTAGTCGTAGAATTGCACAACCAACTTCAGATTTTTTTTTTCTCAAGACTTATATTTTGGGAAGGAGCTGTTTTATGAATGGATATAGACCTGACACACAAAACGCGTGGGATCCGTCTGAGGGCCTCGTCTGGGTCAGCTGTGACATCTGGCTCTTATGAATCTGGCATACTGTGACTCACGGATACACAAATAGTAATCCTTGATAGCGACCACTTGTGACTGCCGACAAACAACATCAAACGCCAGGGGACTGCTGTGGCCACCTCCACTGAGCTGCTTGGGCCACTGCTGCCTGCTGCTGTCGGGCGCGGGGGGGGAAGCCACTGGACCCCAGGGCTTCTGGCCCTGCTAGGACCCCAGGCAGCCCCCCTCCAACTACTAGCTCTACAGTTTACAGCCTGGCAGGGGTTGAGGGCATGTGGCCCTGATGGCAGATGGCTTGGATTTGAACCCCGGCTAAGCTACAGCTCAGCTGGGAAGGTGGCACATTTTCTAACTTCTCGGAGTCTCGGTTTCTTCATCTGTTGAGCAAGAAAAGTAAGACTTCATTAGAATAGTGAACATTTACTGAAACTTCCTATGGGCCAGGCACTGTTCTAAGCACGAAAGAGGCATTTATTTCAGTTAAAAATTTCTCAAATATGGTGTGGTTGGCCCTTTGGCCCCTGAAGACACTAGCACACAGCTGCAGGGATAGTAGGTCTTGCAGCCAGAAATCCTGCGCTCTTTCCTAGGACTCTAGAGCCGTGAGTCTCAATTAGGGCGAATTTTGCTTCACAGGGGATACCTGATGTCTGGAAACATTCCTGGTTGTCGTGGCTGGGGTAAAGGAGGGGTACTACGGGTAATTATAGGACTGAGGAAGACAGGGGTGCTCATCCTCCAGTGACAGGACAGCCTCCACAACCCAGGATGACCCAGCCTCAAATGTCAATAGCACTTGGGTGGAGACAGTGCCCTGGAGCCTGTCCTTGCAGTCATCACACTAACTCTAGATCGTACCCATTAGGAGGGGGTTAGGGAGGATAAAATGAAATGACGCATATAAAGCGCGAAGCACAATGCCTGGCACGTAGGAAGCACTCAGCAAATTCAAGCTGCTATTGCTGTTGCCAATGCTATTACTTGATTTTCATCCACGACTCCTTTTCTGTTATTAGCAATGTCTTGAAGGTTATCTGGACCCTGGTGTCATGTCGCTTTGCCTGAAGGGCCTGTGACATATAGTAAGAGAAAAAGGCAGATTTCCTTTCACTCCCTAGTGCTTGCTGCTGATGTTTCTCCCACCGGATGCCCTCTGTGGCCAGATCTACAGGGAGACAGGTGTCCGGCTTCACTTGGGACCTGCAGCCTGAAGCTTTGTTGGAGAGGTAGCTCACATTATGCTTCCTGCGAAAATCCCCTGGGTGGGCTGGGCTTGATGGTCCCCAGAATGGAGAACTAGCAGGTTCATCTAAGAATGGGTAATGCCAGTTGTCCAAGGGATTAGGAAACTAGTTTCATAAATGAAGGATGTCCGTGTTTTCTGGCTACACGTCTAGCTCCTGTTTATTTCTAGAATATCTTTAAAATTCTCTTCTTCCCTGGACATTGGAAAGTTGGGTAGATCAGGAGACAGTAAAGAAAAGTAAAGACCTGAAGGATCAGTAAATGCTGTACTTACTATAAAAGGTAATCTGGGGGAAACAACAACTTGACTTCTCTTTGTACCTCCGTCCAGTCCCCTGGAAAAGGAGACTGGAGAGCAATTTTGAGTCCCACATGCATATGTGTCACTTGCTGAGAGCTGCCTGGGAGCCTGTGGCTAAAGTACTCTTTGCTCTGTAGGCAGCCATCAGTGAGGCCAGCTGATGGCTGGTTCCAGATTCCTCTGGGCTACTCCATTGGCCACTCCATCGTGTCAGAGCACAGACATCTGCAGGCCACAATCCTTACAACTCCACAACTATAGTACGTTTTGGGCTTGGCACTGTTCTGGCCACACAACATGTATTGACTGATTTAATTTTCATAATAACCCAATAGGAGAGTTTCTAGTTTTATTACCATTTTAGATATGGGGAAACCAAGGCACAGAGAAGCTAAGCAATTTGCCCCCAAAGCAATTTGCCCCACAAAGATGAAAGCTGCAGACCTAAGAAATTAACCAGGGCAGCGCAGGGCCAGTGGCCACTTTCTCCACCACTAGGATGAGAGCTCCTGTACCTAGAAGGAGCCCGGTGTCATCTAGTCAAGGTGGACGAGGGTTCCACAGCTCAGCAAATCAAGGATATCAAGAGGCAACATTCATAACTGAAACATCTAAGTTGCCTGTATTCTTAATGAGCTTTTCTATATTTTTCAGAAGGGGAAGAAATTGGTGAAGGGGTACACACAGTTGTGGATGAAAGAGCCTTACATGAGCATGGTATTAGCTAGGAGGAAGACCAAGCAGAAGCTGTCACCTTGATTGGGATATGGGAAGGGAATATGGGGTTACAGAGGGAGTCTGAAGTGTTGGCCTGTAGCTGTGAGCTGCATCTAACTCTAGCGAGCTTTTTGCAAGTGCACGCCTTCCATGAGCCAGCCAACACGCGTGTTCTGTGCCACATGGCACCGGTCAGTGAACATGAGTGCCTCCGTGGTGAGGTACCACGACGGCTAACCGAGGGACTCACCACATAATCTGAGTATAAACGTCAGCCTGTTCATAGAGAGGTTGTTAAATACAGAAGTGCTCCAAAATTCTGTCACATGTTAGAGCTGGTTAGTCTACATTGTAGAAGATTCAAGGATGGGATACACTGTAGGGACTGAGTTAGAGGAACTGAAAGTTGAACCGATATCCCTGAAAATCCCTGCACACAGGTGAGGCCCTGGACTTCTGGCCTTCTCTGCTGACCACTTCTAATTAAACTACTGATGCCTACTACACTGTAATTAAGAGACTTTCAATCAGTTGATTACATCATCCGTCACCTGAAAATGCTGGTATTAGTCATTTACCAACCTGCTACCCACTAGACAGGAAAGGTTGGTGAGGGAGCTTCCTACATGCATTGATGTTCTATGGATTATCGTGTTTATATATCCAACAGTGTGTCTTGATCCTTAAAATTCTTCCCTTTATATGCTGAGAAGTTCTTGGGGGGCACACAAACCAGACCGTGTGTGTTGTGTTGTGGAGGATAATGAGATGAGACTCTCGTGCTGCTCTGTACATTTCCTAGGAGTGCCCATGGATTTGCCTTGCACAACCTCCCAGGCTTTTCTCATCCCTTTTGTAACCAAAGGTCATGTGGTTGCAAAACAAGCACCAGGACTAATGGGATGATCTGTGTGGTTCACTCACTGCCTTTTCTGCCTCAGAGGTTTCCTCTCAACCTTCCGCCAACTCCCAAACTCCCTACTGCTGTCTCCTCCCTCCTCCCGCCCCCATGATGCAGCACTGCCGCTCTCTGAGAAGAACCGCTATTTTGTGAAGTCTGATGCACAAGTACCAATCCTCTTCTTGTTGGACATCGACACTACTTGCCCTGTTCACCTTTTAATCATCTGTCTTTACCTTACATGACTTTACCCTCCTCTCTGATCTGTCATTCTTCTTGTACTGTCCCTTATGTCTTCCAGCAAAGACCCCTCAGCTTCCGAGGGCTCTCCATAGACAACTGCCAGCTGGGTCAATGCATTCCCCCAGTAATCTCGACCTCGTTTGCCCCCAGCTTAGTTTTTCCACCCTGCTGTGTGTGAATTCTGTACCTCGGCAAACACCAGTGCCATCTTCCTCATAACCTGGTCAGATGCCGGAGAATGAACTGAGACTCCAAGCTTTTCTTACTCCCCCCAATCCTGGGAGCTGCTGAGTCTGCTGTCTCCACTGCTGAATATATCTGGACTCTACTCCCTTTCCACAATCATTGCCTTGTTTGGTCCATTGTCTCTTCACTCTTACACAGCTGCCACAGTGTCCTGTGCTCCTGTTCTTGCCTCCACATCTCTCCTTTCAAAACCATCCTTACCACCACGGTCAGCCATATCCAGCTACGTGTGGTCATCAGGTCAAAGGACCTTTCATTCCAGATTCCAAAAGATGTCATGTTGTTTAAAGTAAATATAGTCACAATATAGAATCTGAGATAGTTGTTTTCAGTGTCTGTGCATGTACGCGTGTGCGCGTGTGCCTACACACACATATTCCCCATCTCAACTACTCAGGATTAAAGTGTCAGTTTGCAAGTTTCTAAAAGCTTTTTTTTTCATAGGGGGTACTCCACAGTAGAAATTGAGGAAATCAGACAGGCAGTTACATGGAAATTAAATTAAAATTAAATTACATTAAATTAAAATGTAAGCTCCTTTAAGACAGCTGCTCACGGTCCCTTGTTACGCCTCACAACACTTAGCAAAGTACCTTGTTTAATGTGATTGGGTTCAGACCCAGGAAAGAGAGAACTCGCAATAATCAAAAGCAGATGGGGGCAGCTAAACCTCTACAGGTTAAAATATGTCAGCCTTTGAGGAGAAAATGGGAGTGGATTTCAGAAGCAAAATATTTGTGTGTGATGAGTTGGAGTTTGGGAAGTTTTTATTTTTTGTGTGTTTTTTGTTTTGTTTTTTGTTTTCTTTCTTTCTGTCTTTCTTTTCTTTTTTCGTTTTCTATTTTTTTTTTTTTTTGAATGGAAAAAAAGACGCCCAAAGGAGCCAGGGAGACGCTAATGGATGAAATGCTTTGCACATATGGGATGGAAAATTGTGCTCAGTTAAGTCAAAAAGCAGCTTCTGAAGAACGTATTGTGGCTGCGGCTTCACAGGTGCCTGACCCGCTGGCCCTGCTACATCACTGCACCATGTGTTTGGCGCTGGTCCTCCACTCTAGCCGCCATGCAGGAAGATCATATTCAGTGAGGCAGAAACTTCTAGAACTGCTTGGAACTGCTGCTTATGCCAAAGAAGATCCCCTCCTTCTCACCCTTTTATCCACACACAGGAGCATTAAAGAACTAAACAGCTCTCATCTCCACTTCCTCCCAACCTCACTCTTGGCTCATCCTCCTCTGAGGAGCAGCTGTTTTTCAGCTGATGTTTAAGCACACACACTCTAACTTAAATTACTCAATTTCTTCATAAAGGAAAGAGTTCCTTTTCTCTGGTTTGTTTTAATTTCTCCTAAATATCATTCCTATAGGAGTACCTCACTTTACACATTTTTAACTCTCCTCAGGAACATATGGTTTATGCACTGCAGTATAAATCCAATATTTGCAAATTGAATCAGGGTTGAAATTCACCAAGAAAGGATGCCACTTAAAGAGACCATGTGGGGAACCCTTTAAAAAAATTGTTTTTAATGTTTTTTTCTTTTCTTTCTTTTTCCCCCCTGAAGCAAAGAATCCTTTGATAATGCAAATGATTGATTCTCTTCATTCTTTTTCCAGAAAACTACACTCTATTTTTACAAGCTTAGCAGACTTGATTTATGTGCATTGGGACTTCTCAAAATGGGACACCCACTTGTTCCCAGGCAAGTAGTTACTATTAGGCCAGGGGCTAGTTCTGTAGGATTCTCATTTTCCCAGCTTGTTCTTCCTCTTCAGAAAACGGTGACCGTTTAGAAATGTGATAAAGATATTGGGGTTGATATATCTAAACGACTGCCATCCCCTCCAAGTCACCGTGTTGAGACAACCTAGAATGTTCTGGCACTGTATGTTAGAGTTGTTTCTAGTTGCAGTTTGGAAGTGACACTGGACCCACAGTCTATGAGTCCACCATCACTGCATGCCAGTTCCAGGGACAGCTGTGGTTCTGCTGAGGGCTCAGGGCTTGATCATCAGAAAAGCTCATTTTCAAGACCAAAGCCTCTATCAGTGGGCCCCTAACTCCTCAGTGCTGCCCTCTGGCACTCACCAGGGCAGTTGTTTTCTTGTCTCTATCTTTCTTCTTCAGAAGCGTTAGACACTACATTTATAGTGCCTATTGTACACAGGCACCATGCTCACCAACTTACATACACCAATTCATCTGCACAGTAACTCGATGTAAGAGGTGCACAGTCAGAAGGAAGTTCAGGCACAGGGAGGTGTAGGTCTACACAGTGGCAGAACTGGGATTCCATGGCTGACCGAGCGGGTCACAGGACCACGTCTAACCCCACCCTGACCATGAGCAGTGTCAGCATGTCCGTGTCCTTCCACAGCAATAACTCATGTTTACTTTGTACTCAGCAGATAAAGGGCTTTGCTGTCTTGTTTTATTTAATGCTTATAATATTCCTTACCGTCCTTGCAATTATCAGTGTTTATAAGTGAGAAAGCTGGGTTATATCCAAGGGCAACAGAGCTATCAAGTTGGGGGAGAGGGCATTTACCCATTAACTTTACCCACTGTGGTGTGTATCGTTAAGCCGAACAAAAGGCAAGGATCAGGCCTCCATTAAAGGAATTTCAGAGGAGCAGGATGGGTAAGAGGGTTTTGAGGACAGCATTTAGAAGCACCTGAAATTTTATCATGCAAATCTGACTCTTCTTGTTGGATTCACCTCCTCCTCCAACACACACATGCACACATATGCACATACAGACATGTTCAGAACCATGGACACGTATGTCATGTACAGGCACACTGATGTGCACACACACACAGGCATGGACACATTCCATGTCTATGCACGTCCCCCCCCAAAAAAGCGGCTTCATAAAATAAAACTCTCCATTATAAAATGCAGAACTCTTACAGCAAGTTAGAATAAGCTGAACAAAACTCCACACCCACCCAAAACTCCAGCCCATTAGAATCCCCTCCCTCTGTGAGGCAGTGCTTGGCTGGCTTGAGTGCAAGGTGGATGGAATTTCAGAGCTTGTACCTGTTGCTGGAGGGGGAAGTAACTTGTTCAAGTACAGAGGAAGGAAATGCTACCTGGAGGGCATGGCTCCTGCTCCCTGTTGTCGAGTACCTCAGGAACATCACAGAGGGACCAAGAATCAAGTCAACCTCCATCCCTCAGGGACGCTCCTCCACACGTTTCTGTGTTCTCTATGCCAGCAAAGGGGGTCTCCCTCCATCCAAACATCTAGAACCTGAGCCCCAATGTGGTCTTCACTTTGAACTTCTCACTTATCCACACAGCCCTCAGGTCACTCCCTCTATCCACATGTTGGCACCCTACTGTCCTGGGTCAGAGCCTTGCCTTACCCGTCAGCAGTCTCCCCATGCTAGCCACTTCCATTCTCCAAACTGTCTGCTCTTAGACTCCTTTTAAAGGAAGTTTCTCACTTAGAAACTTACCAAGGCTTCCTATTCTGTATGAGGACATGTCCTAATTCCTTGGTCTAGGGTTTTTTCTCATCTCTCCCAAACTTAACTCCCCTGCTCACTCTGTTGCCCTTTTCTGCCACCACATACCCTGATCTCTTATCCCCTGGAGGACTTAACTTTAAACATGCCAAGAACTTTTATTTGTTGCTTTATTGCTTCGTTTGTACTTGCTGTTCCTTTGGTCTCCAGTTTTTCTCCAACAATTGAGGTCTCTTGTCTAAGTTTTGACTTCCATGGGCCTCTTCCATGAGACCTTCTCCAGTACTCCACCCCTAACATTATCACCTGAGAGCCCTTTAAGACAAGTAAGACACAATAATAACATTTATTTTTTCTTAAGATTTTATTTATTTATTCATGAGAGACAGAGAGAGAGAGAGGGAGAGAGAAAGAGGAGGCAGAGACACAGGCAGAGGGAGAAGCAGGCTCCATGCAGGGAGCCCGATGTGGGACTCGATCCCGGGTCTCCAGGATCAGGCCCTGGGCCGAAGGTGGTGCTAAACTGCTGAGCTACCCGGGCTGCCTACATTTATATTTTGCTGAGTGTGTGCCAAGGGCCTCTTTTAAACACTTTACACCTATTAACTCTTTTAATCTTCTCAACAATCCTGTCTTCATTTTATAAATGAGTGAAGGCACAGGCAGGTAATGGGCCTTGCTCAAAGATCATGGTAAGCGGTAGAGCCAAGAACTCAAGCCAGAAGACTGGTTCTATCTCATCCTTTTTTTTTTTTAAGTGCTTATCCCAGCATCAGCCAGCATGACAACTGGGGGGCAGGAAATGTTCTGTATGGAGTCTCGTACCTTGTAGCCCCTTATGCAAGGTGCTTTGGGGCATGCTTATGGCTGCAGGAAGATGTTCTGATGCTTAATACAAGTTTATGAAATAATTGAAAGAACATTTCTTGATGAGTCAAATCATGCCAGTTCCTGCTGCCTCGAGATGAGAGAGAAAAACCAAAGAGGGAAATTCTGTTCTCAAGGATAGCTTATGTTTGACATTTACTTAAAGGACGCTGATAGAAGAAATTATTATGACTTTTAGAGTCTCTATCAAAACAATCCAAGAGTCAGGTTGAGTTACATGGGGCCTCTTCAAACCTCCTTTCTTAATTTCGGTGTAAACTCCCTTCTCAAAGCCCTGTGGGACCCAAGTGAATTGTCCATTTTCCTGCACACACCATGTTTACCTTGGCATTTCCAGGTGGCTCAGGTCATAGCACAACCTCCAAGGTTCACCTGGGTCTTCCTGGAAGGTTATAATCTGGACTGTGCTTTATGTGTGTGCATTGTGTGGGGCTGAGGTGATGGTAGGCCCAGAGGGGACTTCATCAGTCTTCATTTCACTGCATAGAAATAATTAAGCCAGAATATTAATACTGTGGTAATTGCGTCCTCCTTTCGTGTTTACAGAGAGAGAGAAACAGCTGGGGTGGCTGACATCTGAAACAGGAGCGGCTGATGGTTACTCGTGCAGCAGATGGGCTTGGGTCATGAATAAGCAGCAAATGTGAAAAAGAGATTCACAGGGCTGAGACAGGCTTGCTTTGTGCAAAACTAGTTAACCCTTGCTGCTTGCCACCAGTCCAAGGCTTGGATTGCTAGGCTGTTGCTTTTTGCAGTCAGAGACCTGGTAGTACTGAAAGAAGCAAAACTGGACTGGGAAAGTGCAAGAGAAGAGGTGAACAAATGTGAGGTCAAACCACAACACACACCCTGCTATGAATGAATGGAAATGAAGCCCCTAGGCCTGCGTTCAAGCTCCTGGCAGGTGTGTAAATCAACATCTCGGAGACAGGGTGGCCCCACAAGGAATAGGGAGTTCATCAAATGGGATCCTGGACATAAAGTGATTTAAGAGGTGTCAGAATGTTCCCATTTCCCACCAATCGCTCCCTAACTTCTCATCAGTGCTTGCAATTTTATATTTAGGAAAGCATTCCTTCATATCACATAACTGAATGAGGCTCATTGAAATGCAATGACCCTGAGAGGGGTGACATTTTGAAACTTATCAGCATTTAACAGCACCATATGCAAATTAACTTGTGTCAGAGCCTTTCTGGACTTCCTCATTCCCAGCTCTCAGAGAGCAGCACCCTATGGAGTTGGACAAATGATGGGGGGAGAGGTTGAATTCAGGAGGGACCCTGAGCATTAAGAATGTCTTCAGCATCTGGTTTTCCCCAGCTCGGCCCCTTACTAGCCATGTGCTCTTGGGCCAAGAGTTCACCCTGGGATATGTAACCTTGCCAAGATGCAGGATCCTCATTTGAAAAAAAATCAGAGAAATAACAGGTACTCTGAATAGGTCATGGGACTTGTGCAAATAAGGCAGAGATTGTGAAGGCATCTTGAAAACTGTGATATTCATAAGGATAAGGTAGTGGTGATGATGGTTGGAGTCATAGTGTGGGTAGCAGGAGTTCTTACAATGAGAGGCATGGTGCTTTTCAACAACTACACATAATCTTTGGTCAGTGGGGTGGCAGTCTTCACTATAGGAGGCATAAAATGGCTAAAGAGAAACAATTCCTGAGTTGCAGCTATGGAGGGGATTCCTGTCACCATTACACAGAAAAGGGCATCAAGTTCATATTTCTGTTTAATATCAGGGATGGATGCTCTGACCTAATCTTCATCCAAGTTAAATCCAGAGTTCAGCTCCTTCCATGGCCACCAAGGGCAGGGAATCTTAGAGACAATTTAGAACCACACAGAAAGAAGACGAGCTAGGGAAGAAATAGGAGAGAATGCCAATCCAATTAGAGTAGGTCATCAATATTTCCAGACGGGACTGAGAGAAAGCAAAAATTATTAGCAACTCCTGATAAGTACTAACCTTAAAATTAACTTTGAACAACTTTGTCAGCAAGAACTCTGAGGAAAAGCTCTGATTCAATAAAATGAGGTCGTGAGGGAAGATCTACCAGCTAAGGGAAGAACCATGTGCTTTCCATGTGGAGGGAAATCAGCAGAACTTGATGGAACACAGTACAACACTAGATCATTCCCGGCCTAGGAGTTCCTCACAGCCCCTAAATGAAGAAGAACTGTGAGTTCACAGCAGAGCCACTTCTTTTTGATCAGTGATGAATTTATTACATATTAATTTGCATTGATTTGTACATTAAAATAATCCATTTCCATTTCAACAAATCTTTCATCTTCATAAGGTCTCAAGTAAAGGAACACTTGCAGGTATTTTTATAGGTAGACACAAGACCTGGTGGGTTGGACTGAGCATCATAATCAGGATGGGATTGTCTAGCGTGCGCAATTGCTAGCCAGCAGCTCAAGTATTGGATATTGCTTCACCTGGGCTAGCCGTTTGGTTTGCTTCACAAGACACAAACTTACACCCTGAGTTTTCTGCCAATTCCAGCTCTGAAGCTTTCACCATTTTTACCTCAAATCATCACTTGATGGCACTTTCCTTGTAACTCCACTTTTGTTGGCTCCCCATCTGGCATGACATGAATATGGCCACTTCACCACTTCAATCTCTTAACTACCCTAAGAAGGTAGTAATTGCTCTTGGGTTGGCTGTTATTCTGGATATCTTTCTAAATTCTCAAGTGAGTGAAACCTCAGAATTGCCTCCTGATTGCTACATTATTACAAAGTTGGTGTTCAAGTATTCCCTAATTTATTTTTCTATCTTCCCCTACTCCTTTCCTTAGGACTTTTTCTTGTCATTTTCCTTATCATAGAGCATGTTTTAGTGGATCCTCTTGCACGTGCCAGTTTAGGGCTCCAGACTTTTCCAAAAGGCCCCACAACCAAGTCTTAGAGTCATCAGATGGTTTTCATGCATTCTTATAATCAGTTATCTTCAATTCTCACCCAGGATACTCCTTCTCCTGCTTTAGCCCTTCCAGTGTCCCCTCTTTCATTCTCTCTGATTCTTCACAGGAGCCACACTCACCATTGAGATGCTGACATCCTTGGGGGTGCTGAAGCTTAGCTCTGTGGTGGGTTTCCCATATGTCAAAGCTGCTCAGAGTCCCTTCCGGGAATTAGAAAACTGTTCCTCATCTTACTTTTGAGTTCCCCTTAGAGCAGAATCCAAGTCAAATTTTTGGTTCCTCAAATTATTTAGAGTATTTAGCAATCATACATCCTTCTCCAGAAGTGAGCAAAACATGATGCCAAGTACCTGCCACATGAACCTCATCCGAGGCCATCAGCTATGGCAGTCCTTCATGCACAAATCAAAATGCATCATCCATGTGATCCCACCAGCTGGTTATACCTGTAGGCCAAGGATGGGCATCAGGGACAAAGGTAGCCATCCAGACAGTAGTCAGCCGATTGGCAGACTGGGGGAAAAGCTCTGGTATGGGCCCTCTGTACAAGACAGTGACTAACTACATCATTCCTTGGGGAGTTTAAACTCAAGCTGCACAGTTAACTTGATGACTGTACAGACAAGGAGACAACACAGGAGCACAATGGCAGAGCCCTGGAGTAAAGAAAACCACGGGCCTTCAGCTCAGGGAAAACCAGGCAGCAAGGTCTGTGTTTTGTCTTATTATAATATTTCAGTCTGGTAAAGAATGGCCCCTTCCCTTTGCATCCTTATAAGAAGCAGCTCCTAACTAAAGTAAATGGGGTACATCTGCTCTCATCTGAAAGATTCCAAAGACCTGACTCTTCTTCCATTGTCAAGGAAGGAAAGCCAGTGTCCCCTCTCCCACCTTCCTGCTTGAAGCACAGGGACTTAATATGTCCTCAACTAGGCTGCTCCTGGTTTCCTTAATCCCTTTGGTACCAGAAATTAGACCTCACAAAGGAAAATAAAAGCCTCAAACACACCTAGTGCAAAGCTGGTCCCCGTCCGGGTACTGTCCCTAACTTCTCTATGCCATCAAACTCTCCACCAAAGCCAGGGAACCAGGAACTTTGGGTTTAGGTAATGACAGCAGAATTGGGCCCAAGCTGAGTCAGCCACAGCCCTTGGCATATCCCCAAGTGAAAGGAACAACTGGTTGAGGGTTACTTAAGATAGGAACTCTTTAAATAGTTTCCCGCTGGGGATGCTCTGACAAGCCAGCCAAAGTGCCTCCTTTCCCTTGCCCCTCCTCATTCCAACAAATGACAAAGTACGGGCTGTTGCCTCCAGGTGAGCAAGGTTCTAGGGAAACAAGGAAAGCAAACAAACACTCAATGTGGTTGAAGGTTTCCCAGGCTCCATTTCAAAGGCAGTCCCTTATGGCTTTGTTTGCTCCTGTTTTTCCCAGCATAGGTGTTTGATATCACACAGACCTATTCTGAGATTTCCAAGAGAGGAGTATTCAGTTTACTGCGGGCAGCCAAGAGTTTCCTAGTTTGAAAAGGGGAATAAGTTACCTGTCCACTGGGTATATTTAAAAGCCCCCAATTGTGCTGGTATCAAGGCACTGATAGGACATGAGAAAGTTCGAACCAGGTATCTACAAAAAGCACCTATTGCAATGACCTTTTCTGAGACAACTTAGCATTCTCTGTCCTTGGTTGATAGGCAGCCTCCTCAACCGGACATCACTCCCCTTTCCCAGCTTCAGGTGTGGCAGGAGATGGGCAGACCATGAGGCGATTACCAAGAAAGGTAAATTTGGAAAAGGCTAAACACATTGTAGAGAAAATACAAAGTGCGAGGTTGCTACAATATTCCATGTATCACTCGGGCTTGGCAAAAATTTGGAACTCTCAGAATACTTCCCCACTTTGCCTCTGACACAGACATGCTTAAAACCTCAGAGAAACTTTTATTTTTGCTTAACTCTAGCCTAGGCAGGTACCAAAACATGCAAGCATCCGTTGTTATGAAGAAAACAAGAAAAATCCATCTTTAACTGGGAAGAATAACATTTAAGGAAGTTTTGAACACATACAAAATGTATGGGTCACACAGGGACAGAGATGAGAGGGATGGAGGCCCCAGAGAGGGATGGAGGCAGGACCTGCACTCAGGGTCCTGTGCTGCCTAAAGCAGCCTGGGGCAGCCGTCAGGGATGAGAGCAAGGTCTTTTTTTTTTTTAATAATAAATTTATTTTTTATTGGTGTTCAATTTGCCAACATATAGAATAACACCCAGTGCTCATCCCGTCAAGTGCCCCCCTCAGTGCCCGTCACCCAGTCACCCCCACCCCCTGCCCTCTTCCCCTTCCACCACCCCTAGTTCGTTTCCCAGAGTTAGGAGTCTTCATGTTCTGTCTCCCTTTCTGATATTTCCTACCCATTTCTTCTCCCTTCCCCTCTATTCCCTTTCACTATTATTTATATTCCCCAAATGAATGAGACCATATAATGTTTGTCCTTCTCCGATTGACTTATTTCACTCAGCATAATACCCTCCAGTTCCATCCATGTCAAAAGCAAGGTCTTAAGCCACCTCCTGGCCTCCCTCCTCAGTAGTGGGCTGCGTCCTCACCATTTCCTTTTGTCCAGAGGCCAGCACTGCTCACCCCAGTAAGCCTGCTCTCAGAAATCCTTGGAAAGGTAGAAACAGCGGATAGAGTATAGGATATCATTTGACCACCCCGTGGGTATTTGTATTTAAAAGAGGAAATGGTTTTATCTCCAACTGAAAACAGTGCCTCAATTTGAGGTCTTAATAAGGGACTTCTAGGAAAAACAAACACAACGTGGGCAATGGTACCTGCCTAAAGATTAGCTTTATATAGGTACTTTGTTCCTGGAATATGAGGTAGCATTGTTAGCAAATTCTTAAAAAAAAAAAAAAAAAAAAAAAAAAAACAAAAACAATGAGCCAGAGGACAATGAAGTCCTTCCTTTGTCCACCAGCTACCACTCCATCAAAGCCCAACCCCAGGCCACATGCAGAAAAGGGCCGTAGGCAGTATGCCTGGCTCGGATAGCAGTATACCATCAGTTTAATACAGCGCCTTCTTAACTTTAGGCCACCATAAAGCGAGACTGGCAATGGCAGCCAGGGTATGCAAGGTCTTCACATCCACTGGCCTGGTGTTTGAATGATAGACAATACCTCTGCATCAGGCGTGGGAATCCCTTACCGACTCTTGCTATCAGTAAATGATTCATAAGGCCTACAAAGAATATATTTCTAACCATGTAGCACACCATTAGAACCACTTGGATGGATGCCTGTGCCCTGGGCATGTCCAGGTAATGCTCTTCTGAAGTAAAACACAGCCCAGGCAGAGGGAGGAGACCATCTGGGAAGTGGGCCCAACCACAGAGTTGGCACCATGCCCCTCTACTTGTGTGACCTGCAATGTGGGTCTGCAGTCAGCCAGGGATGCCAGTGCAAGTCAGCAAAGCTAATGACCATAGTGGTTACTGTGTGTGGACACCCTTTTAGGGCTTTTATCTTGATGGTATCACATAATCCTCATCTTACAGATGATGAAACAGGCTTAGAAAGGCCAAAGTATTTGCTTAGCTATACACCTATACATACTGATGGAATGAATGTCCAATAGGATGCCAGGTGTTGAGAGAGTTAAAACACATAAGAGAGAGACTTAAATGCATAAGAACAGCATCTGATCTCAAAGTTACAAACCTTTAATTTGTCCCCCTAGATGTTGTCTAAGCCTAAGAGACCAGAGGAAGAAGATTCCCCTCAACCTCTACTGGAGTTAAGGTGACCGGGGAATCCACAGAAACAAATCATGTCCAACTAAATTTGGTAGTCCTATTTCAAACTATGACTCTGAAAAAACCTTTTCAATTTGAGGTGAACTTTAAATAAAATACATAAAAGTACAACTATCTGTATGTTTAATAAATTCCATTTATTAAAAGTAAAAATGTATGCAATAAAAACTCACATGTTTATGTACATTCAATGTATAATTTGATTAAAGAAATAAAAAATCCTGACACTTTTAGGTTGTTATGTTAGTAGGAGACAATATAAAATGACTAACTACAGTTTTGCCTTTCATTTATCTTACGGATCTTTCTTGAATAAAAAAAATCAGACAAATTAAAAAAAAAAACTTTTATCAGTAATAAAAATTATCCATAACTACAACACCTACATTTAACAAATAACATTCTTAAATTTTTTTTTTTAATTTATTTATGATAGTCACACACAGAGACAGAGAGAGGCAGAGACACAGGCAGAGGGAGAAGCAGGCTCCATGCACCGGGAGCCCGACGTGGGATTCGATCCCGGGTCTCCAGGATCGTGCCCTGGGCCAAAGGCAGGCGCCAAACCGCTGCGCCACCCAGGGATCCCCATAACATTCTTTATAATGTTCAAACACTGAAAATTTTCAAAAATTGTTGGAAAATACCTTTGTGGGTTTTTTTTAAGTTAAAATGGTTATATTTGAATTTACTTATTCAGTTGGGCCAATTTTTATTGTTTTACACAAAGCTGCTCTGAACCATCTTGTACTGGTGTGTTTATACCTCTGCCTGTATCCTCAGGATGTATTCTAGAGCAGAATCACTGGGTCAGAAAGTCTGAACTCTTTAAGGCTCTTTAAGGCTCTTGACACTTATGATCTAATTGCTTTCCAGAAAGGTTTAAACAGTTTGCTTTCCCATTAGCAGTTTGCAGGAGTGCCTGTTTCCTGTGGAGACCATTTGCAACTTATTTCTTGCCCTGAGAATGATCAAACTATCTCCTTTTGTTAGGATTCTGTTAGTAAATAAGTATTTTCCTTATTGAATTGGAAAAAAAAGGTTAACATGAAGAATATTAAGCATCAGATATTTTGTAACTACCCCCGCTCCCCGTTGATGCTTATCTTTACGTTTTCCTGAGATGTGTTATGTATAGTCCAGGTAACCTACTGATCATTTCCTGAGTAATATCCTTCTACTTTTTCTTCTTTTTTCTTTTTCGTATTGCTTTTAATTTTAAAAACTTTGTAGCCAAGATCGGCTACATATTAAATGTTAAATTTTTAATAAATAAAAATTCATTTCATTTCCTTGCAAGTCATCAATTTCATAAACTACATTTATTGAACAATTCCACTGATTCATCGATTTTTACACTGGAAATATACCACTTGCATTATTGTTGTACTCAAATCTACCTTACTATCTTTCAGCAGTTCTCATCTGCTTTTGGGACTTTAGAACCATTTGGTCAAGTTCCAAGAACAAATGAAGAAATATAATTGTTTCTGGAATTCACGCAAGTATCAAATCTATAAATTATTGGTCTACCTACCTCTTTGCCTACCTACCCAGTTTTGCAGCTAATTTTAATTAGAATGCCTTTACTATTTCATCACTAAGTATGATGTTTAAAATAGATGTTCCTGATTATGATAAGGAAGTAGCCATCCATTTCTACTTAAATCTTTTATTTAAAAACATCACATATGGTGTTGGAATCTGTCCAGTGCATTTCAACATCTATTGAGATGATCATATGGTTTTCTCATTACTCTCCTATATGGACTCTTATTCTAGTTAAATGAACTTGCTTGCTCATTTTTTAAGTTTTACACTTTTAGGGGTAAGTCCCTTACCCACCTTTTAAAAAACTTGATGTTATTCTATATTAGTCAAGATCTCTAGATGCAAGCAATGGAAAACCAACTGCAACCGGCAGAAACAGAAAGGGAAATATATCTGATCACTTAACTGAAAAGTCTGAGAGCGGTGTTGAGGCAGAAACCCAAGGGGTGTCATGAAAGCAGCTTTGCCTCTCCTCATCTCTGAAACTTTAGACTTCTATCATCCCACCTGCAAGTACAGGGGGAACAGAGCATTTCTTTGCCAACAGCTCCAACAGAGTCCTAAGCAATTTTCTCTTTGATCCCAAAGTGCTCACATGTTCAAGCCTGTACCAATCATGGTGGCCAAGCAAACCTGATTGACTGAGGCTCAGGAAACCTGTCTACACTGAGGCAGGGAGTGGGGTAAACCAAGAGTAGGAGAGGGTTTCCACAGGGAATATTAAGGTGCTATCACCAAAAGAACAAGGATGGAATCCAGATGGATATACACATTAACTGTCTGCTATCTATCCTTCATAGCTTGAAACCTTCCAGGACTGAAGATAAGAAGTAACTGTCTGGCTATCTTCTGACCATGCTGTTTCTCCATTCTCCCCAATTTACTGGGCATTCACTCCTTTTAGTGTGGTGGCAACTCTCCACCAGTCATCATGAAACTAAGCGTTCTAACACCCCAGAGCTCAGTCTGATTTTAGCCTGAGTTGATCCTCTGGCTCAAGGCTTGCTCGGCATTCCTCTTAAGAAGGTGTCCACTGTGAGTAGGTCCTGGGGTGCTGCTGCCTACCACACAGGCCATGGAGTGGGACATGGTCTCCTTGGCTTCTCCACTTAGTACTGCTCCCATAGACAAGTGCTGATGTCTTCTTCAGGACAAGGATTCAAGGGCCGATCCCAATATAGGCACAAGGGGCATAAAACCAGAAGGACATTACACTGGTTCCCATGAAATCCTTCCCATCGTGGTTCCTGATTCACGGTATTGATGTCCTTATTGAGGCTGTAGGTTGCAGCTTTCCTATTCTTTTCCAAGCTTAACCACTCCCCAGACCTTTTTCCTTCTTCCACCACTCTGCCTCCCTCCACCATTCTTTACAAAAGCCCCACTTTTTTTGGTAAGTCTCAAAAGGGAAAGAGAACTGACACTAAATGGAGTGCTTCAGAGCCCAGACTGTACTTTATAGCAATTAATAAGAGGTTCTCTCTGGGGACCTCCACTTCACGGGGCTCCCACCCCTATTTCATCATTTAGGACATTTCAGAGGATAACAAAGGGAAGCCTGCTCAAGGCTGAATGCAAACCACTTCCAATCACATTTATTTTATTTATTTATTTTTTAATCAAATCACATTTAAAACATAAAGTCAGTTAGAGGTAAATACTTTATCCACCTTATAGAAATGTTGCAAAAATTATAATTTAAGATTGAGAAGCCAAACAGGCTTTTCAGGTAAATCAATCACTGAATCACTGAATCAATCAATAAATCAATCTGGCAGACAGAGTTGAAACTGCCCTTTGAAAGAAATAGGAGTGTAACTGCCAGGGATGATGACACCCATACTAGTGAAACACATAGCAATAGGGAGAATGCTACTTTGTGTGCTTTAGGGTAGGGCTGAGGTCAGCTGCTCAGAAGCAGTTTGATGCCTGGAGGCTACGGGTGGGGAAAGAGATAGAAAGGGGCTGGTGGAGTAACCCAAATAAGTTTGCCAAGGTTCTAAGCAGGGTTTGGCAGCTTAGGCTAAGACTGCCTCAGTTCAGTGCTAAGAATTACAATTCCTTCCTTGTGAATCTATTTGTCTTGCACTGAAACCAGGAGAGGGATTTGGTGGTTGTCAACTGCTTGGAAACCAGTAAATATTCTTTACTTACTTGGTTTCTCTTTTCTCTTTCATCTTTTGTCTCTGCTTTCCTTTTCCTGAAGGCTTGTTATTCCTCAACCAATCGCCACTTCTAACAAAATGAGTTGAGGGTTGTAGGCAAAGTGCAGTCACTATGCTGGCCCCACAAAAATTCACTATTGGCATTTCCTACTGTAAAAGTGCACAGTGGAAGAAAATGAGCATCCCTTGACACCATGCTCCATCTGTAGAAAAGAAGAACAATCTGAGTTGATTCTGTGCCTTTTTGAATCTGCTTGTCCTACTCTATCTTGAAATAGAAGATGTATATAGTCCTCTCCTGTGGAGGGATGTTGTTGTTTTGCATAAGTAAAAAATCTTTGGACATTTGGTCTAAGATGCTGTGTAGTTTAAGAGGTAGTTACATAATTTTTTTTTAAGATTTTTAAAAATTTATTCATGAGAGACAGAGAGAGAGAGAGGCAGAGACACACGCAGAGGGAGAAGCAGGTTCCATGCAGGGAACCTGATGTGGGACTCGATCTCCAGACTCCAAGATCATACCCTGGTCCGAAGGCAGGCGCTAAACCGCTGAGCCACCCAGGCATCCCCCATAATGTTTTATATTATTATGTAGTTGTCCACAATCTTATCATTATTCCTCCTTTTCATCACACTTCAAACCAACAGACATGATAATTGTTATAATGCTCTCTTCTGTGAGAAATGCTAAGGGAATATGGCCTATTGATAACATTAGCTCAAGCAATCTTAAGCCTGCAAGGATGGGCTTTGTCCAAGGTGGCACTACTGTCCATACTCACTGAAAAGTTGAGAATTCGGTATGTGTGAATTCCAGAATCCTACCTGACACCACCCCCCCCCAAGACTCCCTCTGCTCTCACTTTCTATATGAGAATGTGCACATAGCAACCATGCCAGAGGCTTCTGCAATACCTTAAATGTATTTGGTTATTAGATGCCCTTCGATCCTTTGAGGTGTTAGATGCCACTGGCACAAGAAATTTGATCTGATTTGGAAATGGGCCATGAATTCCCTGTTCTTCCCTCTGAAAACTCCTCAACACGGATGTTATGACAGAGGATATTAAAAGTGCACCCTGCCTTGAAAGACGGCATTTGTTTAAAAGTATGTAGAAGCTGTTCATTTTGAATTTATAACTTTTAAGTAAAAATAAATTAATAAGTGGTGGAGAGGGACTATCATACTATTCTCATTGAGCCACTGTCCATTGCATCATTCCAAGTAGTGAACACGCAGGGATCCTTAATCTGTAGGCCATAGGGCCCTAGGAAGGCATAAAATAATCTCAGAGGAAGGTAGATTTAGTTTGGAAAAAAGCCCATTCGGTAATGTAACATCATTTTATATTGGGCAAATGATGCTCTACAGTACAAACTCAAGAAAGTCAAGTTGGTCAAAATTGTCTAGCCAATTGGAGAATCACAGAAGGTAAAGGGATTCTCAGGCTGCAAACTGACAGAGTCCCAGTAGTGGTCTTATGTATGTGACAGAGACAAAGAGAGAAGAGGAGATAGAAAGTGAGAGACAGAGAGAGAGAAGAGTCTATATGGTTTTAAAAGCTGCTAGAAACCTCTATTTCCTTTCTAGAGTTGTTAACTTTTCCGGAACTGCTGACAAGAAAGACCATGTGTTATGATATTTCTCTGGGAAAGGACATATATCTATTGTGTGTGCGTTTGTATGCACCCCACACAGGCATAAGTGGCTTATTTTACCATGACAGTGGTGCAGGGTAAATTACTGCTCTAAGATAATTTATAGACAGTGGTTTGAACCTGAAGGTTTCTTTTCCTTGTTTGGGTGATGGACTCTTAGATATCAAATTTCCTCCGTCTGCACTATTGTCCCATGAAACTACTTGATTCTAGTGAATGCAGAGCTTGGCAGTCCTTGATGAAGCATATTTATGAGTTAAGTCCAAATGAATCCAAAACATATGGATTAAATTTCCCTTGAAATATCTAAATTAAAGGTGGAAAGCACTTCGAAGAATGCATTGGGGATCTACTATTCCTTAGGCCAATTTTAAAGGTTGAGCTATTTTTTCCCAATCAAGGGCGTTTGCCCATGTGGCCCAGTACTCAAAGGTCTCCATGTTAGCTCTTCTGTGGCTACTGTTATCCCAGGGCAGATGGACCTTGCTATTCTAAGAATGATTCCACCAAGATTGAGAGAGCCATGAATCAGCTGAATAGGGAATGCTTTATTGAGTGATACAGCTTAACGTCTCTTCCGGGCTCCTGCCTCATCCAAACCCTTAAACACGATTAATGCCAAATGTACAGGAATAAAAAGAGAGTGAGGAAGGCATCCAAAAAGCATTTCAAGGTAGAACCAAGGTGGTTCTCCTTCCTAGAAGCCAAAGTTATACTGAATGTAGCTCAGTAATTTTTTTAAAAGAAAAACAAAACAAGAAAAGCTATTCAGTCATCATGGTTTCTTCATTTACAGATAAGTCAATATCTCTTAATTTTTGGAACAATTATATGACAGCTGCATATTTATCCCATGATGATACATTTGCTTTGCATTTAACATCTCAAATTGAAATAGTAATAACTTCAATTAAAGGTATTTCAGTTAGCTCCTGAAGTTTTTATCTCCTTCTCCCCTTTCTCCTCCTTTGTCCATACTAAGGATCATTCAAGGATCTCAAACCATTATAAATCTGAATAAAGTTACTTTTAAAATCGCCAAACCTTTTCTACATATGTTTGCCTAGGCTTGAGAGAAAATGCTTCTTGTATATTTTCTTGTCATCACAGGAACCATATTTGTTTGTTTGTTTTTAGAAGCATGAGATAATTTTCTTTCTGGGCTTTGGCCTCAACAGACTATTCCAATGAGGTTTAGGCCTATCTACAAATGTGCTGGAATTCGAAAATTGATATCTGGTAACTTGCTCTATCTATGACCAAAGACAGTATGTTTTCACTGCAAAGAGTCTAACTTTCCTCAGACTAATGCCCTCTTTGAGGTCAGTAAATCACCAGAAATCAATGTTCTCAAAATCTGACCATATGTACATTTTTTTTAAAGATTTTATTTACTTATTCATGAGAGACACAGAGAGAGGCAGAGACACAAGCAGAGGGAGAAGCAGGCTCCACGCAGGGAGCCTGACGTGGGACTCGATCCCGAGTCTCCAGGATCACACCCTGGGCCGAAGGCGGCACTAAACTGCTGAGCTACCCGGGCTGCCCTGACCATGTGCACATTTATTGGAATCCAAGGTTGTAAGAGTTTCATTGGACTCAAGCACAACCAAGTATTTAGGGCATCAAAAGTGCTGGTTCTGGTTAGTGCTTGGCTCATACAGTCGCAACTGGCTCAAGGCAACTGGGTATAATTTTAATATACTAAAAGGAAAATACATTTTTCCCTCTCACCTAAAGGAAAGAGGAGAAAATGTCTGCACTTAGTGACAATTTTTTTTTTTTACATCTAATCTTAACACTCAAAGTCCTTATGGATCTATATATGTATTTGGAGAAGTGGATTTTTAATAAACTGACATTGCAGAGCAAAGAAATTTAATAAATTTTGATCAGAAGACACGTTTTGTGGCCAGAAATATCTAATACTGTTGTTTATATCCATCAAATGAGCAAGGTAATAGCTAGCTGTTCCCTTTCCTATGTAGTCATTACCCTTCTGTCTACATTTTTTCCTGGTCAACATTGAATATGGGGGAAATTATGAAAACAGTGGAACAGATGATGCCCTTATAATGTATTCCCAACAACCCTCAAGTAACAGTTCAGACTTTGGTCTAGAACAAAGCAATACCTCTCCTGAGTCTATGAACTTCCCCAGAGAGCCTGAGTGTTTTAATAAGAAGAGGTCATCCCAAATAGAGATGCTAAATGTATGATGACTGTTTAGGGTGTATCTGTTCTGTGCAGATATTTCCTCCATCCTGTCATCATCATCCAGGCTCTCCGGGCCAGACCTCCCTGTGCCTTGACCCCCTGGCTCTCTCCCACAGGCTTTAAATCTGGCTCAATCTTGCTCTCTGACTGGAGGGAGCAATGGGATTCTCCATTATGTATTCAAGACTCAACATCTGGCTTTTCCTCCATGTTTCTCTAATCAAGTAATTGAAAGACAACTTTTATGTTGGCAAATCGAACTTCAATAAAAAAAAAAAAAGACAACTTTTAGTGGCAAACTAGTCTCAGAGAGAGTACTGATATTTCTCTATTTCTTTTTGTCACACACTGAGCATTATCCTTTGAGAAAGAAGAGGTAAGATAAAAATCATATCTTTTAAAACAACAAAAGACTATTTTTACATACAGATGTGAGTCTGAAGAACAGTGAAACTTTTTTTTCACCTCATGCCCTTTGTTCCAAGTACATGGTGTGTGTGTACACATTTTCATTATGGACACAACTTACTTTCTTCTTTGTACCAATAGACCCAAATTACTTTAATTTGGTCAATAGCTGAATAATTCATTTTATTTAAAGCAGTAAATGTTGGGACGCCTGGGTGGCTCAGTGGTTAAGCATCTGCATTTGGCTCAGGGTATGATTCTGGGGTCCCAGATCCAGTTCCACATCAGGATCCCTGCAGGAAGCCTGCTTCTCCCTCTGCCTATGTCTCTGCCTCTCTCTGTATCTCTCATGAATAAATAAATAAAATCTTAAAAAAAAATAAAGCAGTAAATGTCATGAACAAAACTGGCTATATCAGATGGAGAGATATATAATAGATACAATAATAGACTGAAAGGTTTGTTTTATTTTGTTTCTTTCCTTTTCACACCTACTTCTCAAGATTGGTGCTTGATCCAAATAGTCATTTGTGATTCTAGTGTGGACTTTAATGATATTATGTGCCCAGCAGAGCAAGTACCCCTGCTTCAAATACTGACAAAAAATATAAAGTTTCTATCTTGGTCAGTTTGTCTGCCTTTGCAGAGATTCAGTGAGTTAATAGTCAATTGTCCCTGTGCTTTGTCATTAAAATTAACTATTGTTGACTGCTTTTTATTCTTCTTATAGCCTCCAGGCAACACTTAATGAACAAGTCCAACCAACGACAGTGGCCTTAAGTCTGACTCACAGTGGCCACACAGACAAGTTCTAAGTAATTTATTCTTGAGACTGACTGCAGTTTCCCAAGACAGATTTTGCTGGACTCCTCAGACATGTATTACAGAATAACCAAAAGTTTTCAGAGATGTGGATTAAAAGTCGGCCTCCACCCCTATGAGCCCTGTGATCTGCAGTAAGTTCAAGCCACTTTCCTAAGACCCTATTTTCACCCTTAACAAATGCCAATCACAGAATCTGCATCTTGAAGTGGGGATGATGATGAAACGAGACAAGATGTATAAAGGGCTTGACCAAAAGTAGGCTCCAACACATGTTGATCAAACTTCTCAGCAGTAGTGGACTAATTTCAAATCCTTTTGCTTAGCATTTTATTCTCTTCCAGTATGATGCAGAGAGCTTGAGGCAGGTACAAAGTTTCTGTTGTTGCAGAATTTGTTTGATCTGCCTACTTTCACCAGGTACCAAAGATTGTTTACGGCAATGTTTGTAGGTCTGGCCTGCCTTAATAAGGACAGGAACTAGCATCTTTAGCTTTCTACTTCCTCAAAAGAATTAGAAAACTTGCTCAAGCGATTGGAATGGGCAAAACGGTCTCAAATGTTCAGTTACATCTTGTAAATACATAATTGTACTCTTGACAGATAAAAATCACTTGATCTAAATATGTGTAATAGAATTACTACTACCATACCTTGAAGTGTGCATAACCAGATTGGTAGCTTTTCATATTGTCTAAAATAAAGAAAGTCAATTCCCAATAAATTAAACACAGTCAGTGAACTATTCTATTGTTTCCATATAAGACCATCCCAATCCACATTGAAAGGCTTTTGTGAACTTAAACCAGTCAGAAAGCACTGAACCTGAAGCAACATTCACTTCTTCTTCCACTTGAATCAGTCCTATTTGAGTAAATGGAGAAGGGTCACAAAAATACTCATCTAATTCTATATTACATACCCAGTGATATTATTGATATCATATCTTCATTTTTCTTTGACCAGTCTTATCAAAAAATAGGGCCAGGAGTAGGAGATTTCAGGAAATCTGGTAAACAAAAAGATCTTACAGTATTTACTAAAATCTCCCAAAATGAACTCAAAGTGAGTACACAGCATCAAACATGTACAAACCTGCAGGGGGAAAAAAAGGTACAATTTTTTATCATGATCTTTGAAAAATTATTTATTTGTTTGTTTGTTTGTTTATTTATTTATTTGTAAAAGATTTTTATTTGGCAGAAAGAGAGAGAGAACAAGTAGGCGGAGCAGTAGGCAGAGGGAGAGACAGAGGGAGGCTCCTCATGGAGCAGGGAGCCCGATGTGGGGCTCCATCCCAGGACACTGGGATCATGACCTGAGCTGAAGGCAGACGCTTAACTGACTGAGCCACCCAGGTGCCCTGACCTTTCAAAAATTATGAATGAGGAAAGAGAAAGACAGATAACCAATTTTGGAAACTGGTGTACTCTTGACTATGATCCTCAGAATCAGTCAGAAAAAGAAGTAGAGACTTCAGAATAAACTTTCATGATCAACCCTCAACTGAGGCAGATTTAGACAAGAGCAAATATGGAGGTTTGGGCAGCGGGTGAGGAAGAACAAAATCAGAAGCCCCTCTTTGACACCTCAACAAACAGAGAACTGGGCAAGACTTCTCCCCAGAGAATCGGAGTCACCCTGAGCTGTAGTCTTCAAGGGTAAACAGGCACTTAGCTGAATAGAAGGAAGACAAAAGAGAAAAGAACCAAAACTCAGAGAATGAGTCCTGAAGGAGTGAGATGTCCTAAGTAGAAAAGGCAAACAGGGGGCACCTGGGTGGCTCAGTCGTTTAAGTGGCTGCCTTTGCTCAGGTCATGATCCCCAAGCATTGCCCCACATTGCATCAGGCTCCCTGCTCAGTGGGAAGTCTGCTTTTCCCTCTGCCCTACTGCTCTGCTCAAGCATGAGCACTCTCTCTCTCAAATAAATAAATGGAATCTTACAAAAATAACATCAAAAAAGAAAAAAAAAAAGGAAAGGAAAGGAAATAGAGTTCAGTTAAGGAATTGTTTCTATTTCTAAACTAGAAGTTGTAGTCCACAGCTGCGGGTTTTAGTCATTTTGCCCCTGCTTTGCTGGGAGGGGAAGGGAACAGCTGCTTAAGAGCTGTGGGCAAAGCAGGGAAGGGAGCACCTAGAGCAGGTTATATAAGAACACTCTGGGGATGTGTTCTGAATAGCATGGAAGGCAGAATTTCTAAACCTGCAGGTACCCCGAACAGGATAGAGAGATGTCCTGTGCTAGGAAGAGTGAACACTAGTACACATCCCTGAACCAAACTGTCAAAGGCAGTAATCAAGCCCTCTAAGTACACTGGCTTATTAAGTTAGAAAAGTGTAGCCTTCCCTTACTCTCTCCAAGCATTTGTGGAAAAGGAGAAAAGCTCAAGAAAACACATACCATGCTAACTCCAAACTGAAGCCCTAAGGAGGAAAGCAAGTCAAGTTGACAAATGTCTAGGAGAATTCATCTGAACGTCAACGGAACAAAGATCTAATATGCTTTATGGACTTGCTCATAACATAAATGTGACAAAAAGAAATACTATGGTAACTGATTACATGGTATCATTATAATGATAACTAGGATTATGCTAGTAAATGTATAACAAGCTGGGGTGTGTATGTGTGTGTGTGTGGGGTACAACAATTTGTACCAATTGCTAATTGCCAGACCTAAGTACTCCTACCATAGCCATTTTCAACCTACCAAGTGACATCAGTGACTGTAAAGTTGGGAAGAGATGTAAACATTTGACACTCATGAATCCACTCCAGCACACTACTGATGCTAACTATGCAAAAACTCCACTACAGTAAGCATGCAGGGAAGGAAGGGGATGTATAAGACAGGTAATGCTTACATTCTGTAAGATGATATAAACCAGAAAATGGAAGAAAATTCCTTGCAATGTGTTTTTCTTTTTAGAACCTAAACAGAACAAAAAGTTCTAAAGGAAAGACATCAAGAACAACACATTAAAACAATAGAAAACAATTTCAAAGCTAAGGAAACAAATGCAGGATCAAAATAAATCAATTACAGAATAACTATATTATAGAAATATCAAGAATTCAATTGACACCATTGAAAATTAGCAACTAAGAAAAAAGGCTTTGTATCAATGAAAGAATACAGAAAAAATAAGATTAAAACAATTTTAGAAATCAACAACTATATAATATAAAGATGATTGATACATTTGAATGGTAGAAAATGGTAGCAAAAATAAACTCTATGGATTGATCTCATTTATAAATATGAAATCAAGGACCTTAAAAGCATTAGCAAATAAAATTCAGCAGCACCCTCAAAGAAAACTACCACATAATCTAATAGGTCTCTCTCAGGAATGCAAATATAGTCCATTATTAATAAAGCATATAATTCATCATAAATAAATGAAAAAGTAAAGGCATACTTATTTCAAATATGTCAAAACATAATTTAATAAAATTCAATATCCACTGCTAACTTAAAAAAAAGCACTGACATAGAACTCAGTGGCTATTTCTGTGACATTTTGCATATGTATATATGTATGTGTATATGTATACGTATAATACATGCAATGGAAAGCTCTCACCATGTTAATGAAGAAACACTAGAAGCATTCTCATTAAATATCGAGAGAGATGTCCTCTGTAACTACTATATTTATTCTTGCTCTGTTAAAACTAGACAATGCAATTAAGGAACATCTATAAAGCAGGTATAATTGTAATGCAGATGCATAAATTATCATTCTTTGCATACTATATTATTGAATACCTTGAAAACTCAAAAGAATCAATTAAAAAATTATCAGAATGATATCATTTAATAAGAAACTAGTTACAAAATTAAAATAAAAAATCAACAGCATTCTTATGTGTAAACAATATCCAATTAAAAAATAGATTGGAAGAACATGTTTCTTTACACTGTAAAAATAGGAATTATATATTTTTTAATGTAAATTATGTATATATAAAGGACTTGAAAGAAAACTTACATATAAAACTTAAACTATATCATGTCTTGGATAGAGCTACTGAATTTTGAAAAGATTCATTTATTCATTCACTCAGAGAACATTTATTGAAGGCCTATTAGATATCAAGCACTGTTCTAGGCCTTGGGGAGACAGCACTGAACAAAACAGACAAAAGTCCCTGACTATAAAGGGGATCTAGTGAAGGAGACGGACAATTTATCATGTGATATGATGAGCTTAACAGTTGGATAAAAGTGTGCTCTTTCAAACAGCAGAGCTACAGGGAGGGATGGTCAGGGAAGGCCTCATTGACAGGTGACATTTAAAGCTGTGTGGCCTGAGGAAGTGGGGGTGCAAGCCACGTGCAAAGTCCTCCAAGAGGGAGAGGATTCGGGTATTTAAAAATATCAGGTAGGCCACATAATTGGTATGGAGTAAGAGAAAAAGTAATAGGATATGGGTACAGAGAGAAAGCTAGCACTAAATGCATTGGGTCCATTGGCTGTTGTAGGGCTCTAGACTGCACTGTGAGTGAGATGGGAGCCTTTGTAGGTTTTGAGGAATAGACCTGCTCTGACTAGATATTTTGTTTATCAGTAAGTTCATTCATAAGTCTACAGATATGGGTATTACAGAAAGCCTATACCCAAAGCAGCATCAGAAATGGAAAACAGGGATCCCTGGGTGGCGCAGCGGTTTGGCGCCTGCCTTTGGCCCAGGGCGCGATCTTGGAGACCCGGGATCGAATCCCACATCAGGCTCCCAGTGCATGGAGTCTGCTTCTCCCTCTGCCTGTGTCTCTGCCTCTCTCTCTCTCTCTCTCTGTGACTATCATAAATAAATAAATAAAAATTTAAAAAAAAAAAAAAAAAAAAGAAATGGAAAACATCACAATCAAGGGAGAGTTTTAGATGAAGGAAAAATATATCAAATCATAGAGCAGACTATAAATCATTCATAGATCATAAACATAGCAAGTCTCTGATGTTACTCAATAACTGGAAAGATTTTTTTCTGCTTATATTTTATAGGGATCACTTATTTTAATAATGTTAATACCCAACCTATATAATTTTATTTATTTAAATTACAGTTCAAACTGCTAAGGAAAATTAAAAAATGATATTGGATTTCATCTGGAAAAATCCAATGTGCAAAGGTAGACATCATAATTTTGCAGAAAAAGAGAAAAAAGGGATTATCAATCAAACCATGCATTAACTGTACCATGAAGCTATCATTATTAATATACTTGGATATAGAGTAGATCATATAAACGTGGATTTCAAAATTGGATAATTCTAGAATTCACAGTGTTGAAAAGCTAAAATAGTCAATAAATAATGTTGAGAACAGGACAGACATTTGAAACATTAACAAAATACTTGTGGAGAAAACTTATGAGGTCTTATATCAAAATAAATTTCAGTTCCTTAAAAACACATACACATAAAAATAAATTCACAAATGATCTAGAAGACAATATGCAAGAGATGTGTGTGTATGTCTGTATGTGTGTATATTAGAGTGAAAACATCTTAATTTTTAAAAAAGACGTATTTATTTTGAGGGGGCAGAGGGAGAAGGAAAGAATCTCAAGCCTATTCCCTGCTGAACACAGAGTCTGATGCAGGGCTTGATCTCAGGACCCAGAGATCACGACCTGAGCCACCAAGAGTTGGATGCTCAACCAACTGAGCCACTCAGGCATTCCATGTGCAATGGAATCCAAATCATGAACCTATCAAGGAAATAAACTAAATATGAAAAATACTAACAACCTATAGAAACCAAGACACAAATGGCAAGTGAGTATGTGAAAATTTGTTTAAAGACCATGAAAAGATGCTCAACATCACTCATCATCAGGGAAAAACATATCAAAACCACAATGACCTATCATCTCACACCTGTAAGAATGGCTAAAATTAACAAGTCAGGAAAAAAATGTTGGCAAGGATGTAGAGAAAGGGGAACCCTCTTACACTGTTGGTGGGAATGCAAACTGGTGTAGTCACTTTGGTAAAGAGTATGGAAGTTCCTCAAAAAGTGAAAAATAGAGCTACCCTATGACCCAGCAGTTGCACTACTAGGTATTTGTTCAAAGAATAAAAACATACAGATTAGAAGGGGCACATGCACTCTGATGTTTATAGCAGCATTATCAACAATAGCCAAACTATGGAAAGAGCCCAAATGTACATCAATTGATACACACACACACACACACACACACACACACACACACGACATATATATACTGGAATATTACTCAGTCATCAAAAAGAATGAAATCTTGCCATCTGCAATAACGTGGATGGAGCTAGAGTGTATTATGCTAAGTGAAATAAGTCAGAGAAAGACAAATACCATATGATTTCACTCATAGTGGAATTTTTTTTAAAGATTTTATTCATTTATTCATGAGAGAGAGAGAGAGAGAGAGAGGCAGAGACACAGGCAGAGGGAGAAGCAGGCTCCATGCAGGGAGCCTGACATGGGACTCGATCCCAGGTCTCTAGGATCAGGCCCTGGGACGAAGGTGGCATTAAACTGCTGAGCTACCCAGGCTGCCCTCATAGTGGAATTTAAGAAACAAAACTGATGATCATAGGGGAAGGGAAGGAAAAATTAAGATAAAAACAGAGAGGGAGGCAAATCATAAGAGACTCTTTACTATAGGAAACAAATTGAGGATTGCTGGAGGGGAGGTCGGGGGGTAGGGTAGGGTGACTGAGTGATGGGTATTAAGGAGGGCACAGGATCTGATGAGCAGTGGGTGTTATATGCAACTGATGAGTCACTAAATTCTACACCTGAAACAAATAATACACTGTATGTTAACTGACTTGAATTTAAATAAAATCTAAAAAAAATTTGTTCAAGTCTACTTTTGAATTATTAAAATAAAAAAGCCAAGATAATATTTTCCAATTAGTATGCTGACAAAAATAATTTAAAATAATTGATAATAACCAACTGGGTATGTGTGGGGAAATGAGAGTTACATATTGACTCATTGTTTTCATAGATACACTGACAATCTATAAGAATTTTTTATATATATTTTTTATTGGAGTTCGATTTGCCAACATATAGTGCAACACCCAGTGCTCATCCCATCAAGTTATAAGAATTTTCAGTGTGTTTACCACTTTATAAAAATGGTACATAAGAATAACCATATAGATTATCAAAACAATAAATATTAAAAACAAATCTGGAAATTTAATATGTAATAAATAGGCTTTCAATTTGTAAAGAAAGGAGGCTTTTACTTAATAAATAGTATTTGAAAATTGGTCATCAATCTGGAAGAAAACAAGCCTGGATCCTTACACCTCACAGTTTATCAAAAATAAATTCCAAATAGATCAAAATTTCAAATGCTAAAAGTGAAAAAGTGATTTAAAGATGTATTAATTCTTTGACCATATGATCTGACTGCTAGAAATTTACCACTGAGATGAGATACACTAACAAAAGTTTTCAAAATAGAAAAAAATTGGAAACACCCAAATGCCAGTCAATAGGAATCTAGTTAATAAGGTTTTAAAAGGTACATTCATACAACAAAATCTGATGCTAATATTACACTATATGCTAATGATATGCTAATATGCTAATACTATGTAGTTATTAAAAAAGAATGAGATGATCTGTGCTAACAGGGAAAGATCTTATAGTTTTTTCACTTGATGAAAAAAATTAAAAAGTTAAAAAATTCTTTAGTACATTTGTGTAAATGCTTAAAAAGGAGCTCTACATAAATGATAATGATATCAGTAAAAATAATAAAACCCAACGCTTATTTAATTATGACTATCTACCAGGTACTATTTTAAGTACTTTACATACTTAAATAACTCTCAAAGATAGGTGCTATTAAGAGGCCCTCTGTGAGTCGGAAACGCAAGGTAGATTGCCTTGTGGATCCAGGATTCAAAACCAGGCAGTGTGACTCCAAGTTAACTGCTAATCACTGTGCTATGGAGACACACACACACACACGATTAGTACGTATTACAGAAAAAGTAATAGTTGTAGTTACCAGGGATAGAGAAATGAAAGTTGGGCATTGGAATCTGAGAAACCAACAGTCATTTTATAACTTTCTGTACCTGTTTGATATTTTTAAAAAATCATATGTAGATTTTAATTTTTCTTGACTAAACAACTAAGAAAACTTAAAGAAGGGAGGTGGGGGAGAAAGGAAGGGATGCCAAGCATCCTCAGGAACTCTAAAGAAAAATGACCCCAGCTGGCACAGAGCAATGAAACTTGAAGTCACTGAACTTGAGAGCAGCAGGCTTTGCTTTTGCAAGCACTTTCCTGAGCTGGTGTAGAGGACTGACTTGCTGGAGCAGAACGTGGGCGCCACTGTGTTGCATTCTCTATCAGCAAAGAGATCAGAGAAGGATGCTGCTCTATCATGTCTCTCCTATCAATTGATCGGATTCTCTGCTTTTCTGTGTGCCTGACACTGTGATACCCGGGAGCTCAGAGAGTGCTGCTGGACCCCAAACAAACAACAATGCCGGGAGGTGCTCATTTATCATCCCAAGGGAAGGCAGGCCTGAGAGCCAGCACTGGTTGGCTAAGTCTCTGGCACACAGGCTTGGTTTCTTTGGCAGGGAAGAAGTCACCATATGTCTCCAGGCACCAGCTAGTTGGCCATCTCCAAAAGAAGAGTTACTGTATCCATCACTAGAGGACTCAGGTGTCAAGTATGCTGGCAAGCTCCTGACTGCTACCTGAAACCTCCAGAACGCCGCATTGTTCTTTTCTGGGTTCTGAGAGGGAGGGGAAGAGAGGCAACCAGGCTATTATTGTTGGGCCGCAGAGAAATAAAATCAGCTCCTCTGCAAGTCCACAGTTGGTGTGAACTGATAAAGTGTCTGGTGCAAATGGCAAAGATAAAAGGACTTTGTGGTGTTCCAAATCTCTCTTTCTCTGTGTGCTGTTCAATAGAGGTTTCCCTGAATCTTGCCTTATTTTCTCCGATGATACAAGGAATGAGTGCAAAGCTAAGTGATCAGAAAAGTTACAAGTAGAGAATATAAAACTGTGTTTATAAGTGTGTGATTGTGTATGAATACACAGGAATTACCACATTTTCTTCTATTAGCAAGGAACTAGAATGAAAGTAGTTATTTACAAGGATGGGGTTTAGGAAAGAAAGTGCGAAGGCCCTTTACAAGGACTTACAAAGTACTGGCGGTGGGTCAGGGGTGCTGCAGGAGCACAGGAGTAGGTCTTTCAGATACCACCGTTCTGGCTGCTTCACAAACAAGATTTCCTTAAAGAGCAAGGTTAATTAAACTCTAGGTCAGGAGTTCTCAAATTCTTTAGACTCAGTACTACTTTGCACTCTTAAAAATTATTAAGGACCCCAAGGGTTTTATTTATATGAATTTTCTCTATTGATGTTTACACTGTTAAAAATTGAAGCTGAGAATTTAGAAAACATATTTTATGATTTACTGAAATAACAATAATAAACATACCACAGGTTAACAAACATAATCCATACTTGTGAAAATAACCACATTTTCTAAAACAAAAATAAATTTATTGAGGAGTGGCATTGTTTTCCATTTTTCCAAATCTCTTTAATGTCTGCCTTATTAGGATATAGTTGGACTCTTACATCTGCTTCTACGTTCAATCTGTCCTACCACTGGTATTATTGTGCCTCTAGAAAACTATACTGAATACTCTTAAGAAAATGAGAATTTAAAAAGATAAATGATGCTTTAATATTATTATGAAAATAATTTTGACTGCAACGACCTTCTAAAGAGTTGCAGAAACCCCCAGGCATCTCCAGGCCATACCTGGAAAACTACTAGTGTGATTGAATAATCAAAGTGATGCATGGGGAAATCACTGGTGTATACTGCTAGCACTATATTTCCGCCACTAAAAAGCTATGCACTTGGAAGATGAGTGCTCTGGGTTCGAAGAAGACCAATTATGATTTTGAAAATCAAGTCATGTGAGGTTGCATTTTGAGAAAAGCATGTAAGAGAAACATGTATCCAGTTAAACAACAATGCAGCTACTCTCACACCAAAGCCATGGTTTCATGACTGCACAATTTGACCCTTTGGATGATTTCAATAATTGAGAATTTGGGAACTTTTAGGGTTTAGAAACCTAGTGGCTATGGAAGAGGGGGTAGGGTGGGGTACAGGGTGACTGGGTGATGGGTATTAAGGAGGGCACCTGATGTAATGAGCACTGGGTGTTCTATGCAACTGATGAATCACTAATGACACAATATGCTATTTGTTAACTTAAATTTAAATAATTAAAAAAAAAAGAAACCCATTGGCTTTTTTTTTTTAAGTAAGTGTTGTATTTGAAGTTCTATGCCAAGGTCATTTTGCATAAATGGCACTACAACTGTAATTCAACTACAGGTTAAAATGGACAGGGCAGGTCTTCGTCTTTTGGTTGGAAGCTCACATCTATCTCTCACAGATCTGTGAGGAGATGATGAGGAAATAGATGGAAAAACCCGCTGAGAAGTTAGTACAATAAAACATAAAATTTGTTTGTTTCTATGTTTGTTTGATTTTTGGAAGGGTCTATATAGGATAGCTGCCATGTTAGTGTCCAAAATCTGGCCTTCAGGGAATATATGGACCACACGGATATCTGACCTTCAGGGAATATATGCACCACACAGACAGTTAAAAATGGGAATACACAGTAACAAGTTTAATACATTCAAATTCAACAATAATTATTCACAAGGAAAAAAAAATTACTCACAAGGTCATGAATCCTGAAAAACACAGATTGGTTTATGACAAAGAGACCCAAATAAGCTTTCTGACATATTGGATTATTTGCAAAAGAAATTTCTTTCCCTGGTAACTAGAGAGATTACCACAAATGAGGAGAACTGTGGGTTTGCAGCACAGGAATCCAAAGAACAAGCATGCACACATGCACACAAATACACAAACACATGAAAGGATCCTAGGTTTAAGTGTCCCTGTTTGTGGGTTTGTGCAACCCTAGCCTCGCTTCTAGATTCAGAATCCTGAGATAACGTAATAGAGATTTCTGATCTTTGCTGACAAGCATGCTCTAAACCAGGTGTAAAATCTTTGGCAAGGTACTTAACCTATAATGGATCTGTTTTATCATGTTAAGGATCTCGGAACTTGGTATTTCAGCCTGCTAAAAAATAACTTGTCAGAGCTGTGAAGCTGTCACCTAGGTTAGGGATGGGAAGAATGCTACAATTGTGCATCAGTATGTGTAACTGATGTGAAAATGTAAGGTTAACTGTGCGAAAGCAAATCAGACTAAATTTATTATTATGTCTCCAGTTAAGCAAAAATCTGCATTTCTAGGTCTTAAGAACCTGCAAAGAGAAGTAAGCTTGGAATCGGGTAAAGTCTCAGGATGACACAAATCCACAGAAGAGACAATTTCCAGTGGCACTAACTACAGTAAGGATAGAATTACAGGGCTGAGAAGACCCTGTACAAGGGGGTTGGCCCTCGTGGAGTCTGCAAACAGTGCCTCCCCTGCCTCAGCACAGGACTTGCGAATGACCGAAAAGGTGATGCAAGGGTATCTTAACTTGAGGGGCACAAGTTCACACTAGTAGTGACAAAGGAGACATGTATACACTGTTGGTGGATTTTCTCTTTGTGTGCCACAGGTTCAAGTCTAGACATACGTATTTATTATCCTTGACTAGCTATAGTAGGGATGTATCATGCAAAGGAGTTATTATTGTTTCTCTCTTTTATTTTTAGAGTTTGAGATTTCTTATCCACAAGGAAGGGCGGACTACCATTTGGAATTGGATGGGGACCTGTGGATGAGGAGCCAGACTTGACCTTTGGACTTGCTTCACTGCAGACAAGAAGGGTTACCCCAGGGGCTACTGTGTTCAGGCAGTTATATCAGAGTCGAGCCTCATGTTGAGGAGGAGAGGAGAGCAGAACAGCAGCCATATCTGCCTACCCAAATCATCAACAGCCACTTTCCACGGCCAAGGGTATGCGTTCAGAAGGACACCAGGTGGGGCTTCTAACACTAATCTGAAATTCCCAGAGGTTCTGCTTTATTTCGGCCTCACCTTTCTCACTGCCTAGTCATTTCTTTTCCTCTAGTGTCTTTCTTTTTCTGTAACTACCCAGCTCTTTTTCCATATTATCATCTTTTCCTATTTTTCCTTTGTTCTCTTCCTTGGCCCTTATTTTCTCTATTTTGTTTTGTTTTGTTTTGTTTTGTTTTACCTGATCAAAGCATGAACAAATATTTAAAATATTTGTATCATAATATGGCAAATTTGGCATTCTCCTTCAATCCAACTTTACACCAATATCTTTGAATACAAGCTCTCTATATCCTGTGTACATCCCAAACTGCATAGGCTTCTCTTCCTTGAACACTCAGTACCTATCACATATTTGAATATTTTGCTAGCAATTTCCTTTTCTGACATCTCTGGCTACTGACATAGTACTGGTATTTCAAGCCTCAGTTCACTGTCACTTTCTACATGAAGCCTTTTGCAGTCCTCTTAGGTACTCTCCTTTAGATGGTCTCCATATTTTCTCATTTGGTGATCTAATCCAATCTTGAACTTCATTTACTACTTTTAATGTGACTGTACTCTGATTTATCATCTCAGATCTAACTTAAATTCTTTTACATCTATCAACTACTTATATCTCCTCATGGGTGACCAGTTTATCCTGGAGGACAATAAATTTCCAATAATATGTTAGCAATTCCTAAATTCACGTACATGCACGCATGGGTGCACACATGCCTGTGTACATGTGCGTGCACGAGTTTGTGCACACACACACACACACTAGGATGTTAATGGACACAGTTTCCCATCCTATCCTCTGAAACAGTTTGGGTGATCTGGTGCATCAACTATTTAAAAAAATCTCTGTTGCTGGAGCAAATTGCTATTTTCTGAGCTGTTTCTCATTCACTACTTTGTTATCCTCTCACTAAGACACATTGGATCCATTGTACCATTGTGTGACCAAACCCTGAGGTCCCTGCCTGTCCCAGGCTCAAAGAAACCTCTTCTGAATGTTCATGAGAGTCTTGAGATATACATCTGTTGAATGATGCAAGCGTTGGTAAGGCAGCATGAAATGTGGGATGCTCTGAGATTCTCCTAATAGTCTAATACTATCTGGAAAAGAGGCTTGAAGCTCACTTTAAAAACACTTTTTATAAGCCAAACTATCAGAAGTACTAGAGCCACAATGCAGAAGGATATATTTTCCAAGCTCAACTATCTAAAAGACTAAAGGAAGAAGTTAGACCGACACATATTGCTAGTACCTTCCAGATACAAAAGAGAAAATGGGTCTGTTTGCTGGAAATTGCCATGATAGCTTCCACAAAGCAGGTATGTGCATTCATATATTGTTTATCAATATGGTTACTTATATTTTAAGAGTAGAACTTGTAAGCCAAAGGGAACTAAGATAGTCTATGATGTCATTTCTCCTTTGTCAAATAGATTGAACTGTAAATGGGTCACTTATTGATCCTTTAAAAAAGGCATTAAATTATGTAATTAAACCTGAAGCATTAATAAAAGATTGAAATTTTCTATATTATGTCTATGCTCTATAAATTTAAAGCTAACTATGAGTGGATGCATTTCCTTCAATCATGTTAAAAATTAAACACACAGATACATCCTGGGTGCACTGATACAAAATAAAAGCAATTATTTACAGATTTATCAATTTGACCAGTGGATCTCAACCCTGTCATACAACCATTTTGGAAGGAAGAAAATTTTTTAAAATAGGCCTTGATGGATTTGTATTATTAAAATACATGGGGGAAACAATATCAGGAAAGTTCAGGATGACAAATTTGTTTCATCAATGCATGTCACAGCTCCTTGCTACTATCTTCAAGCTGCTTGCTGGATTTCTGAGAGTCATCTCTTTCTTACACAAACTTCCCACATAAACTAAACCCTGACTGAGACACATGAGACATAACTAATCTTCCAAATGAAAAGCTTAAAGCCTTTAGTTTATGTAAAAATTTATAGCTGCATAAGAAAATGATTTTGTTCTCAGTTTCCTTTCCTCTATAGAGCAGGGAAGCCAATTTTATGAATAACTCCTAGTAATGCCCAAGTTAAAATCTTCTGGTGTGTTGGAAGCTAAAACCACTGATGAATCATCATATTGATGAATGGCCACACAAATTCAGACCACACAAGACTTCAAACTAGGCCTACAGTAAGTCAAAAAATTGTCAAGCATTTCAATTTCCTTTTGAAAAAACTTATTATTGAATTAATATTTTAAATTTATAATCTGGAAGAAATGACATGACTTAAATGCCTCTTCATGGTCTTTTTCTACTCTTTGACTCGATTAATAATTAGATTCAGTTAATTGACAGATAATACTTGCTACAGAGTTGTTTTAAAAGTAAATTATTTAAATTAATTCAACTTTTCCCTTTCCTCAAAAAAAGTTTAAAAATGTTATTTGACTTTTATTTTTATTATAGCTCATTTTTCATGAAAATGATTCTCGGATTTTTACAATCCAAAAATAAACTATACACTAAAAATATACATAATGTAACATATAAGAAGGATTTCAAAGATGAGTGACCAAGCTACTGAGATGCAAGTTGTCATTTCTGGAGATATATCAGGGCTACTGTTATTACTCTACCAACTACAGTTTGGATCATACTACTTCTAAACTGGAAAACACTTTTTAAATTGTATTCTAAATGTTTGACTATAACTCTTGTTTTAGTGAGGTGTTCACGAGTCAGATTATTGATTCTAATACATCACAGTTAGATTTCCTGTCATTTATATTTAGTTGTACATGGCCCAATCACAATTTGTTTACTGCTGTCGGGTATTGCTTTTTTTTTTTTCATAACACGTTTCTCCTAGTAAACTTGACCTCAAACTTCACAATAGGGCAAGTGAGCACTTCCTAGACTTCAAGGAATGGGTGGGGCTGGGGCACTTGTGGAGGGTGAATCCTGTTTCTCCTAATTTTTTAATAGACTTTAATTTTAAGCGCAATTTTAGTTTCACAGCAAAAATAAACAGCAGGTATAGATTTCCCATATACTTCCTACCCAAACATATGCACAGCTTTCCCCACTAACAACAACCCCCACCAGAGGGATACACTGTGGGAGTTGTGGAGAAATTCAGACCAGAGTGGTCTGTATTCTCATTGTAGACTATATCTGTATAGTTGATGAACCTACATTATTCTATTACCTTAAGTCCATAATTTACATTAGGGTTCCCTCATGGTGGTGTACATTCTATGGGTTTTAACAAATGTATAATGACATCTGTGGACCATTATAGTGTCCTACAGAATAGTTTCACTGAACTAAATGCCCTTTACGCTCTGCCTATTTATTCCTCCCTCCTCCCTAACCCCTGCAAACCATTGATCCTTTTAGCGTTCCCATAGTTTTGTCTTTTACAGAATGTTATATAAAATGTCATACAGGAATCATACAATATGTAGTCTTTTCATATTGGCTTTTTTCACTTAGCAATACACACTTAAAAGCTTGATAGCTTTTTTCTTTTTTTTAGTGCTGAATAATATTCCATTATCTGAATGTGCTATTCTTTATTATAGTATAGCACATTCTTATTACTTGCTAAAGGACATCTTGGTTGCTTCCAAGTTCTGGAAATTATGAATAAAGTTTCTATAAACATTCATGTGTAGGTTTTTGTGGGGATATAAGTTTTCAACTTGTTTACCAAGAAGCATGACTGCTAAATTATATGGTAAAAGTATGTTTAGTTTCGTTAGAAACTGCCAAACTGTCTTCAAAACCAGCTGTGCCATTTTGAATTCCCAATAGCAATAAGTGAGAGTTCCTATTCCTCTATATCCTTGTCAGCATTTGGCATTTCTAGGGTTTCAATTTTTGCCCATTCTAATAAGTGTATAGTGAGCTCTCATTGTTTTGATTTGTAATGTCCTAATGAGATGAATTTTGGTATCTTACCAAATGCTTATTTTCCATTTGTATATGTTCTTCAATGAGACAGCTATTCATATCTTTTGCCCAATTTAATTTGGTTGTTCATTTTCTCATTGCTAAATTATAAGAGGTTATTCATAGTTTTGGATTAAGAGCCCATTATCAGATGTGTCTTCTGCAAATATTTTCTAGTCTTTGGATGGTTTCCTCATTCTTTTGCCAGTATATTCCACAAAACAGGTTTTTAATTTAAATGAAGTCCTCCTCACCAGTTATTTCTTTTATGGATTGTGCCTTTGGCATTGTATCTAAAAAGTTATCACCATACTCATGGCCATCTAGATTTCCTTCTATGTTATCTTTTAGGAGTTTTATAATTTTGTGTTTTATACAGTTAGGTCTATGATTCATTTTGACTAAATATTTGTGAGGGGTATAATGTCTATGTCTAGATTAATTTTGTGTGCATGTATTTTCTGTAATAGGCTTTTTTTCACATGTGGGTCCAGTTGTTCCAGCATGATTTGCTGAAAGGATTCTTTTCTCTATTGTATTGCCTTTGATCCTTTACCAAAAATCAGTTAACCATATTTATTTGGGTCTATTTATCAACTATTTAATCTATTCCATTGATCTATTTGTCTATTCTTTTGTGAATACCACACTGTCTTAATGATTGTAGTTACATAGTAAGTATTAAAGTCAGAAGTATAAATCATCCAATTTCATTCTTTCTCTTTCATATTGTGTTGGCTATTCCGAGTCTTCTGCTTCTTATAAACTTTATAATCAATTTGTCAATGTCAACAAAATAACTTGCTGGGATTTTGACTGGCATTCAGTCAAAATCTATAGATTTAATATTCTTACTCTACAAATTAGGAAGAATTGACATCTTGAAAATACTGTTTTCCTATCCATGGACATGAAATATCTTTCAATTTATTTATTTCTTTGATTTTTTTTATCATAGTTTTGTGGCTGTCTTCATATAGATCTTAGACATATTTTGTTAGGTTTATACCTAAGTATTTCATTTTAGGAGATATTAACATAAATGGCATTGTGTTTTAATTCCAAATTCCACTTGTTCATTACTGATATACTGGAAAGCAACTGACTTTATATATCAACCTTGCATCCTACAACCTTGTTATAATGTCTTGCTAGTTCCAGAAGTTTTCTTCAGTTCTTTCAGATATTCTACATAGATGGCCATATTATCTATGAAGAGCTTTATTTCTTCTTTCCCAATTTCTGTATCTTTTATTTCCTTTTCTTAATGCATTAGGTAGGACTTCCAGCACAATGTTGAAAAGGAGCATGATAGAAGAAATACTTGCTTTGTTCTTAACTTAATGAGTTTCTAGTTTCTCACCAAAGTATGATATTAGTCATAAAGTTTTTAAAATTCTTTAATTTAAATCAAGCTATTTAACATATAGTGTATTATTAGTTTCAGGGGTAGAATTTAGTGATTCATCAGTTGTATACAACACCGAGTGCTCATTACATCAAGTGCTCTCCTTAATGCCCATTGCCCAATTACCTTGTCCCATCCACCTCCATGCCTTCTAGCACCTCTCAGTTTGTTTCCTATAGTCTCTAATGGTTTATCTCCCTCTCTGTTCTTATTTTATTTAATTTTCCCTTCCCTTCCCCTATGTTCATCAGCTTTGTTTCTTAAATTCCACATATGAGTGAAATCATATGGTATTTGTCTTTCTCTGACTGACTTATTTCACTTTGCGTAATACCCTCTAGTTCCATACACATCATTGCCCTGGCAAGATTTCATTCTTTTTGATGGCTGAGTCATACTTTTTTATGTAGATTTTATTTTATTTATTTTATCAAACTGAGTAAGTTCCCTTCCTAGTTTGCTGAGAGTTTTTACTAGGAATGGGTGTTGGGTTTTGTCAAATGTTTTTTTTTTTTTTTTCCATCTATTAACATTATTGTGTGGTTTTTCTTATTTAACCTGTTTTGATATGATGGGTTATATTAACTGATTTTTGAATGTTGAGCTGGCTTGCATACCTGGGATAAGAATCACTTGGTTGTGTTGTGTAATTATTTTTATACTTTGCTGGTTTTAATTTGCTAATATTCTTTTAAGGATTTTTGCATCTATGTTCATGAGAGATTGTTCTGTAGGTTTCTTTTCTGGTAATGTCTTTGTCTGATTTCGCTATTAGGGTAATGCTGTCCTCATTGTATGAGTTAGGAATCATTCCTTCTACTTCTATCTTCTGGAAGAGTTTGTGGAGAATTGGTATAATTTCTTCCTTAAATATTTGGTAGAATTCACTAGCAAACCTATCTGGAACCGGTACTTTCTGCAAAGGTAATTAAATTAAATTATTATTTCAATTTATTTAATAGATACAGTCCTATATAAATTTTCTCTTTCTTCTTGTGTGAATTTTGGCAGTTTGTATCTTTCAAGGACTTTGCCTTATTATTAGATTTATTAGATTATTAGATTATTATTATTAATTATTATATAATTATTAGATTATTATATTTGTGGGCATTGAGTTGCTCACTGTATTTTTTTATTGTCATTTCAGTGTCTAAGGGATCTATAGTGATGTCTCCTCTTTTACTTCTGATATTAGTCATTTGAGTCTTCCCTCTCTTTTTTTTTCTTAGTCTGGCTAGATGCTTATCAATTATATCGATCTTTTCAAAAAATCAGATTTTGGCTTTTTAAATTTTCTCTATTGACCTCCTATTTCCAATTTCATTGATTTATGTTATGTTTTTATTTCTTTTCTTCTGTCTACTTTGGATTTATTTACTCCTCTTTTTCTATTTCCCTTAGGTAGAAGCTTAGATTATTAATTTTGGGTTTTTCTTCTTTTCTAATATATGTATTTAGCTTTTCAAATTTCTCCCTAAACACTACTTTTGTTGCATCCAATATTATTTGGTAGATTGTATTTTCATTTATTTTAAAATATTTTAAAATTTCTCTTGAGATTTTTTTTCTTTGGCCCATTTGTTATTTAGAAGTGCATTGGTTAATCTCTAAGTATTTGGGGGTTTTCCAGCTATTTTTCTGTTACTTATTTCTGGTTCAATTCCATATGGTATGAAAGTAGACATTACACAATTTCTATTCTTTTAAATTTATTAAAGTGTATTTTATGGCCAGAATGCTGTCTATCTTAGTGAATGTTCCATGTGAGCATGAAAAGAATAAGTATCCTGCTGTTGTTAAGTGAAGTAGTTTGACAGATGTCAATTACACTCATTTGGTTGATTTTGCTGTTGACTTAAACTATGCCCTTACTGTTTTCTGTCTCCTTTATCTGTCTATAGTAGAGAGGTGTTGAGGCCTCCAATTATTACAGTGGATTGATCTACTGTTCCTTGAAGTTCTATCATTTTATGCCAAATGTATTTTGATCTTCTGTTGCTAGGTGCATTTACATGAAAGACCAATGTATCTTCTTGGAGAAATTAAACCATTTATCATTATATGAAACCAATGTTTATCCTTGATAACTTTCCTTTCTCTGAAGTCTGCTCTGTCTGAAATTAATATAACTACTCCAGGTTTCTTTTCTTTTGATTAATTTACCATGATATATCTTTATTTACTTTTCATCTATATGTATCTTTATATTTAAAGTGGCTTTCTTATAGACAACATGGAGTTGGGTCTTGTTTCTTGATCTACACAGTCTGACAATCTCTATCTTTTAATTAGTATGTTTATACCAATGAAATTTAAAGTGAAGATTGATATAGTTAGATTAATATCTACCATATTTGCTACATTTTTCTGTTTGTTGCTCTTGATCTTTTTTCCTAATTTTGTCTTTTTTCTGCCTTTTGTTGTTTTAATTAAGCATTTTATTTACTTTAGTAAGTTTTTAATTTCCAGTAAGTTAAATAGTGTTATATTAATTTCAAGTGTACTAATTTAGTGTACTTATTTATTTATTGTACTTACTTATTTAGTGTACTTATTTACCTTAATGTACTAATTTAGTGACTTAACAATATATGTATATTTATACACCATGTATAGATTTAAGAATATAACTAATTCCTCCTAAGTCAAATCAATAATCTGTTATCTGTAGTATGCCTGCTCTCTAGAGCTTTAACTTGTAATAGCTCTGCTTTGGTTTACCCAAGTATCTCATACCACAATATCATAAGCTATATAATAAGCAATATCACTCTTGCCTCTCCAAAACTTCCTCTCATGTGTTCTCTTTGTTTAATTAGTTTTACTACCTTATTTTCTAAATTAGAAAGTTTGGCAGTTTCTTAAAACATTAAACCTATACCTACCTATTGGTGATAATGAGCATGGGAGGATTAGGCTAACACTAGGAAGTTGATTAGTGTTTGTACCATTTTATACTCTCACCAGCTGTGCATTGTTGTTCTAATTGCTCCACATCCCCAAAAGAACTTGGTAAGATCAGGTTTTTTTGTTTTGTTTTGTTTTGTTTTTTTAAATTTTATCCATTCTAGTCATTGTGATTAGTGTATATTGTTTTTTAGGCAGAAGATAGTTGGGCTTTGCTTTTTATTGGTCCAATCTGATCATCTTTTTTAGTAGAATGTGTAGGCTGATTACATATAAGGGATAAACGAGGTGGTTTGGTTTAAATAGACAATCTTGTAATTGCTCTTTTTGTATTTGTTCTATTTCCTTTTTATGTGCTTTCTCTTGTGTTCATTGAGAAATTTTCTGATTCTATTTTATCCTCCCTGTTAGCTTATTAATTATTAATTCACTATTATTGGTTGCTGTAGGGGTTATAATATGTATCTTTACCTTAGCACAATATACAAGTAATATTATGGAACTTTAAGAATAATATAAGAAACTTAACAATATACTTCTACTTCTTAACTCCTGGACTTTGTGCTATTGTTGTTATGTTTTATTTCTGTATGTGTTATAAACATCATAATGGTTATTACTTTAGTTTTTTATAAGAAAAAGTTTTTATATCACATTGAAAAGAAATTACCTAGGAATAAATTTAATCAAAAAAGTAAAAAATATGTACTCAAAACTATAAGACGTTGATGAAATAGAAGACACAAGTAAACTGAAAGATACCCCATGCTCATGAATTGGAAGAACTAAAACTGTTAAAATGTTCATACTACCCAAAGCAATCTATATATTCTATATGATCCTTATAATGGCATTTTTCACACATACACACACACACAAGAAACAAAAAACAATCCTACAATTTGTATGGAACCATAAAAGACCTCAAATAACCAAAGCAATCTTGAGAAAGAATAACAAAGCTAGAGGCATCACAATTCCTGATTTCAAACTATGTTACAAAGCTATTAATGATTAAAACAGCATGTTATTGACAGACACACAGATCAATGGAACAAAATAGAGAGCTTAGAAACAAACCCATGCATATATGGTGAACTAACTTATGACAAAGGCTCCAAGAATATAAGTAAGGAAAGGAAAGTCTCTTCAATAAATGGTGCTGGGAAACCTCAACAGCCACATGCAAAAAAGAATGAAACTAGACCACTATCTTACAGCATACATAAAAACTAACTCAACACAAGTACTCAAATGAAACCTGAAACCATAGAATTCCTAGAAGAAAACATGGGGAGTGAGCTCTTTGACATTGGTCTTACCAAAGATTTTTTTGTTTTGTTTTGAAACCAAAAGTAAAGGCAACAAAAGCAAAAATAAACAAGTGGGACAACGTCAAACACAAAGCTGCTGCACAGCAAAGTAACTATCAACAACATGAAAAGCAATCTATGGAATGTGAAAAAATATTTGTAAGTCATATTATCTAATAAGGGATTGCTATCCAAAATATACAAGGAATTCATACAACTGAGTGCCAAAAAGAAACAAAAACCAAGCAAACAAGCAAAACTAACAATCTGACTTAAAAATGGGCAGAGGAACTGAATAGACATTTTTTCCAAAGAAGACATACAAATGGCCAACAGGTTCATAAAAAGGTGCTCAACATCACCAATCACTAGGGAATAGAAATCAAAACCAATTTGATCATTTTAAGACTAGTTTTTAAGATTTAGAAGTGGGACTAGTGCAGCCTTTGGTTTAGTGCTATTCTTTTACCTGGGGCTACGGTAGAACATTCTACTTATCTAATGTCACATAGATAGTTCCATAAGAGTTTTCTACTCTGCATATATGATTTCTATGGATAATTCTCCCTGCTTCTTTTATCTCCTTCTTCCCTTGCCTTTGAGAATTTTTTTTTTCAAATGCATGTTCTAAGCAGTACTCAACTAAAAAGTTGAGAGGGCAACTTAACAGATCTCTGGAGCTTTCTCTCGATGCAGCTCTGTCTTCTTTGGTATGGTGTTCTTTTTTTTTTTTAATATTTTATTTATTTATTTTGAAAGGGAGAGAGAGCAGGAGTAGGGGCAGAGGACGAAAGAAGTAGACTCCATGCTGAGCAGGGGGCCAGATATGGGGCTTATTCCCAGGACCCTGAGATCATGACCTGAGCTGAAGGCAGATGCCTAACTTACTGAGCCACCCAGGTGCCCCTGGTATGGTGTTCTATAAACTCTAGCTGCCTTGGCTTCTTCTGACTCCAAGTTCTGAGATGCATGGCTTTTTCTGGGTGTTCTTTTCCTGAGCTGTTGCCTAAAATTCTCTACAGCTAATAAGCTTTGGTAATATCCAATCTTGTGTGTATACCCTCTCTCAGGACCCACTGCCCTTTGATTCCATATATCTAATATATGAAAAACACTATTTATAGTTCTCTGGGTTTTCTAGCTGTTTCAGATGGCATATAACTGTTACTCTATCTGGGACAGGAGTAGAATTGCTTTACTTTTTAAAGAAACTTATGACCTCAAATAATAGCTTATGATTATGTAAGAAAAAATTATTTCATAGTTACTAAAAATGTGTAAAAATTTGCAAAACGAATATTTAGTTCTCCTAAAAATAAGAAAGATCATGGTATCTAATATATTTCAGAATTAAGAAGTGAAACAGAGATATACTCACTGATTAATTGATTGATTGATTCATCCTCTCATTTATTCTTCCAATAAATATTTATTGAGTTCCAGGCCCTGGGGACACAGGGAAAAACTAATTGGATAGAGTGTTTAGATCCTAGTTGATGAGGCAGAAAATAAATAAATATAAAAATTTGAGATAATAATAAGTGCAAGAGGAAGAAGAGAACAATCACTGAACATTCTCTGAGGAGATAATGAGTTAAGACACAAAATATAAAAATAACCCATTCATAGGAAGAGCTATGGGGAAATATTCTAGGCAGGGGGAATTACAGGTCTAAAGGCCGTGAGGTATAATAAGTTTGTTCTGCTTTAGGAATGGGAAGAAAACCAATAGGTTGAAATGAATGTGCTGGGTAGTGGTAGAAAATCTAGGTTGGCCTTATGGGCCATGATACAGAATTTGGATTTATTCTGAGCACAGTAAGAAGCTATGAGGGCACCTGGGTCACAAAGTTGGTTAAGCATCTGATACTTGGTTTCGGCTCAGGTTATGATCTCAGGGTTGTGAGATTGAACCCCATATTGGGTTCCACACACAGCAATGAGTTTGCTTGAGTTTCTCTCTTCCTCTCTCTCTGTCTGCACACCCCAAATAAATAAATATTAAAAATAGAAAAGAAAGAGATAGATTTTAAAGGTAGAATTTATGAGATGTTCTGATGTATAGAAGAATCATATAAAACTCTTCAAATGTTAGCTAGACCAACTGGGCATTTCATAGTACATTTATTGAAAGGTGGAAAAGACAGAAGGGAGCAAAATGGGCAGGAGACATAGGAGAAACAAAAAGGCCCATTTTATATATACTAAGTTTGAAATGCTTCTTAGATGTATAAGCTAAGAAGTAAAAAAAAAAAAAAAAAAAAAGGACCTGTATAAGTCTAAAGCTCATGGGAGAAATTCAGACACTAATTTGACAGACATCAGCAGACAGATGGTATTTAAGTTATAACTTAAGATGAAAGCAGAAAAGGAGAAAATGAGAATTAGAAAATAGGGTCCAGACCCCTAAGCCCTAAAGACTCCACTATTAAAATCAAGTAGAAAAGAAGGAACCAGCAAGAGATTAAGAAAGAATGGTTGGGAGGTAGGAGGACAAATAGAGGAGTGTGCTGTGAAAGAAGCTAAGGCAAGTGTTCAGCTGTGTTGAATGATGCTAAGAGGTCAGAGAAGAGATCAAAGCTTTACTAAATCAGAAGAGGACAGAAAGTATCAGAGCTTTACTGAATCAAAAAGAGATCAAATGGATGCTAATTAGGGCTACCTGTGAAGCATGAGCAAATTACTGAAAAATGGTCATAATAAAAATATTCAAGAAAGGAGACATATGGATTTTGATGAACCTTATAAGAATGGTATCCTACATAGACATTACTTTAAATTTTGCCCTCTGGAAGAATGATGCCTGGGATAGTGGGTACATTTCAGGAGAGATCTTTACATTTGCAAATGAATATCTAGGGCATACTGTTGCCTTTGAAGAAGCATAATTTTCTAAGTAAGAAAGAGATGGAGAGAGAAATGGAAGGCACTTTCTTGGAGGAATAAGGACATATTTCAATGTGTTCTCTCAGAATACTTTTGCCCGACAAAAGTTATTTGTAATAAGGTGATGAAATTAAAGAATTAGGTCCCTACAGAGGAGAAGACCACTGATAAAATTCAGGAAGATGTGAAAAGACTAATGGAAACAGACTCTCGTAACTGGCTGATGAAATTCCATGTGAAGAAATGTCAAATAATGAAGACAGGGTCAAAGTTCCTGAATAGGAACTATATAAAGTCTACCAGCATTAGGAGGGAGAGAGTTCTGGGGGATTGGAAAAATAAATTCCCAAGTCGCCAGCACAGATTGAGAATAAACAGTATAAAGAGAATACTGAACACCAGAAGGAGGGCCTCTGAATGAGTGTAAATGGAAGGAAATTGCTTCAGGCCCCTATAATGGATTAATGAGGCTACATATAAATTATGGTTGGCGTTTCTTGTCATTTTATGATTAACAGTGTGTGGAGATGGTGAGGGATGAAAAGGGGGCCTGAGGACTGTGAAGTATTCAGTTAGGTCAGAGAAAGTACAGCATCCTCCTGACGGGGCTGGATCACATTCCAGCCTCTGAGTTTCTTGTCCAGGGTAGCCTGTAAATGCTATAGTAATACTGAATGATGACATCGTCCATTGTGGAGCATTTCCCTGGTCTTTTGGAAATTTCTGGCAGGGTAGGGGAGCAGAGGACCATATAATTACAAAGCCTGAGGTGGGCAGCAGAGGTGGTCAGTTTGGATAATAGTTGCCTGAACCTTTTAAAACTTTTGTGGTACTTTCTTTCCTGTCTCCTTGTCACCCTGCCCCACCCAGGAGTTTACCATAGGATATCTTTCTTTGTTACTGTGTGCACCCAGGCTGTGTTTACCCAACACTATTGTTAAGTTCCTTGAGGATCAGAGTTTGTATGAGTCATCTGAATGTCCACACAGTTAAAGCTCAGGATCTTAAATGTACAAGAAAATCAGCAAAATTTGTAGGCTCATCCTTCACCAAAATATGAGTGGTTTTTCACTGACGAGGGTTTCAACAGCCTGGAAGAAGTCATTTGAGGTTTTGGATGTGCTGAATCTACATTTTTTAGACACTAAAAAAGTACAAGGTCAGTCTATTTTAGGCACTACTCAAGATGTAGTCATTATTATGAGACATGTGTTTAAAAAGATATTTTCTAACATTTCTTTTTGAATATCTATTTCAGAGGTGTGTGTCATTGTGGCTAACCAGTATTAGTATGACTGACTATTACTGTTATTTTGTGTATGTTGTGTCCTTATATGACTGTGGAGAGGAGTCCGCAGACTACCTAATTAATGCATTTGAAGAGTCATTTCTCCAAAGACAAGAAAGAACTTGTTCAAAATTACAAAGAAATAATCTTTTTTAAAAGATTTTTAAAAATTTTTTACTTATTTATTTGAAAGAGAGAGAGAGCATGAGAAGGGAGGAGAGGGAGAAGCAGGCTCCCTGCTGAGCCAGGAACCCAGCTTGTGGCTCATCCTAGGACCCTGGGATTGTGACCTGAGCCAAACGCAGATGCTTAACTGACTAAGCCCCCCAGAGGCCCCTACAAAGAAATAATCTAATTTGAATACCAGCATTCCTTACTGAAGCTCACCTACAGAGTGTATATGTGCTAGAGAGTGACTGTTTATTACACTATTTCCAAGTGGTCTTTGTGGGTCTTTCCACTGTCCCATTCAATCCTCAAAATAATCTCAATTTATTTTCTCAGTCAACAGATGAAATAGGCTCAAAGATGTCAAATTCTTTAGAATAATACTATGAGTTAGGTGAAGATCTGGCACTCAAAAAAAAAAGGCAGATTTTTTTAATTCCAAAATACATCTTTTTACTAAGTAATGCCAATTCTTCTTCTATTAAGGATTTAATAAATACTCAATGAATTGAAGTCAACAATCCAAATATAAAACAATATGTGAAAAATTATGACTAAAATGCAACCCCAAATGTAACCAAATACAAATTTGTTTTGTCTCCCTACTTTGTTCTTTAAAGTGTATATAGGGGCAAGGGTTGTTTTTGCCACCTCCAAGACATTCCAGTCAACCTTAGGTCACAGACCTAAAATCACTTTAAATTACAAAGCAGTCATTTGAGAAATTAGCGTGTTAAGGTTAATATGACAATTATCATTTCAATTTTCATTTCAGACTAGAGTCCTCCATTCCTTTCTCTTGTTAAGCCTATATTAGACAGCCACCACGTTTAGATTTTTCTCTCATTCTCCCCGAATTTTTACTGGGCAAGCGACTGCTACTATAGTAAGGTGGCCCCTCCTCATGCAGACGCTGGACCTATCCATGCGATTTCTCCTCTGATCAATCTTATTCCTTCTAAGTATGCTCTCAGGTAAGACTTAAATAGTTCCCTGACTTCTCTTTTCTATGTGGTCCATGAGAAAAATACATATCCTTTGCCCTGCCATGGATGTGAGATTAATTACTCCCCTAATTCAGTCCTCTATTCTCTCTCTGTCCTGCCACAGACCACTTTAAACCTTTCCAGGCATGAGTAAGGCTGCAGTCCTGTATTCCAGAAACACAGTTCAAACTCTTCATGTGGCTCTATGCCTGAGGCAGATTGGTAGCAAAAACTAACCTTCAGATCTACTTCCTAAAAAATCTTCTGAAGATTGGAAGTGGCTCATACACAGAGCAATTCCCTTGAAAGAGAACACCTCACAACTCCTCTACACACTCTGATACACTTTTCTGGCTTTAGTTTGATGAAAGTTTTGTGGAGTTGGTTCTCCACCCTTCCTTTGTGAATTCTGCAGTTTGGTGCAGCTGTTCATTTTGAGATTCAAAATTGCATTTTGACACCTCAGTACTAATTTTAGTTTTAACCTCCTGTTCTGCAGAGGATGTTTATATTTTATTCTGGAATGGACTACATTAATAAGAAAGTGCTGTTGACCTGTTGACATTGAAGTAGAATTTAACTTAAAAGAAATTATTAATTATTTTGGGGGATCATTAGCTCTAAGAATTGAGGGAGAAATCAATCAGACAACTGATCTGAAAGGAACTTTGAATTCGCATTTCATTTGTTCATGCAAGTCTACACAGTAACTCACTGACTCGTGTTCAGAATTTGTGCAAATGAGTGATTTAGTTGAACTGAAAAACTATACCACTGTGCTTTTGGAAGTTATAACAATCTGCTACAGAGAAGAATTCTAAACTTTCATGTTTTCTAAATACATGCCATTTATTTTGGTATGGCAAGGTAGGCTTGAAGGAACGAAAGAAATACAAATTCTAAAAGAAGGTACAGAATTCTCTTTCTTACTTAAAAAGCAGATTGCAAAAAAAAAAAAGTGAATTGCAAGAGCATTTCTAAGAGTCTAAAATTGGGCAATAAGTGCACTATGCTTCTTTTGCATGCTTAGTTCTAAGGAATTGAGAGTTGGGGCATTTTTTGGTGAAAAGTATTCTGTGGTAAAACAAGGTGTTTTAATGTGGGATAAAGCAACCTCTATTTCTACTAATAATATACTAATAATGTAACAACAAGGAGAAAAAAGAAACCTGATTGTTGTATGCACAGGGGGCTAATGTGAAAGACTTGAAATATTCTTATTCCTCACACAGACCCAGAGCTCAGATGTCTATGCCTTGGTTAATGAAGACCCACCAACTTTGACTTTGGGGCTTTGAACATTACCATAAGCACAAACCCAATCAGCTCAAGCACAGTAAATACATAAATACAAATAATCACAGTGAATACAAATCTTAATAATTTTTAAGATACTTAGAGGGGACAAAGTTAATTTTGGGAAGAACTGCATATATAATATTTCCTCTATACAAATGTGGACATAGAGTATTTTTATAATGACTTATTTCAAATGATAATTTCCCAGGATGCTAGAGTTCTCTAAAGGTTATAGGGGAACCTACCTGGAGAACCCCAGTCAGCTTTAAGCAAAAAAAATCCCAATCTTACTGATTTCAAGTAACACTTAAAAAAAAAAGGAATTCTACGACTTTAAAAAATCCCTACCAAATATCACTTCTCTAGGTGCTAGGAATACAAAATTTTCTATATCTCTGCTTGGAATCAAACTCATAGTTGATCCTGAAATCTCAACACAAGTCTTATACACTGTCTACAAGTGGAAAGACCAATGTGGGCTGAACATGGGAACCAAGTTCACAGATGAGACACCATATGAAGTGCTGTGACTCCCTTCCAACCTAATGTGCTTTGGAGTTTCAAGGGTCAAGTTATTTCACTAGAGGGAGTGACCCACCTGACTCTTCCAATAGGACCCACTGAAAAGACTTTTTCTGATTCAGGCACTAGAAAAAGAAACAAAAAATAATAGTATCCTTTTGGTTTGAGATTTTGGTTTAGGAATCCTTTTGGTTTGAACACCCTGATGGAGCTTATGCAGTTGAAAGTTTCCCACTTAGAGAGGTCTCCAAATACCTCTGGAACTTTTTGAAGAGTCAAGAGACACACTGTGCCATCAATATTTCTCCTATTCTAGGATTCAGTGTAAAGATGAGAAAAGGATCTCCCTGACTTTCATATATGGGTAAATTGCATGGGGAAATGCTAGAAGTCTTTTGGTATCCCTTTCAAGCTTCAGATATACTCAGGCAAACAAGATCTGGCATGCATCAGGATGGCAAGTAGAGGCATAGATTGTGTCTACAGGACTACATTGTCTTTGTTTGGTAATATGGTACAGAGAACATTGGCAGAGTTATAGGGCAAAGTAAAGATCAGTGATATGCCCAGCACTGACTGGTGTGGATATCAAAATTAACATTCAGCACAGAGGTCAAATTCAGAAACTGTAAGAGGTCAGAGGAACAGGAAGACCTTGCCGAATTTGAAAAAACAGTAACTGACTGGCATCTGACCACTTGAAAGGACAAAATGCTTAACTTCCTAGCAGTGCTAGGGACTAAATTAAAAATACCACTCAGTAGTCAATGGAATCAGGAATTATCAAAATTATGAGACAAAGAAGAAAGAAATTTTGAAGTTAAAACTGGCAAGACTTAGCAACTGACTGCTTTGGGAATGGTGAGGGAGGCAGAATGAATGAAAATGGATGGTAACTGGAATGTTGGTAGAGTGATTAATTTGAGTGAGGACCTACAGGATCTTGGCTATTTGGAAGGGGAATGTAGTTTGGGATATGATAAATGACAGGAAATAGAGAGATGGAAATTAAATCCTGGAAATCAGAAGAAAGGGTAAATTTGAGAGTCCCAGTGTAAAGGTGAGACCTGAAACCTTTGCTTTGGGTCACTGATAGAGTATAAACAAGAGACCACAGGAAAGGACCTTGGAATTGGGTGGGTGAAGCAAAGCAAGAGAAAGAAATTGAGAAGAGGCCAAGAGGGAGGCAAACTCCTTACTTTTTATAGCATGACAAAATACAATATAGTTTCCCTGTGTTGTATTAACTATAGAATACAATTAAATATAAAGCAAACATAAAATACAATTAAACTTTTTCATAACCAAATAATGTCATAATTTTTGAGTTTTTTGTTTAAGAGAGGGAAAAAGAGGTGGGAGGTGGGATGAGGCAGAGGAAGAGGGAGAGAGAGAATCTTAAGTAGTCTCCATGCCCAGTACCGAACCTGATACAGGACTTGATCTTACAACCCTGAGATCATGACCTGAACTGAAATCAAAAGTTGGCCCTAATCAAGAGTGTCACCTAGGCACTCCACCTTTTGGACAGTTTTGACTGAGTTTATAAGTATAAATCAAAGAAGCTGGTTTTCTGGGCAGACGGTATTAACAGATTTTTATTCTTTCCCTCTACGTAAGGATATAAATTCAGTTGCACACTCAATTTTATGTTTCCATGTTCTTTCATTAAAAGTTCTTGTTATAGGATTATTAATGATCAGTGTGCTTAGGATTGTCCTACTTTTAGCAATGAAATACCCACATTCTGAGAAATCCCTTAGTTCTGGGCAAACCAAAATGGCTGGTAACCTTAGTTCTGGGTACTAATAGTATCTACAAGCAACCTGGAAGCAAAGGGAAACAGACTACTATTAGCACTTTGTTTCTAGATATAAACTTTTCTTATTCTTAAAGCATGTTAATCATAGGAACCTTACTAAATAAATGACAAAATACACAAAAAAGCATAAAGTCATGTATAATCTTGCTATATAGACATAAGTTTCTTAATTAGTGATTTTTCCATATGTATCTTTTCTGACTGTATTTTATATTGTTCTCTTTATTTTTATTAAAATGCAGGCATTTATTTTTGATGTTAACGTTTTCTTGTAAACATAGTAGTGGATAACTGCATGAAATTCCACTGGAATTTTGGGGGTATGTTCCTCTTATTGACCATTGAAAATATAACCTATTAACAGCTTTTCAAAATGACTATATTGCAATGAACATCTTCATTGCTTAAATTTTATGTGTTCTTTTTATTCTTTCTGAAGATTTATTTTCAAAACAAATTATTAAATGAAAAGGCTTATAATTATGCTTACAGCTTAACAATTATTCTTTTTAAAAGAACTAGTCTCTGAGTAATCTGGACAACCAAAAAATTAACTGTAGGAATATTGACACATTGGGTTTTCCTACCAAAGTGGAGCTCAAAGTCAACACAATCCTACACACATTCTGAAAATATAACCAGAATATTAGTTTTTCACCTTTATCATGAGAAAAATCCCATGTACTATCAAACAACTGAAGAAAGCACGAAAAAGCAACCTAGAAGAAACAGAGACTATGAAGAAAAAAGAAAACTAAATTTATATTTATACATATATGCACACACACAAACATATATATATATACACACATATATTGTCAATTCTCATTATTCATGGTAGTTCTATTTTAGAAAGTCACTATAAGACTGTATAATAGAATACTAAACCATTGCTTCTAGGAGAAAATAGTAGGTTAGGTTCCTGTGAGCTTCTGGTAATATTTTCATCAGCTATTCAATACATAACCAAGAGTACAAAAATGTGGAAAATGTAGCATTAAATATATTAAGAACAGTTGTTTATAGCATAAGAACTGAAAAAAAAAGGCAGAGAATCACCTTGTATGACCTTGGCTGGGAATATATGCATCATTTGACTCCTATTTTTCACATTTCTACATATCTATGAATGCTTATGAAAGTGCCACTACAAAATCTGTGAATATGGGAATGAGGAGTATGTGTGCATATATTCACAGAACAAAAGATAGCTCTTGAAAATTAAAAACATTGTGGATAGCAGAAATGGAAAACTCAATAGTGGCTTAGAAAATAAGGTTAAGGAACTCATCCAGGAAGAACAAAAAAGAAAAAAATGGAAACCAGAAAAGAAGGTTTACAAAAGTAAAGGGTAAAACCCAGAAGGCCCAATACCTGAATAATTTTCCTCTACTGAAGGAAACAAACCACAAAATGAATTGAAGAAAATAATTAAATTTTTTCTTTCAAATTGAATTACATTGAATTTTCAGACTGAAAAACCTACAGTGTTTCTAATAGATGAAAAAACCAAGCATTATCATTGTGAGATTTCAGAATGCTAAGAGGCAAAGAAGCAATTTTTCAAGTCTCCAAGAGAAAAAAGAACATACACACAAAGGATCAAGAATCAAAATAGAATCCAACTTTTGTTAGGTCAGATTGAGAGCAGGAAAGTGATGGAACAATTCCTTTAAAATTCCGAAGGCAAAAAAAATGTCCTGCTAGGATTCAATACCCAGCTAAACTATAAATTAACTGTGAGACACGTATGGTCTCAAACATTTTGCCTCCCCTGTACCCCTTTTCAGGAAGCTGATAGTAGATGTAATCTGGAAAGAGGAAGACCTAGTTTTCAGAACACAGAAGAGTCAACACAGAAGAGTAGCAAGAATGAAGAAGGGAAATTCCAGGATGACAGTATGGAGTTGAGGGAAATCATCCAAAGTGGAACATTGTGACTCAAAAGACAAGAATGTCAAGGGCTGTTATCATCATGACTTTGGCTCTAACGTTATATTTTTAAATTGACAGAATGACTAAAGGAATTGATCCTTCAAAACAAAGAAGTATGTCATTACAAAGGGAGTCATAAGCCAGAATAGGGAACCTAAATATGAAGGAAGACAAAGGAAATTCTAAGAATGATGGACAAAAGGAAATTCCAGGATGACAGTTATGAAACAGGCCTAACAATGTCTCAAAACAAAACAAAATGGAAAGAAGGAATTGAAGGATTACTGATGTGATTTATGTTGAAAAACTAGCAGGTTTTTGGAAATTGTTTAAACAATTAACAATACTTACAAATAAAACTAAGTGAATAAAAAATAATGCATGTATTAACTCCAGGAAAAACAAAAGTAAGGAAGGACACAGAATCATAGTATATCATAGTGCTCAGGGGTAAACAGTATTTTCTTTTTTTTTTTTTTTTTTTAAACAGTATTTTCATAGACATTAGAGTGCTAACACTAAATCTTGATTCAACCACAAAATAAAGTACTAAATTATAAGCATGAGAGAGTAGACACAAAGCGAATGTTCTTATTAGAGAGTTAAAGACTAATCTATCAATACAGAAAGTCAATGCATAATGTCTAAAATTGATGAATCAAAAGAGAATAGCATATGACATTATTTAAGAAATTTGCAAATGTGTAAATATCAGAAGTAATAGGTGACAGAGTCAAAAGTGGTTGTTTTGGAGCAAAGGGACTGGAGCAAGTGAAAAGGAGTAGGGAAAAGAATTTCAACAGGCCTCTCAGGATTTAACTTCAAAGTTTGTACATTTATTATTAGACTGGTTAATAATTCTGTTGAAAATAGTGTACCAATTCACATGTCTTCCAGGAGAATCATTTAAAATTGACCGCTGATACCAGTAATTCTGGCAGTCTGGACTGGTAGTGTCATCTGGTCCAGCAGTTTTGACTAAACTGATTGCTTACTCTCCAGGTACTACAGTTGTGCCTATACCAAGAATATAACAAAGGAAACTTTCTAGAGCTGGATTCCAGCTACCCAGACCTCCCAGTATTTTGGCTAAGAATGTCTTTCATTTAACAAAGAATTATGACCAGAATTATATTGCAATAAGTTAACCTTTCATTTAATTTCTAATGTTAGATTGGTACTAAAATCTATTTATGGGTTTTTCCTTTTTCTACCTTCTTCCAGGAACATTATCAGGCATTCTAAATTTGAGGAAAGTCTGTATAAGGAACTTCTAAATCTTGGCAGAAAATATTAGTTGTTAGAGGTCTCAAGAGTAAAACCAAGCTGTGGGATGTTTCAGGATTGACCTTCAAGATCATCTTTTCCAACCCCCTCATTTTACATGTTACAGTAAACTACAGCCAAAAAGAGCTAAGTTGATTTATCCAAGGCCATACAGCTATTAATGTCACAGAGAGGATGATAACTCAGGTTTCCTGACTTCTAGGTATACTACACTACACCAAACTACACTATACCACACAACACAACAAAATATTGCTTTATGATACACTGTGCTACCCTAGCCTACCCTACATTATATCACATGACTGTATTATATACTACAATATACCACACTACAACAAATCGCACCACACAATACTACACTGTATTATATATACTACACTACACTGCATATACTACTATGCTGCTGTGTACTTCCTGTTTTGCACTATAATATTCCACAGTACAGAACACTACACAACACAGTATTTTAAACACCTGAATGGGGACGCCTGGGTGTCTCAGCAGTTGGGCACCTGCCTTTGGCCAAGGTCATGATCCCAGGATCTGCGATCGAGTCCCGCATCAGGCTCCCTGTGTAGAGCCTGTTTCTCCCTCTGCCTATGTCTTTGCCTCTCTCTCTCTCTGTGTCTCTCATGAATAAATAAATAAATCTTAAAAAAATAAACAAACACCTGAATGAATTTTAACCTCTGATCTTTTAGATTTAATCCACAAGAATCCCCTGAGAACTCCAACCTACAGGCTTCATCCGGCTCCAGTTCTTGAGATAATACTAACTCTATCCTGGTCCCACATTTTCCATGACTCTTGCAGTGGGCTATGTAGCAGACTTCTCTACTCTTTCCTCATTTCCTGGATTGTGTTGGATGATAATCCAGGGTTAGTGTCCGATGGCTGATCTGTGGTCTCTTCTTTTGTTATCTACCTACCTGAGTGCCCCAGTTTGAAGACTAGGTTCTGTAAATTATAAAATAAGTAGGTAATGGGGATAAAAAAGTGCAGCATAGGGGAAGATAGTTAATAATATTGTAATAACTTTGTATAGTCAGATGGTAACTACACTTATCATGGTGAACATTTCGTAATGCATGTAACTGCTGAATCACTATCTTGTACACCTGAAACTAATAAAATATTGTATGTCGACAATACTTCAATCAAAAATATTTTTTTAAATGACTAGGCTTTACAAATGGCTCCCAGTGCTCAACTACCTTCTTTGTGCTAGAGTTTATATGGCTCAGCTTAGTTTTTAGTGACCTTTCTAACAAACTGAGCAGCACCCTCTTTGGACTAAAAAGACCACACCCTTCTATCATCTTGCTTTCTCTTCTGTCCCACCAATTGGAATTATGCACTAGGAACTTGGGCCTAGAACATCATCTCCATCCTCAGTAGTGGCAGCAGTGGTGAAAAGGTGACATCATCAACAGGGAAGAGTTAGACTTTTGAGAGGGAATTTACATTTGGCTAAAATCTGGGTCCTTGAAGTCAGTTCTGGACTTGTCACTTCCAAGCTGGTGACCTGAGTATTAGTTTCCCCATATATAAAATGGGAGATAATAATGACAGTGATTCCACAGAATTATCTTGAGAGTTAAATATAATTATGCATAGCAGGCTCTTTGCACAGTACCTAACATATAGTTAGTGCCAAATAGATATTAGATATTATTTTTTCAGTTCATCATTAAAAAAGAGCTTTGATAACATTATCCAAAACTGAGTTTCAGAAATATTAAGTAACTTTTCTACGATCATACAGTTGCACGTGGAGGGAATGAGACCAGGAGCCCATGTTCTATTCTAACTCCTTCCACATCCTGCCCTTTTGATAATCAAGCCCCCGGCCAGTCTGAATATCTGAGCAATTCTCTGCCCACCTGTTGGGCGGCTCCAGCTTGGATCCCCCCTGGTGCCAGGCGTCTGCCGGAATCGTGACGGGAACATGTTGATCCCTGTTGGACCTGTGCCTAGCCCACCCAGCAGTAACTTCCCCGCCAGCCTCTGCAGCAAGGACAGCTCTCTCAGCTCCCGTTCCAACCTACAGAGCAGGGCTGGTGCCAACTCTGCTCCTGCCCCAGGCCTGTCTGGCTGCAGGTAGGCTGTTCTGAGTCACTGGAGAATCCTGAGTTCTGACTAATCCTTTGTCTAATGTCTTTTGCAGGGTCAACGTGAGAGCCAGAAATGGAAAAGAAGCAGGGAAGAAAGGAAAGAGGAAAAGGAAAAAAAGTTTGTATTCCCTATCAGCCCCATGAAGTCAACAGGAAATGGCTCAGTGTGGATCAACCATCCTACTGTCCTGAGAAAAAGGGAAGGATGATCTCTTCCTGAGTGACTGAAGAGTTAATCACAAACCAGGGCAAGAGTTTATCACCGAGTTCCACGTTTGAATTTTGGAGAGTTCCCTTTGTTTCATCTCAGCACATTCACTTCAGTGCCTGTGTCTATTTTAATAGCCTGGAATGCAATTCCCTTCGCCCATTATTCTCTTTCACTATGGGTTTTTCCGACCCTCAGGGTAGATTTATGCTTCTAGCTGAATGATTACTCAGTGAATCTTCACTAAGGGATGTTCTGTTCCAAGAATGACACATCTCTTTGGGGATGACTCTCCACCTAACAGGGGTGGGTGGGAGGTCAGGGGAAGCCCCTACCCAAGAGAAAATAGTTTCTTTGTGTGCTTGAAGAAAAACAGTCAGATGATGAACAGCCTGATTTGGGGGCTGTGAGTGGGTGAGCCACTCCAGTGAAGTCGTCCTCAACGCTCCCTCATGAGAAGAGATTATGAATTTAATGAGAAGAATTCTGACAAGCCTTAAAGCCAAAGGCAATTACCAAAGGCTGAATTATCTGAATTCCTTGCAGTTATGAAATCACCCCATCCTAATGAAATTATATGTGCATATATGTTTATAATATATTTTATCTATAGATCTATATCACACATAAGACTACACTGTATTTTTTCACTAGCTTTTATGAGCATTTCCTACTGTGTTTTCAGTGGTTCTCTAGTCCTAGGAAATGCAACATGAAAGATAAATGTCATGATCAAATCAGATTGGAAATGTCGTATGGTTAGAGGTCCCTGCCCATTACAGTAACATTTTACACGTTCTGAGAAATCCTGCAGTTAAGGATTTAATTTTATTGACTTCAGCATTCCAAATGTGTTCGAACATGAACTCCTTTTCTCCATCCTAACACGTACGACCTTCTCAAGGAATCAATGCACCATGAAATACACTTGAAGAAATGCTGTTATTTTGTGATATGACAATTAAGTCATGGAATAGGCCAAAATGCTTACCTTTTTGATGATGCCAATGCTTAAAATATATTTGAGACTCACATTTTACTTTGCTCATGTTGCTTTAAGATACTATAAAGGCTCTTCATAAGACTGAAAAAAAATTAGCTTTTGAGGTCTTTGTCACTTCACAACTGAATTATTAGACCATCTTCTGGCCTGCATCTTCCAACTCTGCTTTGTTCCCACTTTAGTCTATATCCTCACCAGACCAACCTTTCTAAATTCAATGATAATTCAATGACCCTCTCCTTGATTAAGGCCTTGGGTAGCTCCCAGGTCAAGTCTTTCCTGCATTGCCTGGTTTTAAATATCTTCCAGAATCCCCATTCATTCAACTTAGTTTCTTCCACCCTCCCAACCCCTGACATTGTCATCCAATGTTCTTACCATCTCACAGTTTCCAGGTCCTTTCTGTCTGTTTTTGATTGCCTGAAATATTCAACTTTCCCCCTTGAACTGATCTCTAAATCTTTAACACCCAATTTTTTCTTACTTTTTGAAGCATTTATTGAAAATGCATATATTTATTGATGCAATTGTTCTTTAGCTGCCTTCAAAAATTTCTGAGCTATATCAATTGATTGAATTTTCTAATCCAAAACTTAAAATGTTTAATCTGATGAAAAGGGACCTAGGAAAGAATATCATGAAATATTAGAAATAGTTTTAATTCTATAATGTATGAGATATTCTGAAATATCTGAGGCAGTCTTAGATGTGTGTGGCATGTTGTCATGGGACACAATTTGGGAAAGAATCACTCCCATATAAATTCATATTCTCAATTCTCAATAGTATTGCAAGTTATTAGATGCCAAAGAGTGATAGTTTTTAGTCCTTCTATATCTGCTTGCATTTAACACATGTGCAAGCTTCTGAAATCTTTCCTAGTATAATGAAGAATACAAAATTAATTAAAATGTAAATACTTCCTAAAAATGTATTGATCATTTTGTATTTCATAGCTGCAGTGGGAACAACAGAGCTAGGCAGTTTTTGCTTAGTTTAATATTTTGTTAGTTTTTCCATTTCCACACCCTATTTTACAAACAAAACCTTTCCTCATTCATAGATGCCATGCATAAGGGAGAGGCACAGGGTGTCTTGTGCAATTCAGGAATCCACTTAAGTGGTACTTTCCCCAAAAATGATAAATTAGGGTGATGCCAAGATATTAGAATGCATAGGCTCATTCCCTGTTTATTTCCATACCTGGCTATATCTTTCTATACATTCACCATATTGCTCCAAGGGTGTGAACCATGACTCCTCTATGGAAAATTCAGCATTATGTAATGTGTGATTGAGCCCCTGGCAAACACTCTAGACACAGGGCAATATTTTATGTGAGGAAGATGAAATATCAGCGGTTTATCATTAATTGCAGCATTCTGGATCATGAAATGACTTCTTTTTACCCCACATTCTATCAATATTTCCATTGTTGTCTTTTTAGTAAATTAAGTCAATTTTTATAGAATTCTAGTGGATTGTCACAAATAATGGCAGATCCTAGGTTTTGGCCAATTTGCTTACACATTTAGAAACATTTCAAAATTGAAACGGGCTTGTCTAATCATTTGTCTCCATGAATCCCACATTTCCTATCGATGACAGAAGTTACCGAATTTGAGTAAACTTTTCCAAGATAAAAATCTACATGTGTGTTCAGATTATAAATGAACAGAAAACATTAATAGAAGGAGCACTTCAGCCCTACAGTCTAACACATACAGCCTAACACTGAAGAATACTTTGCTGTTGTTGGAATGTCCTTATATTTCTATAATGCTACAGCAACCTATATAGCCTTTATCCTGGAAAATGTGGTTTTCGAATGATCTCTCAGATTTCAGAGACACACACACTGAGCTGGAAGTGAGGGAAGAAGATGACAGACACCAGACTAGTCAAAGCAGTCATCTGTAAAGTGACAATCACCAAAATATTACAGGGCAAAGCCAGATTGATTTCTTACCCTGGTTAGCCAGCCTTTCAAATTTGTAGAAACTTGGAAAAATCAATATGATTTAAAATGCCATCTTTTTTTTATCCATCTATCACTAAATCACTAATATAGAAATGTAACAAGAAAAATCAAGTGCTATAAATGTCTTATCCTCAGCAGGAAATCTTTATATGCTGGGTTACTATACAATTTATCTTCCAAATTAGGCCAATTTCAAAAGGGAAAGAGACTACTGTTAAAACTTATGCTGGATTAACAGCCATACATTGGGATATTATTCTAAATTGGGATTTAGAACGTATCCTGAAAGGTCAAAATTCAAATAGTACTTAAAGAAGAGCATGGAATATAAGAAGATATGCAAAATGAAATAACAGATCACCCCAAAGTGCATATTGGTCTTGGATATAAAAAATTACCCCCTTTCTTTGAACTCAAGATAGTTAATTTTTAAAAATACTTCTTGTCAAAAAGCAATCTTGAGAATGGCAGCCCCATGATAAGTGCTAGGTGTGCAGAGATCACAAGCTATGGTGGTTCTCACAAATGGGGTTGAGGAAGACCCTACTTTGACTCCACTAGGACCTTCTTTTCCTCTTCATTGGCGATTAGTCATGCCGTGGCGTTTAAAACTGAAACGTTCATTTTAAATACTACAAAAATGTGGCACAGAGCGCAGGCAAGGCATCTGTTCCAGCAAAATGTTATGTTTTGATCATTTTCAAAAATGATTTTTCTGTTTTTAAAGAAAGTGTGTGGACATGAAGATGAGTCAGTCAATCTGAGGGGTACTGTATGCTGGGTTATTTTGAAAGCTGTAAAATTTAAAAATACATGGAAAGAAAATAATTTTCCTTAAATATTATTTCAATTTTATTCTTTGACTTAGTATTTTTTCTTTTTTAATCTTTCCATAGCATCAGATTCGTTGCCAGAGGAAAAAAAAAATGTCATCTTGAAGGCAGCTATAGATTCACCATCATGTGGAAACCTAGATACAGGCCTATAAAAATGGTTACACTCCTATTCGCAGGTCTAGGTTTATTGGAAAAGAATGGCATATATGATGCAAAGGTGTTTTGTTTACATATGTAATTATATTGTTTTTCAAATGGTTCCTGATTATGTAAATATTACCAAAAATCAATCTATTTCCCGAGTAGGGCTTTTACCACTTGGATATTAGATCTACTCAAGTGTAATTGTACAGAAACTGTATCATAACTTCAGTGTTTTCTATCCCAATCTATATACCCTTTAATTTTCTAAAGGAAATGTATTTAGTATATTAACATTGATTGATGCTCTGAAAAAATAGGCTATTCTCCAGAATGAGAATATTTGGAAACTTCAATGTAATACACAGGAAAACAGGATTATAGGAAGATTGATCTTTTTTTTTTTTTTCCCTTTTCCTTTTTCTCCATAGGGTCTCAAAGTAAACTGCAGTTTGCTGTCAATGAATTCTTACATGTACTTTGGTCTCACTGTGATGGTCTGAGGCCCCACTGAGAAAGTAAACCCACAAGTTCTAGCAGAGAATGAACACTGACTTCCTGTATTTTTCCCAAAGCAAATCATGTACTTTCAATGCCATTTCTTTATCTGCAGAACTGGAGGGAAATAACAATTATCTACCTCCTAACAGATTATGGAATTCTGAGACAGCAGAAATTATTTGCATTTGTAAAGCACTTATCAGTTAGAGATCACAATACCACCATATCTGTTGAAACAAATCAGAACAGCTACCTAACCAACTATTTTTATCTTGATCTGTTCATTTGGGCCATCTAAAGCAGCACAATCAATTGGACCAACCATTCTGAGATACAAATTGGCTGTTAAGAAAGCCAAAACACCAGATTGGCTGCTTTTTTTAATTGGTGTTTTTCACGATATGAAAATATTGGGTGAAAATGGAAAAACTGAGTCAAAGATCCAGATGTTTGATCCTCCCGTTGCCAAATAGCCACACATTTTGTAGCATTCAGATTTGCAACTGAATTTCTCAGCTTTCACCAGAAAGCCTGTCATCATATAGATATAGCCTTAAAGGAGCTGTAAACATGAAAGTGATATGGTCCCAAGAAAAGCATCTCTTTTACCCGAGATAACAGTTGCTTGTGCATCTGCTGTTTTCTCCTCACTAGGCAGCTTCCTGGACAGGAAGGGCACAGGATCTATTGTTCAAAATCCTATAGTGTTCTCTTCTTTATTTAGGCCGAAGGCTGCTCAGAAAAGAATACCTGTGTAAGCCAAATAACGGTCTTGACAAGAGCTTCTTTCCTGAACTGGTCTATTTAGTAATTCAGATTTAGATGAAAAAACTATTACTGCAACATTGAGAGGGATTTGACCCAGAACCACATTTTCTAGATTAGTTTGTCTTATTATATACTGAAGAGGGCATCAAAATGGTGTTCATCAAGCTATTCTACATATCCTAAATCCAGTCTGCTTACAACACTTACAGAGTTCAAATGAGCTTAGCAAAAGTAGATTCTATTAGCCTTAAGTTTGTGTGTCAAGGGAGGTGGAGTGGAGTATGTTATGAGCTAACTGTATCGTCATTTTGCCTACTTTTGATGGCTGACATTTGTTTGCATTGCTTCTTCTGCACCCGGGCACACATTAATTCAAAGCCACGACCACAGTGTGTATTATCTGCAATTTTTCTTTTTTCCTCCTTGGATTCACTCCTCTTGAAATATCACATTTTAATTATGTGCATAGCAATGACTTCATTGCTTCTTAACTCAGCAGCAGCCAACTCATTTTCCCCTGATGGTATGATGACCTGTCCTTGTGGGAGAAACCCATCTGTTTATATTCTTTAAGCTGTATCTACACAAGGAACAGGTTTTGTATGTTTTGAAACCATCTTTCCTCATTTCACTACTCATTGCTTGCCTAGAAAGGAGAAACCAAGGAACTAAGTGCTTTCAATAACAATTGAAAACAATTTCAACAATTGAAACATACAATTTCTAACAAAACCGATAAACAATGAGGAGCACACTTGTTATAAAGATCATGGCCTTAAATTACCAAGGGCTATGAATTTCATTCATTTAGGTATTTGATCTGTGTCGAATATGATGAGCATAAACTGTTTAGCCCAAAGTTTGGTATACAGGATAATAAATAGTAGTCATATTTTTACTGGGAATATATATATATATATATATTTTTTTCTTGGTAATGAGTGAATGTTAATGAAAACTCTTTTTGCAACTTGGTTGTCTACCTGATGCTAATAACAGATTTATAAAGGAAAGTGATTCTACTTTTCTGGCATAAATTTCTGGCTTGACAGTAAGCACTATTTGAAATGTACTTAATAGAGTACCTTCAAAAGAAATTTTACGCTACCAACTTACTTTTGCAAGTAATTGGGGAAGATAGCATCTATCACAAGAAATCTTCCCATTAAAAGGGTTTATTCTAGGAAGGATGCAGTGTTCATCAGCAGAAACTTTTACCCTCCCATATAGTTTCTGGATTCTACTATGAGTACAATGATCTTTGTTAATCACGACCCACAGTTAATTGTGGGAATTCTATATAATGAAATATCTCAGACTTGTATCCAGAGCAAAATTTAGGTTCAATCTTGGGACAGAACTGGTATAAGATTGGAAAAGTCTTTTCAATCGAGATGGAGGGCGGATCTTCATTGGGAAGAATGAATATAATTCCTCTACACGGAGTAGCTTATCAAGAACCTAGGTAAAGACCCATGAGGATACAAATCACTGCCTAATCTAAACAATGTTAAATGTAACCCAACTCCATAAGTCCATAATGATACTCAAGCAGAGCCTTAAATGTGCCCTGTCCTGGAATTAAAGCAAATTTAGATTGGCAGGATAGCCTTAGGTTCTTCCATATGAGCAGGTAGGAACTGGAGATAACTTATTAGTGTCTTCTCCCTACGATCCAAGAATGTGGAGGTGAATAGTGTACTCAGTGTTTTCGTTTCACTTCCCAGTCCCACCATGAGATGCAGACCACATGGCTAGCACTTCAGCTCAGGCTACATGTTTTCCCCACCAATTCCTTCATATTTCCTTCCAATTTCTTCCCCAGTTCGGAGAGATTTGAGCCTTGGTATGGACCCCAGCCACATTACAAGACATGTCACCATTATTTGGAAAAGAAGAAAAAATATAGTAAATGCACTACGGCAGAAAAATCACTTTAGGCTGGAGATTTTCCCAGAGGGAAAAGAATATGTGTTGGGTTTTGAAGGTGGACAACAGCTGAAAAAGACATTCTATGAAGGCAAACGATGAAAGAGCAAGGAAAATCTGAATTGCAGGGAACAGACTGGAAATGACTAATTACAGCTAGAGTTTGGGAAGCTGATTTGGAGCCATCTAATACAGCATCACATTGACCCTAATGGAGACAAATGACTAGTGTCTTCCTGGGGAGGAGCGAGACCTGGGCACTTCTACCACTGCCTGCAGCAGTCTCATGAGGCCGAATTTTCACTGGAGGAAGGGAAACAATTGTTAACTGAACAACTACTCCCTCCTTTTCAGGGAATCCTCTTAGACTTATATCAGCTATATTCCCAAATCCTCCTGAAGCATCATCCTTACAGATTGTGCCAGCTAAGAAACTGTTGTCCCTCAGCTTCAAACCCACCTCCACCATCAGCTTTGTGTTCTGGGCCTGAGACACTGATGGCACATTTCTGCCTGCCGGAGGCCTCCTGGTTATGTTCTGCCTATAGACAGTGCCAGAAGGAGACCGCGGGGCTTGATCTTCCCCGACCGTGTGCAGCCCTGGAGTGACACTTCTTCACTGTAGCCATGATGGGGCCTTCCTGCAGCAGTAGCCAAGTCTACTGAACTGGCTGATTTTCCTACATTGACAGAATCAGTCTCATGAAAACTGCCTCAGAGGTTCAGGCATCCACGGAGGATGCCTTCTCATATGCCTGGGTCCCGGCCAGCGAGTGGCCCCTCCAAGTCTGGAAGTGTACATTATACCAACCTCTTCCCTTCCTTCTCCCCTAGACCTGTGGGTGCTGGCTGTTTCCTGCCCGTGTTATTTCCATGATATCTTAAAATTCTCCTTTACTCTTTCAGTTCTTCCACAGGTACTAAACAGTTCTTTACACTGGGTTCTTTTTGTTCAGTTAACTGGAGTGGTTTCTGTCTCTTCACAGAATCTAAAACTTAAGTAGACTAAGTAATCATTTAACTTTCAAGTTCCGACAATCAACTTGTACTATCTAGATAAACCATAGTTTATCTGACTAAATAAATCTCTTACTCCTTTAGCCCTCAGTCTAAAAACCTCCAGACAGACACCTGCAGAGACATTTTTTTCTTTTTTCAACCGATTGCAACTCACTTGAGTTACTCAAGACGTTCAAGAATTTAAGATAGAAAACCAAATAGAACTAGATTGAGCCAAAGAGGGAACTCCTTGACTTGTACCCATACATGAAGGCAGGGAATTCAGCTGGTGGATAGCCAGGCCCTAGAGAGATGCCTGGGATGAGGGAGTCTGTCACTGCCTCTACCCCTCAGCCTGATAGACACACACATGCTCACATCTCAGCTTCCTGTTCATTTTCTCAGACCGTAGGAAACCCACCTGCTGGCTTATATGTTGTAATTTCACCACCCCAGAGACTTCAGGCTTGCTTTGTTTCTCTCATAACCCAAGAAAGGGCTTTACTGGAGGCCATATTTGCATGAAATAGCTGGATGTTCCAGCTCGGGTTATATGTCTTCCCTTGGAACGATAAACAGTGGTCAAGGGAAAGGATTTATAAACCAAGAGAAGCTTCTATTTAAGCCCCAGTGTTAAAGTGGAAGAAAGATGTCCCAACAGAAGTGTGTATGCTAGCCCAGGAAAGTGAAATAATAGATAGCTACTGCTCTACTCTTACAACGAACTCTATATTCACATTCTGCATGTCTATAGTACATAACATCTCACTCTCCTATGCTTTGTAGAAATATACAGTCAATCATTATTAATAACATTTGCTGATTGTTTTGGTAAATAGGTAATCCTAGAAATACGAGATTTGGAAATGTTCTCATTTTTTTAATAATATTGCTATAAAGTCATAGTGTTTAAATGTCAAAAATGAAATTTATAGTCGTAAACCTCAAACTTTAAAAATCTTCCAGTCAGTATTCTTGGAGCTAACTATGGCATTCTTCAGGATGGAAAGAATTTACTTTTAAAAAAATTTACAAATATTAAGAACTGTGTCCCAGGCACTGGCTTAGGAGTTTTATAAGCATCCTATTTAACCCCCACAATGACTCTGTGAGGTGATCGCTATTATTCCTTTTTCAGAGGAGGCAATTCAGACTTGGTGAGATTAAATAGCTTATCCAAATTTATGAAATTATTAAGTGGTAGATTCAACAACATACCATAGATCTAAATGAATTAAAATCCCATCTTTTCACTGCATTAGTAGTTTCTCAGCTGAGCTCTGTGAAGTGCTACATGTGGCAGAGCCCACTTGCGGCCACTTCCTGCCACAGTTGGCTGGCCTCATGCATCTAATTCTACCTTGCTCCCTCCTCTGAATCGGACAGAAGCCCTCTCTCTATATGGTGCTCATTCCAGGCTTCTCAAAACTCCTCTTAATATAAATTGATCCATGGCAACCTAATATCAGCAGCTTCCTTGCCCTCTACTCACTAGATGCCAGAAGCATTCTCTTCCCCAGTTAGAACAATCAAAAATGTTTCCAGACATTGCCAAATGTCCCCTATATAGCAAAACTGCTCCCAGTTGAGAACTACTGCTTTAAACCTACCTGTCCTTCACCTAATACAAAGGCCAGGGATGCTGTTAATGGGTTCCAATACTGGCTTTTCAAATTAAAATTGATTTAAAAACATAGAACCATGGTCTCATAACATGCTGTCACATAAACATACAAGATGATGCTAAATACTATTGTTTTTTTTTTGCCACTTTTATCTGGGTCATTACATTTTTAAAGCTTTAAAATGCTACAAACACTGAGAAATCATCTCAAGGGCTAAGACATTTGCTTTTAGTTTGTGGCATTTGATGTAGTCCTTCATTAATACCCAGGCTTGTTTAGAGAATCAGGGCTTCTTAGCAGTGGAAGGAACTGGGGGAGATTTGTGGCACTACTCTGCCCGCAAATCAAAATCTGAGCCATTCATGGTTCATAGGTCAGTACCAAAGAGCAGAAAATTATGGGCAAGTGGTTTTACAATCTAATTATTGCCAGAATGAAAAGTTATAGACAACCTCTCCTAAAATGAAAGTTCTTTGATGTTTAACTGACATATTAGCAATCCTATTCAGCAAGCTACCTCATATATTTACCTTGGTGTAATTCTAGAGAATGTCTCAAATTAGCCCCGGTCAAAACTAGGCATCCTACAGATGCTTTATTAAGACTGTTTCATGGCTAAGATAAACAAACTTTTTAGTTCTTTGAAGCTTTTTAAGACAAACTATTTTGATCATACAAAATGAAGAGGAGATTGGAACCTCAGTGGATCATTGTTAGAAGTTCTAATGAGGATTCAAAAATTATAAAGATTATTTTTATCCTGCCAGTAAGTTCTTTTTTGTCTCCCTTCTCAGTTAAGGTAAGATGATCTTTCAGTTAGGTATACGTTCTCAAGCAGTGACTAGTGTTCATCAGATGACATCATTCCCACTCATAACTGGACTGCTAAATGGGTAGTATGACATATGATTCTGTTTTTCACTGGGACCACAATATTTGCATTCTAAGTACATAAGAAAAACAACATATATGAAGGACTTTCTGAGGATAGTTAGTTCATTTCCCTGTAGATTCTTCAACTGTGAGGTCCTTGTGTTTTAAAGGGTTTATGAATGCCAATAAATGGAAAATGTTTGCAAAAATGTGTGCTGAATTTTGGAGGAGTTAGGAAACTAGAGAATTTCTCAGATGTCTTAGTTAAAATGTATTGCCTTTCTAGATCAAGTTGGAGGAAATGAGAATTATGTAATCTGAATCTGGACCAGTATCCCCTATAGAACTGGACTTCGCTGATATGCCATCAAGCCTTAAGGCATAGTCTATGATACTAAGAGTTATTTCTCCTGTGGAGATGTTTACTGAAGATGTTTTCTGTTGCAGTTTACTCTTTATAGGTGAATCCTTTGTAAAAATTCTCTTCTGCTATGAGTGTGAGGAATAGTTATGCATCCGCTAACCAGTTGTCTGCTCTTTACAGGCAGAAGATATTGTGTAACTGACCAATTTCTCTCACTTTGGGCACTACAAGGCTGACTGCTAAATTTGTGACCTAATCATTCGGGTATTCAGTCAGGCCTACCCAATTGTATAGGACCCTGTAAAATGCATGTTTGCATCAGTCTCATCCCTGGTTTCACTTCCAGTGCCCAGGGCTGTTTGTTTTTCTCTTGCTCTCTCTATTGCAAAAATCTCACATTTATATTATTATGCTGTATTTTACAATTGTGTATAAGCTCTTGTAATAGTGGTAAACAATAAAGCAAAAAAGAACAGAAGAAAATAATTAATGTTCTTCCATGGTTGGGGAAGAAATTGATGGTCAAATGAACTTTGACATATGACTAGGAGTTCATCTGATAGAGAGGGGAGAAGGTGAAGGACTGCAGCAGTACAAGAGCATTACAAGAGCTTAATAAGAATGTGGCCCTATTCTCATGATTAGAGAATGGAGAGAGTGGGAAGGGCATGAAGATTTGAAAGCTAAGTTAGAGTCAAGGCTGTTAAGTGGAAAATGATTAAGTGATTTAAGTCACAGAAGTGGCATGATCAGAATGTGCTTTCAGAAGATAACTCTAGTGTCCTGAAGAGGAGGGGATGGAACTAAAGGAGAATGCAGGTGTGAAGACCTGTATTGGCTACAGCCCGTTCTAGCCCCAGTTTAGCATCTGTACTTAACTTTTCACCAACTCAGAGTCTGATTTAATACAAACTAGACCAGGCAATATACTAGGAGTCTCCTTGCGTTCAGAAAAGGAGATCTGAAAATATCCTGCTGTCCTGATCCTGGACTCCTGTGCCTGGATGTATAGTCTCCCTGTCTACTTTCCCCCCACATGACCCATCTTGTTCTTAAAATCTCTGCTTAGGTTCTAGGTGTCCATTCATTCATTTCTTTCTACTTTTTGGTACTCATGTCATTGTTCCAGCCCATCAGCTATGAACAGTTAACTCCATTTACTCCTGTCATTTTCTTTTTATCTGGGCATAGTCCATGTAGCTGGTGTTCTCACTTCTTTAGTTTGAAAGCCTTTTTCTGGCTTGCAAAATCATCACATACTGAGAGTAGCTGCCACCTGGAAATCTGGATACTACACCCAATTTCTCCAACCCTCATTATCCACTAATTATTGATCTTGGTAAGGGTTAGAACTAAATTTGATAAGCCTCTTTGGACATGGTTTTAGACTATTGTGTTAATGGGGCTGGAAGATGTCCCCTACTATTCTGGTTTATTCTCTTCAGCCTTGATCTATGTTAATCCCATCCCTTAGTCTATTGAATTCTTTTGAGGGGAACTCCAAAAATGTGATGAGCCTGATGTCAGTCTGTTTACTGATGGTATGTAATGTAATGTAATACAAGTGTTAAAATAAGAACATGACAACAAAAAGAATAAGTGGAATTCAGAGGTCTTTCTAACTACTGAAATTGAATTGAGAATCAGTTGTTAGGGTTTTATCAGTGGATAGTAGATTGAGAATCAAAGAACATTCTTTGTTTTGGAGTGTGGCTGATTATGTATATATTGATGACACTGATCTGGCTCAGCTTTAGCCCTCCCTCCTTGCTATGCACCCTGAAGTATCCCCTTTATCATCTCCCATTTGATCTTTCCTACCTCCAGTCTGTATCACCCTTCTGTCTGTATTCTTCCTCCACTTTTTCATTGAAACTGCTTTTGTTAAGATAAATGGAGACCTCCAGGGTGTCAAATCCCATCTCAGAAAATGTCTCAACAGCACTGGATGCCACTGATCTCTCTCTTCTTTGTCAAACACTCTTCTCTTGGCTTTTGTAACACAATCCTCTTCTGATTTTCTTTCTTCTTCTATGACCAATGTTTTATTCATTGTTATTTTAAAAATATTGAGTTTATACTTTGCATTAGGCACAGTTCCAAGAGGTGGGATACAGTAGTAGTAAACAAAACTACAAAAAACCCAACCTCACAGAGCTTGCATTCCAGTGTGGGGAGACAAATAATAAAATGAACACATAGAATGTATAGTATATTAGATAATGATAAATGTTAAGGAGAAAAGTAAATCTCTCACTGAAAGGACATTTGAGCAAAAAGGATGGAGGGGCCAGGTGAGTAAATGGTGAGAGATCTGTTCAAGCAGAGGGAATAGCCAGAGCTGATGCCCAATGTCAGGAGCATTCTTGGCTTGTTTGAGGACCAGAAAGAAGGCTGAGAAGGCTTCTCAGGTCTTCTCAGGTCATATTGCCTTATGTCAGGCAATAAGGTCTGCAAGCAGAGATGGAAAACTGGGAGCTTGGTAGGTGTTTGGGGGCTTTGGTTTTGTATTCTAAGTGAGATAGAAATCTGGATAATTTTGAGCATGCAAGTGACATGATAGTACATGTTTCACAGAATCATACCGGCTTTTTATTTTTTTTAGATTTATTTATTTATTTATTTATTTATTTATTTATTTACCCCAGCAGGGTTTAAGGGGGGTGGGGAGAGTAGCAGACTCCTTGGCTGAGTATGGAGCTTGATGCAGGGCTGGATCCCATGACCCTGACATCATGACCTGAGCCACAACCAAGAGTCAGACACTTAACCAACTGAACCACCAGGGACCCCAACACTAGCTTTTGAATTGAGAAGAGTACTTGGGGGCAAAATAGAAGCAAGGAGGTAGCTGCAGTTGTCCAATCACTGGACCAGGGTGGTTACAGTGGACGTGGTAAAAAGCATTTGGATTATGGAAATACCTGGAGGTAACAGATGCTGGTATTTCTTGCTGAGTTGGATGTGAGTGTGAAAATAAAAGCGAAAAGTAAAGGATGGCACCAAGGTTTCCGACCTGAACAAAACAGGATAGAGTTGCATTAACTTGAGATGGGACAGATTACAAAACAGGTAAGGAAGGATGATCAGAGTTTGGTTATAGAAATGGGTGTACTGGGACGCCTGGATGGCTCAGCGGTTTAGCACCTGCCTTTGGCTCAGGGCCTGATCCTGCAGACCCGGGATCGAGTTCCATGTCAGGCTCCCTGCGTGGAGTCTGCTTCTCCCTCTGCCATGTCTCTGCCTCTGTGTGTGTGTGTCTCTCATGAGTAAATAAATAAAATTAAAAAAAAAAAATGGGTGTACTTGTGTAGTTGAGTATTTGAGATAGCAGAGATTTTCAAACAAGGGAGATACATCTGAGAGAAACTAGTTTATGGATGGATTTGAAATTGATGATACTGAATGAGATCACTGAGCAAATGGCTTTTGATAGAGAAGAAAAGAAGTCTAAGTTCCAGGGCACTCCAAGGTGAGGTGGTCTGGTTGATAAAATGAACTTTAACATAACCAATTGTGGTGGGAGGGTATGGAAGTAACCTGCTCTGGGGAGATGGGGCTGAGGATAGCATGTGAGCAGAGGAATCCCCATAGTAAAGACAAGTGAATCAAGAAGTTGTAGTTAAAAAGGGAGCAGAAAAGTAGGTTGTAACTAGAGGGCATTTTGCTGTGAGTCAAGGCTGGTAAGTTTTGTCTGTTGTTTTGCTAAAATAGGCTGCCTGCCCCATCTCCTTTTCAAGGAAGGACATTTCAATTTCAATTACAATTGAATTCCTCCTCCTTTCAGTTCCTCCTTTATCCTGTAAATGTTGGGCTTCATAGGGCTAGTCCTAGCCATCTTTTTTATTTTAAATTCTCTTCCTAGGTTGACCCCATCAAATTTTCATGGCTGTAAATAAAAACTGTTGACAACTTCCAGACTAAAAGCTCTAACTTTTCTTCTGAGTTGAAGATCTGTAAATTCAACTTCCTGATTTAATGGCTTCCTAAATAGACATCTAATAGGCACCTTAGACTTAACTACTCCCAAAATGATTTCTTTTATGTTTTTCCTCATCAAATCTACTTCAGTCCAATGTCTTCATCATTCTGATATGGTACCAATTGCTCAAGCCAAAAACCTAGTGGTCATTCTTGACATTTCCTCCCTGCTTATCTCCCCACATCTTATTTATCACCAAGTCATGTCAATATTTTAAAGCATTGAAATACAGATATGTTATATCCAGTCCGGGGCCTATTTGGATTCAAATCTTTCTTCACCTTTTATCTTCTCTGTTCCATAACATAGGAAACTTAGCCCTGAAAAGTGTGTTTCCAGGCTCCCATACCAGGTAGCTTCCAGCTGTGTTCCATAAATGGAGGGCATTGATAGGATAACAGAGAATAGAAGAAAAAGAGAGAAAAGGGTATGTCTTCCTTCACCCCAATATAGGTGGTGTCTCTGCAATGGCTCCAGCTTCCAACTGAGTGACTCTAGCTCAGGAGCTCCCATGGTGCCACCTTCCTTCTGGTCTTTCCAGCAGAGAAGGAAGAAAGTATCTTAAGGTTAAGGTTGTCTTAACCTGACTAGTAACTCCATAAATTAAATTTCTTCTATTGTTCTCTACTTTAAACAGAGTGCCTTCTAGTTGCTTTCTATACTGGATCCTCAGAAACACTCCTATTCATCTGCTTTTCTAATCTTCATGAACAACTATTTCCTAAGTTACAATTATATCTTTCCTAGCCCACTACCCTCTAGCTGATCCATTCACACAGTCTCCAGTTATCTTTAAAAAACTCAAAGTATCTCCTTTAGTGGGCTTGCAACTCTTGTAGAATGATGGATTAAACTCTTGGGCTTCCTGTAACACCATGCACATTTTGTTCTCTCAATATTTCTCCAATACCACTTCAAACATCTTATCCTACACCCTCCTTCGCCCGCTCCTTCTACGATCTTAGCCTTGTCATGAATCTCCTACTCACGTGCCATATAAAATTGGTCTCATCCCTCTACCTTGTTATTGTCTCTTTTGGCCTTCTGGTCTTTTCCTTCATTGGCTGCATCATGGTTTATAATTATATATTTATTTGCATGTTAACTGTTTTTCCATTTTCTATAAAAGCTTCAAGAGGTCAGAAAACATGACTAGAATTTAACCCGTGCCAGGCACAGTGTCTGACTTGTAGAACATGTTCGTAGAGGTAGTGTTTGAATAAATGAATAGTAATTATTCACACTAGCATTTTCTTCTCTGTTAGGTTACAATGGTTCTTCTCAGGTGCATAACTAAAAATCAAATCAGCTGTGAGTTATATTTTGAGTCACTAAATGGATCAGGTCTTACTCCCTAGATATTGGCTTTATGCTTGGAAGGAGAGTAAGGAAGCTCTGATTTGGGGAACTAGAATTTAAAGAGTCACTAGTCCTTTCCTTACTGACCTTCTACTCTCTACTAATTTTATTTCTTTTTCTAACTTTTTCAAATGAGCTCTATTTTCCAAAGGGAAATCCAAAGTTCTTAGCATGACATGTAAGTCTGGTGCCAGCCTCTTCCCGTATTTTTGGATTGACCATCTCCTGACTCCACAGCCTGTCCTCAGAAGTTGTCTCAGAAGTACCACTGTTGGGCAGCCTGGGTGGCTCAGCAGTTTAGCGTAGCCTTCAGCCCAGGGTGTGATCCTGAGGATCCAGGATGATCAAGTCCCATATCGGGCTCCTTGCATGGAGCCTGCTTCTCCCTCTGCCTGTGTCTCTGCCTCTCTCTCTCATAAATAAATAAAATTAAAAAAAAAAAAAAGAAGTACCAGTGGGCTCTTCCACTTCCTCATCTATGCCTTTGCCTTGATGCTTCCATCCCTGAGAAGCTCTCTCCCCCTTCTCATCTGAAAAACCCTGATCAATCTCATGTTGCAACAAAAGTAACTCCTCCTCTGTTAAGCTTCCCCTAACCCTCAATGCCTTGGGTCAGTCTCCACTCTGTGTCCCTATAGCACCCAGTATTTCTCTCTAGGCAGTTTATCACATCACATTTCAGTTCTTTTTTAAAGATTTCACCCACGTACTAGACTATGCACATAGACCGTATCTTGTTCCTATTTGCATTCCAACACACAGTGTAGGGTCTGAAGGTGCTTAAGAAGCTCGTGTTAACTGGATGACTGGGAGAATTATAATTTGGCTTTTGTATACTTACATCACTTCAAGAAATGATTTTGCCACGGACACTTCTATTTGTTTTCTCTTTCTTTTTGGTTCCTGAATTATACTTCTTAGTGGGCTGTTCCCCTTCTTAAAACTCTTCATTTGTAGCTTTGAGCTCAGCCACCACCTACCCATCTGCTCCCCCTGCCACCTGGCCTATTGACTCTGCCTCCTGTTCTCACTTTGCCTCCCTCTCTGCTTGGTGGCAAATCCGGCCCTAGTGCCTCTACTTCCCAGTTCAGGGACAGGAAGAAGCTGTGTTGGGTCATGATCTGGCTTCTAGGGGTGGGAAGGCACAAAGTGGCCCTGACTCCCATTGCCCCTGCCACCCCCCTGACCCCCCTGCCATCTTTCTCATCACTAGCAGCAGTCCAGGGGCTTGATGAGCAAAGCCATCTCGCCTCAGTGAGGAGAGTACAATGAGGAGAGACATTCTGCAAATTGAAGAAATAATAAGAGACTCAGGTACATGCACTGTTGATTTTTGTTCCAAGATATGTTAATAGCAGGAAAGAGTGAGACTTTCATACCTTTTTATGCTGAAAAACAATGCTTCTACCTTTCAATTCCAGTAGTATTACTAATGATGATTCTGGTATTTAATTAGTGAGAATTTGCAAGGCCAAATTCCTTTCTGTGGAGTAATCTTGATGAACTCTAACCTTTCCTAATAAGACAGCCTCTTAGCTTCTTCAAAATCATTTCTTATAAGGTGGACATACAGCAATAGTACTTTCTGTGTGTGTATTGCTCTATTTCTATGACTGGTACCAGAAATTATCTGGTTTTATTTCCCCAGTGTTCTTCCTCGGATGAAAGGACTAAGAGAAAGCCCTGCAACCCCACGAGTCCGCCCGTTTGTTGAAATCAGTTCAAGATCATCCAGGTCTGCAAAACTCGGCTGAAGCAGCTTGTTGCATAATTTACCAGAGAAAAGAGGGCCATCTGGAGAGCCAATCTGGAGAACTAAGCAAAGGCAGAGTCTTTTTTTTTTTTTTTTTTTCCCCCTCTTAAGTTCTCCTGATTGACTCCCTGCCTATATTAGGCCTCAACAATCCTTGGTCTGCAGCCTGAAAGATGATGGTTCAGGTCAAAGGTCTTGGCCTTCTGGCTTTGTACCCAGGCAAAGTACCCTGGCCCACAACTGCTAGCAGCCCCACCCACCATTGCTGTTCAAGGTTCTCAGTCAACTCCCCCCAGTCTTACCCCATGACACCGTGGGGGCCTGTGTCATTCCAAAGGACAGCTGGTTTATGCATATGCAGAGGAGGCAGCTACCCACAAAGAGATGTGGGAAAGCTCTACTAAATTAAAAAAAAATTAATTAAAAAAAAAAAAAGGAAAGAAAGAAAGCTGCCTTAACCTCTAATCAAGGAGTAAGTCATTTCTTCCACAGAGATTAAATCTTTTGCATTAAAGCTATTTCTTTTGAATCCAGAGCCTACAAATGATTCTAGGTAAAGTGAACACAATAAACTATGATTTCAATTATTTAGGTGATTTTTAAAGGGATAGGATTTTTTTTTTTTTTTTTTAAGGGATAGGATTTTTAAAGGATGTAAGGATTTCCTGCAGAATTGCCCCTTCACAGGGCTGGGAAAGGGGCTAGAGACCAAGAAGGATTATCAACCAGCCCCTGTCCATCTTCTCTAGAGTTTCACCTTGCCATCCAATCCTTGCTATCCTGGCGCTACCTGCCATCTCTGCATTAACTCCAGGTGATCTATATATAGTAACTTCCTTGAATGTTTCCTTGGGTAAGTTTCTGAGCCAAAAAACAAAAAGGAAAAAGAACAAAAAGCAAAATGCACACACAGAAAATAGTCATCAATTTATGAGGCCTGCCATAGGAATGGGTTGAGAGGATGCATCAGGAATTTTTAAATTATGTTTTCATCCATTTTTAGTCTGCATATTCTAACATGATTACATACAGTCAATGTCCATCCTAAAATTCGGCCAGTTAAACGCTTTTGATTTTAACATTGGACAAGTTATGTTACTTTCTCATCAGTAAAGTAGAAATAATACTTATCTCCTTAGATCTTTAAAAATCTAATATATACACAAATCCTGTCATATAACTATATGTTCAATTAAAAAGTGCTTGTTTTCCTTTCCTTTCTTACATGGTTTAAAATGTATAGATTTAAACAGGCCAATTTTACTGGTCCGGCAGTATAGAATTTCTTCCATGTGTCCCTCAAGGGTACTAAAGTTCAGGCTCTGGGGCTCTGTTCTTAAACAGTGCACCTTGGACTTCCTTTCCTGCCCAAACCTTGAACTTGGGCTTGTGGGGCAGAGGGAGGATTTGTGCAGTCTTGCATGAACTTCTACGGTGCCTCAGCTGAACAATGTTTTAATTATGGCCTTTCAGGCTCAACTGCACCTGCCCATTTCACTATCAGAAAGAAAAATCTCTCTTTTCTTCCTTGCTTCTCTGTTATACTTTAAAACCATGATTGTTTTGCCGAAATAGATATTGACTAGAGAAGAACAAACCTCAAAGGGTTTGGATTAAGTTCTTTCTGATAAACATGATGGAGTTTGAATGCTCCAGGGAATCCTATTCAAACTATCTTAACTTTTGGAGCCCATGAAAAGTGGAAGAAAAATTTCTTTCTTGCCACTTTCTTTGGTTTGCTAAAATCAGAGGAGTCCAAACTGCACACTTCACTCCAAAGCTTCAGCATTTGTTTTATAATGTGTTTTGAGACCCTAGAAAATGTTTTGTGCACACAAAATATGAGTAAGAAACTAGTCTCTATGGCCTATCAGGGGTCCTAAGCCTTTTTTTTTTTTTTTATTAACCCTTTTGGACTGCCAAGGTGATAGTCTGGTGAGGTCTCTGGACCCCTTTTCTAAAAGTAATATTTTGAATGCATAACTGAAAACATAGGATTTAAAGAACAGCAATTGTATTAAAATACAGTTTTCCCTGTCAGCAAATTAATTTCCCTTGAGATGCAGAAAAGTCTTTAAAAGTAACATTTGCTTACTTTTTATTATAAAAAAATACATGCTCCTTATTTGATAAAGATATAAAACTAGGAAATTAAAAGTATAAAGGAAAATTTAAAAATCACCTACAGCTTCATTTCAAAAGAATATTTGAACATTGATTCATCTCTGATAGATTACTAAAGAGAATTGTTTACCTCCTTTAAATGCCCAAGACATAGTAGAGGTACAGATGAGTGTTGAGCACAATCTCTGAGAAGTTTTCAATTGACACCTAGTCCTAGAGTTTTTGAGTTGAATGGGACACAGGAGCTCATCTATTCCTGGAGTACTGAACCTGGCAGGAGCATCAGATTCATCGGAGAAGATTTTTTACAATTTAGATTTTCAGGCTTTATCCTAGGCCTCTCAACAGAGAATCTCTAGAGACAGGGCCAAGGAATTTGTACATTTAAAGACTGCTTAGGAGCGTCTGGTTATCACCAAGTCCTCGGAATCACTGATAATTTAACCTCCCACTCAGTGCAGAATGCTCTCCAACATGGTCTTCAGACACTTCTTCCAAAGCACATTTGGGTTTGGAGACCCAGCACAGAGGGTCAGAAACCAGCAGCAGGTTGTGACAGTAACAGAAAAACAGGTAATACTTCAGGTTCTAAACTCGTGATTTCTGCTGAGCCCTGTCTTTATCATGGAGCTCCCTTCTCCTTCCCCTGCTGGAGTGCACAGAGGAGGGGGCAGGCTGGTTGGCCCCAGCATGTGCTGGACAGAGTGAAAGCTACATTTGAGGGGGGACTGATGTGGGGGATTGATCCTTGGAGTGACTCTTTAGATCTGGATCGTAGGCTTTTTCATCCTCGTGAAGTCTACGTGCTGCGTTTTATTCATTAGCACCTACAAGGGACTAATTGCCATCAGGCATGTAGGTGGAATTCCTGGCAGGGAGCAAGAAATGGAATAGGTTTGATGACAACCAATGATCTGCCAAAGCCCTGTCAGAAGGAGAACAGAGTCTTGCTGTCACTCATCCACCCCTTTAAATTCAAATGAAGATGCTTCTGGGTGGAGAGGGGGAGGGGGGTTGGCACCCATCCAACTTTGCATTGAAGATACTGTACATTTTTACTGTATATGTGAAAGTCCCTGCTCCTGGTGGTGCTGTTTCTAAAATGAGAGAAAGAAAAAAAAAAAAAAAGAAAGAAAGAAAAAGAAAATGTGAGGCCTTCAGTCTGGCCAGCTACACTCGCTATTTTCTGTAATGTCAGTGATGGAAGGTGACTCAGGCACTCATGGATGGGCAGCAAGGGGTCTATACAGTTTTCCTGTGCAGTATTATATCCATAGCAGTCCTTATTTTTCTCAAGGAGGTTATGTTCCAAAACGACTAAGAATCCTTGTCATAGAATATCAAGGCAGTTGTGGGACACTCAGAGGTCACAGTCACACAAACTGAACCAAGATCCCCTGGCAGGAAGAATTTCAAGCTATCAGTAAAGTCCCACTGATCCAAATTGCAGTTTTGCATGTAGCAGTAATTTCACAAAATTATACACAAGAGGCACGAGCTGCCTGGGTGTGGAACCACATCCCCCAATGACAGTGGGTAGTAGTAACAGTGGGTGGCAGTGCTCATATATTTAAATCAGATCAAGTTATCCCTGATAAATGCCAAGCATGTTCTTAACTCTTCCAAGTAATAAACTTCAGCAACTCAAGTAAAACTCAGCCTTTTTTCCACAGGGGGTAGTCGTACCTTTTCTTTCCCTTTGTGCAGCCCATTCTCCTCCTCCCTGCTATTTTCTGCAGCAAGGAGGGAGCAGACCAGTTCCAACCTCTGCAGTGCAGATCCACTGCTGCTACTTGGTAAACTCAAGGAATGACTCAGCTACCTCACACTGTTTTACTGAAGGAAGCTGCAAAATCTCTGGTCTCAAATATGTTAGCAGAATGATAGAAAACTATCTATTTTGGGTACTTTTAGGTTGAAGAGGAGGAGTTCGATTAGATGACCCCATAAAAGCCTCTTCAAGTTAATAGGTCAGTAGTTGTTTAAAATTGTACCAACTTACCACTAAATTCTATGTAACATTAAGGGATTTTTCAGCAAATGTGTTTTCAAGAAATGCACTTACTGAATTATTTTGCTATTTAATTCACAAGTACTTTATTTTGTTTTTCCATGCTTGGACAGACTACATTTTCTTAAGATAACCACAAATACTATGCCAGTGACATTTGTTGATGGAATCAAATAGCATTAATCAGTTTTACTGAATACTTTCCTGATGTTAGTCTGTGTGTCAGTAACAAAGACATAGTATATTTTCCTTATGTCTTAAAAAAGGGGTAGGTAGTCCTTGGGGGTTACTAGCCCTTCATGGCTCAACATGTTATCTTAAATCATCTCTCTTGAACCAAAGAAATACATCAGTATCAGAGATCTTATGTGAGAAAAGTTCACTGGGAGAACTGATAATGAAAAAGTTTATCTTTATTCTGTTGAATAACATTCTTAGTTCCAAAATGGTGCCTATGAACATTTATATTATTAGTTGAAGTTTATATATTTTCAAGAAGAGTTATTTAAATATCAGACATTAGAGAACTTTCTATTCAAATCACCAGGGTTGCTGGGTAAAGGATAAGAGTGTTAAGAGTTAGGAAAGGAAAATGGAAGGGAAGCAAGGGAAGTTGTTTCTCTCCATACCGTTTTGTGCCCTGATATTTGGAAAAGAACACAGCTTCATCTTGCTGTGTTATCTGCAGGTCACTTTGGAAGCAGGAGGGAGATGGAGAGAGAAAAGAGAATGCAAAGGAAAAAGCAAAGCCAGGAGAAGTACTCACTAGGATTACACCAAGCTGGTGACAATTTGTGTTTACCTGTGGGACTGGAGAGAGGAAGGACAGGAATATAAGAGGAATGATCCTTCAAAAACTCTCTTTGAACTCTTTTTTTAATCCATTTCCACTCAGTGGATGGACTATTCCTCCAATTTTCAACTACATGAATGATGGACTGGGATCCAAGCAGAGTCTTCCAATCTCATGAGTTTTATGAACTGAAAGAGTCTTGGAAAATGTGATTTTTCCAATATCTGTTCAGTTGCCCAATCCTATATTCTTCTCCTTTCAATCCCTCTGAGTACTAATTGTACATCAGAACTCACCTTTTTCTACCCACCACTTGATAATATCCCATCAGAATTCTGGCAGTGTCTCATTTTTAATTACTCCCCAGCTTCCTTTTCTTTCAAAATTTACCTGTTCTCTTTCTTATTCCAGCAGGATCCTACTTTCTGCTTGCTTGAAAGTAGGAAATGCTATGTTGTCACATCTTTAAATTTGATACAACACCCTGTAATCAAATTCTAAGTTGCTCTTAAGTCAGATATTACTAATTTGGGGGGTGGGAGGTGGGTGGCCATCTCTACAAATTACTTAAAGAGGAAGTTTGGTGGGCAGAAATTTAAAGCTTTGGTGATATATTATTCAGTAAGTCTGTAAATATCTCAAAAGCTTTAGCAGACCCTCCCTTCTCATGAGGTTAGTGAAAGGTACTCTAAGGAAAATGAACTCCCCTCCCCATAAGGACACATCAAAGGGAATCTGAAGACTTGCTCCTCCAGCCAAGCCATTCTATCTTGCTTAGGATCTTTAGTCTGGATGCTTAGCTATAGACCTTTAGCTTTAGATTTGCTCTTATTTTTTGCCTCCATTGTAGACATGGTGTTTCATTTACTTCATCCCTCCGTCCCAGTTGCCCATTCTTCAACCTAACCAGCCCACTCCCTTTCTTGATCCAGTTTCTAAAATGTAAATTCCTTGGGAAAGGGGTGATTATACAGGTAGGAGTTTATTCAGCACTCTTCAAATTATATCATATAGGGAGGGATTCATAAGGATGGAGAAGCAAACAATATTTAGTACCTTCTAGATGCCAGATATTTTGTATGGATCATTTCAGAATCCATAGAACCATATTGTGAGGTAGTTGTTATGATTTCCATTTTGAACACTTAGTGAGAACACTGAGACTTAGATAAAGTAAATTAAATAATCCCCCAAATTTACATAAATAGGAACTAGTGAGGCTGGGATTCAAACTTGGATCTGATTTCAAAATATTTTCTATCTCTAATACATTAACCATAGTTTCCTGAAAGATACCAGCCTTCTTGCCATGATCCATTTGTGGGGACCTATATACATTACATATGTTACTAGATTAAGCAAATTCATTACTCATTCAAGAAACAGCTGACATCCTATAGGCAAAATCGTTACACAAACCCAAAGAACAAAAATGTAACAGTCCCTTCTCTTAAAATTCTCTCAGCCTAGAGGGAAAAAAGTAAGTAATGATAATGTGGTATAATATAATAGTTGTCCATAAAAATTTGAAGAGGTTAAGGCAGGATTTATTTTGGAAGTTTGGATGGGATGTGTTCAAGGAAAGAAAAAAAAAAGGAGGAGAATTTTTTGATCCAGACCTACTTCCTGAGTAAAGATTCTCCAGAGAAATAAGATGAGCCAAGGGTTCCAAATGGAGGGAATTCATGAGCAAAAGTACTGAGGCAGGCAAGTGTCTGGAATGTTCTGAAACCTGTGAATAATCTAGCATAACTAATCAAGTACATCTCAGGTATCTGTTCCTAAATATCCCTAAGGAGTACGGTGAAAGTTTTTATGCAACATTGGGGTTAAGATGGAAATAATCTTACCAAAGTAGAACTTCAAGTTCTGTTCTCTATTAAAAAATTAATATCTGGAATTCTATTCCAAACCATACTTGTATTTGTTTATAAATAATGTTTTAAAATAGCTTACCATGTGAATTAATGTTTTCTTGAGGAATATCTGAAACCCCAGGAAGATATTTCAAGTGCATCTTGTGTCTTTGTATGTGTTCTAGTTACCTCATGAACTTTGTGTATGCTCTAGTTATATCATAAACTACTCCCTCAGAGTTATGCCATTCTCTCTAATTTAAGAAGTGTGGACTCAAGTGAATATATATGGCTAAATTGTGTCTAGAGATAAGGCTGCAAATGGAAACTGGACTTAGTTGATGAAGAATTCAGATCAAGGAAGTAATGGGATCAGATCAAAATTTTTATAAATTCGTCAAAATAATCCTTTCATGTAATATGTGTGGTTTTTTAAAGATTTTATTTATTCATGAAAGACGCAGAAAGAGAGGCAGAGACACAGGCAGAGGGAGGAGAAGCAGGCTCCATGCAAGGAGCCTGATGTGGGACTCGATCCCAGGAATCCGGGATCATGCCCTGAGCCAAAGGCAGATGCCCAACTGCTGAGCCACCCAGGCTTTTGGTAATATGTGTTTTGAGATACAATCTAACTATGCAAAGTAACTGATTATATCAAGAAAGAAATAGGTTATTTGATCAACATTTTCCTAATGATGATGATATCATCATCTTCACCCCTAGCCATTGAATTTTTCCTCACTAATGTCTCTATTGCTTGCACACATGCAGCCATGGCTGTCTCAGAGCTGTAAAAGCACTCCTTGACCCATGTCTTTAATGCAGATGCCTCATCTAATCATGGGCTGGTGGGAAGGATGATCAATATCACTTTGAAAACACAAAAATGCAGGGTGGCTTGTAAACAGTTTTCCTGGATGAAATTAGTGTCTGTAACAGGAAAGACATAAATTGGAATCTGACTTTCAGCCTGCCAATTTTATTCAGCCTGCAATGATTCTGTGAAAAAAATTCAATTGTATCAATCTCATCTGTATTTGAGGAGTTTGGTTCAGATTTTTTTCCTTTTTGTTTTTTTTTCCCCTTGGTCTCCTTCAGCTCCTGTCATCAAGGCTGACCTTACCCCTAGGTCACTGGGAAGGCCCTCTGCCCCCTCTCCCACCTTCAGTGATGCCTGAAATACTTTAAGTAGGAGACCAATCAATCAATTTTGCCTCCACAATATGAGTAACACCTAGACCTAAATTCATAAAAAGAGATGAAAACTAAAATCAGACATTTCCTAAGGCGGCAAGTATGGGTCGATAGAAGAAAAGAGAGCACACAGGGGTGCTCGAGGCCAGAAGGAATACCAGCTGTACCAAGTTTCAGAGAAAGCAAAAAAAAAAAAAAAAAAAAAAAAAAGAAAAGAAAAGAAAAGATGAGGTTATGAATAGCAAAGCCAAATGTTCACCTATGCCAGTTTTACCCAAGGCTTGTGCTAATGAAACACTACAATCTACTCCATGACCCCATGATGTAAAACACGCTTCTTATGCTGGCAGCTTATGCTGTTAAAGGTTAAAGACATTAAAATCATAATCAAATATACACTTCATAAAAATTCTAATGAGAAATTTTCATTCAGACTCCCTGTAGTCAAATTTAAAACATTACCAACAAATCAGTAGTAAATACCTAAAAACATCCTTAAGTTTAGCTCAAAACAATAAAAAGCTCCATAAACAAGAAACATTAACAAAATAACAATTCAAATCAAAATCATTTTTAAGAATTCAAGTGAATGAGATTATATGGCACAAGTCTTACAACTCAAATCATTTCTTGCTTTTTCTCCAAGTACATTAAGAATGACAATGAAGAAAGGATGTATGATTACCATGCTCACAGAGTGTGCACAAAGGGTTAGCTTGATGACTCTCGTAAAGGAGCAAATAATTGGAATGTGGGATGACATTAATAACTATAAATAAAATCAGGGAGGAATCAAGTGCTTTGTACAAGATATTTTCATATCTTGAGGCAAGGACAATTTTAAATTTTACAAAGCAAAATGAGTTTATTCCATCTACTGATGTTCGTTTTTGTTCTAAAGACCTTATCTGACTCTAGGAGAATAAAATACTACCTAGATGTCATAAGGACATTTATGAGGCTAGAGCAATGATAAGACCAATGGCATATCTGAATACATCACTAGTTTGCATTGTCTTGCCCTTGAACTTTTTGGAGTGCTCTTTGCTACAATGTATACCAGTGGAGGAATCATAGTCTGGATAGGCTAGAAACTGAATTTCTGAAGTTTTCTTCAGCTATACCAAATTGGGCATCCCAGAACCTATTTATATCATTAAGGCATAATCTTTAAGATCTGGTTTCAATTGGCAAAAGTCTCACATTGTCATCACTTCTTTCACATTCTTTCTTCCTGGTACATCCTAGGAAGGACAGAAATTGGCTTCCTTTTCAGTTCCCATGCTTCTAGCTGTCTCTCAGCTTAAGCTGTGCCCTTCCAAATTTTTCTGTTCTGTCAAACAAAGGTGGACTTAGAGAAAGACTAAAGCATTACCTGTAGTCTCTCAACTGTGTGTTAGTGTGTTAGTTGCAAAATGAAGTGTTAGTGTGTTAGCTGCAAAATGAAGACGGTGGTAGAGGAAGAGAAGGAGAATCATCTTCCATCTTCTTGCTGTCTTTTGTGACACTAAAAATAGATGAAATTCTAGATAAGTAGGATCTTTTCCAAAGTAATTTCAGGAACTCTTAGGCTAAAATACAGTTTATTCGGTCAAAATATTCTATATGGTATAGATCTTTTCCCCAAATTTTCTGACTTAAAAATGGGGATTAATATTAGGAGACACTGGATAAATGTATTTTGTGGTTTTCTAGGTTAGAACCACAGATACAAGAAGCCTACAGAGAATAAGCTTTTAAATATAAGCGGATTTTTCACTTACGTGAGTTCACTACTTTAAATTACCCCCTCCCCAAACATTTTTTATTGTAAACCAACTAAAATGTGTTAAAATTACCCTAAGTATAATCTATTTGTAATGACTCAGAAAAAATATTTGCTTGGTATTTGATATTTTTAGGTGTTAAGGTCAATGACCTCATGCTTTTCTTCTGAGAGGTCATGTTTGCTTTTTTATGATTGTCCTGCATTGTTAAGTCCAATCAGGTGCCGACCTGACTCTACTTACATCTTCTGGCCTTACCCTCCTAAAGTACACAAACTCTAATCTACATGGGTTGAGAAACCAGGCTCTCAAACTTGTTGCAACTGGACTTAAAAAAAAGACTAGACAGATTCTAAGTGGGGCCTGAAGAAAGCATATGGACTTTGTGTTAGTTATGGACCACCTTTTTGTTTAATTTCAGATTTGTGTTCATATTCCAAAGATCTGAACTGTTAAATAAGTGACCAGTGGACAAATGAAATAATAATACAAGTTTTTGCTGCAATTTATTTATTTCTTTATTTATTTATTTATTTATTTATTTATTTTTATAATTAGAAAGCTTTGCTGTAATTTAGATAAAGCACTCATATTTTGTAAAAATAACATGTCATTTTTGTTTCAGGTGTGAGATACTCTATTTTATAACAATGAACTGCTGAGAACAATTACCAAATGCAGAAATCTCATGAGTTTAAAGTCTCCGGTTTTCCCACAAAGGCTAACCTTGTCTAGGAATATAATAGTGCTTTTAGTCTTTCAGATGCCTGAAGCAATTAAAGGAAACACTGTGTTTGAATTTGCTAATGCTGTTTATGTTGATGGTGTTGCCATTTCATCATGGTTACTGGGAGGAGTCAACATTTTTTTTTTTTTTTTAATGAAAAATAACTTTTAGTTTTAGTGAAGGGAGATGACCAAATGTCTGATGGATTCTCTGAGGTTAACAAAATGGGACAATGCCCAGTTTCAGGCCACAAAACAAGAAAGAGAAATGAATGTGATAGGTCATTTCCAATGGGGTAGGTCTCTGCAAACAGTCCACTTCTCTATTATGATGTTGATTATAAACAGGATTGCAACTTGCCAGACTTACATGCATCTGACTACTTGTACACACAAGCCCGAAGACACAGCCTTATGTTACAGTACCAAAACATCTGCATTCACATTTGTATAATTGGTTTAAAAGCCATTACTGGGAAAAATTGTTTGAATTGTCAGAGGATATTCAGTTATGGATTTGTAAATAAAACATTAGTTCCATTATGTATTCTAATTATTAAAATATCCATGCATACACAAGGAAAGAAAATTAAAATGAAACTGTATTTTAGGAAAAATGTGTACTATTTATTGGGTAACTAAAGTTACAAAATCCCTACAAAACAAACTAGTTCTTTAAGAGAGGACAGTTTGACCACTGCCATACCTAATGTTGCTATGCCATTGACTTGCTGAGATTTCATTTCACAAACACATTCATACAGCATTGACTATGTGTACAAGAGACCATTCTAAACACGTTACCAAACTCATTAATCCTAAGAATTCTAGAAAATATGTAAGATTAGTATCTTTGTATTATAGGCAGATCAAAATGAGTTTTGAATTCAATCTGGCTGCAGACTCCCTGTGCTTAATCACTAATGAATGCCACCTCATTAATTTACATTCCCATAGTACCTAAGGGAAAGCCACTGTTGTGAAACACACCCACTATGCTACTGCAGCTGGATCACAGGGGTCAGGATTCAATCACATGCTGCATTCAGACCAACCACTTTACACAACAGACAAAATAGGCCCTGGCTTCAGTCCACACTTCCATCCTAAGACCTCCTTTTGTCATTCTTTTAGGTTGGGGAGGGGTGAAGCACACGGGAAAGCACTCATTTCTTGTCAATGAATTTCATTTGCATACGTTGTAATCATTTGGCAAATATCTAATAGTACAGAAATTCATAACAGAAGGAGCTGTGGTCTCAATACATTTGTTCCCTGAAGGTCCTTTGGTCCCTATGCAAATCCATACCCATCCCTTCCCAGCAACCAGCTCTGAATAAAAGGAGTATTGAGAAAGGTTATCATTCGTCAAGCTACAGCATCTGTGTACTATAGCAGGACGTAACAACTTGCCTGTCATTTCCATAATTTAGAAAGGCCATTCAAGTGATGCTTCCAATTTACCCAGGTAAATTATGTCAATCAATCAATGATAACATAAAATCTGCTTAACCAGGTAACTCTTCCCACCCAAAATATGCAACATACAACAAGAAATATTCTAGTTAATAATATCATAATTTCCTTCAATTCCCACAGCCATTCTTGCCCAGGCCATTAGAAAGCAAACTCTATGTGCTGTTAAGTTTTACCTCTTCTTTTACAACATGGCTATCATTTACTAATTCTCAGAGGACTGTTTTAAGAGGATAAAATAACAAAAATAATTGATTTGATTCTAGACATTTTGATTTTGAACTGTTTGTAAGAGACATCCAGGAGGAATAGCTCTAAGGCATTTGGAGATGTTGGTCTTGAATTCACAAATTGAAGTAGCTTACAGACATACTTAAAAAGTTTTCAATCATTTTCACATACTTAAGTTGAAAAGTTCATTGAAAGAAGTTAATTTGTGGCCAGATTGTGAAGGTTCTTAGATAGTAATAGCAAGAAACCTGTTATTTTATAAATGAGTGATATAAGGCATTTCTTTTTCCCAGCAAAAACTGACTGTATCTATACCTTCGAAAGACATTTTGTGGTTTTTAAAAGGATGTAAAGGGGATCCCTGGGTGGCTCAGCAGTTTAGTGCCTGCCTTCAGCCCAGGGTGTGATCCTGGAGAACCCGGATCAAGTCCCACATCAGGTTTCCTGCATGGCGCCTGCTTCTCCCTCTGCTTGTGTCTCTGCTTCTCTCTCTCTCTCTCTCTCTGATGAATAAATAAATAAAATCTTTAAAAAAAAGTAAAATAAAAGGATGTCAAGAAGGGGCTATAGGAACATCTGAAAAGATATGATAAGGTCTAGAATCAGAACCAGGGAAGGGAAAATTGATATTTATAAGTAGGAACAAAGAGATGAATGTAATGCCATTTATAAGAAAATGAAAACAATCTTCTGGTTTTTAAAAGAGAAGGTTTTGTTGTTTTATTCGGGTTACTTAAGTTAGAGAGCTAAAAGAAAGAAATCTAGGCAACATATCAGGATGTTGGACTGCCTTTGAGAAACCAAGGATTTTTTTTTTTTTTTTATGAGCACAGGGATGTCTAATATTTACTTTTAAGTGGTTTTTGTTGCTGGGATATTAATGTGGTGGATTTAAGTTTGTTGTTGTTTATTTTGTTTCTCTGTGGAAATAAAGAAAATAGGCTGTGTTTGACAAAGGAAGAGCATATAAGGCATAGCAATGATCTGTAAATCAAAATGAATCAGCAAAATCCCAGCTTTGGCTGTATGTGGCTTAGGCTTTGAGTCAGTTTCTTCCCAGTGTCTCAAAAGACAGCTTTCGTTTCCTTGCAATACCTGGGCTACTTGAGTTTTGGGGCAGGAGGACTATGGGTGCTCTTGGCTTGAGCAAGAGAGAGAAATAAATACTATCTCACAGACTAATGGAACTCTCCAGTAAAGCTTGCCAAGCTGAGTACATAAACACCAGCTAGAGAGAATGTAAACCTGACACTAAACCGTAACCCTCTGACAAAACATAAATTTAAATGTCCAAACACTGGCTGCTGTCAATCCCATGACAAACTATTGTTTCCTTGTAAAAGGAGAAAGGGTATTTCCAAACTTCAGGCTATAGGTGTAACACTGCTAAGGTACCAGGTGATCTCTAGCCAGACAGAGCATTCAAGAAGATATAGAGATGAATAACACATAGTCCCCATCCCTGTGAAGTACACGGTCTAGTGAGAGGAGAGGCTATTTCCCCATATAATTAAAAGGCAAGATAATGGTAACGGTATGAGTTGAATGATGCCAAACATCCCAGAGGACTAAATGACTCTTTGTGGGGTCACTACTTATTTCCCCTTACCCTACCAACACCTCCCCTTCCACATAGAGATGAAGTTTCGACTTCTGAAGTTTCAGATGTCAGATCTCTATAGAGGATATTTTCGCAGAAGGTTCACATGTTAAGAACAGCAGTGTTCCAGAGGGAAAAGGAACTGCAGCATTTTGCTAGCTGCATTACATATGTTATTTTATGTAATTCTCCCAACAACTGTATGAGACAGGTATTATTACTGCCACCTAATAAATGAGGAAACAGGAACATAACGTCTATACTAGTCAGAATTCAAACCATTATCTGCCTGATTCCAAAAGTTCCCTTTCCCACTATTTCAAACTCAATTCCCCAAAGTGGGATTATTAAACATGTCCTTGTTGTAGAAGACAGTAGATATATTGCAACACTCATCCTAAATATATACATAGATAAGTATCATAATTATACACGGATGCATGTACACATATATAAACTATCATTAGTTATGAGGCAAATTCTAGTTCAAATGACATCGTGGTATCGCTACACACATAGAATAGCAAAGAAAAACAAACAAAAATCAAAATACAAAAACCTGACAAGAATCCCCAAATCCAAGTACTGACAAAGATTTGGAGCAATTGTAATGCTCATACTTTGCTGGTGGGAATACAATGATGGTTCAGTTACATTGAAAAAGTCTGGAAGTCTACTATAATGTTAAATACACAAACAATCCACCAATCCCACTTCTAGGTATTTTATATAAGGTAAATGAAAACATTTGTCTACACATAGACATGTATGTGCATGTTCATAGTACCTTTCTTCATAATAACTAAAAATTAGAGATAACTCAAAGTCCATCTATTAGCAAGTAAATAAATGAACTGATACACTTGTACAATAATGAATGCACATATATATCCACAAAATAGAATTACACTCAAACATAATAAGGACCAAACTACTGATACATGTAAAAACACGGAGAAATCTCCAAAGCATTATCTTAGACACAAAAGATGGTGGTTTTAATGCACTAGGGTGAGAGAACAGAACTGACCACAAAGGAGCACAAGAAAGCTTTTTGGAGTGACAAAAATATTACATATTTTTTTAAGATTTATTTATTCATGAGAGACATACACAGAGAGAGGCAGAGACACAGGCAGAGGGAAAAGCAGGCTCCACGCAGGGAACTAGATGTGGGACTCAATCCCGGGTCTCCAGGATCAGGCCCTGGGCCGACAGCAGGCGCCAAACTGCTGAGCTACCCCGGGATCTCCAAAATGTTACATATCTTGATTTCAGTGGTGGCTATGTGCTTGTTCACATTTGTAGAAACTTGTACTATTCACTAAAAAGGATGGATTTTGCTTTATGTAAGACATACCTTATTTAAAAATGCATAGAGCTGTACACCTATAAAAGTGAATTTCTATGTAGATTAATGTCCATAATCCTTATTTTTAACACAGAGCTAGCCCCACACCCCCTCCCACACATGTGTGAAGGTCTTTCTAGAAAAACATATTTTAATATGAAACCAAATGTGTCTGTTTTAATCTTCTTAAGCCATTCCTGTTTTGCCCTTTTTACGAATCCCACCCACAAGGTACCATCCTTTATGAAGATTTTGTAATGAGTAAGGATACCATAAAACAATGAGATAGTAATTTGTTCCATCCACCATTACCCTGTTACAGATGCAGACAGATCATGTGAGTGTGAAAGGATCTGAGCCTGTTACTAAGATTAATGGAAACCCAGATGCAGGGACTCCTGAGGAACTAATGGCTTCATCTGAAATCCAGTGGAAAACAATTGTCTTAGAGTCATGTGAAATGCTGTAAAAGTTAAAACTTATAACTAAGTCCTACTGCCCTCCAGCACCACTTGACAGCCCTGTGGGGTCTGAGAGCAGAGGCCTGAGAACAGAGATTTATGCCACAAATTAAGCTCCTAAAGCCCCAGTGGAATATTTTGTTAGCCCCTCGGCCATATGTAAGTGCACTGCTAACCATCACTACAAGAGAACGTTCTGAAAATAAGGTGGACCGGGGTGCAGAACAGGGAGTATTTAATTGGAAAAACAACAACAACAACCAAACTTTGTAAAAATAAAAATTTAAGAGCTATTTTGCAATTCCTTAAAACTTGCCTCATGTTCCAATGTCTAAACATGCTTGGGGCCATCATTTAAATTATTTTTCTCAGCCAGTGGGGTGTACTTTTTAAATTACTGAAGATAGTCGTGTTTTTAATCTGAGAAAAACGCAGGACTTTTTCTGAGAATTTCTCCTTCCCTTACCTATTACTCATTTTCTAGGTCAGTTAAGACTTTTGTGGGGAAGAGATATAAACAAATAAATAAAGACACTGAGGAAACTTAAAATGAAGAACAGAACGGAACCAAAAATTTTGTCCCAAATGTGTCTTAACAGAGTCACATGTGGTATTCAATATTATTGATCAAGTTTGTGCATTTTCAATTTACCACAACGTTTTCCCCCGTGCTCACAAGTTGTTCAGCAAGGTCAGGTAAGCCAGCAAGAGGAAACCTTGACTTAGAGCCCACTTGACGAGAAGGAATCAGAAACAGCGAATAAACAGGTGGATGCCGGTACATAACCACTCATCGTGCATTTGGAAGTATGCATCAGTATGAACAGGCTTTCCCTCTCCTCCGAAGGCAGGACTTCAAACACAGGCTTTGCTGAAATGTTTATCTGATTTCTCATCACCTGACTAAAGCCAAATGCTAACCACACGAGCAATTATTTCATTAAAAAATGCCGTTCTAGCAATTCTAGCAGATGAATCATTCAGTTGTATGTACGCACATTTATGTTCCTCTTGGCTACACATATGCAAAAGAACAGCAACAACAACAACAAAAAGCTACACAAAAGGCAGAAAGAGTAGAATGAGTATGACAAGAAATCCCCACTATCATTGGTTCCTAACTCTCCACCCTTAGTAAATACTACAGGCTGTAAGTCACATGAACGCGGTGAGCAGAGTCAATCGTTCCATTAACACACTAGGAAGGCTAGTGCAGGTGGCCCTCGAGCAACGTGGGTTTGACCCATGAATGTCCACTTACACGTGGAATTTTTTTTTAAAGATACTATTTATTCATGAGACAGAGACACACACAGAGAGCGGCAGAGACACAGGCAGAGGGAGCAGCAGGCTCCCCACAGGGAGCCCGATGTGGGACTCGATCCCAGGACCCCGGGATCATGCCCTGGGCTGAAGGCAGACGCTCAATCACTGAGTCACCCAGGTGCACCCACGTGGAACTTCTTTGAGGCTGTAAATGTACGTTGTCACGATTTTGCTTGTAACATTTGATTATTTCCAGCTTACCTTTATGCAACGCGTCTAACAGAAAGAGAGTAAGTTACCGGACTGTGCGATCAGAAAGGGCAGTGGAGGATCAGCAAGTACATTTAGCAGGAGTCACAGGTTAATACGGGGATTTTCTGTCCCCGGCAGGGGAGGAAGGTTTGGTCAGCTATATTTTTTCTCGGAGGGTAAAAGCAAAGTATTTCAGACTCACCTTATTTCTGCTTATCTTGCTCCTGAAACTTCAAGTGTACCCTTTTTTTCTTTTTTAATATTTTATGTTTTGATTCGTGAGAGACACACAGAGAGGCAGAGGCACAGGTCGAGGGAGACGCAGGCTCCTCCGGGGCAGCCGGAAGTGGGGCTGGATCCCGGCTCTCCGGGTCTCCGGGTCTCCAGGCCCAGGCCCGAGCCCCGCCGAGCTGCCCCGCCGAGCCGCGGGAATTTCAGTCGTCCCCGCCTCGTCCCCACACCCCGATATCCCTACCTCGCTGTACAGACTGGTGGGTTGTGACCCGAGGCGCCGAGCGCTGCTCAAGCTATTCGGGGTTTCCTACCCGCGCTTGTGAAGAGGCTCGATGGCCGCACCGGGGGCGGCGGAGGCGCAGGCAGCCCCACGGTGGGTCGCGAGGCCCTTACGTCAGCCGAGCGCTGGGGCCCCAACGTGCGACGCCGGGGCTGTGTAAGCGCTTCCGGTGGCGGCCGGAAGTGCAGAAAGCGGCTCTGCCCCCGCACGCGGCCCAGGCACTGACGACAGGCGCGGTCACCTTCGCCACTGAGGCACCGGCCGGCGCGAGGCCGAGGCGTCAATCTCTGCGCGCACGACTCCGCTCTCAGATCCCACGAGGCCCAGAGCTGCGAGGCTCATCCCGGGGCCGTCGGCCGACACGTGGCTCCTGCCTCGGTCCCCGGCGGGCGGAGGCCTGGCTCTGCAGCCCGGACACGGGGCCTCCGCTCGGCTCGCAGTCCGGGCGAAGGCAGGCCCCGTGCCGCCGACTGGGCCAAGGCCGGGCCCGGCACGCCCCCCTCCGCTTCCCGACAGGCCCTGCGCCACCGGCTTCCGGCAGGCACCGCGCGCGTCTGCGGCCCGGGCTGTTTCCCGCCCGCCCCGGGGGCTGCCGGGAGCGTAGGGGCGGCGCTTCCCTTTGACTTCCGCTCCCGGCAGGGCCCCGTGCTCGCTGACGCCGCCGCCTACCGTGCGGGCCGAGTGGAAGCTTCTAGACCTGGGCGGGGGCACCTTGGGCGCCCTGGAAGCCGCCAGGTAAGGGTTGGCCTCTCTCCGCCCCGCTCTGCCTGCTTGGCTTCTCGCGGTTGCTGCGGTTTTTTTTTTTTCTTGAACCCAAATGATCGTCGTCTGACCGGCAAGGTTAAGGGAACGTTTCCGGGTGACCGAGGAAGTTTGTGACCCGAACTGGGGCGACGCTGAGACCTTGGTTTCGGGTCAGCAGCCCACGTGGTCCTCAGCAGCCCACGTGGTCAGAAACAAGCCCGCTTGTCCGGGGTTGAATGCAGCGCCTGAATACTCCATCGAGTGCCCGCCCGTGACCCCAGCTCCAGAAAGCAGCCCAGACGGTGGGGGGTGACAGCGTCGCCATGCGGGGGCGTCCGCCACCTTTCCTTTAAAGATTTTATTTTTTAAAGATTTATTTATTCATGAGAGACGCAGACACACAAGCAGAGGGAGAAGCAGGCTCCATGCAGGGAGCCCGATGTGGGATTCGATCCCGGGTCTCCAGGATCACGCCCTGGGCTGAAGGCGGCGCTAAACCGGGGAGCCACCCTGGCGGCCCTTCTTTTCTTTAAATACCACTTACACGACGCTGTTTGTGCTTTCCTTGAGAAGGAATGTGGAACGAGAGTGCAAACCCCTGCTCAACCATGTCCAGTCTCTGCGGAATCATTGTGCCGTCAAAAAAAACCCTAGTCTTGATTTTTTTTTTTTTTTTTTTTAAGATTTTCATGAGAGAGAGGGAGGCAGATGCGGGACTCGATCCCGGGACCCCAGGGTCACGCCCTCCGCCAAAGGCTGCGCCAAATCACTGAGCCACCCAGACTGCCCGAATTTTTTTTTCTTTTTTTCTTTTTTTTATGTTTTGCCTCCCTGGTTGTTAATTCACAGTGATTACACACACACACACACACACACACAAACGTAGTTTGACTCAGCTTAAAACGACTAAAAATGTAAAGATGTTCTCGTCGATTGTTCTCCTTGAAGAAAGATATTTTTCTGGAATCGGCAAGGATTTTAATTTGTTTAATAAGGCAGTATGTCTCCTAACTTTGAAAGGAAACACGATTCTTAGCTGTCACATGTCTTCCTTAGTGCAGGTTCTTTTATATGATTTCCAAGACCTTGTTTTCTTTCCTGTGCTTCAACACTGAATGCCATTGTTTGGGGGTGGTGACAGAGTTGATGGGTCAGACTTGGGGGGACCCTGAGGGATCATTGTCAAGGACAGAGAAAATCCGAGCTGGGAAGGAAGAAAATACCCCAAACTGCTTCAGATGTGAAGAGCAGGGCAAGGACTGAAGTGATAGCTAGGATCAAAGGTGGTAAGAATAGGTAACTAGGAATCAGACTGTCTTATTTTGGAAAAAGTTCAGCACCTGGCCCCTACTGAAGGCTTAAAGAAGAGTCTAAGGAGTGATGTTGAACTGAAGGCTAAAGTGAAAATGCATCAGGGACCTGGGGGGCTCAGCGGTTGAGCGTCTGCCTTCAGGGCATGATCCCGGGGTCCTGGGATCAGTCCCACATCGGGCTCCCCGCAGGGAACCTGCTTCTCCCTCTGCCTGTGTCTCTGCCTCTCATGAATAAATAAATAAAATCTTTAAAAAAAAAAAAAAAAAGGCGACAACGCATGCTACCTCAAGTTCTCAGCCTTTGTTTTATGGTTTTGCCACCTGTATTGCCAATGTATAGATTTCTGATTTCTTTCTTATAATATTTTTATACTTTCCCTAGTTCTGACACAGAAAAAAAAATCTATTCAATTAACATATGAATATTTCAAATACCAAGATCATCTAGCATCTCACCTTTTAGTATTCCTCAGTAAAAACCAGATCCATCATCAAACATCTCAATTACAAAATAAATCTGTAGGACATTTACTATACTGGTTGTCCTTTTTCAGTTTTTCAAATATTTCTTTTTTTTTTTAATAAATTTTTTATTTATTTATGATAGTCACACAGAGAGAGAGAGAGAGAGAGGCAGAGACACAGGCAGAGGGAGAAGCAGGCTCCATGCACCGGGAGCCCGAGGTGGGACTCGATCCCGGGTCTCCAGGATCGCGCCCTGGGCCAAAGGCAGGCGCCAAACCGCTGCGCCACCCAGGGATCCCCCAGTTTTTCAAATATTTCTTAAAAGCACAGCCCCAGATTTCACAGAGTACTTTTTTTTTTAAAAAGATTTATTTATTTATTCATGAGACACACACAGGCAGAGACACAGGCAGAGGGAGAAGCAGGCTCCATGCAACGTGAGACTCGATCCTGGGACCCAGGATCACACCCTGAGCAGAAGGCAGACGCTCAACCACTGAGCCACCCAGGTGCCCCCACAGAGTACTGTAGATGATTTTCAAAAACTGTAAGTTCCAAGAGTTCTATTATCTGGACTATAAATTTATATTAATATTAAAAGGATATGCAAGTATGTTCACTTGCTTAACAACTGTACCGTATTATTAGCTCACATCAACTTGAGAGAGATATGTGTGGCAAACTGATCAAGCAGGTCTTAAATTGGAAATTTGTGGAGGAAGGTGAATTACAACCTAAGATGTAGAATGGGATATTGAACTGCAATTCCCAGAAGTGCTATAGATAGTTCCTGAGCAGTATTCATAACTTCAGGTGAGCTTGTAGGGAATCATGTGAGTACTCAGTCACTCTGGAGTAAGAGCACAACCTTAAAAACTGGACAGAACAAGGCAATATTAAAGTGGCTATCTCAGAAAGTATCTGATTTGTCTAAATATCTTGATTTCCTTAATTCCTCTGACCAATTCTGACTTCTGTGTTCCCAGTTTCCTTCTGATTTCATACTTCTTCCAAGACCTCAACTTCTAATGACACTGATATCCCTGCTTCATCTGTGTAGCTGGTGACCTTGCTGTTTGCTCTTCTCCTCAGCCTCCAAGATGCACCCTTTATTTTCTTAGCTACCCCTCCCCACTTGTGGTATCTAACCCTGTGCTACTGATTCCATCTTCTCTTAGAAACATTTCCCTCCTTTATCAGTATTGGCACTTAGCTTATGCACCTGTAGAACACCAGAGTCTAAATTATTCTCTGGGGTTTTGACATGAACCACTCAGCATCTGCCATTTGATTAACACAGTTTTATGGAAGTAGGGTCCATACATGGCTAGCACTGAAGTTTGGTGGGAGGAGTCTTAGGATGTAGAACAGCTGTAGGAAAGATGAGATCTGTTTTGAAGGAAAGAGATCTAATGCACCGAGTGGATTGTGCATTAAAAGCATACTGATGTGTTAAACAGTATGTTAAAAAGGTTGTTGACAAATAAGAGGAGAAATAAAATAAATGATGTTGCTGAGAGATAACCACAGAGTGCACAGGGAAAGAGAAGATACACTGATGCTTTCCTAATATAGATTATAACTCAAGTATTCAGGCTATTAGTGTCAGAAACCTTATCTTTCTCATCTTTGAATCCCCCTTAGATTCTAGCATAATGCTTTTTGAATTGAAATTAGTCTTCTGTTGGCGGTGCCTTTCTTCTAAATCTGAACAGTTGATATATTCTTGATGTACCCAGAAGAATCTACTGTAACTGAAAAGCCCGAAGAATCCAGAGGACTATGGTTACTCTGGCCTTTAATCCAGTCAGCAAAATGGGGATAGAAGAGTTAACATTCATCAGACTCTTTCAAGCATTCTGCAGCCGACATCTCATTGAGTCTTCTTAAAATTCAATTTATGGAGTATTTATTAGCCCTGTTTTTCAGTTGAAGAAATAATGATTCTGAGATTAATAACTGTGATGAGCAGTAATTCTTAATACAGGGAGTTAGAACAGAAACTCAGAGTCCATACTCTTTTGGATCCACTATGCTTTCCTTCAGTGGCTGCTGACTAGAAAATGAGGAGAACCTTGGGAAATCAATTCCATTCCAGTGAGAAGAAAACAGATTACTTGGAGCATGTGGCTTCTGGGAAAAAAATTTTATCAACACAGATTTCAAAAGAAAAGTGTACTGAACCACAAAGGTAAGCTAAAGAGTGCCATGTATCCCTAAGGAAGATACCAGGAAAAGCTTAGAATAAATGCATATTTATATAACTATTAAACAATCAAATAAATATATATATACAACTTTTGCACATATGCTTGGTATAAGAAAGTGGGCACAGCATGGATAGCCCTGTTATTCAGAGAATATATAACATCAAACAATTTAAAGATAAGATAGTATTTTTTTTTATCTTTTTCACTGATTAAAAGGAAGTATTATTGTAAAGTATATTGCAAACGTTATTAAGCTATTGCAATTCAAAAGTAATATAAAAAAGTAGAATAAACAACCCTAAAAAAAGTCTTGGTAAATTTTGCCAACAAGTGTGAATAAAACCTGCATAAGGTGATTATGGAATCATTCTCATATATTTGGAAATGAAATGGATAATTGAGAGTGGGCCATGAGAGGAAAGAGGGGAAATGTACATAAGGAGTGGAACCTCCCACTAAAGAGAGGAAAGTAGGACAATTGAAACTGTTTTTCTTTTCTTTTTTCTTTTCTTTTCTTTTCTTTTCTTTTCTTTTCTTTTCTTTTCTTTTCTTTTCTTTTCTTTTCTTTTCTTTCTTTCTTTTTTATAATTTCCAAATGTTGGGCACACTGCCTGGCATCTAGTGGCATTTAGTAAATGTCTTTTTTGTTCTAAATGGGAATAATTTCCCAATTCAGAACCATGTGAAACAAGTATGATACCATATAGTTGACAAGGTTTATAGAGTGCTTTCAGTTTATCAGAGAGATGGCATTATAATGCTAAGATAGGGTAAACCCCAAGTGTTACTATTATTATCACAATAATATATTTTCAATCCAGCTAGTATTTCCCATGGCTGTCATTTTCCAGATGCTGCGTGAGGCACTGAGATGTAGAGGTAAATGAAGCACTCTATGTTTTCAAGTTTCCTACTGTTTAAAGCTAATAACAACCAGGCTGTGACTTAACAGAGATCTTTGTCTTTAGGAAAGCATGTTCATGAAGAGGCTGGACAGGCATCCTAGGCAACAGCTATCCTACTTATTGGTAAAGGTATGGGTTATTATGATATATAGAGAGAGACAAATGAGGATTTCAACTGTGAATCCATTAAACCATCAGAATTCTGGGTCTTGGAGCTGCACATAATGCATGAGACAAGGCAGAGAAAAGCAAAAGAAGAAAATATTGCCTATTTTATACCACCCACTGTTCTAAGAATTTATATGCACTACCTCCAGTAATGCACATGGGTAGGTACATTGTTTTCATTCTGCAAATGAGGAAACCAAGGGATAGGAAAATGAAGTACTTTGCCCAAGGTTACGAATATAGTAAGTGGTAGAGCCTGATTTTGAACCTAGGGAGTTTTGCTATATCCCCATAATCTTACTTTTGACACTAAACCAAAATATAGTTATCTGCTAAATTAGGAAAGCCAAAGGAAAAAATGGTGAGCTGTTATCACTATAGAATTTGTTTCTCTTTTTTTACACCACTGTTCTCTCTTCTAGGTGCTTAGAACTCTGGTAAGAGCTCTGAGCCAAATGGACGTAGTCTAATAATCTTATTCATACTAAAGTATTAAGTGTCTAATGTTAGCTCTTCCCCAAGAGACTTGTATTTTAAAAAGAGGATATCAAGGAGAGGGTAATGTATAACACACAGGAAGAGTCTGAAAAAAAAATTAAGGGATGAGAAAGAGTCTGGTGGACTTCAGAGGGTGTGGCTCACTCTCCTGGGACTACTGTCAACTCTCCTACTTGAACATGGTCAATGGCATAAGAAGTATATTTACAGAATATTTAGAAAATCCTTCTTTAAAAGATGAGCTTTGAAACAGGTCATGAAAGAAGCAGTAGATTTGGATTCTCAGAGGAGAGCTGGGGAAACCATCATGACCACAGGAAGGCAAGAGCAAAGGCAACAGAGAAGAGGGTTTCTGAAACACAAACTTGTGTTTGATGAGCCCAAATCAGCGAGTACATTCTGAAATGTATTTTGTGAAGGTACAGCAGGTGAATACTTAGTTCTCTCCACTAGCTTACCTAGATTAAGATTAAGATTGTTTTCTATATACCAAAAGTAAATTGTTAGCTGGTTGCTGCAGGGTTGCAGTTAGTTTTTCAGTATTTTTGCCCTGGAAACTTAGTGTTCTTTCACTTTTAAAACACGTTTTATGTAGAGGATCAATATTGGACTCAATCCAAGGGGACTACTTTATTAAAATCCCCAAATTTTTATCATATGGTTTAATTTGTAAGACAAATCTTTTACATTAACATGACCTGTGGATTTTAATATTCTTTATTTCTAGGAGAATTTCATAGCCTCACAAAATAATTATAGTGTATGCTTAATTTGAGAAGTAAAATACTCTGTGATAACTGCATATGTCAAATAAGTTGCAGTGATTTTTCAAGTTCTTTATGCACTCTCCCTCTTAGTAAAATGGTAAGACCCTCTTGTGACTCATTCTTTTTCCGTATTTTTCAATTCTCTACCTTCCTGGAAGCTTCTCTGTTCTGGTGGTCGGATAGAGAAGCATTCACCCAGAAAATGAACCTGAAAGACTCTCCCATGAGTTCTTGGTGCACTGTTTTGTTTTGTTTTTCCCATGTACTTTGCCTTGAAAGAAAGGCCAGAATGAATAAGACAAGCAGTAGATGAAACTAATTTTGCTGTGTTTGTCTAGAACATCATAGGCCAGAAGTTTAGTAAGTAAAAGGATAGTTTTATTTTTTAAAAATTTTCTAGAATTGTTCTTAAAGTATACATCTGTATATCATTCCAAATGTGTGTGGTAGGTTAGGGAGAGAAATTAAAAATGCTTTTCTACTTAATCAAAATAGTAATACCAGTATGTCAGTGTTTACTTCTAGTGAAGTAGAAACTTGATTAGAAATTCTTTAAGGTGTATTCTCCCTAATAGTCATGATGAAGGCATATGAAATGTCTATTTTTCAAGGTCAAAACTAATTGAATATTGGAAATTTAATATCCCTTCAGCGTTCAAGGAATAGTATAGGAAGCTGTTTCTTATATGAAAATGTGACAATTTCTTGAATAAAATGACACTCCATAAGAATAATTTGAAAATATAACTTAAAGTTCCAAATTGTGATTCCTACAGCTTTGCTTTTCTTTTTCAAGGTTGCTCTGGTTATGTAGGGTCTTTTGTGGCTCCATACATACTTGGGAATTATTTGTTCTAGCTCTTTGAAAAATACTGTTGGTATGTTGATAGGGACTATATTAAATGTGTAGATTGCTTTGAGTAGTGTAGGCATTTTAACAATATTTTTGCCTTTAATCCATGAATATGGAATGTCTTTCTGCTTCTTTGTATCCTCTTCTTCAATTTATTTCATCAATATTTTATAGTTTTCAAGTTATATTACAGAGGCATAGTGATCAAAACAATATAGTATTGACACAAAATAGACACATAGATTGATAGAAAAGAATAGAAAACCCATAACTGAACCCACAACTGTATGGTCAGTTAATCTTCAACAAGGGAGAGAAGAATATGCAGTGGGAAAACTCTTCAACAAATGGTGTTGGGACAACTGGATAGCAACATGCAAAGCAATGAAACTGGACCACTTTCTCACACCTTACACAAAAATAAGTTCAAATGGATTAGAGACCTCAATGTGAGAAAAGAAACCATAAAATCCTAGAGGAAAAAAGAAAGAGTAACCTCTTTGAAATCAACCCTGGCAGCTTCTTACTAGATATGTCTCCTAAGGCAATGGAAACAAAAACAAAAATAAATTGTTTGGACTTCATCAAAATAAAAAGCTTCTGCATGACAAAGGAAACAACCAACAAAAACTTAAAAGGCAAAAAAAAAAAATTAAAAAAAAAAAGGCAACCTATGGAATGGAAGAAGATATTTGTAAATGACCTATCTGATAAAGGGTTAGCATCCAAAATTTATAAAGAACTTCTAAAGCTCAACACCCAAAAACCTAATAATCCAGTTTAAAAATGGGCAGAAGATATGAATAGACATTTTTCCAGAGAAGACACACAGATGGCCAACAGACACATGAAAATAAGCTCAACATCACTAATCATCAGGGATACAAGTCAATATAATATCACCTCACACCTGTTAGAATGACTATGATCAAGAACACAGGAAATAACAAGTGTTGATGAGGACGTGGAGAAAAAAGAACCCTCCTGCACTGTTGGTGGGAATACAAACTGGTGCAGCCATGCTGGAAAAGGTATGGAGTTTCCTCAAACTACAATATCCAAAATAGGAAAACAGCTCAAGTGTCCATCAATTGATGAATGGATAAAGATGATGTGAGAGAGATATATATACACACACACACACACAAAGGAATATTACTCAGCAATAAAAACAATGAAATTTTGCTATTTGCAACCATGTGGATGGAGTTAGTATTATGCTAAGTGAAATAAGTCAGAGAAGACAAATACCATATGATTTCACGCATTCGTGGAATTTAAGAAACAAAAGAAATAAGCAAAGGGGAAGAAAAGAGCAGCAAGCCAAAAAAACAGACTCAGCTATAGAGAACAAACTGAAATAAAAGAGGGGAGATGGGTGGGAGGATGGATTAAATAGGTTATAGGAATTAAGAAGGATGCTTGTGGTGAGCCCCGGGTATCGTATGGAAGTGTTGAATCACTATATTATACACTTGAAACTGATATTATGCTGTATGTTAACTAGAATTTAAATAAAACTTAAGGGTTTTTTTTTTTTTTTGAGAAAATAGAGAATTCACTTATAAAAGTAGATGAGAAAACCTTAAATGAAACATGAAGAAATAAATAATACAATGAAAAAACTATCCACCATTATCAAGTAAAATATACCCAGTATTACAGATGTTTAAATGAGACCCTATCAATATAATACAATCTGCATAAACTTACTATATAGATGCCTTGAAAACTTATATATACATTCCTAAAAAAAAACATTGATTTCAGGTCATTATAAAAGCATTTTGATCTTATTTTTTTAATAAGAGCAACACTAACTTTTATAAACTGATAACCAAATATTTGTCCAAATATATCCAAATTGTGGACAGATAATTCACCTATCAGAGAAACCTGGGAATAGATTTTAGTCTTTGTCAAGATGGCAAACAAACATAATCCTCTGATTTCCTTCTCATCTCAACCCTGTAAATACTGCATATATACTGATACCATGGAAACAAGAGTTATGTTGCTACATCCTGAGAAACCTCTGAGAAAGAGGGTAGGATTGAGCAAAGGGTGATGCAGCAACCCAGAGGGAAGGTATTCTAGCGGTCAGGGGCACGGTAAGATCTTTTCATGGCATGCATGTATGTGGTTTTGTAGATCCCTCTCCTACACACATTACTGGGTGAACCATTGTCCTCTCCCATCCCATTGTGAGAGAAAACAGGCCATACTTGTCAACAGTGGTTCTGGGATTGTTCTCCACAGTGTCTGTGGTTAGTGAGGATTAGAACAAGTAGCCCAGCCTCCCCCATCCTCCTTTAGACTTTAAGGTCTAAGTGATTATAAGGATGTAACTTAGCTTTAAGGAAGAAGCAGTACCCAGCTGGGCATACTGGGAGATTTTCTGTGAGCAGGGCCATTTGTTGAGGATTTGGTTAACAAAAGAACAATGGAACCCAGGCTGTCATGACAAAGGCTTTAAATATATCAGAAGGGGCATGTTAGGGTCTGGATTTTTTTTTTTTAAGATTGATTGATTGATTGATTGATTGATTTATGATAGAGAGAGAGAGAGAGAGAGAGAGAGAGAGGCAGAGACAAGCAGACTCCACACCAGGAACCCAACGCAGGACTTGATCCCAGGACTCCAGGATCGGGCTTTGGGCCAAAGGCAGGCGCTAAACTGCTGAGCCACCCAGGGATCCCCCCAGGGTCTGGATTTCAGTCCCTCCCTATGGACGTATATTCCTGGGTAAGGAATCCGAGATCCTAGGGAATAATAACAAAACCTTTGAGGAATGTAACTCTTTTAAGAGAGAGACAAAAAACTGAACAACCTATATTCCCCACAAAGTAGAACTGCCTAGACAAAATAACTTTTTAAAATCAGCACAATTAAGTTTATCAAAGAGGTAAGAAAAGGTATTGATAAAAAGAAACAAGTTGCCAAGAACGAATAGTAAAAATTAAGTATAAAATAGCATAGTAGATTAAAAACTCAATAAAAAGATACTGAATAGAATAGAAACAGTCACAGAATGAATAAGTTTCTGTAAAATCAGATGAATAAATTACTATAGGAGGCAACAGGAAGGAGAAAGAGATGGACATCTTTTTAAAAAATTCAAAAGGCATAAGGGTAGAAACCACATAGAAATCTTGAAATGAGAAATAAAAATAAGTGGCAGGAAGGCAGTAATTGTCAAGCTAATCATAGAAGTTTTACTGCAGTTTAAGACAAATGAAATGCCTCAGGCTACAATGAGTTCAAGTGTGAAAGAATATTGCTAAGGGGAGAAATCACTAAGGTCAAGATCTATTAAAGTGAAATTTAGGAACATCAAAACCGGAAATCAAAAGTACAAAAAAGTAATCAAAGTTATGGAATAGGGCAACAATATAATGTGTTTTTAACTGAGAGATATATAGGGAAATTTACATCCAGTAAAAAGGGGTTCCATATTATTTTTGAAGACTTGTAACCCTCCCCCCACATATACAATTGTGTGTCTAATTAAAGAATGGGCATCTGTTTTCTAACCTCAAGGCAATAAAATTAGGTGTCAATAATCAAATAATAGCTTAAAAACTAAAATCACATTATTTGATAACATTTCTGTTGATGAAACCATAAAAAAAAACAAAATCCTTACAACTGAATGAAAAAGCATGTTAAAATTTCATAAACACAGCTAAAGAAACACATAGAGAAAAATTGAAAGCATTAAATACATTTATCAAAAAGGAAAAAATACAGAAATTAAATGAGCAAAGCTTTCAATTCAATATGAGAGTTTCAGAATAAACTCAGAGATAAGAAAAACTATTAAAGATAATGACAAATTAATGACATAGAGAAAAAAAGCCATAGTGAAGATTAAAGAAACTAAAGTTTTTTCCAAAGATAAATAAGTGAGAAAAAACTGGCACTAAGAAAAAAAGTAAAATGTGGAGTTAAAAAATACATACACAATAGTTTTAAAATAAAAGAATTCTGTGAACAATTATGACAATACGTATTAAAATCTTGTTAAAATATATTTTTCTCAATCATAAGATTGCCAGTATGACACAAGATAAAACAGAAAAACCATTAAATAAATTTTTTTCCTAATGTAGAGGCTCAGATGCTATATTATGTAAATTCTTTCAAAATTCTAAGGATTAGATCATCTTTAGCTTATACAATTGGTTCTTTAAAGAAAATACATGGCTTGCATTACTTTGATACCAACAGTAGATAAAGTTATTGTAAGGAAATGAAATCTAGAGTCCAATCCACTTACTAAAATACATGCAAAATCCTACAAAAATGTTAGCTTATTAAACATATATTCTAAGTATATCATGTATTTTGTTTAAATTTATATAATTATAAATATATATTTAAAATTGTATGTAATATTGCAATATGTCACATTCAGATTTGTCCCAAGAAGACAAGTATGCCTTGTCATCAAAAATCAATCAACATAATTTGCCACACTATTGGACCATGAAAGAACACATGATTATCTTAAAAATTTAGGGGAAAAATTGATTAAATTATACATATTTATAGGGCACCTGAGTGGTGCAGTTGGTTCAGCGTCTGAGTGCAACTCTTAGTTTGGGCTCAGGTTCTGATCTTAGAGTGGTGTGATGGAGCCCCACATTGGGCTCCGTACTCAGCATGGAGTCTTCTTGAGATTTTCTCTCTCCTTCTCCCTCTGCCCCTCCTGCTTGTTCTCTCTCTCTCTCTCTCAAATAAATAAATCTTAAAAATTTTTAAAAAAATTATAAAAATAAATTCAGAGACAAAATAAAGCCATATTTAAAGTTAATGAAGCCTTTTATCAAAAACTTGGATCAAATATTCTGCTTAATAAGAGAATTTAGATAAACCCATATTATGATGAGAGGCCAATGATGCCCACTATCATCGCTGTCATTCAAGAAATTCTCAATATAATAAGAAAAAGGAACAAGAGGAAATATCTGAAAGGATGATGCAAACCTGTTTTTACACATTATATGATTATTTACTAAGAAAAATCCCTCTAAAGCAACAGGCAACCTTTAGAAATAACAAAGAGCAAAATAACCAAATTTACAAGATTAACTTAGAAATATTGTTTTCCCCTATTCCAGTATAGCATCATAAGAAATAGAATAGAAAAAAATATACCATAATGCATCTGTAAAGCAAGTAAATAAACTTAAAAATACATTAAATAGAAGAGTATCTGAATAAGTGAAGAGATACAGTATGTTCATTAATACTGATTCATCTATAAATTCGCATCAATTCTAGTAAAAAATCATGGTAGGATGTTTTTCAGAACTCTACAAATTCATTGTGAAATGTCTATAGGAAGATGACTTGCACTACAGGGTTTAAGACAAAGTATAAAGCCACGTTAGTAAAGAATAAAATGCTGGTGCAAGAACACACACCTCAATGAAACAAATCTGGTACATGTGTAAACTCATTATGCAAAGTAGATAGCATGAACCTCAGTAGAGAAGGGATGAATTATTTACTAACTAGTGTTGGAGTAACTGGCTCACTTTATGAAAAATATGATTAGATCCTTACATTTATAGAAAAAAGGTTGGGAAGATCAAATACGTATAAAAATAGATATAGAAAAATGTAAGCTAATGGTTTTGTATCTTGGTGTAAAAAAAGGACTTTTTAAATACCTAAATGAACCCAAATGCATAAAAAATAAGGGGAAAAAAGGATGTATTTGACATATCTTGAATTTCTGTTTAATAATTATGGGCAAAGCAACATCTACAACTAACAAGTTTACTTGACAAAAAAGAATTATTTTTAAAAATGTGGCATATATGTATATACAATGGAATAATACTCAGCCTTAAAAGAAGAAGAAAATCTTGGGACACCTAGGCGGCTCAGCAGTTGAGCGTCTACCTTCTGTGCAGGGCATGGTCCCAGAGTCCCAGGATCGAGTCCTGCGTTGGGCTCCCTGCGAGAAGCCTGCTTCTCCCTCTGCCTGTGTCTCTGCTTCTCTCAATGTGTCTCTCATGAATAAATAAATAAAATCTCAAAAAAGATAAAGAAAATTCTGTCATTTGAAACAATAGGGATGAACGTGGAGGGCAGTATGCTAAGTGAATAAGTGAATAAGCCATGTACAGAAAGACAAGTACTAGGCGATACCACTTATTTGAGGAATAATAATACTATATTGTATACCTAAACATTTGCTAAGAGGGTAAATCCTTTAAGTGTTCTTATCATCAAAACAAAAGATAAAAGAAGGTGGGAGAAAACTTTCTGGAGGTGATATGTTTATGGTATGGAGTATAGTAATGGTTTATCATGATACATATTTTTTTCCAAACACATTAAATATGTGTAGCTTGTATACATTAAATACATTAATGTATTGTATACATTAAATATGTATAGCTTTTTACACATTGATCATACCTCAATAAAGTGGTTTTAAAAAAATCAAAAGAAAATTATACAGCCTAATAGAATAATGGTCCATATACATATAGATAGATGATTCATAAGAGGGGAGTTGTGGGTGACTAACAGGTCCATGAGAAAGTACTCAGCCTCACTTGCTACTAAATATGCAAGCTCAGTGTAGCCAGTGTAGGGGGCAATCTGGCAGTTCTAGGTGAAACTAGTCTGAAAAATTTTCCTAACTCAGCAATCTCTCATCTCATCATATTGTTCAGAAAAATACTTATTCATATTTTTTTATCATGGTGGCATACTGGAGGCAACCTAGATGCCACTCCCTAGGGGAATAGATAAACGGATAAATGAAATTTCTTGGATGTGTGGATGCATGCTATGGAATATTACACAGTAGTTAGAAACAATGACTTAACAAATGAATTACTCTTGAACGTGCAACAACCTGTGCCCCTGTTAAAAACATTATTGAATGAAATAAGTTAAAACATTAAATCTATCATCTGATATACTCATGCAAATTGCAAGTCCATAAATACACAAACAACACTACCTATTTTGCAATAACTATAAATACCAAAGGATATGAAGTGGCAGTAGGGCTACTAGCTTGTAGGGGAAAAGTAAATCAAACCAAACAAAAAGGAGCCTTGCACATGTTAATAATGATGATGTGCCAGGATTTGAAAATTTGGTTAACTTCAACTTCTGCCTTTAGAGTCCACATTTTTTTTTTTTAATTGATTATATGAGCTTCTTTAGTTAGCCTCTATCTCTTCTCTATTACCATCAGATTTTGGTTTTTAAGCCAGGGATGAGTTTGAGTAGTTTGTAAAAGTTCTCCAGGTTACTGATTAGCTCCCTGGGACTGGTGCTGACACATGGGAACTGTATGTGGGCATTGGAGCCACCAGAGGTTATGTTAAAATGCAGATTTGTAGATTTATAGAGTCTAATACCGCTGAAGGGGACTCAGGGATCTGTATAATAAACGAGAATCTCATGACATTTTCAATACTGATGATTCCTGCATCATACTCTGGTAAGTACAATTTGAATACTAGAAGTAAACTACTTTTAAGGATGAATAATTTCAATAAGAAAAGAGATTGCTCATTATTACCATTATTTTAAATATGCTCTAATAAATACAGTAATAATTGAATTGTGAATAGAAACATAAACATCAGAAACAAATAATATAATCACTATTTCACTATGAAGTGCAGTGGAAATTTTATAGTAAGTTCAGCCTTAGCCTCTAGACACACTCTGCCTTTTGTGCTACATAAGGCAAAGAAAGGGGCCCTTGGCAGGTACATCATCTCAGGTCAGCACTGAGTTCCTGGAGTTGGTTAGTCCAATACAGTTTTCCAAGGAATGTAAAGAATTTGGTATTCTAGAAGTCTTTCCTATCACAGATCTGGTGAGTAGTTGGCAGAGGAAGCAGATGTATCAACAGAGCAGGCCCATAGTATTTTGGTTGTGATTGACCGATACCTCATTAAAGCTAAGCTCCAAGCAGCAGGTGGTGTATGGTAAGCAGTATTCTAAAAATTATGAATCAGAAGCACCTAGGGTGCTTGTTAAAACACAGAGTCAAGGCCCCACTTCAGACCTGCCAAGTCAGAATTGCTGTGATTGGGAGCCAAGAATCTGTATTTACTCAGGAAATTCTTATGCTCTTAGAATAAACTCATTAATGCTAGAGAAAGCAACTAGTTTGTACTCAATGGCTTGCATTCAGTGTAATGAGAGGACTAAATAGATATTCAGAATTAATATTAGAGCATAGTATTCTTTTTGGGGTGTGCGTGTGTGCATGCATGCATGCATGTGTATTACTGGTTCCTCCAGAAAAACCAATGCAATGTCATTGTCTACAGAACAAACTGGAATTTCTGGGGGAGGAGTGGAGGATGTTTTATGAGGAATTATGGGATGGAGAACTGTTGTATATGTTGTTGTTGGTATGGGATTGTTAGTTTAGTTTGCATGTGTGTTTGTCCTTTGCTAGTGTGTGGTGGGAGGGGTCTCCTGGAGAAGTGTATATAGCAGAGGACTTTGTACAGGGGAAAAAAAAAATGGGAGTTATCTTATGGGAGGATTAGTATTACTTTGGACCTAAAGTCCTGTCACTTTGAGTACTAGTGACAAAGGATGATTTGGAACAGTGAGTAAAGGACATCTTCCTATCTTCCCAGAAAGCTGAGCTCCATGGGGCCTGTGTACTTTGGGAGGACCAGGACATAGCCTCCTATGCACCCATTTAGAACAACCTTTCATGGAGACATAAGCAGTAAGAGGTTGGGGAAAACAATGTGTGTGAGAGAGGAAGCCAAGAAATATGGTTCCTAATGTGTCAGTCACTATTAAAGAGAACTAACCTGGAAGCCCCAACTGGACAAGAGGCAATACTGGCAGGGGTCATTAGAAAATGAGGAAGCAGAAAGCTAGTGAAAACAAAAACTTAAGTTAAAAAATTGAATTAAAAAAATATGGAGCCAAAGGTCATGTGATCTATAATCAGCTCATGCTGATATTTCAGACTTTGGAGGTGTTGGGTCAAGTTCCAGGATATGACTATACTTATTAAGGGCTGATGAATGCTAGAGTCAAAGGTCCAAGAAAGTAAAGGATGGTGAATAGCAATGAGTCAGAATGTCAGTTGTAATATTAAAGTCACTAATGATGACACAAGAGAAAGGCAGAAAGGAAAATGATGAATCAGGCGTAGAAATGGTTGAAGAAGGTAATGGTGAGTTGTGAAGGGTGATATAAGATGGTGAAAAGCTGATAAAAATAGATCTTATCGACTTTGAATGTTAAAAAGGGAAACAGTTGATAGTGATTAAAAAGTAGCACTGGGGAGCAAGGCACAGACTTTTAGTGCATTAAGGGAAATGAAAATATCAGCAAGAGTGCTGAAGGGGTTGCTAGGTCACAAGGAGAAAGGACAGGTTTCACAGTACACGTGATGATTTGAAGGGAGGCCATGAAAAGACATTTATAGATAAAAAATAAACTTGCTCAAAAATAAGCAAGACTTCTGAGGAACTTTGGTATTAGAAGTTGTGTCAAAAAGAGAAGAGCTAGGGTGAAGAGTGTGAATGTGTAGGGTTGAAGTGGGTTGGAATGAGAGTAAAACAGTAGGTATTTGGTTATTGGGGGAGGGGTGGAGGGATGGTTCTGCAGGAACCCCAAGTATGGCCATGAGGATGAGGTTTGGGAAAAGAGAGAGTAGAACACTTGGAAAGATCTAGTAGACATAATGGTATGTGACTTCTTCCGAACTGTAAAAGCATGCTGCATGCATATATGCCAAAGAGAGGCTTTAACAAATAAATCTATTGTCCAAATACCATGCAACTTCTAATCACCAATTATTTTTCTTATTGTATAATGTGGAATATTTGTTTATACACTGGACATTTCAATTCTCCTAATTAAAAAAAAAATCCATAAGTAAATGGAAGACTCTCAAACTGACCAGAAATCTAAACCATAACTTGTTAGATCTTTATAGAGATAGTCTCCATGACAGAATTTGACAAGACTATGACATTTGGTAATTTGTACTGATTTAAATTGAAAACAGTTGTAGAGCAGGGACTCATCAATCTATTCTTTCATCCATTTATTCTTTGTGTTTTTTGTGGATTGATTCATTAAATAGATACCTACTGAGTACCTGTCATGTACCAGACACCACGCTAGGGTTTGAGTGAACATTGGCAAATAAAGTAGACTGAGCAGCAGGGTACATTCATTGAACAAGAGAACAAATTAATAATGTATAATTACGGATTATGGGCCATGCAATAAAAGAACCAAATCTTGGTACAGTGACCTAGGGTTCCCAGGGAGGAGTAACCTAGTGGGAAAGGATCAGAGGAGGCCTCTTTGGGATGGAGACATCTAAACAGAGAACTGATGGAGGAAGGAACAGATAGGCAAGGAGACTTCCAGGCCCATGTGAAGTCCCCAGGGAGGGAAAGAGCTGGTGAATTTAAGGAAAACAGAGAAGGCAAAACTGGCTTCAGCCCAGGGGAAGGGGGAGAGATAATTAGAGCAGGACTGCACAGAGCCTTGTTGACATGGGATCCCAATGGGATCATTGAACAAAAAGATGTTAAGGGTTTAGTATGTATATTTTGGCCCAGTGAAAACTGACCGTTTAACTATAAACTACTAATGTGTTTTCCCCACTAATCTTAGGTTATTAACAGAACCAAAACATGGGTTTTTGTTTTGTTGTGTTGTGTTTCTCCCCTTACACTTAAAGCATGGAGCTCTAAGTGACTTACTATCTCTAATAAAAACTCATGTAGGCTGGGGGATATAATGCTGTTCCGGTTAGATTTTCTGTGGCTTAACACAGATGGGAAAAGTATTTTAAGAAGCTTAGCTATTTTGTTAAATGTTTATGACTTGTAAATTCCCAGCCTTTTAGGATTATCCAAAAGTGTTGACATTGATGGTGAATTTGAAGGGAAATTAGCCAAATATGTTTGTCTAATTAACCAGTGGGGTCTAATAATAGCTGTCAGAGTTGGCATGTAAAGCAGGGCTACTTATTTATTGCACAGAGATATGTTCATATTACTTTTCCTTTGAAGTTTAGATTTTCAAATTCTTTCCCACCACTTTCTGGAGAGTCATTGAATGAGCTGTCAGAGCATGAATCCCCAACCTCTCTTCTTTCTAAAAAGAAAAAAAAAAAGTAGCCTACTAGTTTCATTTCGCCAGAAGTCTGAAGTCTGACTCTTCCAAACTTCTATTTCTGTGCTTCTTAAAAGATACAGAAGGGAAATCACTCACTCCACTTTTGGCTCAGTGGTCTTGAGAGATGAGAAGTTTGAGTTTCTTGTGATGGTTTTTAATCTCTTGGGCTAATGGTTTTATAATTCAGCAATTATATATCATCTTTGTTTAAGTAACTGAAGCAGTTAGGTATGTAAAGTTGTAATAATGCTGTCAGACCAAAATGGTAATATTTAGCAAATTACTACAGGACCTCCTACAGGGAGTAACAGACAGGAGAAGGAATACTGTCATTGAATGAGTATTACTTCAGTTACTCTACCAGGTATTTTACATAAATTTTCACTCATCTTCACAAATAGTGTTATACTCTATTATCAGCTTGTTTGCATGTGAGAGGATAGGTTTCCCAGCCCATAGGCTGTGTTGGGAAGCACTGATTTAGACCTGGCTATCACAGTGTCTGAAATTTGTGCCCTTTCCCCATTTTATTCCACTATACCTATGACCCCAGTGAAAAATCATTCTCATAGCTTTGGTCACTTATGTATCAGCCATACTAGTGTGTAGCAAAGTATATTTTCTGTTTTAAAATAATTTGAAAATGATAAATGGTTGTCATTTCTTCATATTTCTTGACCTGCTGGGGGGGTCAAACAGGATAACTCGACATGAATGTGGCTATTTATATTTTGGGCTTTGGGGTGAAAAATTAACATATTGGTAAAAAGTTTCACAAAAGAAAAATATCCCTGGACTGATTCTACTGATAATGAATACCAGTCACCTAGCTCTTCCAGCCTTTGTTTCTTAGCTATAAATGAAGGGATTTTTAAGGTCCTTTGAGCTATGAAATTCTTACATTTGACTCATGAATATCATTTACAGAATAGTAGGATGTGGGGCAAAACATTAAGCATTTTTATTTTATTTAAAAGTATTTTTTATATGATGCCTAAGTATTTTATGTATTTGAAATTCATGGGAAATGGGAGAAGTGTTGCTTCTTTATTTTTCTTTTAATATTTTTTTCTGCTTCAGCATTTTAAGTCTTTTAGCAAGTTTTACTTAAGAGAAGTGCTGGATAATAAGCATGCATGAAATGGTTTATGTATTTTAACGTGGGTATATTTATTTTAAAATCTGTGGAGATAAGTTTATTTTGCATGTTTTTTGTTTTGCTTTTTAGTATTATTGACAATTCTACATCAACTTGGCCCCAGGATAGTAATTAACAACCCAGTCAGAGGTTGCTAGTAATTTCCCATTTATTTGGGAAGAAAATTTTATTAAGTAAGTTGGATTCATGAGTATTAGGTAGGAAAGACTTTTGAAATTGCATTCAACATAATGGTATATATATATATATTTATATAAAGGAAATGAGCAAAGTAAAATTAAAGTCTAGAAGCTATGAAAATAGTTTTCAAAAGAAGACAATCTTTATAGAAAAGACTACTATCAACCTCTCAACATGTGAGAATGTGTTTCAAGTGGTTAGAAAAACAAAACAAAACAAAATTTTAAAATCCATAATAGTAGTTGAAAAAGAGTAGAATGCCCTTATTTTTAAAATATGAGTACATAAAAATCATATGTTAATGTTTAGCTGTCTTACATTGGCTATGTAATAGATGAAATATGAAGAAAGTGAAAAATGTAGATGGAGGCAGTAATAATAATAATAATGGTAGGCAAATAACCTCTGCGTAAAGTGTGTAGGTGTTGGGGAAATGTGAAGTGGATGTCGTTGCAGGCCTCAGAGCCCTGCTGAGATTGATGCTCAGTACAAGAACATATTCTGACATAGAAGTGTGAATGACATGGAGGGTAAGGTGGAATAGCAGCTGATGTTTGGGGGCATCCTCACAAGGATCTCTCTTAGCACATATGTAAGTGTCAACCTTAAAAATGCCAGTTATTTTATTAGCGAAATGAGTTTATCAGGAATAGAGAAATTCCAATTCTGAACATGCAAGTTGTGGTGAACCATAGGCAAGTTCAAAGAAACAAAGGAAAGGTCCATTTTTTTAGGTTTCAGGAGGAAATTGGGGAGGGTTGTTTTTAAACAAAAGTTCATTGGAGAAGGACAAGAGTTCAAGGTTGTGCAGTATCTTGTTGGTTGCAAGTGGTGTTAGTGTGTTGTTGCTAGGGCAAGGAGGGATCTTCTGTCTTTTTCTTAAAAGCAGGAGATGAAATTCCAATGTGAAAAATGTCCTCACTTGTCACGATAATTCTTATCTTCTTTCTGGTGATGCAAGTTTCAGGGAGTGGTGGGTGCATGAGAGCTCCCCCTTCAGGGCTTCCCAACTCCATTTTAAATGAGGTTTCCTTTATTTATTTTCACAGAAGCTTTTGCTTTCGTTGCTTATTCATCCCCTTTAATATGCAGAGAAGGAAGTTAAATGTTAACTAAAATTAGTAGTAGAGTTGTAGAAATAAATATTGTTCTAAGTTAGAACATAATTGCAATTTAGAAATAAATAGATGCTTGGTTCTTTTGTAAAAATGGCAGTACTTTCAAATTAAAAGTTTTATTGATCTATTTTGCTGAAATGAAATTTGTTAGAAATTTATTTGAAAGCCTTTAAAAATGTTTTAAGTAGATTAAAGGGCATAAAGCTCAGACATTGCTGTAACTGACTTTATACCTATATACACTGCAACCATCATATTGTAGAGATTTTACACCTCAGGAAATTATCACTATTATTACACCTCAGGAAATTATCACTATTTCGTCTGTGTTTTATATACTGAATCACTCAGATCCTGATATGAGGAGACATAAAAAGACAAAGCATATACTAATGTCCTACTCCAAGAAATGAATAACAGAAAGTCCTTGACTCACAAAATATTAAAAATGTAAGAGACCTTAGTTGTCATCTAGATGGGGTTTGCAGACTACCATCAGAGACCAAATCCAACCTGATGCCTTTTGATTTATGCCCAAGAGCTAGTAATAGAGTTTATATTTTCAAATGGCTGGAAAAAAACCCTAATATTTCATTACATGGAGAAATTATATGTAAGTTCAAACTTCAATGTCCACAAATAGAGTTTTATTAGAATACATCCATACCCATTCTTTTGTATATATCAATAACAGATTTGATGATCTGATGGGCAGACGGAGTCATTGGAACAAAAAACATATGAACCATAACACCTAAAAGGTTTACTATCTGACCCTTGACAGAAAAATTTTGTTGATGTTTGATGTAGATGCAAGTTAAGTCTCCTTTCTAGAGTTGATCCTCAGGGGTTACTAGGAACCTGTTTGAGAAAGATTCTGCTTTGGGGTTGGATAGAAAATTGCACAATGATTGACAGGTGATGTCTGCCTCAGACAAGAGAGAGTAATGGTAGTATAGATTCATCATTTTCCAGTCACATTTCTTTTAATGTATATATTCTACTCCACTGTTACTTGGTTTGTATTAAAGCTCAGTAAAACCCTGGTCATTATGCTTCTAAGCCTCGTTTCCATTATTCCTGGTACCAAAACAACCATCTAAGGTCATCTTAGTGTATGTTAAGAATCATGGAGAGAGTGCTTTTTCAAAGTCAGACCCTTCCCCCATGCCAAAACATATAGGAATATGATTTTATAAGTTTAGGGTAAAGCATAGGGACCTTCAAAGATGTTGGAACTTAAAGGATGTTTATCTAAAACTGTGCTGTTCAGTACACTAATTACTAGGCACATGTGACTATTTAAAGTTACATTAGATAAAATTGAGGGGTGTGTGGGTGGCTCAGTTTCAGCGTCTGACTCTTGATTTCAGCTCATGTTATGATCTCAGGGTTGTGAGATCAAGCCCACACCCATGCACTGGTTGTGAAGCTTGCTTAAGATTCTCTCCCTCTTCCTCTGTTCTTCCCCAAACTTGAGCACACTCTCTCTCCTTCTAAAAAAATAAAATAAATAAAATAAAATTTAAGTTTCAGTTTTCCTCTGTTGTATGAGCCATTTTCCAAGTCCTCAATAACCACATGAGCCTAGTGGCTTCTGAATTGAACACCTCAGAAGAAATTTTTTTTTTTTTTTTATTGCAGAAAGTTCCGTTGGACAGACATGATCCAGGAAATTCCAGAATCTCAATTTAAGCCTAGAAGTTCACTAATCAGTTTTAAAAATCAGCATTAGTTTGTTTTCATACTGCCAGAAATGTGCAGAAAAGAAAGTTAAGAGAAATAAGAAAGTCAGGATAAAGATGACAATCTCCATCCACTATGTAAGTCATCCATTTACCATTAAGGTGACTAAAAAGATACATAAAATGAGAAAAACCCATTAGATAACTAACAGTGAGAGGAGGAAAACATTTTTATGTTAGATGTTTGGAGGAATTTTATAAAATATAAGGGAGACAGGATTGAGATAGGACTGATCAAGCTATGAGTCAACAGATGAAATAGAAAAGTTTGCCTGAGGAATAAGAATTTGAGATCATGGAAAAACCCCAACAGGCTTCAGGAAGTCTACAAGTGCCAGAGGCAGAGGGTGGGCCATTGAGAAGTCAATGGGCAGAACTAAAACCCCTGAGAAAGTGGGGTGTTGTTAGCTCGCTGATGCAGGATTGGTGTTCTCAGAAATGTGTGGCATTGACATCATGCTCTGTAACACATGCTGCTTCCTCTGTGTTCAAAAAACGTAGTCATACAATGTAGTGGAAAGGACCCAAGCAAGAGTCAGTGAATAAATCTTCTGGCTTAGGGTCAGTAGGCACAGGCACTTGGCTTGATTTCCCTTGTTGATCCTTCCTCTCTCCCACTGTCAAGAAAAGTTCTGAGTTGACAAAATAAACCTACCTTAAGCCTAATCTTTTCTCCTCCTAATTTTGTGTAGAAGAGAAGCACAGTATATTTCATGATTAGCATCTTACGGTCTCAGTACTGAAAAACAAAACAAAGTAGAAATTCCTAAGTAGTAGCCCACTATAACAGTGAACAGATAAATGTGACCAGATATGTGAAATAGGTAGTGGTTCAAAGAAGAAAACCTGTGAAAAATAAATGCTCCTGAAAGTCTGTGGAACACATTAAACTGCCAAGAAATGAGAGAAAATCTTTAACAGTATCTGATTCAGGGAGCTATTTTGTGTCTGAACAAGGCATCCATCAGGAAAGATAGCTTTCAAATGGAGAAGATGATTAACAAAGGTTTGTAATGGCATGAGGCAGGAAATACATGTTGAATATTCTAGATATCTGAACCAGTGAATTACTATACCAGACTGAGAAATTGTCCCAGAATTTAGAGTAAAAAATGAGATAAATTTACAGTCAGAAATATAAAGGACATTGATGAAAACCCTATGTCAGTGATACATCCAGCAGAAGACAGACCATTCATAGTAAAAGCAATTACCAAAGGAGTAATGGGAGAGTTTTTCTTGGTGGTGGGGACTTAAAACCCAGGGAAAATTACTTCTCTAAAAATATGATGAAAGTCCTGAATTAAAAAAAAAAAAAATGAAAGCATCAAGATGACAGGGGGAAAAAGTTTGTTTATAAAAGGAAAAATTCAAGTTGACATCAGACTCTCCACAATTTGAAAAATATGGAAGAGAAACGAGCATAGGACTCTTGAGAGAAATATATTGAAACCCAAGAATGTTATAGCCAGACAGGCTATCACTCATATTTAGAGTAATAGAGAAATACTAATAGACACAATAGGACTCCAAATGTTTTCATCCACATTCCTTTTCTGGAAAAAAAAGATTTAAAAAATTGAAAAAGAATTCCAGCTGACTGAGGAATGAAATTATAAAACTAAATAATGAGGATTAAATTTTATAAAAGAAAGTATGATGAATGATTAAAACCAAAGAATCAATATTTAAATCACTATTGTTAATGTAGTGAGAAGTTCAAAATAATATAAAAAATTTAATTCTTTCAAAGAAACAAAACATTTAAAAATGATAATATTCTGGGTAAGAAATCCCAAATTAACCAACAAAGTCTTAGAGTAGGAGTGTGAGTAACTGTTCTCAAAATTATTCATGTTATATGTGTGTATGCAAGGGGTGGGTTCTCAGATATATGTATTTTATTTTTGAAATGAAATATACTTATATATATAGAATTAAAGACATAATAAGATATTTTATGTGTAATTTAATGATTAGTTGGAAAAATGATTTCCAAATTGTAGGGAGTAAGAGAAAGTTTGTATACCTAAGGAACAAATCTGATGACATACAAATAAGATAACAAGCAAAAATTTTTTCATGAAATCATTAAAACTTTAAATCATAAGCAAATAAATCTGGCTAAAATTCGATGAATTTTTACTCCTGGCCCTAACTGCCCCCCCCCTTACCAAAAACTAACCACAGAGATCTTGTCCCTTTAATTCCTTAGCAACCATTTGTCTTTTTTTCAAATTTGGTATATTTTGTATTTACTTTTATTTAATGGAAAGCTTCTTGAAGGAAAACAGATACATTCCCATTCCATATTTCTCCATAATTCTAGTTACATTATCTTCAGTACCATCAGCAGCAGTCAGAAAGTCATAGATACTTCAGAAAGGATTTTTCTGAGTTCTTTTTTTTTCTACTTTTGAAGTTCTTGATAACCTTTTAGTCAGTGTTCCAATCTCACTTGTGAACTTCTACTTGTCCTCCATGTTTCTAAAGGGCACCTATGAGAAATATTAAATATGTTTGTTTAGATATGTATCTATCTGTCATTCATTTGGCAAATATAAAAGGCTCACCTTTTGCCCAGGATTGGGGATAAAATCCAGCCGTCCTGGAGTTTAGAGATTATCCAAAGTAACGTGCCAAGTTATCATTTGATCCCCTGTAGCAGCTGGGCTAGCCCACACAACCCAAAAGTGTGCCTCATTCCTGTGTACTTACCAATGAAATCTTTTCTCCAATTATCTTAAGCTCTTCTGCTCTCCCATTTTTTTATATTCTATTTATTCCATTTGGTATTCTATTATTCTATCCTGTTGGCCACTGTTTTTCTTAAAATTATTTCCCATGATTAACCTGGAATAGTAGCTCCTCAAACCATAATTCTTAGTAATAATTCTTGCTTCCAGTGTCACTACCATGAATGATAACTAGCTGTCCCTGAAGTTTAGCTTCATTCCAAGTGGGTGTGAAGTCCATGGAATGAGCTTTTTATTGGGAGAGCCTAGGTCACTTCCTCTCTCAGCCTACCTGCCACAGAGAGAGGAACTGTCTCTCTGCTTTAAACTTTTGGTTAGGGTCCTCCCAAGTAGAGCCTGGATGCTGAAAAGCAGCAACCGCTGTCTACAGTGCATACACAAATGTATAAATGTCGGTGTGTGAATATTTTAAATGTATGTGTATTGGGTAAATGTTTGTGAACATAGAATATTAAGAATTCATTTATTGATATTTAAACTCTCCTGAGTCCCTATTTCCTTATGATCAAAAGAAGTTTTTAGATTAGACTGTGTTTCATATCATGTTCTGAAGATTAAAATTTTCTGTGGAACTGCCTAAAAAATTACTCCAAAGCCCCTGGGGACTGGGCTCCCCACCATTGCTTCAGTGCACACATGTGTGCTTTTAGTTGTTTTATCGGTTTTTATTAAAAGTGATCTATAGCTCAAAATCTCTGACTAGCACTGTAACAGTTTCTTCCTTCTCAAGGACCTCGGTATCAGCACACCTGGGAACTTCTTAGGGCTGCAGTCTTGCCCCACAATGGACCTTCCAAATTAGAATCTGTATTTTAACAATATCACTAGAGGACTCATCTCAAATTAAAGTTTAAGGAACATTTATTTTACTTGTTGATCCCTGAGGTCCCTTTCATTTATATTGTGGTGCTTTTATATGTATTTGTACAATATATATTTTATCTTTCCTTATTTTGCTTTGTGTTTCTTTCTGGGCACTTTGGTTCAGAGAAAAGGAAATCCATCAAAGATACAACATAAAGAGTTTTTTTGATTAAACATAGTAGTAAGTGCCTATTGGAACTGAACTAGGTTCCAAATTTATTTCATTTCTAGTGATAGTAACTATGGCAGATGAAAGCTATCTGGCATTGTTTGATTATAAATCCCAATTGCTCCCGTAGGAAAAATACACGAGTCCAAGTACCCTATAATTAATGAGAAAAAAAATCTTCCAATGATAGTTCAAAGGATACTGGGAGGGTGGAAGGGAAACATACTAAATATTGATAATGATAAAATCAAGAGAAGATGATGAGTAGTAAAAGGTTTTAGAGTTTACCAAGTATTTGAATATTCAACAACTCATTGAAGTCATTAACAATTCAGGGAGGAAGGCAAGTTAGGTATTTCCAACCACAGTTTACAAATTTAAATAAAGCCTGAACCAGGAAGTCTGTCATAACCATGACTAATGTATATCATTTCTGTCCTGAAGTTGGTCTCTCCTTTTTCTTCCATTTCATATTAAAATAATGTTAGCCCAAGCACAAGTGGGCCATGGAAAAGGATGTTTTCACTATATTCACAATATCTGAAGACATTTTTCCAGTTGCAGAAATGTCTCTTTTTGGTTTCCACTTTTTTTTTTTTTTTAATTTATTAATGAGAGACACAAAGAGAGAGAGAGAGAGGCAGAGACACAGGCAGAGGGAGAAGCAGGCTCCATGCAGGGAGCCCGATGTGGGACTCGATCCTGGGACTCCAGGATCACACCCTGGGCCAAAGGCAGGCGCTAAACCACTGAGCCACCCAGGGATTCCCTCCACTTTTTTTTTTTTTTTTAATGCTTTCTCTGTCATGTTTTTTAAACCTTTTTATTTTCTCCTCCTGCTCTTCTGCACCAGTTTCTGCCTCCCTCTTTTCAACTTCAGCAGCATCTAAGGCCAGACTCTGCTAATTTGCAAAAGCTGGTTCTGCTGCTTGCACATCACCCCTACCCTTGCAGCAGCTTCCTCTTTTCCTGTGGCCACCTGCCTCCCGATCATTCTTGCTGGGGCTGGGGACACAGGGCTCCGTGTGGCTTTGGTCTGCTCTACCTCCTCCTCTCCACCTGGTCCAACCACTGCTCCGCCAGGCCTTCCTCCTCTGCCCAATGTTGTTATGGCAACCGACAGTCAGTGGGCCCAGGAGACACCATGCTGAGCCAAAACTGGCAGGAAGAGACACTGAGCAGCATCTGCGGGGGCTGATAAGGCCAAAGTGTTGGGTTGATCCCCTCTGGTAAGGAAAGAGAGAGAGAGAAACATCGAGATCATATTGGCTCTGGTTGGTCTACCAGGAATGTTTTCTGACCTGATGGAATGGCTGGAAGGCCCTGCATACAGGTCCTGGTTGAGTTACATATGACTTTCTGCTTTGTGTGCCCAAAACTAGCCTTTTGGATCAGCGTCTCCAACATCTCCATCTCTATAACCACTAGAAGAAAGAGAAAAATGAAAATGATTCTAGGTTCTGGGTGTCAAGTGCAGAAGAAAATACTGTTTGCTCTATTAAGTACAACATATTCCTATATCTCAGCTTTATCCAGATTGTTAACTTTGACTATTACAGAGAGGGATAAATGATCATTGTACATTTTAAAATGCACATGCTAGGATTTAATAGGAGTGTTTCTTTTTTGCTGCAAACAAAAACAACCTGTAAAGCAGTTAATGATGGTTGCCTCATATTATCAAAGTATTCCCAAGTACCAAAAATGATGAAGGCATTAAGGAGAACAAGTCTTACACAATCACTCATGATCATTTAGAAAAGTGGAGTTGGAAATAAGGATTTTTAGAAGTCTGCTTCTAGGACTGCAGTGTCCATATCCTACAACACGTGTCTGTGTAGAAGTCAATAATTTAGAATATTAAAATGCTAAAATGAGCAGAGACAGACTGGTTTATCTCTCAGTCCACAAATGAGAAGAGTGTAAGTCAGAAAATGGAAGGGCCTGGCTGTGGCCACACAGCTTTTGAGCTACAGGGCCTATATTTCAGTGATAATACCTTGTTATCTTTTCCTTAACCATGAATTCAACTATAAAAGCTAAAAAGAATTTAGATAAGAATCCTTTGGACCTCAGCTTTTGGGGGAAATTGTGGCATGTACCTAGGACCGTATTCTTATAGGTTCATCACACCATATGGCTGGCTCTGCACCAAATAATCCAAAGCCAGTCAATATACCAGGGATGCCATCTCACTGCCTTTGGGACCTTAGAACCCCTTTCCACACTGATCAGGGAAGAGTTCATTATATTTATCAAACAAAGCAATATACAAATTATTAAATTTAACAGCATAAAAGAATAAAATGACAAAGAGGAGGGAGAAGCAAAGCTAGAGGTGGTTGCAAATATGCTAAATCTTCCATTTTAAAAGTTTAAAGTTAATACTATCAAGGAACATTAAGTAACACATTTATTGTTTAAAAGTTATGATGTTAGCTATCAAATCTTTAAAGAAACAGAAACTGATTAGAACTCATTATCTTTCAGATAAGGAAAAGGAGGCTTAACTTATTTTTAGATTATTTAGACTATTCCATGTGGTTTGAGCTTTAAATATGTTCATGTCCTCATTTATGATTTAAAATCAATCAACACTCTCATCAATAGGGATTCAGTTATGGTACAGTTATAAAATGGAATTGTTGGCCTCCATTGAGAAGAATAGGATTGATCTCCCTATTATAGAACTATGTAGAACTATTATAGAACTTCTCTTAAGAATAAGAGAAGAAATGAAGAAATTAGGTTATGGAATCATATACAGAGCATTACCTATAAAAATACATACCCCTATTTGTGTGTGTGTTTGTAGATTATAAAAAGAGATGTGGAAACACACATACCTAACACTTAGATCTGAAGAGAGAAGAAATTGAGGGACAGGAAATTTTTTAAACTGTATTTGAATGTTTAAGTAATAAAAATATACTAATATTTTGAAATTCAGTATTTTAAAACATGAAATTATAGAACTAAAAGGGATTCAGAAAAAATGTATAGCATTTCTTGATGAAATATATCACAAATATTATAATGTTTATCTAAATTTAGCAAAAACTCTTTTAAGCATAAAATTAGAAAGAGATAAAAATCTTCCTATATAATTTATTTGAATATATTTATTATTTTGGGGGGTGGTATATAAATAGAAAAATAAGAATATTAAGAAAAAATATACAGCAGTAGAATTCAATTTGAAAATAAACAGTAAATGAAGATCTCTCTTTGGAAACTAATGGATTTTGAAATGTAATCATTTTGAGGTTTTGCTTTAAATAACTATAATTTCTCTAAGCACTAAGTGAGATAATTAGGAGATTTTTTTTCCTCCTTCCCCATTAATCCGTTTTACTATCTTGAAAAGTTTAGTGAATGAATATAAAGTCACAATGAAAGCTCTTCTGATGACTATTGTCTTCCATATTTATTGGTAGCTGGGCCAAATCCCAACTGGCTGTGCCCTCTCTTTCTTTTCTCAAACCAACTTTGAATGTCAAGCTCTTTGTTTAATTAACTGAGTGGGACCACAAAGAAAAATAAACAGTAGGCTGAAATTTCAGCTTTAAAAAACTGAAGATTTCATGGTTTTATTTTGTTTTGGGATTTCTTTTCCCCCTTATTTGGTGAAAAGTGTAAAAGAAAAGCAACCTTCAGCTTTAGCTGAAAATTGGCATTTTTGAAGCAAATAAATAGATTATTTTGGTGGACTTAATGTTTCATAATATTCCCTCCATTTATTTCTCAAATTTGAAAAAAATTTAGGCCTACTGGGTTTTCTAATTTTTGCCGAATAGATGACAATTCCTTTAAGTGGTGTGGACTTTAAGTGAGTAGGATATGTGTGTTAGCAAGGGTTCCATTCCATAGCCTTTGGCTAGACTTTTCTTCTTTCCCTTTTCTTACAGAATTTCCTCTCATTTGGGTTAACTTCACATTAGGATTAAGAATACTTTTGAGAAACTATTTACCACTTGTGAATTAGGGAGTGTGAAATACATTATCTTGAGATAAGAGAAAAATTTTAATTTCTAAAGACAACTCTGTAATTTGTCCAGAGCCTTTGGAGCATAGTGGTTTATTAGGAGCACAGTGGTTGTTTCTCCTACCTTACTTAAGCATTATTTTGTAATATAAAATTAGCATATCACTAAGGTGTACAGTCTCTCATTATGTCACCTAGAGGTGAGAATGCCTATTAATATTTCCCTGTATTTTCATCAAGTCTCTTTTAAGTCTACATTGTTTAGTTAAATCATATTATGCAGAGAATTTTATAATGTGCAGTGATCTTGATGTTTCAAGTAATTAGAAATTTGATGTTCTTTAATAAAGAAATACAAATCATCTAAGAAAGTGTATTTTATGGAAATTTGGAGATATTTAATTAGAAAAAAATAAACTACCATCCTGAAGCAGCAACTTTTAGGATTTTGGTATATTCCTTTTCACCTTGTTTGAGTGCCTTTTCCTTTTCCACATGTGACATTATATATTTTCCTGTATATCCTCTATTTTTGTTTTATGTTACAGAATTTTCCCATATCACTAAAATTTTACATTAAAAATCTTTTCATGTGACATTTTTAGTGGCTGCATCATAGTATACCATAATTTAGTAAAGTATTGGGAACTTAATTTTGTAATGGTGTTGTGTGCTTACAAGTGACCTTTGAAAACATTTATTTCATTTGACTGTTTTAACTGGGGGTTCTTTAAGGAGCACGTGAAGAGGGTATACCAGGTAACGGGGGATGCAGGCAGAGCTCTGGGGGCAGGGCCAGGCAGCCATGTGTGAAGGGGGGACAGCTGGAGCCAGTGCCGGGGAGCATTCAGGTCCATCCAGCATAGTGAACTGCTGCAGGACACCAATCTGTCTTCCAAGAGTTCTCGTGCCAGCAGGCTACAGAGCTGAGCAAGAGCGCCCGGAGTTGCTCTGCTCATTTTTAAGTGCAGTTTTGTAATCTGAAAGATTGCCTTGTAAAGCTGGAGGGATTGACCTGGTCTGCGACACCTTAGCAAGTCGTCATGCTGTGGAATGGGAAACCTTGAAATTAAAGCTACCCTGGTGTTCTCCACAAAGACTAAGGACCTCAACATGAGGTTACTCAAAGGTCAGCATTGACTTTGGTTTGTTGTAAATCCCGAGGATAAATTGGGCAGATTGAAGGGTTTATTTTGGATGGTGAAATTAGACATGCATTAGGTCATTTCTTTTTACTTTAACTTTCTTTCAGACTGTTTTCATGTTATGAGGTGTCCACCACTGCTTTTATTGGCTATCATACTATTGTTGATAGAAAAAGTGAATTATTGTAAACGTGCCAGTTCCTATGGTGTTTTGCTATCTAGGTATTTATTCCTTCTTCTCCCTCCCTCCCTCCCTCCCTCCTCACCTTCCTACTTTCTCTCTTCCCTTCCTTTCTCTTCCTTTTCTTTCTTCCCTTTTCCTTTATTTTCTTTATGAGTGGTATAAAATAGTTCTTGTTTAAAGCTCATGAGACTAAAATATGAAAACTAATACAGAAATGTAGACTTGAGGGACACCCGGGTAGCCCAGTGGTTGAGCGTCTGCCTTTGGCTCAGGTCATGATCCTGGGGTCCTGGGATCAAGTTCCACATTGAGCTACCTGCAGGGAGCCTGCTTCTCCCTCTGCCTATGTCTCTGCCTCTCTCTGTGTGTGTCTCTCATAAATAAATAAATAAAATCTTAAAAAGAAAAGAAATGTAGACTTTAGTTTGAATAATTTGATCTCACACATTTAACATCTGATATCTCCATTGAAATGGCTGAAGAAATAGGAAAAAAAAAAAGAAAGATTGGATTAGGCATTCAAGGAAAAAGCAGAAAACACTCGTTATTCACAGAGGGAATTCAGGAATGTGGAATCCACATGAGACCTAACATAGGTGAGAATGAACCAGCCCGACTTGGCCCTTGCGAAGGAAAAGCCTATGTGGGACTTATTAAAAGGACAGAAACCCATAGATAAGGGAGAAATCCCTAAGATAAGACAAGAGGGAGTTGGAGATGATAATAGGCTAGGGGAGGCCAGAGGGAATTTCTGACTTTACAATTTCAGTACCCAGAACCATAGGCCACGGCCATCTCCCCCTTGTATGCTTTGCCTCAGTGGTGTTCTAACGGTAATGAGACCATTGAGAGAGTGGGCTCCATTTGGGAGTAGTTGTTTACAGTGAGGGCCAGGGACCAATGCCCCAGCTATCTTTGGGCTACCACAGAGATTTGATTACAACAACAACAACAACAACAACAACAAAAGTAACTTTCCTTTAGCCAGAACTTGAGAAAGTGGCAGATCTGCCTTTGATTTGGTGAGGAAAGCCCGTTGAGTGTGACTGAAGCAGGAGCTTGCCACTGGGTCCGCTCACTAAGACAGTCCTACCAGTTAGAGAGGCCGGTGGTGCCTGTGAACCCCGGGTCGCAGCCGTGGATCCTTCTGGTTCTAGTTTGCTCACCAGCAGTCACAAATGAAAAAATGGACTTTGAATAAAGTTAAGCTGTTGAAAGTAAAACCCCTCTGCTTTTGTTAGGGGACTGCACATTATATACTGGAACAATTTCTGGTACCTCTTTTATCAGAACTAAACAAACATGATTGTCATGTTGAGGAGGAGTAAACTGCAAGGAGAAAAACATTGTTTTACTCCCAGCTTTGTGGAGATACAGGTAACAAATCTGTAAGATATTTAAAGTGTACAACATGATCTGATGCACATATTTATTGTGAACCATTTCCCCCATTAGATTAATGAATAATCTATCACCCCAGACATTTGCTTTTATTCTTTTGGTGAGAACATTTAAGTTCTACTTTCTTGGGAAATCTCAATTGCACCAATAGTATTATCTATTATAGTCACCATGTTATACATTAGATGCTCAGAGAGACAAACATGGCCTGGTATCACTTATTGAACTCCTTAACAGAGTAGAAAAGTGGTTGCCCCTGGCTGAGGGGTGGGGGCAATAACAGAAAGTTTGGTAAAAGGGTACAAAGGTTCAGCTATAAAAACGTCACTCTTTGGGATACCTGAGACGGAGCCCTTTGTTGGGGTCCATGCTCAGCGGGCCTTCTCCCTGTCCTGGTGCCCCTCCCTCTGCTGCTCATGCTCACTCTCTTGCGGGCAAATAAATATATAACATCTTAAAACATAATAAAACAATAAAATGTCATTCTTATAAAACATTAATCCAAACATAGGCACCAAACTAAGGAATTTGGAGCAAATATGCCCCAAAAAAGTAAACCTACTAAATATTAACAGGAAAATGTTATCTTTTAAATATGTCTAATTGTTTTCTGAATTGTTGCTTAACTGCACCAATTACATAAAAGAAAACTTGCCTTCAGACTTATAAAATTTCCCAAATTAAAATGCAGCCGAGGCACTGAAGCATAGATTCCACACTTCAGGAAAATAAATTAGTGAAATAGAAGTCCAGCTCTCAAAATATTCTGTAACTTAGAGGAGAAGCCTGAGATAATTCTGATAGTGAAAAGTAAGGAATAAGGAGGAAATACTTAGGAAATAAGAATATTTATAATGGAAAGTTGTCTTATTCACAAGGCACATAAAAAAGGAGCAAAAAATTATTAAATCATTGAAAAAAAGCTCCTGAGTTGAAAAATTGATTTTAGGATATATCAGAAGAAAAAAATCAATTAAGAGAATTGGACATAAACCTATCTGGGTGGAATACTGTACTTTCTGGTAATGTAAAAATCTATGAGCATCCAACAGAGAAAAATAAGTTCTAAACAAAAAGAGGAAAAGGTAGGGTTAGCACCAGACATCCCTGTAGCAATAGGGCTAATCAGCTAATAGGAGTCACCCCCGCAATCCTCAGTGAAAATAAATATCTTCAATCTAAAATTCTACTTTCATTGGAATATCATTCATGTATGAAAGCAACAGCAACACATTCCCAGTCATGAAGGTTCTACAGAGTGATGCATTTCTTCTTCTTCTCCTCCTTCTTCTTCTTCTTCTTCTTCTTCTTCTTCTTCTTCTTCTTCTTCTTCTTCTTCTTCTTCTTTCTTCTTCTTCTTCTTCTTCTTCTTCTTCTTTTTTTTTTTTTAGATTTTACATATTTATTCATGAGAGATGGGGGTGGGGGCAGAGACACAGGCAGAGGGAGAAGCAGGCTTCATGTAGGGAGCCTGACATCGGACTTGATTCTGGGTCTTCAGGGTGCTAAACTGCTGAGCCACCCAGGCTCCCCTGCATTTCTTCTAAGTAAATAAATACAAGTCATACATTCTAAAATAAGGATTTAACTTTGTCATATACCAGCAATAACCAGTTTAAAACTAGAATAGTGAAAGATATTTTTATTAGGTAACCAAAGTATAAGGTAAAATATCTAGTAGTATGTTTAGTGCAAGGTGTACATAATATGCACACTAAAATAATACCATCCATTCAGCAAATACTTATTTAATACTTCCCAAGTTTCCAACATTGGGAACATAATTGAGAGACACACAAGAAAACTTGAATAAATGAACACCATGCTCCTAAATAGGAAATTTAGCATTGAAAATATATCAGATATCCCCCAAATCTTTCTATCATCTATCATTTATCTGTCTACTAATTAAACTCTAATATGGGTTATCTTAGGATTGAGATATTTATGCAGAAGGATTACTTAATATATAATGGGAAAGATTTTGAAAAAATAAGACTAATTTTTGAGGAAGAGGTGCAGATAATTGTTTTTAAATTATAGAACTTGCCTTTTAAGATTTTATGTATTTGAATGATGCTGAGGCTCAATCCCAGGATCACAGGATCATGACCTGACCTGAAGGCAGACACTTAGCTGACTGAGCCACCCAGGCGCCCCTAATTATGGAATTTTCATAATTAAAATAGTCTAGTGCTGGGGCACGTGGGTGACTCAGTTGGTTAAGCAGCCGACTCTTGATTTTGGCGCAGGTCATGATCTCCGGGGCCTGGGATTTAGCCTGGCACCAGGCCCTGGGTTCAGCAGGGAGTCTGCTTGAGGATTCTCTTTTCCCTCTGCCTTTTCTACTCCTTCAAAACACTCTCTCAAAAAAAACAAATAAATCTTTAAAAAAAATTCCAGTATTGCTATGAGCCCAGGACAAAAGAGAAATAAAATACAACAAAGTTTTAAAAAAGCACTGAGTGTTATGGGTATATTACTGTCATTTTAGTATTTGATTAAAATGTTCTTTCAAATTGGTGGGAAGAAATAATACATTATTCATATAGATAGTTTGGCTACCTGATTAAAAAGAATAATAACATGTACAGACAGTCCCTGACCTACAATGGTTCAACTTAAAGATATTTTGACTTTACAATGGTGTGAAAGCTAGATGCAGTCAATAGAAACCATACTTGGAATTTAAAATTTGAATCTTTTCACTGAATTGGTGATATTTGGGATGATCCTCTCTTGTGATGCTGGGCAGGGCAGTCTTAGTCTGCCATTCTATCATGAGAATAAACAACTAATACACTTACAACCATTCTATTTTTCACTTTCAGTGCAGTAGTACAGTACAGTGTAATAATCAATAAGTTACATATGCTATTCAACTTTTTTTTATATATAAAAGAAGCTTTTTGTTAAATGATTTTCCCCAACCGTTGGCTAATGTAAGTGGTCTGAGTACATGTACAGTAGGCTAGAGTAAGCTATAATATTTGGTAGATTGAGTGTATTAAATATATTTTCAACTCATAATGAGTTTATCAGAATCTAACCCCATCATAAATTAAGAATGTCTGTAAATGGTAGAAAAATATTGATGAATATTTCTCTAATTCCTGAGTGAAGAATTATTTTTTAAGCATGACTCCAAAGTTACAAGCTACAAAGGAAAAGACTGGTGGATTAAACGATCATGATAGTGACACCTAACTGTCCAATCTAAGCCTCCTTTTTGCATAATACAGAGTGATCACTGGGAAGCCGCTCTCTACCTAGCTACGTTTTCCAATACGCTTGCATCAAGGGAGGCCACATGGAACATATGTCTGTGAAGGGGTTACTTCTGGGCCAAGGTGTACATGGAGCTCCACATTCTCTACACTTGTTTGCCAACTGTATACCTAGGCATCACATCCTACCACATTTTGTGGAACTTCAAAATGAAAAAACTCAGGCCTCACTTCATTCAAGAAAGCTGCCTACTGACCAAGAAATTGTAGCACATCCATATACAATGGAATCTGATTCACTAATAAGATGGAATGCATATTATTATTTGTATCAATAGATCATTCCAAATGTCCATCAACAGGTGAATGAAAAACAAATTGTGTTATCTCTATAGCTAAACACTCATGAGCCTTTTTTGTAGAAACTCTTAAGTTTTAAATGAAAGATTAAGACAGAACCAAAAGCACACATCTATTTATTCCAATTGTTTTCTCTGAAATAATGCTACCATTGTCTTATAGATCAGTTGCTTAGACCATAGGAAGGAGGCCAAAGGGAAGATCTGTGTTCTCTTTGTGGTCCACTTAGCTTTGATTTCATGTTGCTCATGTGGCAAATAGAGATAATAAACCTGTAGGGTTTATGTGAATCCAGAAATAATGTTTATAAAGTAACTGGTAGAGAATAAATAAAGGCAGATAAAATGATCATCACCATTATTAGTGCTATTGTCATAGCAATACTTTCTTTCCAGTTGATTAAAAAATTACTAACAAAATGAGTAAATATGAATTTTGGGTGAGCCTTAATCTTGTTCTTAGATGTTTCGATGACTGTCTTGGAGGTTCACTGTGTTTTGCACTGGGGAGGGAAGCAGCCATCTCTGTTCAGGGATGCTCCCCTGTTTCATAATGGTTTGATTCATATCTAGAGCTCAGAAAGAAAGGATGAGATTAAGATGAGTGGGGTTAGGAATGACTGTTGGCAATGGGAAGGATTGAAGTCAGGGTCAAGGTCACTTCTAGCTATAAAATCTTTGAGTACCTTCTCTCTTAACAAATGTTTTTTATTTTCCAAAGCACTCCCCTCAAATGGGTATGATCATTATTCTGGCAACACTCAGTTCCATGTCACATGCAATTGGACATGTTAGGTTATAGTAACCTCTGGAATAGCCCTAGACACATCAAATCCTCTTTTTATATGTTTTTTCTTTGCACTGCACCAGCCTTTCACCCAGTTCTCATAGCAGAAAACACAGGAGTCAACCACACCTCCATTTTTTTTTTTTCACTTATAAAGACACAAACATGTACAAACATAGATACACAGAATAAATCACCAAGGTGCATTTTAGGCCAAGCTCTCATCATGCCCACTGAGACTCTCCAACCCTGGGCCACTCTTATCTCTTGCTTAGATTACTTTTCTTCCTTCAGTGGTGATCTCCCTAGAGCCTATTCTCCATACTACAGCTAGAGTATTCTTTTGAAAATGCAAATCATCATTTCCCTGCTTAAAATATTAGCTGGGGATCCCTGGGTGGCGCAGCGGTTTAGCGCCTGCCTTTGGCCCAGGGCACCATCCTGGAGGCCCGGGATCAGATCCCACGTCGGGCTCCCGGCGCATGGAGCCTGCTTCTCCCTCTGCCTGTGTCTCTGCCTCTCTCTCTGTGTGTGTGACTATCATAAATAAATAATAAAAAAAATTAAACCTTAAAAAAATAAAAATAAATAAAATATTAGCTGGCTTTCCATTTACAGTATTTAAAAATCTCAAAACACTTAAAATCTTACTGGCCCACCTCTCTGACTCCTTCACTATTCACCCTTTGATAGTTGGCCCCACCCTTATTTACGTATTTCCTGTCACCTAAAGATGCTGGTGCCTCTTAGTTCCTGGGTCTTTTCATGTACTCTTCCCTTTACCTAGCATACACTGTTGTGATGGCCAAGGGTTGGCAGTGGGGTCATTGTGATGGTTAATTTAAGTGTTAACTTGACTGGTCCAAGTGATGCCCAGATAACTGGTAAGATACTCTGGGAGTATCTATGGGGCATTTTTGAAGAGATTAGCATTTGTATCAGTAGACTGAGTAGAGAAAAACATCCTGCCCTATGAGAATGGGCATTATCAAATTGGTTAAGGGCTTGAATAGAACAAGAAGGCTGGGGAAAGGTGAATTTGCTCTTTGCTGACACATCTTCCTTCTCTTACCCTTGGACACTCCTGGTTTCTAGGCATTTGGATTTGGACTGGGACTTACACCATCATCAGTCCTGGTTCTCAGACCTTTAAGCTGGGACTGAATTATACTACTGGCTTTCCTGGTTCTCCAGCTTACAGATTACAGGTCATGGAACTTCTCAGCTTTCATAATTTCGAGAACCAATTCTTATAATAACTCCAGATATATCTATATCAATGTATCCTATTGGTTCTGTTTTTCTAGAGAACACTAATACAGTCACAGATCTCAGCATAGGAGTGTCATAGGTTTCTTTAGATATGCGTATCACCAAGAGATACACGCACATTTAGGTCTAACTGATAAGATTCTTTTATTGCCAGCTTCCTCACCCAGAAAAGGGCATTCCCTGGAGCCAGAAGGTGTGGCCCAGAGAGGAAGCACTGCACTTCTTTTTCCATCCCTTACTGGAAGTAGCTGTTGTTACTCTTGGCCCCACACTTAGTGTGCCCAACTGGTTTACCTCTTTGATTCAACCTCACCCATTATTTCTGCATTCAAAAATCCAAACCAACATAATATCATAACAAGGACTTCATTTTTTTGGTCCTTGAAATTTCTACTAATTCAGTCAATCCTATGCTGATGATCTAAATGGAATTTCAGTTTACAGTTAAAAAAAATGTGAGGAAGTCAGGTCCAGGAGGAATTTCTCAGGATTCCTACTGACTCAGCATTCTCTACTTCCCAATCCTACCTGGCTGTGTCTCACTTATTCCTGGGCCCTCAGTTTTGATATTTCTTCTTCCTGTAAGATTTCCCTGACCTCCCACCATTGGTCCTTTAGGTTTTCCCACCAAGTGTTGCTAAACATCGTGATTTCCCTGTAACATTCTCCATTCTCTAATGCTTTGTTTTTTTGCCTGTGCTCTGAGCTCCCTGAAGGCAGAACATGTGTTTTGTTAAAGCCCTCACTGAATCCACAGATCCTGGCATATGGTAGCTACACAATAAATATAGCTGAAAAAATAAATACAACAAATTGTGGCAAGAATGGAGATTACATTAAAAGTTTATCTCCCCTTTTCCCCTTTATCCCCAGGAGACCCCATCCTCCAGAATTCAAAGAAGAAAGTTGAACCCTTCTCACATTAAGCCTATCTTAAAAGCTGCTTTTAGAAACTCCAGTGCACACTCACACACCATTATATGTTATTTCAGGCTGGTGTAATAATAAAACTGTCAATCCTATGAATAAGAACTGTTTCTTTACTTGGATTCTTGCTCATGTTCGTGTATATTTATGTATTACTAGAAAAGCAGCATTCTTAAGATTTCTTAGATGGTTTGATAAGATATGACTCTACTTTTCCCAGCTTTTCTTATTATAAGAATCTTTAACAAGCTCTTTAAACAGTTCGCACATGCTACCTTACATTTTTATGTGATGTATAGTGGAATAATTTTTTAAAAGGATTTTAAAAAATATAATGCTTAAATAATGAAACTATTTCTACTTGTTTTGGTAAGGAATCATTATCAATGGATACTATTTATAGGGCAGAATTTTTTTTTCATCATATATCTTTAACTTAAAATACCTCTTTATTTAGGGGTGTCATCTAGGTTTTTGTTGCTGTTAGCAAAAAAAGTTTCTGATGTTTACCAATCTAACAATTTAATGCCTAAATTCATGTGACCTGAATTAAAACAGTTTAAAATTTAAAAACATTTAAAATCATTAAATGAAGATGCTTGGCTTTACAAAGGGCAAAAGTCTTGTTTATGAGATCACAGGGAGAGCCAGCTCTTGGGCGCCCTATCCTGGTTACCAATGACTGCTTTATTGATCTTAGCTAGAAAAGTGAGCAAAGGGTAGTGGCTCCTCCTGGGTATTACAGACTAGTTCTTGTGGGAGAAAATAGCAACAAAGTGATCTCTAGCTCCCCAGAAAAATGAGAAATGATAGGGGAAAAAATGGAGACAAAAAAGAAAGGAGATACGGAATTGCAGAGAGCTGACTTAGTCTGGGTCCTCCCCCACTCCTCTACCTCCTCCACCACCTTCTCCAGGCTCTTCTCTGTCTAGCATTGTTGACCATGATGAACATTTGGAAGTCCAGTGGGACAGCAGAGCACAATGATTAGTACCTTTCCCATCCCTTTTCTTGCAGCATCCGGATGCCCTAGAGCATCGTATTCCAGTGGGCTCACAATGTGCAGGAGTTTGATGAAGCTCATCATGAAGGACAAGGTAAGTGTTACATTTACAACTAAGAGGAGGCACTGATAGCCCCAGAGGCCAGGCTATCTGCCAAAACCAGAAAGAAGGCAATGGTGTTCTAAGACACAACCAACCAAAGAATCGTACCATGTCCTTTCTTATCCCTGGTATTTTCCTGTAGTAGCTAACCTCTCACACTAAGAACGATGACAGAAGGAAAGGGAAAAACAGCTCCCTGTATCCTCCCCATCCTTCCTTCCTCATCAATAGGCCAGAAGCAGAGAGTGTTGGTAAAATGTGTACATATCAAGAAATAAAAACAACTGCGTTCATTTTATCCAGCATTTCCACTGTTCTGGTAAGAATGAAATACATATGCACACATGAGGTATGGATTATGAATTGTGTAATTTTGGTGATTTCGTGTAGGAGTTAAATGCTCTTATATTTGCTTCTAAAACTCTCATTGCCCAATAGTAAAATTCATGTTAGTAATTAAAATTCTTAATTTTTCTTTACTCTAGAACAACATTAAGTCACAAATAAAAACAATACAACTTAAGAGAGACCATGGAAAAAAGTTTTAATGGTACTTTTTCCTATTTTTTTGAAGAAGTCCTGTATTTTCATTTTGTACTGAGCCCCACAAACTATGACTCTGGCCCTGCTTGAGAGAAAAGGAGAATGAAAAGACAGAGCTTGGCTGTGGTGGCCAGAACTGGGCCTTACCCCCAGCTTCTGTGTCATTTCAGGGTCTGGAGCCATCACTCTCTTGTCTAGCCTTGATTTCTCAGCAGCTCCTGATCTCCTTATCCAGAGAAGCCATGCTCACTTTGATGCTGGAGCACTCCCTCTATTCCTGGCTCCAGTTGTAATTTAGCAGCTTCCAAAGGAACATAGAGATCTCTGGACATTTTGCATCCATCCATCCATCCATTCATTGTGATATGCCAAGCATTCTTTTTCTTCTTCTTTTTTTTTTAAAGACATTTATTTATTTGAGAGACCATGGAATGTACGTGTGTGCACATGTACACAAGCAAAGGGAGAGGCAGAGAGAAAGGGAAAGAAGCAGACTCTGCAGAGCTTGGCACAGGGCTCCATCCCACAACCTGAGACTACCACCCCAAGATGAGCCAAAATCAAGAACCAGAGGCTCAACTGACTGAGCCACCCAGGTGCCCTGCCAAGCACTCTTCTATTAAACTGCTATAGACCGAATTGTGTCCTCTTAGAATGTATATGTTGAAGCCCTAATTCCCAGTGTGATGATATTTGGAAGTGGGGCTTTTAGGAAGTAGTTAGGACCAGACAAGGTCATGAGGGTGGGATCCTCAGGGAGCTTACTTTCTCTGTCTCTGTCTCCCCACCTCTCTCCCTTCCTGTCCTTTTACAAGCTCACTCGCTCTCTTTGCCACATGAGGATACAGAAAGAGGCCAGGAAGAAAGAATCACCCACCTATGCTGGCACACTGAACTCAGACTTCCTAGCCTCCAGAATTGTGAAAAATAAATTTCTGTTGTTTAAGCCACCCAGTCAACGGCAGTTTGTTATAGTGGCCCAAGCTAACTAAGACAGAAACAAATGTGGCTCCTGTTTTCTGGCAGAAATGGACATTGATGAAATGAACACAAAATTAAATACAAAATAAAATTAGAAAATGCTATAAGGAAAACCAACAGAGTGCTAAGGAAAAATATGAGGGTGACCTGATCTGGACTGGAATATCATGGAAAGGCGGTGATAATGTAAAGAACAGTGCTCCAGGGAGAGGGAACATGTGTGAAAGTGGAAGGAGTTTTGTGTGAAGCAAATGGGTAGGAGGCCTGTGGAAACAGCAGGGGAGGGCATTGGTGGACTCTTCTTGCGCTCTTGTTTCTTACCTGTGGTTTCATTTTATACTTTCCGTATAACTCTATGTGATCGAGCAAGCCATAGTAAATGAAGTACAGACTAACCATAATTTCTGGACTCAAAACCACAGCACAAAATCAATGAAGTGCAAATGCCCCAAGGACTTTGACACTTTGTGTTTGATTTGCGCCAGGTCGCTTTCCTCTTGGTATATGGGTTATTGCATCATAACAGGACGGGAGCACCTTTAAAATGAGAGGCAATACAGGACCGAGTCAGGCCTCAGGCCTAACAAAGGATAGAAGCTCAATAGCCAGTATTAATACTAATAAGAAGAGGTCAGGACTGAATGTTTGACATCTAAACTTTTAACAGCCTGGGACCCATAGTTGTGCTTTTGAGCTATACCAGCCACTCAGTTTATTCTGTGTATCTTGTGTTGTTACTAAACACCAAACATTGTGCATTTAGTATCTGGATAAGCTAAATATTCTCAGGGGCTTTATGTGTCAAGTGCAAGATGAAGCTCTTCAGTCCTGCAAACTAAACCTTAAATAATCCATTTAGCTAGTCATTTAACAAATACTGACTGAATACTTATTATGTACTAGGTATCATTTTAGGTACTGGGGTAAAACATTGCGTTATCATTCCAAAAGTAGTGCCTAACTTCTGAAACGATACCATCTGATCAGTCTTGGAAACCACAACACCAGTTTTCATTACAAAACAATGGTCTTATACATGGTCATATACATGAAGACCAAGCATTGAGCCAAATTTTATACTCATTGTTTAGATCTATTTTCTGTAGATGCCTGGAATGTTTTTCTCCCATGTGCCAGCTTGGAAAACTCCTCCTCCTCCTGCAAGAATAATTTTGAGTTCTCATTTGTTCAGTTCAGACTATCTCAGTGCCCCTTAGATAAAGCACCTCTTCTTTAATCATATCAAATTATCCACTGTTCCATTATAGAATGTGTCACATTGTATTTCATAGTCTAAAAGTCACTTAGGAGCCGTACAGTGAGTGTCCCCCACGCAGCTAGTGTTTGGTGAATTAAAACTTAATAGAAAAATAGTAGTTAAATGCGTGAGTTTGTTTAGTGTTAAGATGGGTACCTTATACCTCAAGTAAATTTTTAATCCTTGAACATATGTAATCAAATTGTCTGTGAGCCTATTGCACTTGTACTCAATAGGCTACACCCAGCATCTCAGTATGAAAAAAGCAGTGGCAACAAAAGGAATCATACAGAGGTTTGCAAAAGTTATTCTCAGTTTATGGAGGTTAAGTTGGATCTACTGAAACAAAATTTTGAAAAGGAACTACTAGGTTGTGTGTGTTTTTTTTTTAAATTTTTATTTATCTATGATAGTCACAGAGAGAGAGAGAGAGAGAGGCAGAGACATAGGCAGAGGGAGAAGCAGGCTCCATGCACCGGGAGCCCAATGTGGGATTCGATCCCGGGTCTCCAGGATCGCGCCCTGGGCCAAAGGCAGGCGCCAAACCTCTGTGCCACCCAGGGATCCCCTACTAGGTTGTTTTGTAAACAAAACTTAAAATGCCTAGAAATAAAATTTTAGATTTTAAGCAATATTTTGAACCATTTAAGGAAGATTTGCAAATAAATGAAAGCCTTCAACCAAATTCAACCTGCCGAAGAGTTTTACTTTACATGTTTAAAAGAATGAATTGCACCCGAGTCTCCTTAGGTAGGGCCTGCATTCCCTTGTTTGGCCACCAACTCTACTATTCTCTGTTGCCCTGAACCCTGCATTTAAGTGACTGAAAGCATTTACATTTGAGTCTGGTCCTTGCAAGTTCCTCTCTGTCTTCAGGCAAAAAAAACTGTCTCATTCTACAGAGAACTCAGCTTAACTTAAAACTGTTAAGATAATGCTATAGCTAATTATAATGAGGACAATTTTGTGGTTTGGTATAAATCAGGATTTGGAAAGAGAGGACATAGAACATACAAACAAATCCCTTCCCTGTAATGAAATATAAAACAGGAAAAAAAATCTAGATGTTAAAAGCTATAATTCTTTGAATTCCTAAAATGTTAAGAAAATCATAAGGCTTTTTAATCAATATTTTGTCTATAGCACTCACTATTGCTAAATGAAGTCATCTCTTAAAGCTGTTAAAAAAACAAAAACTCATTACAAAAATGAGTAACTTTTAGATATCTTATTGGCTTTATTTAATTATTCATGAATCAGGCACCATCTAATCTAGCAGATAGCAAAGAGCTAGGAGGCGCTATACAAAAGGAAAGACTTCTAGGCAGAAGGGAGCTGGAACAAGGTTATTATACAAGACTGAAAAGAAGATTGTTTATTACAAGGTTACCTTCTTTTAAGGGATGGCAAGGGTCTATGAGGCAGATGACCTAACTAATGCTGACTAGGTGATTCCTGATTGACTGGTTTAAGACTACATTTGTGAGAGAGCCAAAACTAATTAAGTCTTGGCTTCGTGATGCCCACTATAACATACTTCATTTGGGGCCTGTTTTGTTTTTAACAAATCAGAACCTTGCAATAGGGTACTGCTTTGCTAGTTAAAGACAGGGTGCTAACTAGGTGGAGTAGAGCTTCATTTACCAGGAATGAAGCTCTCTCTGAGTGGGAAGTCACCTATGAGTAGTACCTAATGAAGACCAGCAAGGAGCTCTTGCAGCAGCCCAGTGTCCAAACCACACAGTGCTGATCTGGGACCTGTGCTTTCTTCCTTCCTCTTGCCTTCTCACCTGCCCAGGGGGAGTCTCTGCTCCCAATTTGCCTTCCTGGGGGATACAACACCACTGAAACTCTAAGTGTGTAGCTACATATGGTCAAGCAGCCCCTGAACCCCGGGTCTGCTCCCTCCCTCTTTCCCTCCTTTTGGCTCAGGCTTTGCTTTGGTGACCCATGTTACCCTGCTGATTCCTGACCTTGGCCTGTGTTCCATTTTTAGCCTTGCTCTTCCCAGATGGGCACCCTGCTAACTGTCATATGTTTTCAACTTCTGGTTGGTCTTATAATCTTATTTTTATGCATTGGGAAATAGGTTATACCTAGTTACTCTGTCCCTTACTATAGTAAAGCTCCATGATGGAAAAACTAGTCCAAAGATTGATACTAGAGAACTTCAGAAATAATACCAGAATACTTCAGAAATGGTACTCAGATACTTAGGAAATGACCCCAGAATATTTTAGAAATAATGCTAGAATACTTCAGAAGCATCAGGGTAACATTGGGATTATAAAAACATTCAAATACAGAATATAAACAGGATGATTTATCCACAAGAGGATCACTTTTGTACATTTTTCTGGGTAGAACTACTTGATGGTATCACCTATCGCCTACAAGGCAGGGCCATGACTTATGCCTAACTCACTGCACCTGTAATGTTCAGTTTTTATGCATGTAGTCATTCATAGAGTTGAACTCACTGATTTGAATTGAGTATACAGAACTTATTCACAGGTGGGTATCAACTAGTGGGTCTTCTACCCCTGAGGCAGTACAAAGGGTAATGCTTTCTTGTGAGAGCAGGAGAAATTCAGATGGGGTGATGAGTAGAAATAATTAAGTGGTCATGACTCTACCGTATAATTAGTTTTCCTTGAGCATGATCCTGGGTATTAGGCTGAAAGCCTAAAATTGATCGAGGAGAGTGACTCCAGAGAGCCCTAAAATCAATATCATGCAAGAAAAGTTGGGAATAGTAATAATAGCTACACTTCTTTTATTGAGCCCCCACGAAGAGTTACGAACCACACTTGACATTTTATTCATATATTACATTTTTAGACTTCATGAAAGTGCAACTAAATAGAGACTATTATGACCATTTTATGGGAAAGGAAACTTACACTTGATACAGGAACAGAGATTCACACCCATGTCTCTCTAGCATGATTCCATATGCTTCTAGCTTTACCAGGTTGCCCCAATTATATTAGCAATTTAAAAGCAGTGGCACTGGGAGTCAGGGAAGGAAAGCGTCCATCTGATTGTGATCCAAACACCAGAAAGGCAAGAAAGATAAAAATAAAGAGGAAGAAGGAAGGTAGAATAGAGGGCAAGGTAGGCATTTGGGAACAGCTTTCACAAAAATAGAAGAGCAATTAAATTGATGTCTTCCAAAATGGTCTGGACTCACACACCTACAGCCCTGGCCGCTCTGTTTTATCTCATTAAATGCCTGGTTATGGATGGGCAGGTTTGCCATCTGTTTAAATAATAATTTTCTGTTCTCCATGAACTGAGCTGCAGTGTCGAGGACAATTAAAGCGTCACTGCCATCTCTCTCGGCAGGAACTCTGATATCGCAGGGCCATCGTGCCACCACCACACTGGCATCCGCTCCCGGCTACAGTTTCACTGCTTTCCCACCTAACCTTCCCACCAGAGCTAAGCCTTCCTGGCCAAGATGCAGGCTGTACAAGTATGAACGCCCACTCAGAAAAGAACAGAAGACAGATTAGGAATAGTTCCAGCACCCTCCTTCTTGGCAACCCCAGAGTGACGGATGTGACTTCCTGTGAAATCTAATGATAAGCTATTTTCAAAAATTCAGTTTAAAATTAGTGGGCAATGATGGGGTTTGTTTGAAAAGTGACACGCTTGGAACTAGAACTGGAAAAGAAGTCAAGTGGCTGCACATCTGACAAAGGAAAGAGATCCAGGTTATAAATTCTTTGGGGACACCCTAAGAGAGGGACCAGAGTGGCAGCTGCCGCTGGAGGGGATGAGTGGAGGTGCACCTCCAATTTGTGGCTTTGGAATGGGAAGGTGGGCATTTTTGTTACCTGTTTTAAGTCAGGAAAGCATCATACAGTGACAAGAAAAATAAAGGCTAATATTTATTGGGCAGTAACTGTGAACTAAGCACTGTGCTGAGTACTTTATTAATTAATCAATGCGTATGATCCTTACAACAACCCCAGGATAGAAGTATTGTCATTATGAGCATTTATGTTTTACAGATGAGTGAACTGAGGTTTAGAGTTTCACTGACTTATCTGATGTGTAAGTGAGGTGGAATTTTAATTTTAGCAGTTTTTCTTCAGATTGTTTCTGTTGGGAAACCAATAATTTATTGTCCAGACTAGAACACTTTTAGAAGTGAAATATGTTGTTCTTGGTAATTAAGCTAGTATAAGCAGCAAAAGTTGGGCCTGCCCAGAGCCAACTGCCCTGGGAAGTACAGTCAGCCTGCTCACACTGCTTCCCTGGTAAGTCAAATAAGAGGAGGAGTATATATGACAATATCTCAGAAAAGTCTCTATTTACTGTTTCCTGGTACATTGCAGCAGTCTCAATTGTGCTTTTAGCATTTAACATTTCTCAAGGATCCAGACCCCTTACGTTGTTTGCCCCATCCCAGGACCTTTCTTAAAAAAAATGTATCAAGACCCATTCAACAAGTTTTGACAACACCATGAAAGAAGAGAATACGTCTCGATCTACTTGCATGTTTCCTGAGAATTGGCACCTCACAACCCTATAGTGTGTGTATCTATATTTACATATCTATACACACTTGCATATGTGTATATATATATTTATATTTGAAATGTCCTTTTCATAAAATTTGCCACGTTGATGTTTCTCATTTCCACTATACTTCAAACACGGGTTTGGGTTGTTCAGATATATTTCAACAAATGGTCTAATGTTGATTCTTGTCACTTGTTTAGGGTTAAAGCTGAGTTTGGATTTGATTTTCCTTCTGCTATGACTGTGCCCCTAGTGCATTCTACCAAAGATTTCTGTGGTCTACAGAAGAAACCCCAATATTCTAGAATGAGCATCTATAATCCTTACAGGCAAGAAATTCATTGTGAATGAGGTCAAATGGAAGGAGGAAAAAGTATAACAGTATCATAAGCACAAACATTATTACAATTTGTATCAACAAAATATTTTAAGTGTTCTTTATTACTTAAATTCTTTTAAAAAAAATCTAAGTTCAATACATTTTGGTAAGTCTGTCTGTCTTTGCCCATGGGATACTGATGTCCAGTCAGTTCACTTTGAAATTCTTCTGTCCTGGGGCAACTACTGGATTGGATATTTTTCTTCTCTTTGGAGTGCCATCATCATAAGTTATTTCTTTCCATCATTAGATCCACTGTCGGTAAAGTGTGGTCAACGCAAAAGCCACACAAAAGGCAAGCAATGAAGAATTCAAAATTTAGAGTAATGCTTGTTTTCTGGAAATACAGTATAAGTTATTGCATTGATAGAATGGTCTGTTCCATTGCAGAGAGATGCCAGGCAGTGCATGAACTCATGACCAAGGGCAATCCTGGTACCCTAATATCTGGCATTCCATGACCCTTCAAAGTGTCCTCCCAGAGAGCTGCTCATGTGAATGGTGGAGTTCTCACAATTGAGAGGAGTTCATTGTGGAGAACCTCAAACTGCAAGGATTATTTGTAAGATGGTTGCAACAACTAGCTTTTATGTCCTCTCAGAGCCTCAGAATGTGACTTTATTTAGAAATTGGATCATTGCAGATGTAACTAATTGAGATGAAGTCATTAGGGTGGGTGCTAATCTAGTATGACTGGTGTCTTTAGAAGAAGGGGACATTCACACACAGACACAGGTGCAGAGGGAAGATGATGCAGACACACAGGGAGAGGAGGGCTAAGAGATGCCTGAAGCAGGGATGGCAGGGATGCTACCATAGGCAAGGGGCACCTGCGGCTACCACCCCAGTGGTGCAGAGAGAGCATGGCCCTATCAACACCTTGATCTTAGGTGTCTGGACTCCACACCTGTGAGACAATAAATGTCTATGGTTTTAAGACACTCAGTTTGTGTATTTTGTTATGATGTCCTAGGAAACTAATGCAATAGCCAATGAATATTTCAGCTCATAAATGTTGATTATAATACATGCTTTTTAAATGATGGATAAGTTCAGTTTCATAGCTAATTCTCCTTTCTGACCTCTGCTGAATCATTAATTACCATCCTGTCTCAAATAAGCTTACCTCAAGTAACCTAAGAGACAAACAGCTGGCTCTTGATTCTATTATGTGATGCCATTGTGATCCACACCAGCACCTTCAAGATGTTCTAGGAGATGGCATAAGGTGACAGTCACGAGAGTTCTGAATGGAGAAGGAAGTTTTAAAGTATGTGTTTTGCTTGTCTGATGTTATGTCAGAAAGTTGGTACTAAGAAGGCAAAATCTGAGAAGAATTTTTTTTCTATTTTTTTTTTAACAAATTAGGACAAATTTCTTGAGAAATTCTCTCAAAAAAGAAAAAAAAAAACCCCACAACTTGTGGGCCATAATGAGCTATCTCTTATGATACTAAGTAAGGCCAGTTTACTCAAAATCCTAAATACAATAGTAATAACAAAAGAAGTAGAAGACTTAATTGCTCTGGCATTTTTTGCTTCTCTCTCACCTTAGCACACCTGTTCTTGTCGACCATGTTTTATTGCATAGGAAATAAACCACAAGCAATTGTTTTTAAGTTTTTAAGCAATCCTGTGCAGGGCAAAAATATAAAACAAAAGCTGTGTGTCCCTGTGTTATTGTCTTTCACAGTGATTGCAAGCTCAACCATGAAATTATGTGATCCTTACATAGCAGAATCCAAGCCATGTCAAGTTTAGTCAGCAAACTCTAGTTGTATCTTTCACAGAGGAGGGAAGGGTGGGGATATTTAGCAGACGAAAGACAGCCACAGGCACCTGATTATCTCAGACCTGTCCGTGATTCAAAATATAAGGCTCTACCTGTGATCAATGGGGGCCACTTTAACCTTTGGTTCTCGCACCCACTGAAACCCATTTTAAAAATTCCCATTTATAATGTAAAATGAAAAATTGGCAAAGACTCAAGGGGAGTGTGATTCAAGGATGGTGTGCAAGGGAGGGTGCCCACTATCAGGAAAATCATATTTGATGTAAGCATATTTCATCTACCTCTGGATTGATATCACTTGACACAGGACATAGCAACGTATTAAGTGGCATCTCAGCCTGGGTTTTCCTTTGCTGAGACTAGATGGGGCTTGTGTGCAGGTAGTTGGTTTTTAGGGAGGTGATCCCAGGAATCAGAGAAAAGACTAAAATAAGGAAGAAAGTAAAATCAGTACAAGAGATGTTCTCAGATTGGCTACTGCTGTGGTTGACAAGGGCTTGACCCTACCAGGACTCTCTAAGGCAGCTGTTGAAATGTGGCTCAGAACTCTATTCAGGAGAGGGAAGGGCAGAGCACTGATCCTTTGCTTACTCTTTGCCACTTATCCCACATAGGGTTGTCCTATGTGTCTTAACTCTCTTGACAATCCAGGCTGTGTATGTGTGAGTGCGACAGAGACAACCCCCCACCCCCGAATTCCCACCTCATAGCATCAGAGCAGCTCCAGGCAGAAAGCTAGAAGTATGAGGTACAGCTGAGGTGGGGTGCTGGCATGTTGTGTCTGTGTGAAGTTGTTGCCAGGGCTGTGGCAAGGGTGAGAGATGAGCCTCGAAAACAGGAGGCCCTGGGGTATCTCAGGGGTCAATGTTGGCTGTACTTTGCACTCCTCCAGTCTACTTGTGCTCTCTGTTAACCCCAAACCATTATCAAGTCTTCTAGGAGGCAGTCAGCCACATTCTACCAAAACAAAACAAAACAAAACAAAACAAAACAAAACAAAACAAAACAAAACAAAAAAACCCCATAGGTCAGGAGGTTAACATAGCAAGCTATATCTAATCAGCTGCAACTAATCATGAAACTTGCATTAATGATCACTGTGTCCCCACACTACTGGTCATTCTGGGTTTTCCTCATTCTTGCCCAACAGCAACTGATCTAAGTTGCTTTTCAGGTGGGGAGACACAGAGCTTCATCCCTAAAAGTTTCTATCTCTTGCCAGGTGCTGAGCCTGCCCAAGGTTTCTATGATTGCCCAATTAGAATTATTGATAGGCCTGGAAGCACTGAGAGGCATTTACAACAACCCCCCTGAGTTCTGGATGTGCTGCTTTAGGACCTCACTGTGTCATAGCAGCTCTTGCTGTTTATGATAATAAGGGTCATTTGCCTCTCCAGTATGGCAGTTCCTTTCTTGGTCCGCTGCTTTGTGGGCTTATGAACCCAAAATAACCAGGCACCCATCATAGCCTTAGGGTGTAGACCCCTTACTGTGTCTCCAGGTGGAAGTATCCCTCTCTGACGCCACAGAGCCTAAAATAGCAAAGATAGGAGCACACATTCCACCAATGGGACATAGGAGCCATGGAGAGAGACCAATCCTACTTCTTCTACTCCTTCAGTCCGAGTTGTTTATTCTAGGAACCCAGGTGTCTCTGGGAAAGACTGTGGCTCTATTTATTGTGTATACTTTTCATGTCATGGCAGGAGTCTTTCTCAAGGGGACTGAACTTTCCTTTAACCCAGGGGCTCTGGATCTGTGAACTGCCTTAGATCTGGAAACTGGGCAGGAAATTCCACGTTTTCATTGCAGTGCATATTCAGCCCTCTCCCCTTTAAATCTCATGGATTTATTTTTTTTCCATACCAGTCAGCTCCTTATTTGTTTTATCACTCAGAATACAATGGTCCAAGAATTACTGGTGAATTATGCAGGTGAATTTCTTGGTCCCTGCAATGATAGTTATGCCCATCTTATCTCTTTTGGTTATATGCTACCAGTTGGCCTCGGCGTTTCCAGAATCCTGACCTCTCCATTGGAACTAAGTACCCAGCATCACCTCCATTAACTATGGCCTACAAAGAGCCCCTGCTGAGCTTATTAGAGAATCCAAGAGTGGCTTCCTGTCTCACATAATAACTGTATTCTAATATTTCCCTATCCCTGAGCCTGTAGTAGTCACCATTTTCTACCACATTTTCTCTAGGCCATCAATATGTCCAATATGTCTCTCTCTCTCTCTCTCTCTCTCTCTTTTGTTTTTTTTTTGAGTGTCCCAAAGGTTATTTATTTAGAAAGGTCAGCTTTGACAAAAGCTATTCCCACATTTACATAGCCACGCAGACTTCAGTTACAGCAGACAGACACATCTTTTGCAGATGCCTCACAGAAACTGCCCCCAGATGCACCGAGGCCACCTGCATGGCGTCCTGTAGGGCACATGTCCAGCGCCTCAGGGGTAACCAGCTGCCATCTCAGTGCAGAGAGGCCAAACCTGCCTGTCAGCCCTGTGATGACATCTGAAATCCTCTGTCAGCAGCTGGTAGGGAAGAAGATAAGTCTTGGTTTCTGTGATGTTTTTGGATACGCTTGCACACTTTCCCCCAGTGCCTGGAAGCTGGTGTGGAAGCTCCCACAGCGCATTGCACAAGGTGCCCGTTCCGTGGCCAGCCTCGCCGGCAAAGGCCCCACTGCAGCCTACTTACTCCTGCTTGGCCTTTGTGATGCTCCATCTCTGTATTAGAAGAAACTCCAGGTGTCCTTAGTGGGATGTTAAACCCCAAATCACAGGAAGGCATGCACTTGTCATAATGTCTTCCTTATAAAATATTATAGTTGACTTTTTCCTATTCTGATACCTGGAGACCCATCCCCATATGTATTTCCCTGGTTCCCACTATTAGATAGTAATTGAATATTGCAATTCTCTGGATGTCTGCAAGTTGTCCCAGGGAAGGAACTGTATTTCTCAGCCAGGACTGTGCAGCCACCTCTGAGAACCAAAGAGAAGAATCAAGAAATCTTGAAAAAGACAAGCAACTGGTCCATGTGAGTCTTTTCAGGGTCTCTGAGCAAGAGAAACTGTTGTATTCAAGGAAGAAGAAAGTTGCCTCTGTTGGCCTAGAATCTGAAAGTTCAATTTGGTCAGGCTCATCCATGCAAAGGTCTTAGGGTCCCACTCTTTCCCTCTCAGGGCTCCTAAGTATTGATTTTGTGTAGATGACCAATTGAAATACATTCAGTCTGCTTTTTGTTCTACTATTCTTATAACAATTAGCTCCTCAGCTTGATTTTCAACAGACTCTACCTTGTAACTACAAAAATTAAGCTATCTTAAAATGCTAGCATGGAGGCCTTCTGCTTTGACAGCATATTTTGAGTTGATTAGCTATTTTGGGTTATTTTCTTTATAAAATAAAACCAGCCAACTCCACACTCTTATGATGATCTCTCCTCTAGTACCATTCAAGCACCATAGCCAAGGCTTCACCTATTAACTGTACCTTCTCTCCTTCTACCATGCTGAGAATCTTAGGAATTGTGTTGCTTATTGCAGGCCAGGAGTATCTCTAGGAGGCCTATATCAGTAATGCAGCCTTTATCACCATCTAACTTGGAAGAGATCCCAATCCAAACCCATTTTTCTCCACTTACAAATGGGCTAGTCTCATCTGAGTTCCCACAGGAAGACCCCAGAAAACAGAGCTGGAGCCGTTTTAGGAAATAATTCTAGGGTGAAAGAATAAGGACTTTGGACAGTGAACCAAGGAAGGGGTTCAAACCAGTATAGAAAAGTACTCTCCTGTCAGGTACCCTGAGGGCAACCTTCCATCAGGATCCTCAGAGAACCCTTGCTGCATTTGCCTGAGAATTGCCTATCTGAATGATAGAAGATAATAGCATGTGTTGATACCTTGTACCAAGTGTCAAGAGTACTGACTACCTTACATACTCAGGCTGCTGATGTGTGGGTGCCAGGCTGTTTCTCACAAGCACCTATGCTTTGATCAAAAAGTTCAAGGCAAAACGTGAGGGATGGATGGTGCAGTGGGACTTGGTACTATCAGAAGTCTTCCATAGCAAGGGTCGAAGGAGGGGTTGGCCAGAAGGATATGAAACAGGGCACAACAGGTGTTGAATACAGGTGGTGAACCTGCATTTATTTAAGAGTTGTGTACAAGTCTCTAGGCCAGGAACCAAGGAAAGGGGAAAAAATGGAAGAACTTTCAACAGATATTCTATAGAGTAGGTTTTGGTTTTGTGTGTGTGTGTGTGTGTGTGTGTGTGTGCGCGCGCGCGCGCGCAAACACATATATATGTATATTACCTATACATATATATAAATATAAAACCATATGTATATATTATATATATACAAATGTATATATCCCATGACTAAAATGAAATTTTGCTGTCTTTTGCTGAAACAAAACTCACATACTATTCCCTAATAAATGTTTTGCATAGAAACAACTGAACCAGAATTTAAATGAAGTATCATGAATTCTCTGCAAATGGACTCTATCAGTAATCAAATTAAAAGACAACTATAGTTCCCATAGTACCAAATTAGAAAAAGATGACAAAAATCCTAGGTTTACTTTGTTTGCAATGTTTGAGCCAGGAAAACAGTATCAGCCTTTTTTATTATATGAAATAATACTGATTTGTCTACCTAGTCAGGGTCCATTTTCTCCTTTCTAGGCCTGAGGGTGGCCATCTGCTTCTTCCATGCTTGTGTCTAGCATTTCACACAATCTAGCATAAATTCTCTGGATTCCAGAACCGTGAAGGTGATAACTTTGCACAATGCCAAAGGGAATTACATATTTGCAAAAGCAGAAAGAATTTTATACTGTGAAATTTTGGGGGATTATTACATCATGTTATTGAATGAATTAATGTATGCAAAGCATTTAGAACAGCGCCAAGCACATAATAAGAGCTCAGTAAATGTTAGCTTTATCATGATTGTGATCATGATCATCATCCTTACATGAAAGCAGTCAATTCTGACAGAATAGGGACTAGTTTAGGGGTCAGAAGACTTAGTCCGTAATCCTGATTTTATCATTTATCAGTCTGTGGCTTTGGTGTAGCCATTTAACCTCTCTGAGACTCTGTTTTTATCTCTAGAAAAAGGATAATAAATTCCATTTCACGGTGTTGGTATGAGGGTGAAATAAGATAAGTGACTTACGGAATTCAAAGTGCTATCACAGGATAGGCATTGCCAACACATTGTTGGTTCTGACCAGTTCCCTGTCACTGTTGATGCTGGTGGCCAATAGTTGGGGCCAGGACTCTGAAAATCTGCGTAACTCTACTGTTTGTTCTCACCCTCTGACTCCTGATTTCCTGTATACTATATACTTCTTTGAATTTCATTTGCTTATTTGGTTCGTCCACCTCTTCAAACAAAACTAGTATCCATGCTTTTATTTCCAGAATTCCTCCTTTTCCCATTGAAGCAATGTGAGATTTAATTTTAAATAATCCAACCAAGCAAAGGTATTATAACCTGTTTCTTTTCCTACATCCTTATTTTTTTTGCACTGTCCATATTTCCTAGACTGAGAATACAATTATTTATAATCAGAAACAATATTTAAGAAAAAGGAAATTCAAAGGCCAACATGCATTTATTCACACACATGAATTTTGAACCAGAAATTGAAAGAGTAAGTTATAAATCTCTGCAGATGAAACACCGTATCACTTTTGAATGGTGTAAATCTATAGAATGCCCAGCAAGAACGTATTATGGGCATATTTTTATTTCTATTAAAAAAAAGAAGTGGCTTTTAGAGTGAAATTTCAAAAGATATTTGGTTTATTTTCTCTATGCAATGTGTAACTAAATCAGGCAGTTTACTGCCCCGGGGATAGTCTTTTCCCTCAAGTTTTGCTCAGGTTTTTGATTGAGTTATTCAGGAATAACCCTTTTTATAAACTGTGAGATGAATGAACAGTAAATATAAGTTTGTAAAGGCTGACTGTTTTGGGTTTTGACTGTCAACACAGGAAATACAGCAGGGTGGCTACTACAGAAGATGAGAAGGCAGCTAGCAGTCCCAATGCGAAATTGTGCTTATTATAGCCTTTTTTGTGGTCTTCCTAAAAGATAACAAAATACTGCTGATTAGTTGAAATCAGCTCAAAATGAGAGCCAATGAAGACCAGGTAAGATCCAAAATTTGACAAGGCCAATGATCCAATTGAGCCTATAGCAGTTAACTAGTAAAATATTCAGTGTAATGGCTGGAAAGACTATTTCTATTCAGATTCTGTGGGATGAGCATTGAGGCAAAAGTTATAAAATTATATTCTTCTCTATATATTCTTTGTTGGTTGTGTAAGGAATTTTTTTTAGCTATTCTTTTGCCTCTATAGTCAGACCTTTAAAATGACAGTGGCAAAAGTCATCAATTTCCAATGACTGTAAGAAAACGTTTTGGAAAATGCGAGTAATAATTTTTTTAAAGTTTTCCTTGGAAATAAATATACCAATATTTCACTGTTGTTGTGTTAGGACTACATGATTTATCTTTTAATTTTTGGCTACAAACTTTTTTCCCATAATGAACACTTATGTTTTATGATAATGGAATGAAATTTATTTTAAAAATAATATGTGAAGATGGACAAGTTAATGACAATATCTTAAAAAGTAGACTTAGTGGTCCTAGTGATCATGGGCTCTGAGGACAGACCTCAGATAAGTAAATTATTATTTTAAATATGTTATCTTTTCTATAAAATAAGAATGCTAAATGTACATACCTTGTAGCACTTTAGTATTACCCTAAGTGGAATAATGGCAGTGATGGAGATGCTTACTTATTATTTGCTTGTTCAGTAACATGTATTCATTTACTGCCATTTTAAGACACCATGATAGAAGTTGGATACAGAAAGTCAAATAATGTACAATTCCTGTCTTTAAAATGTTTGCTACTTAATATAACAAAAGAGAACTCTTCTGTGAACATATTTATTGTTGTTGAGAGGTTTTGCTATATATGTGATCATGTTTATGTATTGACACATTTATTTGTGCATTTTTGTGATACTGCCCATTAAAGTATAGAACTGGAACCCCCTAGTTCCTCCTAAATATCTCTTTTGTCATTCACTAATGGAGAATCAGACGTTTCCAGTAGAGAAACACTTCCACATTTTCTTTGCTGATTATAAACTCCTTAGTTTTTCTTGTTTTACAAACTCCTCTTGCTCCCTTTAATGTGGTCTTCCCCTCTATATGGACCTTCCACATAGAAGACAATTCAAAGAATTAAATCAAACCTTGACAAAGCAAAGAATTATTTAAGTATCTTAGATAAGGTGTTTATTGAAGACCTCCTCCTGCCCTGAAGTGGGCTTGACCTTAAGCAACCTAAAGATTTGCTGGAAGATGAGAAGTGCATTCTACTAAGGATCTGTGAAATAGCAATTACTGCGAATACTAATCAAGGTGCTACTATACTGATTCTACTAGATAGTGTCAAATGACTAAGATCGTATGCAAGGGTGTAGGTGGGTGGAGGGCGGGTGGGAAGAATTAATTGGGAAGTTAGCAAATGGCAGTTACTGGAGGAGAAAGAGAGATACTATATTGAAGTTAATTCTGCAGCCTTTAGGGATCTCTGGGATTTTCTTCTGAGGAGAATTTAAATGGACAATCAAATCAAGAACCTCTTCAAAGGATACATACCACCCTGAGTGAATGCCTATGAAATGAATTGCTACTGTGTAGGTTAAATGCAAGTGGAAAGAAACACACCTGTATCTATTTTTAGGGACTCTAGGAGTTCACTTATTCAGTAACCACTGTTCATGTATAATCTTGAGAGGAAAATGAACATGGCCTCTCAGTAGGAAGCAGAGCTCAGTTGCAATGGTGTCTCTTGTGACTGTAATTAAAAAATCGGATACACACTTGTCTCCTTGTTGAATACAATGGATGAATTATTACATTGAAATTAAAGGGCTAAATCTCTAGCCACACAGGCAAATAAAGCCACTGTAAGAATCTTTCCATGTAAACGCAGAAGTATACAGCTCATTTCAATGCCATGTTCTATTCTTAGAGTTAAAGCTGTTACAGAGTTAGAAATTAAGGGAGGAAAGAGGTACTCAGAAAAAGTTTCAAGTATCTCTTTAAAAAACGTCAATCAATTCAACAGATATATGATTAAATTGTAATGTGGAATTTATAAGGGTCAAATCACAGAAAGGAAGGTTTCTTAGTGATTTCTTCGAATATCTCCTTCCTTTTACAGAAAAGAAGATTCTGAGTAGAAAGATTAAATGACTAGCTAAAAGTCACACAGCAAGGGAAAAAGCAACTCCTGCCTGAGCCCTTTGACCTGTTTCCACAGCCTTAAATTTCAGATACTAACATCAGATCCTCCCTAGTGTGGTGCTTGTTGACTGGTTTCTTTTCTTTTCTTTTTTTTTTTTTTTTTATAAGGTGGTTGACTGGCTTCTAAAACCAAGTAGCTCTTAGTACCAGGCTCTGGGTATTGTATCCCCAAAACTACATGGAATGTTCAATCTGAAATATGTCAGGGTTTTCATTTATGTTATTATTTTTTTTAAAAGTATTGATTTGAGAGACAGAGAGACAGAGCATGCATGAGAGTAGGGGGGCAGCGGGAAAGGGAGAAAATCCCATGCAGATTCCCTGCAGAGTATGAAGCTCTGTGCAGGGCTCCATCCCAGGACCCTGGTATCATGATCTGAACCAAAATCAAGAGTTGGATGGATGCTCAACCAACTGAGCCACCCAGGTACAGCATGTTATTTTTATTAGTGAATTGTATCACCTTTATTCCAAGACTCCCTTTTCAAAGGCAAAATAATTATACACACACACACACACACACACATTCTATCTATCTATCTATCTATCTATCTATCTAGGCCCATTTTGGGAAAATATTATAAATAACCATCCTTTGTGGAAAAAAGCAAGGCATAAGTACTTAAGTTATCTAAACATTTAATTTGTTGTAATTGAGGAGATACTTCCAGGTGATGAGCGCACTTCAACCCCACTACAGCCCTACACTGCTTTAGTAAAGGAGAATCATGAGCCACCTTCCTAAAGTTGAAACCATAAAGGAAGCCCAGCAGAGGGAAAGAATTCCTGGGACAGTGATGCATTGACCAAGATGGAAAGCCAGCAACAGTGTGTTTGCTCCCTCTCACAAGCCCACTGTGATAGGTGGTGACTGCGCAGTGCTGTGCTGAGAACCATTCTGACAGCAGGAAAGAAGTCTTGGTCAATTAGAGATGGGGGAGGGACTACGTATCCACCAAGTGTGGCCTCAGGCTTCAGGCAAAGACTAGTAGCTATAGCCAGAGACAGGACAGATGTCCATGAGGCACAGCTCTATGAGTCAAAGAACCATACTGTTTCTTTTCAGAAGTGATCAGGAGACCAGAGAGTTTACATAAGAAAGCTAGAGAGCAGGCCATCTTAAATAAACAATAAGTGAAAGTTCTGCCCTGAATAATTCCATATATTAAAAAAATTCCATATTTGTATCTTCTCCCCTCTCTCCCTCCCTTCCTCTCGCTTTTCCTTCTCGCTCCCTTCCATCTCTTTATTTATCATAAAAATGTATGTATAAAAATGTATAGAAATAACCATCTTGTTCTCAAAAGATGGGAAATTGCTTATAAAGATAACATTAAAAATTAAGTAACAAAATTAGGCAGGGGGGACAGTCAGGAGGAGGAAAGGAAGGTAGAGGGGAAGAAGCTGTAGAAGTAGAATAGGGACGAGGACAGTGATATTGGCTACCTTGTACTAAATGTTGGCTTCACTGCTGGCATGAAGTAATATACGTGTATTAGCTCCTTCACTCAGAACATCCCTGCAAGGAGACACTATTATTACTCCATCTTATAGATGAACTGTGACACAGAGGAATCTCACAGCTATTAGCTTATTAAGCAACAGAATTAGGACTCAAGCCAATCCCCACCCTGGAGCTCTTTCCATCAGCCCTTGCTATCTCTTTTGAAATAGGGGCAGGTTTGTAGCCAGATCTGGTCTTCTAGTTCCATACTTTTTTGTACAGGTGAGCCTCAAATTTTACTCCTCATCAATGAGGGCAAAGAGAGCAAGAGCCTTGAAGAGATGCCTCGCCAGAAGACCCCCATTGCTGTATTCACAGAAGAGGCAAAGCTGCCTGGACATCTGGCTGGATGCAGGCTTCTTGGACTAAGCAGGCACTTGGGATCCCAGGTGCTCCTCCTGCCTGGTGGCCAGGGCCTTCCATCTCCAACCTGCTGAGTCACACTAGCCTGCTGCTGGGAGCTAGCATGTGAGTCAGCACCTCTCAGGTGCCTTTTCCTCACATCTCCATCCCACTAAAGGATGTACAGGGATCAATGCCAAGTGTAGGCTGTTTGGAAAAGTTATGTATGATTCAAGGGGATGACAAAGAAGGTAAATGACATAATTTGTCCCTTCATCTTTTGGGTTGATTTTATGACAAAATTCAAACTATATGTTAACATTTATTTCTTATTATTTAAAAAGTTGTGAAGAATAGTCAGACAAGAACATTTATAAACTATTTGGCTCCATGCAAATTTAGAATGCTGTGGGATTTTTTTTTTTTTTTTAAGGCACATCTGAGTGCTGAGGAGGTTATGGTCTAAAAGAGAAAGACAGGAAAACCACACATTATAAAACAAATACAAAAGTGAGAAAGAAAGACCTTGGACTTAGATAAATACTGAAAATTTGAAAAGCTTAGTTCTAAGAGGGTCAGTAAGTTCCTATTAACATGGGCTAATATGATGGCCAGACCCATGCAGGTGTGTATAGCTTGAATTTGGACTTCAAAGGACAGTTGTGAGTTGGGAGCTGAGAATAACCTCCTAACCGGCCCCCCTCAGACCTAAAAGCTTAGTGCTTCCTCCCAAGTTCTCGCGGGACTTCAGTGAACATATTCAGCACCTCTAAGGAATCCACAGTGCTTCTGTGGGGGTCATGGATCTTGCAGACACAATTCACCACAGCTCCTTCTAGAATGGGTAGGATGGAAGAAGAGATTGCAGTAATGGAGGAGCCTGCCCCCCAGGTTCTCTGGACAGACTGCCCAGGGTAGCTAGAGCCCAAAGTACACCACTGTGGTTAGTGAGGTGATTGTAGAGGCAGCTGGACAGTAATTTTACCTTCATACCTGACACTCACTGGGAGGGTGACTGGGGACAATTTATTTAAGCCCCATGAATTCTTACTTACCTAGAGAACTTTGGTGAGGATCATGTGAGGTGATTTATGACATAATAAGTGGAAGCTATTGCTATTTTTATTTCTCATTTACTTGAGTTTCTTGAATAGATAATTTCATTCTTCACATTGTTGCTTTAAATATTTGCGTAGCTATTAGTAACCACTAATTGTCATAATACTGGGCCATACACCTTATAAATTAGTGGAAGATTAAGGAAATCAAAGCACATGCATTGCTGGTGGCCAAATTCAGAAGGTAAATTTAAAATGAAACAACAGAATATGAGATATACTAAGATGACTGCAGACAGAGGAAATATTACTTCTACAACAAATGTGAATGGACCAAATTAACTTACTTAAAGTCAGATATTCTCCAATTATATTTAAAACTATAGTCCAGGGCAGCCTGGGTGGCTCAGCGGTTTAGTGCCGCCTTCAGCACAGGGCATGATCCTGGAGACCCAGGAGTGAGTTCCATGTCAGGCTCCCTGCATAGAGCCTGCTTCTCCCTCTGCCTGTGTCTCTGCCTCTCTCTCTCCCCCTCTCTGTGTCTCTCATGAATAAATAAATAAAATCTTTAAAAATAAATAAATAAAAACTATAGCTCAACATTTATAAGGAGACATTAAAAACAACTGAGGAATATAAAAGAATAAGTTGCAAAGTTAACACGAGAACAAATAAAATTCAAGGATGAATTAAACGTGGACAAAACTACTTGTCAAACATGAAATTCAAAACTTTTAAAACTGCCATAAAACTCAAATTCATACTGGGAGGCTTTTAATAAATGTGATTAGTTATTTCAGAAGCAGAAGAAAAATATATATGGTTATATCTAATATGAGTGATATAAATGCTTGTTTGTTTATTTGGGAGTCAGAAAACATTTCCTGTAATAGCCAAATAGCAAATATTTTAGGTTTTCCATGCTACATATCGTCTCTCATGCATATTCTTCTGTGTGTATGTACACCTATGTGTGTATATATTTTAATAATCCTTTAAAAGTACAAAAGGCATAGTTAGCTCAAGGTGCATACAAAAACAGGCTATAGTTTGCTAATCCTTGGTTTATATTTATATGAAGGAATTCACATATTTCATATCATATTTAATGTTATACTTGTACTAATTACATTATAGATATAATTTCCTACACTTCTTTTCCCCCAAGAGTGTATGGAACACCTACAAAAATTGACTAAATATAGTAGACAAAAAAGAAATCTTAAAAATTTTCCAGGTCAAGTGATCTGTGGATCCATAGGGGGTACATAAGATCCTTTTGGGGGTTCTTGAGGCCAAACCTATTTTCATAGTAATATATGATTTTATTTGCTTTTTTCACTCTCAGTCTCTCAGGTGGATACAGTGAGGTTTTCTAAAAGCTTTATGATATATTACATCTCAACAGATTGAATGCAGAAGCAGACATGAGAATCCAGCTGTCTTCTCTTGAGCCAGACATAGAGATTTGCAAAAATGTAAAACAATGCTATTTAATTTTTGTTTTGAAAAACAACCATTTTCCATCAAAATGCATTGTATATGTTAAGATGTCATGAATATATTATTCCTGTTTTAAAAATAATATACATATATGTAAAATTTCTCAGTTTCTAGTATTATAAATATTGATAGATATAAACCATGTAAACCAAAGCTCCTTGGGGGTCCTCTATAGTTTTTAAGAGTGTAAAGAGCTTCTGAGACCAAAAACTTAGAGAACTGCAGTTCTAAAGGATAGTGGTACAGGCCATGTTCTTCTACTACAATACAATGTTTTTTTTTTTTACATTAAGTATATTAATTAATTATATATAAATTAATTAAGTATATCTAGTCCTTGATGATGGATTAGCCTAGACCTGAAACTTCCTTAAAAGCCAAACACCTATTCTCACTACTAAACTGTCTGTCATATGCCTAAGAAAGAAATACAAATAAACCCAGGGCAGATGACATCAGCTCTCGGAATCCTGTGTGGACTGCAGACAGATCCAATAAGATTAGTCTACGTAGCTTAGGGCAGGGTTTAAGCTTCAGCTAAAACAAAATATCTAAATGGGACAATAGTGAATAGCTAACAAGGAATAAACCAGTTATATTAATTCAGGATGGAAAAGTGAAACCAAATGACAAGGCCTCATTTCATCTTTAAATGAATTAAGTGATTCCCCAACAACTGTGCGAACGATGTTGACTTTCATTTTCAGATTTCAAAGAAGATACATTTTGCTTTAAGACCAAAGGCAGCTTTTTAAATAACGAATAAAAGGAAAGAAAACAACAACCAGGTCTGCTTATCTCCAAGCAGTTTAATGACTTTGCGAAAGTGGTAGAAAGGTGCTAAAAAACACACTATTTAGGGATTTCATTTTTATTTTGTAAGTAACCTCTTTTTTGAAGTATGAAATATATTCAGAAAAGTGTACAACTCAAAGTGTACAGCTTGTGAATGTTCAAAAAGTGAACATAGTTGAGTAAGTACCACTCAGAGCAAGAAATGGATCAGTGACATCATCCACAAAACCCTTCCAGAGACTATACCCTCTCCTCCCCAACCATTATCTAATGCCACAGATTGGCTTTTCTTAGACATTTATATAAATGAAGTCATTTATTACGTAGTCTTTTGTATCTGACGTTTCTGCCTACCATCATGTTTGGGAAATTCATACACATTGCTGGGTATGGTAGTAATTCAGTGGTCTTCATCGTTGTTGAGTATTTCATTATATGAACTCCACAGTTTATGTATCCATTCTACTTTTTCATGGGCAGTGCCAGTTTTTTTCCCCTCACCTAGCTTTTGGCTGTTACAGCTGTTCCGGGTTCTGTCAAGACTATTCTTCTGCGTGATTTCTTGGTGCATACTTAAGGATTTCTGTTGGATATATATCTGTACGTGGAGTTGTTGGGTCCTGTGGATGTTTAACATTAGTAGATACTTTTAATTGCTCAAATGATTGCAACAATTGTTTATGAGAATTCTAGTTGCTCCTCAACATTTTGGTTTAAGTTTTTTAAGGTTAGCCATTCTGATAGCGATGTAGTGTCATTTTATTGTGGCTTTATTTTCCATTTCCCTTATGTTTGAGGTTGAACTCTTTTGAAGATATTTATTGGCAAATATACTTAATCTTTTGAGAAGAGAATATTCCCATACCTTCTTGGTACTTTTTTCTTCTTTCTTTCTTTCTTTCTTTCTTTCTTTCTTTCTTTCTTTCTTTCTTTCTTTCTTCTTCTTTCTTTTTTAGAAATTAGTGTTGTTCATTACTTAGTACATTTAAAATTATTGTTTTCTGTATTTTTCTTATTGATTTATAGTTCTTCATGTAAATACTAGATAAGAGTCTGTCATTATATATATGCATTACAGATGCTCTCTAGCCATCCATGGTTTGACTTTTTACTTGCTCAAGTGTATCTTTTGATAAAAAATAGTTCTTAATAGTGGTTCTTACACTCTAACCTACCAATTTTTCTTTTGTGTACTGCTTTTTTAATGTTCTATCTAAGGAAATTTTGCTTTTCTGAGATTATACAATAGTCTCTTATTTTTTAGAAGCTGCATTGTTTTACTTTCATATTTCAACAAGCAATCTAATTGTTATTGATCTTTTTGTTTATGGTGCAAGGTAGTGATCAAAAATCATTTTTTTTCCATTTGGAAATCCAATTGACCAGGTATCATTTTTTGAAAAGACTGTTCTTTCATTCTGAAATCCCCCCTTTATCATAAATTGGGTATTCATATGTAGGTAGGTCTTCTAGACTCTCTATTCAGTACCATCAGTCTGTTTTCCTAACCTTTTGTCAATACCACACTGTTTTAATTATTATTCCTTTATAATAATTTTTAATATATGTTTTTTTTTTAATTTTTATTTATTTATGATAGTCACAGAGAGAGAGAGGCGCAGAGACACAGGCAGAGGGAGAAGCAGGCCCCATGCACCGGGAGCCCGATGTGGGATTCGATCCCGGGTCTCCAGGATCGCGCCCTGGGCCAAAGGCAGGCGCCAAACCGCTGCGCCACCCAGGGATCCTTTTTTTTTTTTTTTTTTTAATTTTTATTTAATATATGTTAGTATAAGTACTTTAGTTTTATTTTTCTCCTAGAATATTTGGGCTAATCTTGGTCCAATATTTACCACTCTGATGCATTACCATTTAAATATTAGAATTAATTTGTCAATTTTTTTTTAATTTTTATTTATTTATGATAGTCACACAGAGAGAGAGAGAGAGAGGCAGAGACATAGGCAGAGGGAGAAGCAGGCTCCATGCACCGGGAGCCCGACGTGGGATTCGATTCCCGGTCTCCAGGATCACGCCGTGGGCCAAAGGCAGGCGCCAAACTGCTGCGCCACCCAGGGATCCCTAATTTGTCAATTTTAATTGAAATAAAAGGTTGCTGAGATTTTGATTAGGATTACATTGAATCTATACATCAACTGACATCTTTAAAATAACAACTCTTCTGATGCATGAAGAGTACATTTATTCCATTTATTTAGGTATTCTTTTCCTAACTCTCAGTAATGTTCTGTGATTTACTATATGGAGGTTTTTCATAGCTTTTATTAAATTTATCCCTAATAATTGGTGTTTAATGATGCTGTGTGTTACTTTTGTCTTTGAGTAAGTTTTATATTTGCTTATTTAGGAATTGTTTACTTTAAAATAGTATTAATTTTTGAATATTGTATCTAGCAAGCTTGCAGCATTCACTTACTAATAAAATAATTTATCGAGATTTTTTGTATTTGTTTATCTAAAAATAATAGTTTTATTTCCCTTCTAATTCTTAGACCACTTATTTTTTTAATAAAATAATTTTTATTGGTATTCAATTTACCAACATACATAATAACACCCAGTGCTCATCCCATCAAGTGTCCCCCTCAGTGCCCGTCACCCACTCACCCCCATCCCCCGCCCTCCTCCCCTTCCACCACCCCTAGTTCATTTCCCAGAGTTAGGAGTCTTTATGTTCTGTCTCCCTTTCTGATATTTCCCACACATTTCTTCTCCCTTCCTTTATATTCCCTTTCACTATTATTTATATTCCCCAAATGAATGAGAACATACACTGTTTGTCCTTCTCCGATTGACTTATTTCACTCAGCATAATACCCTCCAGTTCCATCCACGTTGAAGCAAATGGTGGGTATTTGTCGTTTCTAATGGCTGAGGAATATTCCATTGTATACATAAACCACATCTTCTTTATCCATTCATCTTTCGATGGACACCGAGGCTCCTTCCACAGTTTGGCTATTGTGGACATTGCTGCTATAAACATCGGGGTGCAGGTGTCCCGGCGTTTCATTGCATCTGAATCTTTGGGGTAAATACCCAACAATGCAATTGCCGGGTGGTAGGGCAGGTCTATTTTTAACTCTTTGAGGAACCTCCACACAGTTTTCCAGAGTGGCTGCACCAGTTCACATTCCCACCAACAGTGTAAGAGGGTTCCCTTTTCTCCGCATCCTCTCCAACATTTGTGGTTTCCTGCCTTGTTAATTTGCCCCATTCTCACTGGTGTGAGGTGGGATCTCATCGTGGTTTTGATTTGTATTTCCCTGATGGCAAGTGATGCGGAGCATTTTCTCATGTGCGTGTTGGGCATGTCTACTTCTTCCTCTGTGAGATTTCTGTTCATGTCTTTTGCCCATTTCATGATTGGATTGTTTGTTTCTTTGGTGTTGAGTTTGAGAAGTTCTTTATAGATCTTGGAAACTAGCCCTTTATCTGATATGTCATTTGCAAATATCTTCTCCCATTCTGTAGGTTGTCTTGTAGTTTTGTTGACTGTATCCTTTGCTGTGCAAAAGCCTCTTATCTTGATGAAGTCCCAATAGTTCATTTTTGCTTTTGTTTCTTTTGCCTTCTTGGATGTATCTTGCAAAAAGTTACTGTGGCCAGGTTCAAAAAGGGTGTGCCTGTGTTCTCCTCTAGGATTTTGATGGAATCTTGTCTCACATTTAGATCTTTCATCCATTTTGAATTTATCTTTTTGTATGGTGAAAGAGAGTAGACCACTTATTTTTTTATCTTGCCTCCTTACACTAACTAGAATATTTAGGAAACTGTTGAATAGAAGTGGTGATTGGCGTATCCTTGTTCTATTTTTAGTCCTGAGGAAAGCATTGAATATTTTACCATTAAATTTATTATTTGCTGTAAGTTTTTTGTAGATTAAAGAAAAACAATTACAGAAGTTCCCCTCTGTTTCTAGACCACTGAGAAATTTTTTTCCAACTAAATCATGAATGGCTATTAAATTTGATCCACTTACAGAGATGATCATATTATATTTTGAATGTGATAATATATTAAATGAATTATATTGCTGGAATACAACTTCCGAGCCATGATATATTTCCCTTCTTACGTATAGCAGGTTCACCACCTCACTAATATTTTTAGTGAGATTTTGCAACTATGTTCATGATAGACATTGGCCCACATTTCCCTCTCTTGTAAACGTCCTTTCAGGTTTTTGTATCAAGGTTATGTTGGCCTTATAAAATGAATTGGAAGTGTTCTCTCTTTTTCTATTTCCCGTTTTTGTAAAATCTGGATAAATTCACTTGTGATGCCATCTGGACCTTAAATTTGCTTGTAGGAAAGTTTTAAGTTACAGATTCAATTTCTTTAATAGAGATAGAATTATGCACATTTTCTTTTTTGTGACAAGTTCACAGAGTTGTGTTTTTCTAGGAATTTGTCCTTTTTAAACTTTTCATATTTTATTGGCAAAGAATATAATATCCTCTTCTTATCTTTATAATTTCAGTAGAATCTAGTAATACCCCTCCTTTTATCTCTGACACTGGTAATTTATATTTTCTCTCTTTTATTCTCAATCTTGCCAAAGCTTTATAAATTTTATTAATTTGCTAGACTTTTGATATTCTTTTCTATTGAATGTTTTCTAGTTTATTAATTTCTGTTTCTCTCTTCCTTCTAATATTTCCCTCTCCCTCTTCTTTCTTCTTTATTGATTTAGGTTTTGAGTTGCCTAATATATTCCAGTAAGTAAAGTATGCATTTCCTTCTAAGAATGTGGTAGCCATATTTCACAAATTTTGTTTCATGGTTACATTAACATTCAATTCATTTCCAAATATTACTTAATTTCCACTTGGCCTTCTTTTTTGAATCATGGATCATTTATAATTTTATTGTTTAATTCCAAACATTAGGAATTTTTTAGTTATGTTTTTATATTTATATGTCATTTGATTTCATTGTATTCAGAGAACATTTTATAGAAGAGTTCCTTGCTGTGAAATCTTTTGACCACTGCTATGACTCTGCAATTAGTTGATATTTAGTGACTATTCCAGGTATACTTGAAAAGAGTGCAACCACTTATTGCAGTGTTTAGTTAATGTCAATTTATTCAAGTTTGTTAATTATATGTTCTTCAGGTCTTCTATATCTTTACTGGCTTTTTGGTATTTTTTTTCCTGTCAGTTATATTGACTGTCAATTTCTCTAAGACCTAAAAGTTCTTTAAATTTTACTTTACATATTTGAGGTTATGTTATTATATGCCCGTACATTTAGAATTATTCGATCTTCCTGGTTACTTGATTCTTGCATCATTATGAAATATATCTCTACCTCTAGTAACATTTCTTGTCTTAAAGCCTGCTTGGTCTGCTTATAATATAACTACATCAGCTTTCTTCTGATTAGTGTTTACATAGTATTTTGCTTATCCATTACCTTCAAACACTCTGTATTATTATATTTCTTGTAATTTCATTGACTAAAGCTCTGCCGTTAAAGTGATTGCTTCATATAATTTAATTCTGCATGTAATTAAGTTCCTCCCAAGAAAAATCTTTGTATTTCAATGACAGTGTTTAACTAGTTTCCTTTTGATTCAATTGCTGATATATTTGGGTTTAAATCCCCTTTCTTACTATTTGTTTCCTATTTATCCATTTGTTCAATGTTTCTTTTAATCTCTTCTCTCCTTTTGGATCAGTATGTATTTTATATTTTACATTTCCCTCTTTATTAGCCTATTTGTTATGTATTCTTCTCCTTTTCTTTTAGTGCTTGAAGTGGAATGGATAGTATTCCTTCAAAATTTACATCAGTGGACCTCAGAATGTGTCCTTATTTGAACATGGTGTCTTTGGAGTTGTAATTCATTAACATGAGATCTTCCTGGATCAGGTTGGGTCCCAAGTCCAATGATTGGTGTCCTTCTAAGAAGAGTAGAAGACACAGAGAAACACACAAGGAAAGAACACCATATGACAATTGGAGGCGCATATTGGAATGATGCGGTTACACGCCAAGAGCTATCAAGGATTGCCAAGAGCCACAAGAAGCTGGAAGAGACAAGGAAGGATTCTCCCCTAGAGCCTTCAAAGGGAACATGGCCCTGCCAACACCTTATTTCGGTCTTCTAGCTCTTAGAACTCTGAGAGAATAAATTTCTGTTGTTTTAAGCCACCCAGTTTGTGGTAATTTGTCATGGCAGCCTTAGGAAACTAATAGTGTTTACCCTCGATGTTATGAAATGTAACTTTGACTTATTCCAACATAAATTGGTGCTCTTACCAAATATATGAAAGGATCTTAGAGCATTTTAACTATACTCACAATAGTTGTGCCTTTAATGCTGTTGTTTTGTGTATTTTAATTCTACATATATTGTTCATGAAATCAATGATATTTAGATTTACCCAAATATCAACCTTTTCTATACACTTTGTTCTTCCTGAATTTCCATGCTTCCATCTTGGATCATTTTCTTTCTGTCCCCAAATTCCTTTGCTAATCTACTTAGTGAATTAATTCAGTTGGTGGTGAAGTTGCATGTGTATGTGTGTGTGAAAAATCACTTTAATTTACCTTTATTTTTTCTAATACTTTATTATAATTTTTTTCAAATATCCAGCAAAGTTGAAAGAATTTTATAATACAAACATGTATACATACCATATAGATTCTTTGATTTATATGTCACTATACTTGTTTTATCAATATCAAACATCTGTTTATTTACATCCTCATCTGTCTGCCCACTAATCCATTTTTTTGGTGCATTTAAAAGTAAACTGCACACATCAGTATACTTTCCTCTAACTATTTCAGCATATTTATCTTAAAGTTGTTTAGTTGCTCATGATATGTATTTTCTTTTGTGTAAAATTTACATTCAGTGAACTGCTAAATCTTAAATGTAAATTCACTTTTTTAAAAAAGAGTTTATTTATTCATTCATGAAGCACAGAGAGAGAGAGAGAGAGAGAGAGAGAGACAGGCAGAGACACAGGCAGAGGGAGAAGCAGGCTCCATGCAGGGAACCTGATGTGGGACTCGATCCCGAGACTCCAAGATAATGCCCTGGGCCAAAGGCAGGCACTAAACCAATGAGCCACCCAGGGATCTCCTAAATTCACTAAGTTTTGATAAATACATAACACCTGTGTAATCTGAAAAACGTTCCCTTCTGCTCCTTCTCTGTCAACCCCTATCTCTGCCCTCCCAGAATCAACCACTGTTCTTTTTCCACTATAGATTAGTTTTGCCATTCTACAATTTATATCTTTTTTTTATAAGGTTCCTTTTACTCAGCCTATGATTTTTGAGGTTCCTTCATGATTTTTTGCATGTACTTTCCTTTTGTATTGCTCAGTAATGTCTAACTGTGAGTATATTACCACAGTCTGTTTACCCATTTCTATTGATGAACACCTGACTTGTCTCATTTGGGGCCATTATAAACATAGCTTCTGCAAACACTCTTTTACAAGTCTTGTTTTATGAACATGTATTTTCATTATTTTTGAGCAAAATACCTAGGAGTAGAATTATATGTGTCTATTTTTACAAAAAAAAAACTTACAAAAATTTTCAAAACTTGCTGTACCTTTTTTTTCTTTTTAAAGATTTCATTTATTTGAGAAAGGGAGAGAGAGAGCATGAGTGAGGGGAGGGGCAGAAGGACAAGCAGACCTCCTTGCTGAATGTGCAGCCCAATGTTGGGTTCTCTCTTGGGACCCTGAGATCATAACCTGAGCTGAAGTCAGGCACTTAACCGACTAAGTCCCCAAAAGTGGTACCATTTTACATCCTTGCCAGCAATGTTTAAGAGTTCGGTCATTCTGCAGCCTCACCAAGATTTAGTCATTCCTTCTATTTTTAAGCCATTCTGGTGGATATGTAATAGTATCTCATGGTTTCAATTGGCTTTTCCATGATGAGCAATGACATTGAGTACTTTTCCTTTTGTTTATTGTTCATGTTCTTCTTTTGTTAAATGTATGTTTAAATCATTGGCCAATTTTTTTTTTTTGATGCAGTATTTGTCTTTTTATTATTGGGTAATCAGAATTCTTTATATAATTCTTGATACCAGTTCTTTCTCTGGTATAGTTAGTACAAATATTATCTCCCTTTTGTGGCTTTCTTACTTATTTTTTATGGTTTCTTTTGATAGACCATTTTAGTTTAATTTTAATTTCGATGAAACCTAATTTATCATATTTTTTTGTGGATATTGAATTCTGTGACCTAAGAAATATGTGTCTGTCTCTAAGTGGCCAAAATATTTGGTTATGTTTTCCCTTAAAAGCATGTGGTTTGGGCTTTTGTGTTTAGGTCTGTGATCCATCCTAAATTATATTTAGGTAGAAATTAAAGCTCAATTCTTCTTCATGCATATCCATTTACTGTTGCACCATTTGTTGAAAAGGCTCCCCCCGCCCCATCAACCTGCCTTGCTGTCATTATCAAAAATCAAGTGACCATTTAAGTATGGTTATATTTCTGAGCTATGTAGTATGCTGCTTGATGAATTTGTCAACCACTATGTCAGTGCCATTTATCTTGATTACTGTAGACTTATAATCTTGAAATAGCATAAATCCTCCAACGTTATTCTTCTTTTCAAGACTTGCTTTTGATATTCTGGTCCTATTTTCTATTTCTTATCTTTATCATCATCCTTTTATTTCCTTTGGATTTACTTTGATCTTTTTCTACCTTCTTAAATTGAAATTTTAGGTCACTGGCTTTGGATTTTTCTTCTTTTCTAATATAAACATTTAAAGCAACTAAAAGCAATTAAAAAAAAAGGAAAATCCCTCTTAGCACTTGCTTTATATGCATCCCACAAACTTTGATATGCTATATTTTATCATTCAGTTCAAAATGTTTTCTAATTTATCTCATTAGTTATATTTTTCTCATGCATTATTTGGAACCATGTTGTTTGATTTTCAATACTTGAGGTTTCCATAGATATTTTATTATTACTAATTTCTAATTGTGGACAAAGAACACACTCTGTATGATATCAGTCCTTTGAAATTCTTTGAGCTTTGTTGTATGGTCCAGCATGTGGTCTGGTTTGGTGAATGCACCCATGTGCATTTTTTTTTTAAGTTACTCTTCTCTCCAAAAGGAAAGTCTATTTTATCCAGTTTTTATGGTTCTCAGCAGGAGGGCTGGTGCTTTTTTTTTTTTTTTTAAAGATTTTTATTATCTATTTATTTATGAGAGACAGAGAGAGAGAGAGAGAGAGAGAGGAGAAAGAGAGAGAGAGAGAGAGAGAGAGGCAGAGACTCAGGCAGAGGGAGAAGCAGGCTCCATGCAGGAAACCCGACGTGGGACCTGATCCTGGGTCTCCAGGCATGCCCTGGGCTGAAGGCAGCGCTAAACCACTGAGCCACCCGGGCTGCCCAGGGCTGGTGCTTGATACAAACCAACCTGCCATAGATGAGGAGTGGAATTCTGAATGCTTAATTTTAAAGGGCCAAAAATAACAGACTCCAGATACTTATGTTTGCTTTAAGTTTTAAGGCATTTGGGTAAAGTTAGGCAAGAAAAAGTCTTAATAATAATTAAAAGAGGGGGCTTGTTTTTAATTTGTAATGAAACATTCCATAATTTTAAGTAAATTCTTATGAAGTATTAAAAACTATAGCAGGAAATGATCTATTCTTTGAATGGAAAGAAAGAATGTATAAAGTAAACTTTTACATTGCAGTTAGATGTGCACATTTTCTCCAATAATATGTCCACAATCTGGACTCCATCTTCAAAATTGATAAGTAATTTTTAGGAATTTTTTTCAAACATTCTCCATCATTTGTGCTACAATTTTAGGCTTCCAGCCTTATTCCAGGTTCTACCAGTGAAAAGGAAACCAAAATCATTAGTTCTTTGTTCCCATTTGATCAACAGAATATCTTAAAAAGTTGAAGGTCAAAGAACAAATGTCCGCCTCTGTGGTGCTCTCCACCTTTTCTTGAATAAATTGGTTTTTGCAACGATGGTTAAGGAAACCTACAAATTAATACATTGCATAAATAACTTCCATAAATCTAGTACCTATGCCACTTAAAATACTAATCCCTTCAAAGTGGGGATATACTAAATACTAATCCCTTCAAATTTTCCCTCTTCACAATTTGGGTCTTGAGCAAATCTAAGAAATTGATGCCAAGTTAGAATTTTCCTCAAAACACTTTCTTTTGTGATCAAATATAATTATAATTTCATGATCTTCAAAGTCCCTTTTAGCTTCATGACTCTAACTCTAAAATTTTTTTCCGATATAAATCAACTTTAATTAAAGCCTGAATAAGAATCTACATATAGAAATTAGAGAGTCATACTCTTTAGGTAGAGTTATTTAATCTATTTTTCATAGCACTCATCCTTAATTTAAAATATTTATTCCTTTGTATGTTTTTTGAAGTTGTAAATGCATTTGCCAAATTCCTGTGAATTGCAGATAACAATGACCTTAGGGTAACATCTGATGTGGCACTCTTATCTAACTAATTAGATGTTTTTTGTTTTTGTTTTTTTGGTTTTTTTGCCAAAGTCTTTTAAATGAAATGAGACATAAAACAAGCTTATGAGGCTCATTTTTGAATTCATGTCCACTTAAAATTTCAGCTCTGTGTTTCCATCTAAAATGAGAGTGCAGTTGAAGTAGTGTTTATATGATGATCATCCTATAGTTTGTTTGCATCTTGAATATTCTCTTTCAAAACTGTCTATTTTTACAGCTTTTCTTTTTGACCTCCCAGTGACATGAAATCATCCACAGCTTTTTTTTTAGCCTACCTGGTTCTCCAAAAGAAAGAATGAATTATTTACATTGGGTATTACTTTGGCTATAGTCATTTGTCTAGAGTGCCCCTCTCCCTCTCAGTTCTTTCTTCATGCCTCTATAACTTTGGCTAGAGGAGAAAGTTCAATTATGCAAACATTTCTTGGATCCCCGAGTGGAATATATCAAGGGTCTTATTCTCTCATAGGATATATAACTATATTTGTCAGACAGCAACAGATCTTCATAAAGAAGCTCCTGATGCATAGACATTTGGAAGTCACCTGGAGTAACGGAGTCTTTCCCTCAACTAACTCTTTTCATGGTACAATAAAACATCTGCCTTAGAGGCAGTTCTACCTAGAAGAATGCACATTATTGGTTCTTTGCTTATTATTTATTCTGATGGGAAGAGAAGACTTGGTCATTTTGTGAAGGACTCAATTATTTCAATAAACTCAGGTGAAACACCTTCCAATTTTTTTTTTCAGATTTCCCCTTTGGTGACTACAGGGGAGGGTGTGAAATCTGTTGTATTGGAAAATCCACAAGGCTATTCCAGTAGTCAGAATGGGAGTGGGGATGAGACTTTAGTCTAACCTTTGGATTTCCTGGCCGATTCTTCTCAAAGTGACCCGGGAGGTTAATTTTCCAAGGAGGACCCATGCTTTCTTGGAACGATTTCCTCAGATATTTTTAAAGTGTGATTCATAGCCTTTCTCTTATTTCAGATTTAACACAGGGAATTGTTTTTTTCCCTCCCTCCCTCCTTTTCTCTCTCTCTCTCTGTAGCTTTGCCGCATCTTGTCTACAGTCCAGGGTTCTAAGAAATTGATGCCAAGTTAGAATTTTCCTCAAAACACTTTCTTTTGTGATGTATATCCCCAATCAGCTACATACAAAATATTTTTGTTCATCTATGGACAAACCTATTCACAATGGGATCTTAAATAAAAATATTCCGGTAATTCAAACACCATATCCTTTATCCTTCATTTCTCCTTCTTCAGTTTTTCCCTCTTCACAATTTGGGTCTTGAGCAAATATGTTTTATTGGATCCCTAGTTCAAGGGTCAATAGAATTCTTGTTATATATATTGCAAATTACAGTTTCCATACCTTTTCCTCAAAAAAGAACTCTAATGCCCAAGACTGACATTCATCAACCAAACCAGGTTTTACTGGAATACAATCTGCCAGTAGTGTGGAAGTTTTCTCTTGTGGTTAACTGACTATTAATATCTTAGAAGTATGGACAACAATGAGTTATTTGTTACTGGGCTGACTTAATTCTACAGTGTCAGGGAACCAGTGACTAATGAACCATTTGTTCTTACAACATGCTGATCACAGGAAAGACCGGGCCTCAGTTTCTTGCAATTTGGCAAAGCCCATTGCTTGAGTTTGTATTATTTGGTTGTTGGCATTGACCTGTTAACCACAGGAACTTTATATGAGAATGACCCCAGAACTGTTCATATTGAAGAATCTTAATATTTTTACATTTCTTTCACAGATGGGGAAATAAGGCTAATGAAAATCACTGGGGTGGAAGAGATGGGAGGGTAAAATAACGAAAACCCTCTCAATATGTCACTCTTTTCTTCTGACATTGGTCCTAGATGTAGAGCTTGGAAGTCTTACTATAAAAAAAATCAGAGAGGAGAAGTACATATTAAGTAATAATGGGCCCTCAACACATCATGATGGTATGTCCCATCTAAAATAGTACCATGGGAAAAATAAAAAATAAAAATAAAATAGTAGCATAAGTATATAGCAACAATAGTTAGTAATGTTGTATTTCATATTTGAAAGTTGCTATTGGAATAAATCTTAAAAGTTCTCATTACCAGAAAAAAAAATTCTGTAATTATGTCTGGTGGCTGATGGTAACTAGACTTATTGTGGTCACCTTGCAATGTATATAGTTATTGAATCACTAAAGTGTACCTGAAACTAATATAATGTATGTCAATTACACCTCATTAATTTTTTTAAATAAATAAGAATAAAATGAAATAAAATGGTGTCATAGGACAGCACAGAAAGCCAGTTAAAATGCAACTCCGGGAGAAAAGGAAGCATTAAGGCGTGTGAATCATGGACTGTATGTAATGAATTAACTTCTCTCCTTTGTTGGAGAATATTAGAATGTACCATCCTTGATAGAACTGAGAAAGTTGTCACTGAACTCAGTTTCTGTATTCTGAGATTCAGATGAGGAACCCTGGTTTAGAAAGATGATCTAAACTATTAAGCATTTTTCCAGCTTTTCAAAATTTAAAACGTATTAACAGGAAATTGAAAAGTTCAAGATGATTGCTTTATTTCATTAAATACTAAATAGCAAGCTCTCTATTAACTTTTTTCATGCCTCTAAAGAAATTAAAATCAATTAAAGACATATTAGATTTTTGAAGACTGATTTTTTATCCCATTATAATTCATCATATTGATGTCTAACTGTTTTGAATTATTTTGAAAAGAATTGTTATGATGTTTCAGAGAAGTCTAGACCAGTGTGTTCTAAAAGAACTGTTCTTTCAGAGCTGATGAAGAAAAGTGGATTCCTAAGAATTTTGGAAAAAGTTAAAAGAGTCTTAGATCTGATTTAAAGGCCCTCTTTTGGAAAGAAAAGTTATTTTATATTTAGCAATTTTTCTTTTTCAATTGAAGCCTAGCCATTTTCCCCTGAAAGTAAAATACAATCTTGATTTTTTTTTCTTTGAAGGCTCTTTCATTTTACCAGAACTTTAAGATATCTGGTAAAATTCAACCTCTTGGATTGAGAAACCTGAGTGTACATCTCTCTCCTAATCCCACTGAGAGCTTCAAGGCTTGTGGTGATGGTTCTTTAGAAAAATGCTGGTACCTTCTTCATTCAACTACCAGCTTGTCCCTGTTTAAGTCAGAAGGGATGTCCAGGAGCATCCTTCAGAAGGACTCGCTACTGCTATGGCTCACCTTCAAATGTGTCCATATGCTTTCATTTGCTTGGAAAAGTTAAAATGAATATTTCATTTTAACTTTCATATTTCATTTCATATTTTATTATGAAAAAAATATATTAATCCTTTTGATGGTTCTAGTAATGTCTTGTAAATTCTCTGAAAATAATGGGGCCTCAAATTTATTTCTTTTGGATCCCAAGCCAAATGGTGAAACACTTGGATTGGTGACATATAATGTCCCATTAGCTACCTTCAATAGCTTGTTGCTAAAATGTAGGAAACTTAGTGCAAACCACGGAAGACCACTTGGGTGGTCTTACATTGAAATGGTGAGTGGATGATTCTAATCCGGATTAGTGGTCCATCATAAACCCGTAGAAAGTGACTCTAATGTTAACTATAACACCCCTCCCCCCCAAAGAAAAGGTATTCAATTTATGTAGTTCCACAAACACACACATATACACAAAACTTGGAATGTTTAGGAAAATAAGCAACCCAATTTCACTTAGTTAGACAGTCAGCAAGTTAGTGATTTTGTGGTTTGACCCTCATATGGTACATCAATCATGGCAAGTTTCTTTCTCTCTTCATTCCAAGTAAAACCACTACTTCCCACGCAACATGTCATTACCATCACAATAGGATCTGCGCAGTAATAGAGGTTGGATTGGATCCTTAACTTTAAAGCCCTATTTGAAATCACGGCTTCCTTCCTGTTGCAACTTAGCTTTAAAACAGACTTCTAGTGATCTTGGAAAATCACTCTTTTTCCTGCAGTTTTTGGTTCTATTACCTTGCAAGCCAGTTTGGATTTTCTGTTTTCCCACAAGAGACCAGGTTTTCCGAAGTATACCATCATTTTCCTATTTCTTTCTTTCTTAAGCTGAGGAAAGGAGCACAGGAAGAGTGGAAATAAAGTGTCCATAGTTCCTATCCCATGTGGGCAGGAATTTAAGTGCTCTACTTAGCATAATTTGTGCTTACCCGGCTCGATGACAGCCCTACCCCCGGTTCAAGCACTAAATCATAGAAATAAGCAGTAAACCATCAGAAACACTTTGCAATAATGCTTACTATCAAATGGAAAATATAAATTTTAATATTAAAGAGGAATAACATATTTTATATTTAATCTGACTTCAGACATCTGACTTTAAATTTTTAAATTTGAAGTCAAACGAATTTGAATAGTGAAATAACATAGCACAGTTATTCCAAGGGTGCCAAGTACTTTCACACACATTTACAAACTTTTCCTCATAATTTTGGCAGGTAGGCAAAGGAGCAGGTATGATCAGTCCAATTTTATGCAAGGAGAAATTTAGTAACCACAGTGGTATATTTGCTGGCAGGGTCCCAGTGGCTAAAAATACCTTCTCCTCTAACTTCTCTTTACACTTCACTTAATTTTGTACCTAAAATTCCATTAATTAGATATTTATTTTGGTTTAAAATTTTTTAAAAAAAATCAAATCCATCCTTAGAGCCTTTAGAGAAGGCTCTTTAGAAATTCACACATTTAGATAATTCAGTACTATCAATTTTTTTTTTTTTAGATTTTTCAAAATTAGGTGACAAAATTAGGTGGCTCAGTGGTTGAGCATCTGCCTTTGGTTCAGGTCGTGATCCTGGGGTCCTGGGATCAAGTCCCACATCAGGATCCCACAGGGAGATTGTTTCTCCCTCTGCTTTCTGCCTCTCTCTCTCTGTGTGTCTCACGAATAAATTAAAAAAAAATAGGTGACAACCTTAACATTATTTAAGTTTGGCACCCAGCTGTTTTACATCTTTCTTCCCACTAAGTTTTTGCCATAATCTTGTGATGTTAAAATTATTTACAATGTTGCTTTCAATGTGCAAACAGAATCATAGAACTTCCCATGGTACCGAAATTCTGAATTTAGTGTGAATTACATGCAATAGCTGAATCCGGATCTGCTGATTACAAATCCTGTGTACTCTGGGCTCTATCATAGTGCCCCATGGGGCCGCAGCTCCGCCTCTTGTTGGGGAAGAGAGGACTGTGGACAGGCACGCACAGAGGGGATGCTTAAACCTGCTGCATCGAGCGCAAAAGGCAGATGTGGGTGGGGGCCGCACAGTTTCGGGATGTTTGAAGCTATTCCTATAGACTACGGAGAGTGGCCCTGGAGGCCAGAATGGTGCTAAGCTTTTCTATTTCAAAAAAACGTGCACCTGGGAACTCAAAAGGACTTTCCCTTTTCCCTTCCTCATCCTCATCTTGCCCAAAATCTGTTTCCAGGAACCTACCTCACTTCCGTCTCACAGTAAAGTAGATCAGCAGTTATTAAAGGAGCTTTCTGTTGACTAGCCTAAGACTCTATCTATTGCTATGACTTAAAAAATACCCCTTGGGAAGATAAATTTTAAATTCTAAATAATTGACTTAACATTCATTTTTTTTGCAGCACAGGATGAAATTTCTTATGTATTGGTTGCTTCCACTTTTGTACTTATAAATATCTCAGCAAGGATTAGGGAAAGCCAAAATTTCAAAGTATCTTGTCACTAAAATATTTGCTCTTGTCCCTTTTTTTCCTGCTTGCTGGCTGACCTAGGCTGTTTCCATGGCACCTGCTCCCATCTGCTCCATGCTGAAGTCTTTCAAATGCAGGTATAAATTACTTTTTCAACACATTTCTGCTACTCATTCAATTAAGTGCCCAAACCAAATATAAGTTTCTATTGGCCTAAAAATAGATCTCTTGCCATCTGGAGTCCCAAGCAGAAGCATTTTCTCTTTCACCTCGGAGCAACTCCAGCAGTCATAAAAGAACTTTACCTGATGTAATTGTATCTGCTTCCAACTGCTCCTAACGCATTCTGGAGCTTTCGTTCTGAGTGAATAATTCTCCTATGTTATCATCAGGCTTCCTGAAGGGATCAGATGCTCATTCATTTGGACATTTTCAAATCATCAAGAAAAAGTTAACAAATCCCAGGTTTGATTTTACCTTTAGTCTTAGTGTTTTTAAAAGTTTCTTGTATTATATATATGTAGACTAGCTCTAAAAGCTCTCAAATTAATCAAACTCTCCATGCTCCAATAACTTTTGAAAAATGAAGAAGGTAAAAGAGATCAAATAATTTTTTTAAAGTTTTTATTTTAAATCCAGTGAGTTAACATACAGTGTAATATTAGATTCAGGTGTACAATGCAGTAATTCAACCTCCATACAACACCTGTCTCTTGTCATGACAATGCCCTCCTTCCCCATCACCTATTTACCCACCCTCACCTCCCCTCTGGTAACCAGCAGTTTGTTTCCTCTAATTAAGAGTCTGTTTCTTGATTTGTTTCTCTCTTATTTTTTTTTTTTACCTTTGCTTGTTTTTTGTTTGTTTGTTTCTTAAATTTCCCTTATGAGTGAAATCATATTTGTCATTCTCTAACTTTTTTTCTTAGCATTATACTCTCTAGTCCATTCATGTCCTTGCAAATGGCAGGATTTCATTCTTTTTTATGGCTGAGTAATATTTCATTTATCAATCTTCTCTAACAATTTATCCTTTAAAGGACACTTGGGCTGCTCATATATCTTGGCTGTTGTAGATAGTACTGCTGTAAACATCGGTGTGCATGTATCCCTTTGAATTAGTGTTTCTGTATTCTTTGGGTAAATACTTGGTAGAGCAATTGTTAGATTATAGGGTAGTTCTTTTTTTTTATTTTTTTTTTAACTTTTAGAGGAACTTCCATACTGTTTTCCAAAGTGGCTGCACCAGTTTGCATTTCTACCAGTAGTGTATGAATGTGCTCTTCTCTACATCCTCGCCAACACCTGTTGTTTCTTGTGTTGTTGATTTTAGCCATTCTGACATATCTCACTGTAGCTTGGATTTGTGCTTCCCTGATGATAAGTGATGATGAGCATCTTTTCATATGTTTATTGGCCATGTGTATGTCTTTGGAAAAATGTCTGTTCATGTCTTCACCCATTTTTAATTGAATTATTTGGTTTTTGGGTTTTGAGTTTTATAAGCTCTTTATAAGAATTATAATTTGTATAATAACTCTTCATTGGATATGTCATTTGCAAATATCTTCTCCCATTGCATAGGTTGCCTTTTGGTTTAGTTTATTGTTTCCTTCACTATGCAGAAATGTTTTATTTTGATGTAGAGATAACATGATTTTTTAAAGTTTTGCTTTCCTTTGGAAAAGATGAAACTCAAAATACATACTTAGGTCCATACTTGAATTTTCCTGTGTGTGTGTGGTTTTTAAATTTTTTTCCATTTTATTTTATGACAGTAAATTCATGGGTAACCTTGTAGTGTCTGAAACATTTCTTTCAACTGAGATTCAAAAGACAAGATTGAACATTTCACCTTAATCTTCAGTTCAATCAACTAGACCTTTTTCTTTTCCACATTGTCTTTCAGTGGTGGTACTCTCCATCTGATTCCTCAAATAAGAAATTGAAAAGCTATTCTTAACTACTCACTTCCTTTTTTTTTTTTTTTTTTTAATTTTTATTTATTTATGGTAGTCACAGAGAGAGAGAGAGAGGCAGAGACACAGGCAGAGGGAGAAGCAGGCTCCATGCACCGGGAGCCTGACGTGGGATTCGATCCCGGGTCTCCAGGATCGCGCCCTGGGCCAAAGGCAGGCGCTAAACCACTGCGCCACCCAGGGATCCCTACTCACTTTCTTCATACCTAAATACACGTAAATGCTAAGGGGTCTCTGATACATGTTTAGTATCTCTCAAATTCATTCATCACTCCTCTCTCTTCTTCCATCATGCATTCTAAGCCACATGTATCTCCCTGCATCCAATCAGTCCTTCCCAGCTCCATTCTTCTCTCCATGGACCAAAGTGATCTTGTCAGGCAAACGTTTCAAGACATCATCCTCTCCATAAAAGCTTTTAGTATTTTAAGCTTTGGCATAGATTAGAAAGCCTTATGAACCTCCTCCTAACCTCTTTAACTTTGGTTAAAAATTAGTCTGCGTTTTTTAACAGAATGCATTATAGCAAGTCCACAAACACTCAGAATAACATGTTTGCATTCAGCAGAGAATAGGCAAGAAGATTTTGGGGAAATTCTCCAAATTTTGTGGATAGCAAGCACAGGAAAATTTATTCTGTTTCCATATACTAAGTGCAGATATATTTTATCAACATTTGGAAACTTCGAGACTCTGCAACTCATCTTGGATTCTTCCCCCATGCTTTTTAGGTAATCCTCGGCTGTTGTTTCATAGTCCTCTCCTTCTGCTTACAGTATTTCTCCGGGACATCTTGTTCTATCTCCTGACTTCCCTTATTTCTGACATGCATATCCATCAAACTTCTCCTTCCAACTCTTCTGAATTCCAGACGCAAATTTCCAAATAACTCCTTGGCCCCTGTCCCTGGATGTTTTGCAGCATATTAAAGTCGGTCCTATCACATTCTCAGTCCCCTCCACTTGCCGTGCTCCACCATCCAGAGGTATGCCTGCATCTGAGCTCCTATCTTAGTGCATGTTCACACCTTGAGGCAGGCCACCAAAGCTAAGACTCACAGAAACTACTCACTTCTTCCTATTTTAAGTCAGAAAATCATAAGGCCCTGTCTGCTGTGTGTCCTTGATGGCTCTCTCATTTAATGTCCTTCTATCAACTAGGAAGGCTTTATTCAATGACCCACAGGGTTTTCTAACTACAATCTATGTAAGATACAGATTTAACCCTTTCTGCATTAGCTAAAATAAACTAAAAATGCCTGAGAACCTATATCCAGTATCTTTATAATTTGGCCACTATCTTTTTTTTTTTTTTAATTGGGTCTTCTAAAATTCCCTAAACAGTATCAACTTTTATCGGTGCAGTGGTTGTCTAAAAAGAACTGTCACATCTGCATCACTGGGGAACTGGTTAGAAATGCAAATTCTTAGGCCCCACCCCACACCTACTTGAATCGGCCATCTAAGGTCTAATAAGCCTGCCATGCGATCCTCATGCACACTGAAGTTTGAGAACTACTGCTGTAGGCAAAATAGTTTATATGTCATTCTTACAAACATATCACACTCTTCCATACCCACATACCTTAGTTCTATAAATTTCCTATAGGTGGAATGTTCTTCCACTACTGAATTATTTCCAAAATGTCTATTCTTCCTTCAGCAGTCATTTTAAAAGTAGCCGCTTCTTAAGACTTGTCCAATTTCCCCAGACAAAACTAATTACTACCTTTTCTTCCCTCCAAAATACTTTATTTATTAAGCTTTTCTATAGTGCAACTTGACTTATAGTTAGTTAAACATAGATTTTTCAGGGTGCCTAGGTGGTTCAGTTGGTTTAAGTGGCTGCTTTCGGCTCTGGTCATGATCCCAGGGTCCTGGGATCCAGCCCCATGTTGGGCTTCTTACTCAACAGATTGTCTGCTTCTCCCTGTACCACTCTCCTTACTCATGCTCTCTCCCTCTCTCTCTCAAATAAATAAATAAACAAATAAATAAAATCTTTAAAACTTTTGATTTTTTGCTTGATAAGCTATGAATTCCATGAAAGCTCCAAAGTTTATTTTTCTTGGTAAATGCTAGCAAGGAAGGAACTCTATCTTACTCAACAATCATAAATGCTCAATAAAAGTAAATTTAAAAGGATAATTGAGATATTTACATTTTGTTATTCTTATAACAAATAAGGCACTTATTAGTCCAGTCTCTTTTATATATAATTTTAGTTTTTAATATTCTTTTATTTTCATAGGATATTTAATGGAAAAAAAAATGAAAGCAAAGGGCCCCAGGATAGGGTGAGAGGGCCAAGGTCAAGGAGAGCTTGCAAATAGTCCCTGTGAGGAATGGTAGCATGAACTCACCACCATGCAGAGGACACTAAGGACTCAGCTCAGGGTGGAATCTTGAATTTTTAGTGAACTAAATATGTATTGTTGTATGATTTATCTCTGGCAGAAAACAAAGAAGCAGAGAAAGTGGCAGTTGAGTTGATTTTGAGTGAAGGTATTGCCTAGAGAGTGAAACAGAAGAATAGAGACTGACAATTTGATGAAACAGGGCCATAACTGGAATGAGGGTGAAGCAAGTGAGGTATGCATGGCACAGAATGTGAGGTGGAGCTTACTCTTGGGTCATTCAAGTGACTTGGATAAATGTACTGAAAATAAAGCAAGGAAATCACTGTAGTCAGAGAAAGAGGTTGCATGTGATGGTTGGAGCTCTAGTCCTGCCAAAAATTAAAGGAGAAAATGTCTAAAGTTAAGGATATGAAGGAACTGAGTGTGTTGATCTTACAGAACTTACAGCCACTTGAGTTGATGGCAGGGAATCAGTAGGAGGAAGGCTGTGAACTATAAAGTCCACAAAAGATGAAGACAAACTCTAGGAAGTCTGCCCATGAAAAGGTGAGAAGCTTCTACTGGTCAGTGGGATCTCAGGTAAACAGAGACTGAGCATGATAAAAGGGTAATGGGGTACAACTGCAGAGAGGAATGGGGAAGTGGCCAATACCATCCCCTAATTGAGAGATATATGGTTGTGGGAGATTGAGCTACTTGGTGGGACATGATGTCACCAAGGGAGAACTAACTCACTTAAATCAGGGAAGTAGAATGTACAAATTGGAGGTTAGCAGCTAAAAGAGAAATGTATAAGATGAAATGTGGTTCCAAGAACAGTGGGAAGGCATGGGAAGCAAAGAGAAAATGGATTAGGGAAGAAGTGAGTAAGGTTGACCAGATTTGTGACCAGATAGTCATAACATTTTACTGACTAAAGTTAACCATGCTGTAATAGTGTTGGTCTTTGTTTTACTAAGCTTCAGATAAAGCTAGGAAAAGCACAGTAATTGATTCAAAATGAAAGGCCATGTTAGTGGGAGAAACTATATATATGAAACCTTTTTGTACTTTTTAAAAGGTTTTATTTATTTGAGAGACAGAGAAAGAGAGGGTGGGTGGAGGGATGGCTGGAGAGGAGGGAGAGGAAGAAGCAGACTCCCCACTGAGCAGGGACCTGAGATCCTCCATCTCAGGACCCTGAGATCATGACCTGAGCCAAAGGCAGATGCTTAACTAACTGAGACACCCAGGTGTCCCCCTTTTTGTATTTTAAGTGTGCTTCTATTAATGTAGATACATGTGGATTTTTTACAATCTTGACTGTTTAATGATTTAGTCTGTTTACATTTATTGTGGTTGTTGATCTATTTGGATTTGTTTCTACCATTTTATTTTGTGCTTTCAATTTGTCTTACTTTTTTGTGTTCTCTTTTAGTTTAACTTTTTTGTTTGTTTGCTTTTCTTGTATCACCTCTACTAGTCTGCAATTTATCTCCTCTATTTCTGCTCTTCTAGTAAATACCTTTGAAATTTTAGCTGAGTCTAAAATCAATTAATATCATATAACTTCTCCAAATAATCAAAGGTTTAGAACACTTTAAATCTGACCAGCATATCTTAATTCTGTTCTTTTTTATTAATACAATGAATTTGGCATTATTTCTATATCTTATTTACCTGTATAATTTCTCACATTACTTGTATCTCAGATTCTTCAAGGTTTTTTTTCTTTCTGTAATAAAATTTTTAGAAGTTCCTTAGTGTAGGTTTACTGATAATAATTTCTCTTAATTTTTATTTATCTGAAAATGTCTTTATTTCATAGTCATTCTTTAAAATTTTTTTTTCTGGATATAACATTCTAGGCTGATAGGTATTTGTCCCAACATATTGGACAATGAAAGATACTGTTTGACTCATTCCAAGTAGTTGTCAATCTAAATCTCATTTCTCATTGATGATGGTTTTTTTTTTTTTTTTCTCACAGACTGCTTTTAAGATATTCTCTTGGAATTGTCATACTGTATCTTTATGTAAAATATGTAGATGTAAAAGGATTCCTTTTTATTTATACCTTAGGCTTCTTGTAGTCATAGATTTATCTTTTATCAGCTCAAAAAAAAAAGTAGCCATTTTGATTCTCCTTCATTCCATTTGATTTTCCTTCATTCTTCCCTCTTGAGACATTAATCAGAAGGATATTAGGCTTTATTATTCTCTCTTTAATGCTTGTTAATATCCTTCATGTAATTCATCTCCTTAATTCTTTTTGCTGTGTTGTGGATAATCTATTAAAATTTATCTTACAATTTTCTAATCCTGTCTTCAGCTGTGTCTAATTTACTATTTAACTCACCAGTTGAGTTTTTAATTCCAGTTTATGTTTCATTTGTTACACTTCTTTATGGTTTTGTTTCCAGATCTATTTGAACCTTTTTTAATAGTCTCTAAGTTCTTGCTCATTTATTAAATTCAGAACTTCATTTCATTAATCATGTCTTCATAATAATTTTATAATATTTTCTTTTATGATTTTAGCAGTTGTCATTATTTCATACTTTGCATGTGACAATTCAGAAGATTTTTGGAGATATGTACCCATAGTTTGTGTTTTCTGCTGACTCCAGTCACAGTGTCTAGTTTCATTGTGTACATTGAATATCATTTAATCTGTGGAAATCTTGAGGCCTAATTATAGACATGATTTGTATTTGCTTCTGCCAGGAAGCAGGCAATATTACATCCTGGAACAATCTAAATCCTAATCCTGGACCATCTAAAAGGTCTCTGCCTAATGGGACTTGTTGAAGTTTAGCTTTTCTCTGTTGAGACCAGCAGATTTAATCTTGGGATCACCTCTCTGATAGAAGAATGTGCCTTCAGAACAATCTCACTCTTTCCTGTTCCTTACTAATCACCATTCTCTACTTACAGCTCTCTGCTCAGATTGCAGGTTTTTGTTCTTTTTTGTTTATATTTTTGGCTATAGATGATTTACTTAATTTTCTAGGGAACTGAGAAATACATTCAGATTTCTATATGCAGTAATTTACGCAGAATATTTTTGAGGGGAGGGGTACCAGATTCACCGGTGTGCATTGGAAATCTGTTCTGGTTCCCAGTGTTCTTGGTCTTCTTTTCTTTTTGCATATAAACCATTGATTCTAAATATAAAAACAAGCATGGAAGTTTGTCGTTTCTCCATTCTAACATCCTTTTTCTTTTTTCACACAAAGGGCCCTAGGAAAAGACTATATTATATGTCCTGGAAAAAAAAAAAAAAAAACAACCCTGTAATTTCCATAGGAGCAGTACACCATATAACAATTACTTTAATATTGCAAATTGGTTAATTCTAATAGCTCCTTTATTCACTAACCAAGCATTATTGGACTCACTTAAGTAACAGGCAATATGAAGTATCATTTGACCTCAGACTAACTGTGGTAACTTAATTTGTAAATATTCAACTCAAAATTTAATAATTAAACCAAATACAGTTTAATTATATATATATAACATGTTATATATATATATATATATAACATGTTATATCTTTATAGCATCTTTAAATTAGGCAACTGATGAAAAATTTCTTTCTCTCCACTCACTAAAATCAAGCTTAAGAGATGGTATAATTTGATTTGAAAAATCAAAAGTCTTCTAGATTGTTGGATGACTACAGGGGAAAAAAAATTTCAGAAATTTTGTCTAGTTAAAAAACAAGAAGTCCTATTTCCTCTTTTGTAAATGAATGAATAAATATAAATTAAATTTAGTAATTATTACAGATGAAGCCCACTCCTTATGCCATAGCCCATATCCCTCCAAGAGTAATTCCAGATCTAATTCCAGATAAAAATACTTTCCAGTACAATTCTGGCCTAAGTACATAAGATCGGCCTTATGGGCCTATGAAAATGCCCTCAGTAGGGATGCCTGGGTGGCTCAGGGGTTGAGCTTCTGCCTTCATGTCAGGGTGCGATCCCAGAGTCCCAGGATCGAGTCCCATATCGGGCTTCCTTGCAATGAGCCTGCTTCTTCCTCTGCCTCTCTCTCTGCCTCTCATGAATAAGTAAATAAAATAAAAAAAAAAAAAAAGAAAGAAAGAAAGAAAGAAAGAAAGAAAGAAAGAAAGAAAGAAAGAAAGAAAGAAATGCTGTCAGTAGATGCAGGTACTGTATGGCCAGTGTTTGGCCAGCATGCACAAAGCATCTAAACAGCTGAGGAGAGTATAACCAAATGCTGGATACTACTGGAGGGCACCAAGGTACAGAGGCACTTGATGTGTAAGCAGAAATTCTAAAACTCTGTTCTAGTTTCATTTCTCTACTAATCATTGATCTTCAGGTAGAGATGAAAACTACAAAACTATGGACTAATATTCTGGTCCAACAAGATCTAGTACTCCAGGTGAAGAGTAGGACAGGAGTCTGACTGGTCAAACAGTTTGTAATTCTTTTTAAGCAAACCTGCTCATTGGTAGTACAGAAAACAAAGAAAGAAAGTCTCATTTTCTAATGCTTAATAACAAGGGGTTACAGACATCAAAATAGGAGGTATACAACTGTTGTTTTTATTGAGAATTTATGACCACATGATATTTGAGCAGAACTGATAATGCTTCAAGATAACCAACCAAAATAAGATGATCTTTACTTGGTTGTCATCCCACTGGGTACAGTTATTGTGTAAGGTTTGTGGTCCCCAGAAAAGGCAAGCTGCTGTTCCATTCTTCTACCCACAAGAATATCGCTTTATTATTTTAGTGACCATTGATTTTTTCCATACCTCAGTTTTCTTACCTGATTTTAGAAATAATAAGGATGACCACATCTCATACAAAAATACAAGGATAAGCAATCCCTCCCTCTGTTTTCTTGCTAAACTTAATAGCAGAGCTGTTAAAGATGTTTAATCAAAGTTCTTTGGTATTTTTTTCCAACCACTGTCCTGGGAGCACCTGAGTCAGAACCATCCACCTGGGTTTTGTTTTTTTTTTTTCCACCTGGAGTTTTATTTAAAATACAGAATCTGGGCAGCCAGGGTGGCTCAGTGGTTTAGCACTGCCTTCTGCCGTGGTCATGATCCTGGGGACCCAGGATCAAGTCCCACATCGGGCTCCCTGCATGGATGGAGCCTGCTTCTCCCTCTGCCTGTGTCTCTGCCTCTCTCTCTCTCTCTCTCTCTGTCTCTCATGAATAAATAAATAAAATCTTAAAAAAATAAAATAAAATACAGAATCCTTACCTTTTTCCAGGACAATGTCTAGTCTTTTACAGGTAGTGAGGGATGGAGGGAGAAAGCAAGGAATGGGTGAATATACATTAGTGAAAAGATCTTAGGTGACTTTTTAAAAAAGGATATGACTTCTGGGAAAATTCTAGTATTATATGCAAGCATGTAATACGCAAAACAGCTTTGTAATAATGAAGTTGCTAATAAATAATCTCAATGTCCTAATAATGTAGGGAAACTTTTTTTTAAGTTTTTATTTATTTATTAGAGAGAGAGAATAAAAGCAGGGGAAGGGCAGAGGGAGAAGGAGACTCTCGGGTGAGCAGGAAGCTTGATCCCAGGACCCCAGGATCATGACCTGAGCCAGACAGATGCTTAACCAACTGAGCCACCTAAGCACCCTGCAGGAAAACTTTCAAATACTTCCAGAAAATCTTGGTTTGTTGTTCTTATTTCCTCATCACATAGTCTATTCAGTTAATTCCACTGACATCATCACATCTCCATTTATTTAGACTTATAGCCAGTTTATCTTTCTGGCTTCCCAGGAGTCTTGAGACACGAATCATCAATGTTTATTTGCTACCTGTTGGCTGGGTTGCCCCATGTTACGCTGCCGGGTGCAAAATAAGGCCTTGCTGTAGTGACACCAGTAAAGAGAGGGCTCCTATTGGCCTGATTGGCAGCCATTCAAGCTCATTTGCTCTCATGCTCTCTTCTTTCTTCTCCACCACAATTATTAGGGAATAATGCCCTTAGTATTTAAGAATACCAAGAAACTAGTCCTATTTCTTTCTTCTTGCGACTTCCAGTTGAATATGGAAGTTATTCATGCTTGCTTCCATTTAAAGCAAGACTCCTCAATTGCTGCTTGTTACATCATTGCCAGTGGACATTTCTCAGTCCACATGTTTGGAGCTGAGCTTATAGTGCCTGCAGCTGCCATAGTCACAGAGTATTTCCCTCTCTAGTCCACAGTGGTTCTGGCAGCTGTGAAGGTGAAGGAACCCTCCTTCTTGGAGCTCCACTCATCCTAAGGCACTTCAGAGCAAAGCGGCCTGGTTCCCTCATGACAGCTCTCCTGATCCTCTCTTGTAGCCCCTTGTCAGGGCCAAACTAGTCCCCAGGAGCACAGGGTCATGATCAGTCTCCATAGCCATTCTCTGAAAACTTGAAATTATTCTGCCTCTTGACCATAAGGCTCAGGCAAAGGCCAAGTTGTGTCTAGGCCTCTATTCCTTTTGTACTATCCTCTTTAAGACCTTAATTTTCCTCTCTGACAATTTCCAGCTACTTCAAATCAGCAGGACAGAGGTCAGGAATCTTGTTCTTTTCCAAACGAGAAAATCCATGGGCTTCTCTGAACCCCAATTCCCAGCAGCCTTTATTTCCTCCACATTGATAGTAAATACTTCATACTACTCTATTCCCTACCACCACCATCACCACCAAAATCCAACCTAATTAAATACCTTACTATATACATAGAATATACCATATAAACAAAAATATAACACAGTAAAATATACTTAGCAACACCGAACAAATAGCACTATTATAAATATTTCTGCCATCAATATACTCTCTCAGAACAAGAAATTAAGGAGATTCTGTGCAGAAGACCATGCTAGCAATGGTACAATATAGTGTGAATGTACTTAAGCAAGTTGACTCTTTTTCAGAAAATCATGTAATCATCCCTGTAGCTTGCAGGTATAAGAGTCTTCATTTGGAAGAGTTAGGTGTACATTAGCCTTAAAGCAATATCTAGGAGCTTTTTTTTCTTTTTCTTTTTTTTAAGATTTTATTTATTTATTCATGATAGACACAGAGAAAGAGGCAGAAACATAGGCAGAGGGAGAAGCAGGCTCCCCACAGAGAGCCCTATATGGGACTGATCCCAGGACCCAGGATCATGCCCCCAGCCTAAGGCAGATGCTCAAATGCTGAGCCACTCAGGTGTCCCATGACCTAGGAGCTTATAAGCAACCCCCTTTGTGTAGAAGGGTGAGATGGCTTACAATTTCCTCACACCATTATTCTGACCAGCAATTTGTAATGGCCTTGTATTGCTTACCAATAAAAAACTAAATTCATCTATTTGGCTTTTGGGGGTCTTTTACCAACCTGACTCTTCCAGATTTCAATGTGATTTCATAAGACACTTTTAATCCCGCCCCCCCCCCCCCATGCTAGGTTGTCTTTTCCTACTCAACCTTTTTATAAGACCTATTTTCACTCCACTTTTTCCTAGGACACATTCCCTTTTCCTCTTGGCCAATCCAGATCTCGCCCTCCCTTGTAGGCTCTTAATGCTTCCTCAGCGAAGATTTCCCAGGGACCGTAATCCAGCCTCCCTCCAATAAGAGATAAAATCAATTGAGCACAATTTAACCCTTAATAATCCCTAAAATATGGTGCTGATTTTAATGGGATTGTAGCAGACCCTTGGGATTCCAAAAGTTGAGCATTCTATAGTATATGGTATTAGGAGTGGCTCTTGAGGCTTTTATGCTTTGCTAGGTTTGGGGCTGATATGACAGGTTCTGAGGGCCAGGCACACAGGGGTAAGGCTTTCTCCAGTCTAGTGAGCAGAGCAGAGCAGCTTTCACACCTCCCCAACCCCTGCCCCCACTTTGCCAGTCTCTTCTCATTGTTTCTGTAGTGACTCTTAACATAGGATTTAATCTGCTTTTGTACCTCATGGAAAAATAAAATTTTAATAACTTCAACTCTATCTTTACAGAATCAGTAAGATTCTAAAGGTGTCAGTTCAATTGTTCATGTAGTCTTTACAGAATTTAGGGGGGAAGCTATGTGTAAGAGGTTCACTGGTATGAAGTTTCAGCTTTCATAAATATATGCACTGAATATTTTGCTAATTGACATGTGCATGTGTGTATGTGTGTGTGTTTAAACATAGAGTTTAAACTATATAGTTTTCTTGTAGACAGAGAATTTTTTTTTATTTTTATTTTTTATGATAGTCACAGAGAGAGAGAGAGGGGCAGAGACACAGGCAGAGGGAGAAGCAGGCTCCATGCACCGGGAGCCCAACGTGGGATTCGATCCCGGGTCTCCAGGATCGCGCCCTGGGCCAAAGGCAGGCGCTAAACCACTGCGCCACCCAGGGATCCCGGCAGAGAATTTTTAAATAGTATTTTTCTTTTATAAAAGAAGTGGCAAGTTAGATTTTTCTAAGAAATGATTATGTAAATCACTTAACTGGTCTAAAGAGGAGAAGCAGATTAAAAAAAAGGAGTAAGGAAATACAAAGGGGAATTTCAGGGTAGCCTTAAGAGTAGAGTGCTAGAAAAATTACCTATAAACTCCTGCCACTGGGAACAAAAGGGACTGACCTGGTGCTGATGACATATGTTCAGGTCCCTTGCAATTCCTTTTTTCCCACAAATCCTAGATGTTTGGCTTTCCTAAGCCTGGATTTCACATGGATGGGATTCGAGATATCCTATTTCCTTGCATAGCCATAAGAGAAAACTCCCTTTCTAAGGCAATTTTAGTGAGTCTAAGACAATTTCCTCTAATCAAAAAAATTCAAAACAAGAGTCACATCTGTGACCATCTCTTTTAGAAGATGATTTTAGGACAATGATATGTCTTTTTTAAATTAAACTTATTTTGGAATAGTCAATAACCCGCATGTTGAGATGTTTGTAATTAGCCTTTTGAAAAACATGTCTGTGCGTAAAGAAATTTACAAGAAGACATTTTTCTGTTAACATGTCACTTCCCCTTTGACTCAAAGGAATTTGGTAGAGGATAGTGATCCCTTAATAAACTGATACCCCAATGACGCCAATGACGCCAATGACTGCAATAACCCCTCCTTGCCAACCTAACAGAGGAATGCCACTGAATATTATAAACTCCGCTTCAGTGGGAAGAACACCGAAAGTCTTTTGGGATAGAACCCTTTGATTCCTTATGACATTTGTGGGTTTCACTTAAGCCCTGGGGTGTGGGAAAGAACTGTTGAACTCTCTATTCTGTGGGGATTATAGAATGCATTCAAATGTCATGCTTGCATCACCAAAAATGCTCCTCCAAATTAGAGTGCCAACCTTGCTAAGATTTAATATATATGCGTACATGTAGGCCCTCCCTCCCTCCATTCTTCCCTTCCATCCTTCCTTCTTTTCTGTCTCCCTCCTTCCTTATCTCCCTCCCTCTGTTCCTTCCTTCCTCTCTCCATTCTTTCCCTTTCTTCCTTCCCTCTTTCCCCTCTCCCTCTGTTCCTTCCTTCTTTTCTTCCTTTTAACTGTTCTTCCTCTTGCCCTGTTTCAGAAAGTGCTTACTGAAAACATGTGCCATCTTGACATTGTGCTGAAGATAATTTCCCAAGACGAATTATAATAATAATTCACTATCATTTGTAATGAGGTCACTGCTCACAAACCATAGGATTAATATGTGTTGTTTGACCAAATCTGAGCTGCCTTTTATTTCTGGTATTTCTTTATTTCAGGGAAAAAGTTTCAAAGCCCTTGATTAAGCAACATAAGAACTTACTTTGGTGGGTTCTATTATAAACCCTTAAGATATCAGTGATAATGTATTTTGTTTTGTTGTTTTTTTTTGTTTTTTTCTTTTATTGCCACCTAGATCAGGGTTCACCTCTGGGCCTAGCTATAGTTTAATACTTCTCAGGATATATTAATAGGTTATTTTAGAACTTTAGAATGACTTCTGAGAGTCAAAAACTAAACGATTGTACTAGTCTAACTACTTGAACCATAATACTGCACCAAAGTGGCTGCTTCCATTCACTCTCAGCAGGGCATGATGCACAATCACTGTATACAAGCCCCACCCCTTAGCTTGCTCTACAAGAGCCCTCATGAGCCATCCCTGAACACTTGTGTTCATTTTCACAATTTTGGTCACCTTTGCTCCTCCCATGCTAGTTTCCAGCCACTATGACTTGCATTTCTCTTATGGTTCCTGTGGTGGCCTTGATCATCCACACCCAGGCCTTAGCCTAGGATTGCTACACTGCCTGGAATGCACCCCCTGGCTTCTCCTTCAGACTCAGCATTGGGCACCCTCTCTGACTCTCAGCGCTGGGTGAGAGCCCTTTGTCTTAGTCTCCTAGTATCCACAAGTGTGCATAGCAAATGACTTTATATACATACCTAATTGCCTATTTTTAGTGTTTCCCACAAGGTTGGCCTTCAGACATGATCTTCTGTGGCTTTTTCACTAGTGTGTCCCAAGTTTTTCTTCCAGTCTCTGATGAGCATCCACTGAATGGGAGCATAAAGCATGCATGAATGTGCAAAAGTGTCTTTTGTGCCTTTTACACATCATACACAGTGTTTGCCTCCCTCTCCGCTGCTTCCCAGGGCTCTGTATTCCTAAGAATAGACAGTAGTGCTTTCAGATCCTGGAATGGAAGATGCTAGGTCTTTTTGGAAGTAACCAAAACTTTTCCTGTTCTGACTAGCAATGGGCTTAGGAAAATGTGGAGAGAGATTTCATCTAGTTTCCAGTGGCCAGTTCCCACCACTGTCTCCTAGTCTCTTTTCCTGAGCCCTCTGTTCATAATTTTGATCTGTTCTTTAAGGTCTTACAATGCCACATTGTTCTTAAACTTCCAGATTCCTCTAATGCTTTCTTTCCTCTAAGTGACATTATCATTCCAGTGTCCCATTCTTTCATAGCTTTGCTTTCATTTTTCATGGTAACAATAAACAGTAGTTTGGGTCATAATAACAATTAGCATGAATAGAACCCTCTACTAGCTAAACATGCTCCAAACACTTTATTTCATGATTTCTTTTATCCTCACAAGGCAGGGATTATTATTCTTATTCTTATTTTACAGGTGGAAAAACTTGAGATTTGATAATATAAAAAACCCAAGGTCACATAGCTAAGACTAGGTTTTCCCTCCAGCCTCTAGTCATCATCATGTAAAACAGAATATTTCATGAGACAAAGCCTAAACATAAATGAAAGTCTAGATACAGAGGTAGGAAGCTTCTCAGACTATGGCAGATTAAAAGGAAAACACATGTTTGGGGAGGAGACAGGGTATGGGGGAGGGGCTGTTGAAAATGACCTCTAATTTTGCCATTTGGGTACACATCTGGCCTTTGTGTGATACAGTGGCAGGACACTGGGGTAGAAGGGTAAAGGGCATTGGAGCCCTCTCCCTGCAGTGGCACTCAAGCTGGCAGTGATTCCATCCCTATAGTCCTTTCTGGACTGGTGCCAGGAGTCCCTCTCCCCTCCCCAGCTCCTTACACTAGCCCCTGTGGGTTGCATGAAAGTTGAAGTCAGATAGATTTTCATTTGAATCCTAATTCTGCCTCTCATTCAGTGTGATTTTGGGGAATTTAATTAACCTCTAAGGGGCAATTTTCTTATCTGAAGAATAGTGATAATGAAACTTATTGTGATCAAGATTAAAGGGAGTTATTATATGCAGCATTGTGCAAAGCATGAAATAAATACTCAAAAATTGTTCATTTCTATCCTTTTCTTCTCACACTCTCCCCCATCTTTCACTCTCTGAACAAGTCAGTAAGCATTCCATGATCCATTCTTCAGATTAGAAGGCAGAAAAAGATGGTAGATAAGAGGATCCATTTGAAAGACCATTTCTAGCACACTATCCAAACAGACTAGACTAAACCAAGAGTTGACCAGTGTGTGGTTCTGGCTGAAGAACAGACAGACAAATCAACAAGGCAGCATAGAAAATCCAGCCAGGCATGAGTACATACACTAACCTAAAATATAATCATAGTAGTAGTACTTCAAAGCAGCAAGGAGAATTTTTCATAGTAAATGATGTTGGAACAATTGGTTAGCTGTTTGGGAAATAGTAAGAATAAAGTAACATAATCAAAATGAATTAAAGAGTTAAATTTTAAAAATAGAACCTAGAAACAAACCTAAGTATTTATGTAATCTTGGGAGTAACATGGACTTGTTTTGGCAAAAAATGAAATTAGGAATCTATAAAGAAAAGAGATGAAGGAATTGTTACATAAATACAATTTTTGTATAACAGAACACCTCATTAAAACGAAAGGGGAAATAATAAATATATTAGTAATATAATAATAGAGCTATTCTAATCAATAAGAAAAGGAGATTAACATGGAAAAATGTGCAAGGATACAACCAGGTTAGACAAGAAAAGAAACACAAACACTAATATATTTATAATAATATATATTTTTAAATTTTTCTTCTTTTCTAAAATTTTATTTTTAAATGATGTACACTTGACATACAGTATTATATTAGTTTCAGTTGGTCTTAGCAATATTTTTCTGGATCCGACTCCTCAGGCAAAGAAAACAAAAACAAAAGTAAACAATGGGAACTATATCAAACTAAAAAGTTTTCCATGGTGGAGGAAGCCATCAACAAAACAAAAGGCAACCCATATACATATATATATTTTTAAATGACTTCATTAGTAATCAAATAAATGTGAACATTGAGTGAAGATGTTAAATGCAATAAGAAAGTAAAGGCAGAGATGTGATGAAGTGAGCATCTTTATGTACCTCTGAGGTAAATTTATGTCAGCATAACCAACATAGCTCTAGAGCTCTATTGGATAATATTATCCTTTCTATTGGCTTAAAAACACCTATAACCTCCTGATGTTATCTTGTTGGTATGTGTCTTCGCTGATTATCTGTGACATTTCACTGAAGAGAAAGCCCCCAGCAGAGCAGGACATGGACTTTCCTTTCTGCTCTTTCGATGCTGTTTTATAGGTTTACCTGTCTATTCTTCAGCTTGAAACACTGCTGGTATAATCAGCTAAAGATTTACTGAACTAGATACTCAGGAAGAAAACTCTCCAAATGGATCTCTACTGAACCCCGGTCAGAAATTCAATGCCCAAAAGTTGTTTTTATTGAAATGATCAGAGGTGTGCCAAGATTCTCAACATAGTATACACTATAATTATAATTGCAAAATTTGAAAAAAAAACCCTAAACATTTAGCCATAAAGCATTAGATAAATATCTACAGATAGAATTCCATAAAATCACTCAAATTATATAGACAAATATTTAATTATGGGGGTGGGGAATGATCATATTAAATCATTAAATGAGAAAGTAGTTACAGAGTTCTGTGTACAGTGTGATTCTAAACTGTAAAAAAACAACAAAAACTATCTTCTGTTGCACGTGCTTGTGTCCCAGCGATGTTATAAGGAGAATGGCAAATATTTTATAGGAGCTAATTCTCATGAGAGCCTCATCTACTCTTGATTTACATATTGATTTTTTACGTGTACTTCACACATCGGTGAAGCTGCCTAATGTGGTCGATGTTGGAAAAAGTCTGACCATTTTACCTTCCCGTTTTCCACTCTCAGTTTTCCATTCCCACCCCACCCCCCCCCTCCACCACCACCTCCTTCCTGACTCTCCAACTGGCCGCTGTGTGCCCTGCCCTTTTTATTCATGACGACTGTCCCAGCCAAGCTTCCAAATGGAGTCCATGTGATGAGCAGGTAATAGCAGCCAACAGAGAGGCTCTCCTGGAGAAAGCAGCTGAGAGGAGGGCAGGGCAGGCAGTAGCTGAAAGCATTCCTGCATAGTTTGCTGTCTCAAGAGTTTTTTGCCAGATACTTAAAGTGGACATTTCAAAATGTATTGTATCAAATAAACTTTATTCTTAAAACATGTCACTCTCTTCGCAGCTTCTCTAAGTAGTTCCACTGCTATTGAAGGTTATTATTTTCAACATCCCATAGAAACATCTTTCTCCAAATAAATTGGAAGGTCTCAACTTACATGCGTAAGTTTTTCCTATTGCTAATATGGGAGCGAGGTACTTGCCTTAAAGTAATTTCCATGATCCCTTTCATGCATTTAGTATTTATACTTTTCAGCAAAGATTGCCATGAAACACTCTCCAGGGAAGTGTGTGGCTGCATATTAATTATCCTGGAAGAACAGCAGTTCCATGTACAGCTCCAGCTGTGTTTGATGCTTAGTTACTGGGTGACACTCAAGGATGAGATGGCCCAGGTGGGGGAGTTGGAGAATACACTTACTGGAATGTTTGGTGTGTCTGTCAAGATTATCAACAGAAAGACTGTTCCAGAGATGTCCCCAAGATATAGAGAGAGTAAGAATGTGAATGGAATAAAGTCATGAATGTGGAAGGAAAATGTCTCATAGGATCAGAGAAATAACAATTAAACAATGAAGACTATCAAAGTGAATAATCAATCTCTGAATTTAGCAGCCTACATGGCCCTCTGTGATCTAATCCTATCTTCTGTTCCTCTTCCTCTACAACCTATGGTGCTTCAGGTCCTCTTTCCTGTTTCAGATCTCTCAACTCTTCCCCTCAGAACTTTTACTTTTTACCCAGGAAGCTCTTCCTCCAGGTAGCACCAGGGATGCTTATTCTCTGCCCTTTGGTTTCTGTTCAGAAGACACTAACTGCTGAAGGCTCCCTGGTTACCTTATCTAAAGTAGCCCTTGCCCCTTCACTTGTCAGTGACCTACCCACAACTACACCCTCTTTTTTTTTTTTTTTTTACACCCTCTCTTTATCTCATTACCATTTGTATTATCTGTAGAACACTTATCACCCTGTTGGTTGCCATGTTTCCTTATTGACTATCTTTGTCATTTCAGGGACTCGAAAGTTTGTTAGAGTGGGAACTTGGAATCTCTTGCTCACCACTCTATCCCAGAGCTTACAACCTGTGCCTGAAACAATAGAGACACTCTTAAAAATATGGTGAATCAGTAAACGTTATACTATGACCAGTACTAATTCAGCATGAAACAAAGATGAAGTGGTTTTACCATGTATCAATAAGTAACTTTTAAAAGTCCTATGTTGTAATCTTGGAACACTTCTCTACTACAGACTGTCACCTTCTGTCATTAACATGTATTTCCTAACTTTTTTTAAATTACATTTTTCCTAATTCTTTTTCTTCCAACAAACATTTGCTGGTCTCATCTTAGGCCTAAAGATACAGGAATAATCATACAATAATTCCCACTTTCTGGTGTTAATTGTTCAGTGAAGGACTGATTTAAAAAGTAAATAGAGGGGTGCCTGGATTGGTTAAGCGTCTGCCTTCAGCACAGGTCATGATCTCGGGGTCCTGGGATCAAGCCCTGCATCAGGCTCCCTGCTCAACAGGGAACCTGCTTCTTCCTCACCTTCTTCCCCTCCCCTGCTCATGCTTGCTCTCTTTCTCTTTCTCAAATAAATAAATAAATAAATAAAATCTTTTAAAAATAGGATTAAAGAAAATAGATAATTTTTTAAAAGTGTGATAAAAGCACAGCGACAAAACAATGGGAGAATAAAATTGCACTGAAATACACACAAGACATGCACATGCACACACACACACATGCATACCTCTAGCTCAGTACAGACACTGTTACTCTAGGCTACATCTACCTTTACCTTCACTTTGCCAGGTCAACAGGGCTTAAAGTTAGTAGTCAGTTGGGTGGTGGAATTCAAGCCATTCTTCTTGTCATGTTCTTTTTTTTTTTTTTTTCTTGTCATGTTCTTTAGTGAATGAAAGGCTTCCTATGGACACAAAGGCAAGTTCGTCTCAGTTGAGCCACATAACCTCTAGGCTGACTGCACGTCCTTAAGTGATGTCCAGAGAGTGGATGAGAACTGCTCATTGGGGTGGATTTAAGAGTAGATGCTCTCCAGTAAGAGCCTATAGAAAATGGATCGTATTGTATTTCTGACTTAATTCACATGCTTTACCATTTTTTCCTGTCATTATATAGAATTAAGTAATTAGCTTAGCCAGCTCTGCCCTTTTGTCATCTCTCAATAGTTGCTGTTGATCTGAAATTCTATTTGGAAACAGTGAAAGAGAGAGCAAAATTGAGTCAATTTATATCCTAAATCCTACATTTCCACAGTAATCCACTCTGCTGAATAGATGCTTCCAGAAAGCTCTGAAGAAGTGAGAAGGGGAATATTTTCCATGAATTCCTTCATTAAGATTTTCAATTATCTTCCTCAACTCCTTTGTGGAATAAGGTAGAGTACAAAAATACAAAAGTGTGCGATGAGTAATCTCAGCATGAAATCTTGGCAGAGTATAAGTAAAGATACATGTGAAATAACTGCAAAACCACAAGGATTTTACTAGCAATATGATCTTGGGCAAATGGCAGAGTTCTTATGTTTAGTGTCTTGGTCTGTAAAGTAAGAATAACAAACACCTACCTCAAGGACTATGCAAGAATTAAATGAGAAAGATGTAATTCTTTCTACATAAGAAAGAATTAAACTCTTTCTTGTTTAGAGAAGATCAAGTATAATTCGGGAGGACGTAGTGGCAGGAGATTGTCTCCACCTAGCACGTGCTGCATTAATGGCACGACCCCAGGGAACACTGGTCTCCTCTCTACCAGTGGTATTTATAGTCTGAAAAAAAAAGTTGCCTTTATGGGGAATGAATTTGCCCATTGTTTTCCTTTTCTGTATAACTATTGACTTGTGAACTATAAAATTTTTATTTTAATTGACCCACAATTTTGAGACAAATCATTTATAAAATGGAGATTTTAAATGGTTTTGGAGAGTGTTAAGAGCTGTTTGTAGGCAAAGACTTTAACAATAAAATTCCACATTCTTCTTTGAAATCACTGAAGGTAGCCCCAAACCCCTCCGTGGAAAACGCCCCTAGTGGTGCCGTTCTGGGAGATGGATCTTATTCCCTGTCGATTGCCCTAGGGCATCAGCTCTTGAATGCATTAATTATCATAGATGGATGACCCCTTTTTGGTAGCTTTGGATTTTTTGGCAGAAGTGTAACTATAACCAACCACCCCCTCCCCTTCCCAAATTCCTTGATTTTTACAAATACCAACCTGAGTTCTTCTCCACAGACGTGTTTTGTATTCACTTCAGTGTCTCATACACAGTGATGTTAACAAATGTATTTTTGTTTTGCTTAAGGATATGGCTTACTCATTCTAGACACAGTGCACTTTTATCATGTATTCTTCTAAAACATACTCATAACAATGAAAACTTTGTATATACCCAACACTCACATAAACACACACACACCCCTAATATCTGTGCATCTCCGTTACTTTATCCTTATAAACATGACTCACATTAGTTTGCTGAAGCAGAAAAGAAAAGGATAAAGCAGGTAAATCCTGATAATCCCAGAACAATGGAGGGAAGAAACATTGTTTGCTCAAGGAATGGACTATTAAACCTTTGCTTTCAAATTTGCATAGAGTTGGAGACCAGAAGATTCCTGAATATAATATTTTCCTGCTGTACGTATCTCTTCATATCTACTCCTGCAAAAAAAAAAAAAAAAAAGAGAGAGAGAGAGAGAAATTGCCTAAAACCTAAAGGTGATATCCCACACCTAGATGTGCTTTTGAGGTCACAGGCAATTATTGAGAGAGATGATTAGTGAATCTGTCTTGTAGGAAATACTAAAATTAAATTTAAAAAATCTTATATTCTAATGGAAGGAATTGGTGAAGGCAAGGGCACTGGAAAAGATTGTTAAGTATGTGGGAAGTTAAGATAGGCATATGGGGAAGGGCGGACACCCATGGAATAAGAGCACCTATGGCCAATGGATGCATTCTTTGAAGCTGAGCTGGCTTGTGGTCTTTTCCATTTACAAAATTCAGAAATGAACTTGAACCAGTAACCTTGAGCATTGCAGTGGCCTGAGAAAATAAACTATACTTAATTTCTATGTTTACCATTTGTGTTAAGAGTTTTAAGTACTAAACCCATGTCTCCATGTGACAACATTAACTTAAATGTACAATGCATAGAAAAGGGAAAAAGCAGTGTATGGAGGAACCTACCTATTCACCATTCTGATGACTTTTCAGCAGGCTGAGTGTTGAGATGGCACTTTTTTATCTTTGGGGGAGTGCTGTGATCTGAATGTTTGTGTCCACAAAATTAAAATGTTGAAACCCTAATGCCCAGTGTGGTGGTATTTGGAGTTGAAGCTTTGGGGAGTTGCTTAAGTATTGAGAGTAGAGCCCTCAAGAATGGGATTACTGCTCTTATAAAAGAGATCCTGCAGAGACCCCTGTATCTCTTAACCATGTGAGAACAAGACAAGAGGGTGTCTATTAATCAGGAAGAGGCTGTCCACCAAAATGTAACCATTCTGGCACCTTAATTGTGGACTTTCTAGCTTCCAGAGCTGTGAGAAATCATTTTTTTGTCGCTTATCAGCTATCTAGTCCACGGTATGTTGTCATAGTAGGCGGACAATTTTTTGTAGGGACTGCATTTCTGGATCCCTGTGTCTTCTGAGAATTCTGAAAGTTGCTTCATATTCATTGTGAGCAATTTTCACTGGGCAGTGAATGTATGTGTGGAGAAATAGTGAGAAAAAGCATTTCCTTGAGATCAAAGATTAAGATAATTAAGATCATTTTCTATGGATGATTGTTGACAGTAATATATGTTGTGAAATATTGTTGAAGTCATTTCCAGAAACCTATTATTGTATTTTTAAAGGGGAAGATATCATTTTTCTTCTAGATAGCTTTACTTCAATTCTTAAAATCTTCATGTCATTTATGAATGATTGGGAATGTACCTCATTCAGAACAAGTTTCAGAAAAGGAGAAGGGTATTAAAGTTGAGCTCTTGGTAGAAATAAAGTATTGGAGAGGTAAGTAAATGAGGAAAGATTAGTTAATGTTTCTTCAAGTACCTAACTGAAGAGTGGTAACCTGGTAGAAAATGTGTGTGTCTGTGATTGTCCTTCAGATGATCAGGGGCTAAAATATAGGAGGTGTCATAGTTCAAGTACAGATACTGCCTCACACCTATTCTTCCAATAAAGTCAAATGCATAGTTTGATAATAAAATATCATATAACAATAGTTATAATCCTATTGTTTTACCTGGATAATTATTTTTAGCAATGTCTTGGATCCTTTATATTTTATTACACTTCATATTTTAAAAAGCATTATTGAAGCCTGTATTTCCATGCATCTAAGGTGTATGTGTTTTTTGTTTGTTTGTTTTTGTTTTTTTTTTGTTTGTTTTTGTTTTTTTGTTTTGTTTTTCATCATAGTTTTACTTTTCTAATTGGAGTGTACTATTCTTCCTTTCAGAAGAAGCTGCTTGACCCTCAGGGAAAAGAAGTAGTTGCTATTGCCTGATCATGTTCAAATTTGTCTGGGTAGAGAAAGCTCTAATCACCTGATTGTAACCTTGGTGGGTGGTGGGTTGGTTACACTACTAGAACAACATACTGGATTCTAATTTATACTTTTATTATTCATTGTCATTTAAAATATCTTCTAAGAGATTGCATTGTGATAAGAGGCAGTGTAACATACAGGTTACCACCCTGCAACTAGATTTTCTGAAGCAGAAGCCACGCCCACCCCTCACTAGGCCTGAGACATAGTCATCTGCTTACAGTCTCCAAAATGGAGAATGGGACACCTACCTGTTGCTATGAAGATGATAATGAGTTAATGTACATAAAATATTTTTTACACTGCCTGCTATTTCATTAAGTCGTTTGTTCAGCAAATATATATGGAGTCCCTACTATGAACCAGGAACTGTTCTGCCTATTGGAGATACAGAGATGGATTAAGTAACTAAGCTATAAGGAGCTTACTTTTAGTGTCTACAAAGAAAAAAATCATGTGGGAGACTGTTAAGTGCTATGAAGACAAACTGGGAAGTACTAGGTCATTGGAAGGGAGCTGGCTTGTTAGGATGATCAGAAAAGAATTCTTGGAGGAGGTGACATTGAATTGAAACCTCAGGTGTGATAAAGAGCCAACCATGAACAGATGTGAGGGAAAGGGGCTTTATAGGCACAGGACCCACAGAGCACCAAGGATCTCAGTAGAAAGTGAACTTAGAGTCCTGAGCAGAGCCCAGACATGTGGCCAGGTTATGGGGCTGGGATTTTATTCTGAGGAGAGTGAAGTCAATCAGAGGGACCTAGGCAGGCAAGTTATTTATAGTTAAATTACCATTTTGAATGATGTGTGGGGAGTTGGAAAGATACAGGGGAGTCATTGAGGATAGAGAGTAAACCAAAGAGAAATGATGATGTCTTGGGTTAGAGTGGTAGCAGTAGGGATGGAGAGAAGGAGGTAGCGTAACATAAAACTTTTATATTTTGAGTAACAAAAAGAAATTCAGCATTGCTGGGCCTTATAGGTGGCAAAAATCTATAGTGGACTTCCAGAGGTTTCATCTTACTTACCTCCATGTCTTTCATGGAAGAAAGTTTGATATGCTGGTAAAGGAACCAAACTATATCATTGAGCACTTGTTCAAAGCCATTAGGGAACGTAGAAAACATTTGTCATGTCCATGTATCAGCAAAGGGAATTAGTTCCCTAAGAGGAGGGAAGGCTGAGAAGCCACTGGGGAGGACGGGGAGATATCCCAGAGATTAGTGGCAGCAGGAGCCACCATCCCACCTAAAAGGGAAGAAGCAGAATTACTGGAACCCAAGGGCAGGGGTCACTGGGAGGACCTGGAACCCACCCAGGCATGTCCTATAGGAGCATAAGCTAAGGGAAGAGAGGCAGCTTCTGCCAGACTTGTCTTCCTTAGCAGAGACAGAAAGGGAGATGTCCCCTAGCCTTTGTCTCTCTCAGTGGTGCCCCCACTAGCTGAACCAAACTGAAAATTCAACTGGAACCACAGCCTATGAGGGGCTGAGGGATAGAAGGATCTACTGCATTACGTAGCAGAGAAAGAGAAGGACAATGGATCTGAGGGAAAATGGCATGGGTAATGGGTGGGGAACTGGTGGAGTTCGAGAGCCAGGAAGTTATGGCAATGTGGAAAGATGCCCAGAAAAGGGAGATGCTCAGACGTTAGCTTGAAAAGGTAAAATAGCTAAATCATGCAGGACCTTATAAGCATTTATGGAGGTTGGAATTTATCCTCAGGATGATCACTCAGGATTCACTGAAAACTGATCAGTGTGTGATTTAGAAAAATTACTCTAGCTACAGTGTGAATGACTTGAAGAGTTACAATCCTAGAAGGATCTCAGAACATTTCTATAGTGACCTAGATTGTTATACTACCTATAATTTACTTGGAAATAACTTATTACTCACTTTGCCCATGAGCTATGTGAACCTATGAGTGTGGTTAACTGTCTTTTGAACCACCTTAACCAGGGAGGCACATGCCCAGAGGAGAGGTCATTAGCATATGAAAAACACTAACCAGCTACTATAAACTCTTCTGTTAAGACTGGGGACACCCAGGTGGGTGGCTCAGTGGGTGAAGCATCTGCCTTCAGCTCAGGTCATGATCCCAGGGTCCTGGGATCCCCACATCAGGCTCCCTGCTCAGCAGGGAGTCTGCATCCCCCTTTCCCTCTCTCTCCCCCTGTTTGTTCTCTCCCTCTCTCTCTCTCATAAATAAATAAAAATCTTTAAAACCTTTAAAATAAAAATAAAATAAATAAAATAAAAAGACTGGCCTGCCCTGAAGGATTTGGTAGTTAGCATTAGGAAATATTAGAAATAAATGTTCAGTATTGAAATGAGTGGTGTGCAAATTAGATGGATTAGTTAGATGGAATGGTGTTCCAGATAGATGGTCTGGCCTTGAAGGGTGTAGGAACCCAGCAAGGGTAGCCTTGAAACCCTTCAGAGAAGGGCCCTAGGTCTGATGAACCTGGTCCCACAGCTTCCTGAGGATTTTTTCTGCCTTACCAAATCAGATCCTGCCGCTGGCAAATTTGCAAAAATAAAAGAGTGAGATGATTTCTTAATCACCCTGTTTTCCTGGAGCACAGGGCTCAAGTAAGGTTCAGCATTGTCACCACTGAAGACTAAAAATGACATTGGCCTCCATCATTTTCATTTCATGAAAGATGATCTTGGCCTATAGGGAGGTTGTTGCAGTGGGGAGGTAGAGGAGTAGATGAAATTGAAAGATACTTAGGTGAGAGAACTGAGGGGACTTGGTCATTGATAGGTTGCGTGAGAGTCATGTGACCAAGTAAAATTTTCTGGTTCAGGAGATGGCTAACTAACTGGCAATGCCTTCCTAAAATAACAAACATGGGCAAGAAACAAATGTGGGAGGAAATAATGTTGAATTCAATTTTAGTTTTGTTGAGGTCTATTAATGGTCACCTCCCATGTGTTATGTGACATGAAGATGCAAAGGAATCGTAAAAGCTAATGTGTGTATGGAAGTCAGTAATAGACCAAGGATCATATACCTTTCCCGTTTTACAGCTTGAGCTACTCACTAGAAAATACATAAACTAGAACACATCTTGCCTTCCAAAACATGCTAACAATGCTGAAAGTGTCAATTAAGAGCTTAATAAAATTAATTGGTGATATCCAAGAAGCAGGAGAAAAAGTCAACTCACAGTATTTGCACAGTTGAAAATCATGGAAAAACGGAACACATTTTCTGCTTAGATGACTAAATGCAATCTTTCAAAGTCTTTCAGTTTTGCCTCCTGTGTACTGGCTCCTCCAGCAGTCCTTAGCCTTTGCTCTCTCTGTGCTCCACCTGGCAATATGCAGCTACTTCTGGGTCATGGAGATAGGAAATCCGCCTGCTTTTCCTACATAAAAACAAAAACTCATTCCTCCCATAAAACATACAATTCCTGCAAAAACGAGTCTGTGTGATAAGACTTGAAAATACAAACATTTCAGCCCTGAGAGCCTGACAGAAGAATTACAGGTTCAGACTCATTAGCTAATTATAATAAGTCACATCAGCTGTTACTTTGAAAAAGAAAAATGTATTGCCTGTTGAATGAGATTCTTAAGAACATTAGCATTTAATTTTCTGAATGATAATAGAGTGTGCTAGTGTTTTCGGCTGTGTCAATAGGCAGTCTGCGGTGCAGAGTTAAAGCAGTTTTTGGTGCAGGAAAAAGACATCTGGACTGAGGGTCAGGAACTTGGGTTTTAGTCCCAACTGTAACTAACTGGCTTTATGACCTTGTGCATAAAACTTAACCTTGAGCGTTTGGTTTCCTTGTATCCAAAAGAAATTTTTGGTTTCATTGTCTTATGGATTCAGATTATTCTAATCCAGTCTACACTAATAAAATAAAATTATAAAGGGGAAGATGAATAATTTTACATGGGTAAATATATTTAAATTTTGAGGACCATTATCAGATCTGTTGGTAAGGGCTATATTTATGTGAGGTACACCCATGTGTATTTTGGCAAAAGTTAATTATGGACAATATATGGGTGTTTAGGGGTGAAAGGGAATAGGAGAGGCTGGATTTTGCTCATTGATCTATGAATTCTGTGCTTTTACTGTCTGCCATGATCCTCTCCATCAATGGGAGAACTCCCCATACTTCCTTCCTCTTGATTTTCTGGAGCTTCAGATACACCTCCAGGTGGATGATTCCAAATTTGAAATCCCTCATCCCTTCCTCACTCTGCTATACCTGGGCTGCTACATCTGCTATATCTGGGCTGGAAAATGGAAAAGCAAAGAAAAAAAAGAATGAAAAGGGAAATGCAACATGACATCCAAGAACTGTGGGACAACTACATAAGGTGTAACGTGAGTACTACTAGTAGGAGAAAAAAGAGGAAGTTGCAGATGAAATATTTGAAGCAACAATGACTGAGAATTTTCCCCAAATTAATGCAAGACACCAAACCACAGATCAAGAAAGCTCAGACACAAAATAACAAAACCCTAGGTGTGTCATATCCAAGCTTCAGAAAATTAAAGAGTAAAAAACTCTTAAAAGAAGCCAGGGAAGAAAACACCTTACCTATAAAGGAACAATGAATGATAAGAATTACATCTGACTTTTCCTAAAAAACCATGTGAGCAAGAATAGAGTGGAGTAAAATAATTAAAGTGTTTAGAGAAAACAAACCGCCAAACACCATGCAATCTAGGTTTCTGAACCCTAAGAAATTATCATTCAAAAGTTAAAGAGAAAATACTTTCTCACACAAACAAAAATTAAGGAAATGTGTTGCCAGTAGACCTGCCCTACAAGAAATGTAAAAGAAAGTTCTTTAGAGAGAAGAACAATGACATCAGAAAGTCTGATCTGCATAAAAAAAAGGAAAAACATCAGAGAAGATAAAAGTGAAAATAAAGTACAAACTTGTACTCTTACTTTTATTGTTGAGCTTCAGTGTTGTTTAAAACAATTAAATTAACATCAATTTTGGATAGCAGTCTTTTATCAGATAAGTGTTTTGCAAATATGTTCCTCCAGGCTGTAACTTGTCTTCTCATTCTTTCTTTCTTTCTTTTTTTTAGATTTTATTTATTTATTCATGAGAGACACAGAGAGACACACACACACAGAGAGAGAGAGAGAGAGAGAGAGAGAGAGAGAGAGGCAGGGGGAGAAGCAAGCTCCATGCAGGGAGCCCGACATGGGACTGGATCCGGGGTCTCCAGGATCACGCCCTGGGCCGAAGGCAGTCACTAAACCGCTGAACCACCCGGGCTGCCCTCATTGTTTCGACAGTGTGTTTAGCAGGGCAGAATTTTTTATTTTAATTAAGTCTAGCTTAAAAATTATTTCTCAAAAGACTGGCTTTTGGTGTTGAATCTCAGAATCATCACCATACCCAAAGTCATCTAGAGTTTCTTCTCTTACCTTCTAGGAGTTTTATATTTTGCATTTTACATTTCTTTCCCCTGGAGTGCCTGACTCTCATAAATGTCCACCGTGAACCTCTAGTAGTTCCTCACTTACAGTTGAGGTTCTCCAGTTCTAGAACTTATTCCTGTGGAGGTTCCTGCTCCTGGGTTTCTGCTCTGGTCAGCTGTGGTTATCTCTATCCTCCTGTCTGTCTGTAGTTTGGGAGCAGTGGTTTGCCCTGTGACCTGACTTCTTTGATCGATCTAAAAACAATTATCAGTTTTTCAGTATGTTCAGTTTTTACCTGCTGTTAGAATGGAGTGGTGACTTTCAAGCTCCTTCACGCCAGACTGGAGACCAAAAGACTGAATGTTGTATTTTTAAACTGCAATTTAAAAGATCATTTTATTAAAAGATACATAAAGTCATCGGACATAGTGATGACCAGTGGGAGCAATGCCTGGCTTAAGAGCCAAAGAACTGGGCTTTCTTGTCTGCTGTCCTCTGGGTCTGTGATCAGCCCCAGCACATCACCATGCAAGTCTGCTAAAGACATGCAACAGATGAAAGTTTATTTACTTCCTTAGGTTTGAGGCATCTTTGGATACTTGGTTTAGGCCATGGATACAAACTCTTTTCAGCTAAATATGGCTATCTGCCACATACTAGCTGGGCCTTGGAATTCTTGGTCATGTCACCCAGAAGATCATCCATAGGTGTTGCCTTTAGACCTTCCCTGGCTATGGATGAACTTCATACTCATAGGTATTTCAAGGTAAGTAAAACACCACAAAATGAGTAATGGTAACTAATATTTATTGAGCACTTAAAATATGCCACATGCCTAGTCCCTTGTATGGAATGTCATTTTGATCCTTACCACAGTTTTAGGAGGGAGGCAAGTACGAGCCTCCTTATTTCGCAGGATATGTTCAGTGCCAATTACGTGCCAAGAATTGTGCTTGTGAATCCTCCTAACAACCCAAATAGGGTTTGCATTAGAATTAGCTAGTAATTTATCATGCAAACTGGGATACTTTTCAGAGTTGAAAGGACTCACTATTAATAATTAGACCTGACAAGAAGCATAAATAGAGATTCTCAAGGGCAAACTGGGACATATGGTCCCTTTAGCTATCGTCCTTCTTTTACAGAGGCAAAAAGTGAGATGAGAGAAGCAAAGTCGCTTTCTGGCGGCTATATCCTAGTATGTGGACTAGGTTTGATTCCAGGAATGTTGGACTCCAAAGCCTAGCCCTGAATCACAACATGCTGGGATAGACCAGTGAATGGCGCGTGCAATGAATTTCCCTAGTGCCTCTCCTCAGATGTTCTGCTACTTTTTGTCAGTAGTCTGCCCTTTAAAGGCGAATTCCCCTGTATTTGACCATGTACTAGGATACTGACTTTAGAGATAAGCTAATGCAAGCTTAAAGATCTATGAAAACGAGGATTATACTTCACTGGAAATGCTCACAATAGCAGATTTTTTTTTTCAAGGAGGAGAGCCTAATTACCTTTCGAAATTCCAAAAATGTCAAACTGATTACGGTGTATGCTTTTTTTATAACATCACATGCACTGAAGTTATTTTGGGATAATGAGCAATTTTAATCTTGCTTAATAAAAGCTATTCACAGGGCACTTTAGGAGGGGATCTGCATATAAGTAGTTTTACTAAACCACTTTCCCCCTTCAGTGGCATTTATTCAAGAGTATGCAAATTCTTCTAAAACCGGCAGCTAAATTTAGAAATCAGAAGGGCAGAGCTATGGACTTGAGTAAATTTTCTGTTTTTTAAGAACGTATCTGAGAAAAACAAAGTAAAATTAAATTTTGAATTTTACCTATCTATGTGCTAGTAAAAAGCAGAGGTGTGCTGAGTTTTGAATTTGAATATGAGTTTGAATTCAGGTTTACAAGTTGAATTTAAAAAAAGATTTCTTTAAATCACTTCAGTCAATATGATGAAATAATTATCCAAAGACATTTTAAAAGAGAAATGCTTAAGCAATCTTTTTTTTAAAGAACATTTTGTTTAACTTTTCAAGCAAAAAGGAATAGGAAGTTTTTAAGGCAATACTTTAAACATAAAAGGGAGTTGAAAATAAGCATCTTAAATTAGAAGAAATTCCTCTTAGTGGCCAACTAATAAGAACCTGTAGAACAATACAGGCAAGATCATTCAAGAGGATGAGGCATTCATGGCTTGGTCTTTGAGATGGCAAGACGTGGGCTCACTCCACAGTTCCCATGGCTCAAGCAAGTGTTCTAGAAGTATTCTCTGCCCACTTTCTGCTCTAGCCCTTTACTTTCTGAAATCCTGCCAATATCAGTGCAGATTCTTACCATAAAGATAGATTTGTGAAATAAGGCCCGTGGAGGTTCAAAGCTATCTGGTTTGACGGAGCCAGCATGAAGCTTAATTTTTCTCTGCAGACTATCCTGCCAAAGGTTTCTGCCTCTTCCAGACAGGAAAGAGATAAATGTCCAAGCAGTTAATAAAGGGAAAATGAGAGGATTCATCTGTGACCTCTGGTCTCATGTCTTTTTACTCTTAGGGAACTCATCTTGATTACCTTGTCGGATCATTTAAGATGTTATGATTTTCCTCCTTACTACACCCAGTCCCTTTTTACTTTTTTCTGTTTCTTTATCTATTTTGACTTCAAGACATGATTTTATAGTTTTTTAAGGAGGCATGCTTACATGCAACACCCTCTTGACCATCTTCATTCACTAAACAAGCACTTGCATTTGTCTCCTGTGGTTCAGTCTCTCTGACCATGGGAAGCCATGGTAAACCAAAAAGCATTTCAGCCCTCAGCAAGCTTACAGTCTTCCACTTCTTCCTTTTGGAAAGTACTTCCTTTGCTTCCATCCTTCCTCTGTGCTCAGGGCAACTCTACTACATAAAAATCCATCCTTGATCCTGACCCCTCCTCTAGTCAAAGTAAATGTTTATTTTTTCCCTCTCCCTAAGGCTGCTTCAGTTTAAGGACCTGAGACACCTGCTCCATCCATTTTACTGCATTAGCTCTCTCTAGGACCAATGGCTTCCTTCCTGACCAAAGAGCACAGACTAATAATACTAGCTTAGAGAGAGTGGATCTGTTAATGCCTTAAGATTGTTAGGTCCTCAAGATGTTGTACAAGAGGAAAGTGAGTTCATGACTTTCCCCACTTTTTAGTAATTAGTGATAGACACATCACATCACTATTTTAGAAAGCTCTCCCAACCAGCCCATGAGCTCTCCCAACTATGCCTCAGATATTTTTAATTGGTTCTTTTACAACGCTATTGGGCAAGAGACCCAGAAAGGCAAGCATGACAAAACTGTGAAGCTAAAATTGAATTTATAGATGAGTTGGCCTACTCTGCAGATAAGGGAACTAGGGCCTGGATCAGTAGAGTAATAGCTCAGAGTCCCCCAGTATTAAAGTACATAGACCCAACCTGGTGTCTAGGTCTCCTGATTCTAGGATTTTCTCCTTTTTTTTTTTTTTTTTTTTTACTTGCATTCAGTCCTCTGTCTTGGTTCTTCCTTGGACAGTTTTCTCTAGAGCCACTGAAAATATGACACGTTTCTTCTCAATTCACAACTTCTGCACCAGGGCCCCTTATAAGGAGAGTGCCCCCACCCCACCCCAAGGAACACACTGTTCTTAGTCTTGGCCTACTGTTGGCACTCCTTCCATCAGAGAGCTCACACACTCCCTGTTTTCACTCTGGACACACTCACACTTAGACCACTAATTACCACTGAGTCTTAAATTTTAGACTGCTAGTTGTGTAAGTAAGACACTTGCTGCATGTCCAAGATGTATAGTGGAGAGGCAGGAAACCACCACCTCCTCTTGCAGCTGTGCCTCAGAGTGACCTCAGAATGATGCTTCTGTTCCCTCCTCTGAGCTTAAAATAACCTTGTAAGGGCATTGAGGTTCAGAACGGTTTAGGGACTTGTCTAAGATCTCACACCTAGCAAGAAGTGAACTGGGAATTCTGTCTTCAAGTTCAGCTCTTCTTTCTTCAAGTCCAGCCCTCTCAACAATATCAGTATCACACCTTCTCAACTGCAGTTACTTTTAAACAATTATTTTGCTTCCCTTGATTATCTCTGGCTAGAAACAACTCCTTTTGTTCTCATAGAACAGATCCTGGTCTCCTATAACAAGTGAGATTCCTCAGCTCACCTCTGTTACCACCCCATCTTACCTTGCTAATATGGCCTCCCACCATCATTATCCAGAAGGATAAAATGGAGAAGCCCAGAAAGAATGGTCAAGCCAGTAAGTTTCTTTTTTCTTTTTTCCTTCCTATTCTCTAAAATGGGGGTGTTAATACTACCTATAGTACAAAGCTTGAGAAGATTACATGAGATCAGCCATGTAAACACACTTAGCTGTGGGCCTGACACATAGCTAGTACTCAGTAAGGATTTTTTTAATTACTTTTTTTTTTTTTTATCGTGATCGAAAGAGAAATCCAGTCCTATGCTGTGTCTTTAAGAAAAAAAGAAAAAAAGGAAAACCCCCTCCAATTTACTTAAAAGAACATCAGCCATAATTATTGTAAGACCTATAGAATGCATTTTGATATTCTGTGAGAGGGAGATCCAACAAAGAAAAGATGGGAGAAGAAGCTGTCAGGTCTATTTATTTCTTTAATTTTTAATGTATGTTTTAATTGATTTTACTTATGAAAGTGAGTGTACTCATTATAGAAAAATTTGGGAAATGCAGGAAAAAATTAAAACATATTATCATCCTCCAAAGACAAAAGACTGGTGACATCTGGTGTAGTCATTCTTGATTTTCTATCTCTAGGTTATTAATAGGGTTGCCATACTCAGCTGTGCACGTTGTGCACTCTGACACCCCAGGAAGCACCATCCACATCAATTGCCACGTGATTGACACTCTAAGAGGTTGTGCAGTATTGCTGCACCACATATCACATATATCTATATACATGTGCATTTTCTTTTCTCATAAATGCAAAAACTATGCATATGATACTGCATTTTACTTAATGTGATAGTTTATTTTATAAGAACTGCATCAAAAACATTTTTTAGAGACCAAATAATATCCCTCTAAGTGGTTGTGTGATTTACTTAACTATTACATAGTTTTTAGAATTTCAGCACATTTCCACATTTCTACTATCAGTAATACCATTGTGATGAACATTTGTGTAGAAAGCTTTCTTCTATACTTTGGAATTTCTTTAGTACACATCACTATGATTAAGGGATAAAAAATCTTGTGTGGCTTATAAGATACATTACCAGATTGCTTTTTTAAAAGCATTGTGTCTATTTATATGCCTCCTTCCAAAGGGGTATGGAGGCTTCATATCAGTAAATCCCAGTGTTTTCTTAAAGTCAACACTTTAGCTTTTCCCTAATATTTTAAAGCAAATCTGGCTTGTCATCCTAGCATAAAGAGGGAAATTTGCTGAGGAAAATACTGCCAGGCATAGTACATCTGGCTTGAAAGTAAAGACCCAAAGGACTGAAAAATCCTGGTAAAAGGAATTTAATTCACTTGGCCAAGTTTCCTTCTATATTTGAAGGTCATACATTTGTAGCTATAAAGAGAAAAATAAATAAATAGCACATTTCCCCCCCAATGTTAGTATTATTAAGACTTATTTACCAACACAAGCCTATCTGTATTTGAGAAAGTTCTCTATGCTCTTTCAGAGCTTTAGGGACAAATGCCAGGAGAGATTGCAAAAGCAAGCATATGCCGGGGGTGCAGTTTATACTCTTGCTATTCAAAGTGTGGTCCAGAAACCAGAAGCACAGGCATCACCTAGGAACAGGTTAGAAATGCAAAATCTCAGGTCTGAGCCAGACATATAGAATCAGAATTTGCATATTAACAAGATCCCTGGGTGATTCATATGCACATTAAAGTTTGAGAAACTTGTTGTATGTCCAAGAGGAGTTAAACTCAAGTTGAGGAGCAACAAAAATACAATTTGAAAATCACTCTGGAATGTTGAAGTTCTCACTTTGTTCTGGGTCAGATGTCCCTGTTAGCTAATCCAGAGCATTAATATAATCATAGAAGCCCTTAGCACATTGTTTTCTTGTTTGTAGTTTTGTCTTGTATGCAATAACTTTTGAATGTTGTTGTTAAATAAGAGTACTATAAACTAAATACTGGTTTTGCAGTGAAATTAGATCCTTTTTTTTTTCTTTATTTCCAAAGGCTACTTGGGAAAAGAAAGCACAGTGGAAATTCTGGTGGTAAATCTCTTTATAGGACGAATATTTGCTTCCCAACTAAAACAGATCTGTCTTCAGACTTCCTTTCCTTTTGGTTACAACACAGTTAAATCTTATGCTTAATAACTAGCAAAATCAACTTTTGTTAATATTCTATTTCATATTTTTAACGTCTTATTTGACAGGTGTGGTTGAGTTACTGGCAAGCATCTAATTTATGTCAAATCTAATATTATTTTGCTAGAGTGGAAGTTTTCCCTGTCTTGTCTCAGTTCTAAGGTAATTTTTTTTCTTTTCTTTTTTAAAAGAGGATGAATTGTGAAAGCAAAGTTAAATAACATATGTTAGTAGTTGTTGTGAGAAGCAAAAGTATCACACTTATTTAAAAGCGCTTGAAAAATATGTGTATCCCAGAGATAATGTAAAAATGGCTGAACATCAACTAAACATTAAAGAAAAATTCCAAGTGCTATATTTTAACCAAAAGCAAAGTTTCTGAGTAATTTGAGAAGGGAGAAAAAAAGGAATGGAAGCTTTTGCAGAAGAGTATTTTTGCATAGGACCTGTTCAAATTTGTCACTTCATTTAATTCTATTACTATTTCCATAACCCTGAAGCCTCAGAAACACATGGAGTTCTTTTTGTCTGGATACCTCAGATGTGGTATCTAGTGTGGTGGCAGGCAGCAGCAGCATTGTTCAAATGAAAGATGAAGCATTTCAGGAAACCAAGGAAGGAATTAAACCATTAATTGAGCACCTAATAATTGCCATCAATGCCTAACCACATCATGGGCATCCCTGTGTCAGAACCCTCAATACTGTGTATTGTGTATTATTTCCATTTTCACAGATCAAATGATTGATGACTAGAGAAGTAAGTTATTATAAACTTACACATTGTAAAGGGGAGAATCTAGAATTAGAAAAACATTTGCTTGATTCCAAAGTTCATGTTTCCCTATAGTGCTACAGAAATGATCCATCTCTAACATCAAATGTCTCTGGCATTTCTGTTGTTAACTTGGAGTGTATTTATTATATTGAGATAGGAATAAATACCAGGGCAGGGGATTCATTCTTGGGCTTATCTCTTTTGAAAAATCCTCAGACTCCTGTGGGATCAATGTTCACAGACTGCTAGGGACACCAGAAAGCCTTCAGCTCTACCTTAGCTTAAGCAAAGTATATTATTCATGATTTTATTTTATTTTATTTTTTGTTGAACTGGTTTTACATTTCTGTGGAAGCCTCCTGTCAATTTTTACTTCTATCTGCTCACTAAAATGGGCTATTGCAAGTATTCACTGCCTGGGTTCCCATTGCCAAAATCTGATTTTGGAGGATGGCTTTTGTAGCCATTGTAGTTTAGGATTTGGTGGACCAGAGGGTACTGGGATTCCTAAGAGCTGTTGCAGAAGTATTAAGGGCCTGCTCTTCCATTTGTTAGTGCTTGGGAATTTGGCGCTCAGTAAGCAGCACCTACGTAGACCCTTACAGACAGAGGTTCGGTGGTGTTAAGGCATGATTTATTTACAGCTTTACAGATTTGGGATTGCATCAAGAAATCTTCCCATTGCCAAGATAACCCTCCCCAAGGACCATTCTCAGCTAGGAAATATTTGTTTTCAAGCCATTAGAACCTACTTGAATCTAAAGGGATAAACATGTACTTGGTCAACTAGTTCTGCTACCTTTTCTAAAGTCATCAAAACATTTCCAAAGTGTGATTATCCAACAAGTCATCCAAACGAGGTCAATGTTCGGCTTCTTTGCTTGAATTTAAACTGAGGTTGTCCTGAGATTAAATTTACTCAACTTCAGACTATGGTTTGTGTAAATGCCTTTCAAACACCAGAAAATACACCCTCTGCACTTCTGAACCATCTCAAGTAGGCAGTCCTATTCCAGAGAATGAGATCAGTCTGTGCCTCCTTTACACATGGAGGAATCCAAACTTAGGTGAGATTGAGATCCTGGGGGTCAGGAATATGCCTCAGAAACTCCCAGGGATCAGTGGAAGAGCCAGTCTCAATTTCATAGATACTTTCCTAGTTTCTTTCAGCTCTGATTTATATTCCCTTGAATAGTTCTGATGTAATTAATGGCTAACCTTGGCCAAATTATTTAATTTCTCTTAAGCCTTCGTTTTGTCATTAGTAAAAGAGGCATAATAATTGTAGGACCTCATAAATTTATCATCCTGATTAAATGAGGTAATCTATGTAAAATGCTTAGCTCAGTGCTTGAAACCAACTAAGCAGCTGAGAGACATTAGCTGTTATCTTCGTCTTGGATACTGTTGGTCATGCTAAGGTGAAGAACACACTTTTTGTCGTTGTCATTTAATTTCAGTGAAGTTAAACTATTCCCAGCTTGTCCCTAGGACTGAAGTTTGGTTCACACATGTAGCTAAATGTCAGTATCACTAGGATACTCAGAATATACATTCCTTGCCTTAGCCTGCCTGACCCAGTCCTTCTGAGGTTCTGTAAAAACAAACAAACAAACAAACAAACCCCTAAGAATCTGGATTTTTAACTTTAAAAATGATCAGGATGGACAATAGCTTCTCTAGAAGGGAGGAAGCATGTGTTCATCACTGTTCTCTCTGTGCAGCCAGAAATTCAGGTAGGAACAAGGACAAGATAAGTTTGAGTATTACCTTTCCCATTTTCTACTTAAAATTGGTGATTGTTTTACCCAAAAGTACTCAAGTGGGCATAACTTCTCACTTCCCTGAAGCAGCCTGGTTCTTATTATAGCCCCAGAGGCAACACCCCAGATCCTAAGATTGTGAAAGTGGACTGGGTCCAGGGTCAGGCCGATTTCTGGGACAAAAATCAAAGTCAAAGCCCAGTTACCTACAAATGCTAGAGAGGAACGATTTTGGGATTTCTTTCCTTGTAATTCTTGATGGTCTTCTCTATCAAGAACAAATCTTACTTTGCATCTGGAAAATGGGGGTAAACAAGAGTCCTCACTCATCAGGCTAGTTTAAGGCCTGGATGAGTCAAGCACCCACTATTCCAGCTCTAAGGACCTCTCAGTCAGCCTTAAGTCATTTTAAAATGACAAACGTTCCCTAAAATGGTTGTGGCCTGCATTTTGGTTAATCAATTGATATAAACATTATGTATTGTTTTTGATGCAAATAACTTACAACATCGCCATGTTTATTTATTTTGGTTTAGTTTGTGCTCTGCATTCCCAGGAAGCCCCATAGCCAAGTATTCTACTTTACCGATCCATCCCGCTCTTCCCAGAGGCTCTCTCTTCCCTTCTCTCCAGCCCCATCTCTCTTGTTTGTCTTTTCAATCTTCTTAAGCCTTGGGACCCTCTTCCCCTGCCACGGCCTCACCCCAACCCTCCCTGGTTCCCTTTCACTATGGTCAAATGACAGTTTGGCTGGTCTTCAAGTCCCACAAGAGTGGCCTCTGGTCTCCTGACTAGAGAACTGGGGGAAGGGGTACGAGACTCTGCACCCCAAAGGGGCTCTTTCTACAAAGTCAGCTGAGCCTTCAGGGTTTAGGGAACGATGCTTTTTCCAGGTGTTAAACTTTGACTTTTTCTCATAAGGGTTGATATTCTTTTTTCTTTTGCCATTGCCTTCAAAGTGCTGTGACCGTTCTCTCTCTGGCCTTGGAGTTGTCTTAGTTATTAATTCAGAAATTATAAATTTCTTGATCACCTGTTGTGGCAAGAACATAACTTATTTTGCATCTGTCTCCCTTCCTCCTCGGGGACACCATATGTCCATTTCTGGCTTCTACCCTCTTTTATAAACACAAAAGTGGAAAGGTTTGGCTTTATTCAGTAAGTATCCTTTATGTCAGTAAATTATATATGTCCCTCTGTGGCAATCTCCGTCGCCTCTCCTTAACTCATATATCTTCCATACTTGAAGTGTCTCATTTGTTCTAACCATTTACGCAACAGTGCTTTTAATTAACACCTGTACTCTTTTAAAAATACATGTATAGTCCATAATCTATCTTGATCTCCTTCGTGTTGAACCTACAAACATTAAGCATTCTTTCTCCTTTACCTGCTATCAATAGGTGATTTGTATATTGTTATAGGAAAGTTCATTGCATCACATCCGTTCTCTATCCAAACAAACCCATGACATTGCATATGTTTAAGTTGCCAGACAAAAAAAGACAAATACTGCATGGCATCACTTATAGGCAGATTATTAAAAATAAAAATAAAATAAAATAAAAAATAAAACTCCTAGAAATAGTAGAAAAGTGGCTGCCAGGGGTTGGGGAGTGGAATAGAAGGGAGAGGTCAATAAAAGGGTAAAAACTGCCAGTTACAGAATGAAAAAGGTCTGAGGATCTAGTGTAAAATGTGGGGACTATAGTTGATAACACTGTTATATACCAGCAATTTGGTAAGAGAATAGAACTTAATTGTTTTTAGCAACCCCCCTGTCGCCTTACTCCCCACCCTTGGAAAAAAAAGAAAGGAAAAAGGACAAATATGTGACGTGATGAATGTGTTAATTAACTAGCTGGCTTCCGCAATGTATGCATGTATCAAATCACCCTCACACACACTTTAAATACCTCACAATTTTATTTGTCAATTATACGTCAGCAAAGCTAAAACATTACACATGGTTCTCATTTGTGTGTCACAGATTTCTCTTGCTCTGCATTGCTGAGACTAGAACACTTGGAAGTGGAACAGGAGGAGGAGCAGTGTGTGCTGTAGAAGGGAAATGAGGAGAAGGCCTCATGGAAACCAGGGTGAGCTCTGGTCCCTCCTCCCAGGTACTCCTCTACACTAGCTTGAGCTTGTAGCCACTCATGCCCCATAGATGATGCTGCTTGAAGGGGAGCATGTTCACTTCTGAGCAGGGTAAGCACAAGGGCCAGTGATGGAAGGAAACTCCATTTGGAGTGGGCCTTGAAGACTGCCCAGACTTTGCTGGCTGAGGTCAAGTGGGAGGAGGCCTTAAGGGAAAACACGTTTTTCAATGGAAATGCTCTCTGGGGAATGCCCCTCAATGACAGGGTCATTTCTACATTTGCTGTCTGGGCTATGGCCATAATTTTGTAGATCAGAAATTCCTTGCCTTTTGTGAGCAGTGGATGGACAGCGTCATCTATGGCAGAGAGCGAAAAAGGTCACTTGAAATCAATGTAGGTCACTTGCAATCAGTGTAGCAATTGGATTTCTTTTTGGTATTCCTAGTGTTAATTAAACTGGGTAACATCTTTTATCTGTGAAAATAGAAGGGCATTCAGGTTCGGAAGGAAGTCATCTCCCAAAAAAGAACACTGAGTTCCGGAAATGGAAAAGGAGGTGAGGAGAACCAGCCTCTGTGGGCCAGGTCCTGTGCAAGGACTTCTCTATGGTTCATGGTCCTTCCCTGAGCTGTGGTGGGAGCATTCTCTCACAGGTGAGAAAACCGGCTCCAGGAAGCGTCATGACATCAGCTCAACCTACACCCAGGGACACAGCAAAGCCAGGGCCAGAGCACATGTGTCCTGTTCTTTTTTTTTCCAGCAGCCTTCCCATCATACCAAGGGGGGGGGGGCAGGGAAGTCCAGCTTTATGCTAAGCTGGTCACAAGTTGGTATTTTCAGATTCTACAACCAATGCATTAGTAAATTCGTTCCAAGTGGATATTGTCTTGATTTTGAATACAGTGAGAAAGGTCTAATTATTTTGAGGCGAGTGGAAAAGAGGAATTACGAGCTGCTCTCAGAGTTCAGGAGAGCCCTCAGTAACTTCTACTTGTTGAAACTCCAGGTATATTAAAACATGAAGATGTGCCGGAAGAGTGTCATAAATACCGTGGTATGTTCTACTTGCTGACATGTAGCAGCTTAGTAATTTCAGAAACCAAACCGAAGTATGTTATGCTGTTTACAAGTTAGCTCAGAAACTTGTGACAATATTGACTTTATATGTCCCAGAGGAGGTACATGTAGTCTGTTCATGGGATGAGTTTTAAAGAAAATCTTTCAATTTGGTCATTGTATCTCAGTGACTAAGTAAATAAGTACATTTGGAGATAAAATAAAAGTCTAAATTAGAGGCCTAGACTAAATGACCCTCCCTGCCGCTCAGTGATAGGCCCCATTATCAGCCTTCTTTCAAGGCCCTGCCCTGTTTAGGAAACCCCCAAATCCCAACTGGCCACTCTGTGTGCAAGTGGGCGCCAGCTGGGACCACGTGGTTTGACATTTGCTGGAGTCGCTGGCATCACACTGAGTTCACTCGGCTGTTATCTCTTCTGCTTTCAGTCTCCTTCCCAGGTCGCACTATCACACCTCTGCATAATTCTCGGTGACCCAAATGTCCTTGCTCTGCTATCAGCAGATTGATTGCCCTCTCTCTGGTATCTCTTACTGCAAAGCAGTACTGATAGGAAAGAAAAAGAAAGAGCATAGCAGGACCGAGGGGACGCCCCTGGAGCCGGCAGCTTGCCAGGCAGCTTGGCTGCCTCTGGCTCACAGGCTCCTCCTTCCCCTGCAGGCCTGGTTCTGGCCCATGGAAGCCCCTCACCTCCCACTGCCCCTGAGCTGTGGACAGGCGGCCATGCAGGTGGCCCCCAACACCAAAGCCAGGGTTCTCCTGGACTCACTCCGGGAGGCAGGTGCTTCTGTTGCTTGGGGCAGGCAGGAGATCTGAAATATTAGTTCCTTCCAGGGAGAGCTGATGGGATCAAGCACCCTCCCCTCAACAGGTTGCTGTGCAGGAATTCCAGAACTGCATCCCAACACACCCCTTGGGATGCCATAAAAGCACAGCAGACTCCTCTCCCCATCCCAACCTGGAGCTCAGTGGAACGAAGCGAGCAAGATAAAGCCCGGGTCCCTTTCAGCAGTGGCGCACCATCTGCCCTCTATTTGTGACCAGAAAGCCCAAGCAAGTGGACGACAGAGTGCTAACCGTGTGTTAATGAACAGTTGCTGAAGATGAAAGCATTCAACCCTGCCCCTAATAACTCCCAGACCTGGGCTTTATGGGAATAAGCAGGCGCCCTCCCTGGCCACCAGCAAGACAGCCTTGGTGATATTCAGGAGGAGGTTTCAAAGTGGCCAGACATAGCTTGGCTCTTAGTATCTGCCTTTTCCATGGCCACCGGATGTGCTCAGTATCCCTAGGTGAACACTGGCAAATTTAGACACACTTGCCTCTTCTAGGCTCACAGGCAGCTCTGCTTGCTGAGTCCCAGGGTCCATGCATTTGCAGAGCCTGCATCTATGGCCAAGTCCCTGATTTCCTCCTGCCCTCCTCGGAAGCGGGCTGGCTGCAGGCCCCCTGCCATCAGCATACCTCAGCGCAGAGGGGCAGGAGGGGCGCGGGGCCGGGCCAGACTGCCCAGCCCAGCCCCCAGCACGCAGAGCCGTGCTGCAGCTTGTGGGCAGCCCTCCAGGCTGCCTTTGTCTTCAGCATGATTCTTGCACGCTCATCCTTACATGATGCACTAATGGGGTTGGAATGGGAGTTTGGCAGAAAGCAGTGGCATCTGTCATCTCTGCTTCACCAGAATCCAGCTTGGAACCAGGCCCCTGGTTGTGTGTTTCCTCCCGTTGGCTGCCCAGGTTATTGATGGCTCTGTTCTGTGGCACTGGGTGGGTTAAGCTTGGTGGCTCCCCAGGCTCTGCTTTTGAGTCAGTCTCTGCTAGGCAACCTCAGTCCCTCAGCAGTACAAAGCAGATTGTAGCATTTGTAGGAGAAAAGGAAAACCACCCTAAAGGCTAGCCACCCAAAGCAGACAGTGCAAAGAGCAAAGGTAGATAGATATTGTAGCAGCTAGACATTTAGATTTTGCAGAGGATTAGGGACCCCTCCTCCCCACACCACAAACCAAAAAGACCCTAGGAGAAGAGCCTTCACCTCTGTTGGTGTTGAACATTGATCTGTACAACTCAAGAAGGCAAAACTTGTTTGCTCTGAAGTATTCTACATCACAACCCAACATCACCCTACCTGTCTACTGCTATCACCCGCCACAGGGCTGGTCTCTCCAATTCTAATCCATCCTGAACACTGCAGATAGATGGTTTCCCTAATCCTGTCATGCAAATCTGATTCATCTAGGGCCCCTACCACACATGCAAGCACACATGTGTGCTTAAGGCCTTTTGATAAAATCTCATCAACCATAGGATGGGGTTCAAATGCCTTAATTTTAGTTAACAAAGTCATTCCTCATCTGGCCATTGACTTATGTGCCTCGGCTTTGCTCACTTTCTCTCTCAGTTGGGCCCAGCTGTTTTTTGGTTTTTGGGTCCCCGCTCCCTTAGATGAACTGAACTCTTTCTGTTCGTGTACATACGCCTGGGCTTCTGTTTGCTTTTCTGTATTTCTGGGATGCTTCCTCCTTCTCTTCATCTGATCACTGCTATTTATCCTCTGGATTCTAAGCACCACATCCCATGTAAATCCCTCTGTTCTATGCTTTCACAATACCAGGCGCCCTTATCATGACATCTCAGTCTGCTGTGATTACTGTTACTGTTACAACACTCTTGCCTGCAAGGAGAGCTGTGAGCTGTGGGTCAGTATCCACCTTGTTGCCACTGTATCCCCAGTGCCTGGCTTGGTGCCTGACAAACCATGGGTCACTATCAAGGTTGGTTGGTTGGTGGGCTGAATGAAAGAATGAACAATGGATGGGTCTTCATTTCCCATTTGTACAGGGAGCAACGTGGAGGAAAGTGTTGTTCCACAGAATCCTTTAAATGCTTTTACCCTTTTTCCTTCTTTTCTACTTAAAGTTCCCCTTTCTATGACAACATAAACAGCTGTCTGGGTGTTCCTCCAACCATGGAGCAGAATTATGCCCAGACTGCTGGTAGACTGGTTATCCATCAACCTCCTCATTCTCTGGGGATGAGGATTGGGGCAGATAGCACACTGGCCATTCAGAGGTGACTGACTCTAGACACGTGTGAAATAAGTTAAGGAAAATTATGGGAGTCGAGACCATGAAATTTTGCTTTCAAGTCTCACCTTCAAAATGGTGGCAATGGAGGTAACTTTTTAATCTTGCACAATCCTGTATTTCTTAGGCTGATAAGTCTATTTAAATGTTTAAATGATATGTATCATCTGAGGCACAGCCCAATTAAACTGCCACCACAACCTGGAAACATACCCTCTTCATTTTTTGGAAATAGTGGCAGCCACTTCAAAACATGGAAGGAAACATTATCTGAATTTGTTCAGTTCGGGTTTGATGCAACATTAATTTGAAGGAAACAGATGCTGTTGGAGATAAATTAGTTCAATTTCTGTCTGTTTCAGTTCTAGACCAAACTGGAGCAGGACCCACGTTGACCGTCTTCTTTCCTCTGGCAGAAGTAGTTGTCCCCCTCCCTCCTGTCTTTGTACCTGACTCCCACCTCCCCACCTCTGAGGAGTTTTCTCAACCTCTGCCTGTCCATGCTAGTCTCTCCCTACAAGGGTGATAAACCCGACATTACCTTCAAAAATAATCTTTAAACTTTCTCTTCCTTCTCATCTTTGTTACCTTTATTATTATAGTCAGGGCTTGTTACCTCAATTTCCTTACTCTTTACTGCGGACCTAATTGTGTCCCTCCCACCCTGGATTTATATCTCGGCAGCCCTACCACCCCCTCCCCCCACACCACCAGTGTGTATTTGGAGATGGGGCTTTTAGGAGGTAATTGAGATCAAACTAAGGCATCAGGGTGGAGCCCAAATCTGATAGGGTTGGTGGCCTTATATGAAGAGGAACAAACCCTTTATACACACACACACACACACACACACACACACACACCCCAAGGAGAGGCCACATGAGGACACAGCAAGCAAGTAGCTCTCTGCAAACCAAGAAGAGAGCTCTCACCAGAAGGTGAAGCCTTCTGGATCTTGGTCATGGACTTTCCGCCTCCAGAGCTGTGAGGAAATACATTTCTGTTATTGTTTAAGCGCCTGAGTCTATGGCACTTGTGAGGGCAGCTTGAGCAGACTAATAACAGTCCTCAGCCTATTTGGGTCTGGTTCTTGTGCAGCCACACTGTGGAGATAGTTCTTGATGATGGCCCAAGGCCAGGACCCAGTTTCAGGCCTCTTCCCCCTTGATCCATGCATTGGAGAACAATGGCCAACACTTGAAGCTTTGTATTGCTTCTCCAACTCTTCTGCGAGCACTCCTCTTTCTCCTTAAGTAGCTCTTCCTCCCATTCCTCCCCTCTAGTAAATGCTGACATTTTACCAGCATCCTAGTCTTTGTCTCATTATTCTGTAATGTCCCCTGGAAGTGTGGCATTTTAGACTCTTATACTCTCTCATAGCATCGGCTCCATGTTTCCAGACCAAATATTTCTCTGGAAGCACAGCCTGATTTCCTTTAGCCTAATGAGAATCTTTGCATCCCCACCTGTACTTTATCAGACACCTGGGATTTGCTACCTCCCTAGTCATCTTCCCCTGTGTGCTGATGGATTCTCTTATACTCCTTACCCCAAGTAATAGCCTTACCACTCAATTCAGCATCACTCATTCTCTCAATTCAGAAAACCTAGAATTGCAATGGCTTCTTCCTTCTTGTTTCCTTTCTACATCTTTTCCAATTCAAAAGACTCTCAATTCAGCCTTGATGTCGTCCCCACATTAGGATCTGTCCCTTTGAATAAATGCTATTTGGAATGCCTTATTCAGGCTCTATATCACTTCTTGACAAGAGTCTCATAACCGGTGGTAAACATCAGTTTATTATCCTCATCAAAAACAGACTTTCAGGCTGAAAAATAAAAGAATTATTTTCTCTTTACTCATAGACTCCACCTGACTGCTTAGCTGTGTACTAAAGAGTGTTTCCCAAAATTCATTCCTCGGAATAATAACTGTAATTTTTCTTTGAGAAGCTAGTAGGTGTTTTATAAGCAAAAGGAGGGTATAAGTGTTGGAAAGTCAAATCTATGTGGGAAATACTAGATGGAAGAAATTTAGTTTTTGTTTGTTTTTTCCTGAAGAATGTCTTAGAAACTGGTAATGTGCATTGCGACTCTCTAAAAGGACATTGTATGGTCCACAGTCCTTTATCCAAACAGAATGGGGCTGGATGTGTTTGAAATTTGGGATTTTTAGATGTTCTGTACCTTTCTAAATATTACATAGCACTTATCAGCACTAACCTGATTATTTCTATGCCAAAGCATATGGATATTTACATTAAATGAGATAAATCAAGACTATAAATAGCCTCACATCAGTTCAGGTAAGGTCTTGCAGCCCGATGAATTACAAAACATGTTTAGTTTTCTGAGCTGTTTGGATTTCAGAATCGCGTATGAGGGATTGTAAACCAGCAATGTGCTGAATTTCTCAAACATATTTGTCTGCTAAACCTTTTTTTCCCAAAAGCATCACTCAGGAATTCTGTACTGTGGTACACATTTTTGAAAACGTAGACATATAGGCAACCTCTGCCCCGCCCCATTGTAATTTTATTCTTCTCCAAAGAACTTTAACATTTATCACTTGGTATTTCTTGGTGTTCTGCTTTGATCCTCCTTCCCACCTGGCAAATGTCTACTCATCCATCAAATTCAAGTTCAGACGTCAGCTTGCACTCCTGTTATGGCTATTATCACATTGCATGTTAAGTATCTCTTTACTTCTGTGTCAAGAGAGCTACTTGTCAAGGGGCCATTTCTTTTTTCATTACTGAATGCTTACTGCTTAAAATAGTGTCTGGTCAATAGTAGATATTCAAGAAATAATGAAAGGGTGAAAATTAATATCCCACTGTGATTACGCTGAAGCTGCTGAAGATTCACCAGACTGCAAACTGAGAGTGGCTAGCAAATTAATGCCAGAATCTGGGCATAGTTCCTCATCATTAAGGTCAAAGGAAGTGGGTTGAGAAATAATCTGGATTACCAGCATTTTGCATGTGGTGCCCTTTGATTTAGCAATCCCATTAAAAAAAAATCTTCCCAAAGGAGATACTCACAAGTATGTAAGATGTACGTACAAGGAGATGTCATCACAGTAATGTTTACAGTAATGAAAGGTGGATGAAATTTAGTTGCTTATCAATAGGAAACTGGTTAAATATACTATGAAAAACCCCACACAATAGATTACTACATGGCTCTTAAGATTTTGTGCGTGTGTGTGTGTGTATCTGTCTGTACACTATCTTAAAAAATCTCTTTGGCATATTGTTGGAAAAAAACAGCTTGTAAAACAGCATGTATATTTTGATCCCATTTATGTGCAAATTATATACATATATGGTCATACATATATATCCATATATTATAGAGCAAGCCTTGGAAGGGTGTCCATCAAATCTTTGACAGTAGCTGACTCTTAGTGGTTAGAATCTTGGGACTTTTATTTTTTTTTCTTTCTGTATTTTTAAATTTTCTAAAAACTGCCATATTTTATCTTTGTAAGTAGTAAAACAGTAAAAAAATGCTTTAAAGTCAACATATAGTTATTTATGATTCTAAGTCAGTTCTCGAACTTGGAAGCAAGTGATTTACTTATAGTAATCTGTATATATGACTGTTAAGAGAGGATTTGGGGAAGTTTCTTAATGAATCTTCACAAAAATTCCTAGGAGGTCAGTCTTAATTATCTCAAAAGAGACCAGTGAGAGAACAGTGGCTGTGATTTGGTCTGGAGGACCTCAAACTTTGTCCTTTTCACTTTCTGCATGTGGGGAATCCGCATTTTGACAGTCCTTTGCAATAGGTGTCATTTCTCCTGGATTCTAGCTAAAGACCCCCCTCTTAGAATGTCATTCATTGCTTTGATTTAGGTTTGGCCACATATTTATCAAACTGGCTATTTTATCACTTTGGGGTTGGGCCTGTTGGCAGCTCTGGATATTCCAGAGCAGGTGAACCTCCCACGCAGACCATATAGCCTGTCCGTGTGCACCTGCAGTGTGCCCCCAGCACATGGACTGTGAGCATGCCCACACGTGTATCCCACACCTGCCATTGTCCCCATCACCAGTGGCCCAGCTTCGTGTCCCTTCTACCACTCTTCTCTTCTGCCCCTTCCTCCCTCTTCCTGACCTCCATGTGCAGGATGAGGAAGAGGGGACAGGGAGAGGTCTAGCTTCTGCAGGCACCTCCTGCCCATTTGCCACACATATAAGTTCCAAAAGCCCAGCCAGTATCTTACTGGCTTGTAATTTTGCTTACATACAACTTGCCTGGTTTCTGAAGTAATTCAACTCTCTTGGAGAAGGCAGAGATCAACACAGCTCTGCACCAGTGCACCTGTGCTCCAGCGGGGCCTGACCGTACTCCCTGTCTTAGGTTATTATCTAAAGCATTCAGAGTCCTCTGTACCTATATGGGGATAATAGAGCCCATGCTCTTGCAGCTGCGAAGGGTTACTCCAACATTTCTACAGTCTTTCTAAAGAGTGCAATAAAGGACCCACTTAGGACTATTTAAAGCACAGGTGAAAAATCACTCCAAGGAATTGCAGCGTATTGTACACTTTGTTTTACCTGTTTTAGGACCAGAGTTTGGCTTATTTGACTCTGTGTGGCAGTTAACAAATGGCCAGAATGCCAGTGTCACTCTGAGAGGTCTGTCAGACTTCTGGGTCCGTTGGACAGGATGCAAACTATTATTCTTGAAATCTCTTCCTACTTGCCTTCTATAAATTTGAAAATTTTGAAGTGCTGTACTAATTTTTTCTCTTAGGGACCTGTGAAAACCCTTATGTTCATTGTTTTTAATAAGTTGCCTAGAATTGAACACACTGTAGAGGGTTTTTTTTCAGGTAACACTTCCTAATGACTTCATCACCCTTTAAATTGCAACTCAGATTGTTTCAAGACCAAGAGAAATTACATTATCAAAATATAACCAGATGATGTTACATTCATTTTGCATATCATGTATGCAATTTTCATGTCAAGACCTGAGCCTAATCCTAACTGTGCTTTAAAATACATCTGGCTAGCAGTCCCTGATACTACTCCTACCAATACCTCACTGCTATAGCACTGAAGCTCCAAAATAGCCCCAGAAGAGCTAAGCATGGCTGGTAACTTAGTGCCAAAATCTGGGCATACTTCCCCATTGGTCACATCAAAGGAATCAGGTTGACCAAAAAAAGAAAAAAAAGAAAAGTAAAAAAGGAATAGATTGCCTGTGTTTTTGTGTAATGAAACAGAACAGTTCTACCTTCCAGAATAATGTAAGCAAAAAATTTTATCCATTACCATCTAACTCAGAGACCCAGGCTCAGTAAAAGCCAGTAATGAGGACAACTCCAAGGAGTTCCTTAGAGAGATAGTGTTCTGTTTCTGTCTCTCAATATCTCCTTTATCTACTATTCTTTATTCATACACAAAAAAATAATTTGATGGGCATGGACTTTTCAGAAAATAGAAACAAAATAATGTGATGATGTTAATTTTGGGGAAAATTGTTTTAGTTAATGAATACAGAATGATGACTGCTGTTCTATTTTGCTGAGTGTAATTCAGTCATGAAGATGTGTGCATTAAAATGTAATAACAAATATTTAAAAGAACACATTGGTCGTATTCATAATTGCTAATTATGTTCTAACAGATTTCTCAGCCTTTGAAAAATCATCTAAGAAAGTCTGACTACTGTTAACTAATAAATTTGAATGAACATTGCAGAAACTTTCCCTTTTTTTTTTCAGTTCCCCACGAAATATTTATAAAAGTTCATCATATATTAAGCCACAAAGGAAAAAGAACCTGACTATTTGCTAAACACTAGAATATTTGCATATTCCTCTGAGTATAATGCAATAACACTAATATTTAGTAATACAAGTTTAAGCAGTCAAAACCAACAAAAATCTAACCACTTTAAAAGGAAAACTGTCTTAAAATCCATTGTTCAAAGAAAAATTAAAATAGTAATTTTAGTTTTTTCTGAAAGAAGACAATGCTTGGCACACGGTAGATTATAAATGAATGAATGATGACTATTTAGAAACATAATGAAAAATTTTTAAATCTTGTAACACAGTGGGCCCAAGTTTATGGCCTTAATTATGCTTACTTACACATGAAAGAATATAAATAAATGAGCTAAGAAGTCATCCCAGAAGATGGAGAAATGACAAGAAATCAAACAAATCAAGGGAAAATAATAAAAGCAAAAAAAAATCAATACATCTGTGGGATAAAGGGAAGAAGAAAGGGACAGGCTTTTAACAGCTTTAAGAAAAAAAAAAAACAACAACAAGTAAGATATGAGAGAAAAAAACTGGAGCCAATATAGGCCGTAGGAGCAAAAGACAGTATTTTAGAAAATACAGAAAATAATATGATATATCTAAGTGTGCTCACAAATTTGAGAACTTTAGTAGAATGGATGATTTATTTTTAAAAAAAAGCATAAGTGGGGAAAATTGACTCATAAATAATTAGAAAACCAGAATATATGGAATACCTAGTGAAAAAAAATGAAAGATATCAAATAATTATTTCCACAAAAGGCTCCAGGACTTGTAGATCAAGTTTTCAAGGGGCAGGCTTAACAAATTGCTCCAGAACATAGAGTTTGAAAACTGTCCAGATCATTTTATAAACTAAAGGAAAAACAAAACCTGACAGAAACAGCAGAAGAAAATTATAGATGATAAAATATTAGCAAATCAAATTGGACTTTATCTAGTAGAAGAGAAATCTGCTTCCACCAAGAGTGTTAAATACAGGATTGGATGGAAGCTAAATAAACATAAGGACCTCTCTTGTATAATACAGCATAGCAAAGATCCAGTTACAAGAGCCACACTTATAATCTCAGCAGATACTTTAATGACATTTAATAAAACTAAGTATCCATTACAGATTGGGGGAAAAAAATAGCAACTAGGATGAGAAAAATACTTGCCTCATGTGATAGAGAACATCCATATTAAATGCCAGCATATTTTCAGTGAAATACTGGGAACACTCCTTTTAAAATAGAAGAGATGGAGTTCAGGATGTCTGCTATCCCCATTATTATTTAACTTTTTTTTTTTTTTTTAATCTGGCCATCAAGGCAGGACACAAAACAGGAGGAAAATAAAGGCACGATTTTTAATAATATACCTGAAAATCTCAGATACGTTACTGCAAAATTCTGAAATGTTTACGAAAGCAGCTGGGGTTTAAGAAAACACTAGGAAAAAGACCATTTCTTTCTTACAGATCAACAGTCACTAAGTGGACAGGTGGTAAGTATGTAATGCAACAAAAGCAATAACTTCGATGAGAAGTGTGAAGCTACCTAGATACACGAATTGTAGAATTTACGTACTCTGAATATCTTGTTCCAAAATTAATATATGGGTTTAACTCAAACCCAAAAACAGTTCCATTATTTTTACTTGGCATGTTGATTCTCAAGATTCATCTGAAAGGACAAATACAGTGCTCACTTCGGCAGCACAAATACTGAAAGGACAAATACACGAGAATGATGTCTATGAAAATGTTTAAAAAGAGAAATGGGAATAGTGTTTGTAGATATTAAAAGTGTGCTGCAGAGGTGTGATCACGAAAATGTTGAATGGGAAGGAGTAATGCTAAATGAATGAAAACAGAATCTAGAACTCACTAATAAAAATATAAGTTTAATATATACTAAAGGACACAACAGAATTTAATGAGAAAATAAAGTGGATTAGATAGCAAATGGGATTGAGAAAAAGTAAAATTAAAAAAATAAAAAACAAGATCAAGTGAGATGTCACCTAATGTCACACACCAACATTAAGTCTTAAAGAATTAGTGGTTAAATTTCCATATTAAAATATAGATGCTGAAGAAACTACAAGAGAACACTTGAGTGATTGTAGAATGGGCGAGAGATTTTTTTAAAGTGAAAAGTCATGGAAGAAATAATAAGTCATATACATTTCACTAAAAAATTAAAACCTTAATGCTTGTCTATCACATAAAAAATTATTATGAGAAAAGCATTTGTAAATAGAAAATAGAGCAAAGGCCATAAACAAGTGCCAGATTTATTTAAGATTTTATTTATTTATTCATGAAAGGCACAAAGAGAAAGGCAGAGACATAGGCAGAGGGAGAAGCAGGCTCCCTCCGGGGAGCCCATGCAGGACTGGATCCCAGTCGATCCTGGGACCCCGGGACCATGACCTGAGCTGAAGGCAGACACTCAACCCCTGAGCCACTCAGGTGCCCAAGTGCCAGAATATATTAACAGATTTTTAAAAAGAATCTTTTAAACTCCATAATAAAGAAATACAAAGAGGAAGGATAATAATTAGGTTTACCAAATTATTACTGATTTAAAAATAATAATAGTCAATATTTATCAGTTTATCAAATTTAAACATTATTATAAACAATCATAATTCTTTTCTCCATATTCCTTTCTCTCTTCGATAACGTAGAAAATCAATGACTGCACTAACAACGAAACATTAACTGTAGTTATCTCTGTGTAGTGGGGTTATTTTTGTTTTCTTTTTAATGATTTTTTGGGTTTTAGATTTTATGCTATATGTACACATACATAAATATATGGAAGGAACAGAGGCAGAGATCTCCGAACCAATCTGTAGATAGATACATACATACATGCATTCTAAAATGACGTACACAGGTGAAACAAATTCAGCTTGGGCCCTGGGGGGCAATTCTGTTACCTGTAGAATAAGGAGATTTGACAAGATTCCAAACATCTTTGGTTAAGTAAAATATCAAATCAGCATTGTTTTCTGCTTGTATATGTATATATCTCTTTACATACAGATACATACACATGCGTATGACTCAAATACACACATGTGTACATACCAATGTTTATATATATATAAATATATATACACACAAAAAAGAAATTGCACTGGTTTTAAAGGTCAAACTAGAAGTGGACTAATTAACATCAATGCTGACAATGCGCCTAAAAGAAAATCCTACCTTTAAAGAGCTGCACACAACAGGAGATGGACTCTGAGCAGAATGACAACGGTTCCTCACGCAAATTCTAGAATACAGTGACCATCCAATGCATTCATGACAACAAATGAATTAAAATTTAGGAATTATTAAACAAAATACCCACTATGACTACTAAATAAAATAGTCCCAAAGTTTTTTCCTAACTAATTCTTTTGTGTTCAGAACTGACACCCCTAATGGCTCAAAACTACAGAAGTACAGAGATACAGTAGTCTGGGGCCCCACTGTCTGTACTGGTAAATTAACCTTAAAAGAACCAGCAGAGAAATGCCTTCAGGTTTTGCCTATATAATCCTAATGCTCATTCAATTACCTGTTTCACAAAAACGTGAGACTAAGGTGAGGGGCCAAGAGACAAGAAGGGGAAGATAGCGTGATCACCATTCCGCTATTCAATTGCCTAATTCTCATGACTCTCAAAGTATGTTTGCAATTAAGCCCTGTTTGCTGCATGAACTATTAATCTCAACAAATGTATTTTTAAAATACACACATATAATCTGTGTGTGTATATATGTCTTTATGAAATTGAGTGTGTGTGTGTGTATGTACACCAGTCCAAATCCATATGACAACATCTTGTCTTTTTGGCCATGCTAGGTGTGTCTGTATATTGCTTACGATATGGCCCCAGCCGGTGTTAATGCAGTACGCATACAGCACCTGGACAGTTGTCAGGGGCAGTAGGTACACATCATGAACAAAAACATTCCATATTGAGTCACATGCCTTAAAAAAAAAAAAAAAACTAGATTTCTGCCGCAGTGTTGTGCCACTTGTAATTATAAAGTGCCAACTGTACTTAGTTTCTGTGCATTCTTGCTGCCGGGCTCCATGTAATGCCATGCTGCACGTTCTATATTTTGTGTTCCAAATTCCTCGTTCTGATTTGGAGTTCCAAGTCATGAATTCTGGATGTGCTGCATGCACAATAAATGTTGTACATTTTACTATCTTGCTTTTTGTTGTTTTTTTTTTTAAGTGAGCTTCAGCTAAAAGAACAAGCTAATTTGTATGAAAACAGATCACTTAGCACAGTAAAATTAAGTAAAGCTATAATATCAAAAGATAGTTTTTTCTCCTCTCCCTTGCTTTTGTTCATGGTCCCTGGAGGTGAATTTTCTACTGAGGCTTAGCTAAATTCTTTCTCCCCTGCGCACCCCCCCCCCAGCATCCTCCCCATGTTAGACCTCTACACTAGTATCAGAGGTTGAAAATGACTCTTATTTTTTTTTCAGTTAAAAAGGAGTCTGGTTGAGCACAAAGAACAGTCTCTAATCTTTGTGCCATGACCAGATTATACCTCCTCTATTAAGGTCACCTACTAAACAGAATTTAAATAATGGTTCTACTGGGACCCACCCTTATATCCCCCAAACAATCCAGTGATGTTTCCAAGTAAATGTTACTTGCTGGTGATGCCAATAATTGACCATACAAGTATAGTTAAGGTTAAAGTACCCAGGCTAAGTCTTATAAAAGGAAGAAAACCCCTTCATTTGAGCTGGCTCCTCCCTTGTTAGGGTTGGGTTAGTCACCCAGCACATGGAAAAACAGCCTGCTACGTCCCCTTCATTTCTTCATCCTTCCTCCTCCCTTCACTTTTCCATCCCTCACTTTTTTCTCTATTAACCCTTTCCCCTTGGAGAAAGGATATGGTTCTACTAAGGTTCTTGGTTATCTAAATGGTGACTTATTCATAGGAGAAAGATAATTTTTGAGATGAAAACATCTAAGTCATTGACTCCCATCTCTCAGGCCATGAAGGAATGCAATCACTCCATTGAATAGTTACGGGAGGAGCTGCTACTCAACATGAGCTTCAATTCCACCTCACCTGGGTGGCTGCTTAAAATTCTTATGGCCCATCTTACAAGGCCTGAGTTCCATATGGCAGGATAGCTCCTGGGTTTACTCTCCTTTGCCTGATAACAAGTTTCATAGTTTAAAGAATGGCACTCTAGAATGGAGACCAGGCTCACAGGTGTCTTAGTCATATAGAGGTCATACCCATGGCAAGAAAGAGGTGGGGTGGAACAGTGAGAGAAATACTCAATCACTTAGGCTTCCAGGGAGTGTTCACTGAACAAACTGCATATGCTCACCCATTCATTTTCCTTTTGTGAAGAATCAGCTTATCTTTAGGGACATATAGCCTATGAGTCCCTTCTCATAACCTCTTTTGAGCACAAAGTAATTCTTGTCATAATGGTATAATCTTTGGACCAATGCTTAAAAAGGAAATCCTCTGTCTTCCAACTTTAGTGTAAAATATAGTGAGCTTTGCAGCCAGGCCAGGCAAAATTGTTTTCTTCAGCACCAACTAAGTTAAAGTGAAAATGTAATTATTGTGACTTCCAGATTTTTCTATTCCTACTGCAATCTGCTTTTCTTACTGGCTTCCTTTCATATTTTTTGGTACTGCTGGTGTTTTTGTTGACTCTTCTTGGCTACATAAGGTCTTTAGAAGAAAGAGGCATGGTCAATTAAAGATTGGGTGGTAGGGCATCAAAAGAATATACTAACCCAAATCTTTATTCTATCATGAAGCCATGTGGCATTTGTAGTAAGTACTTTGAAGAGTCATATTCCTTCTATAGTTTTTTAAATAATACAAGCAAAAGTAAAATACTTAAAAGTATTTGAAGAACATTGGTTTATAGTAAAGTGATATTAATATTCTAAATATAGTCCTCTCCCTACAAGGATAAGTAAATAAAATTACTGTTACTCAATATCCAAACATACTTATCTATTTACCCAGCTGGGATACTTGGTAATCAACTCCAGGATTCATAACATGTTAAGATTCATTATACCGTGTAAGGCATCAAAGATTGAAAGTTAGAATTACACAAAGTATTTGACTTTTATTAAATTATTCAAGTCCACATGTTTTCTTTCTGCCCCAAGAGGCTGTCCTCATATCATTAGCAGAACAATGTTAACATTAAATTTCTGTAAAGAGTCAAAGACAAGCCTAGAGGTGTCTGCCTGGACATTCGTGGGCACCTGTAGCTGCACACAGGGGAGAGGGTCAAGAGAGTGTAAGCAGAGTGCCAGGACAAGATTTGGTGAATTGATGATCTTGTGTAGACAGGGGTTCTACAGGACCTGTGACCTAGTCAATGATGTGGTGGTGAAATGTTTAACAACCAGCTCTCAGGGAGAAGGGGAGGGGTGAAGGGGGGAATCCCTGATTTGTATGTAGCATTGATTTCCCTACTTCCATGTGCAAATACTCCCTCGGGGACTAATCTCAAGGCATCAATGTGAAGTAGCTGAATGTAGAATTGGGAAAAGATGCACACAGTCAACAACTCACATGAGCTTTTTCCAGCACACCACTTACTAGTTAGCTGAGAAATGTTTTGTACATCATACCTTCTTTTCCCACTTGGGTTTCACACCTTTAAAATGAAGACGATCATAGATGTGCCCATTTTTCTGAGGGAAAGATGAAGGAACAGATGTAAAATTATTTCATAGATTCTCAGAGAAATGTAGTATTAATTGTGCCATGGAATTGTAAAAGTCTGTGGTTAATGATGGGGATTGAGTCCCAAAAGTTAGGGCTACATTTGTTCATTTGTTAACCAATCTAGTCCAACCCTAGGACCTCCTCTCCTCACAAAGAAATGCATATTTAAAAATAGTAGTTCTTAGAAATGTTTTATAAGCCATCCACCTTCCATTAACTATGCTTATATATCCTTAGAACCCTTGTGATTGTTTTTTCCTAGAATATTTATACTTGTGCTCTTATGTGTGCTCTGAAAAGTTGTATGTATATTGTATAATCTAATTGATCTTAGAGCTTTTACATTTCACTGTTGGGTTTCTACATGATTTTGTCTCCCCATAGACACTTCTCACCATTTCCACTTATTAGGATTACTTTGCCATTATATACATACCAAGAAACCAGATTCTATGTTCACACTTTTTCTCCATGATGTTAAATCTATTTTTACTACATTTTAACCCACCTGCCAGGTAAAATGACCTTCCTCTGATTCTTCAGGACATCTTACTCTTCCATTTTCTAATTTTCTTGGTCCTTATTAACTATACCAGTTCTTTTGTAAAAAAATGTATTAAGAATCATGGAGTCTCAAAATTAGAATGAATTTAAATGGATATTTGTTCTCGCTAGATGTAATAGAAGCTTGTATGGGAAAGGACCACACTGGTGTGGTCACAGTGTCCACAGAAGAGACTGACACCTAACTATAGGTGTCCCCAGGTGGATGGTCACTCCTTTTTGTCTTTGAAACTTGACTTTGTCAGCATGCAGAGAGCAAGTGTGTCTTTTGAAGTCGGACTCACACTGACCGATTTAGAGTCTGTTGCACAATCCTAAATGCCACTGTGTTAGTTCGCACTGACAATGCAGCTATTACACACATCTGAGAACACAAGTTAACATTATTAATCCATCATCTCCTTGTTGGCAGATGCTCGGGAAAAGACGTATCATCATCGGGAGGGTGAAGGGGGTTTGGTGAAGCCTGAATCAGAAAAAACGATATTGGTATTATATTTCAGTTGTCAAATCATGCTAGTGTGTGATGTCTTTGTACATTCATCCCAACAGAGATGTAGTTCCTATAGAAACTGGGCTCTTTCCCCTTGTTTATGTTGGGATGAACTCTGCTGAGTCATGCTTCTCTGAATCTTTTCTTGGGGCTTTCCTACTCAACGTATTCAATTCTGATTTCCTTAGAGGATTGGTTCCATTTGTCAAGTACTGGTCTAGTCTGAATGACCTTCTTTCCATCATGGTAGCTTTGAAAATTTCTACTCTAACTCAGTCTGCTTTGGTTTTGTAGTTGGGGCAGAGAATGACCCTAATTGCCCATTATTTCAAAGTTTCCCCTCCCCTCATGGCGATTGTAAAGGTTATTGCTATAAAATAAGCCACCCTCATACTTAATGGCTCTACACAGCAATCATTTGTTCTCACGCACATGAGGCTGGTCGTCTCTGTTTCAAGCTTCAGGTTCAACTGGGCTTGTCTCCTTGCTACAGGCTGGGCTCAGGTTTCCTTCACAAGTGCCCATTCTGGGGCCTGAGGAAGCTGTCCTTGCTGCCAGCAGCAGAGGCACGAGAGGAGAAGCCCAACTACACAGTCACATTTCAGTTTTCTGTTGAATGCTTCTGCTAAAGTTCCATTAGTCAAGACAAGTCAAATGGCTAGGCCCAGAATCAAGATTCAGCAACGTACACTGTACCTCCCAAGAAGCCAAAGCATGTCACATGGCTAAAGATCCACGGGGAAGCATGTTCCTGTTGTGGAGGTATGGGAATCACTTTCAGAAGTAATAAAGTAATCCGTCACAGTGGCTCTATATGCCATAAACTATTTAAAGAGTTGTCAGTGAAATTGTAAATGTTCACCTGTGTCCTTTGTCTAACTTGATTATGACATTCCTAGAATTTAAGGTTTTATAGAACAAAGAAAACCAAATCAAAACAAAAATATACACACACAGGCTCTTGAACTATAAGAATTCAAACACCAGAATCAAACTGAACCAGGTATGGGAAATTTGACAAATTATTCAGTATCTGTGAGTCGGGGTCAATAGATTTATTCTTTTGAATGTGTGCTTGATGTAGTGTTGGTGCCTAATAAATATTATTCTTTTCACATTCTACCATCTATAACCCTAAGATAATGTCTTGTTCATAGCAGTTTTTCAGTATTTCAATAACTACTGACTCATTAGCTATACCATCTCAGTTATGGAAAGTCACTTCCTAGCATCTGGAACAGTTTCAGGGACATAGGGCTTATTAGCTTTTAACTATACAAACCAAATGCTTTTTCTAATTTTAAACATCATATCATTGTTCCATCCATTTTGAATTATACAGAGCAATTGTTCTCAGTTCTACTGTGTGCAGACGACTTTGGTCTTGCAAAATATCGTGTGGATCACCTACTCCGTCTGCTTCCATTCACCACGGCAAGAAAAATCCAACTAGAATTAATAGGCAGCCGGGCCTCATTCTCATTGGGAGCATCTGCTTCTTATTAAATATCATAAGTAATTTATTAATTTTGCCAGAAACAAAAGTAAAGACATTGTCATACTAAAAGCATTACCAGCACAAAAGACCAGCCGGCAGAGCACCTGGAGGACTCTTGCAGACAGCCCCCGGGGTGTCATTAATCTGGGGACACAAGATGTCAGGTTTCTTATGTTTTCTATGAGGAAGACAAAGCCAGAGTGTGTCTGAACTGTAGAGCCCTTTCTTTTGAGTTGATTTGTGTGGTTGGGCTATAATAATGAGGGATGGGTTAGTAGGTAGTAGGATGACCACACAAACCTCACGGCACATCATGCAGATCCCATAAAATATGAGTGCTTGAAAGATTGTGACAGAGGAGTGGGGCCAACACAACCATTCACAGGCATAGACTGAGATCACGAATGGGCAGGTGACTAATTCAAGGTTGCTGGGTCAACTGGTGACAAAATCAGGCCAAGAATCCAGATCTCTTAACACCTGGGTAGAGTTCTGTGCACAGTGTTACAGAAAAGTGGACACTTCCCTTTGATAGCCAACCTGAGCAACTGAACAGTGATTTATATGTACTCTTTTAGAGATTTGAGGTTCTACAAACTATGTCCCTTTCCTAATGCTTGGATTTTGGAAGGATACCAACATGTCTTCTCTATAATGGTGATGATAAAATAATAGTGGCTAATATCTTTCTAGTTCTTATGATGTGCCAGGATCTATTTTAAGTGCTCTGCGTGCATTTTCTCATTTAACCCCCAGTGAACAACTTCAGTAGATACTTTTAAATGCCATTTCACAGATGGTAAAACTGATCCTCGGAGTGCTTAAATAAATGGCACAGGAAGTAGGTATTGGAACCAGGATAAAAGTGAGGCACAATAAACTCCAGTGTCTATTATTCATTCTCTATAATGTATTGTCTAGCCACATTGTACTATGGATGTTTGTGGCTTTTATGTTAGCTAATTTATGTGTCTGTTTCTGCCAGCATATTTTGCCTTCTTTGGTGTAGATGAAATATTTTCATATACATAAGTTAATTTTAGTATTGATTTATTTGTTCCCTAAGTCACACTCCAAGCTATTGTATTTGCCTTTTTGTATTCAGCATTCTTTTGTCTATCCTCAGACTTGGGCATGACTAAGATCTAGGAGGGCTCACACTGAGTTCTTCTTCTTTTTTTTTTTTTTTTTTTACTGAGTTCTTCTTTATGGGACGATGCTTTGATGATGATCCCTGAATTGTCTGTCCATTGTCTCTGGTCGCCTCCCTTTTCCTACTGCTCCTTCCCAAGCACACCGCTTTGAAACTAGACCATCATATTTCTATCCATGAAAATAGTTGAAACACATTGACTTTATGTATGAAGATGACAGATATAACCTAATTATAATGCACCAGCCTGAACACAGGCACTCTTGCCTTAGCTGAAATAATATGTGGTTGGCTTTTAAGCTTTAAGTATTGGAGTGGATTACTTTTCTTATGAGTAAGTTCCTAAATTCCTACTCCCCTTCTATGATCATTAGTACTGCGTTCAGCTGGGTCTAAAGGAGGGAAGACTCAAGGACTCATTTCATTTCTCTACTTGAGTGTCTATTGAGATCAGTTAAAGTAAAATACCATTTCCTTTAGGACACTTTGATGACTCCATTCAGTTCTGTCTGCCAGCGGCCCACTACTTGGTCTTTTCAACGTTGTATATTCTGATAGGTGATTAGTGGTATCCAGCATGGTTTTAAAGGTTTTATTTACTTATTCATGAGAGACACAGAAAAAGGCAGAGAGAGAGGCAGAGATAGGAGAGGCAGGCTTCATGCATGGAGCTTGATATGGGACTCGATCCCGGGACTCCAAGATCGCACCCTGAGCCGAATGCAGACACTCAACCGCTGAGCCACCCAGGCGTCCCACCAGCACAGTTTTCATTTGAATTCTCCTTATGGCTAATAATGTTCAACGTATTTTCATTTACTTATTTGTTGCCATCTTTAGTGAAATTCTAAGTTTTTTACCCGTTTTTAACGAGATATTTGTTTTTTTTACTGTTAAGTTTTGAGTTTAATACACACACACACATATATATATATGTTAAATATATGTATATATGTGATAAAGGTCTTCTGTCAAATATTTGATTTGCAGATGTTTTCCCCAATATATACCTTGTTTTTAATTCTCTTAGTGTCCTTCAAAGAGCAAAACTATCTCATTTTTATAAAGTTCAATTTACCTTTTTTTTTTTCTTTTGTGGAACATGTTTTTGGTTTCATGTATAAGAACTCCTTGACTGACTCTAGGTCTCAAAGATTTTTCTCCCTTATTTTCTTCTGAAAGCTTTCTGGCTTTAGATTTTACACTATAATCCATTTTGAGTTAGTTTTTGTGTAAGGTGTACATCTAGGTTCATAATTTGCAGATGTTTGCAAGAATAGAGTTCTACGCCTATTCGTGTTATCTACTTTTATATTGGGCTAGATTTGGGAGTTTTTGATTCTTAAGGAATTGATTCATTTGGTCTAAGATCAAATTTGGGTGCATAAAATTGTTTGAAGGATTCCTTTTTTACCCTTTTAATATCTGTGGGGTCTGTTATGATATCTTTTCTCTCATTTCTGCTATTAGTAATTTATGTTTCTCACTTTTTCCTCTGCCATTCTTGTTGGTGCTTTACTGATTCTTTGGACCTTTAAAGAGTCAGTTCTTGATTGTATTAATGTTCTCTTTTCTCCTCCTGTTTTCAATTTCATTGATTTCTGTTTTTACATTTAGTACTTTCTTCATTCTGCTTGCTTTCATCATGCTTTGCTCCCTTTTTACTACTTTTTTAAAATTGTAAGATTAAATCATTGGTTTGAAACTTTTCAAATATAAAAATTTACTGCCATAAATATTCCTCAAGTCACTGTTTTAACTGCATCCTATAAATTTTTGATATGTTGTATTTTTTTTCAGTTTGAAATATTTTCTAATTCCCATGAGATTTCTACTCATTACTGAGAGATGAATATTAAAGTTTCTAACAGTCATTATGGATTTATCTGTTTCTTTTGAATTCTTTCAGGTTTTGCTTCATTGGTTTTGAAACTCTGTTGTTAAGTGCTTAGATGTTTATGATTGTTATGTCTATTAATGAATTAAACTGTTTTATAATTATGTGACAGTCCTCTTTCTCCTTGGCAATTTTCTTTGCTCTGAAGTCCACTCTGACTTAGGGTAGCCACTTCACTTTTATTTACCTAGTGCTTGGTATAGTGCACGGCATATCTTTTTTCAACCTTTTATTTTTAACCTATCCGTGTCACTATATTTGATTGAAATGAGTTTCTTGTAGTCATCTTTTTTTTTTTAATCCATTCTATCTCTGTCTTTTAATTGATACATTTAGGCCATTTGCATTTAATGTAATTGTTGATATCTTTGGATTTAGTTTGATCATATTATGAGTATTCTGTTTATTCTTTCTGTTTTTAGTTCTGTTTCCCATTTCTTTGCTTTTTCTATAGTTTTTGTCTTTGTCAAATGTGGAGTTTTCAGCTATTATTTATTCAAAGCTCTTTTTTTTTTATCACTACAGCTCTTCTCCTTTCATTCTTAATGATAAAGGGACACCTGGGTGGCTGCCTTCAGCTCAGGATATGATCCTGGGGTCCCAGGATTAAGTTCTCCATAGGGCCTCCCACAGGGAGCCTGCTTCTCCCTCTGCCTGTGTCTCTGCCTATTTCTCTGTGTCTCATGAATAAATAAATAAAATCTTTAAAAAATGATACAAATATTGAATCTTTAGTTATTGACCCACAGGTTCCTGAGGCTGTGTACATTTTTTTGTTTCAATCTTTTTCTCTCTATTGTTCAGACTGGATATTTTCTATTGACCTATCTTCAAGTTTACCTTTTCTTTTTCCTCTTAAACCTCCTCTCTGCAGTTGAGACCACCCAGTGAATTTTATGTTTGTTATTTTGTTTCCCAGCCCTAAAGTTTTGCAGTTTGTTCTTCAGATATCTTTCCATTGCTGAGATTTTAATTTTTCCATTGGTTTTAATAAAGTTTGCAGTTGTTGTCTGGACCATTTGTATAATAGCTGCTTTAAGGCTTCAATAGATAATTCCAGTATTTGTGCCATTGAGACATTGATGATAACTGCTGATTGTCTTTTCCCATATAAGTTGAGATTTTTCTGGTTCTCTATATAAGCTGATAAATTTTGTAGTGTATTCTAGACATTTTGAATATTATGGAACTCTGGGTCTTGTCTATCCTGTGAAACATCTTGTAGGATCAGGCTGCAAATTCCAACATAGATGCTATGGGCTGTGAATCCAAAGTCATTTCAGTTATCAGAGGCTTCGCGATACCAGTTCTGTCTCATATGTGTGACCAGCAAGCATTTGAGATGTAGACTGTGGTCTATTAGCTTAGTTCCCAAAGTCTGGTATAATGAATTACATGAGATCCATGGTAAGCCCAGGGGGTCACAAACACCTATATAGTGTTGCTTCCCCTAGTTCGTCTTTCTTTGCATTATCACTATTATGTATGGTTCCCTGATGCTTCTTTTTCTGGATCTGCAGTCAGAAAGCTAAGGCTTTAGCTACCCCTCTATACTGTGTATTTCTACTACTGTACCCTTATTCAGGGGCCAAGTGGCAAAAGGACAGAGAGAATAAAGACAACAGAGGTTGGCTCCACAGTGTTGGAACCAGAGCTCCACTGAATGGAGAGGAAGGTCCTTTTCCTCCTATAGACTCATATTGCTGCAGTCTGAGGATACTGAGAGAAATATAAATTGTAAACTTATTATTGGCTTAGTGGTATTTTGAGTTTTGGTCTTCTTCCCAATCTGCCTGCTTCTCTTTACTTTCAAGAATCCTTAGATAGCTGTTTTATGCATTATATATAGGGAGTGAACAGGTTGGAGTGTGTTTACTCCAAATGACCTGATCAGAAACCCCTCAATTCTATTTTAATATATTTGTCAGTCATGCAAGTATATTAAACTGTATTTAAAGGAATGATTCCTTATGATTAATTTGTACTCTTAAAGCATAGATCACATGCCAAGGTCTTCCTAAACTCTAGGGATAAAAAGATGAAGAACAGGCCCTGCCCTGGAAAAGCTTATAGCATTCAGTTCCCCTCCCCTATTTCCTTTTGGGGAACCACCTTCTCCCACTATGAGCATTTTGGCTGAGATAGGAAGTCAAATGCTCTGCCCCCCACCTATCAAGAGAGTATGAACATGAAGCAGATTGAGCCAACTGAATGCCTTTTCTCTGAGTTTTGAGGCTAATGATACAAGAATGGGAAAGAGCTGCTCATTTTGACTTGGCAGTGCCTGGATGCCTGTAATTGTCCAAGTACTAGTTCTAGTTCTCTGTCCTTTCATCCATTCTGGTGCTACCTCAGATACCCTCAGTAAATTCTCTATTTCATTTTCCTTTGCAAGGGTTGGTTTCTGTTGTTTGTCACCAAAACTCCCAACAAAGACCCAGTCGAGATAAATTCATACAGAAATTTTTGCAGCCAAGTGTTTAATCAGTGCTACAACAAGGCTGTTACCAAACGATCTAAGAATATGGAGGTCATACTGAATCATTTAAAGAAGGTTGTGAAAGACCTCGCAGAAAAGATGTCCTTTAACTGAAAATAACATCACTGCTTCTAGGAAAGCTGTCTTACTCCTTGTATGTTTCTTGAGTGGCTGGTTATAGTCCTCTTTGGCAAGCCATGCACTCTCACGTACCAGCAAGAGAAAATGTTTAGGAAACTTAAAAGACGTTTGTATTTGGTGGGTCCCTAGTTAAAAGTTGAGATTAAATCTCTAGTGGTTGAAGTTCTGCTCACTGCTGGCAAAAAGCAACTTTATGGTTTGAAAAAAAAAAAAGACATACGAAATGCTCATACAGCATCTTAGACATCAAATAACTCCTACAAAACAGCATTTTGATGAGTTGAGTGTAAATGAATCAGAAACATACGGATTAAATTTCCCTTGAAATACACAGGGGCTTAAAAATTAAGGGAAAAAGTGCCTGGCAAAACGTGTTTTGAATTTTGCCAAGTCCTAAAGGTTTAAGAAGCAATTCAAGATGTTTTGCCAGGGCATTCGAAACATTGCTGGGTTCTCCCATCTCTTCAAGAGTAAATCTAGATATTTTACTCCCTCCAGCTGCCTGACTGCCAGGCCTTGGGGGATGGGGCACATGTTTACTGCAGGCTGGCTTTGTTTGCTACTGCATACATCTGAACAAGAACCCGGATATGTGTCCCTTTCACACACTTACCTTTCTCTTCTGCACTGTCTCTTCTGAAAGGATGATAATATGTTCTCTAAGGAACAACAGCTCTGTGCAAAAGTATCCATCCTATGTCTGCTACCCTTGTTCGTTTGTCAAAATTCCGTGAAAGCCTGCTGGTGCTAAATAAGTAATTGAGCTACATTTCACTGAGAAATTTAATAATGAGGTCTGGGGGCAAATTCAAAATAGTTAACATAAACTGGATATTTAAAAAATTAAAACAAATTAGGATGCACCAAAGGATATACTTTACTGTTGTATTTTTTACATGTTCAACTTTGTATGATACAAATTTTCAAATATACACACAAATTGAGACAATGGAATAATGAACCCCACATGTCCATCATCCAGCTTCAACGATTATCACCAGTCACAAAAAAATATTTTTAAATCTCAGGATTTGCAATATGATTCCCCCTCCCCTCCCTTTTTTTTTTTTTTTTTTTTTTTTTGCATCAGTGAACTATAAACAAATAAGACAAGCACTTGTTGTATATGAGGAAAGAATCACATGCTAGGGCTTAAAGATATGTAAGAGAATGCCCAAAGCTTCAATACCTATATTCTAGCAAAGGCAGATACAGAAAAGGTAAGTGTTAGAAAAGTAATGATCCTCTTAAATTTGTAGCACTGGTATAGATCATTGGTATAAAAAACAACTCTAAAGAGAGTGAATTTAATTACTGAGTCTACATTTACTGAACCCCAAGCACAGAGATGAGAATGGGGGGAAAAAAAACAAAAAACAAGACAAAAATGCCCACCCTTCAGGAATTTTATGGGGTGAAGGAAGATAGGTAACTTGTTTTGCTAGTATTAGTGCCCAGAAGGAGATATTCTCAAAGAGATATTTCAAAGATTGATTTTGAAGTACCTTGAACCCCTCCTGCTAATACTGAGTTAGCCACTTTGGTTAACTATTTCAACTCTTGAATAGAATTTAGTTGGTATCTTACCACTGTAAAACATTCCCTAAAAGCCTGATAACATTTGGGGGAACTCTTGGATTTGGTGAGAGAGGGTCATCTTAAGATTTCATTTCCATGATGAGAGTGGGTAACCAGGTGGCCACCCTTGAAAGAAGAGGCAGCTTCAGCTTGACTATCCCAAGAGTTTGTCTCTTTTTGCTGCAGACATGAATTAAGTGAGCCTAAACTTTGCTCCGGGAGCAAATGCTTTGGGAAGTGGTATGGTTGAAAGCGCAAGAGCCCATAGTTTGATCTTTATGCCACCATATAGCTAGTGTGACTACTGGGTTTTATACCTCCTACTCAGTTGGAGTTCTTGGGCCAGCATAATCAGTAATCTGAGTATTTAGATAATGTGCAGATACTTAGATTAAAATCCTTCTCTGTGCAAATGCCTTAATTACATTGTTATGGGCTGAATTCGGTCCACCCCTTCCAAATTGTACATCAAAATCCCAGCCCCCAGTACCTCAGAATTGTGACTATATTTGGAGATAAGTTCTTTAAGAAGTAATTAAGTTAAAATGAGGTCATGAAGATGGGCCCTTACCCACTATGACTGGTACCCTTCTAAGAAGAAGGAATTTGGATGCAGATGTGTATAGAGGGAAAACCTTGTGAAGACAGCGAGAAGGCAGCCATCTTCAAGCCATCTTCAAGCCATCCAAGATGGCTTGGATCAAGCCATCTTCATCCAAAAAGGAGGGAGGCCTCAGAAGAAACCAACCCTGCCAACACCTTCATCTGGGACTTCCAGCCTCCAGAGCTGTGAGAAAATAAATTTCTGTTGTTTAAATCACACAGGCTGTGGTAGTTTGTTATGGCAGCCCTAGCAAACTAATACATACATGATTTTTAAATTTCTTTTGAAAATGTGAGGATAACATCAGAGAAGGGTATCAACATCTAACTTAACCAAATGAGAAATGTCTGTGTGCTCCAGCTTATTACATACACCAGAAGGAGTGATCAGAGATGACAAGTTGTGACCTTAGATTAACAGTTTTATCTGGTTTCATCTATGCTGATAACTTTCTGGCCAAATAAACAGATACAGTCAAATCCAATTAAGTATATTCAATATTTAGATTTGAATATTTGGATTAAAAAATTAATGTATAAAAACCTATCAGCCTATGAAGCACTGTTGATATAAAAAATACCTTTTTGACAAACATGGCTGGTCTGCCAAAGGACTGTAGTATATTTTAAAACATGACTCTAAAGCTGTCTTATATACAATGAATTAGTCCTGAGAAAGTTTTCATTACAGTCCTTTGCTAGAAAACAAATTTTTATTTTTAAATCTTATATAATGTGTGTGTGTGTGTGTGTGTGTGTGTGTGTGTGTGTGTGTGTACAATCACCCCATCTCCTTTATCAACAAGATAGGACATTTTTATTCCTAGAAAATGAATCACAAGAAGCATAGGATTACTGTGTGTGTAAGTAGCAACCATACATGAAAAAGATTAATAATTGTTTACTGTAGGTTAAAAATAAAACAACTTATATCATTTGGGTAATCTATACACTTAGAGAGTATAGAGGGAAAGTCACTTGGTCACTTGAGATGCAGTTGTAAGGTCTTCAAAAAAAAAAAAAAAAAAAAGGTTTACTACATCTTCCAAAACTAATTCTTGTTCTGTGAATACAAAACTCATATGGTGGCCTCTAACTTTATGTCTATGAAAATATATAACAATAGTCAAAAGAAAACATAATATACAGCTTCATCATATGTTGCAGCCCTAGCTTGGACTCGATGCAGAATTTTTGTAATTGCATGAAAGAAGTATTAAATGAAAATGTGCTCTGTAAAATGTGAAGTGCAATATAAATATTTAATTATTTTAAATATTTTAAATAATGCTGTGCTGGGGAGTATATCCTAGAGGTTATTCCAAGACTCTGGGTCTCTGAATGGAGGAGGGAGTTTCAGACTCCCATTAGCATGTAACAAGGGAACAATTGGGATCCTTTCCTGAGGCCTTAAATTTGAGATTTTCTTTAGTGTCCCTTTGCTGCTACTCCAAGGATCCACCCCTTCTAAAATAGATCCAGACCCTTGGAGACAATAAAATCCAAGTGTAGAGAAAGCCACATCTTCTGCTTCCCATTGTCAATTTTGTTAGTAAAAGTGAGTCTGGAGACTGAAATCAGGATTCATTCCAGGACCATCTAGCCTTGTCCCAGTGTCAGGAAGAGTTGTGGGTAGGCTGTAGCTCGGGTGAGCGGTCAGCCTCTGGGGTTAGGATTCAGTGAGGTCCTTATGATGACTCTGTGAATCTCAAGTTCTGTTTCATTGTCATGTTTCTGTGTAGCTATGTGGGTAGACTGTGGCATCTAGAGCAAAGGGCATCTGCCAGTCCCATTAAATCTGTTGCATTCATAAAGATATTGGCCTTCACTCTCCACTTTCTAAAGATCAACAGGTATATGTTTATGTATTTATACCTGATCAACACGTAAAACTTTGCTGGAATATCCCAGGGATACGCTTTCCCCTCCCCTGCCAAAGAATCTGAGACCAAAGAAGCCTAGACAGGCATATAAAGACCCTCCCTGAAGGAGATCAGCCTTTTCTCTCCTTCCCAGCCCTCTGGTTCTGTGGGAGCAGCAGGGAGAGGAAAGTGTGCTCAGAAGCAAAGTCAACAGCAAAATCTTTAGAATGAGTAGAATCAAAGGGAAATGAAACTCTTCTCCATGGTATAGCTCTAGTACTGTGAATTGACTAAAATTAGAAAAAGATTATTGATCCATTGGTGAAGATTTTGAATTGAACTTTGGAGATGGATTTAAAAAAAAAAAAAAGAAAAGTGAAATAGAGCCAAGAATAATTTGACAGCTTTAACCCTGATGGTAATCAACCCCCTAGAGTCATTAAGAAAGACAGGAGTGGGAGGTGAAACATCTGGAGAAATGCGAGCAGATAGCGAATTGGGTGGGTTTTATAAAAGCTAAATGCTATCTGTAGGAAGTGAAGTTATAAAAAAATTTGAGGCAATAACCCCGAGGTCATACACGGGTGAAAAGGGGAACCTGACTCCTGGGCAATTCTTCCAAGGAGATTGGCTATTGGAAGCACTAATTTTCCCAACCGCATCCATGCAGGGGTCAGACATGGGTAGCCAAAGCAAAAGACCCTATCCAAAAGAGTCTTGTTATGCGGGTACACCCAGCTTGGGCACTTCAGATCAGGGCCACCAGGGAGTGGGTGATGGTATCATGAAGAGAGCACAGACTTTTAAGTTCTAGGGGCTTTGATTCAAAAGATGCTGCTATCATTTACTATTTATGGGACCTAAAGAGAGGTATTTCTGCTCTATTAGCCTCATTTTCCTCATTTGATGAGTTTGGATAATTATGCCCACTTTGCATATTTTTGTGAAAATTAAATAACATAACACATCTGACACAGTATCTTGCACATAGTAGATGATGGCTGCATGTTTGTTTTCAAATCAGCTCTTCACTCATTCTCTCTGCAATCACTGATTTAATGCTGTGAGCCCTATGCTAGGCATTGAGATACAAAGATGAAGAAGAAAAATGTCCTGAAAGAGGTCATAATTTTGAGAAAAGATAGACATAAAGTGGTAACTATAATGTTATATGATAAATAGAAGTGATAGAAGTAAGCAAAGGGTAAAGGGGTAGAGATAGGGCATGGCTTAACTCAGCCCTTTATGGGGGAAGATCAAGAAGGCTTCCTGGAAGAGGTGGGACTTGTGGTTGATCCTATGAGGTTAGTAAGATTTAAAGAGGAGGCAAGCCAAGTGTTCCAAGCAAGGAGCATGAGCAAGGATCAGGGGTCAAGGAGTATCATGGCTCACATGGGACCTCCCACATCTTGGCATGGCTAGAACCTAAAAAGTAGGGCAGAGAGCAGTAACAGAAGAGAGTATAAAGTGGGCATGGAGCCAGATCCTGAAGTACTTGGCATGGAATGGTACAAGGAGGACACCCCCACCCTGGATACCTTGACCCCTGCTCATTCCATTGGTCTTGCAGGGTGTATTCTGACTTAGAGAAATCAACTGCTGTGAATTATAGTATATGAGAGAATCAAAAGGCCAAGTAGGGGGCTGGGCAAAAAGACCCACACTGTATCTGGTGGTGTTACCTGGAATGACTTCCGCAGTTATTCCCTGCATGTCTTTCTAGCTCACCATGCCATGCAACTAGGTGAATTTGTAAATAGTTTTTCATGAAAAGGGCCAGGATCCAGAACAGCACAAACCCAGCCAGTCAGACCTTATGTATAGGCCAGTATTTCAATGCAGAGCCTGTAACAGTCTTGGCAAGCCCAACTTGCAATGATGACATGATGTGCTGTGCCAGATCAAACAACACTTTATAGCCTCTTCCCACCCTGCGAGTTCCTGGAGGAACCCTGAGGGGGTCAGCGTCATCCCTGGGCATCCACCACTGCTTCTTCAGGGAGAGAACATTTTCAAACATCTTTGAAGCCCCTCTGATCACCTCTCCCTGGGACCTGCTCAATGACTGAAGCCATTCACAAGTCCTCAACCTCTAGGGCCCATAGAACAACTGGCCAACACAGTTTAATATTGTTCTCTGTGGTGTTTCCAGAACTTTCTATGGATTCTGAGCCATAGCTTTGAGGGACAGCCTGTCAGTCTTGCCATAATTCATGAGACTGGTTCTTCGTGTAGCTATCTCTCGTCCTTTTCCCCTGAGTAATGAATGTTCTGTGGTTGAAAATAAGAGAATAAGTGAAATAACTTTGTGCAATTATTTTGTAAGATCATTTTCCTACCTAATTTCAGAATCAGTCAAAGTCACAGGATCTGCTAATTCTAATCCTAATGGGGTCAGGCAAGAAACTTAAATGTGTGGTGCACATTGGGTAGATACAAGACAACAAGAAATAGTGTAACTTTTGGCTGATGAAAGAATATATACTCCACCAGAAACACTACCTTTTTCACTAGTCTCTGAATTTGATCTAAAAGTATTGCTCTATGGAGTTGCTTCCAGCTGTCCCCTAGTTTGGGACAACTCCTCCTTTCTGGCAGCACATGAATTACATAGATTTGATCAATTTTCTCCATATATTTCCTTGGCCATCACTTTTGAACACCATCTGTGTTTCTTGATTCGCAGTGACAAGCTCTATTTATCACCTTCGCCAATATATTCCAAACTGGTCTTTTGAATAAATGATACTGATGCTTGAGGGTTCCCTAACCATACTTCTTTCTTTCCATTCTAGAAATGTTTCCTTCTAGGAAGACCCAGAGAGCTTTCCAGGGACCTACCTTGCAGCTCTGACTCACCCAACCTAAAAATAATTGTAAAAGGGACGATCAGGCAAGACTAAATTGGAAATTTAAAAGAAACTGTTTTGAACAAGAAATGGTGATCTATGAGACAGGGCTCTCAAGAGGCATCAACATGTCACACTAGGGCTTGAGGAGAAGCCTTGGGAAGTATATATATTCATGAGGAGAACAGTGGTTTTGCAGGTAAGACTCACCAGAAAGTTTATCGTGCCATCCATCCTACATGGATTATATAGGAAGGAGGATGATGAGTCCTTCTCCCCACAAAAAAAAAAAAAAAAGAAAAAAAAAAAGAAAAAGAAAAAAAAAAAGGACTCATAGTTTAAATTCACAAAATAGGCACTCTGAATGAGAGGTTGGAATAAAGCCCACAGTGACAGACTAGGGGTGGAAGTCAAGAACCGACCGCCTCTCATTCATATCTGCTTATAGGCTAATTGTGATTAGAGCTAAGACATTCCAAGAAAGCACGTGTGCAAATGGAGAATCAATTCAAATCCAAAGAGTTAGCATCATTATTTCTCCTGAGTAATGCTGATTCCCAGGCAGGACCTGGGGTTGGATTGGTGCAGAGACTCATCGAGGATTACAGAGTGAATTCCCAGCGCTGGTACCCAAGTCTCTTCACAGTCTTACGGGATGCCTATCTTGGGCCATTTTACAAACAGACCTTGAGTCATCACTCACAATTACTAATCACTTTAAAAACGGAAACCATTAGTCTGATCCAATTATCTCTAATATTTGTGTTTATTAACATGCACTAAACAAATCCTTTGATTGTTAGCCAGTCATTCACCACATATATTCCATGTTGACCAAAATGCTTACATGGTTTCTGAAAACTATGATCAGCATTTGCACATTAAAATCATAGAGTTTGATGATAATTGTAAAATGTTATGATATCTATTATTGTTCTTTTATAAAATTGTACTCTAATTAAACAAGATAGAAAATGATATATAAAACTTAAAATCTCAACTTTTTTTAGTTTAATTTTTCTTTAATTCCAGTATTATTAATATACAGCATTGGTTTGTATTGGTTTCAGGTATACAATATAGTGATTTAACAATTCTATAATTTACTCAGTGCTCATCACAGGAAGTGTACTCTTAAACCTCTTCATCTATTTCACCCACTCCCCACCCAGCTCCCCTCTGATAACCACCAGCTTGTCCTTTATATTTGAGTCTTTTTATTTGTTTATCTCTTTTTATATTTGTTTGTTAACTTCCACATTTGAGTGAAATTGTTTGGTATTTGTCTTTCTCTGACTGACTTATTTCATTTAGCGTCATAGCCTCTAGATCCATCCATGTTGTTAAAAATGGCAACGTATCATTCCTTTTTATGGCTGAGTAATATATATATATATATATATATATATATATATATATATATATATACCATTTCTTCTTTATCCATTCATTTGTCAACAGGCACTTCTGTTGCTTCCATAATTTGGCTATGTAAATAAAGCTGCAATAAACATAGGGGTGCATATATCTTTTCAAATTAACATTTTCAAAAAAAACCAAATTAACATTTTCCTATTTTGGGAGTGTAGATACTCAGTAGTAGAATTATTGGATCCTATTAGTAATTTTATTTTTAATATATGAAGAATGTCCACACTGTTTTCCATAGTGGCTACACCAGTTTGCATTCCCACAAATAGTGGATGAAGCTTCCCTTTTCTCCACATCCTTGTCAGTACTTGTTGTTTCTTATTTTTCAACTTAACCATTCTGACAGATGTGAGATGATATCTTGTTGTGGTTTTGATTTGCATTTCTCTGATGACGAGTCTTCTTTTCACGTGTCTGTTGGCCATCTGGATGTCTTCTTTGGAAAAATGTCTGTTCATGTTTTCTGCCCATTTCTAATTGGATTATTTGGGGTTTTTTGGTGTTGAGTTGTATAAGTTCTTTGTAGAGTTTGGATACTAACCCTTTATCAGATATGTCATTTGCAAATATCTTCTCTCATTCCGTAGGCTGCCTTTTTGTTTTGTTGCTTTTTTCCTTCCCTGTATAGAAGCTTCTAATTTTGATGTAGTACCAATAGTTTATTTTTGCTTTTGTTTCTCTTGCCTCAGGAGACCTATCTAGAAAAATGTTGCTATGGCTGATGTCTGAGAAATTACTGTCTGTGCTCTCTTCTAGAATTTGTATGGTTTCAGGCCTCACATTTAGGTCTTTAATCCCTAACTCTTTACATCAGTTTAAATTACATTCTGATCCTACAGGCATAATTCATCCATTTTGTCATAATGAGCATGTCCATATTATCTTGTAGTTTTACTTTTCTAGGGCTCTCCAAGAAAGATCTCTGTAAAGTGTGATTTTTAGAAAATTCAATAGCATTAGAAACCGAGCTTAAAGCAAACAAGTGAGAGCTGCCTGTCAGAGTCACAGTGCAAACCCCACCCTCCAGCAAATTATGTGATTCATGGGCTCTGGGGCCACGTGGAGTGGGGCTCATCCCTAACGTCTGCCTCGATTTTCATCTGTCATCACTGAATGATGACCAGTGTGCACAGATAAGGCCTGGCCTCAGTAAGAAGAATAAACAAGATCAGCCCTCACACTGGGACAACACTTTATCCCATGCACGGTTTGTTCTAATAGCAAAATGAGGATCATGATGTAGATACCCATAATAAAAATAATAGTAGAAGCAAGTCTTATTTACTGTGCCAAGGATTTCCCTAAATAACATTCAAGAGAAATATAGTGCGGTTCAGCTCTGGAACCCTGAACCTAGATACTTCAAAGGTGTTAACAGGCTTTCTTCTAAAACTCGCACAGGACCCCTGCATCCTGAAATGGACTTACTGGCTGAACATTTTGTCCGTTCCAGTGTTACAACGACAACAAAAATCCCCCAGCCCTGAGCAGACTGAGCCTTTTTCACCTCCTCCCTTCCATTCTTAACTCTTTGCAAGCAGAGTCTTCTAGTCTCACTCAACAAGCCACAGAGAGAGGCTGTGCAGCCCTCCCCAGCCAGGGTCCCGAGTGTGTGGGTGAACCAGGCCAACTAAGGGTGGAGGCAGCCGTGCAGGGCTGAATGTGGTGCCACGTGGGGCGAGCTGGGGAAGGGTGGTATGGCCTTTGTAGAACGCAGCCTGTGCAAGCTGCTTGCCTCGTAAGATGGAAATGGCTATGATCTGTGGAGTCCCCGGCCCCCTGGCACAGTGACCTGCACCTACAGAGAACGGCTCTGCAGGTTACTGCCCAGGTCCCAGCCCTGCTCCTTACTAGCATGTGCCACTCCCTGAACCTCTGCGGGCCACCCTTTCTTTATCTGTAACACGGATCTAAGAATAACAACAACAGCAACAACGGTGCCTTTTTCAAAGGGCTGTTTTGAGGTTTCAAGACAATACTGTATATAAAGCTCTCACAGCACAGCCTGACATATAGCATGCATTCAATAAACATTAGCTATTTTTATAAATATTCAAATTTAAAAAAGCATTTAGCAGCGCTCCTGGCTCGTAGTAAGCTTATGTAAGTGTTAGTTTTGTTTCTCTGCTCGATGTTGGTATCTTCTCTGCCCTCTCTGCCTCCTCTTTAGGTATCATGAGAGAGGGTGGGGTAATGTAAACAGCGTGAACTTTGAAGTCAGACCAACCTGAGTTCAAATTCCAGCTTGGCCACTTACTACCTGAGTGACCTGGGAATGTTACATAACGCTCAGTGCTTCGAGTTTTTCATCTAAGCCATGCAGAGATTACCTCCTCCTTCAGCACATTAGTGGAGAAAAAACCCCACAGCCTGGCACCCTGAAGGTCCCCACTCAGCACCTGCTCTTCCACCTTCCCCTCCACTGCCTCTCCCTCCAGGACACATGGGGTCAGACGTCAAGAGGTGAGGAGAATACATGAGACATCCTTTCTTCTTCGTATAGCTGTGTTCCTCTGCTCATCCTCAGAATCCCCGTGTGACGCCATTAAGGAGGTCCTCATTTTATACTTTTGGAATCTAAGGCTCCAACATTTTTTGTCACCAAGCCCAGCCAGCTGCCAGCAGCCAGCAGAACTGGATTCCAGTTCAGGTTTTTTGTTTTGTTTGTTTTACCAAAATCTTTGGCTTCTCACTCTCCCACCCTGCATTTTGAGATAAGAAGGTCTCTTTTTTCAATACCCAAATGTAACTTTACCTCCCCAAGCAGTAGGGAGTGAGGAGCTTGTTTTGGGGGATTTGCACATCCACACAGCCAACATACGAGGAAATGAAGGAGCACATTCAGAGTGTGTCACTGAAGGGAAACTTTCTGAATCTTCCTCAATTACATAGAATCCCACAGATATTCCTTCTGTTCGAAAGAGCAAAAATAGGTCTCCTGATGGGAAATACTCTCTTTACTCTGCTGTTTTGTGAGGACTCTTTAGAATGTGAACAAGAAAAAAAAAATTGAAACCAGTTTAAGGGAAAAAATAACTGAATCCCACAACAGGGGTAGGGTTGATTTCAGGCACAGTTTGATACAGGTCCTCATATGGGTGACTAGCCCCAAGATTTCTCTCTCCATCTCTTGTCCCTACTTTCCCTGAGTTGGCTGCATTCTCAGAGTAGACTCCTTTCACGGTGGAAGTAGTAAGCTTAATGGTGGCACCCAAAAATATATGCCACATCAAAATCCCTGGAATCTGCAAACAGCACCTTATTTGGAAAAGGGTTCTTGACAGATATAATTAAGAATATTGGATGAAATCATCCTGGATCACTCAAGTGGGCCCTAAGTCCAGTAACAAGTTTTCTTATAAAAGTCAGAAGAGGGAAAGACACAGAGAAAAGGTCATGTGAAGATGGAAGCAGAGGTTGGAGTGATAGAGCTACAAGCTAGGAAGAGGCTGGAAGAGGCAAGAAAGGATCCTCCCCTAGAGCCTCTGGTGGGAGCATAGTCCTGCTGACACCTTGATTTGGTCTCCAGAAGTGTGGGAAAAATAGATTCCTATTGTTTTCTGTTGCAGAGTTTATGGTACTTTGTTACAGCAACCATGGAAAACTAATAGAAGAGATATGGCTGCAGCTGCCCCAGGCTCATGTCACAACTGAGCTGAGGGACAGAGCCTCCTCTAGGGTTTCCGCAGATGTTCAGAGACTAGCACGGAAGCAGTCAGAACAGTCAAGTGCCCACCCTAACAGCCTCCGTGGTCAAGTAATCTTGTTGTGAATTCCACCTCTCAATCCAGACTTAAAGTCTTCCCAGGTGGAATGGGCAGAGGAAGGAGGAGGAATCCCCAAACCAAGACCAGGGCTGTTGCCTGCCAAGTAACTGATACTTGGGGAGATAAATGACAAGGGTTGACCATAGTTCTGCAACAAGCACCTAGGTGGAAGTCAGAATTGTTCACTTTTTACTCTCTGCATGGTCACTATTACTGTAAATATACTGTAAATACACTACTGGCATTTTGTTGACTATTTGTCCATTTCCAAACTTAGATTTTTGACATACCTTTTGAAATTCAGAAATATTTTCTCTTTTCAATCCCTCTTCTAGCTTTCTTTGTAACCCCTCATTCATCAATAATGATGTTAAAGTTTGGATTCTGTCTGCAGGTGAAATGAAAGCTGCTTGAGTCAATGCTGGGACTCCTCTCTGTTCCATTGAACTGTTTCCATCTTATATCCAGAGAGTTTCTGTGCTGAGGTGAAGTTCAGTTGTGTTTACATTGGGCATGATGGTTTAACAGCTCCTCTAAAGACAAAAGAGGGTCTCAAGAGACTGCTTTCGGTACGCTGGAGGTGGGGGTTGATTAAGGATTTGGTGAGTATTTCCTGGAATCTTCAGAGATCCACACTGTAACTGGAGCCAGCCAAGGCTAAGATGGGATTAGAAATCTTGAGTGTGAACCATTTTCTATTAACCTCCCAGCAGCCCTCTCATCCCACCAAACCCTTGGGGGAATGATATTTGATATTTACCTATTTCCTTCTATTACATTTCTGCAACATAAATGGTGTGTGTGTGTGTGTGTGTGTGTGTGTGTGTGTAAGGGGAGAGAGAGATAGAGAAAGAAAAGAAGATATAAGAAGATATTAGGGTACCTTCAATGTGCCAGCCTCCATGCTAAGTATTTGATGGACTTGGAACAGTGTATGCATTTTAGGTGTTCTTAATGTTCATTATTATTATTGCTTGTTAATTTAAGATTTAAAGAAACCCTATAGGATTGATGAAGTTTACCCCCATTTTACACATAAGAAAACTGAGGCTAAAAAAAAAAAAAAAAAAAAAAAAAACTGAGGCTAAGGGAATTTAAGCAATACATTCAAAGATACATGGTTAATCAGAGGCAGAACTAGCTAGAATTTAAATCCGAATTTGTTTGACTGTTAAGCTCCAAGCCTTTTTCCTGTCCTGTAGCTCTCTGCATTCTGCATTCTGTAATTGAGCTGTAAATTATTTAATTTTGTAATTATTTAATGTTATTTGGAATAGCAGAAAAAATGTAAAAACCTATAAATATGCTATTAAAACTAATAGGATTTCAGTAAACACTTGGGGTATAATATCAATATACAAAAATCAATTGTTTTTCGCAGATACCATTAACAACCTATTAGAAATGGTAATTTATAAATGTTGTAATTTGCAAATGATGCAAAATATATAAGGTATATAGAAATACCTAATTAATATCAACAATACTAGCTAAAGAATACTAACAAAAGATGCATAAAACCGTAGGAAAAATGTAAATATAAGACTTCATAATGGAATTAACAGAAGAAACTAAATTTAGTAATATACCATATTCATGAATAGGACAATTCAGTATCAAAAATTTTCTCTAATGGATAATAGAGTCAATTCTGATACAAATTTTGGTAGGAGTTTAAAATAAATTTGACCAGCTCAATCTCAAATTTATATTAAATGTAGCCAAGAATAGCCAAGATAATTTTTAATAATAATAATAATAATAATAATAATAATGGAGGATTCACCATGTAGAATCAAGATTTTTATAAAGCATGCTTAAGAACAGACAAACATAGCAATGGAAAGAATAGAAAGCCAGAAAATAAGCCTCCTTATATATAGAAGTTTATTTTTGAGAGAAGTAACATTACACAGTACTGTGGGAAGAATAAAAGATTCAGTAAATGATATTGAGAAAATTAGCAGTCCATATGGAGAAAAGTAAATTATATCGTATACAAACAACAGTGAATTCCAATGGTTTAAAGACTCAATAACAGCAAAATGTTAAAATTTTAGAAAAAAAAACATGCAGGAGAATATATTTATTACTTCTGGTTGGCAGATATTTCTTAAACAAGAAACAAAACACAAACCATAGCAGAAATATTGATAAATTTGATTAAAAACATAGAAACAACTATATTAGTAAAGACATCATGAGCTAAGTTAAAATAAATGACATAAACAGAAGAAGTAATTTATGATTGTCTCCAGATTATTTAAAGAATAAGAACAATTGACAAAGTATATAAGCAGATGTTTTATAGAAGGGAAAACCCAAATATCTCCAAACATATGAAATGAGGCTTATCATCACTAATGCTCAAATACCTGCAGGATAAAACAGTACTGTTATATCAATTCTCACCCACCCAACTGTCAAACATCTAGAAGTCCGGTATTACTAAGTGTGGATGAGGAAACTGACAGGTACTGCTAGTGGAAGTCTGAGTTGCTTTAACCTTTTTAGATGGCCATTTGGCATTATCTGGTAAAGTTACAGATATGCAGGTCATACTACTCAGCAATTCCACTTCCCAGAAAGTTCTGGCATGCATGCAAAAAGAGTGTATCGAAAGACAACCTTACATAATGTACATAATAGGAAAAACCAGAAACAACTAAATCTTCACCCATTGAGGCATGAGGAAAATAAATTGTGATTATTAAGAAAGCAGATGTATGGCATTCAAAATAAAAAGCTAAATCTACATCTATCATCCTGAATAAATCTTGAAAATCAGTTACATGAACAAAAATCTGTGATACACTATTCATGATACACCATTAATGTATATGCCTTTAAATTACATTGTGTTACATATTATGTCTGAGCAGAGACTGTGGAATAAAATTTTTAAAACCATGGAGAAAAAGGGCACATGCCAGCTTCCGATTGGTAGCCTTCTCTGGGGTGGAAGGACAATGAGTTAGGTGGGGATGGGATGAAACTTCAAAGAGCTTTAATGCTTTTTAATAAAAATTTTGAAACAAAAAGAGAGATGCCCTTGGGGTATCGACCAGGGAGTGTATCTTAGAACATATTCACAAGAAAAGAAAGTCAATTTTCCAGCCTAAATGTTCCTTTGGGTGAAGTCAAGTTCTTAAGAACCATCTTACCCCCTTAGTGTCCAAGTGTGATCATGGTCTTTATATCAATTTTTTATTTACTGCCCCATGCTTTCTGCTTTTTCTTTGACTTTTTTCCCTTACTTTCTTTCTCAGGGGTTCTTAGACACTAATTTTTGTCATCTAACCTTGTGGGCTTTTACTTTTAAGGGCACCTTCCACTTGCCAGCCTTGTATGCCAAGTACCGAGAATGCAACTAGGTAATTTGAGAGCCACAGTAACCCAACAGGACAGATATTGTTCTAGCACCCTTTTACACACAAGAAAACAGAAATTCGGAGAGGTTAAGCAATGCATTCGAGGTTAAATGGCTAGGAGGGCAGGATGAGTCAGGATTTGAATCCAGGTCTGCCTCTTGGATTCTGCACTCTCCCCTGGCGGCTGTGTTTTACCGATAGATTTATGAACCATGCTGTAGACTAGCCAGGGGGTACTTACTATTTAAATTATTTGTATGGCACTTCGTGTTTGCAATGTGTTTTACAATTGTTTTTATTACTTATTCCTATTTTATAGCTGGTCTCAGTTTATAGCATGCTTTCTGCAACAACAGTTGGAAAGGAAAACAAACACAACCGTCTCTGCTTTGCCGGATGGAGTCACTAGGGATATTCACATGAGCATCAGCCATATTGGAAGACAGCGGTTACGTGCATTTCTGTTCTTTGCAAACCCACTGGTGGCTGGCACAGTCTAAGAGAGAGCACAATACCGTCTTCAGTGTAAGCAAAGCCCACTCACATATTACCAAGTGTTAGGGCAGATGAAATGATAGATCACTTTCGGTCCTTTTAACCAGGGACTTTTCATTACAGAATGTTTAACGATTTCTGTGGTCTTTCCTGGCCTGGTGGGGGGCAGAGAAGGGGAGCCCCATAATAATCATTACTCAAAAGCCTGAAGTTCTCCTTTTCTTTCTCTCTTTCTTTAAGAGATATCCAGGCCTAGGCCTTTCTTCACAGAGATAAAGACAGAGGAGGGGCAGCCCGGGTGGCTCAGTGGTTTGGCGCTGCCTTTGGCCCAGGGTGTGATCCTGGAGACCAGGGATTGAGTTCCGCATCAGGCTCCCTGCATGGAGCCTACTTCTCCCTCTGTCTGTATCTCTCATGAATAAATAAATAAAATCTTAAAAAAAAAAGGCAGAGGAGGACATAGGATCACCCTGGGGGTATCATCTTGAAATGGGAGCCAGGAAAAACAATAGGACGCTGCCGTGTCCTTCTCCAAAAGTACTGGCATGCCCTAGCAGATGCCAGAACTTCGCTCACAGTCACACTTGGGTCATCTCTGGAAGAAGGCTTAAAGGTTTTGCTTTTTCCTCCAGGCAGAAAGATGAGGAAAGAGCGTGAGGGGAATTCTCAGTTCCTCCAATGTTGCGACCAACTTCCTCACCGCCTTCATCAGTGACTTCATCCCCATCCTTGTCATTATTCACAATGTCTATAGTTTGAGCCATTAATTTGCCATATCCTGAGCGAAACCTAAAGTAGTATTCTTATTTTGCAGGTAAGGTAAGAAAACTGGTTTCCTGAGGTTATGGCACACATACACCACACGTGCAGCATGCTCATGGGCACCCACCCACCCACACACACACCACACACACAAAATATTTTGGGGCATAGTGCATTTCAAGAATGTGCTGCTTGCTGAGGATGCTGATTTTAGCAAAAAGTGTTAAAAGATTTTGTATATCACATTTTTAAAAAGCCAACAGAAGAATATGTAAGTGAATCCCCTGATTTCCAGCTTCTAGAAGCGGCTGCATTCCTTGGCTCATGGCCCCTGGCCAGCAATCACATCACTGACCTCTGCTTCTGTCATCACATCGCCTCCTCTGAAAGCCTCTTCTGCCTCCCTCTCCCCCTTATAAGAGCCCTTGTGATTACTCTGGGCCCACCTGGGTAATCCAGGATAATCTCAACTCAAATCCTTAACTTAATCACATCTGCAAAGTCTCTTTTGCCAGATAAGGTAACAGATTCACAGGTTCCAGTGATTAAGACGTGAACATCTTGGAGGGCCATTTTTCTGCTGAAACCACACCTGGTTTTCACATAGCAACAAAGCTCCCTAGAGACAACTCAATGAAACTTACCAAAAAAATGAAAAGGGATGGTCCATTAATTACTAGGGAAACATCTAATAAATCATGGTATCTTAGTGCTGGGAAAAACTCTGCATTCTACTCTTGGTTGCAGAGATGAGCAGCAGAGATCCAGCGGAGGCAGCCCATTGTCTGGCAGGTACATGGTCAGGCAGGAGTAGCTTGGCACCGGGACCCCAACTTCCAGCTTCTGGCTGGTGCACCAGGAAGATCTACATTTGTTCTTATAGTTCAAAGACAGACTGCTTATCTGTATCTTGGGAAAGGTCAAGAGATCTGTGAAGAAATCTCTGTAGGGAAGTGGGCTTTTCAGTCTGTGGTTTTGAGATGGCAAAATTCTATAATGTCTCTGCCAAAAAGTCATTTAATCACTTTTATTACCAGAAAAGTTACTGAGCCATCCACATAATAATCAGACATTGTAGTTTTAAATGTGGCAGAGGGTAATTAACAGGTATCTCTATTTAGATCTCCCACCTTCCTTGGGGTTTATCTATGCCACTGATGTTTGAAGACCCAGCCAAGTCTGCTCTGTGGGGAGACGGGATACAGGTGCCCACACTCAGTGAAGTTCACACAAGCTCAAGGCCACTCTGTGTGTGTCATTAGCTTATGAATGTTTCTTCCTTCAGTGCTTTCCTATATTTACTGGGATAATTACTTTAGACATAAATTTAATCTTAGAGGCCACATATTTTTGCTACACTTTTTCATGGTCAAGTTGGTTGATCATCATCTCAACCCTTTTATCTCATAACACAATGTGCACTGGAACGTTCCTCAAAGATCCTTTACGTGAAAAAAAGTTTAGGACCTGAAAAAGAGACATAATGGTCAATGTTGTGTGCAGGTAGGTGTCCTTGAAAAGTAACTCCAAAGCCACTAGGAATTGACAGAGAAGCGGAGACCACATGCAGTCCGACATCAGTACTGTTTTCTCTGCGAATAGGGAAGAGCACCTGGGAAGAACTGACAAGACCATGCAGACATTATTACATTCTGAGATTTTTTCCTCCTTTCCCTAAATCGGATACTTTTATGCCACTGGAAAGAATTCATCAAAATGATCCAGAGACCAAGATGGTACACTGGAAGATGTTTCTCTCTCCCTCCCATTCAGCCTGAATAGAAAAACCTACCTCCTCAGTGGGAATGAATGGCACCCTCTCCTACTTCCCCTTTGTGCTCAGTGCTTTTGTGAGAGCAGTTGTCCTGCTGTCTGACTTATATTCATGCTACCTGGACAGGAGAGGGAAGCAAGGACTTTACTTCACCCCTTTTGCAGAGCCAGTGATGGATACATTGGGTTCGATTATAGGTAATATCAATATAGGATGGGGCACCTGGGTGGCTCAGCGGTTGAGTGTCTGCCTTCAGCTCAGGTCGTGATCCCGGGGTCCTGGGATCGAGGCTTACATCGGGCTTCCTTCAGGGAGCCTGCATCCCCTCTGCCTATGTCTCTGTGTCTCTCATGAATAAATAAATAAAATCTTCTAAAAATATATCAATATGGGATGATGACTTCTACTCTTTAGAATTTTTTAATGTGTTCCTTCCATTTCTCTTACCAAAATTAGTTAAAGGATCCTTGAACTAGGGCCTCTTACACTGTGAGTGCTCACTCATGCTCTTCAGTCATTTTATTTTTATTTTCCCATCGATTCTTTTTTTGTTTTTTGTTTTTTTTTTTTAACAATTAGAATGATAGAATACAGTATTGGCCATAGCACTGGGAGACTTGACCTCTAGTCTTACTCTACCACTAAGGAGCTGTGTTGTTTCCATCTCCAGGCCCAAGCTTCCAGTTAAGAAAATAAATGAGTGTGTAGGTAAGTCCATAAGAAGATTGATGGATGGTTCTTAAGTATGTAGAGCTGCTGACTCCTCTGAGAATCACGTATGGACTGTCTACCTAAATACATACATATAGTCTTTAGACTAGATGCTGTTGAAAGTCTCTTTCTGCTCTATCAACTGTTGTTATGGCAGATACTAGGACCTGGGTTAATTACTTTTCATGTTTTGTCTCATTTCCTGTTCATCAGAAACCTAGGAGTTAAGTATCATTATTTCTTTTGTTACCACTTTTTTTTTTTTTTTTTGAGAAAAGAAAATGAAGGCCCAGGGTCAGCCAGCTCATCAGGGGTAAAATGGACCCAGGAGCCTACAGGCTTGGGAAGCTTCTGCATACAGGGCTTGCTGGTGGCTAGGAGGATAAGCTTAAATCTAGAAAATTATACCATACATATTAAGTTTCCAGAAAAGGGAACACAGTGTGATCTATCTATTTTAGTAATTTTGGCAAAAATCGGACTGGTGGATGGCATTAGAACTTGGTTTGTTAGCCCACATCTGACAACCAGATTTACCCAAGGCTTATTGGATACTTCAAATAGCATTTTCAGGAATGGTTTCCCAAACTGATAATACAGATTGATGGATTTCCATGACTTATACAAGGAACAAAAGGAGAATGGAATAAATGCAATAAAATAGTCATCCTTACCAACATTTTTTTTTTTTTCTGCAAAGATTCACTCTGGATTGTATTTATGCAATCACATATTTTAGAGCAATTTAAAATCAAAATAGCAGTGTATTTCCTGGGTAATCCCATCAAATGAGTGATGAACCAGGTCATAGGAGGAAGGTTCTTACCCCTCTAGTGAACCAAAATCTATGTTTGACTTTTCACTCAATTTTATGTTTCTCTTTGAAAAGTTAACTAAAACTTGTGATAACTAAAACATTTCCAGATGTCTGAATTCTTTTCTATTTGCTTGTTCCCTAACAGGGACAGAAGGATCAGAGGCAGTGGCCAAAGGGAGAGGTAATGATGGGAGGCTCCTTTTGGTGGAGAAGACTGAGCAGACAGGGGCAGTTCCCTTCTATTCTTGCTGCCGATGACTATCCCCAAGGGACTGTTTCATCGTCGTCGTTGTTGTTTGTTTCCTTGTTGTGTTTTTTTTTTTTTAGATCTCTTACTGAAAGTCTCAGTCTGGTGTCTCCTACAAGGTGGTGGTGACCTAAGAATTATAACAGCTGGGAGTATCCCTAGGGGACCTGAGATCTGAAGCTAGATCTTATTAAATCAGAGGTTTGGCCTCCTCAGTTACCATTATGTCCTTCCTTACCTCCCCTTTGCTCATTTACTTCCTGACACCTCACTCTAAATTCCAATCAATTACATACAGAATCCTGGACCATCATCTAATTTGAAGTTGGGATATACAAAGCTAAGATGTAATGAGAAACAGATAACCCAATGACTACGCAATGAGCAACATCAGTTAAAATCTGCAAAGTGGGTTCTTTTTTTTTTTTTTTCTTTTTTACCAATGGCTTCCTATAACCCTGACTTCTTGATTTGGGGTTTGCTGGTGGGAAAATGATTCTACTTGGGATTTAGACAACTAAGATTCTAATAGGGGGTCATAGAATCAGAGTATATAGAAGTATGGCTTTTAATGTTATTCCTTAGAACTGGAAGACACCTTGGGCCATTTACGTAACAAGATACCTTTTATTTATCCATAATAAGGAAGCTATCTCTGGAACCACACCTTGTAATCTAGTAATGGCGCGGGGGATGGAGGGTGAGAAAGAAAACGAGAGAGTGGTGATTCAGTTTCCCCATCTAGTAGAACAGAGACCCAGGCAATAGAGAGAATGTCTTGACAGCATTCATCAAACAGAATAAGAGGAAGAAGGAAGAGATAGATATAATGCCCACCTCGGAACTGTGTTCCTTGCAGATGAATCCAACAGTGGACATGAGCCTTCAGGCAAAGTAGCTACCTTCCTTACCACATTTCCCGATATTTTTAATAAGTTCATGGTTGTATGTATTTTTACACATACACACCCAAAAAGCACTGAAGAATGAATATATCTGTGTTTGTTGCTGAGGATACAAAAGCAAACAAGAGACCATTCCTGCCTTCAAAAAGTTCACAGTCCAGTCGGGTAAGGAGACCTCCATTACTTACTATTCCATACTATGTGATCACTGCTATTACGGAGTTAATGTAAAGGGTAAGTCAAGGAAGTCTAGGGGAAGGAGAGGTAGAGATGTAAGCATGGCTTACTAGAATATACAACAAAAAATAATGCATCATTTAAAATGAGATCAATACCTATAGAACATCTAGGAATTAATCTACCAAGATTTACTAAAGTCCTTTGTGCAGAAATTTCCATAAGTCTATTAGGAGATCTAAAAGAAAACCCTGATAAATATTTATGAAAAGGAGGCCTTACTACTGGAAAGATTCAATTGAAAACCACCAAATTAATCCATAAATTCAGTGACATTCCAAGCACAATTCTAGCAGGATATCAGGGGCATAGAGAGAGGGTTTGACAAGCTCATCTTAAATTTTATGTGAAAGGATAAGGTCTGTGTTACATCCCACCAGATATGAAGATACACGGTAATGTCAGAGCAATAAATAAAAGATGTGTTATTGGCCATGGTGCACACTTATAGACCACCAGACCTATAATTACGTTGCCAAGTAGGCTGAACTTGGTTGGATACCATCAGGAAACAGCTGTATTTCTCTCTCATCTCCGCCTCCCGACAACACTCTACTATCTCTCATCCTGGCCCCTTGATGATATCACAAACAGGTCCCCACTTCCTGGGTAATTTCACTCCAGGTTCAGATATTAGGAAGGTAGATCAATTGTGGCACATATTAATTAAAAAGTCTGTCTCATATCTGATTAGCAGTTTTTCCTTTTCCTTTTCCATCCAGTTCAGATCCGAGAACCTCAGGCCTGAGAACCTCCATGACTCAGAGAAAAGTTTCCAGGTACATGGTCCCCAAGGAATAGGCAACCAAATGTGGTGTCTTGAAGGCAGAGCAGCAGGAGAACGAGCTCTACCCCCGGCACCGTGGAGCAGGCCTGCAAACCCGGCTCTGAGCAAAAAGGCACCAAACAGATTTGGGTTTATACGCCATGCCACTTCTGCACACTAATAACACATTTAGGAAACCAAACAGAGTATGTTTTCCAAACAGACACACATGTGTTTAAGGCCCTCACACAGCAGAGGATGCGTACAGCCATGGGAGGGTGGTGGCGGGGGGTGGTGGGGGTTGGCAGGTGCTGTCACAGAGGCTGTCAGGAGGAGCCAGGTGGGGTCAAAGGGACGCACTGAACACAATCCACAGGTAGTAGAGAGAAAAGGCAATCCAGAAGTGTCTGTGTGATTGAGACCGCTCCGTGGGAGGGACACCGGTGGGGTGAGGGTCTGGTGGCCAGGGTGGCGCAGTCAGTCATGCCCAGGGCTGTGAACGCATCGTGACTGTCCCGCGCCCTGGCCACTGGACACTGCCGGATCAGTGCACCTCCAACCTGCAAATCCAGGAAATGCCTGGAAGCTTACCTGAAAACACCAGAGCTTGGAGCGTGACCCCGGGGACCCCAATTCAGTGACACAGTGCTTGTGGGTAGCAGCTGGCACAGGTGCCTTCCACAGCTCCACTCGGGACTTCAGTTCTTTGGACATACATGAGAAAAATATGCATACACACAGGTATTTAACTGTTTACGAATATAAATTGGTGCCTTACCAGACTTGGCATGGCAATTATTTAGCCCTCAGAAAACTATCTTCACATATCCTCAGGGACTTACAGTGAATCTTAACGCCAGAACTGCTGTGGACATGGGGAGCATTCCAGAAGGCCTGAGCGGATTTCCCCGTGGATAGCTATAGTGTTTATGGCCAATATAAACTGTATCCTGAATGTGTTTGCTCTCCAGCTCCCTCTCTTTTTTTCTAGAATGTTTCATGGGATTTCTGTGCTTTAGAATAGACTTTGGTAAATACTGGATCTCATGGAGTTTTCCAAGCGCTTGGTGAAAAGACCCTTTCTCTTCTTACCTTATCTCTTTGTCTAGTTTCTGCCACGGTGGAACACCTGCAGGCGTCTTAGGATGTCCTCTTGTCTCCAGCCTCCCTCTGCTTTTGGTCAACACTGCCCATTCTTCGTCTTCTGGTTGACCTTAGCATGGCTACCTTCACCCCCTCAACGCCCTCCTGTCTTCACCAGACTGGTTTTGGGTGATCCTCTGAGCCTTCTATAGTGTTCTCTGTGTGCTCTTTCACAGCTCCTGTTACTGACTTTGCTCTCAGAAGTAGTTCATGTGCTGACACAATTATAGAGCAAGATACAATTAATTTCAAAGCAATTTTCAAAGAATTGCGAAGATGCCCACATATGCAAATTAGTTAAATATTTAAAATAAAGAGATAATAAGGGACAGGACTGATCTGAAAGTTTTAACAGAGGAGGTTTGACCTCAGTCCCAAAGGAGTTGCCACAGTAGCTCTGCAGCAACCAGCCTGGAAGATTAAGGGGCTGGTTGGCCATGAGCCAGTGATGTGGGTTGTAAGTCATTGCCTCTTACCAACTAAGTGATCTTGGAGAAGTCATTGACCTGTGTGAGCCATAAATACATCCCTTCCTGTCCTCAAATTCAGTGACTCTTCAGTGTTTGAACTCCTCAGGTCCATCATGGGTTTTGTGGATCAGTTTTTTGTTGTTGTTTTGTTTTGTTTTGTTTTTGTTTTTGTTTTTTTAAATTGAGACAACATATGCAAGAATGACAATCTTTTGTCAGGTTAGGACATTTAAAAAATTATAAGATATGACACTAATATTTTATTAAATAAAGGATATTTTAACATCCAAACCAAATTAAGTAGAAAAATTCATTTTAATAAAAGGGCATGTGTACATATATAGGTAAATATAAACAAAACTCCTTATGCGCTGATACTGTTGTTTGCTAAGTTTGCTGCAGTGTAGCAGAAAATATTCCTAGCTGAGGATGAGCAGGGGATTAAAAGGTGATTGCTGATGTTGAGGGCAGGAGCCTAATCCCAGGGCACAGTGTCAAGAGCTAGGAAAGAGTTGGAGGCCTCATTTACTGACCCCAGTGGAAGACTGGAGTCTCTTTCTCCTTGAGGCACTCATCAGGTGAGTTGGAAGAGTTTTCTAAACATCATGATGAAACCAGGAAACACTTTCCTACTCATTAAACTTCTCATATGAGTTTAATACATTTATTTACAAAACCTTTAGGTAGTGCTTTGTAGTAATTTCCGTGGCGTTCTAAAATACAGCAGTCTATGGTGATTCAGGAAGCAATGATGATTTGTATCAATTTAATTGTCTCTTTTGATACTTGATATCCACAGCAAACATCTTGTTCTGCTTTGTTCTCTGTGGCTAGTGTTACTGTATACATCCCATATGGGAGTTAAGGTTGTGGGTGAATGAATGAAGGAAAAGGCATTCAGACTAATCTCATGGGGCAGAAATAGTGAAGGAATGAATCACAAGAGATTGGAAAGGTTTTGCTGGGCTTGAAGAAGAGCTAAATCTGGCAAGGGATGGGGGGAAGAATCTTGAAATTCTTTTATTCCCACAAAATGTTAAGGCACTTGGCTTTCACTTGAGAATTTTGATATGTTAGGTGAAGATGAGAAAGTTGATTTTTTTCATATATACAATACACAGTCTTGATTGGGGGAGTTGAGTGGTTATCTTGATTTTGAACTTGTTTACTGCTGGAAAATAATGGCTTCCTGTTTTTGACAAGGGAGTAACATCAAAAAAGGTTTACAAATGAAAATTAAAAGGTTTCTTGGACAGCAAATACACCAGCAGTATTTTGGAAATCCGTCCTAAGAGAATCTGAAAGCAGAGTAACTGTTCCCTGAAAGGCACATGAGCTTGGTAACTAATGTGAAAATTGTTTAATAAATGGCAATTTAGTCTAAATACAGCCTTTTAATGAAGGGTAGGAATGTCCTCTAATAGCCAGCTCCATTCATTTTGTTTTCAGCTTTTAGGGTAACACAAAGTATGAGGACAAACTATTTCCCTGTGGCAGTCAGTCTTAACAAAAATCTATGGGTCTCTCTAGAAAAGGTCTCATTTAGTGGGAAGACAAATGCTAAGATTGGTTTGAGTTTCAGGAGTTTGATGCATCTTTGTATACACTCAATTATGAATTTAGGGTCTGTGATGGGCTAGCTTCTGAGGCTTCAGAGATGAACAAGACATGGTCTGTCACCTTATGAAGTTCAGAGTCTAGAGCAGGGGTCAGCAAACATTTTCGTAATGGACCAGATAATGAATAGTTAAGGGTTCTGAGCATAGGCTCTTTGTTGCAATTACTCAACTCTGCATTGTTCTGTGAAAATAACCATAGGGTAACATGAGAGCAGAGTTATGGTTTATTCTAATAAAACTTTATTTAAAAAATAGGTAGAATGCAGGATTTGGCCCATGAATTATAGTTTGGTAACTCCTGGACTGGTGATAGAGACAGCCTATAGGAATAAGCAAATTGTTTTGTGAACTCAAAGGAAAGGGTCAGTTCTGTTTGGGAGAAACACAGGAAAGGGCTTTCAAAAGTAAATGACACTAAGTGGGATCTTAAACAATGAGCAAGCCTGGGCCGGTGAATAAATGACTATTTATGTCCCTTCTTAGCAGAAAATTCTCAAGTTGTTTCATAACAAAGGATTTTTGATTATAACATTTTATTGCAGAAATATTTTAAAAAGAAACAGTTTATTCTGTGAAAATGAAAACCAGAAATCTTATTTAAAATGGAGTTGGAAAGCCCTAACCAGGAAGCTGTCAGGAACAAACTTTCTATCTTATCTTACTTTGAGGCTGGGCAGGAAGACATTCAGTTTACCACCTCAGCAGGAAGAAGGAAGATTTTCTCCTTGCCCAGCAACAGCCCAGCCAATGAGAACCTGCTGCAACTCAGCCAATGAGAACCCGTTACCACACTGAATTCTTGCCTTCCTCTAATAGACTTTGGTTCAAAGCAGCTCCTCCCAGCTTTCTCCTTTTCTCTGTAAAGCAATGTTCCTCTCCTTTGTTCTCTGGACTTGCCTATGATTTTCCATAGCTTGCATGTCTCAAATTGCAATGCCTCTCCTATTCTCACATAAACTTATTTTGCTGATAAAATAACCAGCTATTTTATTTTTAAATTAATAATTCTTTAATCCAGGGTCTTTATTTGATCAAGTATCAAAAAAACTGATAAAAGCCTGATAAACAATATCCAAACTGAATTTAAAGGGCCATACGTATGACCATATCATTTTGTAGGTGAAAATTCTGAAATCTCACATATTTGATTTGGGAAGGAAGAGGTAGCCAAAAGAAGAAAACTTAATAACTGGTCATTTAAAAAAATTCATGTTCTGTCTCCCTTTCTGATATTAAAAATAAATAAATAAAAAATAAAAAATAAAAAAATTCAAATGGCCTTCTTTACATGAAAAAGAGCCAAATTTTCCAGCTTAGCATGCTTATCAGTTTTCTATTGCTGTATAACAAATTACCACAAGTTTAGGAGCTTAAAACAACATTGTGTTTATTAACTCAGAATTGCCATGAGTCGGTTGTCCGGCATGCTTCACTGGGGCCATCCCTCAGGGCCTCATGAGACTACAATCAAGGCATAGATTACACTGCATTCTGTTCTGGAAATTTGGCTGGGGAAGAATTCGCACCCAAGCACATGCAAATTGTCAGTAGAATTTATTTCCCTGCGGCTGTAGGTCAGGGGGCCCCGGCTTTTTGCAGGTTGTTGGCTACTGGCTACCCTCAGTTCCTAGCTGCCTCTTGTAGCCCCTCACCACCTGCATCCTCCAACATGGCCTGTCACTTCATGAAGCCCACAGGAAAGTGTAGGTGCAGTTTGTTAAGACAGACTCTCATAAGAATATAATCTAACTGTATGAGTGATAACTCATCACCTTTCCCACATTGTCTTAGATAGAAGCAAGCTACAGCTTCTGCCTACATTCAAGAAGAGGGAACTACACAGAGGTAAAAACCAGGGGATGGGGACAATGGGGGTGGTGGGGTGTGGGGAGTACTTTAGGCTCTGTCTGCCACAGCATGCCTACTTTTCTGTGTACCCTGTGTTCAACTTTCCTTGGGATCCAGAGCTTAATTTGTGAGCAGGTATTCCCAATGACTGTGGAGTAGTCAGTAAGAACAACTCCACCTGTGTGCCAGACATGAAAATATGACACTTCCTTTCTACAGAAGAGGTTATTGGTGCTCGGATAGGCTAAATAAGTTCTGGGAGATTCTGGTGTCACTTAGGAGCTCTGATGTGAACCAGGTCTAGGTAGCTTTGAAGACTTATTTTACTTAGTAGAGCATGGTGTCCAGATAAGATGGACTGAACCTCTATGGAAAATCACATCATAATGTTCTGAAGCTGCCAGCCTGCCTTGTGCCCAAGTGTCATACTCAAAGACATCCTTAGGAGGGGATGTGAAAAGACAGTGTATTTCTGTAGTCATTACGTGAAATGAATTTCTATCATTTTCTTGTGAAGTATGAAGATCATCGTCCTTGTTAATTGAAGATAGTAGCCTATGACTGGATCTCTCTCCTCAAGCTTTTCTACCTATTCTACCAAATAGAAATATGCTATCATGGGTTCATATAAAGCTTTGACATTAATCCAGCTCCCAAGACCCATCCTTCTTTTTAAAAAAGAAAAAGAGGTTTGGCTTCCCTTGTGAAAGATGATGAATTATATCAGTCAGGATAGACTAGGCCATACTGTGGTATCAGCTCCAAATGCTCACTGGCTTGCAACCAAGGGCTTGATTCTTGCTCACGCTTTATGTTCCTTAAGAGTCAATAGGAGCTCAGCTCCTTATCCTTGCCTTCTTGCTCCAAACTTCTCCAAATCAATGGAGTAACTGCTATCTGGAATACCTCTTGCCACCATGGCAGAGGGAAAGAAAACTCCAGAAGGTCTCCACTGGCAATAAGCTGTTAGCAGAGAAGGGACACATGCCTTTCATGCTCATGACTCCTTAAACAAAAGCAGTCACTTGACCCCAGCCAACCACAAGGGGACCAGAATGTTATCAGGGGCCCAAAGGTAGCAAGCTGTGCACTACTGGCTAATGATGTCTTCACCCAAATTCTCTGTCTTCCAAGTCGAGAGATTTTAGACGCTGGCTGCCCAAGCCTGAGAAGTACTCCAGATACGGACAGTGCTCACACTGAAAACGGGTATGATGTTGGCATTAACACTAACACTGAGATGGTTTTGTGAGGCTCTCTGTAGGTTTTGAAACAGAGCTTTTAAACTGCACCAGTTAATAACTGCAGAGTGAGTCTGAGAGCAGTAACATATCCCCTCAATCAAACTTTATGTATGAGTATTTCAATGAATTGTTTCAGTACACAGAACTTTCAAAGAGAGCCAAGTTAGTGGTTGAAAACAGAATAGGTTTCAGAACTTACTAAGAAACCCAATCCTAACAACTGGTATACAAGAATTAAAATGAAGAAAGGGGCCTATCTTACACACTAGAATTTTTGGAAGCCATTCTTTTACACACTACGATTTAGAATTTCCAGGCATCTGTCTGTTGCTAGAATACCTACACACTTTGTGGAAGCTTTATTTGAAAATGCTGTGTACCTTGTCTAAAGGGCCAGCTGGGATGCCAGAAATAGTATCGGCTCTATTTATGTCTTTGGAGTAATTACAGTGGAATTTAAAGACTTAGTTTATAGATCCAAGAAGAAGATCTTCTGTGTACACTAAAAGGATGAATCCTTTCCAGACGACTTCTCATTTGGCTGAAGAAGAGCTTGAGGAAGCATTTCATAACGTCAGCCAAAGTCGTTTTTAGCAAGACCTGGGTGGGATTCTTGCTGTTGATATCCAAATTTAAAAAAGCCTTGATTTTAATCTATCCAAGGTTACTTTGTTGTAGTTATGAAACCATGAATCAATTTTAAAGCTTTCAGGGATGAAAGGAGATATTGAGATGAGTGCCTGCTATCTTTTGTTGAATGGGGGTGGGGGGGATATGTTAACCAATTTCCTGATGGCTTCGCCTGGTGGACTTGACTTTTGTTTAGCTAATGTCTTTTTGGAATGCATCTCTGTTTTTTCCTATTCATGCCCTGCCTCTTACCAAAGGCCAGCGTGTGTATGCGTTCAAGGAGAAAGATGCAGTGTGTGTGGTCAGTGTGCTTGTCTTCCACTTACGGGATGTAAGCTGGACTCTGCTCAGAGACAGGATGCTGACTGCTGGTGAAGACGATGGTGTACCTTGAGGGAGATTGCAGGACTGTGTGCTTTCTGGACCAAGGGTGAAAGATGGCTTACGTGTAGCATCTGTTACACTGCCTGCTTCCCAGCATTTTTAACTATGAGAATAGTAACCGATTCCTTCTAAATGTGTCCTAGTCCACAACAAACCTTTCAGAGTTTATTTGCATCAACCTCCAAAAACATCAGGCCAGACATCACTGGCTGTGCAATCCATCCATCCTCTTTAAATGTTCGTGTGTGTTCAAGAGGCCCTCTTATCATTATAAGCAACATATGGCTTGTTCACTTGTTGTCAGACACCTTGTGTGGTTCCACAGACTTCAAGGTTGAATAAACACAGTCTTTGTCCTCTTGGGACATGCTTTGTACCGCCCCCACGTTGTGTCTCATCCTTAAGACAAAACTCTAGTATTGGGATTCTAAGCCCATTTTACTGATCGAAGAACTGAATCAAAGAGGTTGAGTGTCTTTCCAAAGGTCATAAAGTGAGAAAGTAATCAAGACTGAAATTCAAAACTATCCAACTGCCTTGCCACCCCTCTTATCTTTTGGGTGAAAATCTACAGATTTTTTTTCCATAATATAGAATCAAATGCTTTTGGAAATGTTCCAGCCAGAGTGGTCATGGCCCATGTTGTGGTAGTGAAGTCTTCCACACTCACTGTGCTGGTGTGTTCTATTGTTGACCTGATTGAGTAAGGCGATACACCTCCCCAAATCCCCTTCCTTCTGTTGCTCTGGGCTAGAGCTGACCAGAAGAGAAGCTTGCATGAAATTTGGGAGGCAGGAGTGAAGCAGGAGCCATTACACTCTGAAGGACTTTTTATGGTGGGAAATGGTCAAAAGATATACAGAGGTGCCCATGGATGGGGGCAGGCAGTGTCCAGCTTGATCTGCTTCTTCTTTATTCCCCGGATGGGTTTTCCTCCAGACTTGGCATTGATAAGCAGAGGCCATGGCCATGTTCGAGGCCTGCCTGTGGATTCACTGACATGGAAGTTACACAGGGATCATGGCTCCCTAGGCCTTTCAGCAAGTGGCTCCTTCATGAAGGGATCTGCTTGGCTTCTCAGATTTCCCTGTAAGATCCAAATTGTCTCCCATGCCAGTGCTTCCAGCAGGCTGGCAAGGTCTTCCTTTCTGATTTCCCAACACCCCCTTCTATATTCTTCTTTTCCCAACTCAACTCCTCCCACAGTTAGCTAAGATCCATTTCCTGTAAAAATTCCTTATTGCATAACTCTTAATGGTGTTTTATTCCCCCCCCCCCCCCCCATGTGATTGGGCAGTCCCCGTGTTAGCTGAATGTAAACCCCGGCCTGATTCCCAGGTACTTACTCAGCTTACCCTCATTTGAAGACGGCTAATCTTGGTTCAGGTGAATCCTGATGCCACTTCAATTCTCACCGAAGGGTGCCGCATCTGTTGTCAGTGCAGATGATCACAGGCCTGCCTTCGATCAGGAACACAAGGCTGAAATCTTTACCAGACAGTCTTACACTGGTTTGCTGCCCAACTCTTCTTGAAAGTTCTATTAAAAGAATTTAATCCATAGAGGTTTACCTTCTTATGGAGACTTTTACACTGGGGATTCTAGTGCATAGGCAATTGCATTGACCTGAGGAGGGTATTAAATATATTTGAATTAGTTACTAATATTTAAATTTTGCAAGATTTCATTTAAAAGTCCTGATCTCCAGTTTCTTTTTTAGAAAAATGGAAAGCTCCCGCGTCATTGGGACCACATTCCTAAATTGCAATATACACTTTGTTTTTGCTACCTTTAGACTTTTGACCTGGTGACCACCACCCCCACCTCCCCCCCACCCCCCGCCCCTGGATAGTCTAGGTTTTACCATGTGGAACAACGGTCACTGACACAATAAGTAGGTGTGCTATCAGGAAAAGCTATGAAAGAGCTCCCCTGATTTGTTTCAAAGATGTTGAGGGTATCTCATAGCTAGAGTACCAGGGCCACGTTTGGAGCAAAACAGGGCATAATTTGAGTTTCACATCCAAGTTATGACCATTCCTCTCTAAGTTTTATTCACCTGTGACAGCACAGCTAATGGGCTGGTCCTCTCCCTGGCTCTCGGAAGACCTACACTGCAGGTTACTATGCTCACTGGCCGCCTGCATCCCCCGGCCCTAGTCCTGCTGGCACGGCAGCGCAGAGCATTGCACAGCACACCACCCTGTTGATGTTAGAGCATGGTCTGTCTTGCAGGTTTAAGTTCCAGGCTTGGCTGCAGGGCTGGAGCGTTTCCTCCCATAAATGTATGATTTGCAACACTGTTGACTTTTGTTTAGCTTTCCTGTTTGTCATATCTTGCAATGCTTCCTTTCGGTTAAGAATATTTGGCAACTTTGTTGAAACAGGCTGGCTGCCTTAAATCAAGAATTTAAAAGTTTAATTTAGGTTGATTATTCTCTAAAGAAAAAAAAAGGAGATGCTTTTCAGCATAAATTTTCACTTCCTCATTGTAGAAGATCTTTTTATCAGCTGACTTAGTTAATAGAGTCATCTCTGAGGAACAGGAGATCTTCTAAGATATATAGGAATGATTAGAAGTAAAAGATATATATGCATAAACAGTGTCTGGCACAAAGTTGGAACACAATAAATATTAGCTATTATTGCTGTATGTTACAAGATAAATTATGTAAGTGATTATGTTTCCTGTTTTACTTTGGCTTCCAGGAAGCTCCAAAGCAAATTTATGGCTGAATTATAATTACCTTGTAGGAATTATACTTAAGCCTAATTATTGTATCTTTTCACCCATGCAACTTCTCTAACACTACTTCCTCATTCTGATTATTTACCTCTCTTTTTCTATTAAACTCTACTTATTTTCTGTATTTCGTGCTCCATGGTGTGATGATAGAGCTAAATGGGGCAATGCTCACCTTTATTACGTAAAGCCAGGATTAGCACTCCAGTCTCCTAATGGGTTTACTTATCCTTGATCTCTGAAAAATTCCAGTTCAATGAGAATCACAGCAATTTTTTCTAATATGGAGATTTAAATAAAATGTTAGCATTAAAAAAAATTATCTCCTAAAAGATAAAATCAAAACATCTTAGCCAGGCATTGGAACCTTCCTCAAAGTGGCTTTTACCTGGTTCTGCAGTTGTATGATTCTCCTGTGGAACTTCCACTCCGGCCCAGGGTGGCCTGTTGAGAGTCAGCTCTTTCACATCGTGAAAGGGTGCAGTCAGCAAAGTGGGGAGAGAACTGAATCCTTGGAAAAGGCACCATGACGGACAGCCCCCCTGAATTTTCATAGGCCTTGTGTACGGAGGGCTCTGGTTTGTCTTGGTTGAGACACTATTTGGGGACCAACATGTGCGATGAGGGATATTTTTCCAAAAAAAAGAGAAAGTTTGAAAAAAGAAGAAAAGATGAGATTCATTTTGGCTCTGTTTCTTATAAACAACGCAAAGCCTAGTTAAGCTCTCTGCTGCCCTAGAAGCACATCTGTGTGGAAGTGTTTTGTTTTTCTTTTTTACAGTAAGGTTAATTTCCAAGTCTAGTGACTTTCTGACCTTCTTCGAGTATGCTTTACTTCTACCTCTGCATCATCTTAGGTCCCCACTAACTTAGCCTCCCTCTATTCATTCATTTATTTTATTCATTCTGCAAATATTTGTTGAGCCCTTTTATGTGCCAGGCATAATGACAGGTATTGAGGAGAGAGTGAAGAACAAAACGTATAAGACTTACCTTATGAGGTACAGAAAAGCAAAAGTGAAACCAGTCACTTAAAAAAATAAAAATGACAAGTTCATATGTTCATATGAATTATGTAGAAATCTATATGAAACAGGAACTTTTGAAAATAATGTATAACATTAAATGTAGACATTGAAGCATAAGGTTAGGGAAGGTGTTTGGAGGACCAACGCGCTGGGAATATGTGAAGTCATGAAGGCTTCTCTGAGGAAATAACATTTTGGAAGAAGAGAAGGAAGAAATAAAAAGAAATAAGTCCCATATTAGACTGTTTGAGCAAATTTCTTTGAGATTAAGAAGTTCTTGTAAGAGTGCTTATATATATATATTATATATTATATATTATATATAAAGATAAGATAGGGGCACCCTGGGTGGCTCGGTTGATTAAGCATCTGCCTTCGGCTCAGGTCATGACCAGGGTCCTAGGATGGAGTCTGCTTCTCCTTCTCCATCTGCTCCCACCCCCCTCATTTTCTCTCTCTCTTTCAAATAAATAAGTAAAGGGCACCTGGGTAGCTCAGTGGTTGAGTGTCTCTGCCTTTATTTGGCTCAAGTTGTGATCCCAGGGTCCTGCAATTGAAGCCTACATCAGGCTCCTGGCAGAAAGAGTGCTTCTCCCTCTGCCTGTGTCTCTGTCTCTCATGAATAAATAGATAATCTTTTAAAAAATAATAAAAAATAATAATTAAATAAAATCTTTAAAAAATATTAGTATGTATCATATATATAATATGTGTCATGGATATGTAGTTTAGACAGATAATGGTAAAAAAGAAAATTTAAGGCATTTGTGCTTTCATATTTTAATTTTCTGTGTTTATAAAAATTATATGTGATATAAGTCCTTATCAATTAAGGAAATAAAGTGCTATTTTCTTTAAAAAGTGCTATTATATATAAAAAAAGAGATTATGAATGTCTACAAGGTACCAAACTCAACATATGTGTCCCTCAAGGATGTGACTAGTAGAGAGGCTAAGGCACACAAGACAAAAAGTTCTACAGTGAGAGAAGTGCACCTGTGCAGGTGAGGAGCACTCAAAAAGCAGGTCACAGCAACCTAGTGTTTCAGGGGAAGCTTCCTGGGAGTCCTCAGATTGCAAGATCCCAATCTGAAGGATATTTAAAGTTTAAACAAGAGGAAGGTGAATAGCATGAGAAGAGACAGAAAAGTAAGCAAGGTGGTATGGATGTGTGAGGATAAAGGTGGGGATGGGTCAGCAAATATGGAATTGGATGTTGTTAGCAAACAGATGATTGTTAAATCCAAATGTATGGTAGTGCCAGGAACACTAGAGAAAATCTGGTGGAAAACAGAAAATCTAGAGAAAAGAGTAGGCAACCATCTACATAGCAAAGCAAGGCCATGTGGATGAGGTCCACTAGCAGATGATTCCACATGGAATGAATATTCCATAATATCAAAGGTGGCCAGGAGGCCCAGCAAGAAAAGCACTGATGCAGTCTCATTTCATTTAAAAAGGAGATCTTTGGAGACATTTCCAAAAGCCGTAAGGGCTGCAGAATGAAACAGTTTGAGGGGTTGTAGCATGAAAGGATGAGCCCATGGATGGAGAGTCTTGCATGAGTTTTACAAGAGGTCTCACTGTAAAGGGTAGGATGCCAGAGGGACCACTCACAGAGCTCACATGACTCCAGGGAGGTTTCTTTGCTGTGGTTGTTTTGCTTTTCAAGTGAGCAAAGATTTAAACATTTATTTAGGCCAAGGGAAAGAAGCCAAAACAGAAGGGATGGCTGAAGATAAACAGTAAATATTACATTTGATTGATCATGGTCTTGAAGGAAAACAGATGAGATTAAGGGCAACGCTGAAGATGTTGGCATTGAAGAAGAGACAGGGCATCTGATTCTCTGACCATGGATGCAGAAAGGCAGGGAAAGGACGGATGATGAATTTCTATTCTACATGGCAAGGAGGGACAGGAGCCTGAGGGACTTCACACCTGAGGACGTGAAAGTAGGAGATAGGATCAGGTGTTCAGGAAAAGGCAGTGCGCTCAAATAAAAGCCTCAGGAATGGTGAAGGTAAGAGAGAGGCCCTGGGACAACAAGAATGGGACCTAGCTCAGGCCAGATTCAAGGACTGGGGAAGGAAGTTGATGGTGGCTCTGCTGAATCTGAAGACTGTTGATGAGGCAAGGTGGTGGTCTTCTCTATTGTATGATTCTCCACAGCAGAATGCAGCAATTAAGGAAGAAGAAAGAGGAGATGAGACATGGGATTGAATGTTTTCCCGGAAGATATGACAGGAAGTGGGAAGGGGTTGGAAGGAACATGAGGGTGGGGGAAAGGGTGAGGTTAAATGAGTGAGTAAAACAATAAATAGTCTTGGATGTCACCATTTCATCTGCGATGGGCCAGCACAGAAGGGATACTGCAGTGGACAGTCAATGAGAAAAGAGCAACACACTGACAGATGTTCTCTGTGAAACAGGGAGGAAAAGAACATCAAATATTTATGATGTGCCCGAGAATGAGCACAGGCAACCTAGTCCTGATAGTGCATGCATTTTCATAAATATTGCTTAAACTAAATCAATTGATCTGGAAACTCATCAAGGACCGAAGACATCTCCTGAATGATTTTAGTCAACCTTTTATGGTAGTGCTGATTATTCAGGTATTTGCGTTGTCTCATGCTGGTGGCAAATGGTGAATTTTTAGGTATAAACTATGCTAGCTAAAGACTTATTGATTCTAAAAAAAAAAAAAAAAAGACTTATTGATTCTAAAGTGAATTTGTTTATTCCATTATCCTTCTCATCATGAAAAGACATGACCAGTAAGTCTGCAGGATACTTCAGATGTGTATGTGAGTCCCTCTAGTAAGAAAAGGTAGTTTTATCAAAATAAAACTTTGGAGGGAGATTCCTTTTTATAGGTACTCAGAGTCTGTGGATGAAATTTTCATGATCATTAGAACCACACATTTGAGGGATTGATTACCCTAAGGAGCAGAAGTTCTTGAACCCTTGAAGATCATGCCAGCTTGCTGCAGTGGCTCAAATCCTTTGCCCAGCAGTAGAGAACCTAGTACAGGGATGATGGTAAGCTCCTTTGGCTTTCTTTCACAGCTTTCTAGACTTTAGGATTCTAACTTTGTGTGAAGATAGTAAATACACATCATTGCATATTTATCATTTGTTTATTTCTCAAACGTTAGAGGATACATTTACCTCTGTTGCTGTTTTGTACCCTGCAGAGAGAAAGTAAACAAGAAATTACTGAGCAAGATCGCAGAAAAGTTTTTACCATTTGACATTGATTTTGACAATTATTAAAAGAAAAGAGTACATCTATGGAAGCCCAGCAGAGAGGTCCGTGCACATGGTTGGAATGAAAACCAACCATGCACATTAAATCCATTGAAGAGGGTAAGAGAAACAGTTTCACTATACTGACATCATCTCTCCCACAGGGTGGCAGAGCTCAGTGCCAAGAGACCCTCTTGGCCTGTGATTTCTCCCATGGAGGAGCAGCAGAGTGTGTGGGTGAGTGCCCAGCTTCCCCAGCTGTGTGGGATGCTGCCAAGGAGACCCACCTCTTTCCTGCGCCATCCAGAATACTAAGGTGAGCTGTATGACTGAGGGGTGTGGAGGATCAGAGAAAGTAGCAATCAGAGCTCAAACATATCAAAGAGAGGTAGATCCTAAAGATGACATCATGGACTCCATCAAGAAGCTAACCATAAGCTGCTGGAGGTTGCTTTGCCTGTAGATCTCCTCACCTGGACCACAGGTAATCACAATGCTCTGGAACCTTCCCCACATTACCCCCACTCCATGACTGGCTCCCTGCGTACTCCCTCACCAGTGATGAGGGCCAACTTTTGAAGATAGCTTATGAACATGCGCAGAAAACCAGCTTGGCTCTGCAGGATTGGGAGAAAGCACACAAACTTGAGGCATCACCCTAGGAAAAGAAAATGGGAGGATGTCAGCATGTGGCCTGCCTTTGTAGAATGAACAGAAGACCTGGAATCTTAAGCAGTGCCCCCCAAGAGGGAATGAGAAGTGTCCAACAGGCATATCCATAGAAAAGGCCTGAGAAATCCTCAGAATCCCTACCTGGGATGACAGAAGGTATCTTTTCCCCCAAAGTCAGTCAGTAAAGAATGGAGGATGTGACTGCTTCTTCACATACAAAGACAATAACACAGAACTTCGAGAAATATGAAAAAATCAAGGATACAGGATATTGCCAAGAGAACACAATAATTTTCCAGTAATCAACTCAGAAGAAAAGGGGATCTACAATTTGCCCAGAAAAGATTTGAAGTCTTTGTCTTAAGGAAGCTCAGTGAGCTTCAAGAAAATACAAGAGGGACAATTCAATAAATTCAGGAAAAAAAAAAAAAAAAAAAACTACAAGAACAAAACGGGAAATTTAACAGAGAGATAGAAATCACAAAAAAGAGGAACCAAACAAATTCTGTTGCTGAAGAATAAAACATGAATGGAATGAAAAAGGCCATCAAGAGCCCCATTAACAGCAGATTTGATCAAGCAGGGAAAAGAATCTGTGAACTCGAGAGATGATTTTAAATTACCCAGAGATCACAGAAAAAAAAAAAAAGAATGACAAAGAGTGAGGAAAACAGAGGTGAATTATAGGATACCATTAAGACAAACCATGTGTGTATTATTGGAGACCAAGAGGGAGACCAGAGGGAGAAAAGAACAGAAAACTTATTTAAAGAAATAATGGCTGGGCAGCCTGGGTGGCTCAGTGGTTTAGGTGCCTGCCTTTGTCCCAGGGCATGATCCCGGAGTCCCGGGATCGAGTCCCGCATCGGGCTCCCTGCATGGAGCCTGCTTCTCCCTCTGCCTCTGTCTCTGTCTCTGTCTCTGTCTCTGTCTCTCTATCTCTCTCTCTGTGTGTCTGTCATGAATAAATAAAATCTTAAAAGAAAAAAAAGGAAATAATGGCTGAGAACTTCTCGAATCTTGAGTGAGATTTGGATATCTACATCCTATTAAGAGTATAGGCCCCCAAACAGATTCAACCCAGATACCTTCTCCAAAACACATTATGATAAAATTGTCTAAAATCAAAGACAACGAAGGAATTTTGAAAGCAGGAGGAAAAAAAAAATCCTTGTATGCAAGGGAATCCCCATAAGACTGTCAGCATATTTTATTGCAGAAACCTTGTAAGTCAGAGGGGATGATACACTTAAGATGCTGAAAGGAAAAAAAAAATAACTGCCAACCAAGAAGAATTTACCTGACAACACTGCCATTTCTATTCAGAAATGGAGAGCTAAAGATTCCCAAACAGAAGCTGAGGAAGTTTATCATGACCTGACCTGGCTTACGAGAATCCTGAAAATGGTGTAAGCCAGAATGAGAGGACACTAATTAGTAACATGAAAAGATAGGAGAATATAAAACATGCTGGTAAAGTGAGTAAGTACATAGTCAAATTCAGAATACTCTAATACTATAATATAGTGGTGTGTGAATCCTTAACTCTAGTACGACAGTTAAAGGAAAAAGGCAAGGAAAATAACTATGACTACAATAATTTGTTAATGGGTATGTAATATAAAAATATGCAAATTGTCATATCAAAAACAAAACATGAGAGGAGAAATAAAAGCATAGGGTTTTGTATGCAATTCAAGTGAAGTGGTTATCAGCTTAACATAGGCTGTCGTAAGGTATCTTACATCAGTCTCATGGACATCACAAAGCAAAAACCCGCAGCAGACAAGGAAAATGGAATCAAAGCATGCCACTTTGATACATCATCACTGCACAAAGGAAGACAGCAGGAGAGGAAAAGAAGAACAAAGGAACTACAGAACATCCAGAAAACAATTAATAAAATAGCATTAGAAAGTCCTTACCTATTAATAATTTACATGTAAATGGATTAAATTTTTAATCAAAAGACATGATGTGGCTGAATGGTTAATAAAACAAGAGCCAATTATATGCTTCCTACAAGAGACTTCTCAGCTTTAAGGACATACATAGGTTAAAAGTGAAGGAATAGAAAAACTTATTCCATGCAAATGGAAACCAAAAAAGAGCAAGAGTAGTTATACACATACCACATAAAATAGACTGTACGTCAAAAACTGTAACAAGAGATAAAGAAGGTCATTGTATAATGATAAAGGGGTCAGTTCATCAAGAGAACATAACAATGATAGGTATATATGCACATCAGAGCACCTATGTATATTAAGTAAATACTAATAAATCTGAAGAGGGAAATAGACAACAATACAACTAAAGTAGGGTACTTCACTACCCCACTTTCAAAAATGTGCAGATAATCCAGACAGAAAATAAATTAGGAAAGATCAGATTTGAATTATACTTTAGACCAAATAGACCTAACAGACATATATAGAACATTTTCTGAAGTGTGCCTGGAACATTATCCAGAATTGATCACACGTTAGGCCACAAAGCAAGTCTTAACAAGTTTAAGGAGACTGAAACAATACCAAGTGTCTTTTCTGACCACAATAGTATAAAACCAGGTATCAGTAACAGGGGGAAAACTAGAAAATTCACATCATGTCTTTTGATTAATATTCTCCTGAGCCACCAATGGATCAAAGGAGAAATTTAAAGGGAAATCCAAAAATATCCGGAGACACAACATACCAAAACTGTGGAATGAAGCAGAAGCAGTTCTAAGAGGGGAGTTCATGGTGATATCTACCTATATTAAGGGGAAAAAAAGTTCTCAGATAAACAATTTAACTTTCATCTCGAGAAACTAGAAGAAGAACTAAACTAACAGTAGAAGGGAATAACAAAGAGTAGAAAAAAGATAAAATAGAGAATAGAAAGATAATAGAGAATATCAACAAAACTGAGTTGGTTCTATCCAAAGATAAACAAAATTTTCAATGTTTAGCTAGATGAACTAAGGCCGGAAAAGAGAAGATTCAAATAAATACAATCAAAAACGAAAGAGGAGACATTACAACTGCATCAGAAAGGATCATGTGAGACTACTGTGAACATTTATATGCCAACAAATCAGATAATATAGAGGAAATGGACAAATTCCTAACGTCAAACAACCTACCAAGACTGACTCATGAAGAAATAGAAAATCTGAATAGACCATTAACGAGTGAGAAGATTGGATCAGTAATAAAAAATATCTCAACCAAGAAAGATCTAGGACCAGATGGTTTCAATGGTGAATTCTACTAAGTATTTAAAGAAGAGTTAATACCAATCATTTTCAAACTCTTCTAAAAAAGTGAAGCAGAGAAAACACTTCTGAAATCATTTTACAAAGTGGATGTTACTCTGGTAACCAACACCAGATTAGGACACTATAAGAGACAATTGCAGGACTGTATGCATTTGAAGATTTCTCAACAAAATATTAGCAAACTGAATTCAACAGCATAGCAAAAAAGATCATACACTATGACCTAGTGAGATTTACTCCAGGGATGCAAAGATAATTCAACATCCACAAATCAGTAAATGTGATACAGCGCATTAACAAAGTGAAGGATAAAACTCATATGATCATCTCAATAAGTGAAGAAAAACATTTGACGAAAATGAACATTTTTTTCATGATAAAAACTCTCACTAAATTAGGTATAGTTGAAATGTTAACAGAATAAAGTTCATGGGTGATAAGTACACAGCTTACGTCATAGTCGATGTTGAGATACCAAAAGCTTTTTCTCTCAGATCAAAAACGAGACAAAAAGGTACATACCCACCACTTATATGCAAAATTGTCTGTGTTTGCAGATGACATGATAATATATGTAGAAAACCCTGAAGCATCCATTAAAAAAGCCCTGTTAGAATGATAAAGCAAATTCAGTGAGGTTGTAGGAGATGAAACCAATGTACAAAAATAAGTTGCATTTTTATACGTTAACAACAACTTATCGGGAAAAGAAATTAAGAAAGCAATTCCATTTGCAATACTATCAGAAAGAATGAAATACTTAGGAATAAATGTATCCAAGGAGGTAAAAATATTCTATAAACTGAAAAAAATCGAAGAAGACACGAATAAATGGAAAACTATTCCATCTTAATGGATTGCAAGAATTAATATTGTTAAAAGCCCATACTACCCATAATAATCTATAGATTCAAAGCTGTTTCATAAAAACAGACACATAGATCAGTGGAACAGAATAGAAAGCCCAGAAATAAATCCACAAATATATGATAATCAACTATTTCCAACAAAGGTGCTAAGAATACACATGGGCAGTGATGGTTTCTTCAATAAATGGTATTGGGAAAACTGGATATCCACATAAAAGATATGAAATTGTCTCTTTACCATAAACCATACACAAAAAGAAATCAATTCAAAATGGGTTAAAGACTTAAATGCAAGATCTGCATTTAAGATGTAAATTAATGTAAAGTTCCAATAAGCGAACACATAGGGAAAAGGTCCTTGACCTTGGTCTTGGACATGATGTTTTAGATCTGACACCAAAAGCAAAAGCAACAAAAACAAACAAGTGTAACCCCATTAAACTAAAAACTTTCGGTATGGCAATGGAAATAAATGACAAAATGAAAAGGCAATCCATGGAATGGAGAAAATATTTGCAAACCTTATATCAGATAAGAGCTTAATATTCAAAATATAGAAGGAACACTTACAACTCAATAGCAAAAACAAAGTTGAAAACACCCAAATAACTCGATTAAAAAATGGGCAAAGGAATTAGACATTTTTCCAAAGAAGACACACAGATTGCCAGTATGTATATGAAAAGGGGTCCACATCACAAATCACCAGGAAAATGTAAATCAAAACCACCGTAAAATATCACCTCACCTGTTAGGGTGTCTATTATTGGAAAGACAAGAGATAATACATGTTGGCAGAGATATGGAGGGAAAAAAAAAAACAACCTTCAAACACTGTTGTTGGTGAGAAGGTAAATTGGTATACCCACTATGGAAGACAATATGGAGGTTCCTCAAAAAATTAAAAATAGAAGAATAATATTATCCAGCAATCCCACTTCTGGATATATATATCCAAAGAAAATGAGATCTTCCAGATTCAGTGTCAAAGCAGGTGTTGTGGAAGGTGGTTCTACGTGTCATGCCTCACGTGTGTGGGGAGCTGCTGAGAAGGGTCCCTGGATTTAAGGACTTTAATCAGCCCTTTTTCCAGCGTGCATGGGCAATCCCAAATATTACTGGGGCTCTCAAACTCCTCAAGCTATTTTCTAAAATGTTTTTTGCTCCACCAAATCTAAAACATTCTCTTCCATTTACTTTTCCCCTTAATTTTTTAAACCCAAGGGTATTTTAAAAGAAAATACCATTCATATGTTTTTGATTCATTTACACTTAAATCATTAAAAGCCTGTTTTGTAAGAGCTTTTTGATGTCCAGAACGTTTTTTTCTGAGTCCTTTTTATAAGTCATTTAAAGCTGGTCTCCCTTCCCTTTTCCTCCTGCTCTGTCCTTAACTTGCAGAAGAAGAAGAAGAAAGAAGAAAAAGAAGAAAGAAGAAGAGGAAGAAGAAGAAGAGAAGGAGAAGAAGGAGGAGGAGGAGGAAGAGGAGGAGGAGGAAGAGGAGGAGGAGGAGAAGGAGAAGAAGAAGAAGAAAGAAGAAGAAAGAGAAGGAGAAGGAGAAGGAGAAGGAGAAGAAAAAGCAAAACAGAAAGTTGAATTTTGCTGGGAGCGGAATTTCTGACCCCAAGGGATAAGGCCTGTTAAAACTTCAGCTCACACATACCAATTTATTTCTAAACTAGGACATGTGCACACTTGTGCTCAAAAACTCAGATCCCAGGTAGTTAACTGTAATGTCTTGCCGTGGTCACAGAAGTTCACGATATTATGACCCTTTTCATTAGCGATCTTCCTGCCAAAATAAGTGATACTCTTTAAAGTCTATTTACAATCCCCTCATCCCACACAACTCACAATGCACACATCACACATCACGTGGCCCTCTCTCCGATTCCCCAGGCCTCCCAAGGACATGCTGTCACGTGCAGGCTGTCAAGTGTTCTTCTTAGTCACTTCCTGAATATATGTTCTAAACCCAGCCAGACTCCATTCTTTTAGACCCTGCAATTGTGCCTCTGAGGCACTGGAAGGCAGAAAAGAATATCACGCAGGCTTGCTGTGGTCTCTGCCTTATTTCCTTAACTACTAAGAAAAGTCCAGTCTGGGAAGAATTGATCATGTGGAGAGTGTTATTTGTTAAAACCCTTGTTGTGCGGATGTGCCAAGACATTCAGCGTTGGAGACCAGAGCCATATGAGGCTTTCAGACTGGGTTTTCTCTTGTATTTTTCCCAGTAACATTGGGCATCTAGTACTGAGCCTTTTTGCCATTGGAGATACCATACTATGGGGTTGAGAACCTAATGAGTAGTTTCCCCCCCATGGATATTTTATGCCAACCAAAACTTATAGGCAAAGCAGTAATGGTAGTATGAACGGGAAAATGAGTTCTCAAGTTATGAATTATTTGTACTTGAAGACTTGCACATATAACACCAGATAGCAGAAGCCAAGGAAATCTCTATACCCTACAACTTGCCAACTTAACTTGCAAAAATTTATGCAAAGTGAGTAATGATTCATTAGGATACAGATTTAGCTGTTAGAGTTTGTTTCTAGTGGTGAAATATTTACAACAAAAGAGAACTCACCCAATATAAATAATTAAGGTATTGAATCAGTGAAGCAAAGCATTTCATAAAAAGTAATTAAATGCAACTATTTAATATTATAAGTAATATGGTTGTAGAACATATAACAACACAGAAAGTTTGTGGCATATAGGGTATAAAATGTCAATTTTTTAAAAAAGATTTTATTTATTTATTCATGAGAGACACACAGAGAGAGGCAGAGACATAGGCAGAGGGAGAAGCAGGCTCCCTATGGGGATCCCAATGCAGGACTTGATCCCAGGACCTCGGGTTTATAACCTGAGCCAAAGGCAGACACTCAACCGCTGAGCCACCCAGCCACCCATTTGTACAAATGTCTATACCAAATGCTAACCTTCTACATTTCCTAACTTCCGCTGATGACGAACTATATGCTAATAATTTTATCTTTCTATGATTCAAGAAAACACCACGAAGCCATATTATCAGATGACAGCATCTAATAGAACTACCTCTGAGTTAATAATCCTCCTGATAATGACATGGGATTTAATCTCCGGCATTATGAACATGTATTGGGACCTCCATGCCATATAAGAGTCTTAGTAGGATCAGTAGGTTAGTGACCCGGCAAGATGCCAAATGGCAAATGCTTTATGAAGTGAAGTTCTCTATGGCAAACTTGTATTTGGGGTCCCCATGATTTTTCTCCCTAAATTTTATTACAGTTATTTAATTTAATAACTTAGGTAATAAAGCATTTCTCTGGTCCAGCCCCAAAAAACCCTTTTTCATGAAGAGAACACCTTATTATATACCATTTGCTTTGTCATTCTATCCATTATCTCTCCTTGGCCCATGAGGTGCAGAAATACTAATCACTTCCACCATGAGAAGGTTAAACACAACCAACCTCAGGGCACCCTTACCTCCTTTAATCCTTGCAAGAACCTGACGAGGTAGGCACTATTATTGTCCACGTTGTACAGAGGAGGAAACTGAGATCCACAGAAATTAGGTACCTTACCCAGTCAGGCACAGGTAGTAATTAGCAGAAGCGAGATTCAACCTCCAGATGGAATGTGTGCGTTTAGGGAATAAGGAGGAGAAAGGGAGGAGTTCTTGTCCTCTCACATTGTTCACAATATCTCTAGTAACTTCTTAAATAATTATACAAGCCAGAGTATCAGCTCCATTCCACTTCCACATCCTGTAAATTTAATGTATGATTTCTGGCAATATAATTATTATGATAAAATGCTATTGCCATAAAACCATTTGGAGAGCCTATAATCTATTATAATGGGCATCATAATGGATGTTGGTCAAGTGGAAGGACACATATCTGAACAGGAAGTCCCACTACTGAAATTGACTAAGGCATTGCCTGATTTAAAGTGCGTCCTTCTCGGGTGCCGGGGTGGCTCAGTTGGTTAACCTTGTGCCTTTGGCTCAGGTCATGACCTTAGGGTCCTGGGATGGAGCCATGGAGCCGAGCACCCTGTTGGGCTCTCTGCTCAGTGGGGAGCCTGCTTCTCCCTCTTCCTCTGCCCTACACCACCCCCACTGCCCTGCTCTGCTTGCTTGCTCTCTCTTTCGTGCTCTCTCACTCAAATAAAATCTTTCAAAAAGTCTCCTTTTGTTTGTATATTTAGATTATTTAATGATACACAAGAAAATATAAATTTGATAATTGTTTTAATGTATTTTCCATTTCAAGACATGAGAGTGTATATTAATATTAAATATAAACAGTAGGATGGGTACCCTTATTGTTGGGTATTTTACACTTCCTTTCTTCACTAAAACCTAGTGAATGAAGGTGAAAGAAAGCAAAGCTAGAACATGCCACATGATTGCCACATTTGTTTTTTTTTAAGATTTTATTTTTTTATTCATGACAGACAGAGAGAGAGAGAGAGAGAGAGAGGCAGAGACACAGGCAGAGGGAGAAGCAGGCTCCATGCAGGGACCCCGACACGGGACTCGATCCCGGGTCTCCAGGATCATGCCCTGGGCTGAAGGCAGGTGCTAAACAGCTGGGCCACCCAGGGATCCCCTGATTGCCACATTTGAATCTTGAATCATATGTGATCTCTTCTGACTTCTAAGTGCATCAAGATAAATAATCCATGAAAAGTTCTTTTAGAATCTAGAATGGGTATGCTATATGTTTTGGGTTATGGCTAGTATTAAAAATAATAGCAAAAATAAAATTCTTCTGTGCCATGATTTCAACAATTAGGATTTAAATACATATAAATACAGATTTCACCTTTGAATTACACTGAGATCTGAAATTCGCGTTTTTAAATGATTTTGTTTTTTAGAGCAGTTCTAGATTTACAACAAAATTGAGAGGAAGGTGCAAAGATTTCCATTTACCTGCTGTCCTCCCCCATCACCAACATCACTCACCAGAATGGTACACTTTTTACCAAACATGAACCTCCACTGACACATCAGAATCACCCAAAGTCCATCGTGGACCTCAGGGCTCACTTTTGGTGTTGCACTTTCTACACGTTTGGACAAGTGTGTAAGGACATGGAGCTTATGTATGAGGACATCATCATAATATACGGAGTATTTTCATTGCCCTGAAGATCCTCTGTGATCTCTCTACTCGTCTCTCCTCCAACACAAGCCCCCGACAACCACTGATCTTTTCACTCTCTCCACGGTTTTGCCTTTTTCAGGATGTCCTGCAGTTGCAATCATACAGTAAGTACGTAGCCTTTTCAGGTAGTCTTTTTTTCACTTAGCGATACACATTTAGGGTTCCTGCATTCATGACTTGATAGCTCATTTCCTTTTGGCCCTGAGTAATATTCCATTGCCTGGATGGACCATGGTTTATTTATCTACTCACATACTGAGACACATCTTAGTGGCTTCTACCTTTTGGGTAATTGTGAATAAAACTGCCGTAAACATCCGTGGGCAGGTTTTTGTGTGGACCAAAGCTTTCAGCTCCTTTAGGTAAATACCAAGGTGCACAATTGCTGGATTGTATAGTGAGAATTTGTTCGGCTTTGTAGGGAACTGCCAGAGTGTCTTCCAAAGTGGCCATCCCATGAAACTTGCATTTTCAAGGGTCATCATACATATTACCAGAATTCAGAGTCATCCTTTGCTGAGTGGATGTGTTTAAGTGAACAAACATCTCTATGTGTTTTATAGATCACTTTATTTCTTCCATCTCACAACATCCTTTAAACACGCAAGACACAACAAGCTCTCTCAGAAAGCAGCTCAAGAATAGCCACTTAGCCTCAATTAGGTAAAAAAAAAAAAAATCTACAGAAGAATAAATAAGAAAGCTTCACTGCCTTTTACTGACAATCAAATATAAAATAAACAGGCACATTGTATTGTACGCACTTCATAATTACAGTATGAAAGTTTTAGATGCCTCTTTATAGCCTCTGTTCATCATCTCTCATGACAATTATTCCGTGGTTACAGACTGGCCACCGCCCTACAGCTCCCGTCAGACAACCGCCATCTGAAGATGCGACCCTTAGAAACAATGGTACTTGTGGAGCCTCTGAAGGGTTAAAGTCAAGTCATTCAAAGCTAAAGGAGGAAAAGGCACAAAGGCATCCTGTTAGGGTCTGTTGAAGATTAACAGACCACCACGCAAAAGCCCCAAAGCATCCTTCAACCGTCTGAAAAACATGTGCTAAAAGTGTTACCATGGGAACAACCAATTAAATAAACCAATAAAAAAGGACAACTATCTACACCTCAACCAAACTACACAAACAATTAAAAAAAAAAAAGCACCATAAATCAATCACGTTTTAAATGTGACCAGAAAGGTTGAGGGTGGGGGAAAGCAGAGGAGAGAAAGAAAAATAAAAGCCCTCAGCCCGTGATGGTTACGTCGATACCAAGGGAACACAGAGGCCATCAGCAGTAGGACCCAAGGTTGGAAATAGCATCTACATCATTAATGCAAATGCACTTTGTATCTGGTGACATTACAGAGCCATTTATGATTTTTAATCCTAAAATCATGGGTTTACATTAACGAAATTTGGAGGAGTCCAGAAGCCATTGGTAGGCCGTGTTTCTGTAGGAAGTAAATTGCATAAGCTCATGGGCACACCATGTGCTCTTTGGGCCCTAAGACACTATCTGATAGGTCTGAGAGCTTCTTTTGGACATCAGAGACAATTCCAGCCTTCCCTCATCTCAGAGAAAAGAGGCTTAGGGGCCTTGCACCCAACTGGAAACCAGTTATCTGTAGTCCGAGAAAGTAAATTCACTTGACCCAGGGGATCCTGGGCTCGAAAAGCATCTTGAGTCATGGGATCATGAGCCATGGAGAGAAATTGTTTAGAGAGGACTAGGAGGAAAAAATAGGTGAGGCAAGTGCATATAGGAGTGACTGATTTAAGGAAAATCCCTCTCAAAAGTTTCATTTTGCCTTGTGTGTGCTTTGCAGTTGCTCTCTCTGTCTTTAAAGATTATTCATAGAATTAATTAAATGCATGCATATTTCTTCCAAATTAAATTTGAGAGCAGAGACGCTAGCAGAGAACAGTGACTGTCAAGCATCTCTGGAGAGCCACATCTACTGTGAGAACTTGGGAAATATTTCTTTGTGAACGGATCCCACTTACACTTCTTAAACACAAAATGGAGCCAGAGACACTTGGCAACAGCTGGATCTTGCACAGAATGCAGGCCCTTGCTTCCAGGGGATTTGCTATAATTGGCCTCCATGAAAGGAGGCCAATTTATGTTTGTTTTAATTTGGGTGAGTATTAGATTCTAGGAATTGTACTTGAAGATTCTCAGTGACCCTGGTTTCGGGATATTATACATGATTTGATTGTACCATTGTCCCATCATCTAGGTTCTTAGGGAAGGTGTGATTCAGTCACTTCATTTTCTCTCTGCCTTTCCCTCCCTCCCTCCTTCCTTCCCTCCCAAGTCTCCACTTGTACTTAGAGATAATGCAAAGTTATGGTATTTACTGACCAAAATTTTCCTTTGTGTTTTGGGTCCACTGGAAGATCTTAGAGTACAAAAACTGTTCCAACTGCCTATTATGCTTGGAATGAAGTGTTATATATTTAGTGACATTATTTTGCCATTTCTGGGTTCCCTTCATCTCCCAATGGAGATTTGTTCAGCAGTCTTGACTGAGCCACAGTCGAGGAAGAGAGACTTGACGTACCTATTACTGGTTCTGTGGAGATACCAAAGTAATTGGGTCTTAACTATTTATTTGTTAGCAACCTGCCTAAACAGTTGTTCTAGGCCTTCAAGCTTGTAGTGTTTGTGGTGTCAGGCAAAACCATTCTCTTGAAGGGTGGAGTCCACCTCGTTCTTTTTGTTTACTCATTGTGGGATTGGAAACATTACTGGGGCTCTGTTCAATTAAAAATAATGGAAAACCTCGCTTAGTTAGAAGGGCAGTGAGCATGCCTCGAGAACAGAATGGAAGAACTTGCTGGACTATTCTAGTCACAGTTCAAATTTCATAATCGAATCTGAATTCTTTGGTGTTTTAGCCTCCTTGCCACTGACAAAATGATGTTTACTGCTTCTAAACAACTTTAAACTTTTAAAAGAATCCTGAGATCAAATGTCAATTGCATGATTATATTTTGATGATTGAGGTGGAAATGAATCAGAAGCATATGACGAATTGTGAATTTGTAAATTATGGTAGAATGTGTTCAAAGAAATATGCATTTCATCTGACAGGGCAACATAATAATTTATCACGTTCAAAAAATTCTAAATACTAAACTCGGCGTAAGCCAACGTATGGAATAATTCATGGAATGATTCACAGTGTGAACTCTTTCCCAAAGTATAAGGTACTGTGATCCAGAAGCATCCAAAATCAAAGAAAATAGTGGGAAAGTATTATTTTGCTGACAAGAAGATGAGACACGGTGAACATACCCATCAACTATGGTTTAATTACACACCTTCAAGAACCCAAGCAGTCTTTCGGTGAATTGCTTTCACTTTTATGTTCACTGGTATGCCCGGAGAGTCTACTGTGCTGCAGTATATGGGATCCAAGTACACATATGTGCACCACGAAAAAATAAAAAAATTCACATTAATCTTCCAGTAAAACTAGAAATAATGTTGAATGACAAATGACACTTGTAGCAACTTTGCGTTAATTACAGCATTGATTTTCAACCAGAGAGTTAAGCAACAGAAAAATATTCTCTACAGGCCTCTTAACCCTCAACATTATAAATTCCATCACAGATACTTTCACACTACCCATCCTTTCTTTCCTTCTCCCTTAGTCCTCAGAGCTACAGTAGAGAATGCAGACGGGGCCAAAATAGTGTCAGGACTGTGAAACTCAAAGCGTGTAGAAGTAGAGTTTTTGTTCTTTTCTATAACATCTAGAGTGCCCAGCAGAGTGCCTGGCGCTCAAGAAGTATGTGCTGGACGGACCTGGCATAAGCAACAAGACTGGTGAGCTCCCTGAATAATAGTCAGAAGGTGATGTCTTATGACTTACTAAATTCTCTCTATCCAATCCCATATCAGCAGATTATCTCTTCGGTCAGGCCATTCATTCTGTAAGGAGAGCACTTTAGTTGTTACTGCACGTGGGATATGCCAGTGACCCTCTCTGGCCAATTTCTGCCCCGTGTCCATGTAACCGCATTGTCCTACATGACACCTTAGGGGAGGTGGTATTTAAATGTAGTGATCTCATTTGTTCTTATTTTGTAACAATCCCATTAGTTAATATAAACAGAGAATAGGAGATTCTGCTATTAATTACAGAACTGAAGGCTGGAAATAAGAAGACAAACTGAATAAATCATGGTCCATTAGTTGCCGTATTCTGTTTCCATGAAAAAGTACACTTCTGTAAGTACCGATACGTACTTTTTGTCTCCAAAAAATACATGAAAAAATTAAGGCGCAGAACAGTGTATGTAATACATTCACATCTGTAACTTTAAAAGGAGTGTGTCTCTATGTAAATACACACACATATATGCATCAACTATCTCCTCAGGGGGATTCAATAGGAAACTTGTAAAATTGATAGCCTGTCAGTTGAAGAGGGGAAATTGGGAAATGTAAATAGGGGTTAAGAGGGAGACATTGTTCACCATATACCCCCCCTTCAACGATTTTATTTTACCAAGTACGTATTTTACTTAAAACAAAACAAACAAACAAACAAACCCTATTTTGAGGACACCTGGGTGGCTCACTGGTTGACCGTCTGTCTTCAGCTCGGTCATGATCCCAGGGTCCTGGGATCGAGTCCCTCATCGGGATCCCTGCAGGGAGCCTGCTTTTCCCTCTGCCTGTGTCTCTGCCTCTCTCTCGGTATTGCTCATGAATAAATACATAAAATCTTAAAAAAAAACCCACACACAACCATTTTTGAAATTTTTAAATAATGTACAACTTCATTTCAATACATTTGGAAATGTGTTGGATTAAATAGTTTTCTAGAAAAATAAAATTTACAAATTTGTCTGAAGGTGACATGGAAGACCTCAGTACACTAACTTAGAAAAATGTAAAATGTTATCAAAAACCGCATGTTTTGTGTAAGCTACACCAAATTCGAGGGACACATAATCCCCTCTATATGACATATATCTCTTAAATTCCAGAGCACAGATGATGATAAGAAGCCACTCTATTCAACTTCACGTAGCTAGCATTGACTCTAAGGACGAACTGGACAAAAACAGCGTAAGAAAAATACAAGTCCGTCTTACAAGTACAGATGAAAACCTTCTAAATGAAAAATTAGCCCTTGGCTAATTACCTCCTGGTATATTTTTAAAAATAATAAATAATGCATCATCACCAACTAGAGTCAACCAAGGAACACCAAGAGGGTCCCCTAGTAGAAACCCATGACTCGAATTCACAGACAAAAGGGAAAATTGTCACTTTAATAATTGGCCAAGGGTATTTGCTGAAGGTCAACACACTTTTAACATTAATTTTTTTTTTTTTGAGAAAGGAATATAATAACACCACTAGTGAAAAGTATGAAAGCTTTGAGTTACTGCATTAAATTCCGGAACAATCTGTGGTGAATGGCAGAGAGGTCGAGGGGAATCTCCAGCTGTTGAGAAGCTGTATGGGGGCATCTTCAAGGTGCCACCTGCCACTGTGTGCCCTGGGCAGGTGCCTGGCCCAGGAGGGGGTGGGAACTCAGCGGGCCTCACCTTGGCCAGTGGGCCTCACCTCCTTGGAGCTGCACACTGCTCCCTCTTTTCTCTCTCTTCTTCCTACTTTCCCTTTCCCCTTCCCCTCCCTGAGGAACTTTTAGTTCCAGAGACGTTCAAATCTGTTTTTAGGGAAAAAAGTCTCCTCTGGTTAAAGGTACTAAAGGAGCCTGCTAAAGCCTCTTCATTGGATGTTCATCCAACACAATGTCATAGAAGTAGAGCTTCTGGAAAACCCATAATAAGTGACTCTTCCTGCTCATTCATTCATTCATTTTTTAGAAATCAGCATTTCCCCGAATGACCTGGACGTGGAATACTTTCTTGTCCTTGCTGTCCCTCGGTGTTTCTGGTAACCTCAGCGCCTCACTCCGTGGATGTGCATTCAGGACACACTGCTTAAACACAGAACATTCTTGTCACTTGACGACACGGAGGACTTCCCCAAATCCAAACCACAGGGCTCCTTAGTGTCCTGACCTCCACCACGTTCACACTCGCTCCTCCTCAAGGGGCCACTTGGGTCCTCGTGGCCCCACATGCTGCCGATGGGGACCTTCTGCCACTGAGGTCCTCATCATCTTCTGGATTCCTCCCTAAGATTCTGAGTGGGGGCTCACCTGCTGTCTCCCCACACTTGGTTTTCCAGTCTCAGGTGTGTTAGGGGTCACGTACATGTGGACATCTCCTCCAGGACCTCTTAGAGCACAGCGTACAGGCCCCCTCACTCCCTGATAAAAAGGCAGTTTTCTGGAATCCACCAACAAATCAACCTTTCCAAAGCATCCATCCCTAGCCTCGAAGGTTCTGCTTGGCCCTCCCGCTCTCTGAGTCCCTCTGACATCCTCACGGGCTCACCTGAGGATTTCTGTGTCTTGTCTTAACTGTTTCTGTATCTGTGCTCTTCTTGCTTGTTCCCTCCTCGAGCTCAGTCGGCTAGCCGGGGCCTAATCCCTAATCATCCCCTTCCACCTGTGATGATTCCAGGCCTGATCTTCTGATTAATCCCCTTCGACGTGCTTTTTAGAATGTTTGCTCTATTAGCACAAGCCTCGATCCTGCCCATCAAAAACACACACGTGAGCACATAGGCACATACACCTGCCACCCAAGACCCCAAACAAAACCCCATGTCCCGGGATGCATGCCTCTTCCTTCATCTGCAGAAAGGTTCTTCAAAACAGAAGAAAAGTCACTTTTTCAAAAAGACCTGTACATCCATAAGAAGCAAACTGGAGAAAATCAGAAAATTCAGAGAAAAGAATCACTGAATTCATGCCCAAGTACCCATTATTTTGTCTGTGTCGTTATTTTGCTGAGATCATACCGTATTTAATGCCTTTTAAACATAACGTTATATCTTTGGAAAACTGTAACATTATTTTAATGCCCATGAAATAGTCTATTAAACGGGTGTAACATAACAATTCTTCCTTTGTTGAACGTGTGATTTGCTCCCAATTTCTTACCGGTATAAATAATACTGTAATTTACCTTGAACATAAGTCTTTGTTTGCACCTACAATTATTTCCTATGACATTTTCCTAGAAGTGGCATTCTGGGATGGAATATGATCCTATTTAAAATTCTCAGGGCTGCCCAAATATGTTCCAGAATGTAGGTACCACTTGATAATTCAATATCCATTTGTTAAGTCTCCATTGCACAGTAGTTGGATATTGTGACTCTTTAGAAAAAAGTAAGGTTGCTAGCTTGAAAACTTCTGTTGCAGCTACAGTTGTGACAACCATCCCAACTCTGGCTATTATATCCTGTAATGAGCCCTTTCGAATCTATATGAAAATTCTAGATTTGAAGATAATGATGTGATTTATGGAAATTTCATAGATGTCCACGTTCAAACTTCCTGCTTGCTTCTGGGAACCTTATAGCCACAGTGATACTTTGAGAAAGTGTATCCAAATTTAAAACAAGAATTAGAACATATAATACTATATAATAATTTGCTGTTCCATATAATACAATTATAATTATTTTTGCTTTACCTTGTTATTTATTTTTAGGTTATTTTATTTTGCTCTATCAAGTATAGCTTTATGTTTTTTTTTTAAAGATTATATTTATTTACTCATGAGAAACAAAGAGAGAGAGGCAGAGACACAGGCAGAGGGAGAAGCAGGCTCCACACAGGGAGCCCGATGTGGGACTCGATCCTGGAACCCCGGGATCACACCCTGGGCTGAAGGCGGCGCTAAACTGCTGAGCCACCCAGGGATCCCCCTCATGTATAGCTTTGTAAACATCTTAGTCTGATTTTGGAATCAAATGGGACATACATAAATATCAAATTTGAGGCATTGCATATTTAGCCTTTTACTAAATTATTTTATCTCTGCTCTTTGCCACATAGAATGTCACTCTTTTCTTGACTCCAATACCCCTGATAGCTACTCTTCATAGAAACTGTATTCAAACTGCTCTGTTAATGACCAAAAATGGGAATTTTTCATATTACTCTGTATGTTCTTTTAGGAGTTTTGCTATTGTTGTTAGATCAAACAACAACAAATATGTAACAAATATATCTATTCAGGATATATTTTGGTTTAATGTGTGAGAGAATAGTCTCGTGCCTATTTTTTCCTAAATTTTATTCATTTTACCCATGATTATTAAATTATTCATCTCTTTTTTCAATGATTGGTTATCCTTCCTCTAATTTAAACTAAGATCTGTATGTGCATATGTGCTATTTTAATCAATGATAATACTTCCAAGGAAAATCTCACCACTTTACTCTTTAAAAACTCGCAACAGCAATTATTTTTGCCTCATTATTATCAGAGTTTAACTTGAAATTCAATCCATTTGTAGAGACTTACAAACAGAACGTATATACTTACCAAGAAAGTGCCCACTATTTACTGGAACTGCAATGATATTCTGTTTGAAAATGTTGAGGGATATCATTAAACCAATGTTTTTCGAACTTCAGTTATTAAATTACCTTCTTTCTTGTTACCATATCTATGGAGTGTGACTTAGTTCATATCTTGAGAGATATCAAGATAATAATAATCAATAATCCAATGAATGATCTCAATAAACAAATGAGTAATCTGAGGAAGAAGAAGGAGCAGTGGGGAAGGGATCTGGGTACAAGGGCTTAGCCAGGTCTTCTGGAAGCTGCTCTTCCTACTGATGACAAACTCGGTTTCTTTTGTTTACTTATTCCTAGCACCTCTCATCATGACTCATCACTGTTGACCAGCTGTCCTTGAGCCCAGGGCAAGCCCCTAACGTAGCCATCTCTGCCTCCTGCTGCTCTCAGATTCCAGCAGCTGAAGCCAGAGTTTGCCATAAGCTGTTCTGTATAGCACTTCTCGGATTGTGTTCGGTGTTTGATCAGTAATTGATTGAATCGGATGTTATCAAATGTGGAGATTTTTTGCCTTTATGTGTTAGCTGTGTACTGATGCTGAAAGAAAGAATGGCTTGGCTTTGGGTCTTCTGTGATGCCTTTCTTTTAAAATATAGATTTTATTTATTATTTATTTATTTATTTATTTGGGACTCAGAGAGAAGCAGAAACACAGGCAGAGGGAGAAGCAGTCTCCCTGTGGGGACCCCGAAGTAGGACTCGATCTCAGGACACTGGGGTCATGCCCTGAGCTGAAGGCAGACACTCAACTGCTAAGCCACCCAGGTGTCCCATGTGCTGCCTTTAAACTCACGTTGCATACACAACAGTAGGAGGAAGAAGGGGAAATTGGCATCTAGGACAGGAGTTTCTCATTCAGAGTCAATTCGTTTCAACCACAATAGAAAAATTCACTGTAATTTTGGCTAAGAGTCCCTTCCATTTCAAATTATGGGAGTAGCAAATGAATAGAGGTGACATTCATTTCTTTATTAATGTAGAACACCGTAGAGAATAAAGTATTGAAGATCCCTTGCAAAGATATAGGAGTATTTTTTAAACTCCACAATGAATCCCTCTAGTGATTTTACTCAGATCCATATCTGTCTTTAACTGCACTTAATTTTTCATTTAGGGGCACCTAGGTGGCTCCATGGTTGAGCATCTGCCTTTGGCTCAGGTTGTGATCTTGGGGGTCCTGGCATCAAGTCCCACATCGGGCTCTTCACAGGGAGCCTGCTTCTCCCTCTGCCTATATCTCTGCCTCTCATGAATAAATACATAAAATCTTTTAAAAAAATTGTCATTTAACCTGTCCACTAAGTTTTTCATGTTAGTTCTTGGAATTTTTACTTTACTTTATTGGATCTTAAGTCTTGAAATGTGGTTTTTTTTTTTCTAAAACTGCCTGTTCTTTTCTCATAGTGTCCTATTTTTGCTTCATATTTCTAAATAATTTCAATACCGACTTCTTTTGTGCTCTTTTACTGATCTTGAATTCCAGGGAGTCTGATCTTCATATAGACTTTGCTCACTGTCTCCTCTTTATAGAAGATGACTTCCTTGTGGAGTTTGGATATTTTGTTAATGAATTGATCTTCTGTGCAAGTGAGTGTGTGTGTGTGGGGGGGTGTATGCAGTACAGGGTACAAGTGGTATCAGAAAAGTTTTTGTACATGTCACACCAAGGACACCACTCATTGGATTTAGGGCCCATCCTCATTCAGCATGACTTCATCTTTCTTGATTATCTATGCAAGGACACTATTTCTTTCCTTTTTTTTTTTTTTAAAGATTTTATTTATTTATTCATGAGAGACACACAGAGAGAGGCAGAGACACAGGCAGAGGGAGAAGCAGGCGCCTCGCAGGGAGCCCGATATGGGACTCTATCCCAGAACCCTGGGATCATGCCCTGAGCCAAAGACAGACACTCAACCACTGAGCCACCCAGGAGTCCCAACGACACTATTTCTAAACAGGTGCACATACAAAGGTGCTTGGGGTTGGGACTTCAACATGTCTTTTTGGGGGATGTCATTCATCTACCATAGCACTCATGCAAGCAACATCATGCTTGGCAAATAGAAGACTTCATGTATCTCTGGGCCAGTGGACAGGGTTTCTCTGGCATCCATCATATTTATTTCATTTCACAGTTTGTTTCAGTTACTCGCAGCTAAATTCCAAATGACAAGCCCTTTGCTCAGGGATGGGCAAGGGGTATATTCACCTAACCAAAATTCATCATATTATTCTGGTACCTCAATGGGAACATATGCGGAATCTTAGAGATCTCATCCTTGTGAAAAAGGTGCTTGAGCAGGGTAGGTTTCCATCCAGAAGTGCCTCCTACAAACTGACACTCGGAAATGACTCGATTTTAGTTGGTTGTCCTAGGCAGTTAAGGCCTTACTTGAATAAAACCAACATGAAAAATCACTGAAATTGCAAAGTGTACAGAGGCCTCTCCCAATAAAACCTGCAATTTTGCATAACATATTCATTATTAAAGGGACCGTTCATTCTGGCAACATCGTTAGGACCTATAAGAAAAATATTAAAATTAAAGGATTGTATGCAAGAAAAATGAAACTGTTTTAAGTGAATTTAAATACGTGTTTTCAGCCTTGGCCACATCTAGAAACTGTGTAATAAAAGAAGTTGTCTAAAATGGAGAAAAATGAAAGATAAATTTGGTTAATTACATGTATCCAAAATACCTATCAGTTAAGGAAAAGATCTTTAAAAGTTGGTAGTAACCGAAGATGAGTAAAGCTCTGAAAATGCAAGTGTGTTACAAACATTAAATATTTCAAAATGTCTTTGAATTTCTGATGACCAGAACCAGTTTTGCTTTGAACAGCCTCTGTTAGGATCGGCTTCTTTTTTGAGCCAGGGCAGGAACGGGCAAGCCAGCTGCTGGATATCACTAGTATCGGCTTTGCCCAGAAAATAAAAAAAAAAAAAAATCACATTCTAGCATTTTCATCTCAGATCCCCACAAGTGCAGGAAAATTATTGCAAAATGACACTGTTTCTATAAGAGATAAAAGAAGCAGAATTGTTAGCAAATCTATTATTTCAAGCTTAACACTTAGCTCGTGGGAAAGACAGCAACTGAACAGCAGTTGAATGCTAGGAAATTCTGGAAAAGGCATATGGTGTTGTGTCAAATGCTAAAGAACTGAAGATTCCATTCTTGCAGATAAATCAGGATGCCAGAAAAGCAGCCTCTTTATATTTAAGTAGATTACATGTCAAATGGTAGGAAATGTCTAGCTGACTAGACAAGATGAAGACTTCTGTGTGGAGAAGCTCAGTGAGGGCTACTTCCAGGGAGCCCTCCTAGGATAAGGACACTGGAGCTTCTATTCCGAGTGGTCCTGTCAAAACGCACTGGGAAGCCACGGGCCCAGAAGGCTGCCCCGAAACGTGGAACCACAGCAAAGCCACGCAGCCACTGCATATTCCTGCAGTCGCCCTTTACCCATTCAAGGTGGGGGTGTGCACAGTTTCTAGAAGAAAGGGCAGGAAGGACGCGTACCAGCTGTTGGTAAAATAACTAGTTCAGCAGAAAACCCTGTGCCTGAGCAGCTGGCGGGGGAGACAGCAGGGACCCGGACTCTCACAATTACGGCTCAGCCCGCAGCAGCAGTTTAGAGCTCAGCCAGTGGAGTCAGGCTGCTGGAACCCGGCTTCCCCGCGTGAGGCTCTTGCTGTGTGTACGGTACTACACCACAACCAACTGATGGCCCGCATTATCCATCCCCGACTGGGTGCCAGGCCCTACTCTAAGTTTATCGTGTTAAAATACCACAGCAAGTGGGGGCAAGTGGGGAGGGAGGGAATCCGGGGGTTGCTTTCCAGGGAGCCTGGCTCAGGCCCCACGGCCTCACCTCCTTGCAGCACGGCCCCTGTGGGACCACGAGGACGGCCTGTGTGACCTTGGGCAGGTCACCGCAACTCTCTGGGCCTTATCTTAAAATGGAATGGATGGTAATAGCACGTTTCATAAGATTGCTTTTTAAGTCTCAAAAAACAATCATGTTCCCATGCTCCCTAGCGTGGCCTCTGACACATTGTAATCCACCGGAAGATAATTAATATACTTTTCTCCATAACTGTATCCCTCAGCTCTCTCAGACCCCAGTGCGGCTCAGATTTCTTTGGGCTCTGCAGTCTATAGTTATTGATAAGGTCACGTGAACCACGATTATGAAATCTCGAGGGCTTAGGCCCCCACTTGTCTGCTCCTTATTTCAAGCCAACGCCTCACATTCCTTCCTCTCTCCCCCTCCTAGGCTCCCAGTTCCCTCAAGGATTCGTGGGGGCCTCTCACATCCACTCACCGACAGACCCCTGAGGTCTTCCACCTGGGTCCCATGGGCAATGGATGTCGTGTGCCCAGGGCCACTTGCGGGGCAGCCCCTCCCTCTGTCCTGGAGACCCCCCTCGGTGTTGGCTCCCAGGGCTCACACAGCTAAGGACCAATAAAGGCCAAACCAGAAGAATCTGTTTTTCTCTCCATGAGCCTCACTGTGTCACTTTGACTCTTAATTAGTCACATCCAACCGTTGGTATAACACAGTCTCCCTCAGGCTCTGGCCGTAGCGTGTCTCCGTGGGGCCTAGGCCAAGCCCACGTCCCTGGCCCGGGGAACAGATACCATCTGCTGGGCTGAACCTCACGGTGAACCCGTGTGAGGCTCGCCCAAGGCTGCCCCAAAACAGTGGGTCTCGACTAGGGTCACCAGACGAGCCCATGTGCCTGGTTCCTGGTTTTATCACTGACTGGCTGATAAAACATTTTCCGAGCTCGACCTCCTCTGCCCTCCCAGGACAGTGGGTCACCGCCTTTAAAAAACCCGCAGGACGTTTTGAGCTGCATTGCAGACATGGCCCGGGGTGGGGGGGACTGTCGAGGGGGTAGCATCCGGAGCCCCGAATGCCCGCAAGATCAGGGGCACGCACCCTCCTCCTGGAACGCGGGCCCTGCTCTAGTCCCTACCCCAACGCCTGTTGTGGCCTGGACATGTGCTCGGTCTCAAGTCGCTGTGTTAGAGAACGAAGACTCTTCCATCTGCTTCAGAGGAGTGAAGAGGATTTGAAATGTCCCTTCTCAGATCCCACCCCCACCCTCATTCCTGTCTCTATCTATTTTCTGAGAATTCCCAGTTCTTGACTTCCGCCGCCTTGGCTGCAGGGCCCGCCTTCCGTGTGTGTGGCCCGACGGTGTCCCACACTGCCGTTAATTGGGGGCCTGTGGTTTATTCACCCTGTATCATTTCGGCAGTGTTTCTTTCTTGGCAAGGAAGCCTCTTTACATCCCACACTTCCGATTACAAGAGGCTCAGGCTGCATCCATACTGTCTTCCTGCCCTGTTTCTCTTCTTTCTTTCTTATCTTTTCCTTAAATTCCATGAGAAATCATGATGACTATGGAAAGGCACAAAAATATACCTTGGTGAGCCCCGAAGTAAGCTGTGAAAGGAGACAACCACAAAACCTCCTGATGAGCCTGAGCGCCATGGCCTGCGTGGGTTGTCCATTTCTACCCGGGTGATCCCCTTGCGTGACTGGGTAGTGTCTACACACTTGGAGATGCATCTAACTATCCCACCAATCCGGGTCTGCCGGCTGCTGAGCACCCCTCACTTCATCCCTGCCCTGCTGCCACAGTGGGTGGGGGGGCGGTGCTGTGCTCAGTGGAGGGACCCCGCCCATCGAGCCAGGCCCACCCCGGGGAAACTCCCCATCTCCAGGTCGGGCAGGCCGGAGGCCAGGGTGTTGCTCATTGGCCAAAAGGTGGCTCGGAGACCCTGGCCAGGTGCATCTTGTGAGCTGCAGACTCAAGGCGCTCTGCCAAGAGGCTGGGAGGCTGGCCGGGGCCACAGAAGGGACAAGGACTTGATGGTGGGAGGGAGGCCCTGTAACTTTGCACTTGACACTGAGAGGAGAGCAGAATTGTTTCTCAGTGGTTTGGGGATGCGGGGGGAGAAAATGTGCAAGCTTTAGAAATAGGTCAACCACACGGCCTCCACACCCTCGCAGGCCTGGGCCCCCAAGCATGACACAGCTTTTACTTTCTCATTCATAATTGTTTCCCAGGGGCCAGGAAGGGCCCAGAAGGGCCAGGTCTGGTCTCATTTGGGAGGCTTCCCCCTCCAGATGCCTTCCTGGGAGGGGTTGCAGTTTCATCTCAAGAAATCCAGTGCCTCTGGGAGGCCACCGTGGAGATTGGGCAGCGTGCCCACCCCCGTGGAAGGAACGCTCCCCCTGGCCTGGGGTAGGGGCTGGGGCTCGGGGGGACTTATCTCCTAGCACCCCAACATTTTAATATAAGCACATGACATCATCCTCCATATCCTGTGAGGTGCTCTGTGAATGCAGTGTCTAGCCACCCCTTCTTCTAACCAGTTTGCAGCCCTAAATCCATCCCCCTTTTTAAGATTTTATTTATTTATTCTTAGAGACACACAGAGAGAGGCAGAGACACAGGCAGAGGGAGAAGCAGGCTCCATGCAGGGAGCCCAACGTGGGACTCAATCCTGGGATCCTGGGATCACGCCCTGGGCCGAAGGCAGATGCTCAACCCCTGAGCCACCCAGGTGTCCCCTGAAATTCCCCTTTTATTCAAACTTTGAGGTTGTCACTCCTCCCAACTGAATCCCTGTCCCTGGCTTCCCTGGGACATTCATAACAACTCTTCTCGCCCCGGAAGCACAGAACACTGGCTCCGCGTCAGCCCCAGCACGCTACGCCCGGGTTCTAATTCAGCTCCCTCTGTTTTATCCCCTAAGGTTTTTCTTTCTTTCTTTTTTCCCAATTTCAAATCATCTTTTGTCTGAGATTCCTGGCAGCCTTGTACCATTTCTGTTCCAATGCCAATCCCTATAATGCTTAACCACGGTAAGATTTCTAGACTTCACGATCTACGTATCCATTGAATGTTTGCTTGTTCCACTAAACTCGAATCGCCACCGGGGTAGGAGGAAACCGTGCTCCGTCTGCCACTGCTGTTTCTTTGGCTTCTTGCGCCTTTCTTAGAGCAGAGCTTTTGTCCAGTAAATATTTGTTGGCTGAACTGAAAAATGAATGATATTATAATTTCACTACAGAAGAAATGACTTTTTAATGGAAACCACATCACACGATGTAAAGACAGTCTAATGATGGATAAGAAGAGCGTTTTCGTTTCTGGAGAGCTGCAGACGTGGAGGGAAACAGGGAGGCGGCCAACATATGGTTATTGGGCCCAAGGAGAGGTCAGGCAGGAACTTGCCTGGCACGGGTTTTGTTACAGTGTATATAAAACAGAGACCAATCATAATTTTGGATCTGTAATTAGGCCTTTGATTTAATCTCTATATACTTCATTTCCTTTCTAAGGAAAATGAAAAGTAATAACTTGAACTGTTCTGTTAAGTAGAAACATTTTTGATATCCTTGGAAAGGCAAAAGGGAAATGAAGAACAAATTTGTAGAGGAAGCGTCAATGAACTTCTAAACTGGGAGGTTTGTAGGCCCCCTCTCCTGAGTTCCTCTGGTTTCCTTGCTGTTCCTCCACCAAACCAAGCACGTTGTCGCCTCAGGACCTTTGCACACGCTGCTTCTGCGGCCTGGAAAAGGTCTTGCCCCAAATTCCTGTCCGCCTTTCCTATTTTTTTCAGTCTTTTATTCACGTGGATCTTACCTAACTCTCTGTGAAAAACAAAGCCTACCCCCCTGGGCTTGCTCCCATTAGACCCTTTATCCCTCTTACTATTCTTTGTATTTCTCCATGACATTTATAGCCAAACGACACACAGTTATAATCTTTTTTAATGGTCTGTCTTCCCCCACTAGACTATAAGCTTCACGAAGACAACTTTGTCTATTTTATTGCTCGATTCTTCTCTCCTGGAACAGTGTCTGGTGCATACGTGTGCTTGGAACCTCAGTGCCTCTCTTGGTAAATACCCCGGGAATTAATATGCGAATGAAGTTGGAGTGATTGCAACTGTCCTGCATAAACCATTGGTTGAGTCCAAACACTGAATGAAGAAGGTCTTCCAGTAGTGCTTGGAATTGGAACTGGCCTGCGGCAGCCTCTCACATGCTCTCCCTCACCAAACTTCCATTTCTTTTTTCTCTGAAGATTTAATTTACTCGTTCATGAGATACAGAGAGAGACGCAGAGACATAGGCAGATGGAGAAGCAGGCTCCATGCAGGGAGCCCGATGCGGGACTCGGTCCCAGGACCCCAGGATCATGCCCTGAGCCAAAGGCAGACGCCGAACCGCTGAGCCACCCAGGCGTCCCCCAAATTCCCACTTGTCCCTTTCTGCTCTGACCTCATACACCTTTATATTCTAACCATTCAACATCTTCATTCAGAAGATGCCTCTGCTGTGTCGGTGAGCTTCGTGGTACGGAGCCCCGGGCCTGGGCTGGGCTCCCGGCAGATTCGGGCCTGCCCCTCAGAGCTGCGAGTCTGCCCCCGTACACTCCTTTCCTGCCAACCCCGAAAGGGCTGTACTGTGACACCTGTTACTGTGGTGGCACCTGATGCACTTCTCGGTCCCTCTGCCTGCGTGAAACTCTCTCCTCAACTAGCAAACTCCTTCTCATCCTTCCAGATCCAGCTCAATGGAATTCATACCTGGGGGATCCCTGGGTGGCTCAGCGGTTTAGCGCCTGCCTTTGGCCCAGGGCGTGATCTTGGAGTCCCTGGATCGAATCCCACATTGGGCTCCCGGTGCATGGAGCCTGCTTCTCCCTCCTCCTGTGTCTCTGCTTCTCTCTCTCTCTCTCTCTCTCTCTCATAAATAAATAAATCATAAAAAAAAAAAGGAATTCATGCCTCTCACGACATTGGGGATGGAAGAGGAGTAGGTTTCCCAGGCTCGAAGCATCCACGAGACCCACCAGACTCTCCCTCTCCCTGGAGGTGTGGATGCTAGGGGTGTCCTCATCCCTTTGCTTTGTGCCTGTTTGCCTGTTGCTTTGCATGTCTTGTCCCGCCGATCTTCAACTATGTGTGACAAGGGCAGATGCTCCTATTTTTTTTTTCAAGTGAAATCAGTCCATGATCATAGCTCAGGACACCAGTTAGAAGATACAGAAATATATCAAGTTCAAGTTGAAAGTTTTCCTTCCCATCTCCCAATTCCACTCCACCTCCCCCAGCTAATCTCTCTCTCTCTCTCTCTGTTTTTTTTTTTTTTTTTTTTTAAATTGAAGTGTAGGAGACACACCGTGTTACATTAGTTTCAGGAGAACAACCTGACAAGTCGATGCGTGACACTGTGCCCACCACAAGCGTGGCGACCATGTGTCATTGTGCAATGCTAGGACAGCACCATTGACTGTGTTCCCTGGGCTGTGCCCGTCATCCCTGTGAGTCACTCATTTTCGTGCATCCCACTCCCCTCTTCACCCGCCCTGCCCATCCCTCACCACCCTTTTCTCTGGCAACCCTCAATTTGTTGTCTGCATTTATGGGTCTGTTTCACAGGCAATGTCTTCAAAACCGGTTTGGCTCTATTCTTCTAGTCCGTGGGCCTATGTGTGATTTCATAAACATGTTGTTTTGTTTGTTTGCTGGTTGCTTATGATGTCATGGAATCATATTATTTGAATGTATGTTCTGCGAGCTTTTGGTTCTTCCATCCTAGTGTACGTTGGCAGCGTTTTCATCAGCGCGTAGCACAAAGCGTTGGGTAGTGTACTGTCCTTTATTTATTTTAGAAGCCCCTTGTCAATGGATAGCTAGCCGTTTGTGGTATTTGGCCACTTCACACAAAGTTGCAAAAGGCATATTTCAGCACACATCTTGGGGAGCGTACGAGGGTTCTACAGGGTACATTTCTGAAAGTGGCCTGTGCTCCCAGCATCCATGTGTAAGAGAGAGAACCCAAAGGCCCTCGCCCTGGCTCATAAACCAAGGACGTTATCAGCTTTCCAAACCACTAGAGTGGGTTTCAGACCAGGCAGCTCAACTGCTCTGCTTGAGGCTAAGAGTCAAACCCTTTAGTTTCAAGGTTGGTTATGTGTGCGTGTGTGTGTGCGCGCACGTGTTTATAAAAACTTCTGATCCATAATTTCTGTGCAACTGCAGTTGTTTTTCTTTTGGCGTCTGGGGGTATCTCCTGCCCTTTAGATAGCGGCTCTTGGAACCTGGCTGGCCAGTGTTATCATGGGGGGTGGGGGGCTCTGGGGACTCTGTGCCCTGGTGACCCAAGCCAGGCCTGCGGGACCTCCCCATGGAGGGAGCAGGTGTGCAGGGCACACAGCACCACCCCCAGCAGAAGTCATTGCAGAGGGCAGGGCCCCCCAAATAGTTCTGGGGGCCGCAGCCCGGCTCCCTGCAACCCCCTGGCTGTTTAGTCTGGGAAGGTGTGCAGGGCAGGCGCAGACACAGCGGCGGCCCCTCGCTGTCCTCCAGGCAAGCTCATTTATCAGGGCCCGGCTGATTAAGTGTAAAGGGAAGGGTGTCAGGGGCCAGGTGACACTGTGCGTGCTGCCTTTCACCTCCGAGGAGTGAGGGTCAAGTGTCAGCCCTGGACACTCTCCAAGTGCCTTCTCGGGAGGATTGAGGGGCCTTCTTGTTTGGGAACAGAGAGCCTTTGTTAACACACACACACACGCACGCGCACACATGCACACGTGCACACATGCACAGAGCGTCAGTTATTCTTTAGAGCCTGGGGACGTGGGGCAAGCCCTACCTGCAAATGCTTAGGTGGTACCTGCAGAGCTGCAGGTGGACATGGTGTGTCGCACAGATGCAGATGGGAGGACACACACATGACCTGTGTGGCCCTTCACGTTGGGATGTGCACGGGGTCCCGGGGTGGGGGGGTCCCTTCACTGAGGGAGGCCACAGATCCTCTGCAAGGACAGAACAACAGGATGGAGCAGTTGGCTCGCAGGTGGACTTGAAAGTCTGTTGTTTTTCTTGGATTTTCCAAAGGTGCTCGTGCTCCTATAACATAAAGGGCACTCTTAGAGCGTCTTGCTTACTGCGTGTCTCCCTCGATGAGAAATGTATGTGCAAGAGATGTGATTATAGAGTAAGGAGGCTTTCCTTTTTTTTTTCTTCCGAAAAGGGTTTATAAATTTAAAATGTATCATTTTCTTTTTTCTGAGGAAAAAAGATAGGTGTGTTGGTACTTGGGTTCTGCCCTTAATTAAGGAAGTTAGGGCATCACTAGGAAGGTGCGTGTTTAAGAATCCAATATCCCTTTATATCCACGCTCGTTATGTAGACTGAACCCATGATCACTTTGTATAAGAGTAGATTGAGTTTCACGACTGTAGGAAAGGGTCTGGTCTCAACAGCTGTCCTGCTTGAGGGCGTTGATCCTTCCATTACAGATTTAGACAACATTTTTAAAGGAACAAAAAATCGGCAAGCATCTCCTGAAAAATAACATATATTTTACATTTTAATAGACACGTATTGTTTTTCCTGTATATCTGCATAGAGCAAATGCACAGATCTTGAAGAGGACAGTTAGATGAGCCTACATGTGTAGTTTTTTAAACATAGGAGAATACTTTACAAACCTCCCTGCAACTTGCTTTTTTTTTTTTTTTTTTTAGGTGCAGTGTTAAAGTCAGTCCAGAATGGAGAGGAAAGTAGGGAGATTTTCTAAGGGCCCCTGCCCCCCCGACAGGCACCCCCTTCCCCACATTATCTTCGTCCCACATTTACTACAATCGATGAATCTACACTGACTCATCACTCTCACCCCAAATCCACAGCACATTTTTTCAGAGTGTACACAGATTGCACACCATTTATTCAGGCTGCATCGCCACACTGAACATCAGTGGTAGAGGGAGCTTCTGTAACGTTCCTCCCCAGTGATGCAGTAGATGCTAGAAACAGAGAAGCAGCATCGGCAGCCCAAAGGAGCATTGAAAGTATTACTTACTGTCTCAAATTGTGCTGCCTTTGCTCGCTTTGTTTGGTTTTACTTTTCTCCTAAGCCAAAATGTACCAAGCACTTTGTCTTGGACTTTTGTGAAAATAATTCTCCTTCTTCTTCTTCTTCTTTTTTTTTTTTTTTTAAATTTTTATTTATTTATGATAGTCACAGAGAGAGAGAGAGAGAGAGAGAGAGGCAGAGACATAGGCAGAGGGAGAAGCAGGCTCCATGCATCGGGAGCCTGATGTGGGATTCGATCCCGGGTCTCCAGGATCGCGCCCTGGGCCAAAGGCAGGCGCCAAACCGCTGCGCCACCCAGGGATCCCTTCTTCTTCTTCTTCTTCTTCTTCTTCTTCTTCTTCTTCTTCTTCTTCTTCTTCTTCTTCTTCTTCTTCTTCTTTTCTTTCTTCTTCTTCTTCTTCTTCTTCTTCTTCTTCTTCTTCTTTTCTTCTTCTCTAAAATCCTAAGGAAATGTTTTTAAACACTTTGCTTAGGGGAGCTTCTACACCATTCAAGTTGGTTCCAACGTGTCAGGTAGGAGAAGCAATCATCCAGAAGCAGAGAAGTCTTGGGGCTCGGGTCTCATAAGGGTCCCCAGAGCCGTCCCAGCATCACATCACCTTAATCTCTCATCTTGGCCTGCTATTACCCGTGTGTTCTCGGCCCTGCTGCTAGTGTGATCTTAAACACAAATCCGTCATGTAATTGCCCTGCTTGCTAAGAGGACGGGATACAATGGTCTCTACTGCTTCTAAGATGAGATACTAATTTCCTGACAAACAGGCCCTTGGGTTCCTGTGACTCCTCCTCGGGTCCCTCAGGCTGCCCACCGCTCTGCTGAGCTGCACCAATGCTCAGCGATGCTGATGCTGGGCCAGCCCCCCCATGGAGAGTCCCCTGTACATTTGCATCTCCTCTGGAGAGCTCACTCGTCTTTCGCCCCCTCACTGAAGCCTCCCCCTCATCACTCAGGCGGAGTGAGGCCGCTGCCCACTGTCCAGCCTCAGCATCACCGTAGTCTTCCCTCTGAACAGAACAGACCATGTTTTCTCTCTTTTCTTTTTTTCTTTATTTTTTTAAAGCATATGCCAATCCCTTCACTAGACTGCAAGTCTACAATGGCAGGCATTGGTCTCCTCATCTTTCTGTAACCCCACCACGTAGCTATCAGTGCACACGGGAGTTCAACAAATGTGTTAAATAAAGGAATAAATGGTAGTATTGGAGAATTAAGGAAACTGGAGGCTGTCGATTAAATTAAAAAAAAAAAAAAAGCCCTGCTGTAGATTTGGCGATCATGTTAACAACTATAAATCAAATTCTTCTGTACGACGTACCTAGGACAATAAACATATGCGTTCCTGGAACCATTCCTGGAGATTGTGATTCGGGATGTCTGTCTTAGGGCTCTGGCCCCTGTAGGCTCATCGCTTGTCTAAGGTGGTTCTCATGACAGTAATATACACACGGGAAACTGTGAGGACAACCCTGGCTGCACTGTTAGGGCAGCACAGTGCAGGGCTGGTTCTCCCGAGGAATCGATAGCAAACACGTTGGGCATATACTTACTGAGCACTTCCCATAGGCCAGGCTCCCTCCTGGTGCTGGCAGTGGCCCTGATCATGTCAGCTGCTTGCTCCACCAACAGTAGATGGTCAGTCCTTTCACAGGGAAGCTTCCACGTGAGTGAATTCAGAACACAGTTTAGTTAACTAACTGAATCATAGTCTTGTATCGTAACATGGGTATCTAACGTTCTCCTTTCATGTTGTATAAAATTGCTGCATAAATTAAATTCCATGGTTGGAATGGCAATGATGATGTCGAGGTCCTTTCTGGAACTGCACACTCCCAGCACACCTTCAAAACAACAGCCTCAAATTAGAATGTAATGCATCCCCTCGGGGAGCGATAGCCCACCGCCATCGAGAATCTCTGGTTTGATGCCAGATTCCTGCTGTACTTCCCCTGTTCTCTCCTGCAGGAAGTGACTACTCATGCTCTGTCCGAGATGAGATGTGGCAAATATTCATTTAACTGGTTTATCAATACATTTCAGACCCAATCCTGGAAAACAGGCTTTGAGGCAGGGGAGGAGACAAGTCAATGGAAGACATGACAAGTGAAGTTAGGAGGCTCGGCTGTAAATGCCACCCAAGGGTGGAAAGGGATGATGGAAAAAGCATTTCATTTCAACCTCCTGATAAGAGTCTGGAGTCTTAATTATGGGAATAGTGTAGCGATTAAAGACAAGCGTTCTTAGGGCACCTGGGTGGCTCAGTTAAGTGTCTGCCTTTGGCTCAAGTTATGATCCCAAAGTCCTGAGATGAAGTCCTGCATCAGGCTCCCTGCTCAGTGGGGAGTCTACTCTCTCTGCCCTTCTCTCCTGCTCTGTTTTCTCTCACCATCTCTCTCAAATAAATAAAATCTTTAAAAAAAAAAAGTAAGCATTCTTGGTCTCTGGATATTAACAGCTACTTTGGAGCAGCAAGAGAAATCACTCCTCAACTCCTCATCTACCTCACCATAAAGAAGTGGAATCCTGCATCCCAGAGAGGCTGTGGACATTGCTCTTTGCCAGTCCCTGGAGGGCACACTGTAAGGTTTGGTCTAATCAGAGCTGCAACACCACCAACAGCGCTCAGACTGTGAAGCCTAGTCTCCTGGAGCCTGCAGGGTGGGCCTGTAGTCACCGATCGCCCACAGGTATCTCCTGAAACGGCTGCCACGTGTCCAGCACTTCAGCTCCATGGCTTCCTCCATGGACAGTCTTTCATCCTCTACATACTTGCTCTTGATGGGATTCTTGGGTCATAGCTCCAATCCCATCTCTTGGTCACTCATCTATTTAGTTTTCATGTGTTTAAACAGAATTGTTTCAGGAATTTCAAAAGAAAATTAAAAACAGCTGGTCATCCTGCAAACGAAAAGGAGAGAGTCCTAACTGAACCTACATAGCGAAGCCGGTCCTTACAGGAGCCACGAGGGCTCTTCTGCCCAGAGCCAACTGCCCTGGGCTGGCAGGAGTCATGCTGACCCAATGCAAAGGCATGACGGCCCAGAAATGGGGACAGTGCATCACAGAGTTTCAAGTGAGGCTGACAGAATGACTTTGCTCTTGCTGGAAGGAGGCTCTTGGGGTGATTGGAGGGCCAAGGAAGAATCTGAATATTCTATTATTACATGAGATTTACAGAATCATGTAAAGACTGTTGGAAGAGGTGACCCACTGGCAAATGCGGTTAAGTTAGTGAGCTGCCATTTAACAGATAAGGAAAATCCCAAAGAAAGCAGGGATAGATTTAGTGTGTAAATTCTGATAAAAGATTAGGTGGGAAGCCTCAGGATCTCACGTCATGGTTTGGGTGGAAGAGGTGAAGGATGAGGTGGTTCTGGGTAGTCAGAAGGTAGCCCTCATTCCCTGGGTGTCAGGCGGAGGTCATGGAGATTGCGGGGGAGGTCTCACAGCAAAAACCAGGGTGACTTGGTGAATCCAAAAATTCCAGCTTTAGTACGATCTGGTTGTTCCATGTAGACAGCCTTTAGGAAGAGGAAGTGAAAACTTCTGAGCAGTTAGTACTTCAAAAAAGCAGTTGCTCTCTGAAATAAACCTTTCACGATCAGAAGGACAGGGAGAGGACAACCCTCTTGGAAATATTGAAGAAGGAGACTCGCATTGAACAGTGTGGCTTCCAAAGATTTTCCACAGCTACTTTTCTATGCAACCTAGAGGTGTTCATTTTTTTTTAGCACAAGGGAAGGCATTATATTTACTCCTTTAAATTTCACATTGTTCAATTGTATCACTCTCTAGAATTTATTGAGATGACTCTTACAAATCTAATTTTATTGTCAGATATATTTTCTGACCCTCCCCATTTGATTTCTTCTAAAAATTCCATAATCCTGTTTCCTTTAACCAGGTAATTGATAATATTGTTGGTTGTCCAGATGTACTATATATAAACAAGAAATTTATAATATTATCAATATAATACTATTGGTGATATCATACAGATATATAATATACCACTGAGAAATTGACGGTATTGTTATTAATCAAGTAATGTTGAACAGAGAACCATTGGTCACTCCAGGAGATATTCCCATAAAGTTGTTTCCATTTGACCATCTACTCACTGTGTCACCTCACAGAATCAGTATACATTTCCTCTATCCTTTTCTTAAAATTGAAAACATTTTGCTCCTCTCCAGGTTTCTCGTGCTTTTCCCATCATAATCCTTATTTGAATGTTACCAAGAATAAATCAACAATCTATTCCACAAGGTTTCTTCTTGCCCTGTCCTATCCATTTATGTTCTCATAATCAATTATTTGAGGATTATTTGATGATAATCAATTATTTGAGTTTCATCTTAATAAAAATCTCAGAATAGCCCACGTCGTTCCAGTGATTTTTGGAAGCCTAAGTTTATTTTATACTTGGGTCTTCCTAATATAACTATCAGTAATTACAGAAAACTTCCTTTTTATCCTGAGCCCAACTTAGGACAAAATTTCCTCATCTATGAATTCACAGAGGTGCTAATTCACAGTCAACACCATTGATTTCTTTCATGTTCAAATAATTTTATTACTTACAAATGTCTATTGTGTATTAATTGTTTTCCACATATTTAAGGAACAGAGACTCTGAAGAGTTATGTTGTTCCTTACAGGGCACTATGAGATATTTAATTTCATAATACACAGCAAAATTGTCAATAAAATGCATACAATATTATGCATATGAAATATCAAGTCATGTGCACAAGTACTCATAAAAAAGGTATTTTATCAAGCTATTTACACTTTTCTGTAGCAAAATTAATTTGCTACTGATTTTGTTGAGCTAGTGCTAATTTGGAGGAAAATTGGAGCCAACATGGTATCCATATTTTTTTTTTTTTTTTTTACAAATACTTACGGGAATTCCATGGAAAGAAACCTAACATTTTTTTTAACTTAATGTCCGTATTTTATAAGGCTGTTTGCGTCATTCTGGACAACATTATTGAATTTAGATATAACTTGCTAGATAACAAATATCTTTCCTGGTATCCAAATCAGAAAATCGATGAACCAAGTTGTTACATAATTTGTTCCAATCTGATATGAGACCTGAGATTCTCACTACACCGTGGCACACTTCACATTTCTTCTCCACTGAGATAATTTGTAATCGGACCATTAGAATTCTGCTCCCTAACAAGGATAGACAGCCACCTGCGAAGTGGCTAGGAGCATGGACTCTTAGACCCACCACTTGAGTTTCAGGGCCAATCTTTCACTTAGCACCTGGATGATCTTGTGCAGGTAGCTTAATCTGAGTCTCCGCATGAGTGCAGAGTCATAAGACAACAGCAACTACAGCGCAGGATTGTAGGAGCTACTCAATGAGGTCATGTTGGTGAAGGAAATAGTGAAATGCCCAGCAGAAAATCTGCCTCGGATGTCAGCTCTGACAATGGAGTTGCTGTGACTTTCTGCCACATGCCAGGCAATCCCTATTTCTCTCTTTTACTTTTTAGTCTTTTTTGTTTATAACTTAAAATACGCGTCTCAGTATATCCGATCCCATCCTCACTGGCTGTCAAAATCTGCAAGACACATGGATGCATTTTCTCAGCTCTGATGCCATCCTCTGCAGCAGCATTGCTGAGTCCCACAGAGCTGTTAGCAAGTGCAGGCAGAGGCAAGAAACCCAAGTCATGCCAGATGCTGTGCTTTTACAAGACTCATGTTTCCAGGTGTCCCGAGGGAGAGGCTCTTCATCCCTACTCAATCCTCCCTTTATGCCAATTTTGTGTCTCCCTGAGAACCACATACTCCTTTGCCTTCTCTGGCTGTTGCCTATAATAGTAGCCTCGCCGTGAGACCTAATCTGTCTTTATTTGAACCTGGTAAATCTTTCCCGCGTGGAATTGTAACATGGACTTTCATCCACCCTGCTCCAGGCCTATGAACAACATCGCGAAGAAATTTCAAAGTGAGTTCATGGCAACCCTGACTTTCTAGACTCTCACTCCTGGATCTCGTATTTCTAAATTCTGCCTAAAGACACTTCATTTGTGAATGTTGACACTCTTCAACATACGACATTTTCCTTCTTACCTAGATGAACATTTCCCCTTAGGCAGGACCACCTTCAGACCCCTTTTCAAGTTGGTGTGAAATATTTCTCTAGCCTAAATGGAACCAATAGCCCCAGGAGAGGACGGATTCTCATCCTTAAAAGTATACAGTCTTTGGATATGTGAGACGGGACACGTGTATAAGTGCATACTGTATATTTCCCAAGAGATCACTTAACTTTCTCACTCACTGGTCCACTCACTCTTCATCAGTCAGTACCACTCTGCCAGAAGGAAGAGAGGACATAGGTTTAGGGAAAACCAGCAGACAGGAATATGCAATACAAAAGCAGTTACTGGTAAAATACGCTATGAAGCCATGGTGTTGAAGAGAAGATAAAACATCTTCAGCCTCCTGCCGGCCTCCCCATTTCTCTTTCATCTTTGATGGGTTTCGCTTGCCCATAAAACAGAAACGCTGAAAACTTATCTTTTAAAGAACACAGCCCAAAAGGTATCATGAAAATCAGAAGTCATAAAATCATAGATTCTGGAAGTTGGAAGGATCTTGAGGGTGATCTACGTAACGCACGGAAATGGAATGCTCTTTAGTGTGATGTAAATTTTTCTAATATTCTCTTTGGGAATTATTTAGGATGGGGGTTTGTAGTTTTGTGTGTGTCCGCATGCTTCTCTCATCTTTAAAAATGAATTTATCCTGTCTCAACTGAGTTTCTTTTTTTCTTTTTTCATGGAAAGAGAGTTGAGGGAGGGGAGGGACACTGAAGCTGAGGGCAATGCTTCCTGTCCAACCATATCAACCTCTCTCTGTTAAGAGCATCAGGGAGGCCTTTCATCTTAAAACACACCATGGTGTTTGATAATTGGTCAGACGCAGTGGCAGCTATAATTGGGGTCGTACAGGGTGCATGGGAAGCCACCAAACAGTATGCCTGAGGGTTTGCAGAGGGGGTGGCAGCCAAGAGACAGGTGGCCATCGGTGGAGGGCAGAGATGCCAAAGAAGAGCCAGTCATCAGCCAACTGACAAAACTCATTCCTAGGCTTCAGTTAAATTGAAACCAGTTGTGCCTCACTGAGAAAAATAGCCAATTATTTGGTTCTTTACAAGAGTAGACAAAAGAGCCTTCAGGCCACATTCTGATGTTCCTGTCTGAAGGGGGTACTCTATGGAAATCATAAATCAACAAATTTCATGGTTAAAAATATCTGATTTCATGCCCACTTACATTTATACAAATGTCATATTGAAACTATGAAGTGTGTGTTATAGGGGGGACACCCAGAGGCTCCCCTTAAAATTCTCCTGCGTGTCGTTGGCTTCCACATGATCTCACAAGCTGCTTGAATCGCGGCTATGCGAAAAGTGCCGTTTAAAAAGTTTCTAGGCATTTTCAACTTTATGTTACAGGTTTGACTATTATTTATTTATTTATTTATTTATGATAGTCACACACACACACAGAGAGAGAGAGAGAGGCAGAGACATAGGCAGAGAGAGAAGCAGGCTCCATGCACCGGGAGCCCGACGTGGGATTCGATCCCGGGTCTCCAGGATCGCGCCCTGGGCCAAAGGCAGGCGCTAAACCGCTGCGCCACCCAGGGATCCCCCCAGGTTTGACTATTTTAAAATCAATTCCCATCCTGCTCACTTCATGACACTGTAACGGGATTTAACAAATGGGCTGCTCCTTGGTCCCCTCTTAAGAAGACATCCTGTCGCCGGAGCTTTCCCAGGATCCAAGGTACAATGGAAATGATCCAGTTAAAGTGCTTTAACCTCTTCCAGCAAAATTTCTTGAGGTCCTTCCCTTGTGAGTCAAGAGGCTCCATTTCTTCCACACCGTGCTGAATGGTCACAATATTCTGGTCTATTTCTTCCACCCCCTGGTATCCACGAATTTCTTCATGATCCTCCAGACACTGTTTGTCTCCTAGTGAAATGCACTGGCCCTTTCCCTCTGAATTTTGAGGTCTTGGAGCACTCTGGTGATGGACCAACTCCATTTCTGCTATATTGTTAGTGGGCACATTTTGTTCTGCTACAAATATCACAGCCATAAATAGGGGACCAACCTTACCTGCTCTCTCGTATTCTAGTACCAACACAAGGGAGAGCCTTTCTCCCCCATCCCATCTCTATTTCTGGTGGAGGCTTGCTCTTTCCACAGGAGAGGACTAGAAATCAAAGTTTTCTGTGTCCTGCAACTTGTCCCTCCTCTGAAGTGGTTGGCCAGTCATCGGACCTCTCTCTCTTCAGGGGTAGAGTCTCCCTTTCAGGAATGCTGCTGAAGAGATTGAGGATGGCTGCATCCCTGTGGCCTCTTACAACAGGCTCTGGGGAAGAGCGCACGAATCTTCCACACGAGGCGGGCTTGTGGGTCAATACTGTAGATTAGCTCCAGGTGTGGCCAAGTACATCTGAATTGACCTAATTGCGGGGGGCACAACAGAGAGAACTCTAACTGGCCCCCAACAAATCTTCTTAGGCCCGGATGATGGTTTTTGAATAAAAACAAATTATATTTAATGCCTTCCCATTACATCTTAATTAGCTGGGGTATGTCTTGCCAACGTGCCACAGGTCCTGCTATTTCCTATTGTTTACACCTTCCCTTTACCTGGCACGACTTGCTCATTGGCACTCTTCTGATCCTCGAAGGCATGCAATTTCCAGCCATGAGACCCTGCAAATTAGCATAGCAAATGCCGGCTAAGGAAAGAGCCCAGCTTTTGGCACACGTACAGTATTTAATGTATGTTAATGGATTGAATTCACAAAGGAATGACTTTTATTCTTTTAGAATATTCTCTCTCTCTCTCTCTGTCACACACACACACATACATAGGTTAGAAAGAGCCAGAAGAAAAATACAGTAAAATTCTCATGTTATTTCTGATGCTACCTAGAGTTCCAGCGGAAAAAAAAAGCCAAACAACTCTAGTGTGGGAAGGATTCTGAGTTAAAAAACAAAAACAGATTTTCCTAATAGCATGGAGCCCAGAACCTTCTCAAAGATCCCGCACACGAGGGCGGTACATGGGGCCGAGGTCCTGTGCAAACCTGTTAATGGGTGCAGCTGACTCCCTCACGCTGGCTGGGCCCGCGCTCTGTGGGTACCCCTGAACGGCAGCACCCTCAGACCTGGGAGCCTAGGGTTCTAGGGGGTGTAAGAAGCAGCCTCAGTGGGTTGGGACTCCTCCCTGAACCAGCACTCCAGTGCTGGTGGTGATAGTGGTGACAGCCTCAAGGCCACTCTCTGCAATTCTGAGCGTCCTACCTGTTTATTCTGACCTTGTGGTTTGGCACCTGCTGGTGGAACGGTGGGGCTGGCCAAGGGAAAGAAGATCACGGGACTGGAAGCATCTTAGGAAGAGCCCCAAAATAATAATAATAATAACAACAACAATAATAATAATAATAATAATAATAATAATAATTTATCATAATAATAAGAAAAGTTCCAGGAGGATGGACACCGTATATAAATTGAATCCTATTGTGACCTTATTCATCAGATACTTTGATAGTACTTATTACGTGTCAGGCACTATTCTAAGCTCTTAGAAAACTGTAATTTTCATTACAACAACCGTGTGAGGTGGGTGTTCTTATTCCCATTTTCCAGCTGAGGAGGTTGAAGAACAGAGACCTAAGGTTACTTGCCCAAGGTCACGCAGCTCTAACTGTTGGAGCCAGGAAAGGAGTCAATGCCGTCTTCGTGCTTCCCCAGTGCCTTGTGGCATTTTCCTAGGGAAGTGCCAGGTCTGGTGGCCAGGAGGTGGGGTTGGTTAGACTCAGGAGGGACAGTCTTCTTTCCAGAATGGGACTTGGTGACTTTCCTCCCTGCCACTCCATTGTTTGGAGAACAATGAGAGAAGAAAGTGAGAGAAGAATGGGGCTGCTTTGTCTTCTTCCCACCCTCCTTTGCCTGACTCTTTAACCACCCCCCCCACACCCCTGCACCCCACCTGGGGCTGGGGGCATGGCCAGTTGATGCCAAGGTGTAAGCACTTCCCTCAGAAATACTTCAGGAGTTCTCCAGGAAGAAAACTGGACGAAGAATTAGGAGAATTGGAGTCTAGCATTTACTCTGCCTCTAAGCAGCTGTGTGACCCTTGGAAAATCAGAACCTCTCTGGACTTGTGATGGCTCATCCGTAAAGAAAAGAGACTCATGCTAAGCTTCCCTAGAGTTCAGATACTCCGTGATTCTATGATATAAACAAACCAAATATTTTAGCAAATGTTCCTAAAATGTTGATAAAACAACTTAAATTGACTGTGTTAATTTCAATTCCATGCATTTCAAAAACAAGATCTTCCCTCATTTTTGTTTTCACTCTTGTTTTTTGTTTACATAAATGTTCTTACTTGTTACCACAGGAGGTAAGGAAGGCTTTCCACTGCCCAACCAGGTTTTACGGTGTTTTATTATTTTATACGATGTTATATTATTTTATTGCAGTCGGAATGTCATAATACAGATCAGAATAGTCCAAAATAGTGCAGAGCCTGTCAAGATTTTCTTGAGGAAATTCACGGGAACTTCCTGTATTTTCACAACCACTTAGCATACGCCAGATGGAGAAAATAATGCACTGCTTCCCAAGGAAGTGGGACATTCAGTAAAGCGGGTTTTCACACATAAAAATACTATCTTTTATCTCGGAGCAACCCGTAGATCTATGAAGGGGGAAATGGCCAGGCAACTGCACTGCTTTTGTGGTAGGAGGAAGTGGCTTTATAAATGGGAGGCCTTCCTTGGGCTCCGTTCCGGGGAAGTGCTTTGGTGGGTGCGGTGGAGGCCTGAGGAAGACACAGGCCTGCCTGCCTTGCGGAGGTCAGGCTTCCAGAACCTGCATGCCCACGGGGCGGCGGAGCACGTGCAGGCCAGATGGGTGGCTTGGGAGCGGCCTTCCAGACCTGCATCTGAAGCCCCTGGCACCTCAGAAAAACCTGGGGACCTGTGGGCACTGGCCACCACCTTGCGCTGTGGGCACCGGCCACTTTTCACTGTGGGCGCTGGTCACCACCTTGCACCGTGGGCACTGGCCACCACCTTGCACTCTGAGCGCTGACCACCACCTGTGCTGTGGGCGCTGGCCACCACCTTCCACTGTGGGCGCTGGTCTTCTTGCCAGCATCTCAGCTCTGGTCCTCCGTGTGGGGACCTCCGAAGGTCCCAGGCCTCCGCACGGTGCCCTGAGGCCCCCCTACAGGGATGTTCTCTCCTCAGCCCAACCCCAAGGAGCCTTGGTCATCCCTGATCATCCCTCTCGGGGGATAATCCTGGGAACATCGTCTTCCTTCCAGACAGGTATGGAACTGAGCACTTGTCCCCATCTCTGTGCCTCCACCAGGACCCAAGGTCCCCGCATCTCTGACCCAACTTTCCAGGCTTGTGCCTGTTCCAGGGACCTGCTGCTGCGTCACCAGCTCCCCCCTCACCTGCCCCCGGGATTTGCTGCTGCCTCACTGCCCCCCCCAACTCCCACATAGTAGTTACTACTGCTCGAGCTGCTGCGGATGCCTTTTCTCGGGGTCTCTCAGGTGGCTGCGGCAGGTGGCGGCCCCTCTGCAGGTCCCAGATGGCCTCCCGGGGTGGGTGCTCTGCAGTCAGCCAGACTCCCCTTCAGGCAGTGCTCCCGCAGACACCCCCTCCTCTCCTGCAAGTCCTCCCTGGAGCCTCTCCTTCCGCATGTCGCCCGGCTCCCCATCCAAAGCTGTAGCGTCACCCTCCTTACCTGGCTGCAGCCATTCCTAGCTTTATGTTCTCCTGTGCACCATACCCTATAAACAAAACATGTATTTTACTTCTAGGTCTCATTCTTTCCTTGCCCTTGCCACAATAGAAGATGGGGGAAAGAAAATAACTCCATAGCAGCAGGCTTTGCTAGTTTAATTCACTGCAGTAACCCCACAGGCCTTAGAACAGACTCCTCTGAATGCCTGGGCCCTATTTTTCTAGGAGGGACTAGACTGTTTGCCAAGGATGACTGCTCAAGGCAACCTCCTGAAGTGGCTTTGAAAGACGGGGGGGGGGGGGGGGGGGGATGAGCGGCTAGTGGGAGGACTTCCTGGGTATGCGTGGTGCCCTACTGGGCAGTGCACGATTGGAGGGCAGAGAACAGTCTTGCAGTGGTGAGCCTTAGTTGACAGGAATCCAGGATTCAGTGGGAAAGATGTAGAAAATCACACTGCCTCGGTCCGAGATTCCCAGACTGTGCAAGGCTATGAAAACCAATGTCTCCATTCTCATTGGGGTGACGTGGGATCTCACTGTGGTTTTGATTTGTTTTTCCCCGATGGCCAGTGATGCAGAGCATTTCCTCATGTGCTTGTTGGCCATGTCTATGCCTTCTTTGGTGAAATTTCTGTTCATGTCTTTTGCACATTTCATGATTGGATTATTTGTTTCTTGGGTGTTGGATCTTGGATACTAGCCCTTTATCTGATACGTCATTTGCAAATATCTTCTCCCATTTGGTAGGTTGCCTGTTAGTTTTGTTGATGGGCACTGAGGGGGGAGCTTGACAGGATGAGCACTGGGTGTTACCACTATATGTTGGCAAATCGAACTCCAATTAAAAAATACATAAAAATAAATAAATACAATAAATTAAAAAAAAGAAAATCAGTGTCTCTCCAACTGAATAGGATGTTAGTATTCTAATACTGGAGTTTAGGGATGGATTATTTAAAGTAATGACATCAGCTACTAGATGCCTGTGACCCAGGCATTATGGTCCATGCTTTCCATACAACACTAATCCTGACCACAATGCCCAGGAAAGAATTGCTCCCTCCCACTTTCTGGATGAGAATACTTAAGTCACATAAGCAAGTCAAGATCCAGAGTAAAATAAAACTTACACATCCCCCAGTGTTCCACAGTTTATGTACTCTTACTGCCTGACTGCTTTCTTATATTCTTCAACAGAGATACTTGATCCTCAGTATTTAAAACTGAGACACTGGGGATCCCTGGGTGGCGCAGTGGTTTGGTGCCTGCATTTGGCCCAGGGCGCAATCCTGGAGATCCCGGATCGAATCCCACATCGGGGTCCCGGTGCATGGAGCCTGCTTCTCCCTCTGCCTGTGTCTCTCTCTCTCTCTCTGACTATCATAAATATATAAAAAATTTAAAAAAAAAATAAAACTGAGACACCATACACATGGATTTTGGATGGAGTAATGAAAGAATCTATTATCCACTAATTCATCGGCGTGCTAAGCTTCAGAAAGTTATTATTTAAAGGTACTAATAGCCTAAAGTTATCAGGAACGCAGAAATTACTTTCTTTATAACATCACACCACTCACCGCTTCACCAACTACTACATTGTTTAGAGCTTTTAAATCTCGACTTCCAGTTTGTAAATGTTGCATTTGGCAAGTAGGGAAATAAGTTCTTTCATGCAATAGTGAGACACCAATATTTTACTCCCTTTGGTCTGCCTGCATTCTTGATCTTTACAAGGGCATGACCATGGATTCTGTGAGAAGTGGTGGGGTCCATGTAACCGAAAGTATTCACCAGAGAGCTGGGGATGTTCAGGGGGTCTGCATTCCATGGAGGTCAGGTGAATTGCCCTCCACTGTCACATCCAGCTTGAAGAGTCCACGTTTCTTTCTAAGATCTCTCTTAAGGGTGCAGGGTTTGTCAAGGAAATTGTAAATAATTTCGTTTATTTACAGAATAAAATATATAAAGTGGAGTAGTAAAAGGTTAACAGAGTGAAGAGAAGGCAAAGCAAAATGGTTTATGTTATATATTTAAGCCAGAAAAGGCCATTTTCCACCTCAAACAGAAAGCAATTATAAGCAGTATAAAGCTACTCAAGAAAAGGGGATATATAATATAAATAAATATAACATAAAACATATAATTTGGGTGTGGATTTATCAGATTTCTAAGCCTATGTCCATCCAGTATAGGATTACTTGAGAAGACTCCTAAGGCTTTGTGATCACATGTTAAATGTGAACAGATATAATGTCTTAGTGAAAAAAATATCCATTGAGATGCTGTACGTTAAAATGTCATATGACCTGAAGAGAAAGAGATGAAGATTTTGACTAATTCTCCATCCTCACGTAGAGAATGTGAACAGCCAGCAAAAATGTCCTGTTGGAAAACTGGAGAGTCACATGCAAAATAATGGAATTGAATCCTTATCTTAAACCCTTCACAAAAAATTAGCTGGTAAGACCAGAAACCATAAAACTACTAAAAGAAGACATAGGGGGAAAGTTTCTCGATGTCCATCTTGGCAACAGTTTTTTGAATATGACATCAAAAGCACAAGCAACAAAAGCAAAAACCAAAAAGTAGGACCCAAAACTCAAAAGCTTCTTGTACATCCAAAGAAGCAATCAACCGAATGAAGAGACAACCTATGGAATATTCACAAACCATCAAACCATTATATCTGATAAGGGGTTAATATCCAAAATATGTAAGAACTCTTACAACTCAAAGGAAAAAACAAACAAACAAACAAGCAAAAAAAAAACAAAAAAATAACCTGTTAAAAAATGGGCAGAGGACCTAAAAACAAAAAACAAAAAAACAAAAGAAAACAAACATTTTTCCAAAGAAGAACACACACTTGGCCATTGAGTAATTGAAAAGGTGCTCACCATTAATAATCACCAAGGAAAACGCAAATCAAACCCACAGTGAGCTATCACCTCACCCCTGTGAGAATGGCTAGTACCAAAAAGACATGACATAAGTAAGTATTGGTGAAGATGTGTAGCACAAGAAAATCTATGCACTGTAGGTGGGAATGTAAATTGGCTCAGCCACTATGGGAAACAATACAGAAGCTCCTCAAAATATTAAAAATAGAATTACCATATGATCCAGCAATCCCACTTCTGGATATATACCCAAAGGAGATGAAATCACTGTCTTGAAGCAACATCTCCACCCCTATATCATTGTAGCATTATTCACAATAGCCAACATATGGAAACAACTTAAGTGTCCATTGATGGATGAATGGATATAGAAAGTACATGTAGGCATATACCTGGATACACAATAGGATATTAGCCAGCCTAAAAAAAAGAAGGGCACTCTGGCACTTGTGACAACTGGATGGATCTTGAGGACATGATGCTAAGTGGAAAAAAAAAAAAAAAAAACAGAGAAAGACAGATACTGTATGGTCTCACTTACATGTGGAAACTAAAAACATCAAAACAAAGGAACACAACAAACAACAAAAAAGATCTCATAGAAACAAAAAGTAGAATGGTGGTTGCCAGGGGTGGGAGATGGGAAAAAGGGGGAGATGTTGGTCAAAGGGTACACACTTCTGTTTTTAAGATGAATGAGTTCTGGGGACCTAATATTAAGTATAATGACTACAGTTTCTCTCTCTCTCTCTCTCTCTCTCTCTCTCTCTCTCTCTCTATATATATATATATATATATATATATATCTTGAATGTTCTCACCACACACACACACACACACACACACAAATTATAATAATGTGAGGTGCTGGATGCATCAACTAACCCTATAGTAGTAATTTTTCACTCCATATATCATCCTATCATAATCTTGAACTTACACAGCTTTGTATCAGTTATACCTCAGTAAAGCTGGGAAAAAACTACTCTGTGACACACTCAAACCGCTGAGCCACCCAGGGATCCCCTACTCTGTGACACTCTCAGATCGGACTATTGCTATGTATTTTTTTCAATTCTTTTCTTTTTTAGTAGCTGTGTTGAGGTATAACTTACACACCATAAAATTCACCCACTTCAGATCTCCAGTTCAATGAGTTTTAGTAAATTCACACATAGACGCAACTGTTCCCACAATCTAGTTAGAATATTCCCATCACTACCCCCCGCCCCGCAAAATTCTCTCAGGCCATCTCAGGTCCCACCTCTGGCTCCTGGCAACCACGCATCAATTCCTATCATTATTGCAAGTGCTCTGTGGAGAGCGTGGTGTTTCTCAAGCTATGAGAGATTTTGTGTGTCTGAGCATGTATGGGAAAGTAAGACTTAGCGATACAGAGAGAGAGAGAGAGAGAGAAACAAATAATGGACAGCTGAAATATGAGGCAATAGAAGAATTCTGCATATATAACTATTTTCAGGACGTGAGCCTACTAATACTCTCTTGTAAAAAGCACTTACTTTTTCAAATGTTGTAAAGAAGGTTTTTATGTCCCTTCATTTTATCTATTTTTTTGAAGGTCTATATTTAGACCTAGTTGTTTTAAGGAGTGAGTTGCAAAGTTATTTGTTTGCTATTAGCATCGGGGCCTCACCTCTCAAACAAAATCTCACTTGGGCCCCAATATATAAAAGAGAAAAATCTAAGCGGCCATGGCGAAGGTGAGAAGAAGATCCAGAACGGCAGTCCCCTGGACTCTTCCCCTCACCCCCCAGGGCTTCTGTCCCTCCCTTTCAGATCCTTTCCTGCTTGCCAGGTGGCACCTGTAATAGAAGCTTCTAAAAGGCCCGCATCCCTCCTGGAGGCCTCTTCCTCTTGGCCCAGCCACACGCTCAGATGGTTCGACAGGCAGGGTTGCGGGGAGCTGTCCGGGCAACCCTGGAGCCTCTAGAAAATACAAAATCCTCCCCTTTGACAATTGTGGATGACGGATGTCCTCACAATCTTCATTCACATATTTGCACATAACCTCTTGCTATACTTCCTTTAAGTGCTAACTGTATCTATTATTAGTGGTTTTGATTTAAGCCTATTTCCCCAAATTCACGAATTCTTGATGAGCACCTCTTTGTCACTTCTAATTCCTACTAACGTGGTATTTCATCTCTCCTGAATGTATCTGCGGATATGATTTGGGTGGCCTTTTTAACTTCATGGTTGGAGTTTCTCCTTTGGCCTTAGTAATGTGATATATCTTATTAGTCGATTTATTAATGGTCACACATTCCTGTTTTCAACCATAAACCCCCCTTGGTCATAGGGAGCTATTCATTTAATGCATTATTAAATTTTATTCCTGATCATTTCTTAACTACCATGCTTCTATGTCCGTGTTGATGTTGTTCTGTTATTTTTTCCCTTTTTTTGGCAAGTGCGTGTTATCAGCTTTCAGCATAATTTATGCTCACCCTGACTTGGAAAGCTTGTCCACATTTTTTTCATGGAACACTTAAAAAGTGTGGGAATCACCTCTTCTTTGAGAAGTCTCAAAGAATACTTCAGTAAAACTGTCTGGACCTGGAGTTATTTTTGGAGATAATTTCTTGGCAAGCTCTTTTTTTTTTTTCCCCTTCCTTTTTCACATTATTATTGACCCCATTGGTGTTCTGTTCCTTCATGTTCTATTTTGGTGACTTACATTTTCCCAGAAAATTATCCTTTCAATAAAATGTGCAGATGTATTGTAATAAACTTTGCATTGTGTTCTTTTTAACAAAATTACCCGGTCTGTAGTGTGTACTCTTTTTTTTTTAATTCCTTATTATGGGTGCTTCAGTGCTTTGTTCTCTTTTTTTCCCCTTGATTAATGTTGCCCAAAATACATCTTTCATTCCTCTTTTTTGAAGACCTGGTTCCCAGGTTTATCGGCCGATGATTTCTCTGTCACCCATGTCTGTTTTTCATGTATTATTTTTAAGGTCTGATTTACTTTAGCCTCATTTTGTCACACATTTTTAAACATTTTGAATTTAATGTTCAGTTCATTTTCTTTATTTTTTAAATTTGTGTTAATGATACTCTTGATGGTATTCACTTACCTTGGGAAAGAGCTGTGGCACAGCCCAGTATGTTTTCATGTGCAGTATTTTAGTTTTCATTTTAATTGCTTTCTAGAGAGTGGGTAATTCTAGCCTAGAAGTTAACAGTTTCATCAATTTTATTAAGCACACTGATATTATTTTCATTTAAAAAAAAAAAAAAAGGGCACTGTGGTCTCTTCCCCTTCTCAGTCTGCAGACTCTCCCCTGCAACCTCTTGACAATTGACACTGCGGGCAGTCCAGGGCAGATCTAATGTTTATTCCTTATTGAGCAGCCTGTTTTCTTCACAGCCATGTTCCAACCTAAAAAGGTCATAGAGTCATGGTCCATGTGGCTCTGCTAAAATAACATCAGTCCCCTCCGCCCATACCTTGGTCTTGTCACTTTGATTAAAGAATGTATTCCTTTATTCCATGGAGCAGCAAAGGAGTCTTTGTCATACAAGACTCTCTCCTGTGCTTCTCCCTGGCTCTTTCCCTGTCCCCTGAACCTCAGTGGTCTTACTCCATGAAGCACTGTCCCATCGCCTAGGCCCTTCCTCAGCCTGCCATTTGCATTCATGGGAGTTATCATTTCCAAATGGGCCACGGAGGAAAAACCGTGGTGGATGTGGCCTAGGAACAGGAAGTTCTCACTCGCTGTCTGAGAAAGTAGTTCTCTCACAAAGTAGAGCGTTCCTGTGGGGCACCATGGTCCAGTAATGCGTCACGTGTGTGAGATGCAGGAATGCGGGTGTGAGAGTTTTCCTGTCTGCTTCACATCGTGTCCTCTTATGTTTCCTCTTCAAAAGGAACATGTGGTAGCTCCAGAAAGTTTCTCAATCCCATCCATCACTCATGGAACTCTTCCTATTACTTTCAGCTGAAGGGAAGTTTTTACTGAGCTCCTCAGGGTCTCTGCTTTGGCAACTTTCTATCTCCTCATAGATTTCATGGACATTTTGAAGGAAGGCCAATGAAGAATAAATTCGAATGATTAACTAGTTGGTGCCACAGTTCTCAAGTCATAAAGAGCCTATGAACGCCTTTAACTTGATAAACCCTTGAGCTAACTTCACAGTTGTTATGCCCTCACTGATAACTCACATCACACGTTCAGGAGACCTAAATGCCAAGCTTAACAAGGATTCTTCTAGAGCCTCCTCCTCAGAAATGCTGGACTGCTGAGATTCTAACCCTGCTGGCTTCTTCACAAACAAGTGGTTCATCTATTAAAGAGGAATGTTTGGCCTAATGCAATTAACTTGCAGGCTGTAAAACAAGACTATTTAAAAAAAAATCTATCACTAGTAAAGGCACCAGTTATTGCTATGTCAGATCTGCAGTCATGTTGGAGTAATACCTCATGCCACGTGCTAGGATAAAAATCACGGCTTTCTTCTGATTTTCAATGTGAACTTTCAACATAATCATTCCCAAACTTATATCTGACATGGAAATTTGATCAAAGTGAGATAAGTAAGATTTAAACTCTGTATCCCAACTATCTATAGTCAACCACAGGAAAAAAAAAATCAAGAACAGAGTAAAGCTAATCCAGTCTGCCTCATGCTTTAAGCATCTAGAGTTCCAAGTAATCTAATTCTTGGCCTGACAGTTTGAGATGAATGGATAGGGGTGAATGCTCGTTTGTGGGATTAAAGTATAGGCCCACGTCGTTGATTCCAGCTTTCCTTCCATTTCCCCAAACCCTTCTTCCTCCAAAGCTTTACTCAATGTGGTCTTTACATTCTAAATCAATTGAATTTTTAATTTAATATTCTAAGTACAGTAGCTTGATGATTGTTGTCAATAGAGCCTACACCAGATGGTACCTTTCCTCTGCTAAGAACCTTCTAGTGGACCATCTCATTTAAGAGAAAGCACCTTACTGTGGCTTCCGAGGCCTCCATCTTCTGATCCCACTAACTTTGTGTTTTTGTTCCATCTCAATTTCCCCATCACTCTCCCTCCCCCAGTGTGCAGGGCTCCTTGTTGCTCCCTACTTACAGTGGCCAGACACTTGCAGCCCAGCCTATGTGCCTACTGTGTCCCTCCACCTAAATGCTTTTTACTCAGGGATTAACCAGCTTTGCTTTTCATAAGTTTCTAGTCTTAACTCAATGTTACCTTTTCAGTGGAGTCTTTCCTGAACATCCTCTTTAAAATTGCAACTGTCCTCCCTCAACACCATTCTCCCTCCTGGAATGTAGACTCAAAAAAGAGAGGGATTTTTCTTTGTTTTTTTTCACTATTCATCCCTTCTCCAGTGCCTGGAATAATGCATGGTACACATAAGTGCTCAATACCTATCTTGAATATTGAGAGGCTAAAGCCCATAAAGCTATTAAATAATAGATAATCACATTGAAAACAATCCATAATTTCATTTATATTTCCCTTTCTCATTTTGACTTAGGTGGCTTCTCACAGTATTTATAGATATATAAATATACCACTTTCACCAACTCTATCACCCTTTTGCTATTTTAAAAAGCTAATAGATGGATAAATGATTTCTCCTAAATTCTGAAAGTCAAAAAAGCCAGGCTATGTCATCTTTAGGGCTGTTGGCTGTTGCCTTGGAAAGAACATGGCTCTGTCTGACAACAAGGCTCTCATTTAATCAGCATGTCCTCTTTGCGGGATACCAAGAGAAGTCTCAGATTTCCAGGACCTTTGGGATGGTATATCTATCACTCAGGGATCAATATGAAATCACTACAAATTACTGTCATTACTACTGAAATATGTGATATTAATGTTTTCCCTGTAGACTTCACAAAAGATTGGCAAGATATCTACATTTCTGACCATAAAATTCTGGTGCCAACTGAGGACAAAAAAGTAAGGGGAAAGAAGGAATAACTCTCTTAGGGTGAGGAGGGTGGGGCGGTCAGTTATTTCAAGTCATTACAAATTTGCCCTTCTGGAATAACAGTCCACGAACCAATGGAATAACATAGGACTTCAGGAAGAGGGGAGATGATGATGGGTCAGAATTGTTTAAATGTTTTCCAGGAAAAGGCAGACTTTGCTTGTGCGTTACAGAATCCATATAATTTGCAGAGATGGGGGGGGGGAGTGTATCTTAAGTAGGGAGCTAGGATGCTGACAAACACTCCAACTAGCCTGCATAAGCATGGTCTACTTAGGTAACCATGACGATGTTGCTTGGGCTGAAGTTAAAAGTTGATATTAGGAAGCATATTGAAATAATTTTTGGAAAGGAGATTTGGGATTGCTTCAGGTGCAATGTTGGAGCCTTTAAATTAGGCATTGCGTAATGTATAGAACCGTAGAATCACTATGTTGTGCACCTGAAACTAATATAGCATTTTATGTCAATTATACTTGAATAATAATATTTTTCAAAAAAATCATCATCCTCCTCTGAAAAAAAATAGAAATAAAATAGACAGACTCATTGAGGCTTGAATTCATAGATTAGAGAGAGAGAGCTCTGTAGAAAGTCGAGGAGTGTCATGGTTTGAGTTCCAGAGAACCGAAAGAAAAATCTTAACCCTCATGGTAACATCTGGACTTGAAAAGGAGGATAGAGTGGAGAATTGGATTAGAAGATGATGTTTAACGTGAAATGCTGGGCGTGAGGTCATTAGACCTTAATTAAAGATGAAAGAAATTTCTAGAAAATTTGAAATTATGTATGTGTAGGAGACGATTAAAAAGTAAAGGAATGTGGGTGAAATTAAAAGGTTTGGAAGTTTGACCCGAACTCTTTATTTTAGTAAAACAAAGTGTATTTGACATGACTTCATTTGTTCCTAAACGAGTATTTGATGCTTGTAAAAAGCTGAAAGGCTTTTTTTACTCAGAAGCTATTTTAAAATGTACTCATTGAATTTGCTATTACATGTTTTTAATTGTTTAACAAATGGACATGCATGCCACTAAACTCGTTTCTCCTAAACCAATTTATGGGAAACAGACATACATTGAGGAGAGTAAACCTTCCACATTATTAGTAGCACAAGGAAAGTTATTTTGTTTTCTGGTTTTAGTGTGCTCCACCTTGCCGAGCAGATAGAGAAAGCAATAGATTTCGGAAGGAATCTAGTGGGGAAAGGGAAGGGAAACAGCGAATTAGCGAGGATAAAACTCAGGACACGTGCAACTTTGTTTGTTGAGTTGTGTACGTTGAGTCATCGTTGGCATCAGCTTCTGGTTCTTCTGATGCTTCATCTGTGCCAACTTTGCGAACTTCTGAAAGGTCAGAGATCATCCTTTCGTATGTTAGCTGATTTTTAAATATGACGTGAATATTTGTAGGTGAAGATCAAGTTGTAAGAAATAACCCTAAACTGGGAAGCAGCCAATGTGCCCTGTGATGGGTATTTTGCAGGCTGGTCCGGAGTGGGAGGTGTGGATCTCAGCAGCTGGGTGACAACGGTGTCCCCATTTACCTGCTGGCTCTGGGAGATTCGATCTCCTCAAACCACAGTTCCTTCAACTGTCAAGTAGGAACAACACGCCACGCGAATCGCATAGTGTTGTTGTGAGAATTGACATGATCCACTTCACCCCCTGGTCCAGGGTTTGACACATTTGTTAGCTGCTCCAGTTGCGTGCTTAGGAGAATCTCAGACCGATTTACATCCCACCCCCGGAGATGCTCTCCATTCCGTAGCAGAAATAACTGCTCCTAGGCAATCTTTAAGTGTACTTCTTACTCTGCATCTGGCTTTCTTGAAAAAAAAAAGAAGAAGAAGAAGAAGAAGAAGAAGAAGAAGAAGAAGAAGAAGAAGAAGAAGAAAATGTTATCTTTCTTTACATTTCTGCTTTTGAATCTATTTAGCAGTGCGAGAGGGCTCACAGGGAAATTTCTTGCCAATTATTAACGTGATCTTTTTCGGTGTCATCTGCAGTCACAAATTAAAATATAGTTGAAGTCTGAAATGACACAATGCACAGAGAAAATGGGCAGTTTGTTTTATTAAGGCTATTCGTAAAGAAGGTCTCCTACAGGGGGCTCTCTGGTGTTCAGATGATAGATGCACTTTTATTAGTTTTTACTTTGTATTATATTCTTGTTTCAAAAAAGGAGGCCTCTATTACCAAGAGTAAATTTCCTCTATTTCTGATGCCTTTTTCCTTCTTCCATAGATCTGTTGGGGGAGGGAGGGAAGCCCTTTTAATATCCCAGAGAAGGTTCTATGGCCTTATGATGGAGTGCGGCTCCCCGCCACGGCTACGTGCCTGGTTCTAGCCCCCCACCAGGACACAAGCACAGATAGTTCTTCTGCTCTCCGTCTTCTGGTGGCGGACTGATAGTGGATTTTCCACATCCTATTTTGTTCTTTTATTAAAAAATGAGTTAAGGATCCCTTTTTACAAAGTTGTGCAATTCTGTTCCCCTGCGACATTGTCTAGCCATAAATCTGGCATTTACGGTGGTGCTGGTTTTATGCTTCCTTCTACCCACATCATGACCCAATCATGTTCCAGTGCTCAGAGAGACCCACTCCAGGCTCTCCTTGGGGAGCACTGCCTCCTTGCCTCAGTGTTGAAATGTCCCCCGTCAGCCTTGACGGGGTACAAGCCCAAGGGAGTGGAGGCGCCCGCAAGAGGTTGTTTGGTCTCGATCTTCAGGTATCATCTTGTCTACAAATGTCCTGACTGTGATCCTTGTCTTCTGGTATACAGCTGCTCGCAACGTGTGCTTATTTGAGGGTAATTGAGCAACCCTTTGTGATGAGGCTGGTGATACAGAAGCAGCAGCTGAAGATCTTTCCGTCTGTCTGGAGCAAGACTGCGGGACAAGCTCCTTGCACTTCTTCACCCTTCTCATTTACAGCCACGGAGAGTTTAAAAAAAGACACAAAGAAAAAAAAGCAAACATCTGGAGGACTCTTCTGACACACAAGGATGTGTTTGAACATCGTAGTAGCATTTGGAAGTGCCTGTTTCATTTGACAGAATTTGCAAATCACATTTTTTCCCCCTCAGAATAACTTGCAGTGTGGAAATGCTTCCATATGCTACAAGTTGTTCTCATCATCTTGCTGAAGGGGAGACACAAAGGAAAGAGCCATCGCCGAGCCCGTGACTTGCACAAAGCAGTGAGCTACAGCAGGCGGACACTTCACGACTGCCTCCCGGCGGGCCTGACACCAGAGACACTGGACTCCTAGGTCACACTCCCTGCTAAGGCCTGGGAGGTAGCTTCTCTCTTTAAGAGATCACCTTAGTGTGGGTTCTTTGGTAATTCTACGGCTCGTTCCAATATCAAATGCTTCTCAGTTCATTGATCAGTGAGAAAAAATTTGGCTCTTCTGCATATCACACTCAGGCCTTAGTTTTGCACAACCTGGCAGAGAAAAACTCTTTATTCTTATGCTGGTACCAGAGTCCCTTTCACTAGTCATCTTGATAAGAATACAGCAAACAAGGACCTCAGTTTAAGGAAATTTTCAGGCCCCCTTCCTTTCACTTCCAAAAATGGTCTTGATCCACTGGAGTAAAGATGGAGAAAGAGTTGTACATGCAACAAAAATTCATTACAAGTCCTGGTTTGCAAGAATATGTCAAAGCATGTGAAGTATGATAAGGAGCTGATTCTTCCCTTGGTGTTCAGGGCTTCAAAACACTGACACTCCTTAGTTCGTTTACTATCTCGACAAGGGTTTAGTGAGCATCTGCTGTGTCCTGCGCCAGAGATACCCGATGAGGCCACGGTCCCATAAACTGAAGAGCTTCTATTCCAAAGGGGGAAAAAATGAAGAAAGCAAATACATCACAACAAGTCATCTTACAAACAGTAACCGCCCTACAGGGCAGAGGACAGAGTGGCTAATTCTGCTTGAGGAATCAAGAAAGGTTCATGGGGGGGAGTTCCATTGAAGCTCCGTCCAAGAGAAGGCCTTTTTCCAGGTGCAATATTGAAGGTAAATATTTTGGGCAGAGGGAAGAGCACACGCAGAGGTCTGTATGAGGTGTGGTGTTTTCAGCGAACAGAGAAAGGAGAAGAGCAGAGGCTGTGGGGAGGCCCAGCCTGCACACAGCTCTGCTACGGTAGGGACCATCCAGCGGGAAGGAGCGGTGGAGAGCATTACTCAGAAAAGCAACATCACAGGGATTTTTATCGTAGACAAGTGAGTACAGAAGCAACAGGAAGAATGAAACAGGAGGGTGGGACAATAGGTAGCCGAGCGATCCGGAGGCTGATGTAAATCTAAGTGAGTTCTCCTATAGGTCGATCGATCCCAGCTACACGTGAGGTGTGTTTTTAAAGGACGTGGTAACGCTGGCAGGCAATACAAAGTCTTTATTATGAATCATCACGTTAAACATGAGATTACCCCAAAATCCTTCTTTAAAAGGTAAGAATCCACTTCCTTCTCTCAATTCTCCTCCATTGCAATTCAACGCAAATTAAGAAGCTATTTATTTTTAAAAGATTTATTTATTTATTTATTTATTTATTTATTTATTTATTTATTTATTTATTTATTTATTTATGAGAGATACAGAGAGAGGCAGAGACCCAGGCAGAGGGAGAAGCAGGTTCCATGCAGGGAGCCTGATGTGAGACTCAATCCCAGGACCCCGGGGTCATGACCTGAGCCAAAGGCCAATGCTCAACCTCTGAGCCACCCAGGCATCCCAAGAAGCTATATTTTAAACAGCTTTTGATAGGTCTTGAAAAATAAGGACCTTTGCTACCAATGTGGAGCATTTTGCTTTGCTTTGTTTTATTTTATTTAATCGGTTTTTGTCGCCAGAACCAGTAGTTGGGGATTTAGAGGCCTGACCTCACCAGCAAAGCTGGGGATGTGGTTTTTGAATCTGACACTTCACTCTGGAGACTCAATTCAGTGGGGAGTCAGTGAGAGGCTTTGTGTCCCTTGGGCAGTTTAATGGGTTTTCTTTCAGATTTGGGCCTATCACTTATTCCTTTCCAAACGTCCCCTCTTTCCCCCATGTCTTGTCCTTTTTGACTTGGTGAGATAGAACGTGAATTCAAGGAATTCTTAAAGGGAAAAAGAAAGGAGCAACTGGTCTTTCTTTCTTAACCGAAAGAAAAAAAAGAAAAAAAAAACCCCTATCTCATGAACTGCATCCAAAATGATGAGTTTGGAAACAAATAAAATAGGGTCCATATCACAGAGCATTTTTGCATTTGAATGATGAATTGTCTGACTATTGCCCTAACTTGTGCTAAAAACAAAACCAACCCCAAGGAAAACCTTGGCTATAACTTCTGAAACCCAAGTGAACTTGAGGGGGAAATGAAAAGCACTCAGACCCTGAGAAGGCATTTTCTACTTGTTTTCGAGCCAGGTCCCAGCGTTTGTGATGCGATTAAATTCTCTGAACCTTGGCGTGCTATTGAGCGAGGCCAGGCCCCATTGTTGCTGGCCGGGGCGTGCCCACGTGAGACGTGCAACATGAGGCATCAGAATGATGAGAGATACAGACTTCAAGGGAAGGAGAACGCTAAATAGCGCTCTTTGTTTTCAAAGCACATGGTACCAAGATGAGCCACTCCATCGGCACCATCCTCTGGGCCCTGCGCATCGGTGGTGGAGGAGGGCCCCCCACCCATGCCCAGGCTGCGGGGGAAGGCTGGCAGGTGCACACAGGGAGGCCTCACGGAGAGCCCCCCTTATAACGAACCCTTTGATGGGGGCTGTGTCCTCTTGACACATCTAGTTCAAACACCAAAAAGGATGCCAGTGGGGATCCCTGGGTGGCTCAGCAGTTGAGCATCTTCCTCCGGCCCAGGGCCTGATCCTGGAGACCCGGGATTGAGTCCCGCATTGGGCTCCCTGCATGGAGCCTCCTTCTCCCCCTGCCTCTGTCTCTGCCCCTCTCTCTCTCTGTGTCTCTCATGAATGAATAAATAAAATATTTAAAAAAAAATGAAAAGGCTGCCAGTGGGCTCCTGTGATACAATGCGAAGCCCAGTTCCAGTGGGGCTTCCTGTGAAGGACAACATCATCCCAGGGGCAGTGGATTGGATGGAGCTTGACTCATTTTCCCCCTCTGCTCTTTATCCTTCCCAGCTGTGTCCCCGAAATACCCCGAGGAAGGCAAAGCAAAATAGAAGGTAAAGGGCACGTGGCACTGGATGGGGGGCAAAGGAAGGGGCCAAGCCTGTGGCACCTGGAACAAGCATGCAGGCCCGGCCGCCGTTTGCGGGCTCCCCAAGTCGGCATCACCAGGACACTTGAGGCTAAATTCTCAGCAGATGTGCCAGGATTCGGCCACACGATTCTCATTAAGGGTCCTGGGAATCCTGCTCTGGAAACCCCAACCCTGTGCTGAGAATTCTCTCCATTGTTTCCTATCCCCTGAAGTCAGAAACGGCTGTTACATAAAGGTCATGGGGCTTAGTTCCCAGCTACCTTTATTCCCTCTCATCTCCTGTTGGACACCCCGAACCGTCCACCTCCTCCAGGCCATGCTCAGCGAGCAGTGCAGAGGGGGACCCGCAGGTGCCTGGCTGTCCCCCTGCACTCCCAAAGGGAAGACATCCCGTGCCTGGGGAGCTGGGAAGGCCGGTGGTGCCACAGGCGCCCAAGCCTGCTGCTGAGTCGGGGTGGCCCCCCACCGGCCCCCTATGCAGGCCCGGGTTGCTCAGAATCACCTTTCTAATAAAATCATCACTGAAGGGGGCAGAGAGAGAGAGAAAAAAAAAAAAAAACAACAACATTCACGAAACTCTTTCACTATCACTCCCCAAAGAAATGAGTATGTCATTGCCAGGTAAAGAGGTCACCCCAACAGAAAGGGGGAGGCTGCCTTGTTCTTCAACTGCGGTTAGCCAGCAAAGACCCAAGCACTGACCACTTGCTTCCGAATCAGAGCCCAGCCAAGGGTTTCAGGATCCAGTTTCAGCTCCTGCCCTGACTTCTCCACACCAACAAAGGGGATTGCTGCAAAAAGCATCAAGATAAGGGATCCCTGGGTGGTTCAGTGGTTTAGTGCCCGCCTTCAGCCCAGGATGTGATCCTGGAGGCCTGGGATCAAATCCCACGTTGGGCTTCTGCATGGAGCCTGCTTCTCTCTCTGCCTGTGTCTCTCCCTCTCTTTCTCTCTGTCTCTCATGAATAAGTAAATAAAATCTTTTTAAAAACAAAAACGCCAATTCACGCAGCTCAGGAGCGTCAGCTGGGGTGACCTGGGGGCCTGGACACCTGGGGATGGGGACGCATGAGCCCTCTGGGTTGAGTTTGCCACTCTCTCTAGAGGGTTTGAATCAGATCTTAGATCGTTGCAAGGGGCAATGTTGGAGGACGACGTGCAAAATTTGCCCCATCTCCTGCAAAGATGGAAAACAAAAAGCCTAAAAAAAAAAAAAAAAAAAAAAAAACCCAAAAAACAAAAAAGCCTGTCCCTCGTTAGAGAATATCTGAGCTGCTAGGGCTCCTGCAGAATATCTGAGCTGCTAGGGCTCCTGCAGGTCCTTGACTTCCACGCCTCAGCCTACAGGCGGGAAACAGCATCAGAGATGATAAGTGACCTACTCCGAGTTGTCGAGCCTTAGATGCAGAAATGACCCTTGGTTCACACTCCGCATTCTTTCCAGTAACCCAGATGCAAGGAATTTTTAAATGCCTTGGACTAACCCATAATTGATCAATCTAATTCTCAAGTTTGAATGTAAATAAAGCTCCTTTGATACAGTCCCTTATGTCATTTTATTTTATCGGATCATTAAATTGGTGGATTCTAGAATCTTCTGGACTTATTTTTCTCTTTGGCTTTATATTTCTTTTATGAATACATTTTAATCCTGACAAAATGAAATAAAATAGGTAAACTTTTGTCTAATGAATATATTTCCATTTGTCAAAAAGTAGCTTGAATAATTTAAATAGGAAACTTAATTTCACTATTCAGATAGAATTTCCTATGACTTAAGGTTTTTGTTTTGTTTCGTTTTTGTAAAACTTGGGCTGTGGGAAGGGGAAGCAGGGCCAAAATGTGAAAGCCAGGGCTTGGGAATCAGGAGAACTTGAATTTAAGTCTCTGCTGTCATTATAAATATGTGATCTTGATTGAGTTATTCAATTGCTCAGAGTTTCTGTGGCTTTCCTTGTAAAATGAGAGTGTTCATGTTGCCTGATATTCAGGCTGTTATGAAAGATAATTGAGATGATGTAGGCAAAAGGCATAGGAAAATGCTAGAGCCCTTTAGTGCTCAGTAAGTGTTAGTGACTTTTGATTACTGGTAGAAATGAGCTGTGTAGTCGCATTTACAAAAAAGGCAAGATTTTTCCCAAGAGACTTCTAGCTTTGATCAATTATGATATATTAGCCATTCTCATGGCCCTCTGTACTCAGACACACACAGCACCCACCCCCCACCACACACACACACACACCCAACACAGTTGTTCCCAAAGTCTGCAAGTAGGTTCTACAACAACCCTTGTCCCAGGAACAGAGTGAAGACAAGGACGAGGGCCCTAGGATCACTCAGGCTGAGGCCTTTTTACTCTGTTTTTTTTTTTTTTTTTTTTAATTTTCCCATGGGCAACTCCAGAAATGAATAACCACCTTTCTTTTTGAAGCTTAAAAGGAGAGAAACTTCATGACTCTGTCGCAAGAGTGATATAACAGAGCACTTGGGGATTTTCAGGCAGGAGAATAAATATAGAGCCTATCACATTGCCTTGCAGTCATGAGTATTAGTCAATTCATATTTGCTTATTTTGTTTGTTAGCTTCAGCCAAGTCAGAACTTTGTCTCAGGCATGCCAGTCTCCAAGAGCCATGGGAAGGGCAGAGCACAAATGATGAGCAAAGGAGGTATTGTTTTGCCTGGTAAGGAACCCCTTAGTGGTTCCCAACAGTATCTTTTGTTTTTCCAAATCTCACACTTTGCAAGAGCTGGATCACTGTCTCATTGATGATGACTCAGCAGCCGAAGCTACAAGCACAGTCACTAAGGGATGACTTGCCCCAGGCTTTGGACACTCTTACTGCCTGACATAGCACTTTCTTTTCTTTCCATTTTTTTTTTTTTCTCTTTTTGGTATAACCTATCCTCCCAGAATTTTCCTTCCTTCATTTGCTGCCCACACTCTGATTCAATGAGAACCAACACTTCTAATAAATTCTGAGTTGCTGAATTTTTCGGTATTGATACGACTTGTCCTTGACTTATTTTGCAAATTATATACAATTAATTAAAGCATTCGCAAGACCCAAAGCTACTTCAAAAGCGCACGTTAAGTAGATGCAGTTGAAGAAAGCAACATTACATGTGATTTTATCATACCGAGTCTCACGCAGGTTACTTCTTCCTTTGCTTTTGAATCTTATCACAATACAGCTAAAGATGCTCATTTTTTCTTATTAATTATCTCTGCGTTTATCTGGTTAAAAACGCTACCTGCTTATGTTCCCCCTGCCAAACTTCAAGTCCTATCCCCCATCACATACCAAATATATACTCAAAGTGGATTGTAGACATAAATACAAAACATAAAACTTCTAGAAGAAAACAGTGGAGAAAATCCTTATGACCTCGAGTTATAGAAAAATTTCTTGGAAACTGTACCAAAATCACTATTCATCAGATAACAAACTAATAAATAAGACTTTCTCAGAATTAAAACTCTTTCCTCTGCAAAAGACCCTATTAAGAGAATGAAAAGACAAGCCTCAGAGTATGCAAAAATATTTGCAAATTATGTATCTGATAAAGGACTTACATCCAGAATATATAAAGCACTTTTAAAAACTCAACGATGAGAACAAATCATCTCCCTCCAACAAATGAGCAAAAGCTTTAAACAGACATTTCACCTAAGAAGATATATGGATTCAAATAAGCACATAAAAATGCTCAGCAGCATCAAGCATCAGGGAATTACAAATACAATCAAGATGACATACTACTATACGCCTATTAGAATGACTACTACTTTTAAAGACTGATCATACGAAAGTGTGAAGTTATGGAGCAACTAGAACTTTCCTGTCCTGCTGGTGAGGACGTAAGATGGTACAACCATACTGGAAAACAGGCTAGACGTTTCTTAGAGAGTTAAACACAGATCTATTGTATAATCAAGCCATTGATATTTACCCAAGAGGAATGAAAGCATATCCATTGAAAAACTTGCATGAGAATGATTCTAGAAGCTTCATTGCAAATAGAGCAAGATCGGACACCCAAATGTTCATCAACAAATGAACTGACAAACACATTGTGGTATATCCGTACTACGGGATAGTACTGGGTGCTAGAAAGGAATAAACAGCTGTGCACGATGGCATGAATGGATTGCAAAATAATCGTGCCCAGTGAAAAATATCATCCCCCAAAATAGTCTATACCATATGATTCCAACTATACACAATTCTAAAAAATATAAAGTGATCTATAGTGCTAGAAACCAGGTCAGTGGCAGCCAGGAAGAAGAGGTGATGAGAAAGGGTAGAAGAAATTATGAAGAAGAAGCATGGGAAAACTTTTGGGGGAGACTGATGTGTTCATCTTCGTAAGTGTAGTGAAGGTTTCAGAAGTATATCCCGACGTCAAAACTCCTCAGATTAATACTCTACGTGTGGATAATCTATTCCACGTCAATTATACCATAACAAAGCTGTTAAAAATAAAAATAAGGCTAAAGAAAAAAGTGTCCTGTTTCCTTAGGAGGCGAATCTGATAAATAGATGGGTGAGGAAATCTTAGCCAGAGGCAGGTGGCTCTCCCTGCCACTTAGGCCGCGAATGAGCCTTACACAGATGAGCGAGAATCCGAGAAGGTGGGAGACTTGTCCCACGTGCCCAGACCCTGGTTGGGATCCTCGAACCCCGGAGTCCAGTGGTTGCTCTTAAAAATTCCTTAGACGTGGCGGACAGGGTGTAAAATGATAAAGTCCAGCCCCTCTCCTCCCTTCCGTTCTTTGTGTCTGGGCCTTTGCCTTCGGCCAGTCCTCCTTCCCGGGGATTGCGCTAACACTTCTCACTGGGCTGGAGTTTCTTTCTTCACTTTTGAAGCCGTGGATTGGCTATCAGTAGATCAGTCCATATCAGGTTAACGAGCCAGGAGCCGCCCCATTGGCTCTCCAGGGCTTGCTGGCCCTCCTTATCTTTAAAAGCCTTTTAAACTTCATGTAGACACACAATCCAGAGGCAGGAGGGAAACGTTTTGGATTAAACAATCCAGCACAGTTTGTAAACACTTGCCTTATATAGTCGCCGGTATTATGCATGCGGTACAGGCTACCCCTTTGTCCCATAAAAGGGACACACAATACCCCCGGGGTTAGAATAGCTTTAAAAGTTCATCAGTTTCTCAGTTGTCCGCTGCTGCGGCCGCCGCTGCTTCTTCATCTCCTTCGACGTACAGCCCCTGCTCCTTTAGGGGGACTTTGCTTTTTTTACTTTCTGTTGACTCTGAAAAGTACATTTTTCTATTTTCGTGTCATTTGCACTCTCCCGGTCATCTTCTCCGGTGAGATCTGTTTTCCAATGAAAACCTCTTCTAGGACTGTGAAAGGAAAACCGATCCCCTGAATGGTGCCTGAGTATTAAGATTACTATCAAAAGGTGTGAAAACATTTTTTTTTTTTTTTTTTTTTTTCTGGGAACAAAGACATCAGCGATCTCTGTTGTGGCTTCTGTCGCGGACCGGTATGTGCCCGTTAGAATCAAGTGTGACAGCGAGACTTTGGAATGAAAGCAGCGATCCTGCTGCCCCTTGCGCGTCACAGCAGTGCTACTGGCCTGCGGTTGCAGCAAACATGCCAGGAGCTGCTTTCTGAGCAGTGGAGGGAACTGGGCTGCTCAGGACCCGTGACAGCATCCTGGGGTGTGATCCCATCCTGAGTGTGACCTGTGTGCTTCAGGAGGCCTCGGGGGCTCACAATAAGCCAGACCTTCGACCTGAGTCTCATTCACCAGCAAGAGGCTCTTGCCGCTCGAGCTGACCACCCGTAGACAGGGTGAAGCATGATGACACTGGCCACAATTCAGCCGCCCCGGTTATAACAGGACAGAGGAACTAACCCCGTCGTTGACAGTAGCACTTACAGGAAGCCTCTGACTGCAGCTATTTCTTTTGCTTGTACTGCGCTGGATGCCATCAGAAATGCAATATTTTCACACAGTCGGCCTACCCAGATTCGTAGTAATGAAGAGATACAATTAAGACCTCCAGTTTTTCTTTTGTGATTTTTTTCAAAGCGTTGGGAGGGGTCTGGGGAGAATTTGACTAACCTGTTTCTGGCATTTAGCCACAGTTCTGTGGGTCTAGACTGGTCTCAGATTTTCCTGTGTGCAGCTTTCCAGAGGGCTATGGCTTTACACTGAGTCTTTCTTTTGAAACAGTAGGATTTGGGCTCCGTTCCAGGTATATGCAAGTATTTATTATTAGTTCTCGTAATCATAATCACTATAAACATTAATGCATTTTAACAATCTGGCAGCCAGTATCTTAAATCCCCAGGAATCTTAGTTAAATCCCAAAGAAAACTTTGTAACAGTTGTTTGGGGGCATTAGGGGTAGCATTTACAAGCAGGGAAAGACCAGTTTTCCAATTTCAAAACGGCCTGATTGATAGTTCAGGATTGAACTCGCGTTTTGGTTCCCCCGGCCTTTAGACTGTTGCATCATGTGAGCACACAAAAAAGATGTAATTGGGGCACGTATAATCCAAATACCTCCCGGCAGGATTTTTTATGAAGGGCCATAGCCTGGAAGAGGCATGTGATTGCAACAGAGTCAACGTGTTTGAGTTTGTTGCAGGGCCTGCCAAGCACACAGGCCATTTGAATTTCATGGATTCGTAGTATTGGGCCTTCGATGACTCCTCTGCTATCAGAGGTCACCCACTCTTGGTTCAATCAACTTCCTGTTGACAAAAAGAAAAGAAAAAAAAAAAAAGGCCCCAAAGGCTTCTTGGACCTTAACAGCTCTTACAAAACAAATTATTATGATTTAAGTATGAATGATTCAGAAACATATGGATTAAATTTCCTTTCACATACATGTGGGTTCAAATATTAAAGGGGAAAATGCCTTGGAAACCTGTGTTTGGGGTTTTATCCAGTCTCGTGTGTTTGACTTGTAGCTTTAAACACACAGGGTAGGAAGATACCCCTCGAAACCACCAAGCAGGCAGGAGCAGGCCCTCTTCTCTGCTTCCCTTACCCATGGAGATGCTTTATTATGGCAATTAGCTGTCATTTAGGGTCGGCTGTCCTCTATGAGACACAGATGTCTCAAGGGCAAGGACCCTGACTTTTTTCTTTGGGTCTCTATAGCACAATATAGTACATGCTGCATATTAAGAGAGAAAAAAAATCTTTGTGATATGGATCAATGGACACATGGATCAATTAATTAGTTAATCAATCAATCAATCAATCAATCAACTTAAACCCACCTAGCCTGGCCTTTCCATGTCTGAGCTTTTGCTGCAGGTTGGTTCAATCTCAGTAGGCTGATGGTCAGAGGCACTAGCTCATCAGGGGCCATACCACAGTGTTTCAAAACTTTCATCAAACCACACTCAGGATCGAATTCCCGGTGGGTGACTCTCACTATGTTTTCAGTTGTCAGTTGTCCGAGACTATTCCTTTTCTCCAGCAGTTTGGGTTTGGTAAAACTCAGAACATGTTTTCCCAAGAACATCCTCCCACAATCTAAACCCATGTATATTTTAAGGGAAATTTAATCCATGTGCCCCTCAGTTCATTCGCACAGATCATCAACATGCTTTTTAGTAAGAGTTATTGCAAGATTTTTGTGTAAATATTTTTTGTCATGTAACTATAAAGTTGTATTTTCTCTGGGGCAGGCTATACTGACTGCCTATGCTCCAGGCTCCATTCTTCCTTCCTGATGGAATCTCAAGTCTGATATCGGGAAGCCATATGTTCCAGACACCTCCTTCCCAGCCTGGGCAGGGGTGAGAGCAGAGCGTGGTGAGGGGTTGGCATTATTAGGCCATGATGTTATTTCTCTCCTCAGTGATTAAATTGAACATGGGCATGTGACTTTCTCTTGACCAGTGGGTTCTCTGGACATTTTCTTTACTCTTCATCGTGATTGGAATCTTCTAAGAGGACATGGTCCTTGGACCTGTTATAGCCGTCGTGAAACCAAGAGAGGAAGGATGAGGGAACCTCAGAGAAGCCAACTTGGAACCCTGACATTCTTGGGCTTCTGAGTTTACCAACACTGGAACCAAACCTGACATCTCACCAAGTGAAATAACAAATCCCATTATCTCTTAAGCCATGATTAGTTGAATATTTTATTGCCTGCTGCCAAATGCGTTGCAAGCAAAGACAACACATAAACTACGATTTCAGAATTTCTGGAACTTTAGAACACACTTGATACGAAATTCTTCACTCTGTGGTAAAACTTGCATTTTACCTTTTGTAGTTAACAAACTTGTGGGATTTCCTGAGGATTAAAAATTAATCTTAAATAAATATAAACAGCGGAGGGTTCTGTGCATGGGTTAACCCTTTCCTTATTTGCATCTGTTCAATCGCTGGTTTTATTTTTCTTAAAGAAAAGACAATTGTGAATTTGTGTGACAAAGACAAATCCTTTGATCCCCCACTCTTTCCTGAATTTGAATCAGGCTGCTATGATTCATAAACAAGTACGTGAAGAAATAAGTTGAACTGTTTAAAGTATATTACTTAAAATGATAAAAATAATTAACAACTTAATCCCTCCTGTCTTCTTTTATGCCTTGCTTGATGCCACATTTACAAATGCTCTGATTATTTTTAGGATCTGCTTCTATACTTGCTTGTTGACTCTCAAGAGAGTCATTCAAGGGATGCCTGGGTGGCTCAGTGGTTGAGCCCCTGCTTTTGGCTCAGGGCGTGATCCTGGGGTCCTGGGATTGAGTCCCACATTGGGCTCCCCACAGGAGCCTGCTTCTCCCTCTGCCTGTGTCTCTGCCTCTCTCTCTGTGTCTCTCATGAATAAATGCATAAAGTCTTAAAAAAAAAAAAAAGACAGAGTCATTCTAAATGGTGATACAGATTTTGGGAAAACAAAAATCAAAATTCATTTAGTTAGGGTTTTTCCTTGATTCAATTATGAGCTGCAGAAGATACAAATGCAATTCAATCATTTTTCTATAACATATAAGGCACAGGGCCTTGTAGGAGAGGGATAAATGCAAAATACGACATCCAGCTAAAGGGTGTCTGGTTTTCAAATGCCAAGTCTTAGATGGTGAGAGGTAGAGGGACCAATGGAGGTAAACTCATCTAGTGGTTTTCAAAATGTGCTTCTCTGTGCTTTAGGCCATCACCACACACTCCTGATGACCTGGCCATATGATGCACGATGCCAAGGTTGCACAAGGGAGGCCACTGGTGAGTAACCCCATACAAATGTCACCATGTGTGGTTCAGACAACATAGATCAAAAGAAATAGAGTGCTGGGATTCCTTTCGAATCATGAATCCATCCTCAAAGAGCAGGATTTGACTGAGTGGCAAAGTGACATCATAAGGGCGGGAAAGCATGCGAAAAGCCACGGGCCGAGTTGACGCTGGTGGACAGTAAAAGCTGGAAGGGCAGACATGGCTGGATTCTGAAGCAGGTTCACACTCATGGGCTCTACTGATTCTCAGCCTTTGGATGAACGAGGCAAACCCTGGGTTCTGGGAATACAGTGCACCTGAGAGATCCACCTGGACGTCTTGTGAAACAACAGATTCTGAGCGTGTGGTCCCCGGGGAGCCAAGAGTCCGAATTTCTAAGACACCCTCACTCGAGGCCTCCTGCTGCCGGTTCACGGACACACTGACTTGTTAAAATTAGGGCAGTGTTGCAGAATCTAGCTGGGAGGTAGGAATGCTCTTAAATTCATAGTGACAATGAGAAAGGAGAAAAGTCTGAGAGGCCCAAAGGATGAAAATCTCAGTATTACTGAAAAAAAAAATGACAGTGGTTTGTTTTCTTAAGTTTACAGTCTGTTGCGTGTTCCTGGAGTGAATTTGCGTTGCATGCTGTGTAGCTGAAGCCTGCATAGTCCAGGGAGTGAACCTCGTTTCTGCGATTTCCAGTTTCTGCGATTTCCAGTCTCGTGCTTCTAGTGTCTGCTATCTGCTGATTGTGACTAATAATTTTATCTCTGTACGACTGTTGGGATGATTATTCTGATTTATGTGTCCACCCGGCACCCACCACCAGGCACTGTTATTGTTGTAATTGTTGCTGTTGATATTTATGAAACCTACAAATCACGTGAAAAGAATTTCTAAATATCCCCAAGGAGAGTGGCTAACTGCATTCCACACGATACCTTTATTTCCACAGAAAGCAGGTTAGCCTCTGCTGATTGTCTTGCAGAAAACATTAGGTGATGATATCAAACAGGATTTCCTTGTAACTGGAAAAATCTAATTACTTCCATGTGTACGTCTGATGAGGTGAAAAAAACCATTTATGGATCTGAACCACTTGCAAATGGCCAGGGCTGTAATACCTAATTCCCACCAGTAAATACATGGCATAAAACTTCTAAGTGATGAAGCTCTGAGTCAGTTATGAAGGCCTCACTGCTCACAAGGGACGTAAATGTGCTATCACGGCCATTTAAATGAGTTATTTAATCCCATTCTTCTTTCTGTGAAGACTGCATCCTTCCCCCCACACCCTCTGAATCCCACATCCACCCCCCTCAATGGGGCACACTCCCCAGCACACATGCACGCACTCAAGATGCTCACACGGTGGACAGTGGACGGGTGGCAATGCAGAGCTGGAGGGGTCATGGGAGTGATGCAGCAAAGATTTCATTGCATAACCGAGAAGACAGAGACATTTGGATCTCATGTGCTCACCCAACTAACACAGGGGGTTACGGTGGCCTCATGTTTCTCAGGTAAGACTCGATGAAAAATCTGTGGAGGCAGGAAATCACACCACCTTTTATGATTCCTCTTAGAGAAATGGATATTTCTGGTGTGTATTTTTGGTCATGTGATTAAGCAGGCGGTACGGAGCAGTGGTTAAGGGTGTGAATTCTGGCTGAGGCTCCCTATTTCACGTCCAGCTCCATTTCTTGGTGGCCATATAACTCAGGACACTTACTTAACCACTGGCCCCCAGTAATCTCCTCTTTAAAATGAGATTCATGACACAGCCCCACTTGGCAAGGCTGTGGCTCCAGTTAAGTTGGTTGAGAGATATTGGGCACTTGGAGTAATACCTGGCCCATCACGTTCTCTTCACATCTGGGCATTTCTCTGGGGTAAGCAAACTGAAAACACTTTTTCATTGAGGTCTGGCTATCATTCCAGTGATTCTTGGTTCTTTTTTTTTTTTTTCTTTTAGTTCCATTATGTGGTTGAAATAACAAAGATCACCACATGAGAGATGTCATAGAGCATTCTTCAAAAGACCAGAAAATCAAAATACAACCATAATGTAAATAACGGGCAAACTTTTTATTGGGCAACATTTGGCAGAGGGTAGACCTTTAAAAGGCAAATACTATATTTAAGGAAATGGTTTGATGTAAAAAAATGTTTTTAGATACTATCAACAAAACCAACTTGCATAATCCCACTTGCCTGCTTCATTATATCCCTATTGTTAGTCTTACATCAAAAGCTAGATCTGATCTAGATTAAAAAACAAAAAATGTTTCCCGAGTCTGCTTTCCACTATCCCCAGCAAAATCTGTCTCAATATTCAAAACTCATGAAAACAGTGAAGAGAAAAATGTCAGCGTCATTTACTCTAGCTGAAGGGCTGAAGGATTGTGTAGCCAGTCCTCCCTGAGAAGATTACATGGGCACTGTGCTCCTTTATTTTGCCTTTTTTTTTTTTTTAATCCACCTGAAAGGTATCCTGCATGTTATTTTGGAGCCTGTCCTGTACTGGGCGCATTTCCGTGGAGGGAGATTCCCCAAGCTGAGTTCATTTGCAGCTACCCCTCCACTCGTGCTATCAGCCATGTTGTGGTAGGTGGAGAAGGAAGCAAGAAGTTGAGCTGATAACTATGAAAGCTGGCAATCAAAAGGCTGCATGATTATTCTCAAATACTTTCTTCTTCTTAAGTTTCTACCATCTGGCATCCAGCACAGTAGAATGAAAACAGTTTTTTGAGCAAAAATTGAATAATTAGAGAAGAAAACCTCCCTCTCCCACCAGATCAGTGGAAAATCCTCCAAAGGATTAAGTTTGATGTTCATGCAAAGGGTACCCTGCTTTGCTTTGCTTTTATTTATTTTATTTTATGTTATGTTATATTATGTTATATTATGTTATGTTATATTATTTTATTTTATTTTATTTTTTTTGCTTTGATTTTAGATCAGTTTCTGATATTACTTCTTAAATCAGATTCTCAATTGTTACTCAATAAAGTCCAAAGCGGTTGCAAAAATACACACAAGTGAAGTCTCGTAACCATTTAGTTTCTTATCCCCTAAAGAACAGCCACCTATCGATCCATCTTGGGCCAGTGATCCATCTTGCAAGGTTGCCTCTCTTTTCATTCAAGCAAGACCTGGCTTGTGGGAATCAACAATTTGGGGGAGGACCAAGAGACAGAAAATTCTGTTTCTCTCAGAAGCCAAGGACCTAATGCTTTTTCTGCAGGAAGACCATTTTTAGGTTTTCCTTCATAACTGACTTTTCCTGCCTTCAGGGTAAATTTCCCAGCCCCATTATCTATGGCTGCTGGAAAACGGGCACATTATTCATTCATTTATTCGTCGGGTCTGTGCAAAACAAACACGGTCTCTACCCTGTGATATTTCTAATCTATTAGGAAAATAGATAATGATCACAGAATACACAAAAATATTTTAAAATTAGAAGAGTGATAAAAGCTCCAAAAAGGAAGTACAGCATAATATGAGAATTTTAAGTAGCGTGATTGAATTTAGGAGATGTCGCAGAGGGGCATGGAAGAAAATGTTTACCCCTTCCCTCCCGCCCCTCCGTTGTTACTGACAAAACTTTTGATAATGAATCCACCTGCTTTTTAGGAATGCTATAGAAATACACCTTATAAATATGTATCATTGGTGGGTAGGTTACAAGGTAGGAAGTTCATGCAACAAATATTTCTTAAATCTCCTACTCGCCAGGAATTATTCTAGGCACTAGAGGTGACACAATCACCCAAACAAACAAAACCCCGTGGAGCTTACGTTCAGGAAGAGGAGACCAAGGATGAGGGAGATAAAAAAAAACCAAGTGGGAAGTATGCTAGAAGGTGAAATATGCTGAGAAGAACGGAACAGGAGAGGAGGACAGGAAGTGAACAAGAGGAGGACGGGGGGGGGGGGTGGGCATTGGAACTTCAGATGAGATGTCCAGGGAATGCCTCATTGAGTAGGTGACACTTGAATGCAAACCCAAAAGTTAGGAGGGAAAGCCTTGTTTGTACCTGTAACTGGGACATGCTCTGAGGCTAGAGTTTTGGAAGAGGCCAAATTAGGGAAGGCCTGTTGGCTCATGTTCAGCTTTTTGGATCCCCTGGGAAAGACACCATCAGATTTCCATTTTAGAAAGACTGCTCTGGCTCTCGTGCAGGGGGCAGATAGGATGGTGACAAGGAAATTGAGAGAGATCAATAAAGAGGGCTCTAAAATACTCTAGACAAGGTAGTAACTTGGGCTGGATTCCAGCAGTGGAGATGAGCAGACACAAATGAGTTTAAGATGTTGTTAGAGGGAGAAACCACAGGCCTGGAGACTGTACTGACCTAGGGACGGTGGGTAGGGCACGCCCGCTGCTTGTGTTGGGTCCAGCCTGGCACCAAGACGGCTGTTTGGCCTCAGGCTTTTTCCACTTGGTATGGTTCTTACAGCTCGCCGACGTATATATTTTTACACTTCAGCAAAAAGTTATTGCAAGTGGTTTTCAGCCAGGTACGTACTCCGCAGGGAGATGTCAGCAAATGTGGCCTGGCTGTAATGGAAGGTTTAGAAGCACGTCTGTAGAAAGGCTAAATGCAGAGTCTCTGTAAGGGCTAGAGCTTCATGCTGTCATGAGATGTTCAGAGCATGCGAGGCGGTAAAGATCTAGAATACCTGGCTCAGTTGGACAAGGCAGAAGGCACAAATGTATATGCAGAGGAGCTTGCCAATGGTTTATTGGCATTAAAAGAACTCGACTTCCCTTGCTCCAATTGGAACTGTTAATGCAGAGGGTGCTTCCAGCAGTTTTAAATATGTGCTAGTAAGGCTCACAAAAACTAAAAGGGAGGTCGAAGACTCTTGGTTTGGACTAAATCTCTTTACTGTTTGGAGCCCCCCAAACCTGCTATTGTGCAAATGTCCTAGGATTGGACAATAAGAGGAAGGTTCCTTCTCCAGTGACAGTGACCATCTCAATAAAGCTATAGTTTTTATCCCTAAACTCAGCTGGCGTGGCCCTCATTCAATGTCCAGGGGCAAAGGCACACTCCATCCCAGACACCTAACATGAGGCCTGTGGGCACACTGGTGCCCAGCTGAGATAATTTAGCAACACATGAGGACACTCACTGCTTGATTCAACTGGGCCACTTGGGCAATGTGCGACCACGGCTCTGCTGCTGTGCTGAGCACCTTTGCTGGTAGGATTGGTCAAACAGCTGCTATTGAAGGCAAAGAGTAGTTATTAGGCAATATGTGGCACCTCAAATTAACTCTTCTAATATCAAGAGGATGGGATGAATAGATTGTGATATACTTATAAGATGGAATTCAAGATGGCCATTAAAAAAGTAATTAAAAAAAAAAAAGGAGCGCGTGGGTGGTTGAGTGTCTGACACTTGATCTCCGCTCAGGTTTTGATCTTACCGCCATGAGGTTGAGTCCCAGGATGAGCTCCATGCTGCCCATGGAACCTACCTGATTAACTAACTAATTAATTAATTAATTAAAAAATTAAAAAATAGTGACCTGGGGGCGATAATCAGGTTATCATCTCCGGGATTGGCCCATTTTCAAATTAAATCACATTTGTACACACACACAGACAAAAACAGAGACAGAGACAGAGAGACGTAGAGAGACAGAGATAAAGAAGGAGAAATGACTAGGATACACGCCTAAGTGGTTATTCCTGTTTTGAAGGCTATAGGTGGGATTTTCTTCTCTTTAATAATCCATATTTTCTGAAGTTTTATAGTGAACTTCTATTACCTTATAATAAGAAATAGTAAGCTAATTTCCCTCATAAAACTGTAACATTATAAAAGATAATTACAAAAGGAAAAAACGAAGTATGTTTATCCGTCTCCCCACTTTATCTTCAGACCCTGAGCACAAACACTCTCAACTCACTCCTTTTGTTAATAATACATTGACATGGTCCATTCACGGCTGTTTTCTGTTCGTGAGCTCCACCAATGAAGAAACAAACACCTCTCTCTCAGAAAAGGAATCTGTTGCTCCTTTGGGGACACTCTTCCTAGCACTGGCCCACCCACAAGTTTTTATTTTCATTGAAAACTACAGGGGAAAGTTTGCTGAGATTATAAAGGCCTGAAGATCAAAAAAGAATATCTCCAGTGGGCAGTCGCTGAGACATGAGCATCGATATGGACACATTCCTGCTTTGCCTAAATGAGCTTGTGCCCTCCCTAAGAATGGGCAGCAAGGGACACCATGGTCCTTACACTGAAGGGACCGGGGGAGGCAGGACTTTTTCAACATTTGGAAGGATGGACTGGCAAGATCTCACTTACGACCCCTTCCAACCCTGAAATGGATATGCATCCAGATAATTACTCATGAGACTATTGAATCAGAGAGGGGATCATAAACATGGTCTAGTCAGATCTCCTCATTTTAAAGATGAGAATACGTGAACTCGGTGAGGTTAGGTCACTTTCCCATGGTCCCATTATTGCCAGTGGCAGCAGCAGCAAAGTCACAAAGTCTTATATATTGTTTATTTTAAAATGGACTGAACAGCACATAAATGGCGTCTAAGGAGTTCCTACGGCCAACATTCTTATAGACAGAGCATTCAAGGGAATAAAAGCTCCCAAAGTTAATAAACAAGTGGAATGCAAGGAGAGGATGGTTTAAATATGGCTTAAAAAAAGAGAACAAAGATTAGGATGAGTCAGACACTTACCCTCAAGCTGTCTATGGAGGAAAATGTTTTTCTCCTCCTGGGAAGATTTGTGGCCATATCAGAACAGACAACATACATTGTGATTACCTCACGTTCTATGTGTGTGTAAAATGCCATCATGCATACGTACCCCAGTGTACGTACGGGTCGCTTTTTCTGATCACCTAATTCATAATCATCAGATACAGGAGGTCAGAACACTGTTGATTCCTGGAATCCACCCAGGATCTACTAACTTAGAATCCTTAACGGTTGTTTTGGAGTGTCTAAAATTTTTGCCAGCTCCTTGAGTGATCCTAATGAGCGTGAAGCTTGAGAACCACTGATACGATCATACTAACCACGCACAATGCTTAATTCTTCCCATTTTACTCATTCATATTCAAACACAGTGAATCAGGTTTTCTGAGGATGAAGTGATTTGAACCCTTGCCTTGCGCACTAACTCACTCATCACTTCATCACCATATTTATTCCTGGACAGAAGCTACCCGTGATTCAATCCTCTAGGCATAGGTTATACCTCTCGTTCTCAGACAAGGCCATTGGCAGGGCTCACGTCGTACTGCGGTATCTCTTTTCTAACTTAGAGCTCTCCGACAACTTTGAAACTTTCCATCCTTCCTCCGAGCCAGGCGTGTTCCAAGACTTGCGATACCATCGTTCCCTCCTTCCCGTTCTCACTGCCTTTAACCTAATTCAAACCCTCCGTCTTCCCATCTAAACAATTCATAGATTCGTCAGGAGTACCTGTCTCTGTCTCTCTTCCAATGATGACATGGGCCAAGCGAGTCTTGCCAAAGGCCTATCATGTTTCTCGCGTTCACATAAGGTTTTGATAGCTCATTCCTTCGAGAGCAGCCAACGGAATCAAGACTGAAACCATTGACCTGGCTTTCGGGCCCTCTTTCTGCCCAATCCCAACCTAACTTTGCAGTCTTGAGGTCATTGTGGCCCTACTTGTATCACACTGAACTCCTCTTTGCCTGCTGATGTGCCTTTGCTTCTACTGGTAGAGTAACAAGAACTTCTGCCCTCATTTCTACTCGTCAAAAGCTTAGCCATCGTTTTGGACCTCCTTCAAAAGACACCTCATCTGTAAGGCCTTTATTATTTCCTCCAGTTTAACATTCTCCTGAAAATCTCTGTACAGTGTCTGCTTTTTGTTTTACTCCTAGGAGACTTTCACATTTATCCTTATAAAAATTATTTCGATAACTATCTCATCATCTGTAACAACCGAATGAGCATGTTTGCTCCATAACTTTCTCTGAAAAAACTCTTGTTAAAGTAATATTTCTGGGTGATGTGTTCTCCTTTCCCTGTGTATTTGGAGATTTCTGAAATGTAGGGGTAAGTTTATCTTCCATTAAAAAGTGAGAAGAGGTCCTGTGGATGCCAGCAGTTTTGTGCCAGCCTCAGCCTAGCGACAATAATACTCTCTGCTAGAAATGCCTGGGGGCACTCACCTGGGCCCCGGTGAGCTTCCCACAGACATGTCTCCTGTCCAAACCAATGTTATGACTGTGGTTCTTAGTATGATTGCAAGACTCCCTTCAGCAACAACCATCAGGAAACTTTGAAAAAATAAAGTGTTATTACTTAGAAGGCCTAGAAATTACACCCGGAGCCACACAGCAAGATGCAGGTAGAGAGAGCACACACAGGGCCCTGGGGTGCTGCTTTAATTTGAGTCAGGGTAGGGGCCTAGGGTCTCACAGGCCCACTATCTGATGGTGAATTTAAAACGTAGGGGTGGGAGCCTAAAGCCTGGGGAAAGACAAGTGACCCAAATGGTCAGTTATCAAAATTAACCAAGCTCTCTGAAACAAGGAGCCTCAGTGGGAGAGGTGGATAGCCATTTTTGAAACAGATCCCTTGACAATCAGAGCTTAAGTCAGACACTTGCATTACAAAAACAGAACAAGACAAAATAAAATAACAACAACAACAAACTGACAGGACTTATACTGTAGACACAGTATAGAACACGCACATCAAACACTAGGGCACCCACATGCAGTAGCCCAGGCTTTCGAATGTCTCCATCACACTTACTGACAAAGCCATGAGATAAATGCCTTAGCTTTGAAATCCAAGCAACAATCAGTGTTCTGTGGGACTCCGCTGCAGAACTGACTTTGGTTCCAAGATCATGCATTCAGGTGGGTTCCTCGCTCATTCCTGGAATTGGCCCTAAGACTCAGCATCTGGAAGGGCAGAAACAGAAAACCTTCGATCCAACCTAACAGAGCCGAGGAACATGTCCACCATGTGCAGCATGTCCTCCTGCTGGGAATCTGACTGGCTTTCGACCTCAAGCCTAAGATCAACGAAGCCTTATCTATTTTGTTGAATATTGCTTCCTTTCCTTTTCTTTTTTTATAATTTTGTTTTTTAGGTGTCATTGACAAATCTCATTCATTTTCTCCCTGGAGAGCCACTTTCAGGGTTCCCTAAAGTTTCTCACCTCCCTACCACCAGTTCCAGGTCTTCAAGAAATTCTCTCTAGTAGACATTATCCAGTGAAAGGCTCTTTGCGCCCTTTCTAGATTGGCAGCTTTATGAAGGTGGGGACCACCTGCCTTACGGAGGTTCCTATCCACTACAGAGTGGAGCAGTGTGTTGTTGGGATATGTGTGCTCTCAGTACATACGAAACAAAACCTTAAACTAAATCTCTGAAGTTCAATGTCATGGGAAGGTAAAATAGAGTAATACATGCTATACCCAACAGAGGGCAAGGAGTAAATGGCAAATGGTAACTAAAAATCAGACAGCATTGGCCCAATGCCCTTCTACCCCATGCAGCTAGCATATTTTTTTTTTTTTTTATTTATGATAGTCACACAGAGAGAGAGAGAGAGAGAGAGAGAGGCAGAGACACAGGCAGAGGGAGAAGCAGGCTCCATGCACTGGGAGCCCGACGTGGGATTCGATCCCAGGTCTCCAGGATCGCACCCTGGGCCAAAGGCAGGCGCCAAACCGCTGCGCCACCCAGGGATCCCGCAGCTAGCATATTGATCCAACTTCTTACTTTTCTCTTTCTGGTGGTTTAAATCGAGAGCCAGCCCTTCGTTGTTGTTGTTGTTGTTGCTTAATTTTATTTTAAGTTTAATTAATTAATGTATGGTTTATCGTTAGTTTCAGAGGTAGAGTTCAGTGATTCATCAATTGAATACAACACCCAGTGTTCATTACATCACGTGTCTTTCTTCATGCCCTTCCCCCAGTTACCCCATTCCCCACCCATCCCCCGCCAGCCCCCCTCAGTTTGTTTCCTAAAGTTAAGAGTCTCTTACAGTTTGCCTCCCCTTCCGATTTCATCTTATTTTATCTTTCCCTCCTTCCCTTCCCCTATGCTCCACTGTTTGTTTCTTAACTTCCACTAAGAGTAAGCTTCTTTGATAATTGTCTTTCTCTGATTTTGCTTAACCTAATACCCCCACCCCCCACCCCAGGTCCATCCTCATTGTCACAAATGGTAAGATTTCTTTTTTTTTGATGGCTGAGTAATATTCCATTGCATATATGTACCATATCTTCTTTATACATTCATCTGTCGATGGACATCTGGGCTCTTACCATAGTTTGTTGTGGACTTTGCTGCTATAAACACTGGGGTGCAGATGCCCACTCAGGTCACTTAGTTTGTAAACTTTAGGTAAATACCGAGTGGTGCAATTGCTGGGTCATAGGGTAGCTCTATTTTTCACTTGTTGAGGAACCTCCATACTGTTTTCCAGAGTGGCTGCACCAGCTCCAAAGCCAGCCCTTTGATTCCTTTGACTTTAGAGTCATGCTAGGGATTCCATTGACTTTAGAGTCACATACTCACTGGCAGGCTTGCAGCTTGTGGGGAGGCATGGCCGTTTTGTAGGTGAACATACTAATAGGACACAGCTGCGAACAGCGAGTTAGTGTTATACACAGTTTTTGCTATGCTGAGTGCACAGGGGCCGGGCAGACAGAGTGGAATGCCATTAGACAGTATGTTAAGAAACAGTTGCCTGAGGAAGCCAAATAGTTTATATTCACTATTGTCAGACATGCCGTTGGATAAAGTTTTAAGAAAAGCTTATTCCTTTCCAAGAAGTAAATCCTGTAAGTACTAGTGTCAAGTATGCTGGCTCTTTTGTATGCAGTTTTGATTTTAACTAACTATGAGAGAATATTATTTGCCCTTAAAAACTTTTCTTTCTACATAAGCTTAGAAAATTAGGTGGTTGATGCCAGAGGATTTTGAACATCTATCCTCAAGAATTTTCACGGGGAACTGCTCAGAATTCAAGATTTGGATACTTATTTCTTAATCAAAACATGTGGGCAGAATCAACATTTCTTCGACAGCCTTGCGATAGAACATCAACAACAAAATTCTTATTTTTAAATAAAATGACATCTAAGCACATTAAAATCTCATGGGTCTGATCACCTCCAGTGAACACAACACTCACAATCTCAAAAGAAACGGGAACGAAGAACACAAAGTTCATCGATGGTGTGTTTATCCTTATAATGTAACGTAACGTTCAATATATTTGTGTAAACCATCTGCACAAGCGACGCGTTATGGATTCAGCTGGCTCAGCCTCCTTTTGTTGCAATGATGTCATCTTTATCTGACCTAAGACAAAAGAGGTGGCAGGGCCTGTGGTTAAGAGCATGAACTCTGGATCTGATCTGTTACCATTCAGTTCCAGCCTTGACTTTTCCGGCTTGTAGGAGCCCATCAGGTTATCCAGGTCTCTGTGTCTCCTCCTTATCACCCATGAAATTAAGATGATGGTGATAATACCCAGCTCACAAGTGTTGTTATATGATAAATATTAAGATGGAGCTGTGGCTAGATTTCCTGAGTGACACCTAGTCCACAGAAGGATTTCTAGAGAAGCCTCACTGTGGAGATGATGGAGGAATTAAATCTTGAGCGAGAAGTAGTTGAAGGAGAGAGCGATCCAAGCACTAAAGTCGTAGCACCTGGGGAAACACCTAGAAAAACATGGTGTGATCTGAAGAGTGCTACAATATGCTGTGCTGACAGAGACTGCGTATTATGATCTCATAGTACACATCAGTCATTTTATGGACCTTGAACTGTTTTTTTCTTTTTAAAGATTGTATCGATTTATTCATGAGACATATATATTGAGAGAGGCAGAGACACAGGCAGAGGGAGAAGCAGGCTCCACGCAGGGAGTCCAACGTGGGACTTGATCCCAGGTCTCCAGGATCACACCCTGGGCCAAAGACAGGCACTAAACCACTGAGCCACCCATGGATCCTCTTGAACTGTTTTCTGAAGACCATTGGAGTCATCCGAGTACTCGGAGCAGGAGTAGCCACCTCCATGGTAACATGTCATTTGTAATTCATGACCATGAACCTCATGGAAAGCCATACCTTGCTACCAAGTACACTTCCTTTCTCACTTACTAGGCCTCTATTTTGTATTCCCTCCTTCCCCCAAGCTGCCAGCACCCCCACCCCCATGTTCACTCTGCACTGACAATCCTGCTTTCTACTTTCTTGGGAAGGTAGAAGCCATGAGGAAAGAACTTCTACAGGCTCATTTGCATCTACCCCCCTACACTATTTGAAGCTTTATTGTCCATTTCCCTTCTGTTTGCAGAGATGAACTGTCCATGCTCCTGGATTAAGCCATCCTCCCCATCGGTGCACTGGATGCTGTCCTCCCTCATTTACTCGAAGACATCTCTCCACACTTTTCTTGTGCCTATCCTATGTCAGCAATCTTCCCCTCTCAGGCTATTCCAAAGCATATAAATTGCCTCTTATTTCTCTGCATCTTAAAGAAAATGTTCTCCTGACCCTGCTTCACATCTGCTGCCCTACTTCAGGCATTCCTTTCTCGGAGAAAGCCCTTGAAAGAGTTGCCCGTTGCTGTCCAATTTCTTCCATTTCTCCTTTGAACCTAGTCCAGTTGGGCTATCACCCCAACCACTCCTTTGAAACTTCTCTTACCAGAGGGACTGATGGCTTCTGGTTCATTAAATCTAATCAACTGTCCTCTATCATCCTCGTCATAGGTGATCTGTAAGCAGAGTTTGACACCACGGATGGTTGTCTCCTCCATGAAAGTATCTTTATGTGGCTTCCAGAATGTATAATTGCCTGCCTTTCCTCCTTCTGCAGCCCCTGCTTCCCGGTGTCTTCAGTTCAGCGCCTCCCTGTCTTCTGACATCTTCGTGATGGAGCACCCAGACCCTTGCATTTCCTTCTGTGTGTGTAACCACATTCTTGGTAGTCTTATTCTTGTGCCAGTTATGCCAACCTTTATATCCTCAGCCCAGACTTCTCCCCTGAATTCTAGAGTCATCTGTGCAGCTGCCTACTTGACATCTCTTCGGTGATCTGATGATATTTCCAAGTCAGCGTACTCCCAGGGGAACTCCTGATCCACTCCCAAACCTGGGACCCCTCTGTCTGAATCACAGACAGCTCCATTCTCCAGTTGCTCAGACCAGAAAGCTTAGTCATCCTTGATCCCTCTCTTCTTTCACGCACTACATCAAAACATCAGCACATCCCTTTGATTCCCCTTTTTCAAAGATTCCCAGAATCCAGCCTCTTTGTAGCCTGCCCTTCCTCTCGCTTCTTTCCCCTTTCCTTGCTCTACTCTTCTGCTCAGCACCGAATAGCTTATAATCAAGGATATAACATACTTGTTTTACGTGCTGATTTTCTCCCTCACGAGTCCTGATCTGTTTTGGTCTCTCCTGATAACCAAGGGTGTTCTTTGATTCTTTTGTTGCATTTTGTCACTCCAGTGGCCTGTTTCTTCCGAGGTTCACCTTGCATTGTGTGGACGTTCACTAGGTGTTTGCCAAACGTCTGCGGTGAATGTGTGTTTTCCACTTTTTTCTTGTGCCCTTCCCAGTGATGTCCAGAATTGTGCTGACCGTTGTGTGTGCCTTCAATGCACAAGTCAATGAATTTAGGATGAGGTCCATTTTTCTTACATTCTTTCTCAGGCTTAGAGTTGATAGTTTGGTATTTCTTATTTTATGAGTCAAGTTTAGACGTCTTTCTTCTAATTCATGTCTTTCCATTTGCCCATGCTGAGGCATATCTAGCCCTCTCCTTACCACCCACAGAGCTTTGCGGTGTGGCCATTGCTGGCTTGGCAAATGTGGGAACTTAATTTCATTTTCAGAACTGGAAATTCCATTGTGTGTTCCATCATCAAGATCTTAAACTAAAAGACAATGATTTCAGCTCTGGAGAACTCTGTCATTTCCATTGTCATATTCAGAATATTTTCTACATGCCCTGACCATTTGTTTTCTTCAAATCAAAGAGTTCCCAATATATAATAAAAAACATACCTCTCTATATTAACTAAAGTTTCAAATATATAAATCCTTTCTATAGCTTAAATTTAGGTTTGGGTGTTCTGTATATTCTGTTATTGATATAAATAAGACTGTTTCCTCCCCACTGTATTGTTCAGTGGTCAAGAACTGGAGGGAAATCTATATAGACTGGCCTGCCAACCATCAGGAGGCAACCACTGGACGGGCCATTGAGTCAGTAGAATGGCTACTGAACCACTAAACTATTGTTGCAGCCACAGAACAAAGCAGTGTTGTGGTGAGAACTGGCTACTCTTCAATACACACTGATATGGCTTCACAAAAACCCTGGAGCCCTGGGTAACCTGAAGCTTCTTCTGGTCCTCAACGAACCTAACAGACAAAATAACTGGCCATCTCTTTTATTTATCTTAGTCATGCTAATGTTTGCTTTGTTTGTTTTCCCCATTATTCTATTAGCAGACAGCCATGCCGTCGGAAGTAGTGATACATTTGTTGCCTCCTTTCTACCTCATGTAATTTTATTTGGGTTTGCTGTCAAATAAAGGGCAGTAAATGAACATTTTTTTTCTACCCTGACTTTATGATAGCATTTAAAATACTTTATCAGTAATTCTTTTAATTGGGTGTGGGTTTGACATACATATTCTTTGTCGTGCTATAATTGTATTCTTATATTGCCTAGTGACCATTGAAAAAAGATGATAAATTTGACCAGATGCCTTCTTAGTATCAATTAAGGTACTCCTATAGCTTTTCTCTATTGACTGAGTAATACAATTAATTAAATTAATGAAAATCTCATTATTAATTTCCCTTGCCTTCTTGCATAAATTCTATTTGACTTGGGGGTATTTTACTTTTAAAACTTATTAAAAGCAATTTAACTAGACTTGGATTTTTAAGTAATACACATAACGCCTGTGTTCATAAGTAAAATTACCTTCAGCTTTCTTTTTTGGGGGGTCCATATTACACTTTTCAAGTGTTTGTATCATGTATCTGCTAGTATAAAAAAAATGAGTTGTAATGTGACTCTTGTCTTCAATTTTGTGCTCTTACACAGTTAACAAAGCAGTGGAATATTTTTCTCATGGACATTTCAAAGAACCTGCCTTGCCTATCCTTCTATGTAATGTGTAAACAGCGTCTTTTGAGGGCAGAAGGAAAAATTGAGTAGTTAAGAAAATTTCAAACTTGCATTTATGTGATTGTTGTCTTAGGCTTTTTACTTCTTCTTGCATGACATTTGTTTTTATATGTTGTGATTTTCAACTTTATTAGCAATCAGTACACTGAAAATTACAGCAAAAGCCACATGGACTAAATTAGCAAATTTTTAGTATGATAATGCCTTTTATAGATGAAAATTGTATGAAGAGTTACCTATGTGAGGTGCTATGGCATGTTAATTTTTACAATTTTTCTGAAATTCTTTTGCAATTTCATAAAAAAAAAATCTTAAAACCATCATATTCGCTGACCAAGTAATCTTACTTTTAGAATGTCTACCAAGGAAATTATTCACAAACACCAAACAAAGATTGATGTATAATTATCTTCATCCCAATGTCATCACTTAATTACTGGAAACAGCTCAAATACCCAATACAGGAATGATGAGTGAATTGTGGGTTCTCCATACAATGTAATATTATGCTGATTGTTAATGATGTTTATGAAGAGTTTTCAATGACATGAGGAAATTCAAGTAATATAATGTATACTTAACATTATATTAAAAATAAGACAAAAAATTACATATGACCTCAACATTAAAAAATATGCATGGCATAAAAGAAACTTGGCAAATTATATTTATTTATTGTTTTGTTTATTAAAGATTTTGTTTATTTATTCATGAGAGACACACAGAGAGAGACAGAGACATAGGCAGAGGAAGAGGCAGGCTCCTCTCCAGAAGCCTGATGCAGAAGTTGATCCCAGAACCCCAGGCCACCCAGGCACCCCTAAAACTTGGAAAATCTTAAATAAAATGTTAATGGGTAGAAAAAGTAACTTTTTTCTCAATGATTTGTTTTTCAAAGTTTTAAGTATCAAAAAATAATGAATGGATATATATTTTATTTTAAAAGTTTTCTTGCTCTCCTCTTCATGGGACATAGTGTCCTGTGCCCTTGCATCCCATGAGTACTCTCCTGCTAGTGCTATGGAAGTTGGAATTTGCCCCCAGTTGGTTTCATAGGAAGTATACATTCCAATGCTGCCTTTTGGTCACCAATGCCTTCCAACAATTGTTTGTGATTGCTCTAATTAACTTCAATCTCCAACTCACTTTATTCATTATCCCCGTTCCATGCTGTGTATGCACTGTGCCCTATCAGGGCCATCGTGAGCTAGATGTAGGTCTTATTTTTTCTCTGGACCTCAAGATAGTTCATCAGCAAAATGAGTATGTTGACCTCTCAGGTGTTCCCCTGCTGTCTATAGCTTTCTCTGAGGCTCTCACCTTGCTTCTGAAACCACACCCATTGTTTCCATGTATACACCTATGAAACACACCAGCCTGTAGATCCATCCTTCCTGTTAGTGTGTGATCTCTGCTTCTTTGAAGGAGACCATTACTTTACTGGTGCAAGCTTTGTTCCCAGTGACTTTAGAAAGCAAAACTGGGATTTGTCATATTTCACATTAACAGAAGGCAGAGCTTTCTAAAAATTAAAGCTGTGGATAATAACAAGAACAATTCAACATATAGGGGCTGGGAGTGAGGAGCAGAAGATTAGGGGATTTTGCTTTGGGTGAGAAGATAAAATCAACACAGCCTGAGGTTTATTCTCCAATGGGTTCCCTCTCTGTCTACTCAGTGACTCAAAGGGAATCTGGTGAGGTGATCTATGAAGAAAGAATTTTGCCACTGTGTGGTCAACCACTGCTGTTGCCAAGTGGGGAGACAAAACCCGAGAGAATCCTTCAGAGCGGGAGATGGGAGAGAGAAGAGATTCTTGTCTTTACCTGGCCAATACCATCTGAAGGACAGGATACAGTTCTGAGGACAAGAGATTTGCCAAGGGAGTCCAGCAACCAGAAGCACAGATGTTAATCAGGCTTCCTAAGGTCACAAGGAAGGAAGACAGTCAGGCTGGTCTAACTAGAAGGATCTTATTTTGAGGGTGGAGAGAAATGAGGAAGACCAGAATACAATGAAACTAGGGATTTTAAGTGGTGAGACTGGGAACATCCTGAGCAACCGGGACGGTAGGACGCCTACCCAAGATGTGGGCAGGAACAGTAGCTGCCACCTAGACCGAGAGATGTGGCTGAGGAACCTGAAGAGTTTTCTGGATCTACTGACTGAGATCTTCTGGTGTCCTCTCCACAGCCAGTCTCCACTGATGATGTATCAATGCCAATATATGCATGTCCATTCACACGCACGCACATATACACGTATACACACAAACATACATAATTATGTGTGTATTCCGCTGTGGGGCAGTGATATAATGATAAGAGCTTGGACTCTGGAGCCAGACTCTTTGGGTTCATAGCTCAACTATACCACTTCCCATTGGTGTCACCTCAGGCAAGTTAATTAACCTTTCTGTTCCTCCATTTCCTCATCTGGAAAACAGAGAAAAGAATTTTAACCTTTAGATTCGCTGTGAGCTCTAAGTGAGATAATTGATGTGAAGTACACTCAGAACAGGCCTGGCCTATACTATACTAAATACTTGATAAATTTCAGCCATGGTAACTCTTAGCAACTACTTTTTTCTGCTTTCTCATTATACTGGCCCAGCTCATCTCTCGCCTCTGCCTCTCCCTGTGTGTCTCTCCGCCTCTGCCCTTGCTGTCAACAGTCAACTCTCTACAGATCAAATTCCTACCCAGTTAATCATCACCATCTCTGCTGGGCCAAGCTTTGGCAGCAGACCCCCCTCCGTGGACAACTGGTTAGTCCATAGATTGGGCACACTTTTTGCCCAGTCAGCACAGTTAATAATAATTGCTAAAGCTTATAAAGCATGCTAGCAAGAGTAGCAGGGTCAGGTGGTACCAGCTGGGCAACCTCAAGTTTTCTACAATGAACCTGTATGGCATTACGTTTGTAATTAAGGGAAAGGTTATTTTAAAAATAGGTTATTTTAAAAATAGTGTGAGTAGACTATGACCCTCCCTATTAGGAAAGCCCTGGGTTCAGGAGCTTTACAAGTCCGTCCTGTGTCCCTAGAAAAGGCCAGTGTTTCCTGATGGCAGAAGCCAGAGCCTGTTGCTGGAGGCCAGCCTCCTTGCCTCCTTGCAGCTGAACCGCTTGCTCGGTGCTGAGCTGGGGCCTCGGGGAGCAGCCTTGTAGCTCCCATCCACTCTTCCATGATGGGCCCCGATATCCCACGTTGGAGACATCTGTGTGTCTTTTGCCCTTGAGAGGTAATTAGCTTCTCAGATACAGCAGCTGTACTGGGTGCAGTGCTGGGCCCATGGGAGGCACAGTGACACCCACGGGCTAAGGAAATACCAATAGCCAAGGTCTCAGGGTGGGCTTCCCAATCCTCCACTCTACTCCTCCAGTCATTGTTATTCATTCAAATGTTCCTGCTTGGTGCTCATGCCTAGTTGTAGAAAAAGAGTCTGGGGCTTTGGTCTCAGGGAGTTTACTGTGGACACACCTGGAAATTTGATTCAAAAGCAAGGACAAAGACCAAAAAGCTAACTAAATGCCCTCCCTATCCAACCACCCCCAAGCATTTCTGTCTAACTTTCCCGGGTTGTAGACTTGGTAGTAAGTCTCCAATCCTGAGACCTCAAAGTACAAAAAAAAAAAAAGGCAAAAGGAGGCTGTTATCCTTTATTAACTGAAAGCTAGAAGAAATTACCCACTGCAATTCCGAGGCTGCTGGGGGAAAGGAGCTGGGGCCAGCACGGGGATGGGCAGTGGCCGGACAGGATTCACAACTGGGGAGCAAACCATCAGGCATCACAACCCAATCGGGGTTTAACCAGTGCTCAAATCTCATTGGCTAATGTCAAGATGCAGCCCTACCATCTAATTAGAGCAGAGTCTCCCCAATAAGTTAGGGTAGTTGACGCTTTCTCTCCCAGATGCGCGTCCATTGGAATGCCTGTCCGAAGAAGAGCAAGCAACTATTACCGAAAGGAAAAACAAGTGTGTCACTGCCCCGATCAAGGCTTTGCCACAAATATTTACACTGCATTTTACATTTTTTTTACTCCCATTATTCCGAAAGGGATTTTATAGTTTTTCTGACATATGCCAAAGCAGGTTTTTACATTTTGCAAGTATGCAAATAGCAAATGGAATAAGAAATTCATGCAGATACTTTCCCAGATTTTCAAATGCAGAACATCGTGTTATGCTGGTTCCAGAAGTTATAATTGCACTTAAAAGTCCTGCCTTGGTGTGGCATCCGGGGACTTGGGGGACTCGGTACACTAATTCATGCCTGACTTTTACAGCTTTGTAATCAGCCCTATTCAGAAGAACCGGCTTATAGAAAACACATTTGTTCTTCGGAAAGAGAAGCAGTGATTAATGATGACTTCAAGAGCACCTTCGGGGTCCTGCGGAAGCTCAGTAAATAGATGGCACTGTAGCCATACGCTGGAATTTCTGCCGCGGTCCCAGATCTCCCCTCCTGCTTTCTGAGAACTCGGTCCTGCGTTAATGTGCGCAAGACAATATCTCCTCTGGGCCGGTACCTATTGTCTCTGCCTCCCTCCTTCCTCCTTTCCCTGGAATCTCTTAGTAATCTATCCGAAGTGGCAAACTTTCAGGAATGCCCCCTTTAGGAGTCTTACAAACTGTGTAAGCTTGTATCATTCCTTTCTTCTTGGGAATAAAGGAAAGCTCTTTATAGAACTGGAAACATTTCCTTTCAAACAAAAGCAATCAAGTACTCCCCAGGGCTGGGCCGGAGAGATTCATTCCTCATCCTCCCGAGACCAGCATGGTGAAAGGCGTGAGTGTCTCCCCTTCAAAGGGTTCCAAGAACCTTGCTCCCAAGGACACTCCCTCCAGAATGTCTGCGCACAACCAGGCAGACAGTAGCTCCAGCTCCTGTGTCATTCTGGTTAATCCAGGACATCTGGCCACCCCATGTGGGAACCGTATTCTGTGTGCCCTCCAGGGTAATCGGGAGGGCATGTCCTACACGTGGGAGAGCTGGCTGCCATGGAAATAAAGCCAATTAGAAAAGACGATTGTGCGAAATCTCGTTCACAGGCTGTGTTTGCTTTAGAAAGTAATTACAGCCAAATAAATAATCTCCCGTGGCTATAAAATCCTTTGCGAGACAGGCAAGCATTTAACCTACACGTCTAGATGGTTCCTTCTTGCCTTACGATTAGGACTAGCACTTGATCGAGCAGTTGGGGATGGCCAGTGGTGCTGATTCACAACATTGACTGCAGCAATATTTTGTGGATGCCGGACGCGTTCCCTCGAAGCCCTGGAGAAAGGGGTGAGCCCCAGGAGTCCTCACTGTTGAGGACAGTGGCCCAAGGGCACTGTGGCTGCTGTCAACCTATTGCCTGGAGAGGTGGGTTTAAAAGATTGCTAATCCGGGAGACAGAAGCCCTGGATTCTTGTTCACTTCAACCTTAACTGGCTCCCGGATTCTAAGTTAGCTCTTCTCAGATTCCCAAATCATGGGGACTTTACTGTGTGTGTGTGTGTGTGTGTGTGTGTGTGTGTGTGTGTGTGTTGGGGGGATGATGTAGTTCAGGTTTAGCTACTTCATTTTCGAGATTATAAGACTAGTGCTTGCTGTATCTAACTCCCAGGCTTAGAGAGTCACCCCAAACCTCAGCATGCTAGGGAGGGTCATACGGTTACAGAGATAAAAGAAATAATAATTATTATCGGTCCACTTTTATTGCCCTCAAATTTCCAAATTTTACAGAGGGATGGTTTTCTCTTCTCTGTCCAGAAAATTAGTCTCATGTCCTCTCAAACCAAGACTGAATTTCCTAAACAGTGCTCTACAGTTGTACAGAGGATCATTCGCAAAGCTTTCAAACCCCTTCTAGCAGAGAATACCGGTTACGTAGTTAAGTAAAAAGCAATCGCCTGTATCTCTACTTACATTTAGCTATGGTTCAGCTTTGCAACACACACAGAGGTCCTGAAGCAAATCTTCATTTCTCAATACTACTTTTTTGCTTTAAGTCATAACATAGCCTGGATTTCCCCCTAAAAGTTGAGACAAGCAGTTTACTTGATAGTGTTTGACTCGAGGATGTGATCTCAAGGGACAGGGTGAGGGGCCAGGGAGGATATTGGAAGGAGGGAAAGCCAGCTTAGGGATGCATGATCAAGCTGGCCACCTCCTGAGGCTGGTGCTGGGTCTCGGGACCTTCTAAGGGGTCTTATGAAATGTGTGCCTGGGACAAAAGGGGAGAGTGTTTATCCACGGGATCTCTGACCTTCAGGGTTGAGTACAGAATCACATCCTGCAGGTGCCCCTCACGGTAGCGTCAGCAAAGCTTCAGAGCAAGAAAGACCTGGCCCATTCGGGTTGCACCTGAACAAAGCTGGTTGAAGCCTGTACCAAAGTGGTCACTGTGGCAGCAGCTGGCTTAAGAAATGGGGCTGAGAGGCTTTAGGGTGCACACGTGGGGTACCTGATACTCACTAAGTGCCAACCAAACTACACGTGGTCATTTCTTCACTGACAACTAGTCTTTGGAAGTCTGTGATTCACTTGCTGACCGAGATTCCCCGAATAACTCAAACAACTCAAGGTTTAACACTAGGTACCTCTTTGGACGACATAGGAAAATGTTGTTTTTATCCAGCCTCAGCCAAAGGAGCGTTCTGGTGCAATTCTCCGTGGGGGGAGGTTTTGCATAAAGTAGCTTTTGCATAAAGTAGGTAAATTTTACTTAGGCATATCCGTGTGTCGCTTTAGGCAACAGAAGAGCCTCACCATATGGATACTTGGTGTCACACTGTAAGACCAAGCCACCTTTGCACAGCTTCGTTCAGTTCAGATTTGAAGCATTTCCAAGTTTTAGGGCTGACCTAATAAGCGTAAGGCGGAACTGGGTGGACGATGAGAATGATTTGCTGAAGAAAACTCCTAAGGCGGTGATTCTCAAAGTGCAGTCCTGGGACTGGCAGGTCGCACACCGACAAAAGAACTTGTTAAAAATGCAAATTCTCAGTTCCTTCCTATCTCAGACCTACTGAATCAGAAGCTCTGGGTGGACTGCAGCTCTCTGCATTTTTAACAAGTCTTCCAGGTAATTTGGAGCCATGCTAATATTTGAGAACCACATGAATCTCTTCCAGAGCCCTGGGGTGTCTCAGGTGAAAGAAATCCGGGTGGCAGGAAATCAGCGGTCGGCTATGCACCCGACTGGTACAGATTGTTCAAGCACTTGACTAGGAGCTGGTTACCATATGGGATGCAAAAGTGAACAGATCACAGAGCCGTTGATCCCAGTGAGTTCACAATCTAGTGGAGGAGACAGGACAAATAGACTGACAGTAACACACCAGCAAGTGGAAAACCTAACGTGGGGCCAGATCCGAGTTAGCAGAGGGAGTCAGGCAAAGGGGCGACTTCTAAACTAAGCTGTGAGAAACCAAGGGTGAGCTATGTGACATGGAGGGATACTTCCAACAGAAAAGGCAGGTAATCCAGCATCCTGGGAAAAACCGAGCCAGCAGACTCGCGGGCTTACAAGGAGTTGAAGTGTGGTGAGGTAGGGTACAAGGAGGCGGGAGGGAGAGAAGAGGTTGGAAAGATATCAAGGAACAGATCATGAATTGTTTAAAATGTAAAGAAGCTTGGATTCTGTTCTGAGAGGCAGGAGGAGCCATTCAAGTATTTCTGCAGGAACTACTTCTCCGTCAGATCCTCCGTCTCATCCTGGACACAGATGTGGGCCATCCCGAGCGCTCAGCCTAGCTATCTCATCCCATTCCTTGGCTTTAGTGGCCAAGTGCTGACGGCCCCTGAATCTATCTATTCAAACCTGTGTCTTGCCCAGATTTCCAGATTGGCATCTTCACTGGATTGTCTAAAAGAGGTTTCAAACTTAACTTGACACGAGTGGAACACTTGGTTTTCTTTCCCCTCTCCATCTTGTGTCTTATTCAATCTTTCCTCAGCTCGGTAAATGGCAACACCATCTACCCAACTCTTCAGCCAAAAATCTAGGACACGTTCAAGAGTCTTCACTTCTCTCATCACCTACATCCAAGTCTTAAGAATATCCTGTCAAATCGGCAAGTTTTATTGGCTCTACCTCCAAAAACTACCCTGAAGCTTTCCACTTCTTTCCAGTCCTTCTGCTTTCTTGATGGCAAGATGGCTTCCAACAGCTCGAAGCCCATCCCATGGTCAATTCTCTCAGCATCCTTCAGTCTTTCCCACAGAGCCCTGTGCTAAGTTTGATTTGCTTTGAGGTTTTATGTTCATTCATGAACCAATGACTATGGCCAGTGGGATAAACACTCTTTTTGCTCAATCCTAGGTCACAAGCCCATCTTGGCAGCCAGAGGTAGAGACAGTATCCCTCAAACCACACGGTGGCTAGGAGTGGAGGGGGCTGCGGAGAGAGTGGCCATGGTGGGAATTGTGGGGGTAGATAGTCCCCTAAGGAAATGGGGGTGTTACCAAAAGATGCGTAATGGATACTGGGCAAGTGGACAAGAGATTTCCACTAGAGTGGCGAACCAGGAAACCACCGAATGATGAAAAGTAAAGGAGTTTCTTTTTTGAAATGTACTTGAATATTGCATTTTCATAGAGTATTGGCATTTCATTTCTAAGAGTTTAAATTTAAGCCAAAATCATTTTATATCCCCTGGGCACACATTCACCAACCTTATGATTAGTGTCTGGCTGCTTGTGACATTGGGCTGGACAGTCTAATCCCAGTGGCAGTGATTCCCACCTTCTAATAAAATGGGAGTCTCGGGCCATGTGTTTAAGTGTCTGAACTAACGCCAATCTACCTCCTACACTAGAATAAAGGACTGACTTATTTTCTATTCAACATATGACCATATATAATGATCGCATGGGACATACATAATGATAACTTTCGGAAGCAGTGTTGGAGGGGTGTGTCTGTGGCACAGGGGCAAAGCCAAAGACTGAAAAGTACAGTCCACATAGAAACTGACATAAATAATATAGAAAAACAGAATTCTGGGTTGTTGGTTTTTTTTTTTTTTTTTTTTTCCACTTTAAAGGTTTTGAAAGCCCTTAAAGGAAGACAAATGTAATGCTGGCATGGAATGATAACTTCAGCGGGCCGTATGTGCTGTCCTCTCTGAGCGGCCAGCACGTGCAGCCACATGTTCTGCGTGCATGGAAAGATCTGGCACGTTTCCTCTTCTCCTAAGTAGAAAGAAAGAAAAAAAGGCAAGTGCTTTCCCAGAAGGGCTCCCTTCTTTTTTCATAACCCTTAACCTCGGTCCCAAATGAAGGCCTCCGATTTTGAGATGTCTTCTTCCTCTGGTTGCTGGCGTCATGGGGTTTGATCTCTGCCCTTCTGACCTTTGGTGTGGCTGCTACAACTCTAGGCAAACACATCCACCTTGTAGGGTAAGGATTAAATTGGGGACGGGGGCAACCTTACTGTAAGAAGTATCCATCGCTCTCCACATGTGCCCGCACATGCACATACACACACACACACCTGCTCCCAACCTGTGAAACTCCAGGAGGGAAGTTGGAAGGATACAGTTGCAGACGGAGGAGAGAGTTAAAGGAAGATAATGCCTCGTCTCCTCCCGGCAGATCCTATCTGCCCAAAGGTGTAGAAACTGTAACTATTTCCTTTGCTTAACTAATGAGAAAATGGCTATATGGATGCCAAGCAGCTAACTTATCACAACAGAGAAAGGGCACCTGAAAGACTGAAGGCAGAAACAAATCCAAAAGCAAACAAACTGATAGCTCCTCAACCACAAAGCGCTTAATCCTGAAGCCCTCTGACAGCTTTATTGGGTTTTCCTACAAAGATCACAATAGTTACACTTGCAATTAGCTTTTGAAATGAACTTGGAGCTCTACACTTAGAAGTTGGCCAGTGAGCAAGTATCGTGTTTTGCTTTTTTGTCACTCCGCTCTCTGTGGCCCGGCCCTTGTCTGGAGTTCCACTTTTTTCTTCTTTTCTTTTGGAAGATTTCAAGCGCACCACTTTTTTTTTATCATATCTCGAGGGCTCAGAATCCAAAACTCCGTGGAAGATTCTACTTGACAGCGGAGTTCACTAGTGTGACAAAGGCACCCATACAAGGATGTTGTCGAGGATGCAAAAGAATCCCACTGGATAAATGCTTAAGCCTCTTTTGTTTTGTTTTGCTACATTTCCAAGGCAAGATGCCTGGGCTCTTCTTTCGCAAAAAAAGTGCAAGGAAAGCGGACTTGACCTTTGCAGACTGTCTTAAATTTTAGGCTCTGTTTGTCAGCTGCTAGCGACCTCACCAAAGCAGGGAACCGAGAAACAAAGAGAGTGAAACTGGAAATGCCGCCTGAAAAGGAAGCATTTATCTCATCACAATAGTCCCTTGTCTTTCCTGAATTTGGATTGGGTATCTGGTTTAGTGTCCAGATACACTAACCATGGACACCTGACTTTCTCAAGGACAAAATGGAGGTGGGGGCGGCATTGGGGGTTGGCAAAGGTGTTTTAGAGTCCAGGCATGATTGGATGGAACTGCTAGGATGAGTTCTGTCATAGAAATCTGGGCAAGCAAGGACTACAGATCCTCCATCCGGAGAGCTTCAAGCTGCCACTCCTACGATGACTTGATCTCCCCTTTCAACCCACCCCAAAAGGACTCTCTAACTGAAATGCATACTCCAAGAGACGTTCCAAAAATACTTATGAAAAGATGTATTGTATTGTGCCTGGCCTTGGAAAAAGTTTGCATTCAAGATTTAGAGTAAAAGAAATAGGAGTTGTTCTCATTTTTCTTTTCATTTACAAGCCTCCCCCCACCACCCAAGGATAGAATTGGAACAATTGAAACAATTAGCCGCCTCCTGTTTATCATTATACGAGCATCATCATCATCCTTTGGCTCTGCCAGGACCGTCCTCTCGAGCAGTATATCCCTGAGTGAGGCCCAACTACTGTACAGAAGGATTAAAATCTGAAAACTACTTAGAATAACATTTCAGGGCTTCACTGCTGCTTGATCTGTTTCTTTTTAGCTTGTCCTAGAAACAGTGAGGCACTGCCACATTTTTAAGGTGGGGCGGGCGGGGGGATAACATCTAAATTCCTCGTGTATCTCAGAAATCTAAATTAAAACATTGAGGAAGCAGTTACTAGGTTGTTCTGACAAAGATAACAAGGCTGTGAGGATTGGATTTAGAAATGAGCATTGCAGGGCTCTCTCAGTTGTATCCAATCTGGAATGTCACACTCCGACATACAAGTAGTTAGGACAAACTTAAATAGCCAGACCCCATAAAAGAAAAAAGTAGCATTGCACATTATTATGAGCTGTAGGGCTTGGTACCATTATTATAGAACGCTGGGCCATTCTGTTTCAATTAGGGAACACAAATAAATCACAATAAAAAATTGTTCAATAGGTTTGGAATCACTCTATATAGTCATAACAAAGCTACCACACTGTTTAATCGCCCGTTGAGAACCACTTGGTAATGACTAACAGAGGACGGGGACCAAGGGCCTCCTTCCTGCCATTCTGGAAACCACTTGGAGTCCCATTCTCCTCTGATCCCTGCCCCGCTCCAGTCAGGAGGATGGAGAAGGGCCAGGAGCGGCCCAGGGTCACAGACAGGCTCGCAGCAGATAGCCGGGAGACCAAGGCCATGGACTCCATCCCGTCCCTACCCCCTGGAGAACTGGGGGCAAGATAAGCAAGTCCGGGTCCTCCCGTCCTTGTGGCTCAAGGGCACCCCCCATCTCACTGTGGAATCCCCAGTCCACGGTCTGGTGGGCGGAGGGCCCCCCCAGAGGGCCATCATCCCTGCAGTTTGGCTAACACCCAGAGACCCAGGGGGCCAAGAGAGCCCTTTGCGTTGGGAAAGGATAGTCAGGGTCCCCCCTTGGAAGCCACCCAGTCGTGCCCGGGCGGAGCTATCAGTCAGATCCTGAAATTTCCATTACATCAATATCATAGTTGTTAGAACAAAGCATGGAACATTCATCTGTTTTACGGAATTTATTTGCACTGCTCATTCGGCCTTTATTAAGCAGACTGCATGGAACGGGTGAGCATATTCCCAGGAAACAGTTCCCTGATAACTTAGGAGCCTTCAAGTCTGCAGGGTGTTGCTCTAGTTTTCTTTAACAAAGAAGTGAGTGTTGGTGCTTCAAATAAAAGTTATTTTTTGCCCTCCTGTAATTGAGGTTGGGTGAATTTCCAATGCACTTTTTTCTTTTTCTCTTTCTTTCTTTCTTTCTTTCTTTCTTTCTTTCTTTCTTTCTTTCTTTCTTTCTTTCTTCTTTCTTTCTTTCTTTCTTTCTTTCTTTCTTTCTTTCTTTCTCTTTTCTCTCTTTTTTTAAAAAGGTGTTTATTCATTTTCTTCTCTCTATTACAACTGTAGATCATTTTTGTGGGATTTCTCTTGTTCGCTTTTCTCTCCACCTTCCCATGCTGAGGATTATAAAATCCCCCAGATTTGTTTTACTGCTGTGAGCATAAAAAAGCAGCATGCTTGCATTTTGAACAGAGCAGAGATTAAGGCACTGGCAGCCTTGAAATAGCTCTTTCTCAACTTCCATTCTCATGAGGTTATCCACATCAACGTGCTGTTAGGACAGGGTCAGTGTGATGAAATGTATTTGTTGGGTCTCTTTGGTGCCAAAGTTTTTGCCAACAATCTGATCTACCTGATAGTGGCACTATTTCAGAAATGTCCGGTCAGTAGAGCAGATCCAGTGCCCACAGACCTTCAAGCACAGCAGTGGGAACTGAAACCCCAGCCAGAAAGAACTTGGGTTTTCTCTTTTTGTCTTTAGAAATAAGCATGTGAGAATGAGGAAATAAACAGCATTTATTTTTTTTTAAGATTTTATTTATTTATTTATTCATGAGAGAGAGAGAGAGATAGAGAAAGAGAGAGAGGCAGAGACACAGGCAGAGGGAGAAGCAGGCTCCATGCAGGGAGCCCGACGTGGGACTCCATCCTGGGTCTCCAGGATCACGCCTTGGGCTGAAGGCGGCACTAAACCGCTGAGCCACCCAAGGATCCCCATAAGGAGCATTTATAAAGTGGGGATTTTTATTTTGGGATTAAGCCCTGGTTGGACCTTCACGTAAAATCCTGCTAGGGTTCTGAGAGTCTGTCAGTTTCGTTAGCATTCTCTCAGATTCCTGTCCCAGGGATTGCTCCGAGGAGTCTTTAACAAGAATAGAATATGCAAAAAAAGTGCAAATGGGGGGTATTAGAAAGGTTTTTAAAACAAGGCATCCCCCTAAATGTACCTATGTGTGTTAGATGTGTGTGTTAGAGCCCGGAACCTACCATGTTAGAGCCCGGAAAAGCAACAATAGTCAAGTGACTAAAATGCAAATACTAGAAGACAATCCCAATTTACTTGAAAATTATCTGCTGTGCTAACAAATGGCAAAATCTGTGTCTTTCTTACCTTTTCATTAACCGCCTTAAAATCCCTTGATTCTGAGATTTGTGTATAAGTCCCAAGCATGCCAAAATAAAATCAGCATTTATTTAGATTGCTAGGCCCATAACTTTTAACAGCTTTGCTCAGATCCCATGATAATCTTGTCGGGTTAAAACATCCTGTCCCAGAGGTCTCGAATCAAGATGTCAGGTGGGGTGGCAGGTGGGAAAGCTGATGATGGCACTTCTTGACCTTCAAGATTCGCACTGAGAGAACAGTCAAATATTCGTGAAGGATGAACTGTCAGGAGGGGTGTGTTTGTGTGTGTGTTGTGGGCGGGGCACGGGGAGGTGGAGAAGAAGGAGGGGATGGGAATAGGACAGGGAGACAAGAAGACCACACTGTTCATACGTGGCCACCTCACGTTGCCCAGATAGAAACTTTGCATTCAACTGTAAAAGTCTCAAAAGAATTCATAGTTGCCAATATAAATGATGGCCCTCTATTGTTTTTCCTCCTGTCTCAAATATAAAAATAGTCTTAAGTCGCAGAAGGCTCTGGAAAAGTGTTGGCCTTCATAATGATTCCTGCATGCAAGTCTGAAATTTTTGGCCAACGAATTGCAGAGCTCAGAATTCAACCCAGTTCCATGTAACCCTGGGGTAGTCCACCTACAGCTTGACCTGTTAGCTCATCTCCCACTGTCCTGAAAACAGGAGATAGATCAATGGGTGAAGGGAAAGGATTAAAGAGGGTAGGATATGGAAACAGATATAAAAGGTGGAAAAAGCCACAAATACCACATAAGAAGTGTGAATACTGCTACCAGGTAATTCTGAATTGGGAAAGAGTAACAGAATGAAGAGTGTCCACAGAGCATGCTTATGTACCAGGCACTTTTGAGAGTTTCAGATGGAGTATTAATTCCATTTCAAACACTGGAAAGTGAAGCTCAGAGAGCAACTTGCTTAAATCCAGACATTTGTCAGTAGAACATTTCACTAGTTTATGTGTTCATTCATTGAAGAAATAGCTATTGAATACCTACAATTTTACACTTCCAGGTGGTGGACATAGAATAAAGAGCAAAAACATTCATGTCTTATTCTCAAGGGGCTTGTAGTCTAGCAGGCGAAGAAGAACCATTAATCTAATACACGCATAACTGTTCAATTGCAAATTTAGGGCACGCTCTGAAGGAAAGAGCCCAGTCCGGGAAGGGCAGGTAAAAGATGAACAGGACGGGGTCAGGACTAGATGGGTGGTCATCCTGGGAGGCTTCATCGAAGATGTGATCTTCATCTGGAGTCTAAGAAATGAGGAGGAGCTAACTAGGCAAAGGGGTAGTGTGTGAGTACATGCGCAAGTGTGAGCATGTGTGTGCACGGCCATGTGTGTGGTGTGGACGATACACAGAGGGTTCTGAGAGGAAGAAACACAGGTGCAAGGGCCCAGACCTCTAGGGTAGCTGGAATGCAGAAGGTGAAAGGCCTAGAAGATGCCATGGAAACATGGAAGCTCTACAGAGGCCTTACAGATGTGAATGAGTTGTGGTTTCTGCGCTAAATTTCATGATCCTCTTCCCAACTCCAGATTTCAGAGCCTGGGCCTTTTACGTCTATTTCTGAGAGTGGACTCATTACCCTGCTCCCCCTCTGACCTCCCTTAGACACAATGTCCTTGCTTCTCTAACACAGTCCAAGAGAAGGCAGCAAGTGTATCCCCTGCCTGCTGTTACCTTCCCCAAATGCAGGCTGTGGAGCAGAGTGGCTGATTGGTTGTGGAGTCAGATGAGTCAAGAATCAAATCGTGGCTTTGATATTTAACAGGTTGATGAACTTGAGCAAGTTCCCTTACTTGTTAAAGCTTTGGTTACAGATATGTCAAAGGTTTGGTGTGGGGAAAAAGGAGAGGATTCTTCCAATGGACTCAGGCTCACAGATATCAAGGTTTATAAGAAATGTCTGCCCTTCCTGTGTGTACAAATGAACAATTGTCACATCCTTACCCACACATCAGCTGTATTCCATAGATCTCTGCCCCACCACAAGTGAGGCCCCTTGCAGTTCTCCCTCTGATTCAAAATTTTGTAAAAAGATCTTATTTATTTATTCATGAGAGACACAGAGAGAGAGGCAGAGACATAAGCAGAGGGAGAAGCAGACTCCCTGCGGGGAGCCCAATGTGAGACTTGATCCCAGATTCAAGTTTAAAAGCAGCCTTCCCCTCTTCTCAGGTTAGTGAGATATACTTGCTATATACAAAATCCATCCATCCAGAAATACAGTTGTTATAACTAAAATGCATTAACCCAGAAATATACTTGTTTTATCCAAAATCCTCTGGTAGGAAGGCATAAGCAAGTTTGTGGGGATTTAACAATAATGAATCCATGAATCAATCAATTTACAGAAAAATAAATTGAGCTTCTAACCCTGTACCCAATGGTTCTCCATGCAACACAAGAAGTACACTCTCGGTGTGCCTCTGGGAAACCCCTGTCTTAATAAGGATTTAAAAAAAAATCTCTAAATTACGGAACATGAGAGGAATATTAAGGAAAAGTCCAAGTAGGTCTTTCTTATTTATTTATTTATTTATTTATTTATTTATTTATCTATTTATTTATTTATATTGGAGTTCAATTTGCCAGCATACAGCATAACTCCCAGTGCTCATCCCATCAAGTGCCCCCCTCAGTTCCCGTCACCCAGTCACTCCCAGCCCCCACCCACCTCCTTTTCTACCACCCCTTGTTCGTTTCCCAGAGTTAGGAGTCTCTCGTGTTCTGTCTCCCTTTCTGATCTTTCCCACACATTTTTTCTCCTTTCCCCTTTATTCCCTTTCACTATTTTTTATATTCCCCAAATACTCATTCAAGTAGTTCTTTTCAATAGCAGAAAACGGGTAAATAAAAGACCATAAAATTTCTGAAAAATAAAGCCTAACATAGAGATGGCTTCTTGGAGAGGATCAGAACTTGAAAAAATGGTTAAGGTCCAATACAGCGGAAAACTATATATATATATCATCATATATATAATCTATATATATTATTATCATATATATATACATAAATATATATTATCATCAATGCAGAACTGGTGGGTTAAGTTCTAACTCTGTTAGTAACTAAGTATTTGACTTTAAGCAAATGATTTCCATGATCTGAATTTCCTTATCTGTAGAAAAGTACCCATCAATAAAGAAGAGAATGGAAGAATATTGGGCACATTATGTGGGTTTCATTTTTTTAAAAGATTTTAATTAGTTATTCATGATCCACACAGAGAGAGAGGTAGAGACATAGGCAGAGGGAAAGGCAGGTTCCCCAGAGGGAGCCCCATGTGGGACTCCATCCCAGGATCTCGAATCACCACCTGAGCCAAAGGCAGATGCTCAACCACTGAGCCATCCAGGTGCTCTAAGTGGGTGTTATTATTTCATTTTATGAGAGGCACTAGTTTAAAAACTGGAGCAAGCAATGTGTGTTCAAATCCCAGCACCACTCCAAGCTGCAACAGGACAGTGGGCAAGCTATCTGGCCTATCTTAGCTTCAGTTCCTACAGGTCCAAGTCTGAGAGAATCAAGCCCACCTCCTGGGTGGATAGGAGGTAATGCACAGAAAGTGCACAGTAAACATCCCTTCATGGTAGCTGTGCAATTGTCTCTATTTTGATTGTGTTGCCATAATTACCAGTATTACTTGCTAATGGTGGATAGGTGGAAGGAAAGCAGAGAGACAGCAGGTAAAAATAGCAAAAGCCCAACACCTGGAATGAAATAAAGAAACAGCTTTAATGGGAGAGTTTGGATCTGAAAACAGTGACACAGTGGATGTAGGAAGAAGCCAGATTAAGAACTGAATTCAGGGGGGGCCAGGATGGTGCAGTCGGTTAAGCCAACTGGGGTGGTGATCTCAGGGTCATGATTCTGACTGACTCTGTGCTCAGCAGGGAGTCTGCTTGGGATTCTCTCTCTCCCTCTTGCCATCCTGCCATCCCTGCCCTGCTTGTGCATGCTCTCTCTCTTTATAAAATAAATAAATAAATCTTAAAAAAAATAACAAGAAGAGTTGAATTCAGGGAGCCATGACAGGCCCCAACGTGTCCATGGAATCTTGGAGTCTTTCTAGAGATTTTTAGGAAAGAGAAGTCCTCTGCCTTGCTTAGTAACTCATACTTATTGGGACACCTGGGATTTTAGAATTTTCTTTTCTCACTGTCATAGAATTCCATTGTAACCACTTTCACTGCATGACAACTGACATATAACACTTGACATATAAACTTACATAAACCTATAAGCTTAAGGTGCACAATATCCAATAATTTGATATATGTATATATTGTGAAATCATCACCACAAAGGGTTTAGTTAACCCTTAACATCAGAGTCTAATTCTTCATTGAACTTCTGTGCAGGTAGAGAAGGGTCAGCTACCATGCCTTGGGAAATATACTATATATCCTAAAATACCCTATTTATTTATATTATTGTCCATTTTTAATAGCTATGTTGTTGTTAAATCGGGCAAAGTTGAGTATTGCTGTGCCCCCAATAATCATGATGACAGTGACATTGAACACCTGCTTTGTGTCCTGCACTCTGCACACGTATGTGTGCATATGGCTGGTTATAGTGTTCTCACTTTGTATATGATAACATGGCTTTAAAGAGGTGAAATAACCTCTTCCTTCACCTGACCATGCAGAGGCAGAGCCTATGAGTGACCTAAGTTCACCTGCAAAGTTCTTCTTCCAGTTCCTGGAATAAATTCCTGCTGGGTTCCTGTGGTTATCAGTCAACATCTCCCTTTAAAGGGGGCTGCTGGTGATGTGTAAATGGGGACAAATGAACTCGTTTACTCTGATTTTTCTTTACCCAGTCATTTTTGTTTCCCACTGTCCCTGCTTAGTGGTATTTCCTGCATGCTTACCATCATCTACTGGTCTCAATTAGCCCCCAACTAGACTCAAAGAAAAAAAAATCAAGATATTAATGGAAAGAAGATTCAAATAGTGAAATCGGTCCCATTCCCAAAGCAATGTGTACCACAGACCGCTAATTGGTGAGAAGATGTAGTCGCTGTTTGCACATATGTTCACATGAAAATCCATTTTCAGGTCATGATTAAAAAAATTCTCAATCTCTAAGAGTCTCTCCCACCAGGAACAGAATTCCTGCAAATTGATGGGCAACTCGATGCATCTGAGGCAAAGTCTGTGAGGAGGATGGAGGTGAAGGGTTAGATGCAAACCAAAGCTTGTATAGACAGCTAACCCACAGCAAGGAGCCAGGCAGGAGGCCTGATTCTTTGGATGTCAGCACACACAACTCTGTACGTGGAACACACACACATCTTCCTCACTTCCATATAGAAATGTGCTCTCATTTCTCTTTGTTTTTTGAAACATAGCCTTGAGAACGTTTTGGTTTCCCTTTTCACCTTTTGCTAAAGACACAGCTACAGAAAATCATTTCTTTACCACAAGGTAAACAGAGCAAAGAGCAGGCCGAGCCGAAATGAAAAGGTGCATGCATCATCCCCTTCTACCACCACCACGGCACTTTTGAGATTTCTGTTTGTACAAACCCAAAATAAAAGCATTACCGCAGAGTAAGAACTGCAATGATGCTTTGTGTGCTCGTCTCTGTCGTGAATAACCTGACAAACATAATCCCAGCTCCAGATTATGGCCATGATGATCCTTCATTATCATCCTTCATCTAAAATATTTTCCTTCTTCTAGAAGAAAACTCTGGGAATATGATGAAAAGAAAATTCAAGATGGCAGACTGAACACACATTGGAACCTAAAGTTTTCAAAACAAACACAAATAATTGACTAAATGCTTTAAAAGACACATGATGAACCAGGACCAGAGACCAAATTCACATCAAAAAGCAGGTTAGTAGGAATTTAAACCAGAGCATTGCCCTTGGTGCTGGGGTCTTACAGGCATAGGGAACAAGGATGAACACATACTATGTGGCAGGCACTCCTCCTGAAGCCAAGAATGGGGACCAAGCTGCCACTTATGTATGGAGCCTGGAGGAGTTTTCACAAGCAGGAACAGAAGCAGATTTGCCCCACAAAGCTAAGACGAGGCCTGAATTTTTGTCATCCCTGTAGCAGGAGAGTCTAAAATTCAGTTTCAAGCCCCAGACCTTACAGAGCTAAGACAGAAGCAGAATTAAAGCCATGCCATGACCTGGGAAAAATTCCCACAGATGGACTCTAAAATGAGAACGACCAAGCAAATGAGGTAGCCTAGCAGCCTAAAGAGATCAACAGATCCAGCAAACAAAAATTCACATGTAATTTTAGATGTCATGGAAAATACTCCATTTAATAAAATTAATATGATGTTCTTAAAGAAATGAGAGGTGGAATGATACCCATTACAAAAAAGAAAAGAAAAAAAAAAGATGTAGTATAAGCACCTGACAGGTTTTCTAATTGTAATATAAGCACCTGACATTAGGCTTTGGACTGCCAAGGCATCCACTTCAAAGACATCTACGTCAAGTATAGACAGTGCCAGCTACAGGACTAGATGAAGAGCCAGGCTGCTCCCCTCATCAAGTTCCCTGACCATTTGAGCACTTGCTTTTCCTTTTCTGAGTTTTATTTCCTGCTCTTATGTTTTAAATTCACTAATTTCCATGAAACCCTGAAACATCGCCGCTTCCCCCCACCCCCTAGCCCCAATAAAGGAAGAATCCCAAGCCAACACCCTGTGACCTTGCTGTGTGGTCCTGGGTGTGCCAAGTCCCCTCCGGGATTTGGGAGTAATAATCTTGCAGTCCTGGTGAGAACCACAGGGGCCAGTCCTGCCACAATAACTCTGAAAGGCTGGTGGCCCAGGTGACTGCCCCAGGCATTTCCAGTCAACAGCCTCATTATCATCACTATTGATAGACTGAGACTAACCCAAAACACATGGACAGGTGTATATACCAAAAAAACAAATGGAAGTGTCATTAGGTGAGTTCAACTAATCGGGGAACAGGGATGAAGACACAATGTTTAAAGTGCAATACACGACTGAGGAGTTCACAGAAAGCATTATAAAATGATGGAGTTTTGGAAACATGGAGAGAAGGCAAGACACAGAGGAGGGATCAAGCAGTTCTAACTTCAAAACAGATTCAGAATGAAAGAACAGAGAGGATGGTTGAGAGACAGGGTTCAAATAAATAATGGCCTAGAATCTTCCAGAACTGAACATAAAAGCCCTGATGTTTTCCAATCATGGAGAATTGGGAGGTTTGGAAAAAACAAACACAAAAACGAAAATACCAAACTATTCGTAGAGTCAACATAGTGAAAAGACATCATCTTGAGATAAAGAGAAAATCCTAAAAGCTAATAGAGAAGACTACTTACAAAGAAATGATATCAACTGATGATTCTCAATAGTAGCAATAGGTAGCCTAAGACAGTAGAGTACTATTGGCTTCCAGGTATCGAGGGAAAAATATAATTACAATTTACATTGTGTAATATGCAAACAGTCATAGGAGAGTAAAAATTAAAACTGTTTCCAGCCTAAAATAGTTTACTATTACAAAGAACTATTACAAAGTGCAGTGACTTTTGAAGGAAATTGGTAAATGATGAACAAAATGCATGATTTCCAAAGTGGGGGAAGGGGAGATAGGAAGAACATAGAAAAATTAATAAAAATGTAATCGATCCATTAGAATTTCAACAAATACAAAAAGTAAAGCAAGAAGAAAACTATAAACTTAAAGTATAAAATATGATCAGAACAATAAGTATCAATGAGCATAAGTGTAACTGGGGTCTCTCAAAAGACAGAGGATTTTCTTTAAAAAGTCCAGTTCTAAGTATATATAAGCAATTGCCTTAACAATATAAAATAGTTGAATAGAAATACAAGGAAAATATATCTCAGATACATATCCATCCCCCAAAAAGGCACTATATAGCAGTGCTAATATAATTTTCATATTAATATAAGTCAAAAGAGAATTTAGGCCCAATCACTTTGGTCATCTTTCTTTCTTAGTTTTCTCGTCTGTAAAATGGAGATAATAATAGCCACTGCCTCGGGGGGCCTGGGTGGCATGATCGACCATGTACGCCTCATAAGTATGGGCTCATATTATCATCACACGATCAGCAGCATGATTATTATTGTTAGTGTTGTTATTATTACTAAAGAATAATAAAGAGAAATTGATGCAGATCACTGCAGCAAATGCAAAAATTTGAAAGCCAAATAATATGAATTTTGACTATGATGGGGAAAGACATACACTTAGGAAGTTTTTTTTAATATGTAGCACTTTCACATGGTCTAAAAAATCAAAGCAATATAAAATATAATTGAGAAATCTTGCTCCCGTCTCTGCTGTATGACTTATTTTATACCCCATTCCCAACCAGAGGCAAACTCTTATTAGCTTACTTACTAAAAAAAATTCCTTATGCAGAAACCATTAGATATGATTACATGCCCTCATTTTCCTCCTTCTTACACAAAAACTCACATACACTATTTCTGCAGTTTGTGTTTTTAAAACGTACCCGAGAGACAATTTCTAGTGTTAGTACACAAAGAATACTTTCAGTTTTTGTAGCTGCGTAATAGTCAACTTTGTGAATACACCAAAACCGTTTAACCTGTTTCCTCTTGATGGATCATTGGGTAGATTACCCACCTAGTCTTTTGATGTCATCATCAATGCTGTAGTAAATAATCTCGCTCAAACACCATGAAATATGTGCAGAGACACCTGCAGGACAAATTGTCAGATGTGGGATCACTGGGGCGAAAAGTAAGGGCATTTGTACTTTTGGTAAGAATCGACAATTCTCCTTCAGTCACAATTAGTCCATTTGCAAGTCATCTTCAAATGTATCTCATTTAAATTGGCATAGGTGACTTGGAGAAAATTTTTTGGGCATCTAATAGGAATGAGTGTCCACATTTCAACTCCTAAATGCATAATCTAAAGAAATTCTCAAATATGAGCATGAGTGAGATGTGTAGAATGATGTTCACCGAAGCATGATCTGTAATAATGTTCATCCGGATGGAAACAGCAAAGCAAAATGCGACGTATTAACATAGACTAATATATAGCAGGTGAAAGAACTGAATCAAATCTATTTATGTCAACAAGGCTAGGTCGACCCATGATGTTCAGTGAAAAAAAGGAAAGTCACTCAACTCTACATACAATATCATGTTATTCATGAAGTTTAAAAATACAAAAATACTCTAAATTATTTATGGCTAGGCATGTTGACGCGTGCATCTGAAAATATAAAAAAAGATGAAAGATCCACATCTAAAACCCAGGGCGGGGCTGCTTCTTCTCTGGGCTGGATGTGGAGCTATTAGTGGTGAAAGGGAGACCTGTGTGTGGTCAGCACTGGACACAATTTGTTAGCATGACGCTTTTATGGTTAGAAGCAGATAAGACAAATCATTAATGGTTAATTGTGGATGCAACGATATTTGTTTTCTTATTTTTACCCTTTTCTGTATACTTCATATTCTAAAATATCAATCGAAGAGAGATGTGAATGAGACCCTGATTTTCAGTTAAGCTAAATTCCAGTTTCTGTGCAATATTCCTTACTCAAGATCTTTCCCTCCCTCCCCCTCTTCTTTCCTTCCCATCTTTCCTCCCTCCCTCGTTTTTCTTTTATTTTTTTTCTCTCTCTCTCTCTCTCTCTTTCTCTTTGTCAGCAAATGAGCATGAGGATCTCAAAGCACAAATGAAACTGCCCAGTAGAGGGAATGCTAGGTTCCAAACATTTGAGCACTTTTGGGGTTTTAACTGTTCATTGCCCATTCTATTTTAGAGTAAAATATCAGTAAAGAAGGAGCTTACTGAGCAAATAAGTGGTCACCCTTCACTCTCTGGAGGACCACTTCTTTTTGGAAAGGACCAGGAGAGACACATCTTGAATCAGAACTGGTATCTTTCCGACGTTTTTTTTCTCTAAGAAAGGGATAACCCAGGATTTCTTTTTGTGATGGAAATTATGAGTGACTTATATGCTCGTTTTTGAATTACCGAATCTTCTGAATTTTGTTTCTGGAAACCACAGGAATGGCAAAACCATATCATGTCAATAATTAATAGTCACAGAGCGCAGGCTGTGTGCCCGTCACTGTTCTGGGTACTTGACAGGCATGAATTCATTTAATCCACTGAGAGAAAGGCTTTCTTTCAGTGTGACACCCCAGATGAAAGTGATGCCCTAGGTCAGGCAGCCTGGAAGAGCAGAGCCGGGCTAGGAACCCAGGAGAAGCTAACATCTGAGTCCTGTAACCATGCAAAGTGAGAACTGCTCCCTTAGCCACATCAGCACCACCCAGGCACATTCCCTCTTCCTGGGATGGCCCTGAGAAGCACTAGAATCTTCAGGCTGGAGAGCTATCCTCTTCTTCTATCTCTTAAGATGCAACCTAAGGAGTCAGGAATTTGCTGCTGCTGCTGCTGCTTTAAATTTTTTTTTTTTTTTTAATTCCAGAAGGCCTAAGTAACCTTAAAATTTCTTTCTTCTGAGAAGCCACAAGAAGAAGAAAAACAGATCTGGGATCAGAACATCTCCATGGTTTCAGGGAGGGCACTGGCTATGCCCTGGGTAGGTCCCGGCTCCAGGCCAAGAAGTAACCAGTTGCAGCTGCAGGGGCCCTCGGGAGAGGGCAGGGCATGGGGACACTGGGACCCAAAGGCTGCTGAGCAGGGTTAGGGGAGTCCCTACCTGATGGGCCAAACTGGCTTGCTCAGAGGCACCCTGCTGAGCCTCCAGAGCCAAGTGGTGGGAGAAGTGCTTTAAACTAAGTAAGGGACAAAGGGGTGAGTCTCCAGGAGACTGTCACAGCCTCCTTCTCCGCCTGGTTCCTTTGCTGAAGACTATTGTCCTGTGAGCTGGTTCTCAGGTGGGGACTGCAGGTTCTCTACATCGGGATGAGACAGGAGGCCCCGGGGAACAAAAGAGAAGGTCGCTGGCCCAGTATGTGCCGCTCTGCATCCCCCTCTCATCCTAACTTTATTCTTGCCTGAGTGTGTGCCCTGGAGGGGCCCATGAGCCATTAGCCTGATGCACTGGCGGGCCTGGCTCTGCATTGATGTTTAAATAAACACCAATTAAATGAGTTCATTCTAAGCAAATGTTCCCCAAAGCAGGAGGCCAGGGCCATCTCCATGAGAAAAGTCCTGTGACTTTAGGAAACTGAGATTAGTTTTCCCTGACAGCCAGTGGAAAACTGGCCTCTGTGGGAGCCGCCACAGGAGCAAGGATGATAGCCAAACAGTATATGAAAAGATGCTAATCATCAGGGAAATGAAAACCAAAACCCCAGTGGGCTATCACCTCGCACCTGCTAGTGTGGCTAGGATTCAGAAGACAAGAGTCAAGTTGGCGAGGATGGGGGACAGCTCAACCCCTCTGCACCATTGGTGAGAGTGGAGATTAGTGCAACCCCAATGGAAAACAGTAAGGAGATGTCTCAGAAAATTAAAAATGGAACTGCTGGATGATCCAGCAACCCCACTTCTTGGTGTACACCTCCATGAAACAAAGTCCCTACCTCAGGAAGACATCTTCTGCACCCCCATGTTCATTTCATCCTTACAATAGCCAAGACATGGAAACAACCCAAGTAGCCACCAATAGATGAATGGATAGAGAAGATAAGGTGTGTGTGTGTGTGTGTATGTGTGTGTGTGTGTGTGTGTGTGAGAGAGAGAGAGAGAGAGAATGGAATATTATTCAGCCTTTTTTAAAAAAAATAATTTTCTATTTATTTAAGAGAGATGAATAGAGCAGAAACAGGGGGAAGGGGCAGAGCGAGTGGAAGAAGCTGACTCCCCACCTAGCAGGGAGCTCGATGCAGGGCTCCATCCCAGGACCCTGAGCCGAAGGCAAACACTTAATTGACTGAGCCACTTAGGCTCCCCTCTTCAGCCTTTAAAAAAGAGGAAATCCCGATACATATGACAAGGTAAAGGAACCCAGAGGACATTAAGTTAGGTGAGAGAAGCCAGTCATAGAAGGACAAACACCGCATGTTTCCACTTACAAGAGGAATCTAAAATACTCAAATTCATAGAAACAGAAACTAGAATGATGGCTTTCTGGGGCTGGGGAGGGAAGAGGAAGATGAGGAGGTTGCTTTTCAACTCGTGTAAAGTGTCAGTTATCCGAGATGAATAAGTTCTAGAGATCTGCTGAACAACATGGCACCTATACCTATGTTATACCTGTAATTTAATTTTTAGCACAGGACATCTAAAAATTTGTTAAGTGGGTAGATCTCATTTTAAGTGTTCTTACCACAACTTTGAAAAGAAGTCAATAACTGAGAAATTAGAGTCCCAGAAAACTAGTCCTCATTCTCTACACATAAGATGTACTCTTCTATACCACAATATATGCAACTGTGGAGAAATATGCATTTTCCAGTTGTAAATCTGGTGATAGCTTCCAACTGAAGAGATGGCTCATGAAAAAAAGCTGATAGTTATAAGTGGTCACGTTTCCATGTTTAGTATCTGATGGGCTTTGTTTCATGTTCGTGCTTTTCACTTATTTGTAAGTAGCAATATCCCCTGCCTCAGAAGATCCTATAATATTTTATTGGGGAGACAATGTGGTTTCATTAATTTATTCAATAAACATCACTTAAATATTCATCATGTTCCATGTCCTGGATGCACGCCCAGGTGCTGGAGATGTGGTTACCGATAGGCCACATCCTGATGTCTTGGTTCGAGGAGAGACAAACATAATGCCCGTATGAAGAAGCACCGTTGGGCGGAGACTGGATGAAGTGAAACTATGGGTCTCATGAAGCTCTGGGAAAGATCATTCCAGGCAGAAGGACTGATACACACTAAGATCGTGGGATGGAAATGCTCTGGCCCATCTGAGGAACAGCAGAGCAAGCAGGGCTGGAGTGAAGACTGAGGAACTCAGGGGTCTGAAGGGCAGGCAGGGATCCCAAAGGTAGGTTGTACAAAGGCATTTCCATTGTATACCAAGACTAATAGAAAGCCATTGGATGGTTGCAAGCAGGGGGAGATGTCATCTGAGTCATATTTTAGACTGCAGAAGATAGAGGCAGTGGTCAATCATGCATTTATCATCCATTCTTTCATTCATTTGTTCACCTGATAAATATATGTACCAAATGCCTTCTCTGTACTTAGCTATAAACTAGTGAATGGTGGGGCCAGATCAAATGATGTCTGTGGTCCTGTTCCCTTACCCATAAAGTCCTTCCTTCCTTCAAACTTCTGTTTCTGGAAAGAGGCAGGCTCTCTGGCCTTAGTTATCCACGTCTGAGGGACGTCTGCTTTGGAGTTGTGTCATCGCAACACAATTTTTGGAAACTCGCCCATTCCTTTGGAGGTGCACAAAATACATCAGGCCCTGGGACTCTATCTGCATAATACAGTATAAACTTAGAGGTCCAAGCCAGTTTAGATCCATAAAAAGAATGTAGCAGAGTTCTGAGTCATATGAAGATGAGAGTAGAGCTGTCGATAAGGGCACAGGAGAATATGAAGCACAGATAGACGTCCCTCTTCTGTGAAAAGATAAAGAGCTGCAGAATCAGAAATTGTACATGAGAGCAGTTACAGTCCAAGTAGGGGTAAAAGGTTCCTGATGACAATGAAATTATGGGCAAGATGTGAAGTAAAACTGACGGACCTGGGGCCCTTGTGTAAAGTGATACTGCTCTTTGCATTCTGTCCCTCACCTAAGGTGCACATCAACCGGGCAGCCTTGCTCTGGTTCAAACGCAACGGACTCTCGGCCCCAGGGAGCCAGGGCAGGCAGTGTGGGGATGCAGTGCCGCTACACCCAATGGCCAGGGAGCACAGCATCCCTCTGGTATGGAGTGGCTTGGCCAGTTAGGTTGACCACAAGCCACTGGCTTCAATGATGCCATTCTGTAACCAAAGACATATTTTGAAAAGGAAAAGAAACAAGTAATTGGAATAAGGGAGTCAGTCAGCACATGGGCTTTTGGAGAAAGGCAGCCTGCCCGCACCACTGTGGGAAAGTGCTCAACCCCTCTGGGTCCTGATTTCCTCATCTGTAAAATGGTGCAATGGCACAACTTTCTCTCAAAATTGTGATGAGGATTATATGAAATCATGCACACAAAGATCTTCGTGCGATGTTTGGCAAATGGTCTTTACACGGAAGCTACCATCATATATAATCAGTCAGTCATAATGCTGGAGAAGAGTGGATGATTTTCTGCTGAGCCCAGGGCCCACAGCTACACCGTGTCCCCGTGTCCCACACACTTAAGGAGTCCGGTTCCTTCACTGCCTAGGAGAAACACTGCTCTAGCCCTTCTGTGGGCACAGTTTAATTCTCTGGTTTCAGAGCCTGGGATGTCAGCAGGCCATCTCCTAAAAAATCGGGCAGGGACACATTATCTCAGGGAACCTTCCATGGTTCTGGGTCTAGCCCAAACCATCCCAACAGAAGCACTTGACTTTCACTTTTTTTTTTTTTTAAGGTTTTATTTATTTATTCATGAGAGACACACAGAGAGAGACAGAGATACAGGCAGAGGGAGAAGCAGGCTCCCTGCGGGGACCCTGATGCACACCCTTAGCCAAAGGCAGACACTCAACAGCTGAGCCACCCAGGTGCTCAGAGACACCAGACTTTGTAGATACTCTGCTGATGTATCCACTTCTTTAGGGCAGAGTCACTGTAAGCAAGCTGATGAGACCTATCTACCAGAATGTCACCGACAGAGGTATTCTTGTCATCGGTATGACTTCGTGCATGTATTATTTATCTCACTGTAATATCACGGCCAACACACTGATTTACAATGCGAAGGATGCTACAAGCATGTCCGTGTTCTAAGTCTGCAGGGTCAATGTGCAGTGACGCTGGAGGCTTGAGTTTCACAGGAAGAAAGAGCATAATTCAGAAAGAGATTGTGGCTGAACATGGAATCAAACAAAGACGAATAATTTGAATGGAATGTTTGAAGGGATCAACATAATCCATCTCACCACGGGGTGGGACCTGCCAAAGACACAGCGATCCTTGAACCCCATTGGTTACAATACTCCGCATCTCTCCCCCGATGCACAGTCATGCTATCCCAAAGGGGCTGGAATCTTGGGAGTCCTTTGGTTACTATTCTATCTCCCCACTCACCCCTCCAATGAGCACTGACTGTTTTATAGCAACTCACTCTTGGCAGGTCAATTCCCTCATCAGCCCCTCTGGATAGACTTGTTTCCTGTTTAGCCCTATGAATACGGGAGTCAGGTAAAGGGTTAATGAGGCTGAGGACAAGGCAATATCTTTTTGTATAAGATATTTATATGGTCTCTGAACCATTCTTTTTTCTTTTTTAAGATTTTATTTATTTATTCCCTAGAGACACACAGAGAGAGGCAGAGACACAGGCAGAGGGAGTAGCAGGCTCCCTGCAGGAAGCCCAATGTGGGACTTTAGGATCACGCCCTGGGCCAAAGGCAAATGCTCAACCACTGAGCCACCCAGGCATCCCTCTCTGAACCATTCTATGTTCTTTTTTCTGGTGGCAGTTTAATTCCAGTTTTTTTTTTTTCCAAGTAATTGCAAGAAATTTGTAGATATCCTCAAGTATTGATGATAAAAACAAATCTCTCTGGAGTCTTCCCACATTTCTTTTTTCCTCTTTCATTCTCTTGACATCCTTCTTCTTCTTCCAAATGTCAAGTGGCACAAGATCACAGTTGTCTACAGGCGTGGTTAGACCAGAATTGAGAAAGAAACCTTTGCCTCTCCGTAAGCCCCTTCTCACCCACATGTGCAGCAATAACCTCCAAGAGGATGTGGCAAAGAAAAAGCAGCCAATATTCTTCAGACCAGCAGGTATCATTTAGAGTTTGGCTTTAGACCAAAAAACCCCCTAAACCTCGGATAGAGACCCCAGCCTTATGCTGGCAAACTTTGCATTATCAAGCTGATAAATGAATTAATCATGCAAGAAGGGAGGAGGGCCACAAAGATATCTGTCCATGCCAGTAAGGGTTCTGCTGATCCCAAAGAGAATGGAGTTTGTGTCAGAGGAAAAGCAAAGTCATCACAAATATACGTCACATTTGTGTTTCCAGTTTAATTGCTCGTGGCTAAATGGAAAATAATAGAAATGAGGTTTTGTTTACACAAAGCATGGAACTTTGTCCTGGGAACTTTTGTCCTCCAAAGAATTCCCAGCAATGTGGACTTTGGAAGGTGACTGACTGTGTGGAGTTTTAACAGGAAGAGTAAAGAGAACCAATTCAGAGGCTAAGAGAATTTCACAATGCCAGTGGATATTAGCGATTTCCTCTTTGTAGAATCAAAGGTGGAGGAGACTTAGCTGCTCAAGTGAGGAAACAGATGCACTTTGCACACTGTCAGCGTTTTCCCTTTTGAAGCTAGCCTTAATTTGGGGTCCAGGTAAATCCCATCAAAGATCCCATTGCTCAGCTTACTGCAGTACCAAGGATCACCATTCTGCTGAAAAACAGAGTCTTCTGGAAAACTTCATTTCTCAGCATTATACTGTACTGTTGTTTTTGGAAAATGATGTAATGAATCTACTGAAATAACAACCTCTGTCAATGCAATTGTGTCTATGAAATCATCGAGCTGCTCTAACGAACATAACTTTGGGCCATACCTATTATGAGTAAGGTCACCAAGTGGCTGTTTAGAGGTGTCCCCTGGTCAGACCCATGGCTGCCTATTCTCGTTATCCTCTGACACACTTGATCATTCTTTTTCCCACATACCCTTAATTTTCTTGGCTCTCTTTAGGATCTGCTTCCAACTTGCTTGCAACTGCTTGGAGCATTTTGCATTTCTTTTTCTCCTGTAGATTTCTTAGTAAATCCTGCCCAAGCTCTTTCCCTCATTGCTTCTATTAACCTCCTGCCCACTTTCCTCTTTCCTCAATAGCCGCAAATGTGTGTGCCCTCCAAGTAAGTTCAATCAACCATCTACTTCTCGTTGCAGCACAAAAATGCTTTCTTTATGTTACCAGAGATTTATTTAGCTTAACTCTTTGATTCTTATGCTTCACATGCCATCCCACGATCTATCTAGTCACCTACCTAGAGTTCACAAAAAAAGGTTTCAAAATGAGACATTTAGAAAACAGATGCAGTGGGTTTGGGATCAGAGAAGAGTGTTGTTAAAAATAACAATGAAGCATATTAAACATCTTAAGAGTCTGTTTGACCAAAGATGGATTAAAACCGGGCAGCACCAAACCAGAAGTGGTTAGGAGACCCCACTGACTGGAGGTGGGGGAAAGATTTTATAGAGAAGAGGAAGAAGCGAAGCAAGGCAACTCTTTGATGATATAGCACAAACATTTGTCTTGTGAAAGCTCAGCTAGCTGTTGGTGACTGGTTGTCCTTAGGTTTTGATTTTGTAACCTTGAGGCATTTAAGGCTTAGCTTTTAGTTTGCTTACATGAAGCATTACTAAGTCATTAAAGCCACCTCAGTATAATGGCCTCCTTCTAGAATTGATTTAATAATTCCCCCCTTTCGGTCATCCTCTCATATGTGAGAGAGGGACCAAAAATTTGGTATTAGTGACATTCTTGGTCACCATCAGGGTGAAGTTGTTCTTGTCTTATCAGGAAACTCATAGGTTATGATGTCAGGTCCGTGGAAGGATTATTTTTTTTTTCTGTTCATCTCATTATTCATCTTTTTTCTCTTTCTTCAAGTGCAGTGACACCACCTAATGTACAGCCAATGGCCATGAATGCATACTTAAGACCCCTGAAAGAACACAGCACACCAGGGAGATTATGGTGATGACTCTTAGGAGGATCAAGCCAAGAGACTACAATACGTGCCTCAGTCAGGGCCCCCACGAACCAAACCAGTTTGTCAAATAAATCAAAGAATGTACCCAAAGGGATATCGGCCCGTTGAGCCAAGTGAACTGTTTTCCAGTGTCTTGTATTTGCTACAATAGCAGAGGTGTCAGTCCAGGTAAAGCAGGAGGTATTTGCTATGGCAATCCAAGTCTCCTCCTGGTTCAGCCAAGAAAGAATCTGAAGCAATGCTATCATCTAAAACCACCTTGGCAAGAAAGCCTAGAGACTTCTGTTGTGCAGCTATGGCCTTAGCAGTTTATTCAGCAAGTTTCCAGGTTTAAGGAACGGTGTCTTGCCATGCATTTAATAGGGGTAAAAAGCAAATGGCAAAAGAGCAAAAGGAATAGAGATTTCATACTGGAGATAAAGATCTTGATCCATGATCTTGGGAGATCTGTCCACTTCCAAGTGTTGTCTGCTTCTGGGGAGAAACCTCTCTAGTTCATTTTAATTTTAGATCTCCAGCTGGTGTGTAGTTCCAAAAGTCTAGAGGGGCCTTTTTAATTGGGAGAGATGGACCCAAGGTTCAGGGCCCTGAAGTTTGGATGCCATCTGGGTAGTGTCCCAGATATGGTCCTTTCCAACACGGTTCAAGGGCAGTCTTTGTTCTTAGTGATTCCAAGTCGGAAAGGTAGGCAAAAAATAGAAACAGTACTTTGGTGAGTCATAGCCAGATATTTGAGAAAACTAGAAGAATTCAGAATCCAGTCCAGTGTACAAGTATATAACGAAACCTCAATGACAGTGAACAGGACTAGAATTTAATACCCACAAGGGTGTGCTATAGTTTCCCATTGAAACATGATTTTTCTCTCTATAGTTACACCCATTTCTATCAAGGTTAATCAAAGCCAGACTAATTTGCTTGCAAAATAAGTCTAGTTTCATTAAATTTGGCCTGCTTACATAAGAGCAGCAAAAATAATGACTGACCATATCAGCTCTTTTTATGGTAGTTTTGCTGGAATCTTTCATAAGGAACTCAAGATTGGACTTTTTTTAAAAAGGCATCTCAAAGCTAAGAAGACAAGCCAAAGACTGACCATCAGATTTTTCCTAGAATATCTATAGATTTGGGTGAATTCCTCTCTTCCTCAGGTCCCCCAATTTTTTTTTTTAATGTTCCTAAACCTGCCAGGAAGTGACCTTTATTACTCATCTGGTAAAATTTGTAACCCTGTAAGTACAACATCAGGTGGTTTTTCTAAGAGGCTTTATTGGCTCCATAAATTCAACCTTAGTTCCTTAAAACTGTCTGGTCACATCTGATTATATGCACATCATTCTTAAAGATGACATTCTAGTCAAAGCCTTAGTAATATAGCCAATATTTCTGATTCTTTCCTGTTATAAGGAGAGCAGATTCTTATTGAACATATGCAAATAATCATATTGACATGAAAATAGGGATACTCAATAAGTTTCTGGAGGGATTATGTAAGGGAAAAAAGTAAATGTTTCAATTTTGTTTACAAAGGTATATTTTAGCAAATTGCTGTAAGACATAGATAGTTTAAGAGAAAAGAGAGAAAGGTTTCCTTAACCTTAGAAAATTAAAACATTAAAGAACCAGCAAGGTTTCAAACAGTCAATAAAAATTACAATCATCTTCATTAGTTCATTCAATCTCATGTTATTAATTCTTGTTCTGCTTTAATATAGCTTTTCCATTAGCGTTCTGGAAATTTTACCCAGTTGTCCAGTGACATAATCTCAAAGTCTTCAGAAACCCGTATTCTGAAGGTACTTGTCAGGGTCTTTCCTGAATCTCTCTGAAGACAAGGAACTTTTGCAAAGTAAAACAGTAACTGTTTGTAGAGAACAAAAAGGCTCAAACAAATGGCCATGGTTGAAGATCTAGTGAGAGTTAATTTTTCTTAAAAATTAGTTATATCTGTGGCATACAACAATTTAAGGTAATAATCAGACAATGAGGGTACTGACAAGTTGCTATGAACTTCAGTTTCTAGAATACCTATATTAGTAATAAATGTCCATACATATATAACTTAAGAAGATTTATCATTACTTATTTGATAACGCTTCCCATGTAATTTAACAGACAAACTGAATCAATTTAATATCTCCTTTACAAGGGGAAAGACAAATCCTTTGAGATTTTCCAGGGACCTTTGGCAAAGCTCAAAGTTAGTTTGAGGTCAAAAAGCTCCAATTAGAATTTTATTTTTAGAAAGTTGTCAAAATATCAAAAAGTTTGAACATTTGATCAGATAAGATCACAGATCATTGTGAAATAATGCTTAATTATCTATTTAACCAAAGTGATAATAGAAGATCATAAAGGCAAATAAAGAAGACTTCATGCTTGTGAACAAAACTGAGGTCTTTTGATACTAAGAAGACTAGTTTTCCCAAGTGATCAAAGACATGGTTAAAACAAATAAAGCACAGGAAATTATTTTGGTAAGACATAAAATCTTTGCTTTCCAGGCAGATTACCCAAAACATAAAGAAAAACTTTTCATGACACCTTATCAAGGGCAGACCAATAGGCTCTGAACACTTTGTATTTTTAACAGAGACAAAATCAAATTCTGATTTTGTACCAGTGTACTTTGGATATTTTGGCTCACTCTTCCAAACTTGAATAAATCCATTCTACTCATAGGCAGCTTGACCACACCTCAAATTTCTTACCCAGTGGCCTTTTTCTGTAAACCTTCTACAACTTCTTGTATCTATTCAGGTTTAGTGCTTAATTTTTCTCTTTCTCATTCTGGAACAACTGGTTATTCTATTTGAGACAAAACTACTCTTTTTCCCTCAGCAAAAATATCCTCCATACATTTCCTTACTCAAAAAACACATCCTCCTTACCTTACTCAACTTTCATACACTGTTGTTTCCTTTCACCTTTATTATTTTTAGTAGTTTTAATTATATATTGATTACAATTAATCAATATATCAATATAATCAATAATTATATACTGATTACAGTTAATTATGTATATTGATTATAATTCTCAAGCCTTAGAAATTTTAATTTGAAAGTTCCCTGTGAAAACTAGGAATTAAGCAATTATGGCAATAGTTTTGCTAGCATTCTGTGAGTTGGCAAATTTATAAGCACATTCCATAATTTCTAGAAGCATAGTCTTCATAGTAAATCTTTCAGTGCTGCACAAGACGTTTACTAATGACCCAAATATCTTTAGTTCCTCTGTAATAAAAAATCAAAAGTAGAAAATCCCATGTTCAGTGACTAATGTTTTAAGTAATTTAGAAATAGATCTAGATATTCAATGAATGGCTATCATTTAACCTAATTCAGTATAACTTTAAGGTTTCAAGTTACCAAAAAAGTTTGGAAACTATTTTGAAGGTGGCATAACATAAAAACACAAAGTTCATTTATGAACTCTTATCTTTCTTACATCTATTTATTCTTTTTAAAAACATTTTCCAGGGATACCTGGGTGGCTCAGCGGTTGAATCTGCCTTTGGCTCAGGTCATGGTCCCAGGTCCTGGGATGGAGTCCTGCATCAGTCTCCCCAGAGGGAGCCTGCTTCTCCCTCTGCCTGTGTCTCTGCCTCCCTCTCTGTGTCTCTCATGCATAAGTAAATAAGATCTTTAAAAAAATAAAAAATAAATAAAAATATTTTCCAGGGGTGCCTGGGTGGCTCAGTCAGTTAAGTGTCTGACCCTTGATTTCTGCTTAGGTCATGATTTCAGGGCTGAGATTGAGTCCTACATTGGGTTCCTTGCTCAGCAGGGAGTCTGCTTGAGATTCTCTCTCTCCCTCTCCCTCTTTCCTCTGCTTCTCACCCCACCGCAAGTAAATAAATGAATCTTTAAGCATTTTCAATATAGCTTATTTTATTTGTTTATATTTTTATGATGTGCCTTTTATTCATGTGACTTATTCATTCCATAACTTGAAGCTTGTATTTCCCATTCCCCTTGACACATTTTCACATCCTCTTAGCCTCCACTCCTCTGACATCCATCAATTTGTCTCTGTGTTTATGGGTCTGACTCTACTTTTTGTTTATTAATTTGCTTTTTTTTAGATTCCACATGTGACTGAAATCATACGGATTTTGTCTTTCTCAGTCTGATTTATTTCACTTAACATAATACCCTCAATGTCCATCCACGTTGTCACAAATGACATGATCTCATCCATTTTATGCCTGCATAATATTCCATTCTGTGTACGTATACCATGACTTTCTTATCCATTCATTTATCAGTGGAATCTATGTTGCTTCCATAACTTCGGTACTGTAAGTAAGGCTGCAAAAAATACAAGGGTGAATTAGTGTTCTCATTTTCTTTGGGTAAATAACGAGCAGTGGAATTATTGGATCATATGGTATTTCTATTTTTAACTTTTTGAGACACCTTCATACTGTTTTCTGCAGTGGTTGTACTAACTCGCATTCCTACCAATAGTGTACAAGAGTTCCTTTTTCTCCACATCCTCGGCATACTTGGTATTTCTTGTCTTTTTTTACTTTAGTCATTCTGACAGGCATAGGTTATATCTTATTGTCATTTTGATTTGCATTTCTCTGATTAGTTATGCTGAGCATCTTCTCATGTGCCTATTGGCTATCTACATGTCTTTGGGAAAATGTCTATTCAGATCCTCTGACTATTTTTTAACTGGATTGTTTGGGGGTTTTAATGCTAATTTATCTGTTCTTAATGATTATATTTTAGCTAACTTATGGAAATTTCACATTAGCTTGAAAAACATTTGGGTTAGTTTCTATATTTCTGAGAGAATACTTGATTTGTAAAAGCACTTAATTTTCTTTAAGCCAGTTAAATAGAACTCTTTTCCAAATTAAGTCTGGAGATACCATCTGGAAGTACAATATTCACACATCTATGACATACATTTATAGACATACATAAACAAGCAGACAGATACAAACAGAGATTTTTAGCTTTTATTTTAAAATTTTAGCCATGAAACAGATATGATAAGAATAAAATTTACTAGTATACAAGAGTTGGACTCAGACTGTGCTTCTGGCAGATGGAATAAATTAAGTTTACCTGCTTAGCAGGCTTAGATTTTTTTTACTAATAATTATGGAGAAGACTTTAAAGATTTTTCATTCACTTAGTTTCCAATAGCTTTTTTTTTTCCAAATAAAAATCATCTACCTAAAGTTTGCATTTTCACCCAAAGAGATCATTCTGGGTCCATGCAGAATGCCAGGGAGAACATTAACACCTCATTGGCACAGAGAAAGGACATTTTTCCTCCAAGAAGTTTTGTTTCCAGTGTCTTGATCTTTTACAATATCTGCAAGTGTTTTGAGTGAAAAAAGAGGGCTTTGGGATTAATAAAAAGGACAGGTGGGCTTTGAACATTTATGTTCTTATAAAGACTAAATTTGTAAGACAACTGCAGTTGCTTTTAATTCCTCAAAATGGGGTTGCAATGAAAATGATATATAGGAATTCATCTGTCCATCTACCTGCATCATCTTTAATTTGCTTCTTTATAGCAGGAAGATTTCCAATAAGATGGAAATAAAAAAAAAATCCTATGTCCATCTTATCTTAGGTGAGAAGTTCTAAAAAATAATTCCTATTGGGCTCTGAATATCAACTTCCAATGTGGCCATTAGAACAGACCATAGAACTCATTTAAAAAATTCTGTTAAAGATTTTATTATCAGGTTTTAGCCTGGACAAACAGTAAATATTCCTGGAAGTCTTGAACTTTCTTTTTTTTTTTAAAGCAAGGAATACCTATGAAGTGAATTGAAACCAAAACCAATAAGTCTCTTATGGATTAACTACAGACATAGGGGTATTCTTCATGAGGGTGCAAAAGACACAGCCCTACCAAGATCCAGAACCACTTTCAAAGATAACCAAAAGAAAGAAAGATTTAGGCAATTTCCATGAAGCTGCCAATGGTTAGTAGGATGCTAGCTGAAAATCATATTCTCAGGGCCCCCAGCATGATGACTGAGCAGACTTCATGTGCAAGAACTAATAATTTACATGCCCTGGACAGACAAAAATCCAAGTTAGTTCAAAGGACACAAAATGAGATAAACAAGAAAGCTGCTCTGGGAGAGAAAGGATTGATAATCAACGAATTCCCTCAAACCAAATTCACTATAGTCTTAATTTGGAAAGGAAAGGACGATGTGAAATTCCACCTCCCTCTCTTGACTGGGCACTACAGATAGACATCCAGGATTCTGACTTTAGTAAGAATTCTCATCCTCCACTGGCTTCTGCTAATGTTCCTAGCGTCTTATCTGCAGGTTCCAGAATGAATGGGGTATTTCAGTGGTCCCATCTGCCCCAGCAGAAACTGTAGAGGAAGAAAAATAATTTTCTCTCTCTGTTTCTGAGTTCTTGGCTGAGACCCCTTTCTCTCTAGGCTATCTCATAGATGGACAAGCTTATTTAGGTTAAAAGTTTTCCACTGTGGCAACAGTAATTCAAGATTATGTCTGGTGAGATTAGCCCATTTATTCAAACACAGGCCTGGGCTCATAATTTTTATACATAAAGTTAGCAAGAGGCCCAGTTGGAGGAGTTTCAGACTCTGCATTTCAAGGAACCCCTTTCCTTTCTCCTTAAAAAACAAAACAAAACATTAAAAAACCCCACAAAACTTTAGTTGAGGCTTTCCACTGCAACTAGTCCAATTTAAGTTGGGCTCAGTCTGACTCTGGACCCAGTCAGGTAAAAGGAATGCTCAAACAAAGTCTGAGAGCTCATGATGCAAATGCTGTGAAGCTGCGATAACTCAAGGGGACTTATCTGGGACTTCCAGATGCAGAGAACATTAGTGAACACCATGGATTAAGTAGATACTTATCCCTGCTCATTGCTTGTTGCTCCTGGGGGCCATTGGGGGCTCTTTCAGAAGCTCTGACACCAGAACTGTAACAAGATAGGCAAAGGCATATGAAAAATTTTACATATTGTTTTGAGCAAAACTGACTTTAAATTGAACAGCACCAAACCAAAAGGGGTGAGGAGCCCTCCACCAACAGGAGCCTTTCATAGAGAAGAGGTAGACGCAAAGCAAGGAAATTATTGGATAGGCTCTAGCTTACACGGTTGGCTTATTTGGAATCCCAGTTGGTTGTTTGTGATTGGTTGTCCTTAGGTTTTGATTTCTTAACCTTGAGGCATTTCAGGCATAGGTTTTAGTTTGCTTACATAGGTAACTAAGGCATTAAAGTTACCTCAGCCTAATGACCTCCTTGTTAATTAAATTAACAGTATGGGTTTTCGGTAAGCCTGTTCCTTCATAAAAAATAAAAACAAAAGGCAAACACACAAAAGATGGTGTTAGATGTCACATATCTAGTACATACCTGGCACACAGCAAATAGTCAAAAATAGTAGTTTTTGTTCCAATTTCCCCTCCCCCAGGTATCCACTCATCATGTAGTACATTCAACAAATACTTCACATTTTTAAAGTACTGATTATAGAGGCACCTGGTTAAACATGTGAGTCTTAATTTGGGCTCAGGTCATGATCTCAGAGTTCTGAGATCAAGCCCCAAATCAGGCTCTGTGTTCAGAGGAGCATCTGCTTGAGATTTTCTCCCTCTCCCTCTGCTCCTTCCCCAACTCTCTCTCTCTCTCTCTCTAAAATAAACAAATCTTTAAAGAGCTGAGTATGTGATTCATAAGTCCTATTTTGTGGTTTTTGGTAATTCCATAACTGGAATGACATTAGTCATAATGTCCCAAAGAAAACTGTAATATCACAGGAGAAAGCAATAAGAGATACTAGGCCTAGCATTTGGAATCCCCTCCTGTTGTCTCACCTCATCCCCAGATCGCAATGCATCCTGGTTTACTGCTTTACTTGCTTTTGGGAGGGAGGGAGGGACAGCAGAGGAAGGGGGAATAGGACTTTCCTGGAAGACAATTTAAACCTTGTTCACAGATAGACTTCAGACAATGAATAATAATAATAATTTATAATTTGTTGCATATTACTCCCATGAGGCTCTCTTCTAACGTTTTAATGGTGCATTCCATCATGTAAACACTACCCACCTTGTGAGATAGATACCCTGAATGTGCCCATGTTAGATAGGTAGGCAGGTGGGAGGGGAGATAGAGTAAGTCACATGGCGGTTCTTGAACTCAGGCAATCAGTGAGTCAAAAGTAAGATAGTCTTACTATCTTGAAGGTCAAGGAAGAAATGGAGTCATAGAGAGGCTGACAGAAGCTAAATTATCATGGAATTCTGAAAGAACCTGGAGGACAAATCTATCCTGGAGGGGGATGGGATGAGGGGTGATTAGCTATGGCCAACCACAGGGCCTGCAGTTGGGAGGATAGTCATTGTAGTTGGTACATTTCATGTTTGCCTCCAGGCTTATCCAGCTCACCTACCCTCAACCCCAAAGTACTAAGCCTAGGTTGGCAGAGGATGCTTGATGGAGCCTTGAATCTGTGGCCAGGATGCCTGGCAGTGGGGTTGTCTACTTAAATTGTATACACCCATTCTGTGGCTTGCTTCATGGCATGGCTTGCTTCATGGCACTTAAAAGGAATGATGAGTAAATCTACTTTATTAAGATATAATATAAATATCCTCCAAATGTACTTTTGTGTGAAAAAGCAGGTTACAGAATGAGTGCTTAATATTTATTGTTTATGAAAAATACACATAAACAAATAATAATACTAGTACTTTCTATGAATATAGAATATATATGTATATATATGTGTATATGTGTATGTGTGTGTGTGTGTGTGTGTGTGTGTGTATACATATATAGTGAGAGAGATTGATAACAGAGCCAGGAGATATACCTACCTTTCTTCTTTCTTTTTCTTTCTTTCTTTCTTTCTTTCTTTCTTTCTTTCTTTCTTTCTTTCTTCTTTCTTTCTTTCTTTCTTTCTTCTTTCTTTCTTTCTTTCTTTCTTTCTTTCTTTCCTTCTTTCTTTCTTTCTTCCTTCCTTCCTTTCTTCTTTCTTTCTTTCTTTCTTTCTTTCTTTCTTTCTTTCTTTCTTTCTTTCTTTCTTTCTTTCTTTCTTTCTTTCTTTCTTTCTTTCTTTCTTTCTTTCTTTAATATAAATATACTCCTATGAGAATAGTTTTTGGAGATATTTATTTATTTATTTATTTATAAATTAAAAACCATAGTTACTTCAGTGGAGAAGGAAGAGATGCAAGGCTTGGAATTAATAAGGGCTTCTGTCTTTTCTAAAAAATTTTTAAAAGTTACAAGAATATTGTTCATGAACTTTGTATAATGTAAATTAATTAAAAAAAAACAGGAAAGGAGTGAAGTAAGTCAGAGAAAGACAGATATTTTATACGTGGAATCACTCATACGTGGAATTTTAAAAAGCCAAACTCATAGAAACAGAGAACAGAATGGTGATTCCCAGAGGCTAAGGAGTGGGGATAACAGGGAGATGGTGGTCAAAGGGTCCAGACTTTCAGTTGTAAGAAGCTTAAATTCTGGGGATATAACATACAGCATGGTGATCACAGTTAACCATACTGTTTTGTATACTTCAAAATTACTAAGAAAGTGGATCTCAAATGTTCTCACCGTATACACACAGAAATACACACCTATACACACAGAATTTTTTTCCATCATGCTACTCTCTGCTTCTATAAGTTCAACTATTTTTAGATTCTTCGTATAAGTGGTGCCAGGCCGTACCTATCCATCACTGACTTGCTTATTTCACTTAGTAAGTGAAGAAATAAACCCTCCAATTTCATCTATGTTGTTGCCATATGGCAGGACTTCTTTTTATGGCCGAATAATATTCTATTGCATGTATATACTACATTTTCTTTTTTATTCACTCATCCATCAATGGACAACTTAGGTTGTTTCTGTATCTTGGCTGTTGTGAACAGGGCTGCCCAGTGCCTACCCACAAAGCCTCATTTGGTCTCAGGCCATGTGCTGGACCAGGATCTGATACAATAAGGCTTTTTAAAGGAGAGGTGACAAATGCCTTAAGTGATCTAATTTGGTAATCATTCCAGGGAATACATGTATCATCACATCATCACTCTCTATGCCTTAAACTATCACAATGATATAGTCAGTTATATGTCAATAAAGCAAAAGAAAACAAGAAAAGAGAAGGCCTTTTCCTATTAGCAGTAGAAAAGTTAGAAGAGGCATCAGTCAGTGGCTAAGGGTGATGATAATAATAATGCATGAACAACATCAAGGAAAGGCAAATGCCATGGTGCCCAGCACTGTTATAAGCATTCTAAAGTTTCATTATTTCCAACAGACACACACCAAGGCCCCAGATCCTACCTTCTACCATGAATTCTCATCAAAGAGTTTTCTCTTAACAGGTATTACCTCCTTAGAGGAATTCTGACCTGAAATTCTCTACTTTTCTAAAGTCTTGTGTTGTTTGCAGCTTCTGGGTTCTGGGAGCTGGTTAGAGACCAGAGAGTCCACCTGACCAGAAGAGCCCGCGGGCCAGGGGAAGGCCAGGGGGCTGCACTTCCTTTCTACCTGGCCATGGATGCTTCCCCACGTTCATACTCTACCCCGGCTCTGCCTCCCAGGCTGCCCAGTTCTGGCCCCAGGACGGAGCGGTTCTATCACATGCACTCTCTTCTGTGTACAACCTTGAGGAGAGGAGATGGTTTCTCAGAATCCCTGACCAGCAGCCTAGCACATTTTGATTGTAAGATCCACAGTTCAACTTTATTTCTCTCATTTTACCAAAACGTTTGAAGACTGATGGAAATGCAGTCATGATCATTTCAGGAGGAAGATGGAAAGGCAGTCAGCATTTCACGAGCCCTTCCTTTGCACCAAACACTGTGTTGGGCTCATTGTATAGATTATAACTCTATCAGCTAATATAGTCTTCACTCCTGGTTACAAGGTGAGGAAGTAAAGGAAATGTGGCTGAAGTCACTTTTCCACTACTCAACATGGTGTCTCTCCTGTTCCAGGTCCTTGTCCACACTGCGGCTGAGATTGCTCAGGGCTCTGATTTCAGAATTCCCTTCCTAGGCTTTCCCTGGTTCTGCAGAGCAATGGGGAAGCAGGGGATTGTGAAGCAGCCTTGTTTCCAACCAGGATTTCCCTAAGCACCTTCTCTAGATCTTTGTAGACAGAACTTTATATGCACCACTGTATCCAGCATACCATAGGTTTAAGAAATTAAAGGGAAAATGGAATACCTACCTGCAAGATGGACTCCAGGAGTCGGAGGAACAGCGGAAGTAGGAGTAACAAAAAGAAGAGTCTCTAACTAAGGAATGTCTGGGTCCAGTTAACCAGCTCTACTCTTAGCTGTCTGGGTGTCCTTAGGCAAGTTACTTTACCTCTCTGAGCTTTTCCTTCCTCTTTAGAAAAATGGAGATAATATTAACCACAAAGCATGAACTGAGAAGAATTTTTCATGAGATATTGCATATGAAACCACATTCTAGTTTGCCAGGAAGAAGGGACTTAGTACCTCCCACCACTCCTTTTCCACTAAGTTTTGAAAGCTGATAAGAAAGATGCTTTACAAATAAAGTGATCATATAATTTATCACCCAAACTGGAATATTTGTGGGACAGAAAGGGGCCACTATTAATAATCACATCAGGACAACACACATAAATTGAAATGTCCCAAGAGAACTGACTTCACACTGGCAGTTAGAGACATTTATGGTTCAAGAATGCTATAAGGCCTTGCTGATCAACATACCCAGAAGCTTCTAAGAGTAGACTTGGAAGGGAAACAAAGTCCACAGATTACCAGAAAGAGACATGCAGCCTTAGAGGTAAATAGGGGCTTAGAAAGAAAAGAATTTAGTTTGGGCCTGGGACATAATCGAGTTAGTGTTAGGAAGTGAAACTGGAGACGGGAAGAAGGAAAGAAAGGCCCAAAGAACCCAGATCTGAAATGAAACTACATACCTACAATTTGCCTCTCTGCATTTTGGAGTTCATTATAATATAATAACCCATGTTCTTACATTCCAGACAGCTGGTTATGTTTTATACTCTTGATGACTCATTTTTAAAGGAGAATATGAAGCAGAGATATTAAGACATCAAGGTTTACAGAACCAGAATGAAAAGTTCAAGAAGCCCTACCCTTTCAGCAGTAGATTGTTGCCTCTGCTGGATTTGCCAGATTTTGTCCTAGAGATTCCTACTGTATAACATTAAGACTCTGGACAGCAAGGGGCTGGGCATTTCTCTTTCTCTTGAATTGTAATATGGCAGTCTTCCACCAAGAGTGGTTTTCCTGGCAGTCTGTGGTCTAGCATTTTATATGTGTGTGCTCTGTGCATGATGTAGTCTAGTTCCTTTAACCAAAAAGAGCCATCAGCATGTCCCCCTCCACCCCACAGTGTACATGTGGGCAGATGGAGGGCTTAGAACAGGGAGAAGAAAGCAGGGCTGGCTCCACCCTCTCAGCTCACGCAGAGAAGACTAAACACAGCAAAATGGACCCTTAACCATGGAGATAATTTTCAAAAAGGTTAAAGAGACAAAACTCACTTTAGTGCAACCCCATTTTTCCAAGATAAGCAAAAATGAAACAAGGGAGAATTCAAGTCTAGAACACATGAAATTTCAAGCAACTGAAGCTAGTTCCAAAACGTACAATGAGATATGGGCTAAATAATGAAAAACTAGGGAGGATAATCTTCCCTACCAAACTTCTGTGTCAATGTAGTAGGCTTTTCTAAAAACCGAAAAGTCTATTTTTGAGGATTGTCTATTGGGGCAACATCTCAGCACTAAGAGATTTTGCTTGTTTTAAGAGTAAAGTTCTTCTAAAACTTTTATTTAATGCGCTTTAAAAAATGTGAGTATGGGGATCCCTGGGTGGCGCAGCGGTTTAGCGCCTGCCTTTGGCCCGGGGCGTGATCCTGGAGACCCAGGATCGAATCCCATGTCGGGCTCCCGGTGCATGGAGCCTACTTCTCCCTCTGCCTATGTCTCTGCTTCTCTCTCTCTCTGTGTGACTATCATAAATAAATAAAAATTTATTAAAAAAATGTGAGTATGAATATATATATCTACGTAGACACACACACACACACACACACACACACACACAAACACTCATGTGCACATGCAGGATGTCCATAAAGTCTGGAAACAATTTTTTACAACAATTAAATATGTCTTTGACAACACTATGTATATTCATCTATCTTTCCAAACTTTAGGACCATCCTGTAGATCTAATACCATTTTTATTATTTTTATTCCAATTTTCTATTTTGTATTTGACCTAAATCTTGGCATTTGTGACTTTGCCAAGTACAGTACTTTTTTGGAAAGAAACTCTTCTGTGTAGTCCAGAGATAATATCGGTATTGTTAAAATAAATCTTTTATAGTTTTGAGGCTGAATCTTTTATTTGTGGTACTTGTCATTGGTCTACAGACAACACAGACACACACGCACACACAGAGGAGTGTCCTTTTTAATAATTCTTTTTCACTGGGTTCTTTCTTATTGCTACAATTCATTATGTCTGTCATGCTGGCAGTGTGCTGGAAATCTCACACATATTCTTTAATTTTTATGGGAATGTACTGAAAGACATTATTTTCCAGTTGAAGAAACCAAAAGTTTGAGATCTTCATGTTCATGCTGTCTTTGTCGCACTCACCATCCAGTCACCGAATACTGTTGGTTCTGCCTCCTAATCATTAAGCAAGTCCATCCCCTCCATCATTGCTAGCTCTACCCTTTTGGGAAGCCACATCTGCATACAGTTGCAATGACCTTCTGAGTGGTCTAGGCCTCTGGCCTTACCTTCCTCAAGTCACCTTCTGCCGGAGGAATATTCTCAGACCATAACTGTTTTAGTGTCACAAACTTACTTGAAATCCTCCCTCTTATTGCCTAAAAGACAAAATCCTGCAACATGCCATACAAATCCTCCATGACTGCATTCTAGATTCCATTTTTCCAGTGTTTCTTCTCATTCCCTACCTTACACACTAGTCCTCTGAGATAAAGACCTCCCCCAAGCCTTCCATTCTTTCTTTCTTTTTAAATTCTATATGCTAGTCCCTCTTCCTGATACTCTCCTCTATCTCCTCTGCCTGCCTTTCTTTTAAATATTACCTAAGATAATTTAGTCTACCTTCTGTCTCGATCTCTTTAGTCTAAGAAGGAGAGAAGCTCTGAGGCAGAATAAAGAGAAGACATCAGTCTAAATTACATACCTTCACTTTATAGGTGTAACAATGATCTGTACTGTTAAGTTCCATAATGAATTCTAGAAAATAGTGGCTCTAGAGGCTATTGGTGTCACCACCAATAGATGACTAGTTCCTCAAGGATAAAGCAATGACTGTGGGGATGCCTGGGTAGCTCAGTAGTTGAGTGTCTGCTTTCAGCTCAGGGCATGATCCTGGGGTCCTGGGGGCAAGTCCCACATCAGACTCCCTACAAGGAGGCAGCTTTTCCCTCTCCCTCTGCCTATGTATCTTCTTCTCTCTGTGTGTCACTCATGAATAAATAAATAAAATCTTAAAAGAAAAAAAACAACTAGTGGCTGTGGCAGCCATTTCTGAGTGACCTCCGATAATCCCTGCATCTTGTGCAGTGCTTGGTGTAGATCCCTCCACCACTACCTCATGATAGCAGGGTTGGTCTGTGGGACAAAGAGAAAGCAGCAGAAGTACAGTCAATGCGATATTGAGGCTTTTGCTTTACTCTCTCTCAGTCTCTGTTTCTGTCTCTCACTCTTTTGTCACCATCTCTGGGAGACAGCTGCCACATCTTGAAAATACTCATACAGCCTTAAAGAGAGTTCCATCTAGTAAAGATTTGAGGCCTCCTGCCAATGGCCATGTGAGAGAGCCATCCTGGAAGTAATTCCTGCAGCCCCAGTCAAACCTTCAGATGACAGCTGCCTGGGCAGCCAGCATCCTGACTGCAACTTTATGAGAGAGCCTGACCCAGAACCACCCAGCTAAGCAGTTCCTAGATTTCTGATGCTCAGATGTTGTATAAGTTAGTAATACTTATTGTTGTTTTAGATCACTAATTTGGGGAGTAATTTGTTTTGGTACATTGGCTAACAAATACAGCACCCCAATCTGATCAACATGCCTTTCACATTTGTAGTGAATTTCCTTCTTTTTTTTTTTTAGATTTTATTTATTTATTCATGAGACACACACACACACACACACACACACACACACACACACACAGAGGCAGAGGGAGAAGCAGGCTCCATGCAGGGAGCCTGACGTGAGACTCGATCCTGGGTCTCCAGGATCACACACTGGGCTGAAGGCAGCCCTAAATCGCTGAGCCACCCAGGCTGCCCAGATATCTAGTAAATCTCTGTCAGGGACCTATTCTGGGAAGGGATTGCGTTTGGAAAACCTTAGGAACCACTAACATAAATGTAAAGACAGCTGCTGCTTTCTGCCTGAAACTTCTGATTATAATTTAGTATCAGAAGCACAGTGATAGATACCATTTCAGGAAAAATTAAAAAGGATAAAACAGCATTTTATAAATGTAGCTGCCAGAGGCAAGGTGGAGTGAGCTCAAGTGTGCAGATTTTGGCTGCTATGGCTCTAATTTTGGCACTTACTCATCATGTGACTGGGAGCAAAGTCCTCAACCTCTGTTGCCTTTTCTGTAAATTGAGAATAAAGAATGAGAGTAGTCACTTCCGCAGAAGAGGAATCTGTGACATTGGGGGGGGGGGGGGAGAATTACACCCCACTAGAGGCAGTTCCACTCTAGAACTTGTGGGCTTATCTACTACACTGTACTGTCTTTCAGTAATAACATCATACACTTCACGTCCAAACTTAAACCAGAGCCTGCAACATGATCATCATTTAATCAATGTCAGTGTTTTATGTAACCTAGTAGCTCATTCCCTGCCCTGAAAACCATGTGGTCCTTTAGTTTCTCTTAGGATGGTTTGGCTGTCCTGCTCCAAGATTGTTCAGGAAAGGTCAAGACTAAGAAAGGCAAGGGGATGAGTAGAGACAAGGTGGTACCTTCCTCTCCACAATTTATTTGAACTTCAAAAGTTAGAGTTCTCTATCTTAGAAAGTGTCCCTGAGGCCCTACTACTTAAGAATCCTTTCTACCAAAGAATTTTTGGTTTCTTTTTTCTCCCTTTGTTACCAATTAATCCAGAAGGGGGGCCAACTGCTTTGGTTCCCAGAAGAGAAAGCCCGAAGATGAGATGAGAGAATTGATTTTGTGCAAAGCAAAACGAGACAGCAGAATCCAAGGTCATCTATATTGGACACAAACACAGGAAATAGTGATGTTTTATGCAAGTACAGTTTGGCTTGGGTGAAGTTTCTCAACACATGCAGCCGTCTGTTGATAACCAACCAAATAAAAAATGTTTCAACATAACTTCAGGAATGTTTTCAATATTTTTATCCACCAAATTTGTTTCTCACTGGTTTTATTCCTTCTGATGTATTGTCATGCTATGGTGAAAAGTTCTGGATTTGACATACCGAAAACTACATGTGCATTTTAAATGTTCACAGTCTGTTACTCATTATAGATAAACCATTGTGTCCCTTTGTCACAAAGCAACTTCTGCTTCCATGGGCCAGTTCCTGTATTGGCAGGAAGAAGGAGAGATGGAAGGACAGCTGTCTGGATCGACAAGAAGATGACTCTGGCATTTGCCAACTTGCAGAAGGGCATTCCCTTCTTGGATTTCATTATTTGAGGACATCTTATCTAGTTCTGCCACTCATGTGATTGTTGATTTAGAATTATGAAAAGATGGGAATCTGAAGGTGCTGTTTGGAGGGATTACAGCATGACCTCAATTATGGCAGCCCTTCCATTAAGAGGTTTTAGAATTACCACATGGTATGATCCCAGAAGTAAGAGAGAATTGTAAAAGTGAGCTGGTTAACTGCTGTTCCACCCACTACAGGTTCTCCGTGAAAGACTTCAACTATCACCCTAGGGGAAATATGGTTCCAGGATAGCTGGCTTCTGACATGCTGTAGAAACTGTTTACTTCTCCTTTCCTTCCTTTGTGTCTCAAAACTCACCAATTCCACAGAGACTTAAGAAAGAATGCTTAAAATGAGAGTAAATATTTTTACACATGTGGACCTTTGGGGGAAAAAAAAAGCAATAATACCCTGTTCAGCTGCTACTATACTCATAGACTCTTCTCAACAGTTTGATGCAATACAGTATTTGATTAGTTCAAAATATCCCCCTCGGGGGTGCCAGAAGGCCACTGAATAATTACAGTGTGAAAGTCAAAAATCCTTGCTTGGAAAACTCTAAAATACACTGATTTACTTAGATTTGATGGCTTTCATAATTGGAAGGAAATAAAATGTCTTTAAACAGGTTCAAACCTTTGCCACAAAGCTAGTTTAATTACCAAGTGTTTGGGCCAGCCAGGCCCCATTGGGCAGTGTAAAATCTTGTCATCAAATCTAGCCCCCATCTGATTCCCAAGGCTAAGACTGTCGACATCTACTAGGGTCAATAGGCTTCCTTGACAGTCATTAGGGAGAGCAAATAGGTATTTCAGGAGCAATTAAAATAGGAAGAATAAAAAGGATATAGAAAACCCAGGGGAAAAAATCAAAGTGGATAAGTAAGAAATTACAGCATCATTTCCTGGTAACATGCCCTAATAATAATAATATTAGGTTTCCCGCACTTAATAACAAATCTTAGCCCAGAGTAGTGTTTATTGAACGCCTGACTCTAGACTATAGAAAGTGCTTGGGTAGATGATGTATAAGGTCCAGTCTTGGGGTAACAATGCTTCTACAGAACACGTGCTGTGGAGACCAAATCAGGTGTATTGGGTTCAAGTCTGAGACCCCCGTTCGAAGGAGGATATTGACAAATAACTGTTAATCTCATGGAAGGTAGCTAGCATACTAAGGAGACTGGAAAAAAATGGAGGAAACTAGGAATACTTGCCCTGAAGAGGAGATGTAGGAGGCATGGCGGCTGTCCACAGCTGGAGGGAAGCAATCATGAACCAGAGAGGGAAGCCTAGATCCAAGTCACTCCAAATGACAGAACTGTAACAGAACGTCTACACTGCAGGCACTGAGTTCTCAGCTTCACCTAGGGATCCCTTTTCCAATAACTAGAACTGCTAACTATCAAGGCATCCAGCCTCTTTAAGGAGTGACAGACAATAGGAACCCATGAATGATGGAAAGGTGAAGGTGCTATAAAAGTGGTTCTTGGATTGAGTAAAAAAGTCAATAGATCAAAGGCTTCCCAACTATGCTCTGTAGAATTCCTCCTTCCAGGGCACTAAAAATTGAGTGTTACACATGAAACAGACCCCACCACCCTGCTGCTTCTATAGAGCAATGGCTCCCTTCTTTGTTGTTGATTCTACACTTCCATGCAACGCATCGCCTGCACAAGGATCCCATGGCCAAATAAAGCATTTTGAAGGTGAGCAGCTTTCAAGCTGAGCTCTCGCACAGGAGCTGAATCCAAGAAGGGCTGCTTGCTTCAGCAGAGCCACTTAATGCTATCGTGTCATGTAACGGGTCTCTGAATAAATTCCACTTGTATAAACTTTACACAGCTAAAATGTTTAAGCCACTGCCCTGGTTCACTTCCACAGTCTGTTTTAACTATTAGACTTCTAGGATTTTGTGTCACACGACTGTCTCTAATCTCATCATTTTTAAACTAACCCTAGGACTTTAAAAAAAAAAAAAAAATATATATATATATATATATATATGTATATATAATTTACTATTTCTGAGATTGAAGGAGACTCTTTGGGGGTAAACTGACATTTCAGGAAATTACAGAACTGAGTCTAGGCCCACAAGCTGGAATCTGGTATAGGTCACAGTGTAAATCTTGGGAAGATGCTGGGACAGTAGTAAAAGCAAAACAAGACTACTCATTTGTGTAGTGGCTTTTAGAATTTACAGATCTTAACTTACATTATATCTGATCCCCAGAACAACTCTGTGAAGAAGGCAGGACAGATAAAATTAACCCATTGTTAAATGTCTAAACTGAGGTATAGTAATATTATTAATGTTGTAAAATTTCACATAAGTAGTAATTTATGAATATGTTCCTTAAAACTAGGTTTTTGGACCCTTGGTGTGAGGAATTTTCTGTAACCATATAACCTTAATTTGTCTATCTTATAGCCACAGCTGAAAACTCTAGAGTTTTTTTTTCTTATATTTCAGTTCAAACTACAGCTTAACTCTTGCATAAAAAAACAATATCCTAACAGCACATTATCACTTCTGAAGGTCAGATATTATTAGACTTTTTTTTTTTTTTCGCAATCTAGATCTTCACAAGAATGCATCACAATTTTAAAGAGATCTGGTATTCTAGTGGACTTCTGCTATCAGAATTTCAGCTTTTGGCCTTGAAGTCAAGTTCTGTTTTTAATTCCTAACAACATTCCATTAGCCTCGATGGTGTCACTAAAACAAAGCAAAGCAAAAACGTTGCAGAGCTTTTAAAAGAAGGCCAGAAGCATTGTGTAAAGTGAAACTGCCATTAACACCTTCCGAATATTTGAAATCTACCTTTCTAAATGGGTCAGAGAACAGCGGGTCCTTATTTGTAAGCCCAGTATATTGTGCAGGGCACACCCTTGGCAAAATTTGAGCCAAATAGCCAATGACCACTTGTCATCATGGAGTAATTCTTTAAAGTGGGCAAGGATCTGTGCCAATCTGTTGTGAGAAAGATACTTTATCAAAGAAGAGCACACTTCAAACTAATCTATTTTTGGATGTCTTGGCTGTGACACTTTTTTAATAATATCAGAGGAGTTTAAAGGAAATATTGCACGGTGATCAAATAGATGTCCACACACTGTATGATATGAGAGGCGATTGTTGACCCTTTCATTTCCAATTCCATGATAAATCAATTCCCAAAGAAATATTACAATGAGGGAAAAATAAAATCATCATCATTAACATCATAAAACTTGCCTCAGTGTTGTAAGTTAGGGAAGAGTGCCTCCCAAGTGATGGAAAATTCCAAGAATTTCTACTAGATGTCTTACAGATGGAATTGGGTTTTAAAAGGACACTGAGGACTGATATGAAACATCTCCCCTGAAAGCCAAGAAAACAATGTGGCTTCTAAAGAAGACAACAGAGGAGATCATGGAACATTTCTAAGTTTACAGGCCACAGACTAGTATTGGGATCAGGTACTGACACATATATTTAGAAATATACAGTATACGTAGCTAATAGTAGTAATAATAATTGAAGAGTTTTACTTGCATTTCTAGATATTGGTCTGTGGTCATTCTTCTATTGATAACCAGTGGATTCCTTAAGTACTCAAATTCACGTGCTTCCCTAGGACATAAGAGTGGTTTTTTGGCCCCTCTGTATTATTTCTATTCTGTATCATATAGTCTTTTTTTTTTTTTTTCCCTCAAGAGATCTCTGTTGCTTTCCTTTTTAAGTGGTCAACTTCTCCCTGATTTTTGCTCTGTTCCTTAGCATTGTTTTTCTCAGCCTGGTCCTCCACATCAGTGGTGATATTTTGCAATTCCATGGATACTCAAAGGGCTTCCAGATAGATTCATTTTATCAGATATCAAACCTCCCAGAACACTTGCTTCCCAAATCTGGCTGGCCCTTTTCTAAGTAATGCTTCCCATCATGACAAGGAAAGTTAGTGGTTTCCTTCCTTCCTTCCTTCCTTCCTTCCTTCCTTCCTTCCTTCCTTCCCTCCTTCCTTCCTTCTTTCCTTATCCCTTGTCAGAGAAATGCTGCCAAACTCTCCTGTTCCATTCAGTGGGTGAATTTTGGGTTCTGATACTGTTATCATCAGATCCTACAGATTAAAAATGTGTGTGTGTGTGTGTGTGTGTGTGTGTGTGTGTGTATGTGTTTTACGTCAGTTTCTTCTCTCCATCCAGTGAGACAGGTTGGGAGCAGCAATACCCCAATAGTAACGAAGATACCCTGCACTCAGATCTTGGCTTCCAAATAACATTATTTTAGTAAAAAGGACTCCTTAAAGAAATGACTGATTCAGGTCTAGGGCTAGAAAAATACAAGGTAAATCTGGAACATCTTACTGTTCCAGAAATTATGGACACAAAAGACATTTGTGTAGCAAGAGTGGCTCTTAATAAAAAGATCTGAAGTTGAACTGAAAAATAAATGTGCTTAAGTAGACAAGAAATTCTTTTAAAAGAAGCAAAATTTAGTGTTTCAGAGTGGATACCATTTGCTCTATGAAATATAATAAAACATAATATAGTGCTGCAGTTATAATTCTGTGGTATTGTTTCTAGAAGCAACGAAAGAGAATTGAAAACTTAGAACTTTAACTTCCTCTTTACAGATCTGTGGCTTTCAATCCATCTAGCTCTAGATCTAAATAGACAGATAATAGAGAATTCTTGAAATTTTGTTCATAGGACCTCTTGAGGACCTCAAAAAGTTTTGTTTAAGTGTGTTACATATATTATTATTTAATGTATTGGAAATTAAAGTTGAAAATCTAAAATATTTGGTTATTAGCTTTAAAATAATAAAAATTAAGCCCATTACATGACAACAAATACTCTATGAAAAATATGTATATTTTACAAAAATTAATGACAAAAATGAACTGTTTAATGGAGTCTGGGTAGCTCAGTCAGTTAAGCCTCTGCCTTTGACTCAGGTCATGATCCCAGGGTCCTGGCATCAGGAGCCACATTGGGCTCCCTGCTCAGTGGGGAGCCTGTTTCTCCCTCATCCTCTGTCCCTCCTCTTCTGCTTGTGCTCTCTCTCTCTCTCTCTCTCAAATAAATAAATAAAACCTTTAAAAAATACATCTCTTTAAAAGAAGACAAGGAAGCCAGATGACTCCTCATATTTGTTTCCTACATTTCATCTTTTACATCTTTTTACACGTCTTTTATATTATCAAGTAACTTATGATAGAACAAAGCAAACAGGGAAAAAGATGTCTTAATAAGATTAGGAAAATAGTTTTCATGTCTTTAGACTACACTTTGAGGATCACTGATGTATAGTATGGGAAATAAAATGTAGCATACTGATGTGTATTTTTTGCATATTATATATTGTGTATATCAACTGGAGATTATACTAAATATAGTCAACATTTTGTATTAATCCTAGATATTTAATTTTGTAAAATATTTAATGACTTAAGCAAATTAGAACCTTTTTACTTATCAATTCTTTCACCAAACATAGGATTTACATTTTATTTAGAAAATGATGAAAATGATGAAAGAAGGAGGTTGGGAGTCATCACTCCATCTTAAAAAGCTGAACAAACTGAAAAATCAACAACTTTTCTTAGATCCACCAGAGAAGTGAGGTCATAGGACAAACATAACTTTCAAATTGGAGAGACACAAAGGTGAATAATATAAGCAAAATATACCAGAGCAGGAACCCATGAACAAACCTTCAGTGGAACCAGTGTTAGAGTAAGAAAAGCTAAGTGTAATTGATGAATTGCTAGAGGTTCAGTGTGGCCATATCAAGGAGATAAAAAAAAAATTCTGAGGGATCTCAGTCAAGTTAATGAGTTTTGCTTCTATGAAATCAACCAGATTCTCACAGTGACTATCAGGGAAAAATCTTATGTTTATGGTAGGAAGAGAAGAAAAAGAACCATTTTGATATGTGCCAGAACATTCTATTCTATTAATGAACCCTACCCTCAAGAAAAACTAAAAATCCAAGCCTAAACTCTTGGAAATTTATCAGACCATAACTGACCCAGGGGAAGGGAGATTCTAACCTTCCACATGCAGAAGGGAAATACACAACCCCAACTCTCTCTTCCCATCCTGTCACATCTCAGAAGAGAAGGAGACTGAGAGGCATTTCCTGGGAAACAGTCTCACTAAAAGACTAAGACCTAATCATAGGACTGTAGGACACTTCCCTTCTCTCACTACTTTCCATTTTATTACTTAAGACCTGTTTATTGTATTTCCTTTCACCTAGAACATCATGTCTAGGTATCAAGAAAAAAAATTCAAGGCATACTAAAAAACAAAATCCAGTTTGAAGAGACAAAGCAAGTATCAGAACTAGACTTGGACATGGCAGGGTTGTTGGAATTATCAACCTGGCAATTTAAAACAACTGTGATTAGTATATGCTAAGGGCTCTAATTGATAAAGTAGACAGCATGCAAGTACAGATGGCCAATGTAAGCAGAGAAATGGAAATTCTAAAAAGGAGTGAAAAAGAAATTCTAGAGATGAAAAACACTGTAATAGAAATGAAGAATGCCTTTTGCTGGGCTCATTAGTAGAGTTGATATGGCTGAGGAAAGAATCTGTGAGCTTGAGGATATGTCAATGGAAACTTTCAAAATGGAAATGCAAAGAGATAAAAGACTGAAAAAAACAGACAGAATATCTAAGAACTGTGGACAGCTATAAAAAATAGCATAGGCATAATTAGAATACTAGAAAGAGAAGAAAGAAAGGAACAGAAGCAATAGTTGAAGCAACAATGACTGAGAATGTCTTCAAATTAATGTCAAACACCAAACCACAGATCTATGAAGCTCAGAGAACAGCAAACAGGAGAAAGACCAAAAACAAACAGAAACCTACATCTAGGTTATCATGTTAAAGCTGCAAAAAAATCAAAGATGAAGAAAAATTTTGCAAGGAGCCAGAAGGAAAAACATTTACTTATAAAGAAGCAATGATAAGCATTATGTTCAACTTCTCCGATCATGAAAGCAAGAGAATGGAGTAAAATAATTGAAGTCTTGCCAGGGGAAGGGGGAATGAAAAACACCAACCTAGAATTCTGTACCCTGAGAAATCATCCACCGAAAGTGAAGGAGAAAAGCTTTCCAAACAAAGAAACAAACAAAATTTGAGGCAATTTAGTTCCAGTAGAGCTGCATTGCAAGAAAAGTTGAAAGAAAATCTTTAGAGAAAAAACTTATATAGGTCAGAAACTAGTATCTACATAAAGGAAGAGCAATGAGTTAGAATTAAATGAAGGTAAAATAAACACTTATTTTAAATTGATCTTTAACAGATAACAGTTTGTTTAAAATAATAATGACAATAAAGTATTTGATATATATGTATATATATTTATAGAATGTTTATGTATAAGGGAAATGAATAAAAGCAACAGTATAAGGATAAATTAAGATTACTTTGTTCTTACAAGTTATTTGCACTATCTGTGAAGTGACACAGTGTTATTTGTAAGTAGACTTATAGTTGTAAATTTATCTTTCAAATTGTAGGGCAACCACTTTAAAAAGTGAGAAAAAGTATAACTGTTATACTAAGAAAGGAGAGAAAAGGAAACTTTATAAAATGAGCAATTAAAACCAAAAAATAGAAAAAAATGGAAGATAAAAATAGAAACAAAGAATAATGCCAACAATCAGAAAACAGTAAAAATATAGTAAATATTAATCTATCTATATCAATAAACCCTTTAAAAATCAATGGCCTAGGGGCACTTGGTAGCTCAGTTGGTTAAGCCTTGAGTTTTGGCTTAGGTCATGATCTCGTGGATCTTGAAATCAAGTCCCATGTGAGGCTCCATGTTTTGTGAGGAGTCTGCTTTAAGACTCTCCCTCTGCCTCCCTCCAATACATGTGCATGCAAACTTTCTCTCAAATAAATAAATAAATAAATAAGTCTTTAAAAAAATCAATGACCTAAATGCATCTATTAAAATTAAGAGACTGTCAAGTTGGATCAGAAAAATAAGATCTAACCATATGTTGTCTACAAGAGCACACTTTGAATATAAAGCCATATATATAGAGTGAAAGTAAAAGAATAAAGGAAGATATACTATGCTAACTTTAATCAAAAGAAGGCAGAAGTAACTTTCAGAGAGAGAAAAGTTTGGGGCAAGGAAAGTTATCAAAGATAAAGAAGAGTCCTACATAATAATGAAGGGGTCAATTCTCCAAGAAGACTGAGTAATTTGTAATGTGAATGCACCAACAACAAAGCATTGAAACATATGAAACCAAAACTTAAAACTGCAAGGAAAAATGGATCAATCCAAAATTATGTTGGAGACTGTAACACCTCTCTACCAAAAATGGACTAAGCAAGACGGCAGAAAATCAGTAAAGACATAGCTGAACTTGACAGCACCAGTAATCAACTGGATATAATTCTCTTCTATTGACTACTTAATCCAAAACAGCAGAATACACATTCTTCGCAAGCTCACATTTGACATTCATCAAGATAGATTTTAGTGTGCACCATAAGACACACCTTGATACATTTAAATTTAAAAGAATAGAAATCATATAATGTCCTCAGTCAGACCACAAAGAATTAAACTAGAAATCAATAGAGGATAACTGGAAAATCCTTCAATACTTGGAGATTAAACAAAAAGACCTTCTAAAAAACACAGGGGTTAAAGAAGAAGTCTCAAGAGAAATTTAAAGATATCTTGATCTAAATGAAAATTGAAATAGAACTTTTCAAATTTGAGGAATGCACTCAAAGCTGCAATGACTAGAGGAAAATTAATAGCATAGAATGTATGCATTAGAAAAGAAGAATCTAAAATTAGTCATCTCAATTTTCACCTTAGGAAACTAGAAAAAGAAAAATAAATTAAATATCAAATAATAAGAAGAAAAGAAATAATAAAAATTGACCAGAAATCAATGAAATTGTAAACAGGAAATAAATAGAAAAAAATCAATGAAACTCAATGCTGGTTCTATAAAAAAGATCAATGAAATCAATTATCTTCTAGCCAGGTTAACTAAGAAAAAAAGAGAGAAAATACAAATTACTATTATCAGAAATGAAAGAGGGGACATCACTACAGATTCCATGGATGTTAGAAGCATATAAAAGAATATCATGGACAATTCTGTGCCCACAAATTTAATAACCTAGACAAAATGGATAAATTGTTTGAAAGATACAAGCTGCCAAAACTTACACAAGAAGAAAGAGACAATCTGAATTGGCCTGTATATATTAAAGACATGGAGTCAATAATCAATAAGCTTTCAAAACAGAAAGCACTGGGTCTAGATAGGTTAATTGATGAATTCTATTGAATATTTAAGAGAGAAATTGTACCAGTTCTCTGGAAACTCTTCCAGAAGGTAGAAGTACAGCCAACACTTGCTAACTCATTTTATGAGAGTAATTCTATTCTCATTACCCTAATACTAAAACTACACAAAGACACTGCAAAAATTAATCCTACAAACAAATTTCTGTCATAGACATAGATGTAAAATTCTTCAACAAAATATCACAAAATAAAATTCAACAATGTATAAAAATAATTATACTCCATGATAAAGTGAGATTTATTCCTGGTATGCAAGGCTGGCTCAACATTCAAAAATCAGTTAGTGTAATCCATCACATCAACAAGCTAAAGAGAAAAATCACATGATCATATTAATAGATGCAATAAAAGCATTTGACAAAATTCAACACTCATTTATAATATCTCTCAACAAACTAGGAATAAAAGACACCTTACTCAACTTGATAAAGAACATCTACAAAATACCTAGAGCTAACATCATATATAAAGATGAGAAAATTCAGGCTTTCTCATTAAGATTAGGAACAAGGCAAGAATGTCCTCTCTCACCACTACCTTACCATATTGTACTGGTAGTTCTAGCTAATGCAACAAGATAAGAAAAGAAATAAAAGATATATAGATTGGGAAGTAAGAAATAAAACTGTCTATGTTTCTAGATGATATGATGAGGTATGTAGAAAATACAAAAGACTGGCAAAAAGAAATCCTACTATTGTAAGTGATTATAGAATGGTTGCAGTATATAGGTTAATATAAGAAAATATTCATTTCCTACATACCAGCAGGAAACAAGTAGAATTTGGAATTAATAGCATGGTGCCATTTAAACAGCATCTCTACTCCCTAAATGAAATACTTAGGTTTAAATATAATAAAATACATGCAAGGGCTATGAGGAAATCTCAAAACCGTCGTGATAGAAGTCAAAGAACTAAATAAATGGAAAGATATTACATGTTCATAGATAGGAAGAATCAAAATTGTCAAGAAATCAAGATATCAGTTCTTCCCAAATTGACCTATAGATTCAACATAATCCTATTCAAAATCCCAGCAATTTATTCTGTCGATACTGACAAATGATTTTTCATTTTACTTTTTGTCCCTTGCATTTTCTTGTATGCAAAGTCTTTCATCACTTTTTTATATCTTGCCCATGCTGAACCCTCTGGTCTACATCCTAAGACACGTGGAAGCAAGGAAGGCCATAAAGAATGTGGACCAAGAGGTTGTTTGGTAGAAATAGGGGAGACAGATGGGATTTGTACAGCCTCAATTTTGCCAATTTCCAAAAGGGTTGCTGGGAATAACTCAATCATCATCCCTTAAATCCTATCACACAAAGAAACAATTTAAAATAGCATAAAGAGCCTTGGGTTTAAAGTCTAAAGGCCTAGTTTTGTGGCCTACTCTACCAATTACTGGTAGGTTAAATTTTTACAAAGAGGTTTTCCCTTGTGAATACCTCGAGTAGATTAAATGTTTACACAGAGAAATTTGACACCCAAACACAATCTGTTTCATGGTTGTAAGTGCTGTTTCCTGTGTCTGAGCAAAAGCCTCTAAGTGCTATGGTATGTTAGGCATATATATTCTAATAGAGGATACTAAAGACATCAATGACAAAAAGACGGTGTACAATTGGTAAGAGAGAAATAGGTCAATGGAAGAGAATAGAGAACCTAGATATAGACTCCCATGAATATAATTAACTGATTTTTGATAAAAGGAATAAAGGCATTATAAACATTCTCTTTTCACAAATGGTGCTTGAACAACTGGACAACCACATGCAAAAAGAAGAGAACTTACATACAGAACTCAGACCCTTCACAAAAATTAACTCAAACTGTATCATAGAGCTCAGTGCAGAATGTAAAATTATAAAACTTTTAGAAGATAGTATAGGAAAAAATCTCGATGTTCTTGACTTTTTAGATATAGCACCAAAGGCACAATCCATGAGACAAATAATTAATTGATCAGCTGGATGTCATTAAAATTAAAAAAAAAAAAAAACTTCTGCAAAGGGCACTATCAAAAGAATGAGAAGACAAGTCATGTACTGAGAGGAAAGACATATCTGATGAAGAGCTGCTACCAAAATATAAGAAGAGCTCTTAAAATTTAGCAGTAAGAAAATAAATGGCGTGATCAAAAAATGAGCCAAAGGCCTGAAGGGACACCTCAACAAAGATATATAGATGTCAAATTAGCACATGAAAAGATGTTTAACATCTTACATCATTAGGGAATTGCGAATTAAAACAAGATAACCATTGCACACCTATCAAAATGGCAAAAATCCAAAACACTGACAATACCAAATGCTGGTGAGGGTGTGAAGCAACAGGAACTTTTGTTCATTGCTGGTGGGAATGAGAAATGTTACAGCCCATTTGGAAGACACTGGCAGTTTCTTACAAAATGAAACATACTCTTATCGTACAATCCAGCAATCATGCTCTTTGATATTTACCCAGAAGAATTGAAAACTGATGTCTACACGAAATCAGCACCTGGATGTTTAAGGAACTGTATTAATAATTCCAAAACTTAAAAGCAACCAAGAGGTATCAGAGGGTGAATGGTTAAGGATAGGTATATTGAAGCAATAAAATATTATTCCACAATAAAACTAATGAGCTATCAAGTAATGAAAATGCATAAGAAACCTTAAATGCATATTATTACATAAAAGAAGCCAATCTGAAAAAGCTGTATACAAAGTATATGACATTCTGGAAAAGTCAAAATATGGAGACAAAAAAATCGGATTTCTGGGGAGGAGTGGGGATGATAGGCAGAGCAAACAAAATTTTTCGGGCAGTGGAACTACTCTATATGATACTATAATGGTCGATACATGTCATTATACATTTGTCCAAACCCACGAACTATACAACACCAAGACTGAGCCCCGATGTAAACTATGGACTTTGGGTCCTGCAGGTTCATTGATTGTAACACATGCACCATTCCAGTGGGGGATTTTCATGGTGAAGGCTGTGTCTATGTGGGGGCAAGGTGTATGTGGGAAATCTCTGCCCCTGTCACTCAATTTTTCTGTGAACTTAAAATAGTTGTAAAAAATAAAATCTATCTAAAAATGGTAAAAAAAAACCACTTATATACGAATTTTTTGCTTACTCAGAAGACTCCTGAAAATAGATAAGAGAATGACAAACTTTTTTTGAGGAGAAACTAGCAACCACTTGATATGTCTATAATTTTGTTTCAGCTTCTTTGTTTTTACCTGGATATTTGAAATATCTCTGGCTCAGTACTAAAAGATCTTTGTCCAATAAGCTTTTGAATTTTTTTTCAAATATTTTTTTATTTTAAAAATAAGCTAAGCTCGGAATGGAGTCACCTTAGGATCAGCACACTCTGTCCACATTTGCTGATGCCCCATCATGGCCACAAAAGCTGTGTTGCTTAGTTTATCAGATGACATCATCACCACACAACTTATTCTGTAAGTGTTAAAGTAGAATAATTTTTAAATCTATAATTATTAAACAATCACTTTAGAATGGTTTGGTTTTTTGAATGTTTCTAGGGTTTAGGGCTCAGATGTATTCTCTCCCAAATTATGTATTTTTTATGCCAATGATGGTATTTAAAATCAAGCAAGAGAGAACATGTTTCCGTAAGCGATGTCCAGGGTATTAGTTTTTAATTGCTGCATAACTAATCACCACAAACTTAGCAGCTTAAAGCAAGGCACATTTATTATCCCTCAGTTTCCATGGATCAGGAGTCTAGGCACTGGTTAGTTAGCTCAGTGAAATGTCAACGTCTCACAAAGTTGTCATCAAGGTTTTCATTGGGTTGTGTTCTCCTCTGGAGGCTTCACTAGGGAAGAATTATCTTCCGTGGTTACTCAAATTGTTGGCAGGATTCATTTCTTTGTAGCCGTGAAACTGAGGGATCAGCTCCTTGATGGCTGTCCCCTGGAGGCCACTCCACCTTCTAGAGGCTCCCTGCAATTTCCTGCCATGTGGACTTTCTTAGGATGGCTGCTTACTTTATGAAGCCAGCAAGATCTCTAGAGTGAGCTGGCTAGTAAGACAGGACCATATATAATGTAAGGTAATCATGGGAGTGACATTCCATCACCTTTGCCATGTTCTGTGGTTATAAGCAAGTCACAGGTCCAGCTGTGGACAGGAGGACACAAAAACATGAAACCAGCAGGTGGGGACAATGGGGACTACTTTTGAGTCTGTCCATCAGATCGAGTTCACTTCAGGAGTTAATGTTGGATAGCCAGTGCCTAACTAAGTGCCAAACACTTCAGTAAGTTTTTGCTGACCTTAGCAATTGATTTCAAAATATATCCTTAATACACCATTCACCAAAACAAACAAATGTCTTAAAAAGTTAAACATAAAAATCATTAAAGAACTGCTAAATATATAATAAGATATTTATGTAATTGTGAGTTTGGGAAGACCATTAAAACTGAACAGCACAATTAGGACATGTAATGAAGACGGATGGATTCAAATAAACATTGTAAATATCTCTAAATGGCACAGACAACCCATGTGACAAAGTGTTACTATTTTATAAAGGACAGCTAGAAATCAATGAGAAGTAAACACATGAATGAAAAATGCAAGCCATATATAAATAGATCACAAAAGAAGAAATATAAGTGCCTAATAAACAGGACTCACCTTCAAATTCACTAGTCAAGGAAATGCAAATTAAATCAAGGAAATACACTTTTTTGACTTTATGATGAACAAAGATGAAAAAGATCAGTAATATTTCATTTTGGCTAGAGAGTGTTTCTTATCTCAAAGAAGAGGTCATTGTTATTGTCCTATCTAGGGGTAATTTCATCATTTAGCAAATAGAGTTATCAGCTCTGTGCCAGGCCATCTCTTAGGACACAATTTATCAATGTATACACATCAATAAAATTTATAGCATGCAAATATTTCTACCCCAAAATTCCACTTCTAGGAACTTCTCTTAAGGCATGAGTCAGAACTAATCATGAAACTTGTTCATCTAAGTTTGATTTTTGGTAGCTAAACCAAACCTAGACTCTGTTTTAGAAACCATCTAAGGAATGACTGGTTAAATATATCAGAGTAGAGCTATACATTGAAATTTCATGTTCTAAGAAGTGATGTAGTAGCAATATGTTTACTGGAAATACGTTTGTGATAAATTAACTGAAAAACTTGGGGCACAAAAAAAATACAATATCATATTTGTCTATCTATAGACAAAGACACCATAATGTTGAAAGTGATTTCTTGATGGCCAGATTCCTGGTGATTCTTTTCCCCAACGTTATATTTTTTCTGTATTTTCTAAATTTTCTCAGAGTACATTTTAGCTATAAATTTTTTAAAAATTAATATGTTTAAAACAAACCAAACATGTAACATGAGTAATTGTGTTTCTGTTTTTCAAGTAGATTGATAAATCTGCACCTCCTTGCTTACTTCTGGATTTAGTTATGTGGTTGGTTAACACCATATTGGTAAATCTTCCAAAGTAGATTATGTTAAGATTTAATTATCCCAAGTGATAAAAGCAGGCTAATTATAAGAGCTGCCTAAATTAAAATTAGATAGCATTTATGTGTTTAACTGATCAAATTTATTTGGGGCATATGTCTCCTATGATGAGATTTAAATGTAAGTTTCCTACATCAGCAATTTACTGATTAACCAATTAGAAGTTTTTAAAAACCACTATCTATAGCAAATAAGAGGAGTGATTGGCAATGCTGATTAATGTATGGCTTATCTTTAGAAATAATCAGTCTTTATTCCAACATATCCTTCCTGGCAATATTGTGGAGAATTTCTGAAGAGCAAATCTGAAGTTACAGCACCATTATGCAGTCTTTGGTGCTATGCTGATGCCTAACTTTTATTGCATTGTCAGACAATAACAGCTATGCCGTCTGAGAACATTTTGAACTTGCTCTTTTAGACTTTAGAGAGCTTTCTGTGCTGCAGACACCATTTATAGGGTTTTTTCTTGTGTAAGTCTTGGTTTAGTTAATTTTCAAACCACAAGGAAGAAGGAATTTTTAGTAATAATGCAATATAAATGGCATGACTTATGTTCTTTATTTCAATACGGTAGGAACTAGGCGTGGGTCAGGCCAGCCCCGTCCTTGGATCCCTCAAATATCTTGAACTGCAGCTCATATGTGTTGGGTTTGGCACAACCTGCAACACCCTGGGCCAGGCACTGTTTCCTCTTTGATTTTTAAGCCCCTGTGTATTTCAAGGGAAACTTAATCCATATGTTTCTGATTCATTTACACTTAACTCATCAAAATGTTGTCTTGAAGGAGCTATTTGATATCCAACAAATCTTTGGAGCCCTTTTCTAGAGGACTTTGAAAATCTTTATTTTGATCCCCATAGAACAGAAAGTTAGAGTTACTCTTTTAGTGTGTGCGTGAGCATGTGTGTGTTTCAACAAGCAAATTCAGTCACCCCAAGGCACGAGTTCAATCTAAAACTAACAAATAAGATGTCAGCCTGGAATTTTAACATGCTCTAATGTCCTATCTACTAATTAGAGCCTCTTGAGGGGGGAGGGAGAGAGTCTCACTCTGATCTAAACTAGTCCCAAGTCCATGGAAATGTTCACCATCTGTTAGCAATATAGGACCTAGATGTGGCTGACAGTCATTGCCCTGTTCTTGGTTTCCAATCCACACTGAACTATTTAGAATTATTTTATTGTTATCATGGGTTCTTTTTTAAACCTCTGATGTCTTGGGTTAAAATTGTATGCCCTAACCTTAGAGAAAGAAGAAGGAAGAAATGACACTGCCAGAGTCTGATAGTTATCTTGCCAATATCCTGGGTTAAGACTGCTTAACTAGCTTAATTTATACCCTCAGAATCGACCAGATTGTTGGTTTTAAATTCTCTTTCACTAAACCCTTTCACTGTTCATGGAAGTGGTTCATTTTCCTTTCTCCAAAAATATGACAAGCTGAGATGGTATTTTCTGCCATTCAAATCAGTGAAAGAGAAGCTGATGTCAGAAAGGAAAAAGCACTTATGTTACTATCTCCTAAGTGACAAGCACTTTATATATTTATTCATTTAATATTCAATAAGACTTTATTAGGGACCCATTAAATCCCAGTATGGGAGGCACTGTGATAGGCTAGAACAAAGAGATGAAAGTCCTCAGCATGCCAGGGTCTAGTGAGATGGACCGAGATGCTGCTAACTGCATGGGAAGGGTAGTATCCCCTGATAATAACAGCTGCCAGTTATTGGATACTAACCATGTGTGAGACACTGTAGCAAGTTCTTTATAAGCATAATCTCACTGAATCCTCACAAGAACACTGTTGCTTGCCCTTTTGTAAAGATTGAAAAGCTGGCCACACTGGCCTTTGGGGACAGGCAATGTGAGGCCAGAGCTAGCAGTCTTATCCTTCATAATCTGTGACTGTCATTCTCGTCTCTTATTGGGTTGACTGTATTTGACCAGTTACAATATGTGCATTTTTACTCATGATGCTCATATTTTCTCATTGTCTTTAAAATGGTCTGAGTTGAGGGGTGCTGGGGTGGCACTGTTGGTTAAGGGTCAGACTCTTGGTTTCAGCTCAGATCATGATCTCATGATCAGTGTGGAGTCTGCTCAAGATTCTATCTCCCTCCTCCTCCCCCTTCTGTTCCCCCCTCTCTCTAAAATAAAATAAAGAAATAAAAAACCTTAAAAATAAAATTATCCATGAGTTGAATATGTCACTCTCCAGTAGATTAAAAAGGCTGAGATTCAAAGGTTAAGAATCTTGTTCAAGGCCACATAGCGGGTGAATAGCAGAGCTAAGATTTTAACCCTCATCTGTCTGGCCATAAAGCTGGAAAACTTTTCCCAAGACGTCATGTTGTCTTGCATTCTGTGCTCAAATCACCGTCCAATGTGTTAATTTTGCTATTGAAAGGCATGAATTCACATCAGAATGGGTTAGTAAACATAGCCTCTCTTTGGCTAGCCTGTTTCACAATTCACAAAATAAAAGATGAACTGTTGCAAACATGTTCATCTTTTGTTTTCACTGAACTCATTTGCCAAGACCTCAAGATGGACTCGCATAAACCTTTTAAGGGCCCATTCTTACTGTGGGTGTTAGTCATATGTCTGGTGTCCCTGGTCATCTGTGTTTGGATTGGGAGGTGTCTTTTTCGGTTCATTTCACTTTGCATTCCTATCACCTGAACACAGAAATTTCCAGAGTCCCTTGAAAAATGCACCATTGGTAAAAGTTGAGACCTCATGGAGGTTATTAAATAGCACAGCCAAATTCTGCTTTTTTCCGGATGGGGTATGTAAAGGGAAGTCTATAGGGGGGAAATGGTAACCCGAGGTACCTGAGCAAGGGTGATGACAAGCTCTGGGGAAGAGCCCAGCATTTCATCCCATCCAATCTTGAGTAATACTGGAGTGCCTTGACATATTCCTGGCAAAGCTCAGGGAGCCTTCTCCCCTACCTTGACATGCTTATGTGCAAATAAATGCAAGCATTGCCCAAGTATAATAATCACAGAGAGTTCTGTGTAATGAGGAAAATTGCCTGTAAATATCTGACAGCTGATTTAGGCTCCATTTGAAGTGGTATGAAAATCAACATGTTCCATGAACTTAGCCTTGCGTCAGAGTCTCCTAGAGCAAAAACTATTCCCAAGTTAGAAGCAAGGCACTTTGGGAAGCTCTGTTAACCACTTCAGGGCCCAGAGATGAAGGGAAAAGTTAGCTAGAGACATGGCATTCTAGTGGCTACGCCGAAGGACCCTCTCAGGATAGCACTTCTTCATTTCCCCTTTTAATCTGGGCCGCGAACAGCAACCGAGAAAAATGGAGCCTTCTCCGTAAAACATCCAACTGTGGGACAAGCCAAATGCAGCCAGTTCCTCTCCCTCCACAGACACTCCTGGCCTCCTAGCTCTGGTCTGGGAGCAATAAGGAATGTTCTTTAAATAGCAATAATTAGATATCAGTGCTGCACATCTTCACTTTCTTGTCTCCTTTGAGTCTCCGACACTCAACTTTTTCCACAAAGGTTTCAGAAGACTAGAGGAAATTGCTCCTTTTCTTGCCCTATCCCCTCTCCCTGCCATCTTGTAGACACTTAATCCTCCCCGCCTTCTTTCTTGTCTTTTTGAAACGGGTGATGCAACCTAATCCTCCATCTGTGTGCTCTTCACTCTAAAGCTGAAAGCTTCTTGGGAACAATGCTTAAACCATTCATTCTTCACCTCCTTCCTTTGAAAAACAATAGTAGAAATCAGTGGTGTCAACGCTCCCATTCTCTGGAACTGTTCTTGCTCTTACCCTATCTCCCCCCACCCCTTTAAAAGCTATGCTTTTTGAAACGGGCAGAGTATGAAATGCATTCCCTGCTCCCTTGCTCTCCCCCCTCTACTCAGTTGACTCGGCATGGCCAACATCTCTGTGAATTGTCCTCTTGCTGAGTCCAAGGAAAGGTTTTCATCTAGCCTGGGTTGCCACCCTTGTGGCACATCACTCTTGCAGCCATTCCTGGAGGTCTTATTCTGTGACTTCTGTTACATATGGTCTCACAGTGACTCCCTCATCCTTCTAACCACCCTTTCCAAGCCCCCTCTGTGGATCTGAATCCCCTTCTTAAGGGGCCTCAATCATTGATGCACTTCAGAATCACCTGGGTGCTTGTAAAACATGCAGATTCCTGCTATCTTCCTCGGTCTCTTACTGGATATAAATGGATGTAAGCATTATATATACAATCAGATGTATATTTGGAAAGAATAAATACACCCACACAACTTTGGAGGTTTGCCCAGGACCATGCTTTTTAAACAAGCACTCTAGTTGATTGTGATGCTAGAGACCTAAGGGCCACACTTAGACAAACTGTTTGAAAATGGATGGCCTCAAATTTCATCTTTGGTTCACAATCCTCCCGGGAGTAACCCCTTCATGCTCATGTATGACTCCTACTCTTACCTACATATGGTGTCTCCCCAAACTTCATTTTCAACTTAGACATTTCTCTTTCTCTGTATTGTATTTCTCTCTCTCTCTCTCTATCTCTCTCTCTCTCTCTCCCTTTTTCTTTTTTTTCTTTCTTCAGGTAGTAACTTTGTGTGTGTGTGTGTATCTGTTTTACTGAAGCATATTTGGCACACAATGTTCTATTAGTTTCAGGTGTCTCTCTGTCTCTCTTCTTTCTAGACTTACAGGTTCACTTTCCTACTTGGTATCTCTAAAAAGATGTTACACAAGATACTAAAAACACAAAGTAACCAAAACTGACCTCATTGCCTATCAACCTAAATAACCAAAACAAGCAAAATGAAAGCCCACACAAGCAAAAGCCCAGCTATGTTCCTGACTTTTATTAATGTCATAATCATCAGTCAGGAATGACCTTCATCCTATTACCTTATAACCTAAGCCTGGAGCCTTTCGTTCCCACAGCCAATGGATCTCAAGACTCCTGATTCTATTTCTGTGACAACTCCGAATCACCCTTCTTTGCTAGCAGTCATACCTCCTTACCAGGTGGTTGTGTTTACAACAATTTCCCAATTGTTCTCCCTGTCTTTGCTTTCACCCTTCTGTCCATCCTTTACCCTCAAAGTGACCTTTCAAAATGGAAATCTAGTCACACAATTCCCTTACTAAAACAGTCTCCTGCAGAATGATGTTGGGATTCCTTTGGCTCCTGGGGCCCCTTCTGATGCAACCTTGTCCTAGTTTGCCATTCTTCCAACCTCATCCCACACTCTAAACTTTCCAGCTCCTTTAGAGCACTCTCATATTTCCCTGGTTCCCTGGTTTCCCTGGTTCCCATTCCATCAAGCTGGAATGGCATTTTCTACTGTTTCCTCAGGCTTTCTCCAATAATTAAGAAGAAGAAGAAGAAGAAGAAGAAGAAGAAGAAGAAGAAGAAGAAGAAGAAGAAGAAGAAGAAGAAGAAGAAGAAGAAAAAGAAGAAGAAACATGTAATGAATGCTTATTGGGTACAAATCACTGTTCTATATACATCTCATTTAGCCTTCTTAATTTTTGAGTTAAAAAGTTTTATCATCCAAATTTTACTAAAGGAAATTTAGTATAGAAAAGTTAATTAATTTGCCTGAGATGACACAATCAGTAAATGGTAGAGCCCTGTAGATGGGTCTAGAACCCACCCATCCACCTAACCATGACCTTAGATCAGTGATCATTTCCTCCAGGGAGATTTTCTCTATTGTTTTTCCCACCCCTGCTGGGTATTGTCTCCTTCTGTGCCTCTATATCTGTGACACCTTTTTCTGGGCTCTGTCCTTGAGCTTATCTCATCAGCCTTTAGCTAACTGATACAACTACCTCCCCCTAAGCCAGGACTTTGATTTCCTTAAGAGCACTACCTACGCTATTTATTTTTGTGTCTCCAGAGCCTGGCACCATTTATATTTATAACGGAGAACTAAATGCCTGTGACTGAACAAATAAGATGGGGAGAAAGAGAAAGCTCACTTACTCATCGTCATGCCTTCATATAATACTGTGTAAAATATTGCCTCAAAACACACGTTGAAGTGAGTTAAAATGTACATAAGTTTCATGAATTCTTGTAAGAGAGGGATGCTGATAATTTGATTATGAATAATGAGCAGAATAGCTAGGTCTTCCCTAAGGAAACTGGGAAAAGGAGAGAGAGATGGAGAGAGTAAGAGAGAAAAGGAGGAAAAGAGGATAAGAGTGAGCAAGGCCCCATGCCCTATTTATCTTTGTAAGCTCACAGTGTTTCTCACATACACCATCTCTCCAAACAATTGGAAATAACTATTCAAAACATTGTGCTTACATTTGAACATACTGTATTAGCCATTCACATGTGTTTTCCAGTGGGAATTCATTCATTCGCTTATTCATTGAAACATGACTTCTTTTTGGCAGATAGCTTTGCTTAACTACTGACTTAGTAGGTGGGATCAAAACATATACACACCGTCATTCTCTTCCACCAAAAGCATAATATGTTTTATACAAACCCTAGTCTCTCATTATTCTTTTGTCTCCATTGCCTCTTCCTTTTTTGAACATCTCTTCCTTTAGTTAATTAAATCATTCATTCCTTTCCTCAACAAATCTATTCTGAGCGGTCCTCTATGTCAGACTTCAGCATACATTGCTGAGCAAAGAAAGCTGATTTCTGTCCTCACAGGGTCCTTCTGACTTATGATTTACCATCCAGAAAATGAAAACATTCAATAAATAAATATTTGAATATACATAATCTAAAACCAACAAAGTATATGATGGAGACGCTCTCCCCAAGTTAGTACCTACTTATTATCCATCCATCCATTTGCATTCATAAGCAACTATTACCTTGAATAATTAAGCTGTTCTGTGAGGATCTGTTTTTTTGTTTTGCTTTTTTTTTTCTCAATCTCACTGCACACATCTTCAAGACAGACAGGAGTTTTGGTTTCTCTGTAGTTGGTGGCATAAGCATATTAGTAAGATTTTGTGAAGAAAGTGGCCATTTAGTTGTTCCTGGAAAATAGGTAAATTTGGTTAGTGAAAATCAGGGTTAAGAGCATCCTATACTAAGAAAATAATGTAAGCAAAGACTTAGAGACAAATATTTCCTGGTATGTTTTAATATCATAGCAAAAAGAATGCTACATGTTTCCCAAACTGTTTTCATTTTCTTCTGATTTCACAGATGGACTTCACTCCTCAGCTCATTTTGCTTCTATGTGGGACAAAGTGAGTGCATTTTGGTCAGAGGAGTACAGGCAAAGTGATGTACAACAAGTCTAAGTCTAGTCATAGGATGTTCCATATGATCTTCCACATTCTCGTGTCCCTCATTATTTATCTGTTAGGTACAGATGATCCAGATGAAGATCCTGAGTGCCCTAGGATCATGGAAGCATGGGATGGAAAGCCACTAGAGCCTCTGAATGACCGTGTGGAAAGCCATTCTTTGGGCATACAATTGGACTACAATGAGAGTAAATATTGAAATTTTTTAGTTAAATATTGAGATTTGAAGTTATGAACTTACTATCCCAGTTATTCTACTCCGACTAATAGGAAGAACTACTTTTAGGTACCCTATTCTTTGATGGAGATGGTCAGTAGAAAACAAACAGATTACATTTAAATAACAGCTAATACTATTAGCTGCCCTGCCAGGACACTGTTAAACTGATTTTAACATTTTAACTTTGATGATCAAAGACATCTACCGAGAATCTGCAACACAGAGATATGATCCTCACAATGACAACTGTGGCTCTAGCAGAGTTTCAATCACATAATTAGTGCCCAATAAATATTCCTTAAGAGAAGGAGTATAGGTGATCATCTATGCAAAGGTTTTGCTGGAATGCTAAGGTCCGTCTTACAGGAATGGGAACTCAAATGTCAGTCAAGGTTGTTCCAAACCACAAGACATCTTAGTCAGCAGCAAAGGCTACCTGACATGAGGCCAAAGTTGACTGCTTGCTGAACCACCCATTTTCACCAAAAGTCACTCTTTGTCTTTGGCCAACTCTCACACAATTCAAGCCCTCATTCTAATATATTTTCAAAGAATTATAATGTTAAGTCTGTATAAGAAGCTTCACAAATTACTTAGATATGAGTAGGACATAGAGTAAGCTGGGACATTTTCTCAGATAGATTGGGTTCAGCTTGATGGCACAGAAACTTAATGAGAGGGATGTCTGGGTGACTCAGTGGTTGAGCATCTGCCTTTGGCTCAGGGTGTGATCCTGGGGTCCTGGGATTGATTCCCACATTGGTCTTCCCACATGGAGCCTGCTTCTCCCTCTGCCTATGTCTCTGCCTCTTTCTGAATGTCTCTCATGAATATACAAATATTCATAATATTTCATATTAATTGTATAAATTATATAAATATATAAAGTCTTAAAAAATATATAAAATCTTAAAAAAAAGAAACTTAATGAGAGTGGTTTGACCAAATGGGTGCTATTTTTCTTACATAATAAAAAGTCTAGGGGTTGGCCTCCCAGGGCTGTTGCAGTGGCTCTGTGGTGTCATCAGGGTCCCTAGACCCTTCTGTCATTCTACTACTTCATCCTCACCATGCAGTTATCATCCATATGCCTTTTGCCCTGTGTTTGCATGATAACTGCTCCATGTCCAGCTTCATGTCTGCACTCCAGAAGAAATAAATAAAATGAAAAAGGAATTTCCATCAACTGATGAATGAATAAAGAAGATGTAGTATATATACACAATGGAATATTGCTCAGCAATCAAAAAGAATGAAATCTTGATACTTGCAGCAAAATGGATAGAGCTAAAGAGTATTAAGCTAAGAGAAATAAGTCAGCCAGAGAGACAAAAGCCATATGACTTCACTTATATGTGGGAATTTAAAGGAAAAAAAAGAACAGAGGGAGAAAAAAAAAAAGAAAGAGGAAAACCAAGAAACAGGCTCTTAACTATAGAGAATAAACTGACAGCTACCAGGGGAGAGTTTGTAGGAGGGATAAGAGAAATAAGTGATTGGGAGTAAGGAGGGCACTTGTGAGGAAAGCCTGGTATTGTATACAAGTGTGAAATGACTATATTGTAAATCTGAAAACAATATTACACTGTATGTTAACTAATCTGGAATTAAAAAAAACTTAAGGGACTCCTGGATAGCTCAGCGGTTGAGCACCTGCCCTTGGCTCAGGGCGTGATCCGCGGTCTCAGGATTGAGTCCCACATCGGGCTCCCTGCCTGAGGCCTGCTTCTCCCTCTGCCTATGTCTCTGCCTTTCTCTCTCTGTGTCTTTCATGAATAAACAAATAAAATCTTAAAAAAAAAACTTTAAAAAAATGAGTAGCCTTTTTTTAAGAATGAGAGAACTTTCCCAAGACCTTTATCAGATTTTAGCTTGTCTTATTGGCCAAACCTGTGATACGTGGGTCCTTTAGCTGCAGTAAACTCTGGGAAGTTGTAGTTTATTTGGGCATATTGCCTACCAAATAAAATTGAGTTTCTATTACTAAAAAACAAGACAACAATATAGGTTGAGTAAGTAAGAGAGTCTATGAGAGACCCATTCATTCATTTATTGAGTGTGGATATATAATGGCCAACTAAAACAGACATGACCCCTGTCTTCAAGAGGCTTGTATCTCCTGGGGGAAAATTAAGCACATTAATGAATACTGTATAATATACTGAAATAAGTGTCTCAGAGAAAGAACATGATCCCATAAGTATGTATAAAAAAGCAACCTCATCTGGAATGGAGCATTAAGGAATATTTCTATGAAAGAACAAATAAGTTGAAATCTAAAAGACTAGTAAAGGGGATGCCTGGGTAGCTCAGTCAGTTAAGTGTCTTCCTTCAGCTCAGGTCATGATCTCAGTGTCCTGGGATCAAGCCCTGTGTTGGACTCCCTGCTCAGTGAGGAGCCTGTCTCTCTCTTTTTCTCCCTCTGTTCTTTTTCCTCATCTCCAGCTTGTGTTCTCTCTCTGTGTCTCAAATAAATAAATATAATCTTTTAAAGAAAGAATAAAAGACCTGTAAAGTTTATTTGGCATAGTACATAAGGGATATATATACCTGTATTTGGAGAGAACTTCCAGACAAAGGGGTGATATGTTAAAAAAATTCTTAAATGGAAGAGAGGGAATGACAAACCTAATAAACTGAATATAATAATATATGGTAACAGGTCAGACTAGGAGTAGATGGTGATAGGAGAAGGTGCTGGAGAAGCATTATAAGGCTTTACAGGGGAAACTATCCACAGATTTGAAGCAGGAGGATAAGATGACCATATTTACACTGTGAAAGATCATTCTCCCTGCAGTGTGAAGGGTCAGTGGAATGAGCCAGTGACTGACAGTGAGCAGTTACAGGCTCCAGGTGAGAGAAGTGACAACTTGGACAGGGTGTTGGCCGTGGAGACAGATAGAAATTACATAGAGCTTTATAGGATATTAAGAGGCAAGATGAGTAGAACATGTTGATGAATTACAAAGGAAACTTAAAAAAATATAAACAACCAACTAATATCACAGATAATTAAAATCTATGAAGCAAATGGGTATTTGTTTTTAAAATGAAGGAGAAAAAGATTCTGAAAAGAAGAAAGAGCCCTTGAGATTTAAAAATATGATGATAACAAGCATTAAAAAATTTAAAGGAAGATAGAAAAAAGATAAAATTGGGAAAAGATAAAGATTGAGATAATAGATAAAAGATAAAATTGAGAAAATCTTTAAGAAAGTAAAGAGATAAAGATGAATAGTAGGGGAGAAAAGGAAAAAAAAATAGGTTGTGATGGTTAACTTTATGTGTCAACTTGACTGGGCCACAGGATACCAAGACATTTGGTCAAACATTATTCTGGGTGTGTCTGTGAGGGTGTTTCTGGATGAAATTAACATTTGAATCTGTAGAATGAGTAAAGCGTGGTTGCCCTCCCAGCCAATTAAAGACTTGAATGGAACAAAAAGGCTGAGTAAGGCGGAACTCCTCCTGCATGACTACCTTGAGCTGGGACATTGGTATTTTCTTGCCTTTAGATTCCAATGGAAGCATTGGCTCCTTTTGAGTCTGGAGACTTCAGGCTTTCAGAGTAGAATTTCCATCTGTTTTCCTGGTTCTTAGGCCTTTGGACTCAGACTGCAGCATGCCATCAGCTCTCCTGGATCTCCAGCTTGCCAACTGCAGGTCTTGAGACTTCTCAGCCTCCACAGTCAATAAAACTATCTATCTATATCTATCTATATCTATATCATCTATATCTATATCTATATCTATATCTATCTATATCTATAAAATACACACATATATAGTTATATAGTTATAAAGCATATACGTAGGTATATATATAGTATATATATATGTATGCTTGTGTGTGTGTATGTACATATGTATACAGGTACATAGGCACATCCTTTTGTTCTGTTTCTGTGTAGAACACTAATACAGAGGCTATAGCTATATTACCTGAATAACAAGAGTTCCATATAGAGTACATATAGAAACAATAGAGAAGAACACTGTCAAAGAAATAATACAAGGAAAATTCCCTATAACCAAACACGAGTTTCTAAATTTAAAGAACCAGAAAGTACCCAAACAAAATGAATGAAAGCAGAACCGCACTAAAATCTTATGGGAAAATGCAAAACACCAGGGATTAAAAGGAGATCTTAGAGCTTCCAGAAAGAAGGAAAGAAAGAAAAATATGGGAAAAGATAGGCCACAGCCAAAGTATCAGGGATCAGAATGATGGCATACTGCTCAGAAGTCATAGTGAGAACTAGAAGGTATCAAATTCATGCCTAATAGGGATGCCTGGGTGGCTCAGGGGTTGGGCGCCTGCCTTTGGCCCAAGGCATGATCCTGGAGACCTGGGATGGAGTCCCACATTGTGTTCCCTGCATGGATCCTGCTTCTCTCTCTGCTTATGTCTCTGCCTCTCTGTGTCTCTCATGAATAAATAAATAAGATCTTAAAAAAAAATTCATGCCTTATAAATTCTGAAGGAATCGGTGTACAACTTGAGTAGTACAACTTGACATTTGAAGTAGACACAGGAATTGCTTTAAAAAATATTTTTTTTAAATAAACAAATTGAAACAATTTTATGTTCCTCAAAATCAGGAACACGAATATCATAGATGTCCTCGGCAAGAGCTTTTTCGCCACTTTTGGGACTAATGCCAAATGAGAATAAATTGAGGAGTGAGTGGGGTGAAGACATGTACCCTGTTATTATAGACAACAGAGAGCTAACCAATGAACTAATTAGTATGGGGAAATTCCAAGCATATTTCATGTTAGTAGAAACAATCCATTCAAGAAAGATAGTTGATTGTACAGCACAAGGTAGAAGTTATTGATAGCATGTAGATAAAGTGGCCTTGGCTGGGACAAAGGATATCCTATGTAATATAGAAGGGAAGAAATGGAGCTTGGAGCAGATCTTGGTGGATTTTAGTTTGGGCAACTTGTTTTTTTTTTTGTTTGTTTTGTTTTTTGTTTTTTTTAGTTTGGGCAACTTGTTAAAGGAGTTCTAGCAGAGTAAAAAAGTTTCGAAATACTCACCTAGAAAGTGGAGAACATGAGTGATGTATGAAATAGTTGAATCACTGCATTATAAACCTGAAACTAATGTAACACTCTATGTTAACTAACTGGAATTAAAATAAACGCCTAAAATAAAAAGAATGCAGCACACGAGGGCTGAGAAGCCATGGATTCACAGAGCAGATGAACATCTTTTAAGGCCTCTGCTTCCCTCTTGGCCTTGACCATCCATAAAGCTGTAATTCTCTCACAATGACCTTTTGTGAATAGGGTTTGAAGCCAGGGCTTCCTCTTAAGAAAGAGGAAGAGAACAATTTGAAGAAGAGAGTCTTTCCCTGTTTTGGTTTATAAGAGAAAATTTGAGCATCTAACAACCAACTTTGATGGTGAGCTTTTTAATTAATTTATTTATTTATTTAAAAAAAGATTTTATTTATTTATTCATAGAGACACACACAGATAGAGAGAGAGAGAGAGAGAGAGGCAGAGACACAGGTAGAGGGAGAAGCAGACTCCTTGCAGGGAGCCTGAAGTGGGACACAATCCAGGGTCTCCAGGCTCAGGCCCTGGGCTGAAGGAGGTGCTAAACCACTGAGTCACCCCGCCTGCCCTGATGGTGAGCTTTTTCTGGGCAAGGACCATGTCTTGCATTTTTGTGTATTGAGCACTCTTCTGTGAAAGAAAAGTATACACAAAGGACCTCCAAAAACTGGAGGATCTGTTAGACTGAAGAAAAAGGCTGCCAAGTCCAAGTGCAACTTGATAAGAAATGGTTTACTAAGGGGACTTATAACAGAAGCCTGTCTTGAGTTGCCTCAGGAGGAGTAGATCTCCACAATCCTATCTCCCTTAAGACCTACTTAGAGGCTGGCATCACATGCTGATGGGCCACTCAGGCAGAAGTTTGAGAATAGGTATGTGTCATAGTCCTATCTCCAGAGCAAATCAAGGACTTTATGCCTTGAGGATGGACTTGGGGTGGGTGGGTGGGTGGTGAAACAAAAAGAAAGAAAGGGGGAAGGGGACTTCTCTCAAGAAGGCTGCAGGTCACAGAGCCGTCATCATGGCAGATTTGCCCACGATGGCATTAGTATGGTTCACAGGCACCTAACGTTCTGAAACATAGTAACTGCTCAATAAATTTATCTTGAATGAGCAAGAAAATGAATGATTTTCACTAGACTTCATCAGATGAATAGCTGTTTTCGTCTCCTTTTTGGCAAAACCTTAGGATCCTCCTTACTTGGGTAACTGAAAATTTGGCCAGGTATTGCTAAATGCAATAGATAAATGGAGAGTTAGAGATAAATACCTCTAAAAAATTAAAACAGAGATTTCTGGGATGCAGAGTCTTTATGAGAGATTCCTTGTCTATACCAGATACCAGACATACTAAACACATGTCAGACACACTAACCATGTTGCTGAACATCCCAGGGTCATAACTGCTTATATGTAGTCCAGTCCATTTGGTTTCTGGCTAAAGAGGTAAAAATATGTATTATAGTGACTAAAGAACTATGAAGCAGAAACCATTCTGGATTTTTAGGCAACAGAGAAGACTAATGTTGCAAATAATTACACAGATACTTTACTTTTTAAAAATCATCTTTATCTTGATTTAGAAAGCATTATTGATTATTCTATTGATTTGCTATGTTGAAATTAGCATGTATTTCCTGACCCACTGAGAGCACATTGGATATCAAGAAGCCAGGTTAGAAGTAGATATACCTTTTGAAATACATATTGTAGCATTCCAAACTAATGTCTTTTTTTTTTTTTTAAGATTTATTTATTAGAGAGTGAGCACAAGTGGGAGGGGCAGAGGGTGAGAAAGAATCTCAAGCACACTCCAGGCTGAGCTTAGAGCCCTATGCAGGACTCGATCCCATGACCCTAAGATCAGGAGCTGAGCCAAAACCAAGAGTCAGATGCTCAACCAACTGTACCACCCGGGAACCTCCAAACTCATGTCCGTTTTAAAGTAATTCCAAACATCCAGAGAATTCAGTTCACTTTTTTTCTCACAATCTAATTTCCTATAATAAATTGTGTCAAACATCTGAGCTGAAATGACTCAGTGTTTAGGTTCCCCGGTCACAAAAGGAGGCGAATTATCTTTCAAAAGTTGTAAGTAAATTTAAAAAGGTGATCAGTGGGGCATGGTGAGTGAGAGGGAGGACTGAGGGATTAAAAAAAGAAAAAAAAAAGATACCCAGATCCCATCAAGGTCTACCATATGAATGGGGAAAAGATGCCTGGGGGTTGCCATGAAAAACCAGTAGACATGATGGCTGTCTGCACAACAGAGAAATACCGCTCATATCTGCTATAAAATTCTCATAGGATATTTCAGTTGGGAATGCCATGGTGGTAGGAGATGGATACTGGAGTTCCAAGGCTGGATGCTGACTTCAGGGTGAGGCTGGTGTTGGAAGCATATGATGTGAGTGGGTGAAGCTGAAATGAAAGGGCCAGCATGGAAACATGACTGTCCAATTACTGACTTTGGGGACTATTCCATGGAATGCAAGATGGGTGGTCACAATAAACCCAAGCTAAAGAGACTCCAGAGACATGGAAAGGAAAGAGAGAACCTGGCAAGCCTGAACCCCATGTGGCACATTCATCCCCTGGCATTAATTACTCTCAAAGGAGGATGTCTATAAGGGTGATACTAGTTTCACACTTGTCATGTTTATAAGTAGTGGGGCCGAGGTTCTGAACAAGATTCTTCTCTAAGCCTCTGAGCTTTCATGTTCTTTACTTTATTTTTGGCCAGCCTAGGACTTAAGATGTGTTGAAGATGACTGTCTTGCTACAGAAAAGTGACTCTGAGAAGAGGAATTCACTTATCTCGGCCAAACCAAGAAGGCCATTAATTTATACCATAAAACGGACAGCCAGAGAATGCAAGAAGTGGCACTGCTCTGCTCAGAAGCTCCTTGCAAGTGTAAACAAAACCCTTGGTTGTTGCTGGTGACTGGCTGTTTTTCAGAATCTGACCAAGTTTTAGAATGGAAATAATCAAGCAGTGATGTCAATGTCCCCATGAGGTCTAAACATCTTTTCTAGCCTTATTTCCACCCATCACGTGGCTCTATCTATATGATGGAGTATAGCCTGACCCCTGAGAAAATAAGTGAGATAAAGTTCAAAGACATTTGCACCCTGATTGGTAAATAATAGATTAAATATTTGGTATATGTGTGAGTCTCTACTCTCTACTATCCTGCAAAGGCCCATACTTTGGTGGAGACTTTTCATAAATGACCCTTACTTTGTGGCTCCTTGGTCTCACAAAGGAGCCACCAGCATACTCATAAAATGTCAAGTCCTCAAGTTCCCAGAGTTCCCTACTCCGGACTTGCCATCACTGACAGTGGAGTCTAGGTTACAGGAGCCTGAGGTTGTAGCTAATTTTCATATGTCATTAGGAAGAAGATAGAAAAATAGTTCTTGACCTTCAAATAGAAAGTTACACACACAAACATAAAAAAAAAAAAAGATGACAATAATGGAAATACTTTAAAGTGGTGGTATCCTAGCAACTAATAACCACTTTAAGAGCCACCAACAAGGGCAAATTGCAACTAAGTTTATTTAATGTTCAAAGATTGCCGCTGGCTAATTTTTCCTTTTGGATTGTTGTGCTCTTCAGTGTGACGGCTTTTTGTAGACACCCACATGCAGCTTCTAGAAGCGGGAAATACGTTTAGACACATCCGCAGACACATGCCTGTATATCCTTACAGAGCAAACCCAACTTGTCATAGGGTGCCGAGACATCTCAGTTGGCCTGGGTCAGTCCCACTTCATAGGTATTGTCTCAGCTGAGATAATAAAAAATGTTGGTCACTCTCCCTACTCTTCACACCACCTTGATTTTCTTCAAAGTCCTCAAACCTCTATGTTGTAGATAAGGTTATTACAGGAGGAAGACAACGTGGGCTCACTGTGATAGCTGTCTCGAATACCTGAACACTAGAGTATCACTTCAGTGGGCTATACAAAACAGATTCCAGCTCATTGTCAGGAAAGAAAAAAATCTATCAATAGGACCTGATCCAAAAGGAAAAGGGCTACCCTGGTAGGGAGTGAGTGTCTCACTTCTGAAAGCATTCAAGCATCTGTGAGGAATGCCACTGAGGGGTGCTCTGCAGCAGCTGAGATTTGGGTTGGATCACTGGCTACAAAACTGTTTTAAGGTACAGAAGCATCCATCGCGGAGCTCAAATAACCAGGCCTCTTAGAGATTGCCTCATTGGGCTGGTGTGGGGTCTAGGAATATGCATTCTTCCTATGATAATTACAAAAATAAAATGTTTAAAAATGTGAAAAAATGCAGGTAAGTTAAGATGCCCTGAAATCTCACCTGCCATCAACATTCAGTGACCATCCTTTCATGCATCACTACATATATATCCCTCACCTATAGCTAGTAATAAGTCAGACCAAGAGAGCAGTATTTGTGGGGTTTTTTTTAATTAATATTATTTGTGGGGGTTTTTTCTTCTTAGCTTCTCCTTACTCCACCTGAGTATGATCAGTGTTATCAATCTGATATATATACTTATAAATCTATTCCTACATCCATGTAATCATACATAAAAGCGCATGCATTGTACATATATGTATAAATAATGGCTTTGTCTTTACTTTTCAAAATGGGATTGTATGATGCCCATTTCCTGACTTCTCGCTTTTCTCCCACTTAATGCACGAAATGCTACTAAATCAATAGATATTGATTTCACTCATTCTGTTTAACATCTTGAATATGTCCTATGGTATTGACGTACCCCAAGTTATTTATTGATTCTCTTGTTTTTGGTCATTCACTTTATAGTTCTTTTGGCATGACCCCTAATCCTGCAATTAACATCTTTGTACTGATAGTTCTTAATATCTTCTTTAGTTTCTATGAAATAGATTCCCAAGGTTGGTATTACTGGGTGAAAGGTTTTATGTACTTTTACACTAACTAGGCATTTCCAGATTGATTGCTCTCCTATCCACCAGCAAACGTATTGCTCATTTCATTCCAGCCAATAGAATGGGTTCCCACTCTTTTTCATATTTGTTAGCTGGTAGACGAGAAGTGATATTTTATTGTTACTCTAATTTCCACTTTTCTGACCTGCAATGAATTTGAGCATCTTTTTCTATGTTTATTGGCCTTTGGATTTGCTATTTGGAAAGAGCTTATTCATATTCTTTGCTCACTTTTGGGTTGTTTGTAAGAGTTCTTTGTATATTATAGACATAAATCCTTTATCTGCCATATGTGTTGAAAATATTTTTCTCAGTTTATAGTTTGTATTTTAGCTTTGTTTATGGTTTCTTTTGCACCATTTAAAATGTATTTATATTTAACTATGTTTATCTTTTTTGCTCTTTTAGTCATGACTCAACAGTGAGTCTTGTCACTGTGATGGAGAACCGTTAGTCCAGGAGATCTCAAAGTTTCCTTCGTGCTCTTAATTTTATGACTGTGAGTCTGAGACACCACAAAGCGTTTTTCTATCTCCCAAATTCAAATGCCAGGGAGTGAGATTTACTGTCAGATTTCAAGGCACCTAACAAGAAAGTCGAATGAGAAGGTATGTAACTCATAAATAAGCAGAACACCTGTAAACCTTTAGTATAACTTCAAGAAATCTAGTCAAGTGCCATATTATCAGGATCATAATATGAAATTTTTCTCAAGAAAAGAAAAAAACAACCACTACTGACCATTGAGTTGACCCTGCATTCTTGGGGATATTCATGACCGCAAGCTCCTTCATTCTAGCACTTTCTTTAGGCGTGGTAGGGCCATGTTGGCAACAAAGGACCTTTTCTTTTTTTTTCTTTTTTTTTTCTCATAACGCCCAACACCCAGCATGGAAGGTGTTTGCTTACCTCAAAAGAAAAGTCTGATGTGAATGAAAACCAACAAATGGAATCCTAGGTCTGGATTTTTTTTTTTTTTTTCCTTAAAGAAGCCTAGAAGGTATTACTTGCCAGATTTTCATCTCTGGTGGAAAACATGCAGGGCTTAATTGATTCCTGCAGAATCTCTTAAGACGATGAAAGGGATATGTCTCAGAGAAACTTACTTGTTGGCTGTTTTACATGCATGTGCATGCACACACACAGAGACACATCACTGCCCTGAGACTTTACAGCCAGGCTCCTGAGCTCACTGATTTCCTAAACCAAGTATGAGTCATCAGTTTTCCAGACCCCTGTCCCTCAGGATAATTGAGACAACAGTTGGCCACCTCCTTAGCTATCTATCTAACCCATCCCTAAAGTGATCTGTTAACTTTAACAAGTGCAATGAAATATAAAAGTAGGACCCTCTGTTAAAGTTATTTAGTGGTTTGCTTTTGGAACCTAATCTCTCTCTCTCTCTCTCTCTCTCTCTTTCTCCACCCCCACCCCCTTATACAGAGTGGCTACGGGAACTTGTATAGAGTAAAGTCATTCTAAACACTACATCCATGTCTACATCTAGTTTATGTATACTCATCTAATGTTGTCTCCGTGTATTTAGACCTATATGCCCTACAGATGGGTAGTGAGCACCCACTGCATTTGTTTAAGTGACTGTGCCAGGTGTCCCAGGTTCAGAGTTCCCACATACGAAAGGATTTTCACCCAACCTGGAATAGTTCATCTCTGCCTTCCTGGCCCTTACAGGGAAGCAGCTAACTGTTGCCTTAGGAATTCACAAACCCAGGACGATGCTATGACCATGTTGGGGCTCCCAACACCAGTTGGGTCTGCAGTACTCAGCAGTCCTCTTCCATGATCACCTTCCTCTGTCATCCCAAATGATCCTTTCCAAGTGTCTGGTACCCTCTCCCAACATCTCAGGGGCACCCTCCATGATGTGATGCCCACAAATTGACACCACCCTCATTTAACACTTTCTGCGCTGCCTCAAGGAAGGAAGTACCCCACCTCTCAAGCAAAACTCTGCCCTCCATCTGTGTTGTGGACTTCCCATCTCCTCTGCCACCTAAACCTACTAATTATTGTACTATCTTTCCCTGTCTTATATCTTGCATCTGGCCAGTCCTGTCAGTCCTTTGCCATCAGCTAATAAACAACGGCTGGTCTCTCCTAAGTGTGAAAAGAGCACTTGGTCTTTCTCTTGCAGGCATTCTCTGTTTTCCTTGAAAGAACAGATTGCTCTTGCTATCTCCCTTTTATGTCCTCACTAACAGCCGTCCCCCATTTATTTCTGTTCTTTGTAGAGTAATTTGTGTTTGCTAAAGAACTTCGGTCACATCAGAAGGATGTTTTCCTGGTTCTTATCTTACTCAACCTCTCTGCAGCAACCGACCCACCACTTCATTCATGAGATGTTTTCTTATTTGGGGTCTGGGATCTCTTTCTCTTTCCTTCGCTAGCAATCTTGACATTTTTTTTTAATTTTTATTTTTTTTAGGATCTTTCATAGACTCTTCTTTCCTTCAAGATCCTAATGCATAGCATCTCATACAACTCTGCTTTCAGTCTTGAATCTTCATAGGTTCTCTCTGGGTGACTTAATTCATTATAGAAGTTTTCAGCTGCTACCTATATACATTTGTTTTCCAAATGTATGCTACTTAAGAGACATAGGATTCCAAAGTTTCCAACCTGAAAAAGAAGTTATTGTCTCTCTCCTGACAAATCTAGATACCTCCCTATGTTTTTCCCATTTGATAACCAGTGGTGTAGATTGCCCAGGTATTGTGGGAGGCATTCTGAATGACTCCTGCTCTCTCAGCCTCCACCCTCCCATGAACTGTACTCTCCCTACTGACCTCTGTTTGGACACCATCTCCAAATTTGCTCCACTGTTGCCACTCTAGCTGGGGCTGAGTTAGTTCTCTATTGCTGACTCTTGCAACACCTTCTGAAAATGACCACCATATATATCCATGGTCAATTCCCTCCACACATACGCTACCCCCTTGATGGGATGATCATCCTAAAATAGACATTTGGTCATGTGACCTAGCTGCTTAAATCCCTTCAGGAGGACCCTGATCCCCCAGCATCTTCCTTCAGGGTACTGGCCTTGAGACAATATGCCATTCCCCACCACTCTCTCGTCTGTCCCTTATGCTTCAGCCATGAAGATCTGCTGCTGGTACTTCCCAGCCTTTCAAGGTCTTTCTCTCCTTTGTGACTTTGTGATATTCTAAAGTCTTGAAAATCCTTTAAATTGTTTTTGGTAGAGGGATTGAATGAATGCATATATATGCAAATGTGTATTTATTTATGCAAAGTAGATTCATTTTTCCTTAAAGGCTTTGTTGTTCATCTTTCCATAGGTAGAAAAGGGTTTTCTGGATCTCTGGATCCTCTACAGTTTGCCTGTGCCTAGGGATAACTGACAGTGTCATCAAAGCAGCTTTTTAAAGAAGGTTGAAGGAGGAGCACAAGATGGTGAGTTATAGTGAGTCATTTAGAGTAGTTCTAAATATTGATCATCCAGTAAACTCATACCTCTTCTCCTACTCCCTGTGTCACCCTCTCTCCCCTTTCAGTTTCTCTCTTTCTCCATGCTTCCTCCTATAACCACCCAGTCTTAGTTGGAAGATGTACTAGGTTTGTAAGTAAATTTAGCTGTTTCACATTTTCCAAATAAACTTCAGAGATTTTTTTCCTGTATTGTCATGAAAAGAAGCCCTTTAAAAATAGTTTGTTCACTTGCACAATATCCCCATCTTCAGCCAATGACTATGTACCTTCCCTGCCTCTGCTGAATTTTCTTCTCTTCTTTGCCCACTCAGCCACCCCCACCACACACCTCCTCACCCATCCTCCCAACACATGAAAGGAAAGATTTTCATCTCTTAACAATAAGATCGATGATTTGCAAGGCTGTGAGGTCTTCTGTGAACGCAGGGTATATGAAAGATGCCAGTGACAACTTGGGGGCTGATATCCCCATCAGCTCTTCATGAAGCTGAGCCAATGGAAGTCCTATAGGATGGAGGGATGGGCTCAAGCATGGCTTAAAGCCAGAACAAACACCAGGAAGAAGGACAAAGCTTTGGCCTTTCTAGAAAGGCAAATAAGCTGTAAGAAAACCTAGAAAAGCTCTGCAACTCATGTGCCTTTTTTATAAATAACAAAAGAGCAACTGAATGTGGTGCATCCCTGATGTGTCAGGCAGTGTTCAACACTACATGCACTGTAAGATTTAACACTTTAGCTTTCAAAAAATGGGGAAAAAAGTAATATCTGAGTAAGAAAGAAGTTGGAAGTAAGTGCTAGAATCTTCCAGTGGACCCCCAACATTTCTAAGATAAAAGCCAAATTCTTGTCTCCTATCCCCCACCCCATATCCTACATTTTGACCCCAGTGAGTCATTAATTAACACATGTACTTACCTCATGCCTCTGGGTCTTCGCACATACCTTCCAGTGCCTGGAATATTCCACTGATTCACATTAGTCCTACAAGATAAAGCAGTAGTCCCTTATTTTGAACTGTCCAGGTAAATGTCAGTCCTATTTCCCTTTGAATTTATTTTATTCCTAGCTGAATTACATCAACGATCCTATTGTATGTTACTCATTTGACTGCCTTCAAATCTTCCTTGCCCCGCCACATACTCATTAAGTCTAGGAATGTGTCTCTTTACCTAGTAGGCAAGGATCCAATAAATATTTATTGAGAGAATGGACAAACAAGTGAATAAACAGATGTTTCTGGGGGGAGAGGGAAGCCCTCCTCCCTTCTTGCACACAGTTATTCTCATTCCTGTGTCATAAAGTTGGTGTTCCTTTACGGTCCTGGCCTTGTAAGGAGTTTTCAGCTGGACCTGCCCTGAGCAAACCTGGGGTGTCATGACCATCTTGGCATTAAGCTTGCTGTTGACACATAGAGCTGTGGCAGCTTGCTCCATTTCGAAGAGCAAGTGGTAGCAGGACTGATTTATGCCTTTTTAATGGGAAGCTGCTGAAGGTCAAAGGCTTGACTAGTGCAAACACATCCTTAGATCCCAAACTCAGCTGTATTTCTCTTGCTGGAGAGAGGGACATCCAACAGACCCCAAATGGAAAATAAGAACATATTCTGTATATTTCTACAGAAAATACTGATAGATGGGGAATCCCTAATTCTTAATTTCATGGGGAAACTGACTGGAAAAATTAAAAGTAAATTTTACTGAAAAGATATTATGTGGCTGCCAGAGACACTGGAAAACAGAAGAATAGACTCAAAATCTGGGCAGTAAGAAAGGACAGCTAGGTACTCGGACCAGATCAGGCCACTGAACCAGTCCAGAATCTCCTGCTGGTGCTTCCTCTAACACTGGAAACCTCAGACTGCATTGTCCTCAGCCCTGACAATTGACCCCATGCACCACTTGTGCTCCTGGAAATTAGAAGTGGCTGCAGCCACCATAACAATTTCTACCCTTGTTGCTCCCTCATGGTGTCAGTAGCTCCAGATGCAAAATATCATGGGTGTGTACAATTTGCATACCCATGGCTTAACCACAAGGTGGAGTGGGAAAGGGTCATGGTGCCTTGGCAAGTTCTAGAGTGGAAGGTGAGTCCAGCTTCATTAAACAGAGAATCTCTCACACATAAGATGGAGAGTCAAAATAATGACAGATATCCCTTACATGCCCCACCCTGTCTTTACATGTTAATGAATTCGTGAAGGAAGTAGGGTTATTTCCTGCTTACATTTTTTTAATGTCACCTCATATCGTAAAAATAAGAAAACAACACCACTAAAAAAATCAAGAAATCTTTTATTGAGCATGTGTTTCTATGAAGCACAAGGATGAGTTAGGTTTACTCATATCTACTAAAAACTTATCAAATGAGGAAATTAAATGTTTATACAGAAGATTAGGAAATAAGTTGTCAAGTGCCACTTGAGTGAACAGTTCAGAGCAAAGAGCCATCTTCCTGAACTGGGATGGTCAGGAAAGACATCACAAGAGGATTGTGATCCAATCCATCACATGAGCTGGATTTCTAGTCTTGTTCCACTCTTATCCTACATTTATCCTCCTTATTTTGTGACTATCAGATCTTTGTTAATGTCAACCCCTGTGCTTGGAGAATCCAACTATAATGCATTTTTTAAAGCTCAGCTCCAGAAAAAAGTGTGTGTGTGTGCGTGTGTGTGTGTTAGAGAACAGACATAGGAAGAGATTCATACAAAATAAAGGGATCTCAATTGCAGGGGAAGAATTCTGTTTCTTGTCTACACTTGTAAGCAGGTAATGGCTGAACCACTTTAAAATCTGAACCATTTTGAACTGTTACCCAAACCATCATCCCACATCTCAAAAGATTTACTGTGTATTTCCAATTGGATTTCCTTAAACTTATGATGCCATATTCATCATCTCCTCTTCCCTATGTCTGTTACAACAGACAATACAACATCTTAACAGAAGCTCCTGTCCTCAGCTTTGAATACTTTGAATTAGCCTTGACTTATATTTCCCCTGAGACCAGCAAGTGATCGCATTCTGCTTTCTTCACGAGGCTTCTTGTCCTTCACCTCTCTTTCCTTCTTTGTTGTACCTTCACTGTCCACACTGATTCCAGTGGCTTCCTTGGCCCCAGCCTCCCTTTTCTGGTACACACTCCACAGGATTTCACAGGTTAACCTTCCCTAAATATTTATTTCATAGCTCGTTCTTCTGCCTAAGGAATCTATTGGCTTGCTATTTCCTGCCTAATTAGACTGAATTCCTTTGCCATGCTTCTAGAAATTCTTTGTTGTTGAAGCACGCAAACTCTTCAGTGCCATGTCATAGGACTCTCCAAATGCAGATTCTGATAGTGTTCTGATGATCTCACCGTACTCTTGATTAATTTTCATTTTAGGATTAAAAGTACTTAAAGACAAGAACTCCAGCCTGTGTCTCATTTCTACTCATCTAGATCATTCTATTCTCCTAGTCTCTTCATAGGGCACTTTCTCCACTGTGATACTTTCCCATCTCTGGGAGCTCTGAATTATAGCTATCCTGAAATGCCCTGCATCAGAACCTACTCATTAATCAACCCCTTCTCTGAATATCTATAATACTGACAATTTACACTGCATGATTTAACATTTAAATATTGTTCTATTTTATAGATCTGGTCATTGACTTATAAGTGTTATTCTTGGCTCCCTACCTATAGTTTATGCTGCTTGAGTTTAGAAATCATGCCTTCTATCTGAATATTACTTCCAGTGCTCAATTTAGCCCTGGCTGAGAACTTTATGGATGATCAGTAAATATTTACTGATTGATTCCAGATCCTATACAGAACTCAATTTTTCTCAGGGGTGTCTTAGTTCTAAAATACAAAACAATTCACCTTTTTAGTGATCATATCATGACAGCAGGGTTCTTGAATACAATCTTGAACATGCCTGGCTTTGCATGTAACATTTAAAAAAGCCACCTTTCAGTTCAGAGAAAGGAATAACCTTCTGATCTCAGCAGCCTCAAATGCTGGGTCCTGCGATTCAAGGAGTGCTAATTCTTGGCTCTCTGACAATTCCATCAACTTGGCAATTACTCAAAATATCTTCAGTCATGAACTCATTCCTGATACACAGGCAGTCACATCACAGAATGTTTAAAGTACCCAGATGCCCCCAGCATTCCAAATATCTGTTCTGGAATGTCTCTCAGAGACTCCATCTTATAATTGCTCTAGCCCTTTTGCTGGAGCAGACCTGTCAACAAATATGGACTTGACTCAGCCAGCCAAATTTCATGCCGCTTATGTCACTCACGAGCTCAACTGGGTCCCTCTCTCTTGGAAATCATCTGTTTCTAAGAAAATGCACATCTTTCCTCGACTACTCTTTTTGTATCTCCTAGAAAATAAGATGGTTTTACTTGACTCAGTGTGATTCTACAGGTCTCTGGCTTCCTCAGAGAAGAAAGCCAGGAAGTTGGAAACTACAGAGGGAATAATTTTGGTCCAGGTTTATCTCTTTCTCTGAATGACTGCAGAACAACTGGGATGATAGCAAATGATGAAGTAAATGGGTAACCATGGGTATTTGTAGGGCACTCTTCCATTGTCAAAGTGAATTTTCATTTTTTTTCAAAGAATTACATCATGTGAGAAAAATCTGTGTAGAATCTCAAAATCACACTTCATGCAGTTATTTAGGTCTACCGAATTTTATTTTATTTTATTTTATTTTAAATTTATGATAGGCACACAGTGAGAGAGAGACAGGCAGAGACATAGGCAGAGGGAGAAGCAGGCTCCATGCACCGGGAGCCTGACGTGGGATTTGATCCCGGATCTCCAGGATCGCGCCCTGGGCCAAAGGCAGGTGCCAAACCGCTGCGCCACCCAGGGATCCCAGATCTACCAAATTTTAAAAGTTGGTTCAAGGCAACAGTTTTTATTTTCTCTTAATTTTCTATCAGAGGGATTTGTCATTTGAGTTGTTTTCACTAGTTATCTTCAAGGTAGGCATTTCTAACTTTTTGGTGATAGCCATTGGAATTATTTGAATTGTACCTAGGGAAAAAATAATCAACTAATATTGTTTATTAGCAGATTCATGGTAGCTACTAAGAGAAAAAAAAGTGATTGTACACTCCACTAATCAGAATGCATTAGGTACATAGAGAGGCCATGGTTCCATTGGACTCAGCCCTGTAGGATCTAGAATTCTAACCCATTAATCCTAGGAATAATCACAAAATGGAAGAGCAGAATGGCAGGACTGTTGAATGATTGGATGAGGCACAAGGAAAAGACCACTTAAGGGAAGAAATGGAAAATGGCCAAAGGTAACTTTCTGCCAAAGATGATTTTAAGTCTTCCATAGGGAAAAGGGAGTAGGCACTCTCTATGTGGATCCAGAGCTAGCCAATATTGGAATGGATGATATGAGCCAGAGAGCCTTCCATCACCAGAGAGATTCAAGGGGACAATGAATCAGTCTCTGCAAACAACACTGGAAAGGATTCCAGTTCTGGCTCTGTGGTAGGCAGAGTGGCCACCGGGTTACATTCAATTGGATTCTTCTTCAGAGGTAGGCTTTTGCAAATCTGTGAGTAGCTGAAAACAGTTAATTCTTCTCATGGGAGGTAACTTTTACAAATACTGCCTTTACTTTGAACTCTGGGTGACAGAGCTGTAAGTTCTTTGGGCGATCTTCTCCAAAGAAAAGCCTAATTTCAGGGGAGCAGCATAGAGAAACAAGGAGAGGAGAGTCCTTTTAGCCAAGATCTAGGCTGGGCTGGCCAGAAAAGAAAAAACAAACTTTTCAGTAAATCAGTGAAGCGTCCATTTCCCTTATATATTAGAATAATGGTGATTTCACTTCCCAGCCAGTTATACATTTCCATGATATTTCAGAACAGTAAATTGCTTCTGCTTCTACATGAGAGTCCTGTTCCGTTCAATTATCAGCTATATAAAAGACTGCTAGCCCAGTGCTTTCGGTAGCAGTATAGGATGAAGACTCATACACTTTGCATGCATTTTAAAATTTAATCAGAGGCTGGTTGGTTGGTTGGTTTATAACAGACAAGAAAACTAAGGCAAGACGATTATTGATTAAGGTAATTCAATGCAGTCACATTTTAAAAAATTATATTTAAATATAAAAAATTATATTTCTTTTACATTGATATATTTACATTAACAAGTAATATAAAACAGACATCTCAAATCTTTATGGTGCAAGTTCCTGGGTAATGCAAATGAGGTAACATTTTAATGATTTGTTTTTAGAGGCTTGGTCACTGTGCCATATATCTGAGAAACTGGGGTCAGGGGGTCAAAGAGGTTAAGTGATGTCACATAATTCTGTGTGGCAGGCTAGGACTCTATAGCCGTGTCTACTACTGTCCTGCCCCAACATTGCCAACTGCCATATTGCTTTTCAGGGCACGTCTGTCCATATGCTGTGATGCAGAGTGATGACAAATGGAGGAACCCCTCAGCATTGCTGAACATGCTGCTAAAGTTAGGCCCATTTTCCTCATCATGAGATGGTTTCCAAAGGTGCCAGAACCAGTCAGTGCCTAAGATATGAGTGTACCTTGCATGTGTTGGAGATGAAGTTCTATTACTTCCATCCACCAGGGAGGAGTGCCATGCTGGCTTTTTGTATTCCATTTGTAAAGTGAAAATAGAAGTTATTGCCCAAACCATCACTCCTTTGGAAGTGCTAGAATAACACAGCCATCTTGGGTATATGGGCATGTATAGTCACCATATCCACTGGCTTTGGGATATCCTCAGGTTACTGGGGTCATTTTTTCTTCAGAGCTTTGCTCAGAAACAATCATAGAAAAGCTGCTTGCTAGCACAATAGCCAATTTTGATTATCCAGATTTATTTTTTTTAAAAAAAAGGATTGCTCTTTTTCCATCTGGGTAATTTCCTTTAAAATATTCTGTTTCTATAGTAATTATTCACATTTTCCCCTGAGTTTAATAGATGCTGTTGACATATTGATTTATCAGGGATTTAAGCATTGTGGATCTGCATCTTTTTTGTTGCAAATGATCTTGCATATTTGGGGGAAATCTGTGTTGTTAAAAAAAAACCATTTCGTATATGCTTTCGGTGTGCAGGCGGTTTCTCAGATTCTCAACTTGATCCAACTCCCATGGTTTGATTTTCTTAAAGGGTTGTCATTCTCCTCCCACTCTAACCCCATCATCAGATTCTGGGTTTCACTTTAGGCATCATAGCATGGTAATGTAGTGAATATGATAATAAAGTACAGGGAGAAATAATTGTGAGAGCAGTAGCAGCGTGTTGGACCCTGGAGAGCAGGTTTGAGGAGAGTGCAGTGGATATCAGGGTAGTGGACACCATTGATTACCTTCCAGCATCCATACCCCCTTCATCCTTCTAACCCTATGCCTCTGTCAATTTAAATGTATTAAAATGAAATAAAATAGAAAATTTAATTCCCTGGGTTACATTTCAACTACCCAATAGCCATATTTGTCTAATAGTTACTTTACTGGATGGTGTGGATATAGAACACTTCGTTTATGGTCAAAAGTTCCATTGGGTGGTGTTGTTTTAATTGAACCCTGATTTGCTCAATGACTTCCCTCTCCACTGGCCACATTATTCAGTGGAAACGCACCCCAAGACTGTTTCCTAATTAGTCTTAGCCAATGGTAGTAAAACCATTCCTTCTTGCCAAGGACTAGTTAAGGAACTCAGAGTAAGGCAACTGATATATGCTATCTGATTGTCCTGAGGTGGTTAGGAATCTATGTTAGCCCAATTATACTAAAGGAAGAGACTTTTACTTCTGATTGAGGCAATAATTTTCTTCCCTTTGGATGGTTAGGAATAGGAAAGAATTTTAACCCTGTTGCTGCTGGAAATCAACTTGTGACCAGGAGGAAAGCTAGCCTAAGGCCAAAGCCGACATAGAAGAGGGCAAGCAAGAGAGAGGCAGGAATGAAGTCAGATGGCTGGTCGTCCCAGGCCAGGACCCAGCTGTACTTCTGGACTTCTCCTTCAGTGAGATGATATAATACTTTTGTTGCTTAAGTGCATTTGAAACCAGGTCTTACTTGCAACTCAAAGCCCTTTAACTAATCCATCTAGATCCTTGTCCTGTCTCTGTCACAAAATCATCACAGGATCTTGAGTGACTCCTGCAGCCTCTCTGGGCCTTGATGTCTGCAAGTTCCCTTAATAAGATCATTGAAACCTTGACGACCTGCTCGAGATAAGAATCAGCAACAGGAAGCTGTGACAGCAATATTATTCACCAGAAGTCCTTAATGGCACTGGTAGACTGGAGTCCTGGCCACAGAGGCATGACCAACCCATGCTACCTGACACGGAGCTTTGGAGCCCTCTTATTTGTCCACATCGATGCTGAATGCATCTTGCTTTAAGGAGTGTTTATTTAAATGCTGATAATTCACGATCTCCCGTTGTCTCTCTGAGATGTGTGTGTCATTCGCACATTTCAATGTAATGCTTTTATACATGCCTCCATCCGGTGTCCTCCTTCCCTTTTTTTAATTGTTACCACATCAAATATATGTATTCTCAACTGGTTTGTAAAACTGGTTAATTCTCTTGATTTTCCTCTCCAACAAGTAGAGTTAAAAATAATCTGGCACTTCTAAAACTATTTTTCTACTTTACCACCCTACTCCCAGTGTGTTTATCCTCTGGTCCACATATCCCAATTTATTGTCCATTGGTCATCAAAGCCAAGTACCTGGAAATCATCCTTTATTCGTCTGTCCTGCTCATCCCTACATTCAATGGATGGTTAATATCATCCAGTTTACTTCCCAAACCTTTCTTGAATACGCTGACTCCCTCTAGCCTCTCTGTTGTCATTTTGGTTCATCGCTGTCAAACACACAGATCTCCCACACTAGAACATGTCTTCTAAGACTTACATCTGATTATTTTTTAGCTCAGACCCTTTAACAACTCCTCTTACCTATATGATCCATCCTAAACCTTCAGCCTCACTTACTTAAGCCCCTCTCAGCTCCCCTTCTCGCATCACCAGCCTTCTTTCCTATCATCCTGGCTACTGGTAGTGCCATAGGCATGCGTGATCTTTCATCATCATGCTTCTGTGCATGCTATTCACTCTGCCTGGATTCCCCTTCCTGTCTTGTCCATCCACATGGTGTCTCCCATCTATCCAACAAGAGCCAGCTCTTCAAAGCTTCCTTTGCTTTTTTCCAGATGAGCTGATCACAGCCTCACTGTGATCCTAGTTTATACCATGTGTACCCTTGGCAGTCGTCTTTCCATTAGGACAGCGCTCCACAAAGCCAAAGCTCATGTTTTACAATCCTACTCTCCCCCACCCAATTTACCATTGCAACCAGTCCCCTAGCCTTTTCTCCTTGTCTTATGGTACTTAGGACCATAAGTGCTGTGTGTTTGGTGTTTATGGTTTGTGTTCTTCACAAGGACAGGATCTTTATTTCATTCACTGATATATCCCAAGTGCCTAGAACAGTGCCTGCCTCATAATAAGTGTTCAATAAATGACTATTGAATAAATTAACACATCTTTGTATCTTTGAGACATGGCATAGTTACTGAAAAATACTGAATGGCTGAATGAATACTTGACGTTAATCCAACTTTTATAACATTTGTAATAATAATAATAGCTAATATTTATTGAGCTCTTGCCATATGTTAAGTGATCTACACACATCATCTCATTATATCCTCACAACAACTCTATAAGTAGGTTACTCTCTTCATTTACAAGAAATTTGAGGCTGTGTGACATTAAGTAATTTATCCGAGGTGACTAAACAGTGGGCCTGAGATTCAAATATAAACTGTGACACCAGGGCCCACAGTCTTAAAAGGTATATTGTTCCATCTCAAACTTAAAAATCACATGTTTATTTTTCTTGTCATTATGTACTCTTCCATCTAGTATATTTTTTACTTCAAACAGAAGGTAATAGGAATGGCTGACCTCTGGACATAAGAAACGATAGGGCATTATGTTGGAATCGTGTGGTTAGATACATTTCACAGTTAAATATTTTGGATGAAAGTAAAAATAATGCTTATAGATTGCATACTTATTGCTCTGGAAGGAAGAAAGTTCTTAGGCATGTGTTGCTCTTAGGTGTAACACCTGTCTCTAGCCTCACCAAGAATGTGGTGCTCTTACTTCAGCAGATACCAATTACGCATGAACTGCTGGCCATCTCTGACAACTCCAGCACCCCTACACACAGACACACAGACACACACACACACAGACACACACACACACACACACACACACACAGCATAACCAGGCACTTATGAGGACTTCAGAGTCTACCCCAGAAAATCCCTCAGGAGCAAATTCCAGTATTAGCAGTGGTAGTGGTGGTGGTATCACTGCATTCATCTTTTGTGCAATAATTTGCATTCTTCTTGGGTCTGTTGGATCACTATAAAGCATGAGTTACCAAATCCAGAGTAATGAATACAACCATGTATTTTGCAATCTAGTCATGTTTTACTTCACAAAATGTTTTCAAAAATAAAATGTCGACTGGATAACTTAACTAGAAAATAAAATGAATTATACATATTTTCTATTAACACATTATCTTTTCTATTAACACATCATGAGATTTCTTTTTTTTTTCCAGCTTGGTCAATGTTCTTCAAAAATTCCACATTTGATGGATGCACTATGTGTCATCTTAAAGAGGTACCATTATTTATTTAACCATTCTCTGTATGTTGGATTTTTGAAGCTGTTTCAAATTTTTCTATTATAAATAATTTATATCTTTGCATATCAATTTTGCCTGTGGTAATTCCTAAAAGAGACTTCCAGGGATAAAAAATGACTGAGTCTAAGGGTAACTTTTTTAAAGATATGTATAGCATATTGCCAAAATGCTTTGGCAAATTTACACCATTCTAAATTCCTGCCAACTGGTATGAATAATCATTGTGAGACCCTCTTGCTAGCACTGAACAGTATCATTTTAAAAAAAATTTTAAATAATTTTATAGAGGAAATCTCATTGGAGTTTTATTTGCATTTTCATCATGAATGATGCACTTGAAATTGTTGCCTGTTTGTAAAAATGTCATATTGTTTACTAGGTATATTGTTTGCTTGGGTCCTTTCCTCAATTTTATCCGGAATTTCTATAAACACTTTATTTATTAAAGATATCTTTATGTAAAATGAAATATCAGCTCTGGCCATATTTGCTGCCAATATTTTTTCTCAGTTTACATTTAATATTTAACTGTATTTATGGGTATTTTTGCCATAAAATGATTTTAATTTCCCATAGTTAAACATATTGATTTTCTACTTTTCTGTGTGTTTTGAAGAATATAAATCCCTTCCCTTTTCCAAGATCAGTATTTGGATTTTTCAAGAATATTGAGTAGTAGGAGGAGCTGGTGAGTTACAGTGAATCATTTTGGAGTACTTTCCAAATTGCTGATCATCTAAAAGTCAAACTCGTATTTTTCCATAATTGTTCTTTGAATTTATTTATTTATCTTTCAGGCATTAAAGGCAGATTTAGTGCATCTCTTAGGCCTGCTAGCGACATTACTCTTGGTAGGGATGAGACAGGAGGCACCCTGGGCTCTTGGGGGTGGAGGGGGTGGCAGCGAAGCCCTCCCTGGAACTGGTGAAGAACCCTGCTGCCTCCCCCCTCCCCCCCTCCACTACCACTTCTCTTTCACGTTTAAAGATGTTGGGTATGAAGCAGCCTCTGAGGCTCTGGCTTCCATCTCACCAGAGCCTTTAAGCCCTTTTTAATAACACACGTCACAGTGTCACAGACTCTTGAGATCTGGAGCTTTCTTGTGATTGGACTGTATCATTTCCAGTGTTATCAGAACAAAAAGGTCTAATTAGATGGCAGTGCTTGCAGAGAAGCTCCTGCTTATCAGCTGTTAAATTCTGCACAGGCTGTGTCAGAACCACAAAAGCAGAGCTGACGTTTCCTGTGGGATCCCTGAATGGCATTCCAGTCCCTAGATGGGCCAGCCAAGCTGCGGGGTGGTTGGAGCAGGCTTCCACTGGAAGCTCTTGGGTCAGGCTAGTTTGTACGTTATGATTGAGTGTGCATGGAAGAGTGATTATATAAATGTGCACACACGTGCACACATCCAGACAAACAGGGAGGCACGGGGAAACAAATGGAGAAAACTGACATATTAAAAGGCAGATCTCAGGGTCACCTTGGTAGCTCAGGAATTGAGCATCTGCCTTTGGCTCAGGGCGGGATCGAGTCCCACATCAAGATCCCCGCAGGGAGCCTACTTCTCCCTCTGCCCATGTCTCTGCTTCTCTTTCTGTGTGTCTCTCATGAATAAATAAATAAAATCTTTTAAAAATAATAAAAGGCAGATTTGAATCTCATAACAATTTGGTTATAACATATAAAGCCAGCTGCTCATTTTAAACTTCTACCCATCTCTGTCTCTTTAGAGTAGGGAGGAATGGCGCTCAGCCTCCCCAGGCAGGTGTAACCTCAGAGCCCAGGAATCAGACATCTCTGTACATTGCCATCCGTAGCTTTCGGGTCATGCACTCACCTACAGAACCTTGGACAAGATGATGTCTGATGCCACAGAAGGCTGGGCAGTGCGGAAGCATTCACATCTCTGCCTACACCTTACTCGTGCTCTCCTTAGTGAGCATTTATTCTCTCACTCCAGAAACGTTCTCTCTGTTGAAAATAAGATAATCACCACATCTAAATCTTATGAAGATGAACTTAGATCGGTAAAGTGTCTCGCTTCTTAACGATAAGCTTATTATTCTTTAATAAATATTAGCTTCCCTAATATTCTTAGCCCCGTTCAAAGGCTGGGTCTTCTGTGTTTTGGTCTTACCTTGTAAGTGGCTCTGGCAAACTGAGAGGCGATAAGAACTTGGGAAACCTTGTCCAGTTAGGTCCCTCTAAAACAGGGGAGCTGAACCCTGTGATGGCATCTGGCCAACTTCATGTTCTGCTCAAAGGCACAGATGCTGTTAGTGGTCAGCGTCTGGGCTTTGGGCAATCCTGATTTGGAGCCCAGTCCCCAACAAACCCCTTTCCAATCTTTTCAACAGATTTATAAAAGTCCTCCCTCGAGAGCCATAGAAAATGGTGTGTTCCCTTTGAGATTAACAAGAAAGAATTGTTGCTAGATTTCTGGTGAACGCCTCTTCTCCAGAAAAGCCTTATTCCCAAAAGGGGTCCTTAGGTTTAGGAGGGGAGCACGGCAAAAGAGAAATCCAAGAGACTTTGAAGTCTTCACCTGGCACTTCCTCCTGAAACCCTGAGCTCCCAAGGGCTTTCTCGTGTCTGTAGGCTCAGAGCATAGCAGAGGGCCAGGCTCGTTGTACCATCTCAATAAAGTGAAACGAAGGAGTGAAGTAAGGAAGGAATCAAGGTAAGGGGCTAGAGAGGGATGAGGATCCGGAGAAGGAGGAAGAAGGGGAGAGGGTCTGGTTTCCCAACAGGGAATGCGTAATCTCAAGAACTGGCTAGTAGTGACTAAACAGAGTGTACTCTGTAGTGAAGCCTCTTGAACTTCACTTAAAAATGATTATTTACCCCAGGGTCTGAGTTTCTCAGTCTCAAAAGAAGAGAGAAGGGAAAAAGTCTGACAGCTAGACTGGAGGACAGAGATGTCTATTTGAACTCAGCAAGCTCAAGACCAAGTTTTCCCTGCCACCTGCCTCCACTCTGCCACCAAACCTATCATTCTTACTACATGTCCCATCTCAGCAAACGATGATCTCAATACACCATCACCTTCCTCTGGTTAGGTTCTCCAGTTGGTCTGCATTCCTTTAAGTCTTTCCTGGGTCTTGGTGTGCTCACGGTCCAAATACTCCTCGCCAGGCTCCATGCCACGGGAGCAGAGGTTGTCAGAAAAAGAAGGCTAGGCAGCCTCCAGGAAGGAGAAAGGGAGGCAGGAAAGGGCAAAAAGGTGTCTCTGAAGACAGTGCTCCCTGAGAGGCAGCTCCCACCAAGCACTGTCACTGCAGGACAGTTTGTCCTGTGGGACCTGTGGGATCTTTCTAGAACGTCTCTCCAAAGATAGGACAAATGGATCACCCCACCAAATGATCTAGCCAAGTGATGGCTTCTGAAGACATGCTTCTCCATCCTCCACCCGGAGAAGTCTTTAGCAGGAAGAGAGTGGAGAGACTGGGTTAGCGCTGGGTCTCAGATTGGCCTTTGTGATTTACTGGTTTCAGAGTCTCTCTGGCAAATGACTTCACTTCCCTGAAACCTCCTGTGCTTATCTAGAAAATGGTGGGAAGGGGGTGTTAACTGTCCTCCCCTGCTGGAGCTGGCTGCCTGACCAGCAAGGCCCGTCGTGTGGAGCCTGGGACACCCAGGCACTGGGGAATCACCAGCTCTGTCACCCACCCTCTGGGAGCCAGGCAGCTGTCTCCCTTCCAGAAGCTGCCCACTGCCTCGCAGTCACGCTTCCTGGCTTCACAGTTTGAGTCGATGCTACCCTTCCATTTGCGTTTTCCTGACCTTGTGCCCCTGAGACGAGTCACAAGCTCTAATACTTCATGCTCACAGTTGACTCAAACAGCTACCCCTGCCCTGGAAACGCAGCCTTTAAGTAGCCCCTACCCACCTTCCCACCTCTGTGCTCTGGCACCATGTGCATCCTCTCCCACAGATGCAGCTTTAACCAAAACCAAGATTTTTCCTAGGAGGATTTCTGTGACAATCTTGGCTTCCACCCCCATGCTTTTTCTTTTTCTTTTTTTTTTTTTTTTTCAGTTATTGTCAAAATTGTGCAAGATAGAGTGGGCCACCCTGCTCTCTCCATTGTATTGTTTTAACTATGGCATGATTTGAGGGTGGACCAATTTAAGAAAATTATTCCTTTTTCTATCCCAAAGCCTCTGAAACAGTAATGTAAACAAGGGGTTTTATTTATATACAAAAATAACAACGTCAAAAGAACAAAGGACAGTATAGAAAAGCTGAGAACACTGCATTCAGAACAATTTGTATACAGGAAACATGACGCAAATATTATTTTTGCTCTAGCAAAAAAATTAACCCTACACCTACTTTTTGGCGGTAATAGATAATTAAGTTTCCTTATAAGGTTGTTTCAACTAACTTTTACTTTTTCTCTTTATGATTTCTGACACTCCATACTTTAGCTTGGGCCTGGGTATCTGTTCTTAATTCTTCTCTTTCATCCCCAACATTTAGAAGCAGTAGAAACAGGGATGTTTGGCTTGACAACCTACTTTAGTATCTTGAAAAATACTAGGCTAAAATTTTCTTATAACGTTATAATGTCTTGAGGAAAAAACCAACAGGTTCTACTATCACATCTCATTGTGTTGGCTTTTGGCTTTGCAATATTTAGAGCAGACCTGAGGTCAAACTCCCAATTTTTCATTCCCCAGCTGTGGACCCTAAGAAAGACGTTTATTTCTCTGAATTTTGGTTTCCTCATCAAAACAAGGAGTATAACAATACCTACCTTAAAGAGGTTTTTTGGGTATTAAAGAGCATAATGTATATAAAAGGTCTAAGATAAAAATCTTAGACCTTAGTACACGATAAGCATAAAATTACTAGTAGCTATTATTTTTAAGTCTGACCAGTGTAATTTTATCCAGAGCTTTCTGTGAAGGCTTTGCTCAATAGGATAATGGGTGTAATTTATCCAAGTCTGATGAGCATCTTTTCATATGGGAACACTCATCCCCAGCTCCAGTGGATTTGGTCACTTTGTCTTTGAAGTTGCAATGTCTATTCTATAGGAAAGAAGGAGGCTCTCTTTACCCTTATTTATATGTATGTGCCCAGGAGCCCCTGGGCTCTCCTAACCTGGAGTTTGCCTGAAGGCTCCTTCCTGTTGGACCATTCTATCATCTTCCTCACTCAGTGCCACTGTTGCAGGAGAAGGCAGTTATCTCATGCCTACCTGCACCTCTAATCTGCATCTATAGCATTGCGGTTGTACAATGGTGTTCCTTTCTAGGTGATGTTACCGTACAGCCTGTCTCAGAACTTGGTCTGGTTAACTAGAGTAGGGGGAGCAGACCAGGGTGGGTGGGGACACAGCAGCTGAAGCAGCATCCTGAAGGTGCAGCTGCAGCACAGATGCTGGAAGTCCCTGTAGCATGTAGGAGAGAGCAGCTCATGGGGGAGGCCAGAGCGGGTGGGCAGTGAACAGTGCTATCAAGCCTAATGGAGGAAAAGGGTGTCCTCACAAGCGGGGCATCCTTGAGGTGGGGTGAACACAGAATCAAGAGTCCAGGAGTGGGTAGATACTCAGAAAATGGGCTGCCTTAGTATGTTCCATAATGGGGAGTACTGCCCAAAGCATGGCAATGGGGACTCAGGCAGGACTCTCCCCTTAAGAAGAGCTTCAGCCAGGACTGTGCTGTGGTACTTCCTACCCAGGAAAGACTAGGATAGTCATCAGGACACAAGCCAGAGACGGCTTTAGCAAAGAGTGTGGGAAGATATTTACAGCCACGATCAGGGAAGTATGTGGTAACCAGGTCTCAGGATCAAGGCAAAAGGCCAGATATCAATACAGAGACCAAATGTCAGAGTAGGCTCAGTTTCCCTAAATCTATTTTGCTGAGGTTAAGATTTTGTCTTAAAGATATGAAGGGGGGCGACTGGATGGTTCAGTTGGTGAAGCATCTGCCTTAGGCTCAGGCCATAATCCTGGGGTCCTAGGAATGAACCCCACATCAGGCTCCTTACTCGGTGGGGAGCCTGCTTCTCCCTCTCTCTCTGCCTGCTGTCCCCTCTGCTTGTGCTCTTTCTCTCTCAAATAAGTAAGTAAATAAAATCTTAGTAATAATAATAATAATAATTATAATTATAAAGATGTGAATGAGATCTAGCTTCCAGGTCTAAGATCCTGTTTATGAAGAGAAAGATGATAGACCAGGAGGAAAGCGGGATCCAGTAAGTAGAAAAGAATCTGAGTGCCCAACACTGCCTTATTGACTAACTCAACCAACAAAGTAAATCAAGGATAGTGATGAATATCACTATAATTATGAAATAATGAATTCAGACTGTGCATTCTGTCTGTCTGAATATAAGAAGATATTTGTTAGTTTAACTATAGTCTAAATTCTTTTCCTTCTATCTGCTTTATGTAGAGCAATTAGCCGAAGAGCCTATTTCAGTTAGGAATTATGTTCTATTACCTGTCGCCAAATGTTATTTATCATGCTGTAGACCAGGGGTAAGGTCAGAAGTGTAATACCTGTCCACACAATGCAGCTGTCAGGAACCACCTAGTTTGGTGACTGCTGGGAATTTCATCTCGAGGGACCCCACCCCCTCACCCCTCCAGTGGCCAACATAGCTTCTTGGTGTGCCCCAGCTACCCAAAGGGATGGCAAAGTTCCCTGGCATCAGAGAGCCCACCAACACAGAGCCTTTAAGCCGCACAGAAACCCTCAGGCCTCCTACAAGGAATAGAATCTTTCTGCTGAAGGCATTTCTGCCTGGCATTGTTTCATGGGCCTTTTTTTTTTTTTTTTTTTTTTTGGCCACATTATGAAATTTAACCCATTTTGCTTGTGGAATCTTTCACAGAGGATGAAAAGACCATGAATTCAACCACCAGCTGTGATAATTAAATCCTTCCCTATGAAATGTTGTCTCACACATTTTGCTGACCACAAGACCTTTCTGACAAATGGGTAGAGAAAACCTCTTCTGGGTGAGTGGCTGGCTGCACAATGCCTCCTACCCTAGATAGTGCATCTGTGTGCCCGTCTTTGGAGTGCTTTGCTGTTCTCTTCTGAGATCAGGGAGGGAAAAGGACAGGCTGAGGCCTTTTGGGGCTCACTACTGAGGCATCGGGGTAAATTCCATTTCAAAATATACACAGATGGCAGAGCAGAGTGCTTGCTGGCATGGTATTTTGCACTTTTCCGGGAAAAGTGAATGCGGGACAGAAAGAAAGAAGGATGAAGGAAGCAACAGGGGAGGAAACCAGGAACTGATGGGAAATGAGAGAAGTCTTGCATTTATGACGAGTGACTTGAATAAGACACGAACAATTACCAAGTTGTGATCAGCAAAAATGGTTTTGAAAAGTTCTAGCAAAACTGTATGTGAAAGAAAGCAACTAACACGACTCAGCTAAACATGCCCACGTGAACTATAATTGGGCAATAAACGGAGTCACACAACATGCTATTATGCTCAGTTTATAAGACAGAGTCTCCACCAAAAGTAGCACAAATTACCATGATTTCTAATCTACCAGGCCCTTGGGTGGGTAAGTTATGAGTGGAGTTTAATATATAGCACTACTAAGCAAAGCACTGAAAGAGGCTGATTGAATTGTACTCGGGCGCTCCCAGGTTTGGGAGAATTCTTTCCTTTAAGAGAAAATGAATGGGTATGGCTGGTTCTTTTGCCTGGAGCTGGAAAAGAGGACATTATTTGGAGATTTTACCAACCCTCTGGTCCCCAGTCCTCATGCGTCTCTCTTCTGCCATCGGTCCCAGACCACAAGCTTTTCATTTTCCCTGAAGATCAAACCAATATTTACTAGTAAGCCTGCATTTATCCTTAAGACCCTTTACTGGAAACTATTGGTTTTGAGTAAATGTTAGATTTTGTTTAAGAAGAGTTGCCTCTCCTTGGCGAGGCAGGCGGGTGGAAAAGAACCTTGCCTCTCTCATAGGAGAACTGAGAAGAGAACTTTCTTCCACTCTACCCAATGGCACAGACCTTTCCAGTGTGCTCATTTATTACTTGTTTTCTGGGATTTCTCACCCGCTATCCAGTAACTCCTAAGTGTTGGCAAAAGGTTAATTTTGGCGGAGGTCCTCAGGAGGGTCGAAGATGTAGGGTGTTCAATAAAAGATTAAAAAAGAAACCTAGCTCTGATATAGATTTGCTGATAAGTGAGGGATTTCATAGAAAGTATTATTCTCAGTATCAAAAAGCATCTTGTTTCTGAGATGACTTGGTAAACCCTATGCTCGCCTTCTTCTTGTTTGTCATTGGAGTAAACAGATGTTCTTCATCTCTTTACAGCCAGGATGCTTCAACTCCAATAACAGAAATAGTGCAGAATTGTCTCATAAATTTCTGATGAGGTTCCAGCTCATATTCAGTTTGAAATTTTGATAATCAGTGAAGGCTTTCACCAACAGAATCCAAATAATTTCAATAGGGGTCCAGACATATTTCACCCAAGATCTATGGGAAATGACCACATGTCATGCATCGTCAATACAGATTGCAATAAGGACGTCTAAACAAGCCCATGTGAACTCATTAAAGGCCTCCTAACATTTCTCAGAAGACATGGAGCATATTAGTCAAATTCCAAACAAGCAGTGTACAAGTGGTCTACCTAAATCATTCTCCGAATTGAAGGAGACAAGCTGTAGTCTTCTCTTAGCTGCCATGTTCTATTGCCAGACCTATTTTTCCTCCAAGAGCGCTGCAAAACATCCCTCAGAACAAGGAAGCAGGGGTATCTTTTCCCTGATATCTTGGTCTTAGGCATAAAATGAGCTGGCGTTAGAGATAAAGCATGGGGCACAGAGAAGCCCAGGTTAAAGTATTCTTGATGAGCAGGCTGCTTGACTAATGAAATAGTGTCCACCTCACACTTCAATAGAAAAGTCTGGCTTAGGGCAATGGAAGAGCCCTGCAGATCATCCTTCCATAGGCCTTACTACCTACTTTTCTGGGAAAGACACAGATGAGCATGAAATTGCAGACTTCAGCGTCATTATGAGATGGTTTCTCTTCAGGACTGTAGGGTGCAATTAGCAAGACCCAATTGCCTTTGACCATGGGGCTCATTCCCTGAGGGCATTAGGGAGAGAAGAGGCCTCATAGACCCGGTGGGGAGTTCTGGGAGAGTCCACACTGAGCTGTAGACCTTGCTCTGAATTGGGGCAGTGTGTCTTCACCTTTGAAATTAGGGGTTGGTTACGTGGTATTTAGATCATGTGATCATGTGTTTTGTGTTTTTTACAGGTTAGACCTTTTCTCAAAGCAAGATTTTAGGAGGGCCCATGAGAAACAACAGGTAAAAGCGATGCAGCTTTGGTTGAAATTCGGAAAAGGACCCAGAGTCCCATCCATTCTAATGGTTTCAGTGCTGCTTAGAAACCACTGGATGTAATTTCACATAAGCCTAAACCTGCAACCAGTTGATCTTCAAAGACCCGTTACACTCTCTACTTTGTTTTCCTAGCTTTATTGCCCTCTGAATTTCTATGTCTTGAATTGCCTCTCTGGGTTTTTTTTCCTCATGAGCAAAATGGAGTTACACATGCCAACAGAAATAAATAAATAAATAAGAAAACTTAGTATGAAAAAAAAAAAGAAAACTAAGTATGCAGATAGAAGAATCATTCCAATCCTAGGACTGTTGCTTAATGAGTGTGTGACCTGGAGAAAGTCACTCACGGTCTCTCAGCCTGAATTTATTTCTCCTACAGTATGCAAGGTACTAGTACAAACCAGATACGACAACAGTTATCTCTCACCATCAACACTCTCACTCGCTAGACTCAGGAATCAAACAAATTTGGAGACATACATGTAATATAAAATGTCCTTGTAAATTTTGATCAGATAATTTTAATTTCTTATCTCAAAGAACTATTATATTGTCTCAAATAATTTTTGTATGGCTTAAAAAATAAAAAGATGTGAAAGTTGTTAATAAGACGAATTCTACCCAAATACGAATTATGTTGTATGCCGATTATGGAAGGAAGGTGATATCAAGTTGCAACCTCTGTTGTAGGTCAACCTCTGGTTACTCTGTTGGCAACTCTGTTGTCACAGAGGTCAACTTCTGTTATAAATCCATGCCAGCTAATCAAGTAGCCCAACTCCAAGTATCAGTAATTTTTTATTACCAGTCCCACTAACTATGACTCTTCACAGAAGTTGACTTTAATTTCAGAAAACAGTTTGTAGGAGTCAATTGTCTGCCAATCAAACATTTAATTAATTATTGAGTGAAAACAAAAAACCTTTGAGCTGACCAAGGAAACACAAAGGAGGATAAAACCTGACTCTTTGTAGTTAAGGAGCTTAAGTTACGGTTGAGAAGCAACATCAGTGTAGCATGAGTCTGTGAAGTACCATGATGAGAGGCCAGGAGAAGCTGCTACACAATGCACTGCCGTGACTGTTCCTCCAAGCTGGCACATCTGGTGGGCCATATCTACAGTTCACAAACCTTACCCTTGATCTTAGATGTGTTTACATGTAGCTGAGAATTACCCATCTATTGGCTCCTCATTCCCAGGTGGCCTGCTATGTGGCCGGCTCAGCCGTGAACTGTCATAGTTCTTACCTCTTGGTAGTTAGAGTCTAACAGGGAAGAACTCTCTTCCTTGCTGTATTAGGGATGCTGTAACAAATCACCACATTCAGTGATTTTAACACAACAGAAATTTATTCTCTCACAGTTTTGGAGACAGAAGTCCAAAAATCAAAAGATCAGCAGGACTGCAGTCTCTCCAAAAACTCTAGAGAAGAATCCTGTCCTGCCTCTTCCAGCTTCTGGTGACTCCAGAGGCTCCTTGGGTTGGGGCTGCATGACTCCAGTCTCTGCCACTGTCTTAATATGGGTTTAATCTCTGTGTCTGCGACTTAAATCTTTCTCTGCTTTTCTCTTATAAGGACACCTGTCATTGAATTTAGGGGAACCCCATTCCAGGATGACCTCATCTCGACATTCTAACCTAAGCACATCTGCAAAGACTCTTGTTCCAAAGAAATTCACATTCACAGATTCTGGGGATGAGGACACGGTCCTAGCTTTTGAGGGGACAATCATACAACCCACAACATTTGTCTTGAAAGAAGTAACTACAGATGTGCTAAGTACCGAGATGATATGGGATACGGAAGCATCTCAGAAGGTGGCTGGCCTACATGGTGATCAAAGGAGGTTTTCCTGAGGCCACATTGGTTAACAGCTACAGGACGGCAGGTGGGGAGTGCAGCAAAGGGCACTCTAGGCTTAGGAAGGATAAAGGGCTCAAGCTAGAGGAGGGATATGGGGAAGGAGAAAGGAATATTAAAGAATCTGGGATGGGGCAGCCTGGGGGGCTCAGCGGTTTAGCGCCGCTTTCAATCCAGGGCGTGATCCTGGAGAACCCGGATCGAGTCCCACGTCGGGCTCCCAGCATGAAGCCTGTTTCTCCCTCTGCCTGTGTCTCTGCCCCCCTCTCTCTCTCTGTATGTGTGTGTGTCTCTCATGAATAAATAAATGAAATCTTAAAAAAAAAAAAAGAATCTGGGATGAAAGGAACAGAAAGAACAGAGCAGTAGATACTGAAGTTTTCCTAAGAGCAATGTGAGTTCAATGAAACATTTTAATGAGGGAAGTGAAAATTATAATTTGTGCTTTTAAAGATCATTCCAGCTGCAGTGTGGGGATAATGTTTTGGCAGGAGCCAAGAGAAGGTTTGAGGAGATGCTTTGCAGATGATTGCAGTATTCCAGGGGAGAGATCTCCGTGGCCAAGAGTACTTGGAAACAGATTTTATATGGGCTTCTTTGATAGCTATAGAGGAAATAAAATGATCAAGATTTTATCCCATTGAATTTGGGAGGTTTAAGGAAAAGAAAAGCTCAAGAATGACAACCAAGTTTCTGGCTTGAACAATGATAAAAGGTAGACATTTACTGATGCAAGAAACACAAGAAGAGTGGTTATTTGTTTCTTTGTTTGGGCCAGGGAAGAGAACGTCTAGTCTTTTCTTTTACAATGAAGAAATAGCCACACTCAGAGGTCATATGATTCAACCAGGATAAACAGAAAATAGTAGCAGAGCCCAGATAAGAACTGAGAGCTTCTAACCTCTGACACATTTTTTTCCCCTGTGCATGGACCTGCCTACCCTTCCTTCTTTTACTCAGATCCACTCCCTTCTCTGTTTTGGTTTTGAGTTTCAAGGATTTCTCTACATACATAAAGCAGTGTTTATTCTGTATGAAGGATGTATTTGTTATAGTCAGGATCTCGATCTTCCCTTAGAATGTCGAATTTTCTTTTCTCGCCACCCATGCTCAGAAAGATTTCTACCTTAACACAAGGCTGAACAAAGGGATCTATAGGAGCAACTTCACGTTACTATGACCAAACATAGCCAAAGCTAAGCATATGCTGTGGATATCTTTTCTTCATGAATATTCTTCTGCTAAGTTGTCTCTATGTCCCATGTCATCTCTCATATCTGCTTGTTCAACTATATCTGTTTCTCACTCTGCCTCTTCAATTCATTTTAAGGATTGCTACTTGACCATTCGTTTATGAAGCCTCACTTGATATTTTACAGATTCTTCTCAGTAAGTGAAACATTAGAAGAGAGAGAATTGTCCTTACTTATAAAAAGGGCAATAATAACACGTGCTTGATCCTCAAAACATGTGAGGCTTTGGTCAAGTAGGCCTCATGTTTGGCTTTGATTCTTAGCCAATGAAAACTGATCTATTTCTAATTATTCTCTCCCGATCATGCCAATAATTATCTTATCTTGAAGTGACAAAATTTCTGAAACATATTGTCACTCTACATTCTTTTCTCAGGGGTCTGCAGTAGCCTTCTCACCCCAAGGAATTTTAGAACAAAATATGTGTTTATTCTCCAAGACCAGACCATCAATAATATTCTATTTGCAAATCCTACTGGAATTAGGAAAAGGGTAAATTGCCAAAGTATTACTTTATCATCAGAAAAAAAGTTTTATTACTTGGCTAATTATTGTCAGCATGCTTTAAAATCATCCACCTTGCTATTTGGTTGCGTTTGGTGTGATGCTTTATTTTAAGAAGGCTCCACTAAGAATAAGGTAGTAACTCTGTCCAGAACACCAAGACTTATAATTTTGTAAATTCCTGAAGCCACTGCTATATAAAAATAGATGCCTTGTATTTACATTCATCTCCCGATGGCCTTTATGACATTAGAAATGCAGTTTCTTGGTTTCCATTATATAATGCAAACAGGAGTAAGATGATCTAGAACAGCTTTTAAACCAAATTGTCTGGATTTCCAAAAACACAGGAAGATTTGAAAATTATATAGGACCCTGCAAGACTGCCGAGCGTGACCTCTGCCTTCGCTTGCCTACATAGTCAGAGAGCATTATTAATGCACAAACCAGACATAGGATGGTCGTAGGCTGTAGGTTTCTCCAGTTTGATTCAGCTAGAGCAGTGGAGACAACACCAGGATAAAGGAAAGAGAATTACTGTTCAACTCGCATGTTTTGAAATAAACCCTCTATGTCAACATTATTCCCTCCTACATAAAATAAAACAAACAAACAAACAAAAAGTCTTGAGAGTATGAAGTAGAATCTTCTGTTTTGGTTTTACTACAGAAAGAGCAGAGTTCCTGTAAGCTACATATGGTAAAAAAATAAATGTGATCTTTGGAGTAACAATCCAGAGTAATATCAAAGATTATAACTAGAAGTATTTTGTCACCTGATGCCAAATATATCTGTGTCCTCATGGATTACCTATTCATTCAGGAGACAAAGGTGCTATAGTGGGACTCCCGGGTGGCTCAGTGGTTGAGCGTCTGCTTTTGGATCAGGTTGTGATCCTGGGGTCCTGGGATCCGCAGGGAGCCTGCTTCTCTCTCTATCTATGCCTCTGCCTCTCTGTCTGTGTCTGTGAATAAATAAATAAAATCTTTTTTTAAAAAGAGGTGCTATAGCTAGCTGCCTCAAATAGGACCACCTCTCCTCAATGACACCAATTGTCTCCTGATCCTACAGTTTCTTTGATTCTCTCCTTTTTCATGACATTGTCAAATTTCCTTTTGTGCTATGATTTGGATTCACTTATTTTCGCCGTACTGATGTAGTGTACAGTGTGCACAAGCCATCCTGGAGCTGCAAGGAAAATAGACATCATTAAGACACCATGCTGGCCCTCGAGAAACTTAGGATCTAGGAGAGAAACTGTCATGAGAACACAAGTGAACTGTGGCATAAGCTGAAAAATACAAGATCATATGGTCCACAGAAAGAAGATGGCTCCTGTATTGGGGACAGCAAGGAAATCTTTAGGGAGAAAGTAAGGCTGGAAGTGGATCTAGAAAGGCAGATACTGTTTGTATAAGTGGACAATGTGAGGGAGAAATGGGAATTCCACATGCAGGAAATGTGCTGAGGCAAGGGTGTGGCTGCGTGGAGACCTGGGGCCTGAGTGAGGCATAGGTTGGGTGCTGTAGAGGAAACAGGCAGCAGACTTATGGCCTCTGAAAAGGTCGCCCTGGGATCATACATCATGGGGGCATTCTAGAACAGAGCAAGGCTGTGATGAGTAACAGTGTCAATCAAGGGAGATGGACTAAGGATGAACTAGAGCATCACAGAGACAGAAATGTGGGGAGAGAAGCTAGCAGAGAGGACTCATGAGCATAAAGGAAAGGGAGCCTAGTAATTTTGCATCTATGGCCCCAGAGCCAAGAAGAGGGACATTACTTTGGATGGGGTTCTGAGATTCTGAGGCCCTGTAGTTAAGTGGGTCTTGTTTCCATTAGTAAAAGGAGGGAAATCTAAGGCAGAGACATGTTTGGATGTAAGCAACGATGTGGATTGTTCTAGGCATTAATTTTGAAGTGCTAATGATATGCTCAAGCGGGAACTTTCAAGAAGCAGCTGGAAACATGGGAAAGAAGAGCTGGACGGACGTCAGGATGGAGACATAAATTTGGGATAAGCATTTAATTATTGGGATAGATGTATTATGGCCGAAGCCAAGAAAACACGGGATGAGAAAGATGACCAACGAAAGAATCAGGGGGACACCTACATTAGTGATGAGTCAAAGAAAAGTTGCTGGCAAAGGAGGTCAAAGAGGAGAGCAGAAGAGACGGGAGGAGAAGCAGAGGCTGACACACCACAGAGACCAAGGGTCATAGGAGGAGCGATTAGTCCAGGGCTGAGCTCCTTCCTGCCTCCAAGGTGTGGAGACCCTGCAAGAGCCCTCTGCTGCTCTGACTCCAGTCTCGTCTTCAGCCCGCCCTGACTACCACCTCCTAATTAATTAATGAAAAACTCCTTTTTCATCTTGTCAACCCACGGCTGAAAACTGCAGTAGCTCCCTCTTGCCTATGGAAACTCAAATGTTGAGCCTTGTTTTCAGGCTCAATTACTCAGGCTTCATTAATTAAAGCCATCATATCGGCCTGGCTTTCTCTTTTATTCCTCTCCAATACATTTTGTTAGAGCCAGGCCAGGGCTTACGCTGTCACCACACAAGACTACCAGGCCTACATTTCTTTTTTCCAATTTCCCTGCTTTCAATTCCCATTTCTCTCCTCCCAGCCAAGACAGTATGCCAACCTGGAAATTTAAATAAAGCCTCTCTGTTTTACTTTCTTCTGTTCTAGCTGGGACCTTGTTTTAGCCTTAGACTGGGAATATTTTGACTTATCTGTCTCCCGTGAAGATCTGGTCTAATGTGTTGGTAACCACCTAAGATAACAATCAGAGCTCCCATCGCTGCAAAACACCAACCCCACCATCAGCTGTGCCACTTTCTTCTAGATTCATTCCTTTAGGTCATGAAAGCCTTTCTGCTGTGCTGTCCAATATGGCAGTCACCACCCATCACAGAACATTTTTGCACAATGCTCTATGGGACAGTGCTGTTTGTCTGTGTTCCAAAGTTCCCCATAGAATGCAAAAACCCTTATAAGAAGTTATGCCTTATTAACTACCCCTTGAAGGGAATCAGTAAGAACCTATAAAGAAGAGACCAAAATAAGAGTAAAAAATGGAGAGTCAGAGAGTGGTAGGGGTAGCTGGAAAGAAGTGGCAGAGGATACCTGAAGGTGAAGCTCTATGATTTGCAATGGTACCTTCCACTGTCTTGGAGCCCTTTTGTGCAAAAGAAAGTAGCTATTTTACACACTTGAAGTGTTCATTGTTTTCTTTCATCTGCCACCACCGCTGCCATCATTGCTCTTGGGGAGCAATGTATCTCCTGACTTTCTTAGGAAGAGTGACTTTCACATCTCACTTAGGATCTGTGTAAGCCCACAGGTCCATCCTTAGGGGAAATTCAAGAGGGGACACAAGGGAGAAATAGCTCCTGGACACTCTAGACAGCAAACTATGGCCAGCACGTGGTCCCCACACATGGCTCAGGTAGAGGGTGGTGAAGCCTCTGTGAGGGACATCTTTCAAAAGAATTAGGTCCCATTACAGGTTTCCTAATATCTGGAATTCAAAATGGTTAATCTCTTGTTAACACCAGAAGTTAATCACCAGTAAGCTTTGACTTTGACTATCTTTTTTTTTTTTTAAAGATTTTATTTATTTATTCATGAGAGACAAACAGAGAAGCAGAGATATAGAGGGAGAAGCAGGCTCCTCACAGGAAGCCTAATGTAGGACCTGGACCTAGGATCACGCTCTGAGCCAAAGGCACACTCAACCACTGAGCCACCCAAGGATCCCAACTTTGACTGTCCTTTCCAGGGTTCATGCATAGGTGTATGAGATAAGGAAATGCTATGATGGAGATTTAAATACACACTCTCTGAATGGCTTTGTTCTCCCCTCTATCTCATTCCTTCTACAACATTCTTTACGGAAGTCATGGAGGGAAAAACCAACAATGAAAAGATTTTTGTCAGTATTTGGTCCCCTGCTTAGTCCCGATTCATAAGACAGGAGAGCAAATGACTCAGAATCATGCAAGTGAGCCCAGATCTCAGTTCAAAATGTGCAAAAAGATGTGAAATTCCTAAAAAGGAAAAAAGAGAGACAGTAGCTTCTGGATGGGCACCCAAGGCCTCATTGGTCTAGTTTAAGTGTCAACTCAAGCAACTTCCTAGACCAGTGGTTCTCAAAGTGGGGGCCCCAGACCACCAGCAACAGCAGCATCACTTGGACACTACAGAGAAGTACAAATTCTTAAACCTCATCCTGGGCCTCCTGAAGGAGTGACTCAAGGGTCAACCATCTAGATTGTAATCAGCCCTCCAATTCATTCTGACACACACTCAGTTTTGGGACCTCTAACTAAACAGGGAAATTAGGACTCCTGCCTTTTACTCTCTCCCTCTCCCTTTCACCCTTCATCCACCACCTCCCAAGTTCCTAGGGACTAGAGCATCCACAGCACAAATTGGAGTAGCTATGGCAAAATGGAAAGAGTTCTTAGATTTGTCAGGAAATCAAGAAATAATTCTAACCAAAAAAGGAGAAACCAATTGAAAAAGCATTCCTCCCCAGGAGTCAATGGGTTCCAGTTATGTTCCTGTTCACACTACAGGGCAGTGATGACGAGCATAGGCACTGGTGCAAGAAGCCCTGGACTCAAACTCAGCTCTGTCACCTACTAGTTGTGTGACAACAAGCAAGACATTTAACTTTTCTCCATGCATTTCCTCATCCGTGACATAAGGAGAAAAATACACCATCTCATGGGGTCACCATAAGGATTAAACATCTAAAAAGATGCAAAGATTTTCAAACAGTGCCTGATGCAAAAGCACCTCCAGTTGTCAGGACTAAGATCTAAGACCACTGCCTTTTATGATCAAGCAACATCATTAACTCTACTTGACTTTGTCCACTCAATAAACCTTTACTTAGAAATGTAAGCTGGTGAAATAGCTGGGTTATAGTGGTGCAAAAAGAAAAAAAGAAAAAGAAAAGAAAAAAGAAAGCACCAGAGTATTATTGGATATGTGAGACCCTTCTTAGAAACGAAGGCCCTTCCCTCTGTCCTGTCTCTCCAGAGACAGGTTCACACCGTCCCCAGGAGGCACCAAAGGGGAAACAGAAATCTCAGGGGTGGAGAGATCCAAGTCTGCCCAGCCCTGCAAAGTCCACCGCTGAGCTGCCTGGTTTCTACTGGTGATCTAGCCCAGAAACCCAGAAGGGGCGGGCTGAGGGAAGAAACAGGGGGAGGCTGGGTTGGGGAAGACAACCCAGAGTGGCCTTGCTCCAAGCAGTCTTCAGAAGGGAGCCACTGCTCCTTTGTCTGGACAATGCAGGCTGCTGGGCTGTAATCTGAGCGGGCAGGGGCTGGGCCACACAATCAAAGGGCTCTGGCTCTGCAAGGCTGGTTCCCTTCAGCGTCAGTTTACGGTGCAGCTCCCTGGGGTCCCACCAGAGGAATCAGATGGAAGGGAAAGAGCAAATGGAGACAGATTTTTGGAGACTTTGATTTCTGATCAATGCTTCGGAAAGCTACCTGACTGTGACTATGAATAGGCTCCTGACAGCCTAAATTTTCTTAAAAATGCAACGTCTTAATCTCCATGGAGCTTTCTTCTTGAGCCTCTTCTTCATGCTTTGCATTGTCCCTTCCACCTTGGTATTCAAGCTTCCGGTCGCCATCCCATTTTAGACAAACTTACTGGCAACCATTCTTGGTTCCTTCTCTATAAAGATAGACGTTGGAGAAACATTTCATTTTGTTTTCTCTGGGCCCTCATACCTCACAGGATAGAGCCTCTTTCAACCCTTTTTTGAAAGACATCCTAATTACACGAGGGCAAATAGTTGAACTTGGAATAAAGAGTCTGTGAAAAGGCTACAGGCATTCATTCTGCCTTCACGGAAGTTGGGCAAACCGTGTGCGTACCCTCTGGCTGGCAAACACATCATTAATATTTCATTTGGGATTTTTCTCTATCAGGTTTTCTTTGTGCATACACCAAACTACACGTTTTAAGCTAAACCACTTCAATAAATAGAAAGGAAGTTAGCTCCCCATTTTCCAAACCCTTACTAAATATACATTTTTATAGCCTGTCTGATTTCATTCATTGTGTTACGGTTCTGGCAGAGATATTAGTGTCTGGAAAAATAAATTATTTAAAAAGCAGCCTGAGACTGAGTCAACACAGCATCAAAACCACCCATAAAATATGCCACTGTATTGCACAGTTTAAACCGTTTGCTCAGAATTTTATACATCCAACAACTTAATTTCCCCCTTACTTCTCTACATCGATGGGTGGTGATCGACTAAATGCGATGCCTCCATTCTGAAAATTAATGTCTTGAGACCTCTCATTCTAACTGAGGTCTCTAGGGCAGCACTGATATGGTGCAGCCATTCTCACAAACATGGAAACACCTCAGAAGTGTGTGGTCACCCCATCCATACTATGCCCATGCTGAAACTCTTCTCTTAACATTGTATTTTTTTATATTTAACTTATTTATTTGAGAGAGAGAGAGAGAGAGAGAGCACCAGCAGGGTAAGAGGCAGAGGGAGAAGCGGGCTCCCCACTGAGCAGGGAGCCCCATACAAGACAAGACCCCAGGACCCCAAGATCATGACTGAGCCAAAAGCAGACGCTTAACTGACTGAGCCACCCAAGCGCCCCTCAATATTGACTTTTACATGCCTCTTCCCAAAGCCATTTACAAGGCACATGAGTTGTGCTGCCTGAATTTCTCCACATTGCACCAATTTCTGATCTTACCAAGTAGACCCCTATCTTCTCGCACTGGACTTGTCCTCCCCACAAGTAACTTTGAGCCTCTCTTCACCCTCCATTTCATCAACCACAAGCCAGCCTGCAATCCCATGAAATGAAATCTGACCACATCCTTCCCCTCCTCAGAGCTGTGCCTTAGCCCTCAAGACAAAGTCTGAGCTTCTACGCCTATGGAATGAGCTGCTTCTCCTGGGTGCCCTTTGCCTTTCCTGTCTCATCACCTACTGCTTCTTGACTCATGTTCTAAAAATCAACCCAACTTCCATCAACCCATAACCGGGCCCCACTCTCTCTCTTCTATTTCTGCATATTCTCCTTCCTACCTAGAAGAATCCTCTTTGCACCTGCCTTCCCCTTCAGTTTACTCTTTTTTTTTTGTCTTTTATTTTATTTTATTTAAATTCAACTAATTAATATATAATATAGTATTAGTTTCAGAGGTAGAGTTCAGTGACTCATCAGTTATATATAACACCCGGTGCTCATTACATCCAGTGCCCTCCTTGGGGGAGATAGAGTAACTGGGTGATGGGCATTAAGCAGCTGACCAACTTAATCATCTTTAGCCTAAACATTGTGACAGCAGGAGGACATCGTTGGATTCAAGCACAGGTGCCAGCCCCCAGCCATGGACAGCACTCTGACTCAGGCATCCTCCCACTGTTCACACTAGATTGTGTGTTTTCCAGCTTACCCATTGGTGTCTCCAGCTGGACTACAAACTCTATGTAAGTTAGGGTCACATTTCTCTCATACAATGTTGTCAACAACAGCTTGTATTCAGTAGAACAATTATTACCGCCCTCTTGCATTTCAAATGGCCCCCAGCTTGGATGATACATTTAAAAATGGTCGTATGCAGAGTCCAGGTGCATTCCTCAAACATTCAAACAAGTTTCCACCTTCTCACAAAGCAGTGATATGGAAATTGATTAAATATCATCTTTTGAATTAATTTATTTTCTAGGGGACCAGAGTAGCCTTTTGAGAGATGGTTTACACTTGGCTTTTGGTAGAATGTGCCATATCTCATCCTGATTATAAATGCATATTTCAAACTCTTCTTCAAATGCCTTGCATCTTTCTAAGAACTTAGAATAGAACAGAAAAGGAGGTATAAGGTCAGAAGATACGGACCAAATCCTCAGAACTGTCTTAACACGTCAATCCTCTCATACCTTTGATGAAGAGCCCAGGAGACATTTGGTTTTATGTTTTGTGTACGTGAGTTTTGTTGTTACTATCAATTTAGAGGATTTTCCCTTTGTTTTAGCTCCCTTGATGCCACCACCTTTGTCCTAGGAAACCCACCCCACCCCCATAGGCTGCAATTGAGGAAAAATCTTTTAAAACAATTATCAAGATTGGCTGCTTACTGTGATCAAATTCATTAGATAATAGTTAAACTCTACATTTCACTTGGTGCACAATGTTTTACTCTTTTTTTCTCTCTCTTTCTTTCTCCAGTATTCACATGGAAATAATGCCATAGTTGTCTAGGGGTAAATTTGAGGTGCTCTCTGAGGACCTGGCATATTTCGGTAAGCACAGGCAGAGATGGGAAAGGAGAGGACAGTAACTCCTTTAAAAAAAAAAAACAAACTTTTTTTTTTTTTTTTAAACCAATAGCACTATTAGTGATTACCCAAAAGAACCTTGGAAACACCGGAAAAAATGTAAAGAGAATTCTTTTAAAAAAATTAATGCACACATAATACTATACTCTGTGTACTCTAAAAGTAGAGTCATAGCCAGCAAACACCTTTGTATTTTAAATTTGACATTATAAAGAGTAATTTCCTATGGCGTTGAATATTATTTTAGAACAGTTTTTAGCAATAGAGGGTTTGCATCAGATTTCTTTAGAGATTCATGCAAAAACCCCAACTCTGTATCTTACACCTGAATCAGAATCTCAGAAGCAGGGTGGGTGTGGGGCCAAAGAGGTGAATATTTTCAAAGACCGTCTTGGGTAATTTTGATGTACTGCCCATTTTCTCAGTTTAAGAACAGTTAGAAGCCATGACTAACACTGAGGTAGTATTCTATGGATTATTAGTATGGAGAATTTAACCAATCCCCTATTGCCGGACAATTGGGATTGTTGGATTTATTAAACCCCAGGATATAAGCATTTTTCAAGCTACAGATTTACTGTATTCCAAAGGGTTGTGATCTGTTAAATACTATATGGGAATGTCCACCTCATTAACTTCTTTACACTTAAAAAATATGAAAACCTTTGTCAATCCAATAGATGTATAGTAGCTTTTCTCTATATGTTTCAATTTATGTCACTTTGTTTTCATGGAGATTGTATGACTTCCATGTGTTTTTTAGGGCATAGATAGTGCATAGCCTCCCATTCTATTGAGTTTGTCCCTGTTCTTACTAATTTATAAGACCTCTTCATTTGTTGAAGATATTAGCAGCCTTTCTTCTCACATTTTTGTGACATGTATTGCTCTTCTTTTTTACCTTTTAATTTTGGTTCCATGCAATTTGATATGACATGACTCTTACTATTTCTTCCTCTTCCAAGGGTCAGTTAAATACTCTTTTTTTTTTTTTTCTTGTTTCTCCTACAGATCAATTCTATAATCCATCTGGGATCTATTTTCATGTATCACTTGAAGACAACTTGCTTGTTTTTATCCAAAGGGTTTACCAACTTTTCCAAGAAGCACTTTAATAAATAATTCATTTTATCCCTCTAATTTAAAATACCACAATGACCGTAATAGGATGTTTAGCTGCAGAAGAGTCTTTTTTATCATTTTCTCCTTTGTTCTGTTGTAACTTCGTGCTACATATTAGTGCTAAAAAAAAGTACGTCTTCCTTCATTAGTTGTTACTCAAAATTTTCTCAACTCTAATCGCTTTTTCAAGTTTCACATATATTTTGATTTCGAATTCAGTTGGAATTGCTTCCAGTTTCTAAGAAATTAAAAGAGAAATTACATTTTCCAATAACTGATATTCCTATGAAGGAAAATATTGTACATTTTCATTTAATCAAATCATGCTGTATGCCATTAAGTAGAGTTTTAAATTTTCTTCACATAGGTACTAAATAACTTTGTTAATTTTGTTGACATATGGTTTATATTTTATCTGATACCTTTGAGTTTATTTTATTCAATAAAATTTTGAACTGGAGAATAGAAAAACAATTTGGTTTTGTATGATTATTTTTAGCTCACCACCTTTGTAAACCATCACTCTGTACTTTTCAGTTGACTTGCTTATGTTTTATAGGCTTCAAACTGTATCACCTATAAATAGCATCAATGTATTTTCTTCTTCTCAAACTTTATATTGCTTATAACTTGTTTTTGTTTGGTGGGTCTTTTTTGTTGTTATTGTTGTTTTGTTGTTTTGTTTTTTTTTTGTTTTTAAGAATTACTTGACCTTTTATAAAAATCATGAGTAATAATGGTAAGGGGAGGCATACTTTTCTGAACTTTAATGTCTTTGGTGTTTCACCATAAGCATGAGATTGGCCTGGAGTTTGTGGTCACTATAGTATTTTAAAAATCCAGTTAAGGAAATCTTCTTATCATACAAAGGAAATCATATATATGATCTTGGCACTGCACTGATTTATACCTCTATTTTGATCTGCTTTTAGACTTACAGAAAAGTTGAAAAACAGCATAAAGAATTTCCATATATCTGTCCCAGCCTCCTTCAAAGTTCACATATTATGTAACCATAGTACGTTAAGCAGAACCAGGAAACTAACATTGGCACACCACCATTAACTAGAGACCTATTCAAATTTCACCAGGTGTGTTGTGTTTTTGTTTTGTTTTGTTTTGTTTCTCACTGATGTCTTTGTTGTTGCAGTTCTCGATGCTATTCAGGATCTTACATCACATTAGTCTCAGGCAGTCTGTAAGAGTTTCTCAATCTGTCTTTCTTGACCGTGACATCACGGAACAGTATCGATCAGTCATTCTGCCAAATATTGCCCCTCTTGAGTGTGTCTAGTATCCTCACAAGACTGAGATTACACGTGTTTGGTAAGAGTAACACAGCAGCAATAAAGTGACCTTCTCCATGTGTCATATCCCATCACACTGCAGAGTTCATGGGATTAAGGCGGTTTCTGTCAGATTTTCTCCACTGTAAACTAGCTTGCCCTCTAGCCAACAAATAACTCGGGGGAGCCATATGAAGCTGCACATTCTGTTTTCCTCAGACTTTCACCCATGAATTTTAGCACCCATTGGTGAATCTTGCCTGAGAATATTTTTATTACAAATGTATTTTGAGCTTTCCAAATGCCTTTTCAATATTGATCGGAGAAATCGTGTGCTTTGTCAAGTTTAAAATATGCAGCTATTGAAATTTGTATCAGAATTGCATTACATTTTTAAGAATCCATCCTATTAATCTGTGGTTTTGATTTGAGTGATAAATTTCTTCATTTTTACATATTTTGAATAAACTCTACTGGTTATTTTTTCTTTACTATACTGTTGAATCTAATATGCTAGCATTCAATTTAGCACTTTAACTGGAATTATTAGATTGATCTATGAAATTCTGGTCTTCCTTCCTTTCTTTCTTTCTTTCTTTCTTTCTTTCTTTCTTTCTTTCTTTCTTTCTTCTTTCTTTCTTTCTTTCTTTCTTTCTTTCTTCTTTCTTTCTTTCTTTCTTTCTCTCTCCTTTTTTCTTTCTTTCTTCTTTCTTTCTAATACTTTGCTGTCAGTGAGCCAAAACCTAGAAAACTGGGAAAGACTTTGATACTGCAGGGATGTGTAAGGATTTTCCAAGGGCTGCCTAGCTATGGATACTTTTCAATGAAATCAATTTCCACATTCTTAACTTCTTTATGATGTGTGTTTCCTAAAACTGCTGTACCTTGAATGGGACTGAGGTAAAGGCCAGACTTTAGCCTCACTCCTGCCCATCCTCCTTCTATAATGCCTTTCTCTCACTTTGCATAAGAAAGACAGAGCTCATGCACCTGGGTGGCTCAGTGGTTGAACATCTACCTTTGCTTAGGGGTGTGATCACAGGGGTCCTGAAATCAAGTCCCAAATCAGGCTCCAGCAGGGAGCCTGCTTCTCTCTCTGCCTGTGTCTCTGCCTCTCTCTGTGTCTCTCATGAATAAATAAATAAAATCTTAAAAAAAAAGAAAGAGAAGAAAAAAGAAAGAAAGAAGAAAAAGAAAGAAAGAAAGAAAGAAAGAAAGAAAGAAAGAAAGAAAGAAAGAAGAAAGAAAGATCTCTCACCAATCTGGAATTTTACTAGTTGCATTGCTTAAGGAATAGAATTCTCTAAAGAGAGTCAAATCTCCAATCGCCAAGAAGATTCAAAATTTTGCTGTAGGTGTTGAGAAGATTAATAATGCTGATGACTGAGTAACAAAGTCCTATGTGGCTTCCAAATATCTTTTTTCAACAAAATTGAAGGAGAACATAATGTAATTATTGATATTAGATCATTAAAAATATAACTTGGAAGGAATTCAAAGAATTAAGTGACATTTCCACAACCAAACTCTTTCCATTCCCAATTACTATTTATATGAATCAAATTTCTCAGAGATTACAACTATCATAAAAGAAAATCAGGAATAGAAATGAGAGCAAACCCTTGTCATATTCCAGTGATAAGTATTACTCATCCACAGATACATGAACTCCTAATGCCACCCATCTGCTTAAGAGAGGCAGTCCTCATAAGATTTTGGTTTTTTGTATTTCATAACTATCAAGATGTAAAATATTTATCTCTGTGATCGTTTGTCTATAAGTATAGGATTTTTTTTATATTTAAAATAACAGTTTTAAAATATAAAATAATGGGCATTTTTGCAATGATAATATGCTAGGTGATGAATAAAGACTTTCAAACATTAAAAAGTAGTATATTATAATAAAATATGTGAGGGAAGTGAAACACAAATACACAATTAGAGAACAAAAGGAATGATGTGAAATTCAAAAGTTTTTAAAGATTTATTTTATTTTTATTTTAAAGAGAGAGCACTCTAGTGCAGGGGAAGGGGAAGGGGAGAGGGAGAGAAGTAGACTCCCCATTGAGCATGGAGCTGGATGTGGGTGTCCATCTCCAGACTCCAAGATCCTGACCAGAACCAAAACCAAGAGTTGGACATTCAAGTGACTGAGCCACTCAGGTGCCCCAATGTCACATATTAAAATGAGAGCTATTTTCCTTTATTTAAAGTGATTGCTAATGGTTATCAAATTGCTATGATATTTTATTGGATAATTTTATCGCTAATTTTGTTTTGAAATTACAATATTAACAATATTCCAGAAATTACACTCTTTAGTTGATTTCAAACTTGATGAAAATCATCTAATTTGAAATTAGGTTCAACTTTAAAACATATAAGGATATATAGCAATATATATATATACACATATATAACATTTGTGTATGTACATATATGTATATATACACATATATATTCTTTTATAGGTATACAATCAAAATTTGATAACTCTTGAAAACCACCTCTACTGTAAAGATTCAAATTTATTCAAATGTTCACTAAAACTGCCGATCAAGGAGGTTGTTTGCGAAGATTATTTATTTGAATGAAGTAATCTATCTATTCAGAGAAAATGATTTATCTCCATCCCACACAACAGCCTAATTCTAATTTGTGTGCACTTTTGCAGAGGCTGCCTGTGTTTAAGCCATAGTTCCAAGAGTGTAAGCTAAATTAATGCATGTTATTACAAGGTCTATCAACTCAGATTTCTATAAAAAGCAATATATGTTTACAGGCACCTAGGTGGTTCGGTTGGTTAGGCATATGACTCTTGGTTTCAGCTCAGGTCATGATGCCAGAGTTGTGAGATCCAGCCCCACATTAGGCTCCGTGCTCAATGCAGAATCTGCTTGTCCCTCTCCCTCTGCACCCCACCCCCAGAATAGATAAATAAAGTCTTTTAAAAAACAAAAAGCAATATATATTTCTGAGTTACAAGACATTGTGTAATCTCTGCTAATCAACAGGAGCTTGAGATGGCTAGTTAGCATTTATTAGGTGGTGTTTATGACTTAAAATACTGATTTATTATGAATTATAAACCACTAATAAGAAATCTTGGATCTATTCATACCTCAATAGAGAGGAAGGAATTGGCATCTATAAAAATATTTTTGCAAAAAGCAAAATAATAATATTAAAAACACACAGGAGACTTCTGGCTTGGGGTCCAGCATGGAAGGAGCTTGGAAGCCATCATTCTATCCTCAGAACAAGACAAAAACTGAACAAAGTGAAAATTAGCAGGTCTACTTAGATCCAACAAAAGATTTAGGTCACAGGACAAACTGCTGCCTGACATTTGGATGGCATACAGGTGAATACAGAAGAGGCCCAGGAGCCACTGTGCACATCCTAAGAGTAGGGAACCATAAATGGACACATTGCTAGGGGCTTGACGTGGACAAGCCTGAGAGTTAAAATCTTCAGAAAGGCAGCTAGTCTTAAGTGAATCCCCACACCCTCGTGATTTTTACTCTATCATGAGCTCTATACCAACAGCGAAACTCAGAGAAAAATCCCCTCTATGACCTAACTATTTTACTAGACCCTCATCCGCTGAGGTTTGACCAGGGACCAATGGACCTCGTGGAAGGGAAATACCCACCCCTGTCCCCTTCTAGAGCCTATCTAACCTAAGGGAGACCAAAAACTGAGAAGGTCATAGTCCAGAGGCTCAGGTTCAATTAAATTCTGGACTATAGAATCCTCCCCCTTTCCACACACCTCACCAACACATCAATAGGGCTCCTGTAAAATAACAAGGGATTACAAGTGAAAGAACAGTACTTCCCAGACCTTACCTAAGAAGTCTCTATGGAAACTCAGAAACAATAGGGGAGAGAAAACAGTAGGCAACAATGGAGATTCTTGTCTCTGGCATCTGTCTACAGCAAATAACAAACACGGCCTAACTTACATCGAAGCAAACAACAAAACCTCACACTAAAGGCCTATTTACCTCAGTTCCTGTTACCCAGCACGTCCTGTCCAGCTTTCAACAAAAGGAATCACAAAGCCTGCTAAAACATACCAAATACAATTTGAAGAGACAGAACAAGTGTCACAACCAGACTCAGATACGGCAGAAGGTCTGGAAATGTCAGGCGGGGAATTTAAAACAGCTATGACTAATATGCTAAGGACTTCCACGGAAAAGGGGAACAATATGCAAAAATACATGGGCAGAGAGATTTAAACTCTAAGAATGAGTGATAAGTAAATGCTAGAAATCATAAACACTGTAATAGAAATGAAGAATGCCTCTGATGGGCGCATTATAGACTGGATACAGCCACGGGAAGAATCAGTGAGATTAAGGAGAGGTCCATAGAAAGTTCCAAATATGAAATACGAACAGGAACAAAATGATAAAAGATAAAAGAGACTGTCTGAGGACTGTGGGATCATTATGAAAGCATAATAATCACATACCAAGAATGCCAACAGGAGAAGAAAGGTCAGAGAACTCAAGCAAGATAAACGCCAAAAAAGTCTACACCTACATATATCACATTCAAACTGCCAATAATAACGATAACAAGAAAATCTTAAGACAAGCCTGAGGAAAAAACAATACCCTACCTATAGAGGAGCAAAGGTTCATTGGACTTTTCTTCAGATACCACGCAAGCGAAGAGAGAGTGGAGTGAAATATTTAAAGTGTCCAAAGGAGGGGAAAAAAGCCACCAACCTGGAATTCTGTATCAGGTTAAATTATGCTTCAGAAGTGAAGGAGAGAAGCCCAGACAAACTGTGGACTCTCATGTGTTAGGACCGTGGGTCTCTGCTAAGGACGAGGAGTAGGCAGGCAGGGGAGGCAGCAAAGGGGACCTGAGACTGCTCCAGCATTTCTGTAAATCTGCGGTGGAAGATAAGAATAACAAGCCTGTCCCTTAGGGCCACAGCCAGGGCCTGGCCTGGAAGCTGAGGTCCCTGAGCAGGTGACCGGACCCCTTCCCCCATGGTGAACAAAAGCCCATCTCCTTGGACACGTTCCATGGCAATTCCTCAGGAGGCGAAGCCTAAGAAATCACCCCTGAGCCCCACCACACTGCTCTCCAGGGCAGGACACAACCCTGGAGGCCCAGAAGCTTTACCCCACATGTCAGCAACTTTAACTAATTTTTTCTCAACCAGGGGTGAAGCACTTTTCTTATTAATTGTTCCAGATCTTGGAAGATCCTTTTGACATTACCTTTATATAATTCAAGATGGTTACTTATCTTGCTTTTGCTCAAAGATGTTCTGTCAGAGCCTACACTGAGGAGAAGCCAGAACTTTCTTTGGGTTTGGAAAGGGTGTGGGAGTTTTAAGTTTCCTTTGTAATGAAGAATCTAACTCTATTTCCCCCCTCCCCCAGCTTTATCAAAGTATGCTTGGTATACCAACCTGCATATAACTAATGAATACAATTAGATGAGTTTGTATATATGTACACACTTATGGCACCATCACCACAATCCAGGTAATAAAACATATTTATCACCTTCAAAAAAAGGAAAATATAAATAAAGACTTTTACAGACAAACAAAAGTGAAGAGAATTTGTTTTCAGTAGACCTGCCCTGCAAGAAGGGGTAAAAGTTCTTCGGAGAGAAGAAAAATAATATAGATCAAACTTAGACCTACAGAAAAGAAGAGCATTTTACAAGGAATAAATGAATACAAGATAAAATCCTTAATTTTCTTTTACTTTTTATGATTTATTGATTTATTTATTTGAGAGAGAGAGAGAGAGAGACAGCACATACAGAGGCAAAGGGGGAAACAAACTCCTTGCTGAGCAGAGAGCCAAACACGGAGCTTGATTCCAGAACCCCAAGATCATGACCAGAGCCAAAGACAGGATTGACTGAGCCACCAAGACACCCCAAATCTTTAATTTTCTTATTCTTAATTGATCTAACAGGTAACAGTTTGTTTCTAATAATAATAATAATAATAATAGCAACAAAGTATTCAGTGATTATAGCTTAGAAATAAGTAAAATAAGTGACAGCAATATTAGAAGGTGAGGATGGGAGGAATTTGAAACGCTCTATGAGAAGGTACTTGTAGTACATGTGAAGCCATTATTTGGAAGTGATCTTGGAATAGTTGTAAGTGTATATTGTAAATTCTAGGGTGATCACTAAAACAAAGTTAAAAAAATATGAATGCCATGCAAAAAAAGAGAAGAGGGGTGCCTGGGTGGTGTAATCCACTGGGCATCTGACTCTTGATTTCAGCTCTGGTCAAGATCTCGTGGTTGTGAGATTGAGCCCCACGTTGGGCTCTACGCTCAGTGCAGAATCTGCTTGAGATTCTCTCCCCCTCTCACTCTGCTCCTCCAGCTCATGCTCTCTCTCTTTCTCTCTCTCTCTCAAATAAATAAATAAACATTTTTTTTTTAAAGAGAGAAGAGAAAACGAGTCGTAAAATATTCAAAAGCAAAGAAGGTAAAATGAATGGAAGACAAAAAAGAAAAAGAACAAAGAAAAAAGCAACAAACAAAAAACAGTAACAAATATGGTAGATATGAACCCAAATATATCAATAATAACTTTAAACACCAATGGTCTAAATAGATCAATTAAAAGACAATGAGTGTCAGAGAGGACCAAAAACCAAAATGCAATTATATGTTGTCTATATGAAACCCACCTTAAATATAAGGACACATATAGATTAAAAGAAGGGTATAAACAAAGATATATCATGCCAGCACTAATCAAAAGAAAGGTGGAGTAGACTTTTTTTTCTGAGACAGAGAGAGCCCTTGCACATGGGTGAGCATGCCTGTGCCCCTTTGATGGGGTGGGACAGAGGAAGAGGGAGAGAGAGAGAGAGAAAGAATCTTTTTTTTTTTTTTTATTGGAGTTCAATTTGCCAACATATAGCATAACACCCAGTGCTCATCCCACCAAGTGCCCCCCTCAGTGCCCATCACCCAGTCATCCCAACCCCCCGCCCACCTCCTTTTCCACTACCCCTTGTTCGTTTCCCAGAGTTAGGTGTCAGAAAGAGAGAATCTTAAGCAGGCTCCCTGCCTGACTTGGGGCTCGATCTCATGACCCTGAGATCATGATCTGAGCCAAAATCAAGAGTTGGAACCTTAACCTACTGAGCCACCCAGGTACCCCTGGAGTAGACATTTTTATTTCAGACAAAGCACACTTCAGAACAAGGGAAATTATCTGGCATAAGGGAGTATTATATAATGACAAAGGAATCAGTTCCCCAAGAAGACACAATAATTCTTCACATGTATGGCCCTAAGAACTGAGCACCAACAGATATAAGACCAAAAGCTCTTTGCAAAGGAGAAACAGATGAATGCAAAATTATAGTTGGAATCTTCGACACCCCTCTATCTGAAGAGGACAGGTCCAGCAGGCAGGGAATCAGTAAGCATATGGTTATTCAACAACACCCTCAGTCAACTAGATGTAACTGAGGTCTATAGACAACTTCGCCTAACAACAGCAGACTACACATGCTTCCCAAGCTTGCATGTGACGTTCACCCAGATAGACCACATGCTGCACCATAAAACACATCTCAACAAATTTAACAAAATAATCATCATCCTATCTATGCCCTAAAACCATAATAGAATTGAACTAAAAATCCATCACATAATAGCTAGAAAATTCCAAAATATTTGGGGATCAAATTATCACAATTTATTGTTGCCTTTCCACAGTAGGTCATTTCTCTAATCAAACCCAGCCTTTTTGTGCCCTTCAAAATTTTATGTTTGTCTTATCCATCAATATTTGTGATTCAGTGGTTAGAATGTTCTAGAATATTATATATAACTCCATGGTATACATTAGGAAAGTATCTGATAGGGGAGTGACTAAAATCAGGAAGGGTGAGGGGCAGATCAATTAAGTGAGATCTAGTCAGAGAGTACAGTTTTCTGCCTTAGGGCTGGTCAACACATTAACTAGAAGGCTTTTTTTTTTTTTAATAAACTTTTACCAATTCCATGTCAAAAATAAGAGCTTTTAGCTTTCAGGGATATTTTTATTTACTGAGGGTTTGGGTTTGATGAGAAAACAGTATTTGCTCTTCAGCTTACTTCAGCTAGCTTCTGAGAAGCCAGTGTTTCTGCCAACTGGAGGAAATTAAAGCTCCCGGTAAATCATCCAGTGCTTTCTGGGCTTCCTCCTCAGTGTGTACATGGTTTCCCTCTGAAAGATGCACAAGAAGGTCTAGATGATCCTCAGAGTTGGGAAACTAGTCCTCAAGACACAAGCTCCACTTACCTTTGGACTATTTAGAATGGATGGCCATGACTTTTGGTTTTGGGGAACATGTCTTGCAAAGTCATTTGTAAATACTTGGGGCTTGGCGAGGTCAAATACCAAACTAATTTTCCTTTGATTTTTGATACATGAGAATTTCAGTAGATGTAAAATAATTATAACCTATGTGCTTTTGATGAATTTAAAAATAATTCATTCAAGTGCTGTGTGCAAGACAGACTTTAGGTCCAAGAAGCTATTTGGCCTTTTTGGTCTCTTATTAAACTTTTCAAATTCTCTCTCTCTCTCTCTCTCTTTTTTTTTTTTTAATTTTGGTTGTTAGACCAAAAAGTTGGCCACGGCTAAAAGGCTCAATGTAACTAACTCAAGCTTGAAGTGTTGGAATTGTGTTTAAAACCCAGACACTTAGAAACATTTTCTCTCTTGTCTGAGGGGTAGAGCCTACCCTGCTTTGTGTTACGATGTCGGATCCTGGTCAGAGCGGTGGCCAGGGAGTCTGACCAGTTCCTCCCTGGGGTTTGGAGGCCGGGCTCAGGTTCTCTACCGAATTTCATTCATGGGGGCCTTCTGGTCAAAGAACTAAGCTGAAGAACATCATCCAGAGGCCGAGGTTTGGGACAATTGTTTTTCTCCCTAAAAATTGGTGATAGCAAGTCTTTCTTTTGCATCCTAAACTTCAGTTGACTTTTAATAAAAATGCTTAACTGTTTGCAGCAGAGAAGTGACTTGACAGAGTCTCAGTCAACATTCATCCAGGGGCCGTGTTTAGGGTCTTTGACCATTAGGCTCCCTCATGGTTATGCACTTGCCACGCCTCTGCCCCATCTGTGGTCTGTCACAACTGTTTCCGCACCTATGTCTCCGTGCATGTAGTCATTTCCTCCCTTGAACAGCCTTTGTACCTGTTCCTTCCCAGCATGCTCACTGCATTCCTCGCTGTAATACCTGTCTTCTCTTGTTGTCGTTGTTTCTGTGCCTCTCTCTCCTCTGAAGCGTCAGGTCCTTGAGGCAGGCAGTTACTTTTGCTCTCTTATGTCCTCAAGACTCTTTCAACGTGTTTGGCATAAGTACCAAACAGCCATCTTTTCTATATGGTAACGAGTGAAAAATGACATGAAGATTTACGCCTGACACAGTTCAGTTGTTTTCTTCATGAAAGATCTCAGGTTTGACCACCAAAATCTCCCAATATACTTCTCCTCAAACCATACCAAGGAACAAGGCACTTATCCTCTGCAGGGTATTTGAGCAACTCCTTGGTGCCCAGCCTCCTGCCAGGTGCCAATGGGGCCATGGAATAGAAGGCAGGTGTGGCCTGGGTCAAAGACCATGCAATCCTGGCTGTGTCTTCCTGGGAAACTCCATGGTGTCTAGAATTCCTAAGATAAAAACATCTCTTGTTACTTTCTCTCGTTCTATGACAGGCAATTATAAGTTTTATTGTTATTCCTGACATAACATAACTCTCTCGATTTCCCTGGCAACCACCTAGCATTGATATTTTAATGGCAAGAATGAGTATTCACCCTCTGAGGAAAAGTGGAAGAGTTTTTAGCTGGCCATCAGCTAGGGAATCTCTGCCAGTGGCTTTTTACTTGGCTGGCTCCACATCGCCTCTTCCTTCCCTGAAACCACGGATCATCCTCTTGCAGTGCTGCTCTGAGCCATTTGGAGAAGGAAAGAAGAAAGAGTCTGTGAAAGCAAATATAACTCCTCAAATGATGCCTAATCCCATTTCAATCAGCTAGTGAGGCTGGTGGGTCACAAAACAGTGGTGCAGAGGGAGCCAAGTAGGAGGCGTCTGGCTCTTGGACATTGCAACAGGTTATGGATGGACCATTTCCTCTTGTCTGGGAATTTGAACTAAAGCCTCAAGCTTAGGCTAATGGCTTTTTAAGTACCTCTGCATTCCAAGGGGAGGCACTAGATTAGCTACCCCCACAGGACCTGCTAAACAGCATCTAAACCATCCTAAATCACCCCATCGTCTATAAAAGAGAACGGTGGGGTTTCTGTAGAGAGGAGGAGAAGCCATTTCTTTGAAAAGAATCCAGAAGGATGCAGAGCATTGTGACATTTGCTTCTCCACCTGCGTCCCCCATGCTTTCAACTGAGCAGCCTTTGGGTGCCTGGATGCTTGCTGCACACTGACGTAGGCAGGTCTCCTCCCAGGTTAGTATGAGAGGTCAGAGAGAGGGGTTTGTGCCCCTCAGGGTTGGGGGTACATGGGTAGATAGAGACTGGATGGGCCCTAGCTTTCCAGAAGCTGAGTCAGAGGTGGGCTATACCACTTACAGGAGCAGAGGATAGTAGAGTCTGGTGTGGTGAGGATATGTGAGACTTCCTCTGGACAGAGAGCAAAGGCTCAAATATGCTCAAGAGGATTTCTGTGCAGCAAAGAGAACAAAATAGGGACATCCTGTAGGGGACATGACATCAGAAGCCACCAGCCACTGAGTATGTGTGGGGTAGGGGAAGGGGCAGCTCAGAGGAACCTATAAAAGATGGTGCTACCAACACCATGGCACGCAAAGGCCAAGAGCAGAATACAGATGGCACCGGTTAAGAATAAAGTCCCTTGTCCCCTTCACTCTAACCACCCGCCTTTCTCTCCCTTTGTCTACCTCACCAGAGACAGAGGGTAGTGATGGAAGTTAGAAAAGAGAAGGGAAAGATTGTCTCCCCTCCCTGGTGCAAGTGAAGAGCATCTCAAATCAAGCCTAAACTATGGAGAGGGATGAAATTTTAAATTGAATGAAGGATTAATTTATAAAAATTTAGTTTGTCCCGGATTTCTTAGAACTCAAAAGAAACTGGAGAGTGTCAGTATCTTCCTTTGGTGCTACCGAATCATCTGGAAGGGACATTGACAAGACAGGTTTGAAGGTAGTGATGGGAAAGCCATTTCCAGATTTTATATTGGAATTGTTCAGCCTTCTTGATAAGCCAGTGATAGCCACGTCAATGACTCAAGCCTGGACCTTGAGCTTGATTATGGGTCATCCTCAGGCAGAGGAGGATTTGGGGGAGCCTGTACAGTGTCCAGCTTACTGGACTAATGTGTGACACAGTAGACACCGTGGGTGATCTGCCCATATTCCCTTGTCATCTCTACCCAATCAAGACTACTCACATCCATGTCCAAAAGGTGTTTCTTTTTCTACAGAAAATCAATTCCATTGATATCAGTAGAAGTTCCACATTAAGCAAAACTAGCATAGAAGATCCATGGTCAAAAATGTAGGGAGATCTCTGGACTATATGGGTGATGGGGATCAAGGAAGGCATTTGTGATGAGCACTGGGTGTTATATTTAAGTGATGAGTCACTAAATTCAATACCTGAAACCAATTTTACCATTAATGCTAGTTAACTAGAATTTAAATAAAAACCTGAAATTAAAAAAAAAAAACACCCTCGTGTTTTATTCGAGTCAGGTTTCTTACGACTTTTCCATAGTTTACTTAGTATTGTGAATCTATAAAGGAAGAATAAGTATTCAGAGTTTCCCAAACTTATTTGGCCCAAAAACCCTTTTTCCCAGAGAGAACCCAACGTGACCAGAATACCATATTGCATACTTTGGGAAATTCTGCATTAGGGAATTTGAGTAGGGAAGAAAGATTCTTGTCCAAAAAGCTGTTGGGTTCTCCCTCCCTCCTTTCTGGGGCCTGCCTTTATGCAACTAACATTATTTTTACCTAGCAGTATTTATAGTCATTTTAAAGAGGATTGAGCCAGAAGACTCTAAGCAAAGTCCCCCAAGTCACATAGCTGGTTAGTTGCAGAATGAGGAGTAGAACCCCAGCTGTGGATTCCCCCCCCCCCATATCTGGCCACCTGGTTAATAATGCTTAACAGTTTTCCACATATAGTCCACACCCTCGATTCTGCAAGTGAGTGGAACAGAAGTAAAGATGCATAGCTGGATGAGAGTTTGTAGGTGTGATACGAGGCCCCAAATTAAATTCCAATATTATGTGCTGCCTTAATATCTAGTGAGACCAGGAGGGCTCATCTAGCCCAAGTGTAAATTCTCTCCCTGCTTCTGCTCTTGCAGATAAGGTCCTCTAGCCAAACCATGTTCCTTATCAGGGGGACCAGGCCTGGTTCCTACTTTCCCCTAAGGAGTGGGTTTCGGTTCTCTGCCAATCTGCAGAATTATTCAAGCAGGCCAGTCACATCCTCTCCTGGGAACAAGGGGGCACCTCACCCTCCCAATACCACAAAAGCTTGCCTCCCACAGCCCCTGGTTGTTCACTCTATCCCTGATACAATCCCCAGGTAGCCCCGTGAGGCGTAGGATGTACTGCTCCCCTGGGCTGTGGAGGTATGTGACTAATGAACTGCAGTCCAGCTCATCTGCCCAGTGTCAGATGGCATGTGTTTGGCCATCCCTGCAGCTACAGGGGGAGAATCACTCCCTCACCAATGGGGTAAACAGGAGGTAATTAAAACAGCGGGCTACACAATGTGCAGCCAATGTTTGAAACTGTGAATAAGAAGTTACCCTGCTATAGGTAGAATTTTAAAAAGAAAATGTGTTTTGAGAATGTAAGATAAATCCATACCTGGTCGCCTTCCTAGACTGGCTTTAGTACTAACTAGAAATTACTGGACAGCTGTCTCCCAGCCAGCTGAAGTTAATGGCTAATGTGATTTAAAATCCATATTTTGGAGTCAGGCTGAATGGTACTGAAATCTCAGCTCTGTCACTTAGTAGGTGTGCGGACGCTGACGAGTTAGAGGCTCAGTCTCACTTTTGCTTGCTGCACAGTGAGAAAATAGTAATAGCCGCATCGCAGAGCCATTAGGAAGTAAGAAGAAAAGCTCACTAACTGTCAGCTCACTGTTGTTTGTACTTCTAAATGACAAAAAAAAGGGTGGGGAGGAACATCTGGGTGGCTCAGTGGTTGAGCGTCTGCCTTTGGCTCAGGTCGTGATCCCCGGGTCCTGGGATCGAGTCCTGAATCTGGCTCCCTGTAGGGAGTCTGCTTCTCCCTCTGCCTATGTCTCTGTATCTCTCATGAATAAATGAATAAAATCTTTAAAAAAATGAAATAGATAAAAAAGTGTCTTATAGAAAAGTAAATATCTTTGGAAGAAGTCAACATGAAATCATTTCTTTAAACCAACATGTGAATGGATTCACTGAAGCATGCCCTTCCACTTGGAACACCTGATAAACATGAATTGTTTTGGACAGAGGAAGGGAAGGATGGAGAAGCAGGAACATTGTGTCTATACATGGAAACACAGTCCTCCTGGAGATGCAAATAGATGTAGATATGGACATCCAGGTATCAATTCTGAGAGGAGCAGGTTGTTCCAAGTAGGATCTTGATAAACTCTTATTTTTGGAACTATTGGAGGGTAATGATTTTACTGGACTCTTCAAGGCAAAGTCACCAGAAGAGTGTTATTTCATTGTGTAAAAGCAAAGGTGTAAACTGTTCTCAGGTATATAGCAAAGTCCCTTCAGAAACCATGTTAATAAAGAACGGCGGTGGGAATGGGGTGCTTGGGGGGTTCAGTCTGTTGAATGTCCGACTCTTGATTTTGGCTCAGGTCATGATCTCAGGGTCGTGAGGTTAAGCCGCTGCTGGGCTCTAAGCTTAGTCAGGAGTCTGCTTGAGATTCCCTCTCTCCCTTTCCCTCTCCCCCTCACCCCTGTTCCCCCCCCCTCTCTCTCAAATGAATAAATCTTTTTTAAAAAAATGGAGTGGGAATAAGACAAACTGGAGACATGTAGCTCAGGCTACCTCCCAGGAAGTTTCTAGAACCAGGGTATAGGCTCCAGAAACAGAAAGTTGTGAAAGTAAAAAGGAGCAAGCATGACAGGAGCAGCTATATTCATGGTGGATACCTTAGAGTGGAAGCCCCTCAGATGCAGGTGGCAGGTCAGGAGTTGAGGTGAAGACTTCAAAAACAGTGAGACATTAATTGTAAGGCTGAGAAAGGATAAAAGAGTAAAAAGACACCAAAGTTGGGGAGAAAGTTTTCCTTTTTACCAAGAATCACCATTTGATGATGGTGAACAGAATCTCTTTTTTTAAAGCAAGACAACAATATTGCCACTTCTGAGAGAGAGAGCGGAGAAGAAAAATTGGAATGGCATGAGGGAGTCCTATTAATGAAAACTGCTATAATGATAGCAGTGATATAATGAAAAGAAGTCATGAATTTTTTTCCAGTGCCTAAACATCCTTTCTATCCGACAGAGCTGAGACTTATTCATTTCCAAGTTCTCTTCTCTAGTATACAGGACATGCTGCCCCCCACTAAATGGCTAATACTATCAGATAAACACAACTGAAGATAAGTAGATCATGAGAAATTTCTGTCTCTAATACAAAGAGCCATATGGAAATGACACTCAAATCTCAAAGAGTCACCTGTGGGAAGACCAAACTTTCAACTATGGATCTGCTGGGTTCTGATGTTAACAGCCTTCTTGACAAAGCCAAGGCAATTTCATCATGAACCATTCACTAGCTGTGTTTCCTCCAGCATATTCAGAATAAGACAGTGGGCTCTAGCATGTTTTTAGATCACTGGTATACTGATTATAATAAATGTTAAAGGATTTTGCAATTCCTTCTGTTTCATAATTATATCAGCTTTTAGGTATTCATTTGTGTGTGTTTTTAAATTATGACACCCATAAAAAGAAATTATTTCTCTTAGCAAGTGGAAATAAGTGTAAAGAAGTGAAAAAATAGTTTTGTAATGTTTTTCTAAAAATTTTTGCCATTCCTTTTACAGAGATTAATTCATACCAGCTTTTATCTTATTATTAAGTACATATCTTGTACAATACCACAGAGTCCAAACACATTACAAATCGTAAGAATTTTAGGATCCCAAAAGACTTCAAAATCTGGTACTTTAAATATAACTTGATCATTGAATTATACTGCTTTTTGAAAATTATATGCTGTGAATTTAAAATCATGACATGAGGCTTTCAACTCCAGGCCTGGGTAATGATGTATTTTGTTAATAATTCACAAAATGGTGACTTGGAGTCTTGGAGAAATTTATTTATCTTTCAGAACACAAAACAAAACCTGGACAGTAACTTGGCTATGACTGTTCCTAATCTGAATTTTTTTTATATTTATATTACATTATCTCCTCTCTCACCTCCTTTATCATGTCAAGGACTCAGAGGGCCCAAGGTCACCTATTTGATCATTTCTTCACTCAACAGACATCTATCAAACATATCAATCAAGCACTGGGATAGATGTTACTATTACTCCTCTCACCCCGAAGAATAAGTATGCTCATGGGCCTGAGGTGGTCACCATTTAGTTAGGAAAGATGATTCAGTGTGCTGAGCTCACCATTAGGAGCTCAGGAGAAGGTGTGGTTAACTGTGTAGAAGACCTTGTGAAGACAACACGGAGGGGACAGTATTTAAATTGATGGAGGAGAAATTAATCAGCCAGAAAACAAAGGGAAAAGCATTCCAAGCAGAGAAATTGGCATGTGATGACTGGAATTTTGAAGAGCCCAACACTTCAGAGTTGATAGAGCACAGGGTGCTTGTTGGGGAGAAGAAGGTGGTAGGTGGTCCTGGAAAAGAAGGTGGTGGATAGATGTAAATAATTCACAACTGATTTCCACCTGAGGATTTTAAGCAAGGAAGTGACAAGATTAGATTTGTCTTTTGGAAAGATAATATTTGAAGGAGGTTGAAGCACAAACTAATATAGTAGCAAGTAGAAACAGGAAGGGAAAGAGGCCACTGCAATATTGCAGGCAAAAGAAAGTATTGCTGAACAAAGACACTGGCAGGAGATGGAGAAGAGGGAATATATTTGATGATTTCTGGAAGGTGGACTTAGAGGTCTTAATGAACTATTGGTTGTGAGGTCTGATGGAGGAATTACAATTTTGGCAGCTGTGAATACGAATGTCCTTAACTACATAAATACCACAAGAGCAGAGTAGGAGAGAGCCAAAAGGGCAAAGTGAGGAGAGATTTATTGGATTTGTTGGGATTCAGGTGATACACTGAGTTTCAGATGATAAACACTTGTGTCCAGTAGGTATTTACAATGAAGAAGAGAATCCAGGAACAGGAGGAATGATGGATGCAGAATCAGTGGCTGATGGTGTATACAGACCAGTCGAAGCTGACATAGTAAATGAGGTCACCCGTAAAGAATAGATGATGCTTGAAGAAGAGCCAAGGATGGAACTCTAGTGGATTCCAAAATTTAGACCATCTTGTTTACAATCATGAATTAGACTTGTATGGTTATTTTTAACAAATAAATTTCAGTGGTCTAAACCATTGTTTAGGCACCATGATTTAGGGAATCACCGATATGACACTATTATTAATAAAATTGTTATCACTGATACTAGAGAAATATGATCTTAATAGGTTCATTAAAGATAACCTGATTATCTTCTTTTTGTAACAACTGTGTTCTTAGCATCTATCAAATTTCCAGATCATTTGTTAATGGACATAAGTATACAGATATACAGACACAGGTATTATGGAGTTAACTCAGATATAGGTGTACAAGTAGATACATGTAGATACCGACTTAAGTAATTGCTAAATATCTCACACATCTGTATCCCCAGGGGTTGTCTCTTCTCAGGCCTTCATGTCCACCTCTCAACCTTCGTGTTTTCAATCCACAGAGAATTGTTTTGGCCCCATCAGGTAACTTCCAGTTCATATTGGTCTCAATATTTCTGGCTTTGCTTATGTAGTGAGAGTAACTCATGCTATTGACAGGATCTGTCAATTGCAAATGTGTGTAGGCAACTGCAGCAATGTCATTCCGACATGGGGTGCTGAGATTGACCAGCAGAAGAATTCTTCAATGTATCTGGAATGGAACACGGAGGGCCAGAGTTAACCCGGGTCTCCACCATCAGTTGCCCTGCAATTCCCATTAACTGTGCCATTTTGGATGATTTTATTGCTATGACCCTGAGCCGAAAAGGGAACAGATTTTATTTGAGTCCTCTTCTCTCTTCTCCCCACGGTGTAGTACAAGTTCATGTGCTCACATCCCCATGCACACGGCCTAGGCAGATGTATATATGAGCCGTCACATAAAATCCCTGCACATTTACACAGTGTATTTGGATAACATACACACATAATAAAGCTTTCCATAGATACTTTTTCATTCTGTGTTCTCACTTCTAAGTGAGATGAAAATCAATGTGAGAGATCACTAGAATGTTTCACCCAGATGACATTATTGTCATATGTACCATACCATAATTCATACATTAATATGTAAAAATGACATTTTTTTAATAAAATGTGTCACTTTAATTTAGAGTCGAAGGAGAAGACATAGGAAAATATTTTCCAATTCATTAGGCCACAGGCCCAAAGAAATAAATCCTTCTGATGAATCCTGTCATCACATTGTAATTCCAACACTTCAATATTCTGAAATTAACCAGACCCATGCCACCCTCTACTTCACTGTTTCAACCTAAAATGCTTCCAGAAAGTTCCTCAAGCGCTAGCTGTGAAATTACATTGTGCACTAATGGGAGTCGCTAGGCAGGGGGTAAAAGAGGGTGTTTCGCAGTGTATAACTGATTTTAGATAAGCGGTGAGCTCATGCATCAGGAAGATGACTTGTTTCCTTTTCACATTTTACATAGCGAAGCAGCCAAGGTAATTTTACAAGCCAGGATCCCGGTGTAGCTGTTGCAGTCGTGGTCGTACACAAGCAAGAGCCCGCTGCTGCTCCGGCCCCCAAGTGTTCGTTCGTGGCATTTATTTATTGTCTTTGGAGGGGTTCTCCTTCGTGGTGCCATCTGGCAGAGGTTTTTAAGGAAGCTGTTGATCCAGTCTCCATCGCAAGAAGAAGAAGAAGAAGAAGAAGAAGAAGAAGAAGAAGAAGAAGAAGAAGAAGAAGAAAAACGAATTGGTCAGTAGGCTGTTCCATTTTGATTCCTCAGCACTTTAAATTACACCCATTTCTGGCCAACAAATTGCCCTCAGAGATGCTGAGGATTTTCCTTATAGGCAAAAGATCCTTATTGATCTTTCAGAACCTGTCTGCTAACTATCTTCCAAAGACAGAGTCAGTGCCTTAAAACCAAAGGGGCCTCCCTGTCCTGCCATGTGTCAGAGTACATTCACTTGACTGTGAACATGTTCTTCCAAACATTTTAGGAATATGGGATCTGGTGAAAGACTTAATTCATTTGTAAAGCTCTGGTTTCTAGAGCAAATCAGTCAGCACATACACACTTATATTTCCTAAGCATTCCCCTCGCATATTCATCCTGAGTGGGGCCAGGCCAGCAGTCTTCACCAAGCATCTACTGTTGCTAATGACTGGGGCACATCTGTGAACAAAGCAAACACACTTGTCTTCAGATTCTATAATGAAAGTAATCAGAGAAACCCTGTGTTAAAAGCACCCAGAAATGTTTCTTCCCCATGAAGACTTATCAGATCTGTTAATATGCTAATGAGTACTATGCATCTAAGAGGGGAAGAAAAATCTGTAGCTTTTCCCACGTTAATCCAGGTCCCCCCTTTTTTAATGGGGACCACACATTGGATCTAGTTTTTTGGAACATATTGCTCCTCATTGATCATGGATTTCACCCTTGTAGATTGCTTGGTCTTTACCACATTCACTTATTGATCATTCTACATATATGTCCATCAACCAGGAGGTTAGGAGTCTATCATTATTCAGGTGACCTCATTTGCAATGGTTACCACCTGAATTTTAAAGAGTGTTGTTAACCAAATTTATCAAGTACATTTTGAATAATTCAATACTTCAATAGAAAAATAGAGTAAGATGATATTGAAGGCCATCTTCATAGACGTGTTCGGCACTATGCCGAGTACTTATTGTGAGTGGCCCAAGTCAAATCTTAAAAAACTCATATGAGGCAGCAACTATTATCTTTATTTTTTAGATAAGAGTGTACAACACAGAGAAGTCGCCTACCCAAGGCCACACAGCCGTTGAAAAGTGCACCTGAAATTTGCCCACAGCTAAACTGCCTCCAGGCCTGGGCTTCAGCTCACCTGCTATGGAAAAGTCACCTTTCAGACCATTGTATGTGCTGTTTACTAGGTATCATTGTAGATTTCTAACCACCCGTTCAAGTCAATTAAATTGTTCCCATTTGCTCAATAAACAGTTGTCTTTTAGGAAGGGCCTTTGTTACGTTTGTTTTTCTAGTATTGACTATGGAAAGTGAAATTCTTGTGATTTTTCTGACCACTGACTTACAAGCTTTTGTGTTTACTGAACATGTCTTTTCACATTTTGTTAATAGAACTTGTCTTTCACAAAGTCCATGTCCTAGACTTTCTTTATTTCTGTATTTTATCCAATAGAATAGGAAGCAAGGCATGGAAGATGGTGGTAGCTCTGGCAGAGAAAGGAGAGAGAGCAGAGCTGGTGGGTAAAAGTGTGTTCCTGTCTAAAAAAGAAGGAAAAAGGGAATGAGCAGGTGCATGAATGCCTGGGACAAAGTTGGAGAAGGAAGACCCATGGAGGGCAAGAAAGGTAAAAAAAAAATCTTGAAGTGTCCCCATATTTACAGATAAAAAATGCACTGACCATGAGAAAAAAATAATCACTGTGGTGATTTCATGCTTAACATATGAAATTTGGCTGAAAGAATGGATGTGTGCATTTATAAAATTATCAGGAATTTCCCATAGATTAATCAATATATAGGGGCAATTAAAAAATCACAGGCAATAGTAACTACCGGAAAGTATTAAATCAAGTGATAAGTTTCAATAAGTTTTTAATATGATTTTCAATCAGCTTTCTTCAAATGGAAAATAATGTTGAAATATCCTATGTCTCAGAATATCAACACTTACTCTCTGCCTCTTCCCTCCTGAATTGAACAGCTACTACTCACTTTTGCCTCGAGAGATGTTTATCGAAGCCTCACTCTGTGCCAGGCAACCTGCTAAGTGCTGTGACACTTAGGAGAACAGCATAGGAGATATGCAGGGTACCGGGTAGGAAATAGTAGGAGCTATTTCACTACGCAGCACGGAGAAAAATAATCACAGGGTATGAATGTTTGTTTAATGTGGATGAAAACAGGAGGCGGGCGTGGAAGGTTTTTGACCAGAGTGCAAGTTTATAAACCCGGCGTCGAATGAATGTTGATGGAGGCAATGAGTGCCAGACAGACTGGAACTGAGTGAGCTTCCTCTGCAAGGCTTCCGGAATCACCTGTTAACTAAGACAATGAGGGTCATCAGGGCTAAGATGATGAAAGAGAGAATAGAAAAAAAGGGACAGATTCAGGATTTGTTCTGTTTTTGAAAACCCAATCACCAAATAAACCAAGAACAAAAATAGGACTTGGAGAACAAAGTCCTGAGTGGAAGAGGAGAGAATTTGTCCAAGAGCTGTCTGAGCACCAGGCCTGAGAGAACAGGACCTGGTGGCTCCAGCAACCAAGACCCTTGGGAGAGTCACTTTCAAGACTGGACCCTGTGCTCTGTTTTAATCATGTTAGTTTGAGAAAAGAATGACATGGAGAGCAAACAAGCATATCGGCAAGAGCAGACATCCGTGCATCCCCAGATGGGGAGACAAGGATGAAAAATCTTCAACCTTATACCCGCAGACAGACACGGGGTTGGGCTGCGAGAGAAGTGAAGTGGAACTGAAGGGTTTTTCACCTTAATCTGAAAACTGTCCTTATATCCAAACTCCCACACTTTGTCTTTTCCCTTTGCTTTTTGGCTGATATGAACACGCACTTCTCTGTTTATTTGGATTTCAGATTTTGCTCCCCAATCTCCTCTCCACCTCCTCACTTTTCCTTCAGCTGCCATCTGAGCTGACCTTGGCCAGTGACCGGGTGCTCATTGCTTTTTGCTCTGGCACCTTCTACAACGCCAGGGAATTTTAGGCCATAGACACGGTGCTCCCAAAATCCCTGTGGTTAAGTTGGGGTCATACAACTAGTTCTGGCAGGGGGGCAATGAGAAGCAAGAAGTGTCTAGGGTACCTGGTGACTCAATAATAAGCCTTAAGCTCAGGTCACGATCCAGGGGTTCTGAAATCAATCCCCACATCGGGCTCCCCAATTGGGGAGCCTCTCCTCCCACTCATGTTAGCTTGCTCTCTCTCAAATAAATAAATAAAATCTTAAAGAGGAGGAGGAGGAAGAAGAAGAAGAAGAAGAAGAAGAAGAAGAAGAAGAAGAAGAAGAAGAAGAAGAAGAAGAAAGTGTCCCTTTCAGCCCAAGGCAGTGTGTCTACCCCAGACTTCTGTGTCCCTCTTGTGACAACCTCAGGGGCCGGGGGCTCCAGAGAGCATCTCCATCTGATGGAGGCAAACCCACATGGCCCACACTGCACTTTGTGGAAGCAAGGAATCAACCGTGGGTGGGCTGAGCTGCTGAAAATGAGGAATTGATCTGTTGTGGCCACTAGTATTTTTTATGGCCAAGTCACATACCAGCCGTCACATATCAGCCGAGATGCACAGCCTGTTTCCGAGAGGGAAGGGAAAGGAGGGCTTGAGAGTAGAGCAAAGTTTCCATGGTTGGGGGGCGGGGAGGAGGTGGGGACACTTGTACTGTCTATATTTAAATTTGCCCCCTCAAAATTCTATCTTGTTTGTCCTCCAATCCTCAAGCCTTGAAGATGTGAGCTACTTTATTAATAAGATGTTTTCTCGAGGAATGTTCTATTTGGAGCCCCATGTGGGGCAATTTCCATAGGAAGTATAGACCCTCCCACCCTGGTTTACGCAGTTATCCCTCACTGCATGGTAAGAAACCACCACTATTTATTATTACGTATTCTGCTGTATTCCAATACTGTGCAAAGAACACGTGACAACCCTGAAGAAATTTGGTTCATGAACATCATTTTGTGAATCTCACACTAACGCTAAGATATGTGTACCCCACTCCCATTAAACCATAACTGTGTTTTTTCCATTCCAGTGTGGATGCTGCTCAGATAAAACTCAATACTTGATTAGATGGTGGACTTCTTTTGTTTTAGACGCTACTTTCATTTTTTTTTGGTAGGAGGGTGGGTGACTGATGGTGACTTTTCTGTGTGTATGTGTGTTCTCCATAGAAACAGTTCTTTTTTAAGGGGAGTAACTATTGAGGATAGAGGAATCACTTAGAGGCTTGACGCCAGAAATGTCTGCTTAGAGTTAATCATATTTTCCTTCCCAACCCCCATAAATAGCTGAGGTTGCATAAGTGATGTGCAGTGTGATTAGGGTTTACAGAGCCCAAGGCATAAGATATTTACAAAGTTTTGGCATGAAGCTCGGTCTATGCTAACACTCTATACTTTTTCCCACACGGATCTGGGGAAAAGGGCATCTGGTTCCTCGTCTTATTTATGGTTGGGCTCTTCACTGGTCTGTGGGATTCCTACTCTGTTTCGAGCCAAAGTCCAAAGATGGGACACACAAAAAGCTCCCTTCCTTCCACATGTACAATCAATCCTAACACCATGTCTTATACAATCACACCTTTAGAGTGGTTGAGTTGGTTTTTCACTTCTCAGGATAATCCAATAAAGTCATCATTGTGGTTTAGACGGTTGAAGAACATCCTTTGAGAAGACAACTGAAAACAAGAGTCACTCAAAAGACAGTTGGCTTAGCCTCCAAAGGTAAACATGGAAGAAGCTCATGATTTGGGCTGCTGCTGCGTTTAGCAAACTACGGTGGTTGGAGGGGGAAAGGCAAACTGCTGGAGACGTGATGGCCTTCCAGCAGTCAGCGAGTGCTCCAAAACACACATTTTGTTTTAAAGCGAAGTATTCCGTTGTCAAAAATGTCAAGAATTATCAAAGTGGGCAAGGTTCAAATCTAACACAGTGGCAACGGAGTTTTTATTTAGGGAAAACATGAGTAAGAGCTTCTTGAAAAACTTGACGTGGGAAGTAAAAAAGATTTTTTTACTTCTGTTTTCCAACAGTAAAATAATTGATCTCAAACACACATACTACTTGCCCTCCAGAGGTTTGCTTTTCTGTAGAGAAGCAATCTGGCCCATTTTGCTTCACCATCTTTTCAGCTGTCTGACATAGCTCTCCAAAGCCATATGTCTACTAATGGGCCCCCCTTAGCTCCTGAGCTAATGTTCATGGGGACTAAAGGGATTTGGCTCGGGATGAAATCCGCACAGATAATGGTGGGTCGGTTGGGGGAGGGATGGAAAGAGAAAAACTAATGTTGTGGAGACTCACTGTGTGCCAAGCAAAACACTAAATGCTATATAAATCTTAGCTCCTTACTCCTCAAAAGAAAAGTCCCTTAAGAAGCGATTATCATGGTTGTTCCCCTTTTACTGATGACAATCTAAGACTTCTGGGTGTTAATTAACTTTGCCTTTAAGTAGAGGTGATAGGATAGGAACCAGACCCATCAGGCTCCAGGCTTTTTCTCTTCCTGCGGCCTTGCTTCCCTGGGCACACATGTCTAACTGCAGCTTCTGCACACTTGCACGCCAGTTCCCCACACCTTCCTGCCCTCCAGCATACACATACACACACAGAGGGAGAATTTCTGAAAGATTCAGAGACAGAATCCAGGCAAAGGAAAATCTCTGGTGTATGACTATCTTCTATAGAACTGTGCATTTCCATGATTTTTTATTCATTTGAGATGTGGCTTAACTCCAGTATCCTCCAAGCCTCAGATCCTGCCAGAAACCTAAGCAGAAACTGGGGCTCTGCTCCCCAACTATGGCTCCTGCCACCTCTCCTTTACCTGAAATCATCCTTCTAGCTCAGTCACTGGCAAGGACTTGCCAACAGCATCTGCTACCCTCACCTGCCTTTGAAACTGTGTCCTCATTTGAAATTTCCTCCTTCCCTATCTTCCCATGTCCTATCTATCAAACTGGGATCCCAGATATTAATAATGATCAGAATCTTTCATGAGATTAAAGTTGAGCCCCGAAAGATCACAAAGTTGAGCCCACCAGAAACCAGGTTTGTGGCTGGGAAAATTCCCCTCAAGTCCACCCATGGCCCGAGCAGAAGGTCCCCACGTATACCTGGCTTCCTTCCACCTTCTGATTTTTCTCAGCATGTCCCATCATTTAGCTCATCACCATGTCTTATCAAGCCAAGCACACCAACAAGCACTACCCAGTAGCAAACATGGAAGTGTTCATGTGTTTTCAGTGACAAAAAAATGTATTTTCTCTGGAAAAGTCTAACATTTCCTCCATTTAGACCTTTGGAAAACACATGGAAACCAAATGACTTTCATTTACTTAACCATCATGCAGTGCCTTATAGACTGTTTCCAAAGATGGCCGCCAACAATTCCTCCCTTGCCTCTCCTCCCAGTAGGAGGGGAATCTATTTCCCCTCCCTTTGAATTTGGACTGCCCTTTTGATGCACTTAGCCCAGTAGACACTGTGCCAGTTTGGGCCTAGTCTTTAAGAGGATTAGTGGATTCCTCTTTGTGATCTTAGAGCTCTAAGCCACCCTGTAAGAGGGGAGACTACCTTCATGGAGAGAGAGGGAGAGCCAGCCAGGCTCCAGCTTTTCAGTCACCCCAGACGAGGTGCCAGACACATGACCAATGCCATCTTAGACCTTCTGACTTCAGCCGAGCACCTAACTGAATTCGATGTGACCCCAAGCTGACACCACATGGAGAAGAAGGATTCAGTTGGAGCCCTACCCACCCTGCTAATAATGCTTACTAGTAAATCATATCAGTTGTTTTCAGCTGCTAACCATTGGGGTTGTTTGTATACCCATATGTGTAACTGAGACAAGTACAGACCATACACCTTGCATCCTGCTAGCACTCAATATATATTTATTTCAATCAATACTGGCAAAGATGTTGACTCCCATTGCTGATTATAAGGGTTCAAGAATAAACACTGCTGGGGAAGATATCTCAAATTGTCTAATTAACCATCCCCACCCCCGTCCTTGGAGCAGTTTCAGGGTAGCAGCTGAGATAGATTACAAAGGGTCAGGGCCAGCCATGTGCTTCTTTTTTGGAAGTGCCTGCTGGGGATGGGGAGAGGTAACTTCCAATCCAGCTCCTGACAGAGTATTCTGGAGTGGGTTCAAGGGAAAAGCTGCCTCTGTGCTTTTTAAATTTTTTTCTAATGACCTGTGTCTGAAGTGACATCATGCACAAGCCAGGTACTTCCCATGACCCGTTGTTTGCCTTCAAATATTTATAAAAACTCCACAATAGCCTGGCAGGACTTGGGCTTGGCAGTGACTCTAGCTGGTGGTTGATATTCCTGATTCTAAGCCCCATGGTTGAGGCTATAGATTTCAATGAGAAGGACAAATAATCTTCCTGGGAGATTATCAAAGAAGGAAACCTTCAAATGACACAACCACATTTATTTTAGAAAGAACAACCACGAGTCGTGTGTTAGAGTGAGTGTCTTTTTGTTCATGGAAGGTCTTTGTTAAAGGGTGTATTTACTCTACCCTCTTTTGAAGTAGCAAAAGCCCTTCTATGGGTGCATCAGGGAGGCCTTTGGATAGCTCTTTCACACTCCCAGGAAGCATTGAGATAAATTGCTAAGTCATTCTTTGGTATATGATGGCTTGATGGCCTAGAGATCATTTGAGTCCCTACAGGTAGACAGCTGTTAATGATCCCTGAGCTCCTCTGGCTCCTGGAAATAAATGGAAGATGAAGCTGTTTGCAGCTGCAGTTGACAGAGCTGCCATCTGCTTAGCTCCCTGGAAGCTCTGAGCCAAGGACTTTGTGTCTAAGTGCTTCACAGCAGAGCGGGCAGTCTTCTGTAGGGAGCTGGCTTGAAGGTCACCTCTTCCCCTCTCCAGAAGGCATTTCCAGAAAAAAGCACACAGCAGCCCTGACCCTTTGTCATCTATCTCAGCCACTGTTCTGAAACTGCTCCAAGAACAGAGGGGAATTAGAGAATTCAAGATAGCTTCTCTTTGGCACTGTGGCAGTGGTGACCACTCACCCCTACAGGAAGCCCTCCCTCCCTCAACGTGTACCCATTGTGTGTCTTTCCCTTTGGGCAACCGCCTCTCTCAGTAACACTTCCTTCTCTAATTCTCAAACATAGTAGCACCACAGGATAGTCTTAAACTCTGCTTTTTTTCCCCTGAATCTTCATTGTTTGGGGGTATATCTTTTACCCAGTATACTCTATCTATAGCCCAAGCCAACATACCTGTACTTGAACACCACATCACCAACTTCCAACTGGATATCTCCTGGAAGACCTCCTGCCTTTCCCAAATCAGTATTTCTAAAGCCAAATCACTTGTCTTTCTACCCAAAAGGTAGCTGACTCTGGATTTCCCTACCTGCTGTATTTTCTGCTCCATTATCCATATACCTCAGAAAGAAAAAGATAGAATGTCACATACACTTCTATCTCTAGGCCTTTTCCTATTCTGGACCTTCCCTTTCTTTTACTTCTTTTCTGTCTTTGTTTTCCCTTTATTTTGTCAAATTCTAGCCCAGTGTTCTTTCTCTGGGAAGGCTTCTCCCATCTGCCCCAATCTTTAGCTCAGAGACAGGTAGTAATTCATTGCTGAAATCATTCTTTGGCACCTACCCTCTACCAGGCACTTGCTTCAATGTGGTCATTCTTCATGTGTGTAATCTACTTCTGGGACTAGAAGAAAGCTTCCTAGATATCAGGAACTACTCTAAAGTTATGTGTGGCTTCATTGTTCATTGATAATGATGCTTATGATGACAGTTTCTAATGTTTTTCTCATACAAAGATCATAGCTCTAAATATAAATTTTTTTTAATAATGTCTGAACAGAAAGGTTTGAAGAAAGAGAATGGTAACTCATTTCCTCACAACCATACACTCCTCTTTATTCTTAATATCTAATTTTATATTCTAATAAATTGATTCATATCAGTGAAAATGCACATGGTAATATCAACAAGCTAGTTTAGGGCTGTGGAAAACGTGCCTACAGAATACTGCAATGTGGTCCAGCTCTATGTTGAAGTCCCTGCTCCCCTGGCACTGCCTCCACACTCTCCTGATTATCTCTCCGTTCCTCCCCCTTCATATCCTTAATTGTCCTTGTCTTGCATCTTACCCCTAGACCTTTCACTTGGCCCTCCTCTTTTCTCTCTCCACTTGCCCAAAGAGGGCAGTTCACAAGCCTGTCGCCAGTATGTGGAGGGCAGCTCTCAAGCCTATCTCCAAAATGTGTTTTGACATTTCCTAAGGCCCAGACACACACTACTGCCAGCTAGAAACTTCTTCTTGGATGTTCTTCAGATAATTCGAATACATTTTCCACTTTCTCCCCTTCCTCTGCCTCTGTCTTTGTTAATGACATGACCAGCCTCTTTAGCAAAAGCTCCGGTCATCATTCTCTTTTCCCTATGTCTCACCCCCAACACTAGTCTTGGTGTCCTGTAGGTTTTATCTTTTAAATATTTTTTCTCCTTCCAATTGCTGTTGTGTCTTCCTTCCAGTGCTTTGTATTCATCAGGATCATTAACACTAGTGGCTATAGCTGTCAAACATGGAAATCTGAGGTGGCTTAAAATCACAAAGGCTTATTGTTATAGACTCCTACAGACCTGATACAGGTTGCATGATCTCCAGAGCGGATCTCATCCATGTGGTGGTTCAAGATCCATTCTTCTTCCAGCTTGTGACTCTGCTGTCTTAACCCATGCCTCTGTGATCTCTGATGGAAAAGAAGAGAAAGGGGGATATATTGGCTGTTTATTGCCTTAAGCAGGAAGTGACACAAATTAGAAGTGGAAGTAGAAGTGCCAGACCATTGGCCAGACCTAGTCACATAATCTAGCCAAACTGTGAGAAAAGCAGGAAAATATAGAGACACATGGAATATATGGTGAGTGCCAAGTATCTACCACATTCTTCCTCTCTACTCTATCTATATACTTTTACTAGAGAGGTGTATATATATATAAAATTTGGTACAATGCATAATTTGTCATGTCACTTCCATCCAAAATCTATCAATAGCTCCCCAATATTCATGGAATAAAATTTATAGGCCTACAATATCTGGCTTCAATCTACTTTTTTAGCTGTACCTTCACATCTACAAACCCTTAGCTAGAACCACAGCAGACAAAATATTCCCTGAACATTCTGTTCATCTCTCACTTTCATGTCTTAGTGCATATGGTACCTTCTTTCTGAAATATATGGAAAATGTAATTTAAATGTGTTTTGACTTTGCTGTGAATTGTTATGTTAATGCAAACCTTGGATGTGGATCTATACAGAAAAAATACATACATGTGTGTAAACAAACCCAATTCTTATAGTTTCCCTTATCTTAGGAAAACAGACCTAGAGTTTAGTTTACTTCTTTACTCCTTAAATTAAGAATGTAACCACACTTGGCTACAATTCCTACTCTATGTATACTCAAATCCCTCAAAAAGCCAGTGGTGAATGATGCTGTTTCTTTGAAGACAGGTTCCAGATCCCTAATGAGACTATTAGAGGAAAATTTGGAGACACTTAACAGCTGATGAATTTCATATAAGAATTGGAGTATTTCCCTTCTGATCCAATCCATGACCACACCAGTCAGCTTTCTCTGCCAGGAATTACCCCTGGGACCAGGTTTATATCTGGATATAGAGGAAGATGAGATCTCTGCTGCTGACAGCCTAAGCCGCTAGGAGCTATGATTATTCAAACACAGAATAAGGAAAGTTCCCTTGGGAAGCCAGGCTGCTTTAGCAATAGGCCAAGGAATTAGTGAGAAGGCAGTGTAGCCTAGTGGAAGCAACCAGGGGTCTGAAGGCAGACACATGCAAGGTCCTATCTGCTAAGGAGTCCTGTGACCTCTGGAGTTTACTTAACCCTGCTAAATGGAAGATTTCTCATCTACCACTTTTTCAGGAATGGGATGGTGATTACATAAAGCAAAGAATGTGTGGCAGATTAATTTTTGAGACTTTTATTTGTATTTTCCCTCTGCATCTCCACCCAAACACATACACACACACAATCCAATCTTTGGGTTTCCTAAGTCAAGGACTATTCATTGTGTAGAGAAGAACTCTGTCTCAGTAGAAATACTACCAATCTTCATTGCTGAAGTTCACAGAGGAGATATCCCTATAGGAGACTAGAGGGGTAGGGAAGGCAGAGAGCATTGGAGGCTGGCAGATGAAAGAGAAATCATGGACTTCTGTGTGACAGTGCCCCAGACAGGCATTAAGACTTCAGAGGGTGCCCAAAGAAAGGCTGTTCAAACATAGAAGGGCTCTCAGCCTACCTAAACTTTCCTGGGCCCCAGGCATATTGCCAAAGCCCAGCATGGAAGGAACTAGAGGTCTTAGGAGCAACCAGTGTAGCTGAAGCCTAAGGACAGGAGGCATCTTTTACTATACAGGATAATCATAGTAATGGCTGAGAATAAATTCCCTTACCAAGTAGGTAGGCTGGGAACCTAATTTAAAATGGTTTGAAGAAAACTCTGAAATAACTGAAATAAATCTTACCAGGAAGCCTTCAGTAGATGTTCACACGACTCCTCCCCTCCGTTGTCTCTCTCCTGCTGCTCTGAACATGATGGCAGGTATGCAGGTGGATCTATCCACATCATCACATCAGCCCAGACCTATTCTCCTGGAATGAATGTTCTTATTACAGACGAGATCCTTCTACCAATATCTCAGTGAAAGCTTGTTGTGCAAAATTCTCCAAGACAACACACAACTCAAACACCTCATAAAGATAAAAGAATAAAAATGCACAGTCATTCCCAGGTTCAGTACTTCCAAGAACTTGAACAGCTGCACGATCGTGTTACTGTAACCCTCAGCCTAGCCACCTATGAGGTGTTAGACAAAGTTTGCTCTTTCACGAGTTCAAAATTTCATTTGGCTCATCTCACAGCACCCATACCAACTTAAATATCTACCAATCCTTTCTTCCCCAAAGAAAGTCATCCTCTATTTGCTTCACTGATCTCATAGTTTAATTATCAAATAAATCCCCAAACACCAAGAATGATCCCTGGCATAAAGGAGACAACAGCAAAACTCACAATATATGAGACTGTTTATTGGTGTTATTGATGAAATGAAGACTCAAGAAAATATATTTACATTAAAGTCTGGGAAACCTTGTCTAACCTTCTCAGAACTGCACCCCTCCCCACTCCCCACTGCCAGAATCCTTTTCCCTTGAGTCTTTTAGGTCTTGTCACATATTGCTAACTTGTTTCTTGTCTGTCTCCACTGGAGAACCTCAAACTCCTGGTTAACTATAAGAACTCCAGAGTTAGTATAGTGTCTCACTCCAAGTAGGCGCATAGAAAGTTCTGCATAAAATATTTTAGTCTGTTGACAAATTCTTGAGATATAAATAGCAATAATGTTTCCAAAAAATTTTAGGAAAAAAAACCCTATTGTTGACATTATGATTATTATTTTACATTTTTTCTCCAATGGACAGTATTTGTCCTTGATAAAGGCATCTTCATGAAAGTCCTGCTCTAGAGATTCACTGTTTGAAGGGGCAACTAGACCATGGTCTGAATCAGCCAGGAAACATATACTTGACAAACAGGAAAAGAATCAGACCTAATTTCCCCTTAGAAAGGAAAATGGTACAAATCAACTGATCCTTGGTTATTAAGTAGACAGGATGAGGTAAAAAAGTTAAGTGTTGAAAGTTGAATTGCAGCTACTTGGCCCACAGCTAACACCTCTCCACCCCCTACCCAAGCCCAGCTGTGTTACTACATATTTCCCAATAAGAGACATTTAGGCAACAGGTCTTGTGTGGGCATCAACGAGGGTTCCTTAGTAGCAGTGAATGTGAAACGTTTGGCTGTCTCTTCTGAACAGGCATTATGGAATATAAGCTGGGAGCCAGCAGCCTTTCCACTCCCAAAGCAAAGAGAAGAAACACTGTCAGAACAGAGAATTTGCTGGAGGAATCCAAGACAAGGTTGGCCCATGTCCTCCCAAAAGGTATATAGCACAGAGGATGGGTTCATTTCCAGGATGAGTCTTTTTAACCCAAAACAGCTGTTGATAGAAGAAATACTATCTATCCAGCTTTAATTTATAAGAAGGTGGTCAAGGTTGGAAAGAATTTTGTTAGAAACCCAGGATGGGTAGAAGCAAATTATTGCCTACAACATTATCTGGACAGAGGTAATTTTCAGAAACTCAAAAGCTAAATTTGGGCAGGGAGAGAAGGAACCCTTTTCCCCTAAGAAGACTAATGGAAAACTGTGAAAAAAAATTGTGAATTTAAAGGAAGTATTAAATCAGAAGAGACTCAGTAGTGGACATTCCTCTAACCACTAAATGGTGCAGCAAAACAAAGGCATAAGGTGAACGGTTCCTCTCACATATATCAAATCTTTGCTGTCCACACCACTATCAGCCTGCCATGAAGGCCAAAAGCATTTGTTGAATTCGTGGTTCAAGGTTAAGATACTACTTCTGAATCTACAGTGTTTATTAACTAGGTTCAGCAACAATTAGAGGAAAATGTGGTTTAAGCAAGTTAGAATTTTGTATGTTTTGGTCACATCAAAAGAGACACCCAAGGCAGCAGTTCAGGGCTGGCATGGTGATTCTGTCCCACAAAAAGTCCTTAGGGACTCAGGATCCTTCCAGCACACCTTTCTGCCATTTTAAGTATGCAGTTCCCATCCTCATCATCTGAAGTGACAGTAGAACCTCACTCCTAGTGGCACAGAAAAATAAACAATTGTCCTAGTCCCACTCTAGGCTGGGATCCCGTGTGTGCTCTTTCAGGCCCAACTGCAGGCCTCAAAGGGGAAAGCTGCCCTCCTCATGCCCGACTCCCTGCACAGTCAGCACATTAGATTTTTCTAGAGTGAGTTGTGAGCAAGGACTCAGCCTCCCTGCCTCTACCTGCCTCCCTGGACCAGGTGGGCTATGCTCAAATGTATATGGGCTTCCTAGCCCCGGGCACTTCCATGGAGAGGCCTCCTTTTCCAGACCTCAGTTGAGGTCCTTCCCGTGTATCTCTACAAGACCGCATTCTCAGCCTGCTGCCTTGACTACAGTGCTTTTCCCCCACAAGGACTCAGTACCTGCCAGTCCTAGTCATTCCCCTTATCTTTCCTTGTGGGCCTCTGGATCCATAAAAAGGCAGGAGGCTTTGTTTGGGGCTCCAGGACGGTGTGACGATGGTCTTGTCTATACTGCAGGCTATCTGGCCCTCCCTGCTGTGGTCTGTAGAGAAATCGAAGCAGTGGGGAACTGGTAACTGGTGTCTTTTCTTTTTCCCTCTTGCCTGCATGGTTTCAGTAAGTGGATTGATTGTGATTTTTGATATGGCTTATCATCCCAATTGAACACTTTGACACCTGGCAGCATCAGTTATATGCCTGGTGTCTCTCAAGGAAAGGTCCCAAGCCTGCCATCCAACTATTTTTCTTAATCTCAATGGTCCATAGCAACCCACCAGGGAGGCTGTAAAACATAGGCTCTTTCTATTACTACGATAGAATATATAGAGAAGAAAGCTAGCATCTTTGTCACATCCTTGTATGTTGTTGACTTATGGGAGCAGATGCAGAGAAAAGCCACATGATCTCACTTCTGTGTGGGCTCTAAAAAGAAAAGGCAAAGCCATAGATACAGGGGAATGTATTGGTAGTGGCCAGATGTGAGTGCGTGGGGGTGGGCAAAATGGGTGAAGGTGCTCAAAAGATACAAACCTGCAGTAATAACATAAACAAGTCCTGGGGACATAATGGATAGCCTGGTGGTCATATTTAACAGTATACCCCAGTCTATATTTGCAAATTGCTAAGAGAGTAGATCTTAAAGGTTCTCATAAGAAAAAAAAATGTTGTCACTGTGTGGTGATGGGTGTTAATTAAACTTATTGCACTAATCATTTCTCAATATATAAATATATTGAATCATTATGCTGTACATTCAAAACTAATACAATGTTACATGTAAATTATAAAAGAAAAAAGGGAGGAAAAAAAGAAGGGTAGGTGTAGCTGTGGACGCATCATCTAAGGCGACCAGGATTTGAGGCTGTGCTACTGACTGACTGAATCACCTTGACAGGGTTCACCTTTGGCTGCATCAGTCTACTACAACCAAATGGCGTACGTCACCTGTACGCTGTCTCTGAGGTAGTCAGGGGTCCAACCTTTTTGTTTAGTAGCTTTACTCATCCTATTTTAAAGACCCGATTGCATATCTAAAGGTCTGCCACTCAAGTCTCATTTATGTGGATGAGGGCTAGGAATAGGATTCCCCATGGGGAAGACCCCCATTAGAGTTTTGTTTTGTTTTTCCATCTTTGAGTTTCTGTCAAGGTTATTAAGTTTTTTTGCCCGATGTCTCACTTTAGAGGAGTGGCATTCACCTTCAAATTGTAACTGAATGCCTTTCAGTTAAAGAGGGAGTGGAACAGATTGCCAGTGCTAAGTTATCTGAGACAGTGCAGCACTGAACCCTAAAATGACTATATGAGATATGGAATTTGGACTTCAAAGGACACAGATGGCAAACCAAATACAGAAAATGTAACCCTTAAAGAGAATAATTCATTAAGTAAGCAAAGACGGGAAGATGATGTGAAAACCTTCTTATCCACAGAATACTCTGAAATCATTTCCGGAAGGAGTTCTCAAATTTAAAATTGATTTGTGAACTTTAGCTAGACAAGATGTTAATTCAAATGACATGAAAGGCCATTCCACCATGCAGACATGTGCCTTGAATTATCCTCTGCTCCTCTGCCATCTTTCAATTGAAAAGTTTTGGTAGGGCTCACTGCAGATGTTGGTCTATAATTTTCTATTCTTCTGTAAATGAGAAGGAAGACTGTGATTCTTAAAGTCACATTTCATAAGGGAAATGTCAGGGAATACATTTGCAAACAAACTTCAAATACTTCCTACTGATCTTTGATGATTTAAAATTTATGTCTGCTAAAAATCCAGTTTAAAATTTATAATTCATTAATTTTCATTCTGCTAGTTTCATAGTAAATTTTGTTTTCATTATTTTCCAATTACTACATAATATTCTAAATTCGTTAGGCACCCATAATCTTGTGATAGAGGGTAAGTCCTAGAACTATACCTCAGTTTCCTTATTTGTAACACAAAGAGGATTTTACCAGATTAGTGAGTCTCAGTAAGGGAGTGAATTGGCACACCTAAGGGCAATGGGTACACTTATGACTCTTCTTTCCCAAGATTTGGGTATGCATCCTTCACCCGAGGCACATCTCAAATTAAGAATCATAATGTGGGATGAAGGAAGCCTGGGTGGCACAGTTGGTTAAGCATCCAACCTCTGGTTTGGGGTCAAGTTATGATCTTGTGGTCATGAAATTGAGCCCCGTCTGGGCCTCCATTCTCAGCATGGAATTTACTTCGGATTCTCTCTCTCTCTCTCTTTCTTTCCCTTTCCTTTTGCCCCTCCCCTTGCTAATGCTCTCTCTCTCTCATATAATAAAATAAACAAAATATTTTTTTTTAAATCTAAAAAAAAAGAAGAATCATAATGGGGCATGAATAAAGCCTCTTGTGGTCTTACATACCATGTGAACAACTCTGTCATATGAAGACACTTTATTACAATTCTATTACACCATTTGTCCTTATTGTATTTAACTTTTATTTATTGAGTGATTATTATTAGTTCTCTGCTAAACAATGGGAATACAGCTGTGAATCATAGGCATATACTCCTTGCTCATTTCAGAGACTATTTTTGCCTAGTCAGAGTCCATTATACCTTCTTCCTTACCAACGGAACTCTATTCTGTTAGGAACTAGGGGAAAAGCTTGCATTTTTTCAGCCTCCTTGTAGCTGCAAGAGTTGGTTTACAACTTATTGAGAACAAGACACGAGCAGAAGTCTGCTGTCTTTGAATGTTGTTTTAAGAAATTATTACTTTGCCTTCTTCCTTCTGTTCTATTCCTTATGTGTGGATTGCAAACATGATACCTAGAGGTAGAGTACCCATCATGTACCCAGAAGGAAAAGACCAAGAAGACTATAGGATCTTCAGATTGGGTATTCTTGAGCTACTGAACAATGCCCTTGGACTTTTCATTACTCGGTAAAAAGGAAATTCTCTTCTGTTTCAGTCACTGTTGTTTAAGTTTTCTGTTACATGAAGCCAAACTCAATCCATAATTGATAAGACTCTTTTAAGAGCCCTTATTTTCTATTGGATGATACTTATACATTGATAGTTAATTAACACATGATGAATGGGATAAGCTGAAAGATCAAGATGGTGTGAAAATACACATGGAGAGTTGGGAATTTGGCACAATTTTCCCATGTAGTAGTAGAAGATAGCCTTGTGAAGAAAGGAAAGTCATGCCACAGGCTGCAGGAATGTCATGAGCAAAGCATGGGGGTGAAAGGGAATATGGCTTCTTCAAGAAATGAAAGGCAGTTTCTTATGGCCATGTCATAGAGTTTGAGATGGATGAGATTGGCGATAGAATAGGGGTCTGAGCATAGAGGTTTTTAAAATACATTAAGACATAAGGGAGAAGTTTGACTTCCAGCAACAGAGTGTGAAGAGTTCTGTTGGTCCTCTCCCCAGTGAAACTCATGAAAATTATATTAAGGACAACTATTTACAGCCTCTGGAAATGATTGTAAGGGCAAACAGTGAATGAAGAAACATCTATTCAAGAAAATCCATGGGAATTTGATAAAGGGAAGAGTCTATTGTATTTGAACCGAGACTGGTCCCTTTCTCTACCCTTTGCCCCCAACTCAGGGAGGGGAATATCTACCACAAACTGCTGCAGGGAAGAACACAGGGCTCCCTGGATGTCCAGCTCCATCAGAGGGCTTTCCTTTAACAAGAAGCAGGACGTCAGCTGTTGTCTCCTGAGCCTAGCTGCCAGAGCACTGAGGCCCAGTCATCTTTGCTCAACTTGTGGGATGATGGCTTCAGGCTAAGAGATGCAAGCTGAGAGAACCTTAGGCTGCAGCCAGCTCCCGCTGAGCATTTAGTCCCTAGAATGGGGATGTGGCTCAGAAAGAGGCTTGTCATTGCCCCCACCCACTAGCTCTAGATCCCAGGCTCAGAGATTTGCCTAGCCGCAAGAGCAGGCAACAAGACAGATAGCTCTTAATCTTTTCCAAAAGAAGGGAAAAAAGTGAAATTTGCAAAAGAGCACAGAGAAGTTCAAACCTAAGGGTACTCTCAAGAACAATGGACATTATGGTGAAAAGCAATCAGGAGATTTGTGGGTTTAAAGAGATATAGGCCAGCTGGTAGACCAGTTTGCGGGAGAAAACTGGGGAGTAAGACAGCTGGGAGGATGCCTGGAGTCAGAACAAATATCTAACAGAGACCACAGAAACTAGTCCTTCAAAGGAGCTAGGATTTGATTGAATTAGTTCACAGAGCAATTTATGCTCCACCCTGGGTATTGTTGAAAACAATAGAGCAATCACAGGGCAACCAGTGAAGTTTAACAGCTGGCTGTGGTCAGAGAAAGAGAGAGAGCTCTACCAAAACTGTGAATGTATCCAAAGCTGAGCCTATCTGAGGAAGAACCTCAAAGGCTGAACACTGGATGTGAAAGAAATAAACTTCACTAAAGCAGTCTAGCCATTTCCTAAAAATAAACAAGCAAATAACAATAACAGGATTTGGAGAGGGGGACTTATGCCAAGAGTTGCTACAATATACCATTTAAAATATCCAGTTTCCAACAGAAAATTGCAAAGCATTGGAAGAAACAGGAGAGTAGGACCCATACACCAGAATAAAGAGGAGGCATCGAAACTGCCTGCAAGAGCAAGATTCAGGATTCAGAGAAAAATACCTTAAGACAGGCATTATAAGAATGTTCATAGAATGGAAGGAAAGCACAAGGAAAGAAGTAGAGGAAGATACGAGGCCAATGTCACTTCGAATGGAGAATATCAATAAAGATACAGAAATTATTAAAAAGAGCTGAGTGGAAATTCTGTAGTTAAAAAGTACTGAAATAAAAACAAATTCTCTGGAGAAATTCGACAGTAGATTTGAACTGGCAGAAGAAAGAATTATAGAACTGGGAGAGAGATCAATAGAGAGTGTGCAAGCCAAAGAACAAAGAGAAAAAGGAAGAAAAAATAGAAGTGGAAGGAACACTTCCCAACTTATTTTATGAGGATGGTATTATCCTGATACCAAAACCAGATGAAGACATCACAAGGAAACTACAGACCAGTATTTTTTTATGATTACGGTTGCATAAATCCTCAAAAAATTCTACCAAACTAAATCTAACAAAAATAAATACCATGATCAAGTGAGACTTATCCAAAGAATGGAAGATTTGTTCAACATCCAAACATCAATTAGATAATACAGTGTATCTATAACATAAAAAAAAAAAAATCACATGATCATTTCAATAGACAAAGAAAAAGCATTTGACAAAACCCAACATATATCTTGATGAAAAGTCCAAGAAACTTAGAAGGATGCTTCCTCAACTTGATAAAGGTTGTCTACAAAAGACTCACAGCTAACATTATACTCAATGGTGAAGGATTGGATGGTTCTTCTAAGATGAAAAACAGAACAAAATGTTTGCTCTTGATGATGCTACTCAACAAGGTACTCGCAGTCCTTGCCATGACAATTAGGTAAGAAAAAGAAACAAATATACCCAGGATGGAAAGAAGAAATAAGATTATCTCTATTCACAAATGACATATTCTTATATAAGAATCCAAAAGAATCCACCAAAATACTACTAGAACTAAACAACAAGTTTAACAAGAGTGTAGGGTTCAAAATCAATATGCAAAAATTAGCTGTAGTTCTGTATACTTGCAACAGACAATTTGAAGGTGAAATTAAGAAAACAAATCTGCAGCGAGCCTCATTGGCTCAGCCAATAGAGCATGTGACTCTTCATCTTGGGGTCATGAGTTCAAACCCATGGCGGGAATAGAGTTTACTTAAAAACAAACAAAAAACACCAAATCCATTCACAATAACATCAGGAATCACTAAAGAAGTGGGAAAAAAAAGTTACTCTTCAAAAGAATTAAAGATCTAAGTAAAAGGAAAAGATCTCATGTTCAGAGATTGGAAGATGTTATATTGTTGTCAGTAGTCCCTAAAAAGATCTATAGGGTTAATACAATCTCTATCAGAATCCCAGCTGACTCCTTCATAGAAATTGAGAAGTTGATTCTAAAATTCATGTGGAATTGCAAGGAATCCTGAATAGCCAAAATAATCCTGAAAAAGAAGATAAAAATAGGAGTATTCACACTTCCTGATTTCAAAACTTACTATAAAGCAATAGTAATCAAGACAGGATAGTACCAGCACAAAAAGAGATATATAGATCTGTGGAATAGCACTGAGTTTCCAGAAATAAATTCATACATCTACACTCAACTAATTTTTGACAAGGTTACAAGATCATTCAATGGAGAAAGAATAGTCTTTTCAACAAAAGGTGCTAGGACAACTGGATAGTTATTTATAAAAGAATGAAGTTAAGGGGTGTCTGACTGGCTCAGTTGATAGAATATATGACTCTATCTCAGAATCATGAGTTCAAGCCCCACACTGGGGGTAGAAATTATTTAAAAATATAAGAAAAATAATAAAAGAATTTTTCCTCACATCATATAAAAATTAACATCAAATGGATCAAAGACCTAAATGTAAGAGCCACAACTATCAAACACTTAGAAAGAAACACAGTGTCAAAACCTTATGACCTTGGATTTGGCAAAGAATTCTTATCTATAACACAAAAGGCATGAGCAATAAGAGAAAAAAAATGAATAAATTGGACTTCATCACATTAAAAACTTTTGCTTATCAAAACACTACCAAGAAAGTGAAAAGACAATCCACAGAATAAGAAAATATATTTGTAAATAATATATTGGATATGGGTTTTGTATCTTGAATATGTAACGAACCCTTACAACTCAATAACAAATGGATAATTCAGTTAAAGATGAGCAAAAGCGGGTGCCTGGGTGGCCAGTTTGTTAAGCATCTGCCTTCAACTCAGGTCTTGGTCCCAGGATCCTGGGATCAAACCCCATATTGGGCTCCCTGCTCAGCAGGATGTCTGCTTCTCCATTTCATGCTTCCCCCTGCTTGCTCTCTCTCTTTTTGACAAATAAATAAATAAAACCTTTTTAAAAAATGAGCAAAAAAACCTGAGCAAAAGATCCGCATAGACGTTTCTCCAAGGAATATACACAAATGACCAATAAACACACGAAAAATGCTCAACACATAAGTTGTCAGGGAAATAGAAATCAAAATCACAGTGAGATCCTACCTCACACCCTCTAGGACCACTAGAATAAAAAAATCATAATAACTAGAGTTGACCAGGTTATAGAGAAACTGGAGCCTTTATACATTGTTAGTGGGCATATAAATTGGTGCGATCACTTTGGAAAACAGTCTGGCAGTTCTTTAATTGAACTAGCATTACCATATGACCTAACAATTCAACCCCTAGTACGTAACCAAGAAAGTAAAAACGTATGTTCACATCAAATCCTATAAGTTTATAACAGCATTTTTTATAATAGACAAAAGGGAAAAACAACACAATGTCTGTCGATAGAAGATAGTAAAAAAAAAAAAAAGTGCAAAATCCATACAATGGAATATTATCTGTCCATAAAAAGGAATGCTGTATCTTGAATGAACTTTGAAATCCTTATATCAAGTAGAAGAAGTCAGTCACAGAAGTCATTATATGATTCCATACATATGAAATGTCCAAAATAAAGAAGTATATATGACAGAAAGTCAATTAGTGGTTTCTTAGAGCTCAAGGTGGATGTGGAGAGATGGAGAGGTAAGGTTAAAAGATACTAAAAGATTTCCCTTTGAAGTGATGAAACCAGGCCAAAACTGATTGTAGTTATGGTTGCACATATTTGAAAACATATAAAAACATGAAATTGTACCATTTAAGTAGGTTTATTTTATGGTATGTATATTATATGTCAACAAAGCCATTTTTTTTCTAAAAGAAGAAGAAATCTAAACTTACCCCTCAGTCCAATTGGGTATGGTGGTGTTTAATGCAATAATGTTATCAGCAGGTTGTATTTCTACAAGTTTATCCTAATTTGTATACTTCGTTAGTTGTCCTTTGTAAAACAGTGATCTGTACACTTATTTTTTTTTATTGTCAACTCATGAGTAAAATATTTTTGAGCATACTTCCCTATAACAAATTATTTTTTTAAGATTTTATTTATTTATTCATGAGAGAAAGAGAGAGACAGACAGACAGACAGAGGGAGAAGCAGGCTCCTCACAGAGAGCCCGATGCGGTACTCAATCCCCGGACCCTGGGATCACACCCTGAGCCAAAGGCAGACACTCAACCGCTGAGCCACCCAGGCATTCCTATAAAAAAATATTTATTTACGAAGTATGTATTTACAGATATACTAATATGTTGTATAAAATAAAAAAAACACCATTCTAAATGTTTAAAGCATGAGATGAACATAAATTACAGTTCTAATAATTTTGCCCACAGCTAATGGATCATGTGGCCTCTCTCTGGGGAGGAAGTCGCTCACCTTGGCAACCACTTGAAGAGAAGACTGGAAGGAGGAAAAGCTGGCAAGCTGCTGCAGCAATTCTAGTGGGCATGGGTATACCTGAGATACGGTTATGGCAATGAGGATGGAGAGAAGTGGGAGGATGCAGAAGACACTCAGGTGAAATAAATCAATGAGACATGATGAATGGTGGTGTTTGAGAGAGAGCTAGGAGTCAAAGATACTGCTCAAGTTTTTGATATGAGCAAATTTATTAAAACAGGATTCATGGTGTGTGTGTGTGCACATGTGTGCACACGTGCTAGGGCAAAGGTGAGTGGTGAAGACAAATACCTTCCCACTCTTCACTTCATTGGCTAAAACATGATAGAAGAAATGTAAGTAGAAGATCAAGGCCTAAAACCAAATCATTCTATTACTGAAGGGCAGCTAAAGCTGAGTGACAGACTAAGGTGCCATTAAGGGAATAGTCAGTCCATGAGCCCCAGATCCAGCAGTAGCCATAGGTGATGTAAGCAGGTTGATAAAAGGTTGACCTTCAGAGCCTCCAAATCAGAAACGAGCTTTCCTCCCCTTGAGGGACTTCCCCAGAGGAACAGAAATATTCAGTCAAGACAAAATAAAACAAAAACCACAATTCTCACCAATTAAGAACATGAGTAATCGACGTCCATTGACAGATGAATGGATAAAGAAGACATGGTATATATGTACACAATGGAATATTACTCAGCCATCAGAAAGGATGAAATCTTGCCATTTGCAATGATGTGGATAGAACTAGAGGGTGTTAAGCTAAGTGAAATATGTCAGTTAGAGAAAGACAAATAGCGCACAATTTCACTCCTATGTGGAATTTAACAGATGAACATAGAAGGGAAGGAAAAATAAAATAAGATGAAAATTGAGAGGGAGGCAAACCATGAGAGGCACTGACCTCTTAAGGAGCAAACTGAGGGTGACTGGGGGGGCGGTGGATAGGGGGATGGGGTGACTGGGTGATGGACATTAAGGAGGACATGTGATGTGATGAGCAGTGGGTGTTATATGCAACTGAAGAATGGCTAAATTCTACCCCTGAAACAAAGAAAGAAGCAAAAGAAAGAAAGAAAGAAAAAACGAAAGAAAGAAGGAAAAAAGAAAGAACATGATTAATTGAATGTGAAGCACAGGGAGTGGGCTGGTGTTGGGAGTAAGCAGATACTGAGCTAGCACAAAGGTGCTATTCGGTAATTTGGAAGCCAAAATGTGGGATAAAATAATTTGCCATTAACGTCTTTATTATCCTATGAAATATGTTTAGGAAATTTTAATATTTGTTTGTTTGTTTGTTTATTTTAGAGAGACAGGGAGAGCACACACAGCAGGAGGGGCAGGGGCAGAGGGAGGAAGAGAATCTCAAGCAGACTCCCTGCTGGGCATGGAGTCTGGATCTCCGGACCTGGAGATCATGACCTGAGCCAAAGCCAAGAGTTGGTGGCTTACCCAGCTGAGTCACCGAGGCACTCCTCGGAAATTGTAGAATGTCAGGGACTATCTGGGGAAATACAGAACTATTGATTTAAACGTTGCTAAAGTTCTCCAAGGTTTTGAGGCACCTGTTGTGAAATAGCACGTTTCTCTCCTTTAAAAAATAACTAGCGTTGACACTCCGAAACTGTCAGTATTACATCTGTAAAACGTGTGCCTTGTTACTGCCTGGCGAGGGGCTGGTGCTTCCTTCTGAATAATAACAAAACGTAATGGAAATAAAGGAAAGCAATGATTATCCACTTATGATGGGTTGGTTCAAATGGTCTAGCACTGCAGAAGTACAAAGTAACTTCATACAGATTGGTTCTACTTCTAGATGTTTCCTGAGGACCTACTACATGTGGACACTGAGTAGGGTACAGAGCACTCAAGGTAGTGCTCCCCACTTTCTATGAAAATCCCATTCAGTGCAGAATTAAGGAGCCAGAAGACATGAAAAGATAAGGACCCTGTTGTTGGAAGTTCACTGCCTGCCCCAAAATGGAAGGGAGGACTTCCTGGGACCCTGAGCCTGAGATGGGGATGAAGTGGGCTGGGGTTCCTCTCCCCCCTGTGCCAAGCTCCACTACAGAAATCTACTCTGGAAGCTTCCAAAGTCACAGGAAGGAGTGCGCAGCTTCCAGAGTTACCCTCCCAGAAATCCCTGCCAAGTCCTCCAACCTACAGGGCATGGACTAATGGGGAAAATATTCTCTTTAGTTCTGAAAAACAAAGGGACAGTGGTTTATTCCACCTGTGGGAGAAGCAGCCTGGGTCTTTAGAAACAAAATATTGGTTTCTTTCCTCTGAGGGAGAACACTGGTTATTTATTTTCAGCACATGAATAAAAACAAATAAAGACATGTTGTTTATGAACAATACAATTAATAAAGTAGAACTAACATATTTATAACTAATTTTAGCTCATAAAACAGGGAGTATGCCTTATTCCCAAGTCAATGTCTTTATTTTATTTTATTTAAGTCAATGTCTTATTTACAAAAATCTATACCATATTAGGCCACAAGTCTGAGTAAGTTTTTAAAAGCATATATTTTGTCTAACAATGGATTATGTGACACACATAATACATACAAATACAAATGCATGATCATGAGAATTTTTTTTTAGTTCTAATAACTTTGAAACAAATGTGTCCTAAAGAGCAATAGGGTCAAGTGAGAGTATAAAGAATGCAGTAACTGAATCTTTGGGAGAAAATAATTCTAATTTAAAGCTTAGAGATAAATATTTATGAGGAATCATCACAGCATAACTCTCTGGGTATGTTTATTTTCAAGAAGAAGAAGAAGGAGAGGATGAAGGAGAATTAAAAGAACAAGGAGAAGAAGGAGGAGGAGGAAAAAAGGGGGAAGGGAGGAAGAGAAATTTTCTAAATTTTAAGAAATTAAATATCTACTTCAAACCCTGGGGGGGCGGGGATCCCAAAGCTAACCGAAAGGAAAGATTCTGTGTAAAGGCTAAAGCAAATAACTAAAAATCCTAAAAGCATTAAATGTAAAAATATATCTAGGAATTTGTCCTTTCTAAACACTAATAAAACCACACACAACCTTCTGGCGAATAAATTGTCGGTAAATTCGAAAGCACATAGATTAACCATATCAAAGAGAAAAATACAACTCTAGGCACGATTGTCTGATGTATTCGAAAACTTCCAATGTCTTTTCTTTTTTCTGTTTTTTTTTCCCCCAATGTCTTTTCTTTAAGAATTCCAAAGCAGGAATTTACACATAAGTAGTTCAAAACCGAGGAGACCTACTGCTGGAGTCGTTGAAGACAGATACTAAAGAATTCAAACGTGTTCTAGTCCAGTCACACCTGAAACAGAAACACTGGGAAAGAAAAGACCCAGTTGACAAATAAGTCTGGAAAATCTAAACTAAAAATCTCTGCACTGTAATGCAGATGTGCAATAGAGGCTTTTACCCCAGCAATGCCAGGGACCTGTGAAATTAGGACGCGCCTACCAAAGGTCCGTTATAAAAGAAAGACATGCTTGATAATAAAAGTGTAACTTCTGAAACTTTCTGTGCTTAGTAACAGAGTCAAGGTGTATAAAGCAAAATCCCTGAGAGATCTAAGAATGGACACAAGCTTTTAGTGCTCCTCTCTCAGCTTTTGGCATTTCAGGCAATCAGCTTTTGGCAAAATAAAGGAAGATGTAAAGAATGGCAAATATATGTTTGACAAGGTTTATTGGACAAAACAGAACTTTGTCTCATTTTGAAACATTTCTCATCTCTTCACTGGTAGTGTCTTCTCAGATGCTATTAGAATAAGCTGCTATATTTTGTTTTTAAATCCTGTTGTGATTTTTATCGCAACTGCATTAAACTTACAGATTCTCTTTGGGAAGTTAAGCATCTTTATTCTCAGAAACATTCCCAACGATGAACTAAATTTCCGTTTACTTAAATTGTTCTTTATGAAATTAGGTTTTCGTAAGTCTTGAATAGTTTACATATACTCCTAATATTTTATGCTTTTTATTGTTTTTATAAGAGGGTTCTATTTATGATACTTTCCTCCTGGCTTTTGCTATTAATAAATTTCTTGTACACATGAATAAGTAAATAACTAAGCACATTTATTCTGAAAGAGGAAGTAGAATATTCACACATTTCTGTATATTTAAAGTTGTTCAGGAAAAGGGGGTAAAGATACTCTTCTTCAGGGAAAAGAAAAAAAAATCAAGAGTTTTCAATTTTTTTTTTTTTTTTTTGCTTTAGTGATGCGTAGGACCTTATTATTCTAAATACTAACTTTATTTTTAAAAATTAACTACTAGATCTATTGTGTAAAGCCTGGGAATATAATTTCCAGGCATTTTGGTAAAGCTCTATACCATCAGGTTCAAACATAGGCACTCCAGGGAGTTATTTTCTCATTGTTTTATAGTATTTCTGCATATATTATAAATGTGCTTTGTCTGTATTTATATAAAAAGTATCAACTGAATGTGCTGCACAAACCTCCCTGTGTGTGGCATGTCCTTTCACTCTTAAGTCTTTAGATAAATATCAGTTATTTATTGTGGTAAAATTGATCAGTCTTTATCTTTTATGGTTTAAAATGCAGTTTTTTTCTTTAAGAAATATTCCCCTATTTGATGAAGATCTTAAGGAAGTTCTCATATATGTTTTTTTTTTCTAAAACTTTTTCTAATTTTTAAAAATCAAGACTTTATTTACTTATCTTAGAGATAGCATGAATGGGGGGAGGAGCAGAGCAAAAGGGGCAGACTCTGCACTGAGCGCAGGCCCAACCCGGAGCTTGATCCCAGGATCCTGGGATCACGACCTGAGCTGAGATGGAGAGTGAGATGCTCCACTGACTGAACCACCCAGGCGCCCCTTTCTAAACATTTTTCAATGTTGTGATTTACACGCAAGTATCTAAAGAACCTGGAATTGTCTTGCATGTGTGGTGTCAGCCTCATGTCCAACTCTTCACCTACAAGGCCGTTTATTCCTTCACAGTGCAGCACAGGCATAGCTCGAGGAGGTTTGGGCTTAAATAGGTTCGAGTCTTCCCATGTCATGTGTGTGTGTGTGAGTCTGCTTTTCAGTCTCATTCTTTGTATTTGTCCATCTTTGTGCCAATTCTGCACTTTTATTTATTACACGTGCCAATGACTGCTACTTCACCAGGCAAGCTTCCATGGCCTCTCCGTCTCTGTAGCCCTGTCATGGCTCTTCTTGGCCTTCTGCTTTTCCGCATACGTTTTAGAACCAGGATGTTTTTAACTAGTTCAAATAAAGCAAAAAAAAAAAATAAAAGCAACTACCCTGTAGGTATTATGAGTTGCTGTTGTATTGAATCTATGGAGCAATTTGCAAGAGAACCTACATCTTAGTAATATTGAGTCTACCCATGTAGACATTGTGTGCCTGTCCATGTATTGTGTCCATCTCTCACTTATGCCTTAATTGTTTATGTTATACAAATGATTAGTTTATGCCAGAACTTTATTCCAAGACACCTGACATTATTATTGCTATTTTAAATGTTAGCTTGAAAAATTATGTTTTCTGGTCATTACTAAAATACAGACAAGTCACTTGTGTCCTATCTATATGACTTTTGTTTTGTTTGTCTTTTTTACCTGGTAGGATTTCTGTTACAATGTTGAATACAACACGTGATACTGGACATTGGTGATTTAAAAATATTTTCTTTGAAAAAATTTAACTTTTAAAGTGCTTTTCATATTTCCCCCATTGAATATGGTGTTTATTATAGATATTTTTTGCATGCTTTTCATCTTAAGGATATTTATTTCTATTCCTTAGTTGGTCAATAGATTTTTCTCATGAATAGATGTCGAAATTACCAAAATTTTAAAATTGTCTAGTGGGATAATTATATAGTTTCGTATGTCAGTGGGATGAATTATGATTAATAATTATGAAATATTGGGCAGCCCGGGTGGCTCAGTGGTTTAGCGCCGCATTCAGTCCAGGGCATGATCCTGGAGACCCGGGATCGAGTCCCACATCAGGCTCCCTGCATGGAGCCTGCTTCTCCCTCTGCCTGTGTCTCTGCCTCTCTCTCTCTGTGTGTCTCTCATGAATAAATAAATAAAATCTTAAAAAATACTAATTTTGAAATATTGACCCAACCTTGCATTTCTATAATCAACTTAATGGGGACTCCTGGAGGGTCAGAGGTTTAGTGCCTACCTTTGGCCCAGGGTGTGGTTCTGGAGTTCTAGGATCGAGTCCCCAGATCAGGCTCCCTGCATGGAACCTGCTTCTCTCTCTGCCTGTGTCTCTGCCTCTCTCTCTGTGTGTCTCTCATGAATAAATAAATAAATAAATAAATAAATAAATAAATAAATAAATAAAATCTTTCAAAAAATCAACTTAATTATGAAAGTTGTGTACACTACGACATTGGCTATGTACAGTAGTGACATTGATCCTTAATATTCCTTCCTTATATGTTCTTCTCAAGTTTATTGTAAATGAACAGAATAACTTGGGAGGTATCTTCCCTTGTATTATTCCTGAAAGAATTTCAATAATATTGGAAATATTTGTTACCTGAATATTTGAGAAAATTCACCTGTAACTCTGGCCTGATGCTTTCTTTGTAGGATTATTTTTAACTACTGACTTGCTTATTTTAGATTTTTTTTCTCAATAATTTTAGTCAGTTTTCGTTGTTTATATTTTTCTAAAACAGTGCCCATTTCGCTGACGTTTCCAATACATTGTTATGCAGATGTTCACAATATTCTCTTAAAAGTTTAAATCTCTGCAATCTCTGATTTTCCTCATTAATTTTGTTGATTTTTCATACTTGCTTTATCTCTCGATCCAAGAATAGGATTTCTAGATCATGTGGCATACACATGTTTGACTCTATAAGAGCCTGAAGATTTGTACCATGTTGCATTCCCATCAGCAATCAAAGATTCCAGCAACTCAATATACTCACTTGATATTGTCAGTAGTATTTACTGTGGCCCTTTAATTGGTGTATAGTGGTATCTCATAGTGATTTTAATTTGTATTTATTTCTCTAATGGCTGATGTGCTTATTACCATTTGTATATCCCCATTGGTGAAGTGTCTGTTCAAATACTTTGCTTTTTAATTGGCTGTTTTCTCACTCTTGAGCTTCGAGAGTTCTCTGTATATTCAGAACACAAGCTTTTGTTGGACATGTGATTTACAAACATTTCCTCCAAGCCTGTAGCCTGTCACAGTCTTTTAACAATGTCTTTCACAGAGCAAACTTTTTTTATGGTGATGAAATCTAATAACTTACCTTTTTTTTTTTCTTTTATGGATCATACTTTTGGTGTCATATCTAAGAACTCTGTCTAACCCCAGACGATGAAAATTTTTTCATATATTTTTGTTCCAAAAGTTACATAGTTTTGCTTTATACTTACACCTATGATTCATTTTGAGTTAATTTTGTATAAGGTCTGAGGTATAGGTCAAAGTTCACATTATTGAGGAGGGATATCCAATTATCCCAATGCCAATTTTGAAAAGTCTAATTTTTTCTCCCTTGAATGAACTCTACACCTTCGTTTAAAATCAGTTGGCCATATTTGTGTGGGTATATTACTGGAATCTTTATTGTGTTTCACTGACCTATGTTTCTATCCCTTTACTAATGCCATATGGTCTTGATTACTGTAGCTTTACGACAAGTATTAAAATTGGGTGGTGTATTTCCTTCAAGTTAATTCTTCATTTTCAAAACTGGTTTTGGCTATTCAAGTTCCTTTGCCCACATATATTTTAGAATTAGCTGTACACATCCATAAAAACTTATGATGGTATATTGGTTAGAATTACATTAATCTGTAAGCCAATTTGGACGTAATTGACATCTTTATTATGTCAAAATTTCTAACCAATGAACAAAATAATGTCTTTCCATTTATTTGGGTCATCTTTGATTTCTTTTTCTTTTTTTTTTTTTTTTGCCTTTCTTATGATCTATTCTGTAATAGCTTTGCTCTCTGTCTCAATTTCTACTTGTCTTTATTAATCCCTTTGTATTACTTTGTTATTTACCCTGTTGTGTTTTTCTAACTTCTTCAGTTGGACGTATAGTATGGCAGTCTTAAAACATGTCCACAAATTTCTTGATACTTTTTTCTTCAAAAAGGTGAAGTCCTCCCTTTGATTGTGGACTGGACTTATTGAATGGCTTCTAATAAATGGATTATGGCAGAGTAATGATGTGTGCCTTCTGAGACAAAGTCACAAAACAAATTGTGGCCTTCTTCTTGCTATCTTTTGGATTACTCACTCTGTAGTAAGTCAAGCAGCCCTGTAGAAGGTTTGTAGGGTGACCAGGTGTTCTGGTTTGTTTGGGAGTTTCCCAGTTAGGGCATTGAAAGTCCTGTGTTCCTGACAATATTTCAGCCCTGAAAAAACTGGGATGATTGGTCACCATAGAATAGGATCTCCTGGAAAAATATTGGGGCTTCCAGCCAATGGCCACATGAGTGAACCATCTTACAAAGGAAATTCTTCAGGCCTAGTCAAGCCTTCAAATGGCTGGAGCCCTGGTCCATAGCTTAACTGATGCCTCATGACAGAGCCCGAGCAAGAACTACCAAGCCAGGCCACTCCATACTTCTGACCCACAGGTCAGATTTCTATAAAATCACAAATGTTTGTTATTTTTAAGCCATTTAGTTTTGGAGTAATTTGTTATTTATCAATAGTTACTTCTTTCTTTTTAATATAAGCATTATGACTATGTATTTCTCTCCAAATTTTATTTAAACTGAATCCCACAGTTTTGATATTATATTTTCATTACTGTCAGAATTTTATTACTCAGAATTAAGTACTTTCTTATTTCTTTTGTGATTTTTCCTTTGCTCCATAGATATTTGGGAAATAGTTTTACATTTCTAAATATGTGGGCTTTTCTGAGTTATCTTTGAGTCATTGATTTCTAAAATAATTTCATTATGACCATAATTTTAGAAATTATTCTATATGATACTGATTCTTTAATATTCATTGAACCTTACTTTATAGCCCAAGTGTATGGTCGATTTTGGTAAATATTATCATTCTTGCTTGAAAAGAATAAAAATTTGGAGAGTTACTATATTCTGTATATGCCAATTAGATCAAGCTTTTAATTGTGCTATTCCAGTCTTCTATATTCATGATGTATTTGTGCTTGATCTACTAGCTACTAAGAAAGCTGCACTAAATTTTCTTTTATAATGTTAGGTGTGTCAGGTTTTCTATTTCTGTTAATATTTTGATTTATGTCTAAGCTATGCTGTTATGTACATATAGTTTTGGAATTGTAAGTCTTAAGAATGTAATCTTTTATTAAGAGGTTATGATTCGTCTTATCCTTACTAATCTTATTTTGCCATAAGAACTACTTTTTCTGTATAATAAATCCATACTAATTCAATTATGATTAGTCCTTAACTGGCTTATAATTCTTGTATCTCTTTACTTTTAATCTTTTGGTGTCCGTATATTTCAGATATATATATTTTTAAGATTTTATTTATTCATGAGAGACACAGAGAGAGAGAGGCAGAGACACAGGCAGAAGGAGAAACAGGCTCCATGCAGAGAGCCGGATGTGGGACTCGATCCAGGGACTCTAGGATCATGCCCTGGGCCAAATGCAGGCACTAAACCACTGAGCCACCCAGGGATCCCCATATTTTTAAAAAATAAATACCTGGATTTTTTAAAAATCAAGGTTAAATTTTACTCTTGTCTAACAATCTTTGTTTTTTTAAAAAAAGATTTTATATATTTATTCATGAGAGACACAGAGAGAGAGAGAAAGGCAGAGACATAGGCAGAGGGAGAAGCCGGCTCCATGCAGGGAGCCCGATGTGGGACTCGATCCCGGGACTCCAGGACCATGCCCTTGGCTGAAGGCAGACGCTAAACCGCTGAGCCACCCAGGGATCCCCACAATCTTTGTTTGAACTGGAAAATTTAGTTCATTTACACTGATTCTGATAACCAATATATTTATATGCATGCCTTCCAACTTTTATTTATACTTGCTATCTTACCTCATTTTTATTGTGGCAAAAACCATACATAACATAAATTTACCATCTTTTAAGTACACATATCAATACTATTAAAATATTCATAATTGTTAAGAATCAGATCTCCAGAACTTTTTCATCTTGCAAACCAAAACTCTATATCCATTAGTCCACAACTCTTCATTTCCTCCTGCACCAGCCCCTGGTAACTGACATTCTACTTGTTTCTATGAATTTGACTATTTTAGATATTTCATATCAGTAGAATCATACAGTATTTATCTTTTTGTGACTCACTTATTTCACTTAGCATCATGTCCTAAAGGCTCATCTGTACTGTAGAATGTGATAGGATTTATCTCCATTTTAAGGCTGAATAATACTCCATCATATGTAAATACCATATTTTGTTTACCTGTTCATCCTTCCATGGACATTTGGGTAGCTTCTACCTTTTGACTATTGAGAAAAGTGCTGCTATAAATATGGGCGTGTAAATATCTCTCTGAGACTCTGTTTTCAATTCTTTTGGCTATATATCCAAAAGTGGGATTGCTAAATCATATGGTAGTTCTATTTTTAATTTGGGGGGTGGGGAACTGCCATACGGGTTTTCACAGAAGTTGCACCATTTTACAATTCCACCAACAGTGCAGTAAGAGTCCAATTTTTCCACATTCTTGCCAATACCTGTTATTTTCTGTTTTTTTTTTTTTTTTTTGTAGTATCCATCATAATGGATGTGAGGATTTCCCTCCCCCCTTTACTATTATATTTTCCTTTTGTTTTTAACTTTCAAATTGATTCAAGTACCCTACTTTTTCTTTTGATTTTATCCCTCTCTTGGTTTGGAGTTCTACTCAATTTAATCTATTCTAGAAATTACTCCAGAAATTTTAACTTGTGTATTAATTTATAAAAGTATAAAATTTATTAATATATTTATTTTCCACTTTAGGCCATGCAAGAACTTCAGAACACTGTAACTCCATCATTAGACCTGTGTGTGTGTGTGTGTGTGTGAGAGAGAGAGAGAGAGAGAGAGAGAGAGAGGGAGAGAAAGTGTGTGTGTTCACATGAAAGGGGAGGGTGGGGGGTGTGTGGAGGTGGAGAAGGAGAGGAAGAGAGAGAATCCTAAGCAGGCTCTACTCCCACTGCAGCCTGACACCGGGCTTGATCTCACCATCCTGAGATCATGACCTGAGTCAAAATCAAGAGTCAGGTGCTTAACCAACTGAGCCATCCAGGTGCCCCTCCACTCATTTTAATTATACCTTGATTTTTTCTTTAACCTCACTAACTAGACATTACTGTCGCTGTTTTTATGAAGTTATGTTAGTTTTTATTTAGTTCTGGTCAATTTTTCTTAAATATATTGAAGCTATATTATTAGACCCATATATATTTAGAATCATTTTATCTTTCTCATAGATTGATCCTGACACATTTATAAAGATATATATTTCTAGTTATTCTTCTGCTATAAAGCCCTCCCTAGACAGTTTTTTCTTATTGTCTAATTTTGTATTAATCAAGTAATTGTTAAAATTAGCCTATTCCATATCCTGTTAGCTTATTAGTTGTACATTCTTTACTTTTCATTTGATGTTAACCTAAAAATTACAACATGCATCTTTGACTTATTAGAGTTTCATTTAAATAATTACTTTAACCACTCTCAGTATAATGCAAAGCCATTAAAATATATCTTTCCACTTTTTGCACTATTATTATCATATTTGTTCATTCTACATATACTTAAACTCCTTCATAATATTATTGATACTATTGTGTATAATATCTAGCTGGTGGAGTTAAAAAAATCAAGGTATAATTAAAATCCACCAAATGGAGTTAAAGTATTCTGAAGTCCTTGCATGGTCTAAAGGGGAAATTAAATATGCTGATAAATCAAAATTCATTTAGATTTGTACATATATTTCTTTCATTTTTTTCCACTTCATTTCTTCTTTATTTTCCTTGGTGGTATCAAATTCCATCCAAAGTATTTTGCTTGGTATAAAATTTTAAATTTGCAGTTATTTTTTGGTCAACATTTCAACTGTGTTTAGGCTTCCATAATTTCTATTAAGGAATCAATTCTATTTTTGTGGTCTTAAGCATAATGAAAGTATTTTATTATTGAATGTAATATGTTCTTAATATTATCCAACCATTAAAAAGAATGAAACCTTGCTATTTGCAATGATGTGGATGGAACTAGAGGGTATTATACTAAACAAAATAAGTCAGAGAAAGATAAATACCATGTGATTTCACTCATATGTGGGATTTAAGAGACAAAACAAACAAGCAAAGGGAAAATAGAGAGAGGCAAACCAAGAAACAGTCTCTTAATTAGAGAACAAACTGATGGTCACCAGAAGGGAGAGGGGTGGGTGACAGGTGAAATACATGATGGGGATTAAGTAGGCCATTTGCTGTGATGAGCATCTGGTATTGTATGGATGTGTTGAATTACTATATTGTATACTTGCAACTAATATAACACCGTAGGTTAACTATACTGAAATTATAATTTTAAAAAATACATTTTTTTAAAAAGAAAGTAATATGTCTTTTTTCCTTGTCTGGCAGTTTTAAGATTTTCTTATGGGCTTTGATTTCCATGAGATTCACAATGATATGCCTTGGTTTGTTCACTTTGTTTCCTTTTCTGTGCTTTATTCTACTTGATTTTGCAATACTATTCAGACATACAATGTAATGTTATCAGTTTGGAACAATTCTTCGTATCAGTTCAAAAATGCAATATTCTCCTACTCTGCTTCTGAGATTTCAATGCACCTTCCAGACATTTCCACCATGGCTCACATGTCTTTTGTGATGGGTTTTGGATTTATTTTAGTTTGCTTTTTTTCTTTATCTTGCTTTTCATATAATCCATATTTTCCTTCTTCAATTTCTACTGTCTTATCTCCCCATTCATTAATCCTCAATTTAGTTGAGACTGCTTCGCTCTTAATTTGTCTGACTTCTTACTTCCATATTTATATTTTCTTATTGTTCTCTTCTAGAATTCTCTTCTTGAATTTCCATTTTACTCATTCTCTAGGGTTTAGTTACCTACTAAATTCTTCATCTGTGTCCTTGAACATATAGTAATAATTGTATTAAAGTCTCTATTCGTTCCAATATGTCAGTTGATTTTGGATTTGACTCTGTTGTCTATTTTTGCTTGTTTTTATTCAATCATCTGGTCCATGGAACACATGCTAATGTTTTAATGGAAAGTCAAACATTGTGATAAAAATTAAAAAGAGAAATTTAAGTTCTTGACCATGTAATTTCCATGTAAAAGAGGATGTGTTTTAGTTATTGCATGTGTCAGGATAAAAACAGATCACCTCATGTAGTCTGGTACTAATTTGGAAAGAGTTTTGTTAGTTGCGAAGGCTAGTCTATCTCCATCTAATCATTACTCCTAGAGGATAGCTCTTCAGGCTCCTTACTTCAATGTCTGGGATATTTGTTGGGGTTCTTCTTGGGGAGCTCCCTTGGACTGCTGAAAGTTCTGCTTAGCTTCTTGGCCTCTAGCAGCTGTTTTCTCTGCCACCTCTGAGGGCTTCCTAGTCCTCATACATGTTTAAATTCTAACTTCTTGCTTCTATTACACACATATACTCATATATATGAGTATATGCATGTGACTAGGAATTCTCAGGAAAGAATCTTGCTTTTTTTTTCTCTGTAAGTCTAAGAAAAGCACATATCCCTACTATTAACTTTTTCAACGAGTTTTGTTGCTATTGTTCAATCATTAGGAGCATTAGCTTTCAGGTCTGTCTTCTATCTTCCACCTTGCTTTAGCCTCAGGCTTTGTGTCTTGTCCCCAACTTGTACAGCCCGATAAAACACAAGTTCTAGGCTATCAGGCCTTGGTAGATAGCCCCAGGGTCAATACCAAGCAACTCTGGACTTCCCTTACCTTTCCAGATTAATGATTTTTTCTGAGGGAACCCTAATAATTTTTAATAATTTCAGTCACTATTTTGGACACATTTTAATGTTAATGCAGTATTTTAGGTATACTGTGCCAGGAGGTATATTTCTGAACATCTGGTTTGCCATACTGCCTTAAGTAGAAATCTAATCATGCTGTTTCTAAGTCACACTAATAACATGTTCCACATTTTCCCACTTCCAGGCCTCAATTCTACTAATTCTTTATTTAATAGGCCTTGCTGTGTGGCAGTTAAGAACTTGGTCCTCAGAGCTGCACATTTTGTGTCAAGTATTTGCTCCCCTGCTTTCCATATATGTGATCTGGGGCCATTTACTTATTTTTCAAGACATCTATTTCTGCATCTATAAAATGGGGTTCTTAATAGCTATTTACAACAACTCTTACAGAGATGAGAAAATGTATGTAAAGTATTGGCACAGCGTCTGACGTAGTGTTTAAGAACACTGAAGCCAAACACAATAGAAGGTAAATAAATGTTAGTTGCTATCGTAATTGCCTAGAATGTCCTTTCCTTGAATATGTACTTATTGAATTCTTATTCTCCCTAAGGACCAATATGTATTCTAGCTCCTTCAGAAATCCATTCAGATGTCCCTAGAAATCAGTATTTTATCTTATATTCCCTTAGCGCATATATTGCTTATAAATCTCGTTTCCCCAGATCCACCTGTCCTGGAGTTGTACAAGTATTTACATGATTGTCCCTCTATCAGATTGTGAGTTTCTCTAGTATGAAGACTCCCTTAGGGAATATATGTCAGATTTCACTGAATTGATTTGTACCCTGTACTCTAAACAGTTCAATGAGGTAGCATACATGTGATTTTGAGAATAAAGAAAGGCAGAAAAAAAGAACACAAAATGTGGTAAGGTTTTGTCTGAAAGCTATTTCACATATATTATTCAAATAATCCTTACAACTAATCCTGGGTGAGGCTTTCATGGAGCTCATAAGTCTAGTAGGTTTCCTGGGAACTTGTTATAGCTTTTATTTTCCTAATAAGAAGATATACATATGCACGAGTTAATGGTTTTTCAATATGATTGAGAATACAGATTTTCTGGTATCATTATACAAAGTATGATTATAAAGTGAGAAGAGGGGTAGAAATGGCTTGACACAGGAAGTTTGAGGGAAGATTGCTAGGTCTTACCCCAGAGTAGGGTGAACTTCAAGGACAGAAATAGGAAAAGTGAGTGAGTAGGACAAGAGATTGAAGAAATTCATGGCAGCATCAATCAAGGTTCCCAGGAAAATAGGGCATAGAGAATAAGTAGATGATAGCTAGCTAGTTGCTATTGATTAGGTAGTAGCTAGCTAGCTAGAGAAGTAGAGATAGAGATAGGGATTTATTTATATTTCTTTATCTTTATCTCTATATCTCATTGAGAAAAAGATTTGAAAAATTTGCTCCTATGATTTGGAGGCTAAAATCTATGGAGCAAACCAGCAAACTAGAGACCCGGGGGAAACTCATGTTAGAGTCTCAAGCCTGAAGTCAATAGAAGCAGAATTCCTTCCTCCTGAGGAGCAGAGAGGACAACAGTTTAAGGCCTTGAATGATTAGATTAGGCTCGCTCACATTATGGAGGGAAGCCTACTTTATTCAAAGTCTACAAATTTAAATGTTAATCATATCCTTAAAAATACTTTTGCAATGTCTAGACTGGTGTTGACCAAAAATCAGATATCACTGCTAAATTGACACAAAATTGACCAATACAATGGCTAAGAGAAAACTTACCTACTTACAAATTCAATCTCTTAAATCATTTTTCTTCTTTCATTTAGCAATATTCCTTCTCAAATCCTGATTTTCTTAAATACCATTCTGTAAACTGACTCTCTGATATTCTCGCCAGCACTCTCAGAGATAGCTTAGTGTAGCCTTTTCCAGGAAGACCCTGAATCAAAATTCAAAGTATGCTTTCCCTTCCCCCTAACCTCTTTGTTTCTACTTTTTCTTTTGATTTTGGGGGGGAAAAAGGTTTTATATATTATCTTGAGTATAAGAGATTTTTTTACAATTGAAGTGAAGGGCAATAGAATGAAACAAGTAAAGTAGAAAGAGAGCAATGAAAGTGGTAACCCAGAGAAGAATTAACAGGGTATTTGAAAGGTAAAAGAGGATTTATAGATCCAAGAATGTCAACAAAGTCTTTGCTGGGCTGCTCTAGTTTGGAAATACTTCGTGTGCACTGGCCACCAGGAAATTCACAGCTAGGAACTTGTATAGTTTGATAGAAGGGGCAGTCCTAGGGATTCTGAAATGAGAACTTGGCTCCTCTGAGAGAATTGTTTACTATTACAATACGAGTCGAGAATATTTGTCATGTAGTTCTATTCTTTTCCTCTGTAATTAAACAGTGAGACCATAGTCAGCTCTTCTGAGGACCTAGCTCCTCATTAATTTAACATCTTCATTTTTACAGCAAGTATCAATAGCAATAAGAGCTACAATGAGACTAAATAAATCTTTCCAAATTCCCTAAAACATAATGTTTTCAATCATTTTCAAGGAAAATTTATCATGTTGTATCAATTAGGAGCTTGATATAATACACTTTGTTATTACTAAGACGCAGACTTACTATCCAACAAATGAATCTTGCCTTTGTGAAGAATATATTAAGCCTGATGGAGTAATTGTTTCTCATGATAATCCTTAGACACAGTTTCAGAAACTGTAAGGTAATTTGACCTATATTTTCTTTCACTGTTTGAATGAATTTTACAACATTCTCTACCAAGTTGTGGTTTAATTTGTATTCAGATGTATCCATTGATGGGAAACACATTGTTCAAGCAGACCATCTGAATTTTAGACAACTTTGACTATAACTTCTCTATTTTAAGCTGAAATCCATCTTCCTGTGACTTCTACTCATTGATTCTTGGTGGAACTTTGAACCCCATTAGAATAAACCCAACACCTTTGACTCATAGATTCTTAAAGTATTTGATGAGAACTATTACTCTCTTCTCACCTTGAGTTTGGAGTTGTTTCTTTTTCAAAGTAAATATCCCCAATATCTTCAACTACGTTTTATTACGAAGTAAATATCAAGCATATTTGCTTTACTGATTCCTCTCCTATAACAGATCCAAAATTAGACAATTACCTAAAATGATCAGTAGGCAACTGGAAAAAACTTTTAAAAAATATTTAGCACCTTTATTATTTCATCATAATATCTCTTTAACTTTTTGGTTTATTAAAACTCGACAGTCATTTAATCACATGCTGCTAGGCTACATCACTTCCAACTGCATTTGGGCAGTTAGGTTTTTGGACCCAAGTGTAGGATCTTATGTTAATCCCTGTTAACTTCTATCTTTTTAGAGATTCATCCCATTGCTACAGACTGACAAGATTTTTTTTGTTGTTTCAATTCTGGTTCTGACATACAATGTGTTCGTTCTCTTGCCAGGCTTCATGTCATCTACATATTTGATAAGCATGCCTTCTGTGGCTTCATACAATTCAATCTATAGGATTATACAGTCATAATTACATCGTTTGAGAACTTTCCAACCTTCTAAAGTTATATTTCCTTTCAAAACTTTATGTTATGGAGTAATGCAAACTTTTCACTAAACTTTTAGAAGTTCTGCTTCCCAAACCTCAGAGTATATTCTTCCCTTCTTTGGATACCACACATCCTAGGATGACAGGTTCTCAAAAATCATTCATTTCATTAATCCCTAATTGGGATAGTTAAATTTATGTGTGAAGTTGACTGGGCTAAGGGATGCCTAGATAGCTGGTAAAGATGGTTTCTGGGTTGTGAGTGTCTGTGAGGGTGTCTTCAGAAGAGATTAGCATTTGAATAGGTAGACCAGCAAAGATGACCACCCTACCCAGTGTGAGTGGTCATCATCCAATCTGTTCAGGACCTGAATAGAACAAAACTGCAGAGGAAGGGCTAATTTGCTCCCTCTGCTTGAGCTGAGATGTCCATCTTCTCTTGCCTGTGGGCCTAAGCACTCTTGGTTTTTAGGCTTTCATAATCAGACCAAGACTTACATCATCTGCTCCTCCAATTCACAGGTTGATTGTCAGGTCTTTGGACATGAATTATACTATACCACTGGCTTTCCTGGTTCTCCTGCTTGTGGAGAGCAAGTCATGTGACTCCTTAGCCTCCTTAACTCTATGAATCAATTCCTATAATAAATCTCCTCTTATCTAGTTCTAAACATTTATATCTCCTATTGGTTCTGTTTCTCTGGAGAACCCTGACTAATACACTAGCTTTCCATTCATTATCATTGTTGGTGCAAAGCTTTATTTCCGTTGTAGGTAAGATTTTGCTTAAAATTGTATTTGCTTCCTATTGCTGCTATAACAGATTTAATTGCTTATGAAGGTATACATTTATTGTCTTATATCCTTAGGTCAAAGTCTGAAATGTGTCACCAGGCTAAAACAGGTGTTGGCAGTCTCCATTTCTTCTGAAGGCCCCGGGAGATAATATGTATCCATGCTGTTACCAGCTTCTGAAGGCTGCCTACATTTCTTGGCTGCAACTTCTTCCTCTGTCTTTGATTCAGCAGAATAGCATCTTCAAATTTCTCTCTGATTCTGACCTCCTCTCCTCCCACCATTCTGAAGGACCCCTATGATTACATGGAGCCCATCTAGATAATCCAAAAAGGTTTCCCTACAGTAAGGTCAGCTGATTGTCAACCTTAATTCCACCTGCTACCTACTTTAATTCCCCTTGTCACATGACATGACATATTCAGTTACTGGGGATTAGTATGTGCTCATCTTTGAGGGTCATTAACGTTGCCTACCACAAAAATGCAAGTGAAGAACTTATTAGATGCTCTGTATTGCACTAAATAAATAATTAGGCATATATGCAAATAGTCAAAGTCACTAGTCATGACTTTATTTTGTTTCAGGATTAGACTTTCCTTATTTGGCTAAAGAATAGTACCATAAGCTTCTCTTCTTTTAGTCAAATAAACATAAGACTCAAACTGATGGTTTGTGAATGTTCCTGAAGACATACATTTTCTAAAATAGTGTATCATTTACCCTAGAGAAATACTCTTTACCATTTCCCAGCCTTTGCTAGTCCCATCACACTTTCACCAACTCATAACAGATTGTTACAGTTTACTATCTGAATGAAATTAACATGAAATTTAAAATAAAATTCAATAACCATAATGAAAGCTTCATTAGAACAAAATAGAAGACAGTGGTCCAAAAGTAAGCTCTGTGAAAAAAGATGGGTTAAATTCTTTAAAAACAGAACAGGAACTCTGATTCTTATTTGCCTCTGAGATGAAACTTTAATTTGAAATTGTCATGGTCCTCTGAAAAGTGACACTATGAAGGGAGACTGAGTACATCAACCTCAGAAGGATGATGGAAAAATCATTGCATAGTATTCATCTGTGTCTGTGTACATACATGCCTAAATATATCATTTAGGTGGGAAGGCTTACTTTGATGACAAAGAAGAATTTGAGTTTTTTGGCATTTTGTTTTTCCTGTAGGGATCTTAATGATACTCTATCACATTAAAAACCACCAGGATGAATGAGCCTATCTTTGGAGAACATAGGATTGTAGTTCACCAAGTACAATGGGATGGAGTTGTGATGCTTCCACCATTCAAGTGCTTTAGTCTAGGGTAAATATCTATTTTAAATTTTATCCCCAAAACAGTTCATTTTACCATAAACAGAGTTCTCTTTGTTTATTGTCTAATTTGGGTTCTGTTCATTTTAGAACCCGAAACAATCCTGCCTCCTTTGTCATTGGGGTGAAGTTGAGAGAAAGCTCAAGTGGGTTTTTGCAGGTGAGATCCACCAAAGAATGCTAAAATTATTCAATGGAAGTTTGAGGAGAAACAGGATGTTTTCATAGTATCAATGTTTTGCTCTCCTAATACTTACTAATTATAAAGGGTAAAACAGTAACTTTACAGTGGAGGAACACAAGAGACTATACCTTTACCAAATAATCATCTTATGTTAGAACACTGAATATTGTAATGAGCTTCACTATTCCTCTCCTTAATAATGATAGCCAAAATATTTTAAGACAAAATCTTTTTTTTTTTTTAATTTTTATTTATTTATAATAGTCACACACAGAGAGAGAGAGAGAGGCAGAGACACAGGCAGAGGGAGAAGCAGGCTCCATGCACCGGAAGCCTGACATGGGATTCGATCCCGGGTCTCCAGGATCGCGCCCCGGGCCAAAGGCAGGCGCTAAACCGCTGCACCACCCAGGGATCCCCAAGACAAAATCTTAACAGTATGATTTTGGAACTTTGCCAACATAATTCTAATACTAGCCTTAAAAATTAAGAGGAAACAAAATTTAACTCAAGAAACATAAGTGCAGTATTAAAACACCATCACAAAATTGTAACAATCAGAAAAGTATGAGACACCTGGGTGGCTCAGTGGTTGAGTCTCTGCCTTTGGCTCAGGACATGATCCTGGGGTCCTGAGATCGAGTCCCACATCAGGCTCCCTGCATGGAGCCTGCTTCTCTCTCTGCCTATGTCTCTACCTCTCTCTCTCTGGGTTTCTCATGAATAAATAAATAAAATCTTTTTTAATAAATGAATGAATTAGTCAATAATCCTAACCAATATATTATACCCAGAAATTTTTTCTTTAGAAAATAATCTATTTATTGTTTATATTAGATCATATAAACAGTGAATTCCAGATATATTAAACAAAATAAAAATAAAAAGCAAAAAAATTAACATAAGTGTGTCTTTAATAGGTGTTTGAGCCAGGGAAGGATTTTTCAGGTAAGTGCAGTTACAAAGGAGAAGACAGAATTAATTATATAAGAAATAACTTCTGCACAGGATTAAAATATCATAAGAAATTATGAGATGTGAAATGGGAAAGATGTTTTTAGTAAATGTAACAAGAAAAAGGAATAACTAAAAAACCCATGTAAAACCATTTATTTGTTCATCCATCCAACCAATATTTATTAAGCAACTCACCCATGCCAGACTACAGCACAGTAGCAACAAAACCACATCACTCCTTTCATGAAGCTTACACACTAGTGGGGTGAGGTCGGGGGCAGGGGGAGGCATAGGCAATAAATCAATAAATAGATGATATGTAAGATCATGGTGTACTGTAGAGGGAAAAAAAGCACACGGGCTAAGGGGGGATGGAAAGTGCATAGTAAGGACAATGTTATTTTGTGCCATGTGGTCAGGGAAGGCTCCAATGCCCTGTCATTCAAGCAGAGACCTGAGGAACGTGAGAGAAAATGCTAGAGACAAGTTTGCCAATAGGAGCTTCCTAGAAGCTGGAGCAAGAAGGAGAGAGGGTCAAAGGCTGAGGTGGGAGCTGCCAGGCAAGCATGTCCCAGGCTCACAGAGGGCCCAAGGTCAGAGCTGAGCGAGCAAGGGAGAAAGAAAGGAGAGTGGCTTGGGATGGAGAGATGGGTCACAAAGGCCATTACAAGGACTTCAGTTTTTATTTTGAATCAAGTTGGAAGCTTTTGGAGGGTTCTGAATAGAAAAAAATATTTTTATTTGTTCAACAAATATTTTTCTAACAATGTATGCTAGGCACTGATCCGAGAGCTGCTGCTACAGAATAAACAAATGCCTCATCTCACAGGCTTTTATCCTAGTGAGGGGAGGCAGGTAAGAATGTTCGAGTGTTGATTCTGAAGTGCATAGTTAGACATCCACCAGATGCAGAAGCAGGAAAGCAGGCACTGGAATACGAATTTTTAAAGTGAGGGGAAAATCAGATATTCATAACATGTTTCCACTGCTAGGGAAATTCAGACACTTGGGATCATTTGGGTGCAGGGTCACATGGCTTCTCCTGCCTCTTCCAATCATTAGATCCCTTTCTCCTCAGAATATATGTAAATAAGAGTGATGGGAACATGATAACATGAGAATGAACAAGCATCTCTGAAAATGTGAAAGAACAAAGTCGAGGTAGAGGCTATGATTTTACCTTAGCTCTGCCATTTAGTAGCTCTGTGATCTTGGCTAAGTGTGCTCAGAGTCTGTCTCTCATTCATTTTTTTTCTTTTCTCCTTTTCCTTCCCTCTGTCCTTCTATCCGTCCTTCCTTCTTTCCCTCTCCACCTCCCACCCTGCTCTTTTTTTTTTTTTTTCTTCCAACAGGACAAGTAAAGCACTTCAATAGAGAACCTCCAGCATTCTTGGAGAGCCATCTTGGTAGCCAGGTAAGAGAAGCTAAGTAAGGCCAGGAATGAGAACCCACATATTCTTCTGTGTTTGTTTAATTTCTCCTTTTTTTTTATAAATTTATTTTTCATTGGTGTTCAATTTGCCAACATATAGAATAGCACCCAGTGCTCATCCCATCAAGTCCCCCGCTCAGTGCCCGTCACCCAGTCACCCCCACCCCCACCCTCCGCCCACCTCCCTTTCTACCACCCCTAGTTCGATACACACTCTTCTTGTTGGGACATTTCACGTGACCTTTAGGCTTGGGGGCAGATTGGAGAATTCGTCTTCCCCTCTTCTTGTTACTGGTAGCCTGGACCTTTCTCATTCTCAGGTTTTAAAACGAGTATTTTTAATAGATGGAGCCCATTGTCCTCTCCCAGACCGCTATCCTTCCTCATACTCATGGTTTTAAATACTAAGTGTTTTCGTATATATTAAGCACTAGGGCTTATTCTATTCACAGAGTTCTTTAGAAACAAAACTGGTGACCTCTCTAACCTAGAAACTTGGTTCTACAGCTCTTGCTTTTATTTATTTTATTTATTTATTTTTATTATTTCTGGATAATGAGAATGATGGCAGATTTTGATCAAAAGTTTGTCCTCAAGAAAAATGGCATCTAAATATTCAGGAGTATGTGACCTTCCATTTCCTAACCTTATAGGGTGACCAACCATCCTTGTCTGCCCTGGATCATTCTGTTCTTAACACGGATATTTACATCCAAAAGAAAACTCCTTAGTCTCAAGAAAATGAGGAGAGTTGGCCATCCTGCTGCTTGTCACTAGCCAACACTGTGAGAGAGGGGAAGAAAAGGAAGGAAGGGGGGAAGGAAGAAAAAAAGGAAAGAAGAAAGATAAAAAACCTCTTTTTTCTTTTTTAAATTAGAAAGTATATCAACTTGGACACGTCTGACTTCATTTAATAGACCTTATAACAGATATTGTTTTTCGTGAAATTTCCTATTTCACCTAAGAGGTAGGGGAAAGTTTCAGGATGGGGTGAACCAGGGCCCAGACAATGATGCAATTCTTTCTGGTTCCTTCCTCTGCTCACTGGGCATTGGGCATGAGCTTTGTCCTTTTACTGGTTCCTCTGTGGTCCTCAGTGGCTTCCAGCAGCAATGGACCAATGTGATTTCTTGCTCAAGTGGTTGGGGTGTGGGGGAAAAGCAGAGAGTAGAATCCCTTTCCTAGCAGTCCTGGGTAGAAGCTTCTCCTTACACCTCTCTGTCCCCAAAAACCAGAGTGGGGAGAGATTACAATGTCCTTGATGGGCTTGGAGCAGTCCTTTGCAGGGAAGGGATGGCAATCCACTGGAGGAGGAGACACAAAGTAGACCATGGGTCCATCGGAGACCATGGGACAACCCCAAACTAGTGGAGGGTCAGTGAGTCCATGTTTCTCCTCAGGGCAGAGACATGATAAAATTAAAAATTGAGTTTTTATTGTTCAAAGGGGGTAGGGGCAGCACGATCGCTTCTTTGTGGTCAGTGGTCGTCCATACAGAGCAGAGTGCGGAACAGGTGAGTGGAGCCAGGCTTTCAGTATTAAGGAGGGTTCTTGGCCTCCAAGGGCATTCCCAATCTGACCATGATGCCACCCTGCAGTGTGTGACTTTGGACATGTCCTTTCACTTATGTGGTTTGCAGAGGCTCTGACCCAGGTCCCTGCAAGTGCAAGTGCCTCTCAGTTTGTTTCTCTACATTCTCACAGAAAATAGCAGCACTGCTCTTTGCTCTGTGTGGTGTAAGAGGCATGAGAAATGGCAAAGGATAAAAGAAGCCAAGAAAAGGGACAAAAAAAAAAAAAGAGGGAATAAAGACGAAGGAAGGAAGGGAAAAAGAGGAGGTGGCACAAGAAGAAAATGCTCCAGAGTTCTGAGACCCGTGGAAAGTCGGGGAGGTGTCTCCCCTCAACCCCCCTGGTTGCCTCGCAGCCTTCCACACAGAGATGTTAGAACGTGTGGTGTCCAGCTCCGGAGTGGAGGTGGACTGTCGTCTAGGTTAAACTGAGAAGCTCCTTGCTATTTTTTAAAGCGTAACCTCCTGAGAGACACAGAGGGAATTTCAGGGGCTGCTCAGGGGTCTCTGCAACAGGAGATGGATAGATGCTCTCCCTACCCCCGTTAGAGACGCCTCCTTGTTAGAGAACCACTGCAGAAGGCCCAGAACTCCAGGGCAGGAGGGAGCTGCGTGAATGGGGCTTGTTGGAAATGTTTAGCGTGGGCAGCGCTGTGTGCCAACTCTTCTGTAGACAAAATACTTTCATGTCTGTTATAAATTGGTTTCGAATGGTTAAAATATATAATGACATTAAAAGGGGCTAACTTTTTCAGGGCTCGGAGGAATTTCAGACACACAGCTCCTATTTATTTTGTGGGAGTAGGGTGACAAGCTTCCCTCAGACCCCTTTGAAAATGAGCCCCTGTGCGTTAATATAAGGTTGAGATTCAGAGAATTCGTAACAGATTGTGTCCTGCAGCCCCCTGGGTGCAAACTTCCTTCCCCAAATGACAGAGAGGGTGCTCATCTTCCCTACTCTTCGGGGCTCCCTCTCTAATGACCAACAGCAAGCTCCCCCTTCATCGTGTTAATTCCTGTAGTTTAAGTCGCTTTCAAATAATATTTAGTTTTTTTTTAATTTCTCTTTTAAGATTCTTCTCCCTTTTTATCTCCTTCTCCTGTGCCCCTTTCTGTACTGTCTCTCCCTCCTCCCCACTGGCACCTGTCACCTCTAAATTGCTGCTCCCTGAGGAGGGCAGATCTTATCTCCCTACTATGTCAAAAGTGGCCCTGGCTTTACACCCCCCCAACACCCCCCCAACATGGATCCCTTGTTCCTCTGTTTATTCTAGAAGTATATAAAGGGAAATGTGAACACAAACGTTTGCTCAAGAAAAAAGTCAAAATAAAACAAAACAAAAAAGTATGTGCCGCGTTCACTTTTGACCACGTGAGAGGCTGTGCTCGGAAATCTGTTTCACTGTTAGGGGCAAGCCTTGACTGTTAGCGTTCAGTAGCAGCTCTCATGTCACGTCTCAACACTGTCCCAACCCAGCTTCCTCATGAAATGCAATTTGTCTCTCCTTTGTTTGAGCCTCCACCACTTAGGAATTTATTTTTATTGTAGCACCTATATTTCATGATTAAATCTAGTAGCATATATACCCATATGATGGAAATTCTCCAGGAGGCTGTCTTTTTGTCGTTATTATCATTAAGATTTTTTTAAATCCTTAAAATCTGTCATATGTCAGGCACACAGTAGGTATCTAATAAATTTTCGCTAAGTCAATGAGTGATTTCATCAAGCAAGTAAAAAGTAATAGGGCTCAAGGGCGAAACGGGGAGACCCCTCTTGAGATGCTTTCTAATGGTCTTCACACTTGTCTTAGGGCTTTTACCAAGAAGCTTACAGACAACATTGATCAATTGATGCTGCAAGTTGTGCAAATCATTTGTTTTCTGCTGTGTTTTTCATGATGTTTCTGCTTCAGATGGTAACTATTTGTATTTTGTGCATTATATGGTCTAAGCTCAAGTGTTTCTAATACATACAATATAGGAAGTAATTATACACATAGGAATTATATTATGTACATAGTTAGGTACAAATACAATTTTGAAAAGGAAAGGGTGATGCTAACACTTGGGTCCTCCTAGCTGGTAGTTCAAGCTCCCCGATGTTGCTAAATGTGTTCTTTTTTCCAGGGCTTCTGCATTGCTTTCTAAGGGGACAGAAGTACTTTGAAGCTATACCTCTGCCATTAGCCAAAGGACCTCTCACATATTATATATTATATACATATATTAAAATCACCCATCTGGACCCCTAGGTGGCTCAGTGGTTGAGAGTCTGCCTGTGGCTCAGGACGTGATCCCAGGGTCCTGGGATCAAGTCCCGAATCAGGCTTCCCATAGGGAGCCTGCTTCTCCCTCTGCCTGTGTCTCTGCCTCTTTCTCTGTGTGTCTCATGAATAAATAAATAAAATCTTAAAAAAAGAAAAGAAAAGAAAATCACCAATATGCATGGTTGATTCTTTCATGGGGCTCTTTAATTTCAGGCCCAAATTAGTGAAATTAACATTTTGCCTCATCAGAACAAGCAAGGAGATGAAAACGGCCATGGCGGTAAACCAACCTGGGAGTAGCTTCTTTCTGCTGCTGTTCCGTAGGGAAGAATAAAGGGACTCCCTCACTTCAATGAAAAGAAAATTGAAGTACGTTTGCCCAGTGTCTTATTTTTGTTTTTGTTTGTCAAGCATGATCAAGCAAAATTTGGTGACTGTCTACTCATCTGCCACCAGTGACAAGGAACAAGAGTGAGAGACGGAGCCTGGCCCTGGCCGACTCATGACAATGGACTCATCAGTTTACCAGACCTTATGAGCCCAACAGAGGCTGACCCAGAGGATGGTTTGGTGACTTGAGAAATGGTTGCTTTGATGACACATCTTTAAAAGATACAATAATGAGTTAATGGGTCCACAGGGAGTCACTTGGCTAAGGATTAAGGATCCGACCAAACAACTATTAGAAAAGTAAAAGTCTGCCTGAATGAACCAATTGCTTTTGTGTTCCCAGAACTCATTTATTCATCCTCGTTTTTCTTTCTCCCTCCCTCTCCTTCATCACACCCACACCAGTTTGGTCCTCAAGTGACCGAAAGTAACACGATGGCAGGTCCCTTGCTCTAGAGCTTATTTGTGCTCACGCTGCGGGCGCCAACATGACAACATCTCCACCCAATTTCAGCAAGCCACCAAAGCCTACCCCCGCCCCCACCCCTGCCTGTAACCAGAAACAGTGACAGGATTATCTTGAAAATGAAGTAGCTGCCAGTTACTGTTAAAATTTCCAGACCCTGAAAAAAATGCATCTTCTCTCCAGATTGTGCCTTGGGTTTAACAGAAGCCTCCATGTGACCAATTCCATGTGCTCGCTCAAGTTTTGAGACATCTGGATGACGCCTGCAAGCTTTCGGTGCAAAGTGTCCATTTATTCATCATAAAAACAAATTTGCCATGTTATGAACTGAAGGCAGAGCTTTGCATTAAGGTCAGACCAGACAGTGAACTAAAGGAACTAACTTTCGTCTCCCCAGGTATACATTTTGGTTCGGGTCTAAGAATCCCATGTAGGACATCAAAATGAGTTAAACACTACCAGCAGACTAACAATTCCTCTTCCCAAAGAAAAGCAACCAAAATGAGACTCTAGGCTGAGATATAAAGAACTTGAGGCTTTGAAACAAAGGGTGTAAAACTGGTTCCAGTCACTTCCTGTAATATATTCATTTTCCCTTGCAGAAAACGATTTCCAAATACAACAGTCTTTCAATCCAAGAACCTGACTGAATATTTGTTCAACTGTTGTCTGAAGAGAGTTTGGCTTTCACACATCACTTACCACCCCTGGATTCAAGAGAGACTAAACAGGCTCTTCAAACATAGTCTAACTTATGAAGGAAGAGATTTCAACTGGGTGACTTTCAATCCATCCTCCATCTAACAGTTGATATTCTATAAGAATCTTTACTAAAGATATATTCCCTTTCTACGACTTCAAAAGAAAAGTTGACATCTAGATGCTCCAAAATCTATATTAATATATATGGTATTTTCAAAATTTATTCTAAAAGAAATTTTTCTAGTTTTTCTTCCCTTTCTTTGACTGCAAACACCCCTGCTATTTCCAATGATTTGGGGCCATATCCCATGATACATAAAAATCAATATTAGGAATAACCAGTCAAGAACTGTAAATTCAACTGCATATTCTGAAATCTACTCTGAAAATTGAAAGTGAAAGAAAAAAATTGAGCATTTATCCTGCCTTTTTAGAAGAAACTATAGTCCATGTCCAGTTGATAAAAGAAGGCACTTTTCTCATAGAATTCCAGCCAACAAATGAAAATAATGAAATTTATAAATCACTTTCTTCATGGTAAATGCAATAGATTTCCACTTGATGACTTTCATTCCATCTTTGCATGCAACAGCTCATATTTCACAAAGATCCATGTTAATTCATAACATAAATAAATGAAGAAATAGAAATGTCTGAAACTTCCAGTTTTCTAGATTCAGGCAAGGAAACTCAATGGATGCCCAAACTACTAGGTGAAATTTGTTGAGGGTTAAGATATTCTCAGATGCCAAAAAATAATCCCAAAGAGTATTTGCTACTCACAGGGAGGGATTAAAATGAGTGAGGTCAGTGCCTGAGCCAAGTGATGGAATGTAGCAACACTCTAGACAGGAAACCAGGAATTATGTAGCTGCTGTTAGGAGGCAACATAAGGTGCCCGGTGTCACTGGAAATATTCCTGCCAAAAGTGAACATGTTAAGCAATTAAAAAAAAAAAAAGCCAATCCAATCAAACCCAAAATATGAAAAAAATGAATTGATCCCTTCAAAAAGTAAAGAAAAAAAAAACACGAATAAGTTCAGAAGACTGATCTAAGTTTTAAAGACTAAGAAAAAAATGATAAATGCAACACACAAATATTAATTGAGTTCTGGTTTTAAAAACCCCATAAAATGGATCCCGGGGTGGCTCATGGTTTAGCACTTGCCTTCAGCCCAGAGCATGATCCTGGAGTCACAGGATCAAGTCCTTTGTCAGGCTCCCTGCATGGAGCTTGCTTCTCCCTCTGCCTGTGTCTCTGCCTCTCTCTGTCTGTGTCTCTCATGAATAAATAAATAAAATCTTAAAAAAAAAAAACCCATAGGGGATCCCTGGGTGGTTCAGCAGTTTAGTGCCTGCCTTCGGCCCGGGGCATGATCCTGGGGTACCAGGATCGAGTCCCATGTCGGTTTCCTTGCATGGAGCCTGATTCTCCCTCTGCCTGTGTCTCTGCCTCTCTCTCTCTCTCTCTCTGTCTGTCTCTCATGAATAAGTGAATAAAATCTTTAAAAAAAAAAAACATAAAAATTTTTAAAACCTGTTTAGGGTACAGTTAAGAAAATTTAAATATAGACTATTCGAAAATATTAAGGAATCATTGATTGTCCCTCTTTCTCTTTCTTTCTTTCTTTCTTTCTTTCTTTCTTTCTTTCTTTCTTTCTTTCTTTCTTTCTTTCTTTCTTTCTTTCTTTCTTCTTTTTCTTTTTAAATTAAGCTTCCTGCCCAGCATGGAACCCAACACTGGGCTTGAACTCATGTCCCTGAGATCAAGACCTACCTGAACTGAGATCAAGAGTCAGACACTTAACTAACTGAGCCACCAGGTGCCTCACACTGATCATCAGTTTAAGTGTGATGTTGACATTATCACTTACCTGGGAGAACACTGTTTGTGGAGATGCTGAAATATTCAGGAGTGAAAAGTGAAGATATCTTCAAGATACTTACAGATGGCTCAGTATTAATCATATTTAGATCAGGGATCCTCAACCTTGTCATTATTGACATTCTGGGTTGGACAATTCTTTGCTGTGGAGAATTGTCCAATGCATTACAAGTTTAGCAGGATCCCTGGCTATGACCTTCTAGATAGCAGTATAACATGCTGCTCCCCTTCCAGGTTGTGACAACCAGAATGTCTCCAGACATTGCCACATGTTCCTTGGAGGCCTAAACTGCCCCTGGTTTAGAACCTCCGACTTGGCTAAAGTGAAATTGTACAGTTAAACAATTTAAATATAGCAAAATGTCCATAATTGTTGGATCTAGGTATATGGGTAGTCATTAAGCTAATCTTTCAACTCTGGTGGGTATATGGGTAATCAATATACTATTCCTTCAACTTTTCTATAAATTTGAACGTTACCCAGTAAAAAGATGGGGAGAAAAATAATGTCTTAGCATCACTTCCAGAAGTTCTTAGTTGGCTTTGGACAGGGGCTGGGCATTTTTATTTTCAAAAGGTCTCCAAGTGACTGTAATATGCAGCCAGGGTTGGGAACCACCAGATTCAAATGATTTTGTAATATGCCATCAGAGTTTGCTCTAGGAAACATAAAAGGGATTTGAAACAATGAGAAACAATGAAACATAACATTTAATGCGTGCCTTGTGGATATTACACAAGGAAAATATCTTTTACTAGTTTGTATCCATGGAAGAAAGTGGAATTAAGATCAGGCAATGATGCAATACCTCATTGTTGAAAATGTGGCCCACGGACTAGCAGCATCGCCATCACACGGAAGCTTATTAGAAATGCAGAATCTCAGTCCCCATCCCCAGACTTACGGAATCAGAGTACGTAATTTGCCAAAATCCCTATAGGTGATCCTAGGCACATCCCAGTTTGAAAAGTCCTCTGTAATACCACCAGAGATAGCTGAGCTAATTGTGTCTTCAGGTAGTGAACATCACCGAGAGTCAAAAGCACAAGCCCAACAACCAGTTAAATGTAGGAAACATGTAGTCAAATAAATATCGTGTATAAAACCTCATTAACTAACTGAGAGTTTTGGTGTTGTACAGGCCTGGATCACCAAGCTGAGGCCTGCTTCCTTCCCCCATGATGGTACCTTCTCTTTAGATAATTCTTTTCTCATAACCAAAGATACCCTAATCACTTTCATTCTCGAAATTTCGTGAGTGCTGTTCCTTTGTGTTCCATAAATTATCTGCACTCACTATCAATCAACCAAAAATGTACTGCTTATTTTCCTAGAACTAGAAATACCTTTAGCATTCGCAGTAGAATGCAGTAGATCTACTAAAGGAAAGTAAGTAGCAGAAAAAGTCAAGAACGCTTGTTTTTTCATTACAGAAGACATAGAAATAAGATTCCTCTCCAACTCTTCATATCTGAAGATTCGATCTCTTCTGATGATGTGGTTTCTGGTGTCCAGGCCCGCCATTCCCTCCGCCCTATTGGGTGAGCAGAAATAAAGGCCAGGAAGATGGATGATCTCCACTCTTACCCCACAGAAAATAGCTCCAAGATACACTTTCTATTCCTGCATCCCTTTCTCTGTTAAATGTTTCAAGAGATGAAATATTCATTGCATCCCTTTGACTACTTCAGAGCACAACAGGCTTCTCGTTAGGAAATATTTTTGGTAACTCTAACAAATTTTTTCCGTGTACAATTCCATCTAATTATCCTGTACTACAACCATTTAGAGTACCCAAGCCAGCCCTTCTCTGTCTCTGCAGCCTCCAAATATAGCTCGTGGAGTCAGGCTCAGCTACAGGGCCCCTCTTCGTCATAACCCAGGTGCTCAAGCCTAGGAGAAGGCAGCGACAAGAGGCATACTGAGTAGGTGAAATAGTCCTCTTGTCTCTGTACCTCCTACATTTCATCTGAAGGATGAGGGGGAGAAGAATTCAGTGCGATTTCTCAAGCAAAGAAGGAATTTACCTTTCACATTGCTTGACATGCCTCAATAGCTCATCTGCTCTTCCTTCTTAGGAATGTAAGGAATTTTTTTTTCTTTCTGGGTTTTTCTTTTTCTTTTCTTTTTTTTTTTTTTTTTTGTAAAAGCAGCATTATTTGAATCTAGATTTTGCTCTCTACCTCCCAGTTTCCCAAGGAAACACTGTCCATTGCATATAAATTGCTCTGCCATTGTTGTCATTCAAAATACTAGCCATTTTATTGAGTCAGATGGGAAGACCTGCAGTGAGTAGAGAGCTTCACTTCCTAATTTTTTTTTTCCAATTTTTTCTGCTTCTTCAAAAGGATGCCCCCCTAGGCCTAAGGGGTTAATTTGCTTTTAGAATCGAAAGAAATGCAAATGACGCAAAGCAAACAGAAGTAAACATTTAAATCTTCTGGTTGGAAAGGCTGTGTAGTTAATTAAAAAAAGAGGAAGCCACCACTGGTTTGCATGAGAATTTGTGGGAAGGCTGCCCATTGTTAAATTAGGATCATCCATTCATTGCTGAATTTGATTTCACCACACTCCTTGCTTTAGTTCTTGAGTGGGAGCTAAGCCAGTTTCCGAGATTTATAGTCTTCCCCATCTGCTTGTGCCAACACATGGATCTTGAGAAGGTGTCCGATGGTGTTTAAGATGTTTTCAATAAGAAAAACCTGTTTGTAGGGTAAGTTCACTTTTTGTCCCCCCCTTTTAACTTTCCTTTGGCTATGAACTTGGCTTCTTTGTTCTTTCATGACTAATATTACCATCTGTGACATTACATATCAACATAGCAATGTAACATATTAGGCACAGGAAAACCCAGAATGCTTGAGTTCATCCAAGCATTTGTTGCTTAAAGTTCCAGGCCTGCTTTCTAGCCACCTGAAGCATGTCCCAAGTTCCCACCGATGTAATATAATATAATTAAGCAAAGCAATTTTGTCTCATTAGAAGCTGGAACCACAAAGCCTCCAGCACAGCAATTGCTCCATCATAAGCCAGTTTTCACGGCAAACGTGTAACTAGCAATAGCTTTTGCCACCATTGGTCCATTCAGCTGGTGGAACTTTCTGGAGATGACCCACTCCAGTGAGAAGAGGCTACTGACAGAATCAGCTTGATTCCCTTTTACAGCTGAATCTGAAGTTGAACACAATGATGGCTCATCATGAGTCCAAACCATGACATCCTTCTCCATGGATCATGTGTCCATCCAAAGCAGGTCTTGAGACCGAGGCCAGGAATTCGGTAGGAAGCTTTGGACCATCTGGGGAGGAAAGACACGCGGGGAGTTAGAGGTAGAGAGTTTGAAAAATTCTGTAGGACAATGGATTGATCTTCAAGTATATGATCGAGATGAATAACTCACCTTGTGCTTGGTTTATATCTCCCCCTCAAAATAATGTCATTGATTTATACTTATGTGATCTACGCCAATAAAGAAATTAGTTTTCTTTTTCATATCATATGTTGCAATAAGTCTAAAATGTGCTCTAAATCCTGTTGGTTCTGCAAAGGCACTATGGTTCAGGAAAGAACCAAGAGACCGTTGGTGCCATGTACTGAGACGGCAGGCGCAGAGCCCAGGTTGCTATATTGTTCCCATGTTCTTGTTCTAATGGTTTGCTAAAGTGGTTTGGTTTAGGTTTACTTGTAGGTGAAAACACACTGGGAAAATTTGGTTGCCATGTGGAGTGGGGGTTCCCTAGTTGGAGAATCGTGCTTGCTCTTACCGCTCTTACCGTAAGAGCAGGTGCATGACACACATATGGCGAGACAAAGTCCTATCACCTTTGGAACATTCTTGAGCAGGACAGAGACTTAACATTTACTGCGCTGACGAAGATGGAGAATTGCAGGGCTCTCTGGGTCAGGCGAACGTTTTCTCTGATGAGACGGATTGTCAGAGATTTTTTTATTGTTTGTTTTGTAAATATTTTTATACATTTAACTTCTTCTACAAATTGTTTATATACTGTTCAGACTCAAGTGATATGTTTGAATAGATAACATAAATGACATTTTCTCATCCTACCAGAAGAACATTTTCCAGTTTGTGAGTTTTGACTCACTGGTGGGTCATGAGATCAATTTAGAGAGTCTTGAACAGCACTTTAGAGTGAAATAGAATAAGATAAAAATATATCTGTGTGCCTTGCACACAATAAAGTAATATTTTATGCAGATGTTTCATTTTTATCTACATACACACTTTTTTTAGTATATGTGAATATACTGAATTATGCTAAAAAATGTATTTCTGGGGCACCTGAGGTGGCTCAATCCTGGGATCGAGCATCTGCCTTTGACTCAGGTCATGATCCTGGGGTCCTGAGATCAAGTCCCGCAAAGGGCTTCCCATGGGGAGCCTGCTTCTCCCTCTGCCTGTGTCTCTGCTTCTCTCTTTGTATTTCTCATGAATAAATAAATAAAATATTTTTAAAAAATGTATTTCTTATATTAAACCTTGGTCCAAAGTTCAAAAGCCACTGCTCTAAATTATAACTCATTTTTTTTCTTCGCTTATTATGAGGAAATTTCTCTTAATATTTCTGCAGACACACTTTACTATTACTTTTACTTTTGTAGATAAGTAACCATAACCCGAACTGAGAGATGAGCTAGGAGGTCCTGCAAATGTAATCCAGCCTCTTCTATTGCATTTGAAGCAAAACTGCTAGCCCCAAACATAAGGAGAGACTGTAGAGTGTGAAAAATAGCACAGCTGAACCACTTTGATCAACCAGGTCATTTCCAAGTGCCCACTGTGTGCTCGGCTGTGTGCCCTGCAACACCCAGACTCATAAACCATCCCTGCTGGCCCTGCTCACAGCTGTCTTTCCTCAGTTTCTCACTGGAGTGAACAGCTCCAATATCCTAATCAGTCTCCCTGTTTCCAGGCTGCCCCTGACTTCCAAACCCCATGAAGACACTGGAAGGATCTTTTTAAGGGGCAAATCTGCTCATTTCACTGCTGTCCCTCAATCCTCTGAATGTCCATTCTAAAGGGAAGGTGGCTTGTCTAGAGTCACACGACAAATCACAGTGAGGTGACGTCTCTGTCTAAGCTATTACTCTCACCTCATGGTCTCCCATCCCAAATGCTTCCTCATGTGTTGAAGTCCACTCGTAGTGCATTTTCCCTCTTGTGGGAGGAAGAGTTGTTCTTTCCAAGCAGGCTGGAAAACCTGGAAGAGCGCTGCCATCTGTGTGCACGTGGCTTGAGAATGGAGGTCTTGGCCTCTGCGTCCGTCCTCAATGAGGTCAGCATGCTTTCCTTTTCCACTTTATTTGACATTATTAGTAAGGCAGAGGTTTCCCAGGACCTCTTGCCCATGTTAACATCATTATTATATCATTGGCAAGCTGATAAATGCTTACCTGTTGGTGGAGAGGAGGAGGGAGTAGGGTCAGCAGCCCTGATTGGTAGCATTTGCCAATTTCCATGACAATTTCCATACCCCCCCCCCCCCCCGCCCCGCCGCCCCGGGGTGGGCTGATTTTTAAGCTGCCAACATGATGTCACTGAAGGCCGAGTTTGGAAGACACACACAGTAGCACATTAGGCAACATATCCACCCTGTGGATAAAATACATAATAGTAAAAGGTAAGACTATAGTCAGTGATGCACTTTAAGCCTTTATTACCTTGGTCTCTAATATAATTGTCTTTAATTCTAGGTGTATATCATTGGATTTTCCATAGTGGCTGTGTTTCATGGCTAGCTTACCAAACTCCCTAAAGTTTTACCAGTTCTGTGAAGTTCCGCGCACTGCTACATAATCATCACAGTTGATGTTACTCAGCCTTAGGTCCGACTCTTCCCACAGACACAGAAGTGTCCTTAAAGACAGCCCCTTGGAACATTGATCCTGCCAATTTATTTTTTATGTAAACGTTAAGAGTCAGAAGAATTTGATAGCCTCTGGGGAAAAAAAAAAAAAAAAAAATTAGCCCTGTACCCTTTCTGCTGACTTCTCCTCCCATCTCACAACCCTGAACACACACTTAGAAAAATTTTTTTTGTTTGTTTTAGCTCTAAGGGCACTTCGGAAAACATGTTTTTGAATATTAGAATAAAACCAGAAATCTTTATGCAAATAGTACAAATCAAGTTAATTTGAATATTTAAAACTAAATATGCACATCATTCTTGCATTTGTAATTCCCTACCCCAAATCTTTTAGCTCCTTTTCTAATGTATGATGAAATTTTAAAGGCAATTATAATTCCCTGGAGTGGTTCATTGCAGCTACTGCCTAAGAAGAGGGAGAAGATTAATGAGAAGAGCCTGCACACTCTGGGTTTGAGGTGTGGGATTAATGAATGAACAGGGTTGTTTGTTCACTCTAGCTCCGATAAACACGTGTCAAAAATGAGCAGTTGAAAAACCCTTGCAGTTGAAAATCAGAGATGAAACATTCAAGAGACTTGCAGCAATCAGAAGTGTTCTAAAGCTTAGACTCTCCTAACCTTGTTCCTGTCTATCACTGCACATAAACCTCAGAGAAGGGGGTATTCGGAAACCACTTGTCAGTGAATAAGTAATCACTAAGAATGAATGGAACTGAAGTGCTAACTTCCCACTTTATTCTGAAACGTTTTACAAAATGTGTCCAGCTCATTTTGTATTTCCACTAATACTCACTGTACAAATTATGAAGAAATTTCTGAAGAACAACAACAACAAAAAATCCCTGTGTCTCTCTCTCTCACCCTGAGTTTGACATCACATTTTTCTAGTCTTGGTGGAAAAAGGAGGATGTGTGGGAGGGAGGGAGTCCATCCTTCCTTGATGTTTCTCCAAAATATTTTGTTTGCTCCTGGTTTCCTCAAGACTCCTGAGGCAAGGTTTCTCAGCCTGGGCACTATTGACCTCTCTGGCTGGCTACCTCTTTGTTGTGGGGCATCCTGTTCCTGGGATGAGGTTTGGCAGGAGCCTTGGCCTCTACCCACCAGATGTCAGCAGCACTGTCCCCTCCCCAGATGTGCCAACAAAGACTCCCCTTCTGCCCCAGCTGAAAACCATTGCCCAAACACTTGGGCTTTGAGACGCCGAGGCCGGAGACGGCTCTGTCCTGTCCCATCTGTCCCATGCATGAGGCAGGGGGCCGAGGCAGGGGGCCGAGGACCAGCCACCTCCATCAAATAAGGGGAGTGAAAGAGACTGTAGGGAAATGGAAGAGTTCTACAAAGTGAGACCTGTCGTGTTTTCATCATGCCATTCATTTCATAATTCCATTTAGGTCAATTCAAAAGCACTAACATTTGACCGTTTTGACCTGAGAAAGAGCATTTTCACATGGTTGAAACTGGTATTTTACAATCGCACACACAACTATGAACAAGTGACTGGCTTGCTTCCTTCACGAGCCAGCCCCAGGGGCCGGATACAAGGGAAAAGAAGAAAATATCATATCAAAGATTATCATGCCAAACAGAGTCCTCAGAGATGAGAAGCGACAAAAATGGAATAGTCATCAACATCCAAATAAATCAACAAGGGCCAATTTCAAAAGATCAATACATGTTTCCCACTCCTTTTTTTTCTTTAAAGATTTTATTTATTTATTCATGAGAGGCAGAGAGAGAGAGAGAGAGACAGACAGAGGCAGAGACACAGGCAGAGGGAGAAGCCTGCCAGGATCCTGATGCAGGACTCGATCCCAGGACGCCGGGATCATGACCTGAGCAGGAGGCAAATGCTCAACCACTGAGCCACCCAGGCGGCCTGTTCCCTATTCTTTTAAAGCTGAATCCTGTCTCAATGGGGAGGACAGCAGAAATATTGGGGGAACAGAAGACAGAGACTCTGTGGCTACTTCCTGGACATAGCCTAAGAGTGGGTGAGTGGCAAGACTGCAGAGAAGCCTTCCATTAGCACTTCTGCTCAACCATGCAAAGCTATGGCATTGGGATCTCCGCAGGGTGGTCCACATCCTATTGCTCAGCCTAATGTCTGCTACAAGCTGTCCTCCCTTGGGGTCCAACCAACTCCTATACCCTCTGCTAGGGATGCAGAGCCCCAGGGCTCTCTCTCCAGGACCCACCACCTGTCACTGTCTTGCCATTCCTGACAATAGGATATATCCAGGGTTCAGCCTCTGGGGTGCTGGCCTCACTCCCCAAAGGCTGCCAGCTCTCTAGGGCCCATTGTCCAGGCCAGCGGGGCTGGAATGGAGCCCCTGCCCTCCTCTCCTGACCAAGACCCTGCACTGAAGTTGACAGCAAAGCAGGGAAAGGATGCTGGAAAAAATGGCCATCTTTCCAAAAGACTGGCCTCAAGTCTTAAAGGACTTTGGAACCTAGGCACATACCTGCAAGACAAGGATGAGAAAACACCAGATGAATTGGGCTTCCCCCAAGTGACTGGATGCACAAAAGAGAAATTGAATTGTACAAAAATAAAGGTACAACACTTAAACTCAGGATTTTTCGGCCTAAGACTTCCGTTCACTACAAATCCTAGAACCAAAAAGGAAATTTAATTGACTCCCACTCCCTCGTTTTACCCACAAGGAAACTGGAAATCAGGAGACAAAAACTGACTTTCCCAACCCAAGATAGCAGCGGCATCGGGTACACTGACGCACGAGCCAAAGCCCTTTTCTCTGGCCCAGTCTTTCTGATTGCTTCCTTTCTAATCCCAACACGTTTTAAGTGTGCTATCACGATTTGGAAAGCGTTTTCTTCTCACACAATCTGGTCACAATGCAAATATCCCAGAGAGGAGTTCAGCCTGAAGGTGTAGCATAGACCATCTGACCCGGGTCTAATGGAAATGACACGGCGGTAAACGTGTTCGGAGGGAGGTGTCTGTGGTGGTGTCAGGAGCCCAAAGCTGGCTGCAGGAGGAACCAGAGAAGGTTGCAGGAGAATTCTGCATGGGGGGCGGGGGGGAGCCCTGTTCCATCCACAGGAGCCAGGAAACCAGCAGCTCCTCCAGCTGGAACTGAGATGCGGTCACCTGGTCACCTGTCCACCTTGGTATGGCATCTTTAGGGTACAGAGTGGGCGAAGCACTTCAGTACAGTTGGCAGATAGCGACATTTCCCAGAGGAGATCTGAATAACTGAAGGCTTGTGATGTGCCGAGAAAAATCAAATCTGTCCGGTTTTTCTATAGGCCTGATTCAGTTACAAGCAAATCCAACTGAGATTTGTCTCGTGGAATATGTCAGATATTCTAAATTCTAAATTATCCTAAAATGCAACTGGAAGATTTAACTGGTGAGATTCACTGACATTTGATAAAGAATAATAGTAACATGGGAGATTTTGTTCTTCAAGCTACAAAACATAAAGATACAATTAATTAAAATACTACTTACTCATGTAGAAGATGAAAAATCATTGAAAAAGAATAGTCAGCCCAGTCAGCCCCAAACCGACTGTATAAATAAACAAAAAATCATGTTCACACACATATTTTGTGCAGATTATAAAAAACACTTGCAGTGTCTTTGGATTGCACAATCCAATACTCTCCATCCCCTCCACAAAGCAAAATGACCAATGCCCAGAACACAGAGCACTCAGGGATTGAAATAAATAAGTAAACCATATATTTACTGTTAAATAAATATATACATCTATATCTAGTGTTAATAAATTGAAGTGAATATCTAAATCCCATCTATATTGCTGAAATAAATAATCCAATATATAAATTTAATAAATTGAAATACTGTATAAATCATGTATATCTGATGCCACTGATGGAGTCACTTGCTTCCCAAGCCAGTGATGTCTCTCTATGACCTGCTCATGCAGTTGTTTTCCTATTATAATTACTTTATTTCATTATTGCATGGAACCAATGAAATCAGTGGGTAAGAAAGTAGAAGGAGAGTTCTTGCTGTCCTGAACACTGTGCTGAGTGCTCTAGGAAGACTAGAGAAAACTAAGCCACCAAAAATAAGAGCATAAAGAAAATACAAGGCTTCTGACCTGGGTTTGTTTTTGTAAATTCTCTCTCCACTTTAAAGACATTAAATCCAGAAAATATAAATGATGCAGTGTAGCTTACCCACGAAAATTGGTTGAGAACTCCAGTCAATTGGACATATATCAAAAAAGCCCTGGAACCACATTAAAAGATTGACAAATAAATTTTATTAATATATATAATATTCAAGGAGGGAAAGAACACTTTTTATTTTACTTTCCTTTACTCAGCTTTCTTGATTTACCAATTAACTGGGGTATAAATAGATTCAGATAAATGATTTATTTTTCTCAAACACACATAGATTAAATATCACAAAATAATGATGAAGAAATGAATTATTTGCTAAATTATTGAATGGAATATAGCTATTTGGAAAAAAAAATCACATGAAATCTCATTTTAGACTTGATGGAAAACTCCGGTCCCCATCAATTTAATAAAATAAATGTGAATGTACTTAGCTGGCAATAAAAGGATACTGGAAAGTTTTTCATTATGTAAAAAAAAATTAGAATTTTAAGTGTCTAAGCAAGTCTTAATAAACAAAATTAAACAATAAAATGACAAGCCGGATGGAAAATTGTAACAAATGAGCAAATTGTAAGTGTGTGTGTCTTTTTAGTATTATCTTTAATCATGATAATGTAAGTATCAACTTCTCAATATAAAAATGAGCCATGGATGTAAAGTCATCAAATGGAAAGCATTCAAAAAAAAACAAAAGGCAAGAAGCCTATAAAAAATATTTAATCAATATTAGTTGTGCATATTCAAATAAAGCCAATATGATAATAGTTTTGCCCATAAAATTGAGAAAGAAGAAAATAATAAATGCTATCAGGACACACTAAGATAGCTAGCTACTCTTGTAAGCTATTAATGACAGTTAAACTGTCAGGAAATTAATTTGTTAATATTTATCAAGAGCTTTCAAAAGTGTCATGTACTTTGATTCCGTATCAAAATTATCTTAGAAAATAATCAGTTATGTGGACAATCTGTTTATGGAGACCTTTTTTACATATTATTTATGAAAAAGAAACTGTATATAGCTTAAATATCCAATCAAAAGGGAATGATCCATCTAATACTTCATTAAATGCATTCATCATCACTAATGTGTATCCATCTAATATATTATGCAGTCACAATTTTAAATTCTAAAATGCTCTCTGCTCTTGTTTTTTTTAAGATCACAAAATATATAGACAATATGATCCCAATTGTGCTAAAGAAGTGTATGTGTGAACAGAAAAAAAAAAACTAGAAGGAAATACATTTAGCTGTCATCTCAGAAGAATTAGTGAGGGTGGTTTTTTTTAAGGTGTTTTAAGGATGTTTATATACATACTTTAAAGAATTTATTGTTTTAGAGCAGTTTTAGGTTCACATCAAAATTGAGAGCAAAGTACAGAAATTTCCCATATATCCCCTTTTCCCACACATGAATAGCCTCTTGATTATCAGCATCCCCCCCGAGAGTGATATGTTTGTTGCCACTGATGAACATACACAGACACATTATTATCATCCAAAGTTGTAGTTTACCCTAGGTCTCACTCTTGGTGTCGCAAATTCTACAGATTTGGACAAATGTATAACGACATGTATCTATCATAGTATCATACAGAGTATATTCACTGTTCTTTTTTTTTTTTCTTCCTAGAGAAGGGGAGGGGCAAAGGGAGAGGAAAAGAATCTTAAGCAGGCACCAAGCCCACACAGAGCCGGAAATGGGGCTTGATGTCACCACCCTGAGATCATTACCTAGGCTGAAATCCAGAGTCAAACGCTTAACCAAATGAACTACCCAGGCGCCCTCAGAGTATATCCACTGTTCTGAACGTCCTCTGTGCTCTGCGTATTCACCTCTCTCCCTACCCTGCTCCAGCAATCACTGGTCTTTTTATAGTGTCCATAGTATTGCCTTTTCCAGAACATCATCTACTTGGAATCATATAGTATGCACCCTTTTCAGATTTGCTTCTTCCACTTAGTAATATCATTTCACTTTCCTCTGTGTCTCCCCATAGCCTAATAGCTTACTTATTTTTTTATTTCAAGATTTTATTTAAATTTGGGACGCCTGGGTGGCTCAGAGGTTGAGCGTCTGCCTTTGGCTCAGAGCATGATCCCAGAGTCCCAGGATCGCGTCCCACATCAAGCTTCCTACGCGGAGCCTGCTTCTCCCTCTGTCTATGTCTCTGCCTCTCTGTGTCTCTCATAAATCTTTTTTTTTTTAAGATTCTATTTAAATTCAAGTTAGTTCACATATAGTAGAGTATTAGTTTCAGGAATATAATTTAGTGGTTCATTAGTTGCATATAAACCCTGTGCTCATTACATCACATGCCCATAACCCCATCTCCCCACCCATTTCCCCTCCAGCCACCCTCAGTTTGTTCCCTATGGTCAAGAGTTTCTTATCGTTTGCCTCTCTATGTTTTTATCTAATTTTATTTTTCCTTCCCTTCCCCTATGTTCATTGTTTTGTTTCTTAAATTCCACATATGAGTGAAATCATATGGTATTTGTCTTTCTCTGACTGTCTTGTTCCACTTAGCATAATATACTCTAGCTCCACTTGTGTTGTTGTTGCGAATGGCAAAATCTCATTCTCTTTGATGGTTCAGTTATATATATATATATATGTTATATATAATATCTAATATTATATATTATATATAAATACAGATGGATAAAGAAGATAAAGAAATCTATAATATTCATATGTAACTATATATGAATATATATGAATATTCATTTATAGAACTATTATATATTCATTTATATAACTCATTCATTTATTCAGATATATTCATTTATATAACTATTCATTTATGTAACTATTATATATATGAATATTATAGATTTCTTTATCTTCTTTATCCATCTGTTGATAGACATCTGGGTTCTTTCCATGTTTGGGCTATTGTGGTTAGTGCTGCTAAAACATTGGGATGCACGTACCCCTTCAAATCATTACTTTTGTATCCTTTGGTTAAATACCTAGTAGTGCAATTGCTGGGTCATAGGGTAGTTCTATTTTTCACTGTTTGAGGAACCTCCATACTGTTTTCCAGAGTGACTGCATCAGCTTGCATTCTCACCAACAGTGCATGAGGGTTCTCCTTTCTCCACATCTTCACTAACATCTGTGGTTTCCTGACTTGTTAATTTTCCCCATTCTCACTGGTGTGAGGTGGTATCTCACTGTGGTTCTGATTTGTATTTCCCTGATGACAAGTGGTGCGGAGCATTTTTTTATGTGTCTGTTGGCCATTTATATGTCTTCTTTGGAGAAATGTCTGTTCAAGTCTTCTGCCCATTTCTTAACTGGATTTTTTTTTTTATTTTTGGGTGTTGAGTTCTTTATAGATTTTGGATACTAGCCCTTTATCTAATATGTCATTTGCAAATATCTTCTCCCATTCCATGGGCTGCCTTTTAGTTTTGTTGACTGTTCCCTTTGCTGAACAGAAGCTTTTCATCTTGATGATGTCCCAATAGTTGAGTTTCACTTTTGTTTACCTTGCCTAATTTACTTATTTTTAGTGTTGAATAATATTTCACTGACTGGATGTACCAAGTTATCCATTCACCCATTGAAGGACATTTTGATTGCTTTCAAGTTTTGGCAATCATGAGTAAAGCTGCTATAAATATCTGTGTGCAGACTTTTGTGTGGACATGTTTTCATCTCCATTGGGTAAATACCAAAAAGCATGGTTGCTGAATCATACTGTGAGAGTATGTTTCGTTTTGTAAGACATTGTCTTCCAGGGTCACTATTACCATTTTTCATTCCCACCAGCAATGACTCAGATTTCCTGCTACTCCACATCCCTTCCAGTCTTTGGTGTTGTCAGTGATCTGGATTTTGGTCATCCTAATAGGTATGTAGTGGTATCTCGTTATTTTAATTTGCATTTCCTCAGTGATATATGATGTAGATCATTTTTTCATATGCTTATTTACCTGTGTATATATTCTTTGGTGAGGTATCTGTGAAGGTCTTTGGCCCATTTTTCAAGCAGGCTGTTTTCTTATTGTTGAATATTATGACAATAATATTGTTATTTATCAGTTTTTTTATCAGATGTATCTTTTATCAGATGTGCCTTTTACAAATATTTCCACCCAGTTGGTGGCTTATCTTCTCATTCTCTTCACATTGTGTTTCATGGACAGAATTCTTTAATTTTAATGAAGTCCAGCTTATCAATTTTTACTTTAATGGATCCTGTCTTTGGTTTGTATCTTAAAAGTTATTGCCAGGGCATCTGGGTGACTCAGTCAGTTAAGCACCGACTCTTGGTTTCAGCTCAGGTCAGGATCTCAGGATAAAGGGATCAAGCCCCACTTTGGGCTCTGTACTCAACATTGGGTTCTGCCTTCAGCATGGAGTCTGCTTCAGGTTCTCTCTACCTCCTGCTCTCTCTCTCTCTCTTCAAAAAAAAAAAAAAAAAGAACAAGTTATTGCCATACCAAAGGTCATCTAGGTTTTCTCCTTTGTTATCTTCCAGGACTTTTATAGTTTTACATTTAAGTTTATTTTGAGATAATTTTTGTAAGAGCATAAGGTAATCTTTTGCATGTGGATATCTAGTTGTTCCAGCACTATTTTTTGAAGAAACTGTCTTTTCTCCATTGTTGCCTTTCTCCTTTGCTTCTAAAAAGGAGCACTTTGTCAAAATCAGTTTCCTGTATTTACAGGGATCTATTTCTGGGCTCTCTAGTCTAATCCATTGTTCTGTTTGTTTATTCTTTTGTCAATGCAACATTATCTTGATTGTTATAGCTAGATAGTATGTCTTGAAGTCAGGTACTGTCCATTCTTTGACTTTGATCGCCTTCACTACTATGTTGGCTGCTCTGGGTACTTTCCCTTTATAAATACATTTTATAATTAATTTGCCAATATCCACAATAACTTTATGTGATTTTGACTAAGATTACATTGAATCCATAGATTAAGTTGATAAGAACTGACATCTTGGGACACCTGGGTGGCTCAGTGGTTGAGCATCTGCCTTTGGCCCAGGGCATGATCCTGGAGTCCCAGGATCAAGTTCCACATCGGGCTTCCTGCATGGAGCCCGCTTCCCCTTCTGCCTGTGTCTCTGCCTCTCTCTCTTTCTCTCTCTGTGTCTCTCATGAATAAATAAAATCTTTAAAAAAAAAAAAAACTGACATCTTGACAAACTGAATCTTTCTATCCATGAACATCTCTCCATTTATTTACTTATTTTTTTATTTACTTATTCCTTAATTCAGAGTTTTATAATTTTCCCCTATAGATATTGTACAGATTTTGTTAGATTTATATCTCAGTGTTTCATTTTGAGGGTATTAATGTGAATGGCATTGTGTTGTTCATTTTAAATTCTGCTTGCTCATTGTTGGTATACAAGAAAAGTGAATGGCTTTGTATATTAACCTGTATCCTACCATCTTGCTATAGTCATTTATCAGTTCTAGGATTTTTGTTTCCTTTCCTTTCCTTTTTTTTTTTTTTTTTGTCTTATTGCATTAGCTAATACTTCTAGTATGATGTTGAAAAGAAGTAGCAGTAGGGGACATCCTTGCTCTGTTCCTGATCTTAGTGGGAAAGTTTTAAGTTTCTTACCATTAAGTATGATGTTGACTATAGGTTTTATAGATATTCTTTATCAAGTTGAAGAAGTTCTATTCCCAGTTTACTGAGAGTTTAACATAATTGTATTTTCTCAAATGGTTTTTCTGCATCTATTAATATGATCATGTGATTATTCTTTTTTAACCTGTTGACATGATAATTTACATTAGTTTATTTTCAAATGTTGAACAAGCTTCACCAAGGTAAATCTCACTTGATCATATGTATGATTCTTTTATACATTATTGGACTTGAGTTGCTAATATTTTGTTGAGGATTTTTGCATCTATGTTTGTGCTCTCTTATTGATATATAATGTTCTTTTCTTGTAATGTCTTTGTATGGTTTTGAAATTAGGGTGACACTGGTCTCATAGAACGACTTGGGAAGTACTCCTTCTACTTCTTTCTTCTGAAGGAGATTGTAAAGAATTGGCATAATTTCTTTGTTAAATGTTTGGTAGAAGTCACCAATGAATCCATGTGGGCCTGATGCTTTCTGTGTTGAAAGGCGATTCCTTATTGATTCAATTCCTCTAATAGATATAGGCCTAGTCATATCTTCTATTTCTTCTTGTGTGAGTTTTGGCAAATTGTGTCTTTCATGGGATTGATCCACTTCATTTAGATTATCAAATATGGTGTGCATAGTGTTGTTCATGATAATCCTTTACACCCTTTTAGTGTCCATAAGATCTGTAGTTATGTCCTTTCTTTCACTTCTGGTATTAGTAAGGTATGTCCTCTCTCTTTTTCTTAGTTAGCCTGACTAGAGGCTTATTGTTTTCATTGCTCTTTTCAAAGAACCAGCTTCTGGTTTGGTTTATTTTCTCTATTGACTTCCTGTTTTTAATTCCATTGATTTCTGCTCTAATTATTATTTCTTTTCTGCTTATTTGGATTTAATTTGCTATTTTTTCTGGTTTCATATAGTGGATTTTTATGTATTTTTAAAACTTTTTTATTTTCAAGGCATGGCTTCTAATAAAAGGAAAATACAATTAATATTGTATATTAATTAATGATTTTATTAAATGCAAGCACATTCATGAAAAAAGCACAACCATGAAAGTAGTTATAAGAGACCTTGAGGAATCATTGACTTTAGCAATGCTAAGGGAGATAGTTTTATTTAGTTATAATACTAATTACATCTTTGAGTGATTATGTATGATAGTGTGCTCATTTGATTTTGGAGTTACGTCCATGGGGTTCACTCATTTTCATACAGAAGAAGGCTAAGTGAATAGTTCATTCACATGGTTAGTTTTTAAGCAGAAGGACCAGGCCATGTGCCTCCAGAGTCCACTTCCTTTACTACTGGGATGTTTTTCTGCCCCTCCCACAAAGTGTCATAGCCAAGCCAGTAAACTGGGAACCAGGACACCACCTGGTAAGAAGAGGCATGGAGGGGACCCAAACCCAGGTCTCTTATACTTTCTATGGATCATTTCACCCCTTCTTGATTAACTTTGGACTACCTTCCTAGTCAGTGTTCCAGGGTGCAGAAGCTCATTCTTTGGTCACAGAAATGTAGTTCTGAAGTTAATATACCACAGGGTCCTGCCAGAGTGTCCTGTGTCCCAAGGCCAAACTGCCTTTCCTGAATAGATCTTGGGTCTAAAACCAAGCTTATCTTTTTTCTATATGCTCTGAGATCAACTTTTCCAAATATGCTTTGTCATGAATGCCCACCCAACTAAAACTCCAGTTCTCCACCTGTACAGTGTGGGTTTCCCCAGCCATTCCCAGTATTGTCTGCCCAGCAGCTGCTTTATCACCACCAGTGTGTCTGCTTGATGCACATCAAGGGCAAATTTGAAAATGAAACAAAATCTCAAATTATGAATCTCTGATAAGAAAAACAAATATAACTCCACACTGCTCTCAGCGTTTTCTTACTGTGTATGTGTACAGAAGTGGGGTTGGATGGTCAAGCAAAGGTAAAGGATTTGTTTTAATGTATCTTGTAATTGCCTGAGGATTAAACAATAATGGAGATACATTATCTCCTTTGTTAAAAAGTAAAACATTTCAACTGATTATACACTGCCAGGGTTTTCTACGTTGACATCTTCCTGAAGAGCTGTTGGTTTGCAATAGCATGACATATTAAACTCCTGGTGCTGCAAGATTAATAGGTTCATCGGCCTGGCAGTCTGGTCATGTAATAAATCTGTTAGAAAGTGTGTGTGTGTTTGGGGGGGGGGGTCATACCCTCCTTTGGGGTGTATAATGTAACATTAATGTGGTATGGTAGCTGTTAGCAGAAATACGGTGGAAAAGCCATAAAAAGTGATTTATATCTTATTACCAAAGTAGTTAATAATTACAGGGTTGAATGGGGTGACTGGGAGAGACAATGATGAGGGCAGAAAAAAAACAGAAAAATGTGTAGTATGACATATATATTCATGAAATATGGGTCCTATGGAATGTTTAACCTGACAGTGGGTATCCATTAATAAAGGAGATAATTGGTGACGATAGCTGTGGACAATCAGAATTTCCTAAATGGCACATCGACTTCAGGGAAGGTATAAGAGGGCATTCAAAAAGGTCTTAAGGAATGTGCACACATCTCCTTTCCTTGCTCCCTAACAGAGTCCTTGCTTTAAATGACAGAAGAAGACTGGTGTGCCAACAGGGAAGGTTTGGATGCCAATGGCAGAACTGCCTTAAACAGAGAAGTCAATTGTTATGGGGCCTAGTGCTTACTGCACATAAATTCAGCAGGAGAATTGTAGATGGACTAAATTGACTTCCTTTACCAAAACTCATATGTTCATGAATTTCAGGCTCAGTTTTCTTATGTAGGAGGGTGATAGAGGCAAACTAAACCTATTGTCTTACACACATGTTTTTCTTCTTATTATTTATCTATCACCTGTCTGCTTTGAGACAATTTTTTTCTCCAGTTTTTCCTTTACAGTACTGCTTTAGGTACAGATTGGCTGTTAAAGATGAAAGACACTAAAAAAAAAAAAAAAAAAAAGATGAAAGACACTACCTTGGGACATAAGAAGAAAATCACTTGCATAGGGATGAAGGTCATGTCCATGTGTCCATGAGGTCACAACTATTTTTAAAATAACACCAAAATATTATTTGTAAGAATAAGCAGTGGGTAAAATTGATGACACTTAAGCATGAATTAAGCATGACCTCCACTCTTCACCACATACACAAAGAAATACCAATTTAGAATGTCCTTATAATGCAATAAAATTATTAATTTTATGTATCTTAACATTTGAATGCAATTTTTTTATAGTCTGTACGATGAACTGGGAAGCGTGCACGAAGCTTTGGTGGGTACTAAAGTACAATGGTTGTCTCAAGGAAAAGAACTTGAGTAAATGAGTTGCTAGCTAAAGCAGCTACCTTTCCATGAAACACCATTCTTACTTGAAAGAACACCTGAAAGAGAAATAGTAGTTGTTCAGACTTGTGTAAGTGGCATACATGTTCTGGAAAATAGACTTGTCACTTCAAGGAAAATAACTGACAATATTTGTTTGTGAAAAAAATTGAGCTTTCATGCACAAATTAGAATTTTGGAAAACATGTATCGGCCACAATTAACTAGACAGTTTCTGAATACGTAAAGAGTTTTCAAGTGAGATTTGATGGTAATATTAATAGATATGACTTTTTGATTATTTTTTAATGAAAGATAACAACATTAACTTAATAAATCAATATTTTCCAAATGACCAAGGCATGGTACCATTAAATCACAAATAATTAAAAATCTATTTAAAATATCAGTTAGATGAATGGATTTTAATCTAACAGAAAATAAAATTTCATTGATATAATTTCCGATACACATAAATAGCAGATTCTGCAGCTAAGCTTTATGAAACTACTACTTAGCAAGTTTTGGTAAAACAACAAAGAATAGCCACCATTATCTGCAAAGGCTATTAAAACACTCTTCTTTTCCAACTATGTATCTGTGTGAGGCTGGAATTTCTTTAGATACTTCAACTGAAACAACATATCGCAGCAGATTAAATGCAGAAGCAGATTAAATTCCAGCTGTTTTCTATTAAGCCAGACATGAGGTTTGCAAAATGTAAAATTGTGCCTCTCTTCTCGCTCTTCTTTCTGTTTCATAAAATAGTTTTTTAATAACACATATTATTGAAATATAATTGACATGTAGCATTATATTAGTTTCAGATGCATGATATAATAATTCATTATTTGTATCTTGCAAAATGATCACCACAATAAAAGGTTATTTTCGTTAGCATTGCCATATTAACTGAATTAATAAAAAATTTTAAATGTCTCATTTTAAAATTTCTAATTTGGTACATCTCAATAGACTTTGCCCATATAAATGAAAATTCTTTAGGGTTCTCAAAAATTTTTATGAGTGTAAAGGGATGGGACCAAAAATTTGAGAACTGCTGGATTGGATGAATAAAAGATGAAAATTAAAACTTGATTTGCTATTATTTTTACTTCAGCAATCATCTGAATAAAATGCATAGGGGAACCTAATTTTCAATTTTTTAAACTTTAATAATAAATAATAAAGATGATAAAGGTCCATTGAGTACTTCTGTGCCAGTTCTTAGCTAACAGCTTTGTTTACATTGCTGGTGTACGATTGGTATAGACTAAGCGTCTGTGTCTTATCCCCCTCTCCCACCACCCCAAAACTCGTCCTACCCCCTCATGTGAGAGCATGAGGAGGTGGGTCCTCTGGGAGGAGATTAGGTCATGAGGGTGGAGCCTTCATGGATGGGATTAGTATCCTTGTAAAAGAGACCCCAGAGACCTCCCTCACCCCTCTTTCCATCATATGAGGACACAGAAAAGACAGCCATCCATGAACCAGGAAGTAGGGTCTCACCAGATACAGAATCTGCTGGTACCTCATTGTTGGAACTCCCAGCCTGTAGGACCATGAGAAATAAATTTCTGCTGTTTATAAGCCAAGTCTGTGGTATCTTTGTTATAGCAGCCCAAAAGCACTGAGAGTGATCCTCGCAAAACATAACTGAAAAGTTGTTATTCAATGCCCATCGTCTAGAGAACAGACCCGAAATTCAAGGCGTATCAATAACCAGGACAGGCTCACATCTGGCTGGTGGCAGAGCCAGTTCTGAAAGCTGCAGGCCTATCTGATGCCAAAGACTCTGACCTAAACCCACAAGTCACATGGGCAGCGTCCCAGGGGCTGACACACACTGGTGCTTACCATGTTCCAGCACAGGGCTAAGAGCTCACTGTACTTTATTTCATTTATCCTAAATTAAAATAATAAGGCAGTATTTCATCACCTCTTTCAGATCAGGAAATGAAAGCTGTGTAGGGTTAAGTGATTTAGCCATGAGAAACACAGCTGGGGAGCTCCAAGGGCGGCGATTGGAGTTCATCATACCGTTCAACCAGTAGGATGCTGATTATCAGTTTAGCAAGACCCCTTTTGTGCTTTACTTCATTATTTTTTCAACATTTCCCGATCCCAATGCCATTACTCTCTCCCATGAAGGTACCATTTTAAAGGGCTTCAGATAGCTTCTTCAATATTTACATTCCCTCAAAAACATTACTCCCTAATGTATGTCTTAAATTTGTGTAAGTGCTATTATATGATAAATAAAAATCTTGGGTTTTTTTGTTTTGTTTTGTTTTGTTTTACTTTTTTAACCTCACACTGGTTTCATGATCATAAGGCTGCAAATTGTTAACAGCTTTTGATTGTTGGATAGTATGCTATTACCTAGTTTTATCCAAATCACCACTATCACCATATGTGTGTTGAACAACCTCACACATAGCATATTATAGACCATGGTTTTTTAAAGATCTATTTTCAGTAAGAGATTTCTGAATCACAAGATATGGCATCAATTTTATTAAATACAGCTAAAGAGTTTTCCAAAATGGCCATAAAAGGATGGATTCCCACCAATAGAGCGTGAAGATTAACAATTTCCCATTTGTCAGGGAAACTTTGTGTTGTACAACTTTCTAAATTTGCAACTATGATAGATCTAAGGTTTTAGTTATTATTTTAACTGTGTTTTACCAATTATTACAGATATTGCATATATCTTTATCCACCTGCTAGCCATTTGGATTCCCCATTCTTTGCATTGCCTATTCTTGGGACACCTGGGTGGCGCAGCGGTTGAGCATCTGCTTTTGGCTCGGGGTGTGATCCTGGGGTCCAGAGATTGAGTTCCGCATCCCTGGGGTCCCCACAGGGAGCCTGCTTCTCTCTCTGCCTGTGTCTCTGTGTGTCTGTGTCTCTGTCTCTCTGTCTCTCTCTCTCTCTCTGTCTCTCATTAACAACCACAAAAAAATAATAATGAAAAAAATCCTTAAAAAAAAGAATTGCCTATACTTGAATTGTACCTATTTCTCTATGGAGTTTTCTTTTTCTTGTTGATTTGCAATTGTTATTTTTATTTATCTTTTATTCGTATTAAGTTTTTCTTTTAGTCTGTTATCCATCCAGTACCTTTATTTAAGACAGCTTCCTTGAAGAATAATCCTTATTTTAAATGTAGGGAAATTTATCAATTTTTCATTGATGGCATATTCATGATTTTGTATCTGGATTACAAATTTTTATCCAAAAGACATGAAGATATTCTGTTTTTCTTCTATTAAGTTTTGTGTTTTTTCCTTTCACATTCAATTCCCCTGGATTTCACTTTTATATGTGATGAGTTCTATTCTCCATACAGTGAGCTAATTTCCCTAAAACTTTTCACTAAGCAATCTATTTTTTATACATTGATTTGTGGTTATCACTTTTATATCAGTTCTAGGGAAAAAAAATACCAGTTCTGGTATGTATCGGGTCCTCTTTTTTATTCCATGGGTTCTATTTATTCTGTGCCAAAAGCACCTTATTTCTTAATCTTTTTGATGTTGTATAGTTCTTAATAACTTGTAGAACAAGTATGAACAAGTATGCTGCCCATACCATCTCCAGATCCTGGACCATTTGCTTTTTTTTTTTTTCTCCAAAATTTGGGTACTAAATGGGCACATTTATTTTTATTTATCAATTTTGGAGTCACTTTTCCAAGTTCTGTAAGAGAAAAAAAGTCTGCTTAAATTTTGCCTAGAATTTCATGGATGTATGGACTAATTGGGAAGAACTGATATCAAAACATGTGAAGTTCCATCTATGGATGTGGTCATAATTATTTATTCAGGTCTTCTTTTAGATCTTCTGATAATGTATTACAAGGGCATTACATTTTCTCCATTTTAAAAATTTCTCTTGTGCTTTTTTAATAAGATAATTCCTAGATATTTCAGAGTTTGCTGTTGTTATTGGTTTTTTGTTTTTTTTTTTTTTTTTTTTGGTGTTGTTATTGTGAAGCAAGTCTAATTTTCTGGAAAGTTTTCTAATCAATTATTAGTAATGTGAAAATGGCTATTGATTTTTATAAATTTATCTTATAATTGGCAACTTGATTTATACTCATAAAATCCAATAAATTTATTAATTTCAACAGGGTTTACGGTAGCCTGGGTGGCCCCATTGGTTAGGTGTCAGATTCTTGACTTCAGCTCAGGTGACAATCTCAGGGTTGTGGGATGGAGCCCGGAGTTGGGCTCTGCACTGGGTGTACAGCCTACTTAAGACTCTCTCTCTCTCCTTTTCTCTGTGCCCTTTCCCCACTACCCCTCCACCTCTCTCTCTCTCTCAAAAAAAAAAAAAAAAAGAAAAAAAAAAGTAGATTTAATTCTCCCAGGGTTTCTATGTAAATAATTATATTATCTGGAAATATTAAAATACTTCTTTCTTTTTCCTCCAAATCCTTAAATTTCTTACTTCTTTTTCATGCTTCTTGTTTTGGCAGGAGCTTCAGTATCTATAGAAGGACAAGAATGACAGCAGGCATCATTGCCTTGCTGCCTACCTAAAAAGGAATGTGTCTACTGTTTATCAATTTAAATTGATATTTATCATAGTTTTTTTGAATAAATAGATTTTGTTAGGTTTGAAAAATATCTATCTGGTTCTTTACTGAGAATTTTATCATAAATTAGCATTGAACTTGAACAATTTTTTACTATAACAATTGAGATAAAATGGTGTTTTTTTTCCATTGTCCTATTTTTCTACCTTTGATAAGGGAAATGAAGTTAATAGATTTTCTAATACTAAACTATTTCAAATTATTGTGATAAATCCTTCTCCTTCCTAATTAATGAACTTTATTTTTTTTTTATAGCAGTTTTAGGTTTGCAGCAAAATTGAGTGGAAAGCACAGTGTTCCCATAACCCTCATCCCTACGTGTACACAACTTTTCCCACCATGGACTTCCTGCACCACAGTGGCACAGTTGTTGCAATCAATGACACTGAACATCATTATCCCTCAAGGTCCCTATTTCATCAAAGTTCACTCTTGGGATTATACATTCTGTGGGTTTTCACAAAGGTCTAATGACATGTGTCCACACATTGTCCTATCATACAGAGTAGTCCGATGGTAGAGGTGGAAGTCAGTGGGAAACTTATGCCCATCCTTTTTCCACTTTCCTTACACCTAGAAAGCCGCCACTTTACATTGATTGGCCAATCGGATTCTGTTATAAGAATCCTACCTGGGGTGCAAGGTGCAGATACACAGAGCCCGACATTGGCCAGAGCTGTTGTTTTGTATCTCTCAGAAGTAAAATTCCTGCTAATTTTCCTCCCCTCAGACACTTAGTCCACTTCTGCTCCTGCCTGCTATTTCTTCTCCCTCTCATATTTGTCTACCCATGAGTTTTTTACACTTTTTAAGATCTGAGAGCAATCAACTCCTGTCTTGTTTTTGTTTCATCTCCAGAGTTGGTTTTGGCATCAAGAGCCAGCATCTTATATTAGTTCTCTTCTTGTCGGCCAAAGCAGAGATTTAAACCTTAGTTTGTTTGACTCCAAAACCCATGCTCTATGAGGTAATAAATAGAGAGGACTCAGGGCATTAGAACAATTAGAATTCCAGATGCTATCTTGAAATGAGAAGCAAATAAACAATTGACTTTCCTAGAGAAATTCAAGGACACATATTTTTATTCTCTGACCCAGATGTAATAAAACTTCATTGCTGAAATTTTGGAAACATGTTATTATAAGCTATGGATAACCACTGTTTTACTATATTGTGGTATATTTCCTTCCAATGTATTTATATACATTTTTTAAGGCATAAGGAAAATCAATTCACATTTTTCCTTTAAAGAAAAAGACAGCATTAAGGCAAAAATAAAAAATCCTAGGACAGTTCAAAGGAATCTCACTTCAACCTCACATACAGAGCCATATCCCACTGAGATCCTGGCAAGCTTAACATCTAGCTCCCCATCTTGTGCCAGTGATTGAAAAAGTCATTCAAGATCCACGTCCTAGGACAGTTCAAAATAAATTTAAAATAACTCAAAACGTTTGTCTACTGTTACAAAGACCTTCTCATTTGTTCCGGGCTTCTTAAGACTATACCAAGTTTCTACCCACGGTCTACTGTTTTGTGTTTGGGAGGTCACTTCCCCCATCAGAACTTGACCACATTTGCATCTCCTAGCATTGCATTTAGTTGCTTAATAAATAAACTATCTCTTTAAAAAAAAAAAAAACAACTTAACAGTGGTTTGAGGACCTTTTTCTACTTTAGAAGAAATCTGCCTCAATATTGACTTAAAATATAGAAGCAGCCACTGTTACTTGCTGGTCACAACTTCTATGGCAGTCACTAAGGAACAAAACCCAAAAAGAAAATTGGAAGTTTCACTGACAACCTAAAGCTGACCGTCTTCTGAAAGTTTAAGGTAGATTACCACACAATGGGTGGTGCTCTCCAGCCTGACGGTGCAGTTTCCTACCTTCTGAGTGTAGCACTTAAAACTGTCACAGACCTTTGACTTAGGATTTCAGTTCTAGGAGTGGTCCAGTGGACACTTGCTTCAGCACATAAAACTGTCGAATAAGGATGCTCAGGGTAACCGTTCATGGAAATAACTCAAATATCCAACAGTGGGGGATGGGACAAATTGAAGATCAATCATGCACGGCAATACAGGGCAGCTATTAAAAGAATGAGATGGGGGACGCCTCGGTGGCTCACTGGTTGAGCATCTGCCTTCGGCTCAGGGCATGATCCCCCGGGATCGAGTCCCACGTCGGGCTCCCTGCATGGAGCCTGCTTCTCCCTCTGCCTGTATCTCTGCCCCTCTCTCTGTGTCTCTCATGAATAAATAAATAAAATCTTTAAACACCTTCACACATTTTAAAATTGTGTCTCTCCACCTTAATCTACCCTGTGGCTATGGTGTAACATAAGCAGGCAGCAAGGGAGAGAGATGGAGGAAACTAGGCTCACCAATCATTGGTTTTATGTGAGGCTAATGTATATTTTTTCATAGCCAAAATGACGTGTAAGAAAGTGAATTGACTGGTATAAAATTTGATTAACCTTCTTCCACAGGCCTCTACTAACAAACTCATGTTTGAATGATGAATCTCCCAGTGTCACTGCTTTTCTTTTTTCCCTTTTTAATATCATGGCATTATTGAGATTCGTACACTATAAAATTCATCCGCTCAAAACACCAAATTCAGAAGTTTTTCATGTATATACAGCATTGTGCAAAACGATGCCCACTGTCAAGGTGAGGACATTTTCTTCACCTTAAAAAGAAATCCTACATCCATCTGCAGCACCTCCCATTTTCCGCAACCTCCTTACCCCAAGCCCAGTAGTTTTGTCTACTTTGGACACTTAAGGTAAAAGGCCTTGTACATTCTGTGGACTTCATCTCTAGCTCTTTTCACTGAGCACCATGTGCTCCTTTCACTCATCCATGTTGTGATATCTCTGAGAACTGCATTACCTTTAATTGCCAAATAACATTCCGTTGTATGGACGTACCATATTGTATTTACCCATTCATCAGTTGATGGGCATATAAGTTGTTTCTGCTTTTTGGCTGTTATGAATAATACCACTATGAGCATTTGGGTATAAGATTTTGTGTGGTTGTATGCTTTCATCTCTCTTGGGCATATACCCAGGAGTGGAATTGCTGGGTCATACAATAACTCTATATTTAAACTTTGGAGGGGCTGCGAGAGCTCAGATTTTTAAAAAATCTAGTTTATTCCTCATATTTTATTTTTTAAAGATTTTATTTATTTATTCATGAGAGACACAGAGAGAGAGACACACAGAGACACAGGCAGAGGGAGAAGCAGTTTCCACACAGGGAACCCGATGTGAGACTCGATCCCAGGACCCCAGGATCACACCCCGGGCTGAAGTCAGGCACTAAACCACTGAGCCCCACAGGGATCCCCTATTCCTCATATTTTAAAAGACACTCAGAGAAGATGTCCTCTTCTCCCTTTATTAGTTCTTCTCCTTTTACTAGTTAGACCCTTGCAGAGCATATAGTTAAACCCTTGCAGATTCCATAGTTGTTTGGATGGGATCTCCATAAGGAAAAGAATATCTGTGTAGTTCACCACTGGCTTCCCAGCCTGTGGCACAATGCCACAGGAATTTATTGAGTAGACACTCAATACACACCTATTGAATGAATGAGTGAGTGAATGAATAAATGAATGAATGAAATGAGAGTTACTATTCTCTCTAAGCCTAAGGAACAGACATGCAAAGGCATTTTATTTCTTAACACATCTGACTCCCCTGTTTTAGCCTGAAATTTCCCAATAATGACTTCTTCTAATTAAACTTTCTTAGTAACTTTGAGGCACATTTTCTAGGAATCGTCAACTGTGTCGCCCTAGAAAACCAGAATACATAAGGAAAATATCACAGAACTGAAGACTGCAACTCATCAAAGATAGAAGGCTCAGCCCCTGCCCACATCTGTCTTTACAAGCACGGACTCCATCCCCTCCCCTGTACCACGTGCCCACTTCTAGCACAGGGGATACAGACCACCCCAAGTCACTCAGTCCTAAAGTAGAAGTAACTAGACACCTGTCTTACTTACCGCAGTTGCACATGGTAGACACTTATTCAATATTATTTTGTCTGAATATAATTTATCCATGAAACTATTCCTCTCTCTTAAAAAAATGAAGTTTATTTGAGGTTGCTTGTATAGATTGAAGAAATATTCTTGGAGGGCAATTTGGTTAAATATGTACATTTTTTTGATGTACCTATCTTTTGATCTGACACATCCACTTCTAGGATTTGATTTTTGAGAGATAAACCAAAAATTGTGTGTTTGTGTATGAATACATACACACACCAATATGTTCTCTGCAGTGTTATTTTTAATAAGGAAAATTTCAAAACAAGCCCTAATTCTAATAATAGATGGATAAAATAAACACAAACTCACCTCTATAATGAAATAGCTACAGCTTCTATGACTGACACTCTAGATATGTGTTGACATGGAAATACTCCCTGTATTGTTACATGAAAAATGCCAGTTACAATGAAACACATAACATTTACCTGGACTGTATATAACAATTTTAACTTTTCAAAATCACATAAGAATTTTACTGGGAAAACTGTGGCCACAACATTCCTTTATTATATGATTTTAGGAATTGCATGGTTTTATTAGGAAAATAAATCATGTGAAAAATGAGGGTGAATTTTAAAATGTAATGGCATATTGTTACATAGGCTGAGCAGAGCGTTTGGTTCTTAAAGCATTTCTCCGTCTTGATTATATCAGCACGTTTTCAAAAACTTTTGGAGATACTTCCTCCGCTGCTTAGAAAATTCATCTTTGATACTGGTGTTGTGTTTCCTAAAAAAAAAAAAAAAAATGTGTTTCTATTCAAGATAAATGGTATTATTAAGAATGGAATAAGGAATCTGTGTCCTTTGATAATTTTTAAGTCTCTGAATCTTGAGGAGAAAGAATTTGAATATGTTTTATTAAGAATTCAGTTGAGATTTTCTAGCTGGATTATAACTACATGTGGTGGCAGCGGAACAGAAATCAAAGACCTTGTGATGGCTCCATTGCCCTGCCACCCTAATCTCTTCTCCCTGCAGCAAAGTGTGAGGGTTTGACTGAGGTGGCTTCCAAGGGATTTGCCGCAATCTGACTCTCTGACCTTCAGGCTCGTAGGAAACCGGGAACATGTGCCCTCGAATTATTACCTGGCAAAAGAAACTCTATTTGAAATAAGGCACTGCACCTTAAGATTATGGAGACAAATGGGAGGAAATAAAATATTTCCAGAACCAGGACCAGTCTGAGATGTCACATATACCTGGAATCCATGGATGCCACCTGAATGCCTCTGATGTAGATCTGGTTGGAAAATGGAAACGTAAGCTTCAATGATTTGGGGACTCACTGATTTGAACTTAAGTTGCCATTTAAATGGACCCTTTACCCCTAAACTATCAAAATAGTGCAGCCAACAAATTTGTCTGTGAGGGGGAAGCAGAGGAAATGTATTGGGTCATTTGAAATTGAATCCCTTGCAGCTGACCCATGAGAGGTGCTGATGGCTTCCAGATGGAGCTTTGTCCAGTTCCCATTGGCCAGATGTTTGGGCCTGTCCGGCAGGATTGTTTTGTATGTAGAGTGGGGAACCATGGAAATAACATCAGGACTGACCAAGGGTTTACCCTTGGAATAAGAAGATTCCAGTCAGAGGTGTGGTCTATAGCTTGAAGCTTATTCAGTGCACTGACTGGTTTCAAACTCCAGCTCTATCTCATCAGAGCTCTGTGCCTTTGGGTAGACTGTTTAAACTCTCTGAGAATTGGTTACTTCATCTGTAAGATGGGGGTAAAAAGAATGCTGCTACACAGCAGCGTTGTGAGGCATACAAGAGATGGTGACAGGCCCACTCAACAGCACTTAATAAGTGCTAGCCACTTATGATGAATATCATCATCATCATCCTTCCATGAACTTTGAGTGAGTATCTGTTATGCACCTAGAGCTGTGTTGGGTGCTGGAAATACAAAAACGCATAGAACATTTGTTGGGCCTGGAACACCAGTCAGTTATGGGAGACAGGTAGATAAATAAGGAATTGCCCAAAGCAAATGAGCCCTGATAGGGATGTGCACACAGGGCACCATGCTGGAGGACCCCATCTTAATAAATTTAACACAACTCCCCAAGACCCACTATGTCCCCCATTCGACAGGTAAGAAAAGGAGACAAAACTAATTTAGTCATGCTCATGTAGCTAATAAATGGCAAGGGTTGGTTTGTCTCACTTTGTCTTCTCTGTGCTCCACCATGCTGCCTTCTAAGCACCAAGAATGCCCAGATGTCAGGAAGTGGCAAAAAGGAGTCAGAAATTGTTTCATAAGTTAAGTGAAATGTTTTAGTCCAGATGAATAGATGAGAGTTCTCTAAATGCATAAAAGGCAGCACAACACCACACGGTGGGAATAATGTGTTTGAAAGTATGAACTAACAATATAGCAGAGAACTCCACTTCCATTAAGTGTAGCTGAGAGGCTCTGGGCAAACAGATGGAAGGAGGTCTGTGAACAGCAGCAGAAATGAGTAAGGAGACTGGGCAAGGCAGTGATGGGTACATCACATGAGGGCACCAAGGGTGCTCCCAAAGTTTGAGTTTATTTTTTTTTAAGAGTTTTTATTTATTTTTCATGAGACACACAGAGAGAGGTAGAGACACAGGCAGAGGAAGAAGCAGGTCCCCATTGGGAGCCCGATGTGGGACTTGATCCCAGGACTGCAGGATCACGCCCTGAGTTGAAGGCAGACACTCAACCACTGAGCCACCCACGTGTCCCAAAAAAGTTTGAGCTTATTTGCTAATGCTATGTGCCTTGCATCTAGTTATCTCTTAGGTTTGGCATAAGCCACTGGGCAAGTAGTCAGTGAATCTTACTCAATAGCACAACGGAGGCAGGAGCTGACCTAATGGGAATTAGGCAAAGCCTGAAGATCTCTAACACCCACCCCAGAGGCAAAGAATAGTGCTCCAACCCATAGTGTGAATGGTGTCCTTTGTAAAGGCAGCCAATCCTCCAAACTGTGGTTGCACACTCACTAGGCAGCATGTATGGTGTTGTGTCACAGGTGTCGATGCACAAACAGAATCAACAGATTTCCATCTTTCGAAAGCTAACATCTTTGTCAGGAGAGTCAGAAACTAACTAAACTAACTGTCCCAAATCCACAAAGTGCATAGGATGGTGAGGGGTGCCACTGGGAAAAGAGAGCAGAGGAGGTGAAGTACATAGGGCGAGATGCCAGCAACATTTACCATCAGAAATGGGGTGGGTGAGGAGGCTTCATGGAGGAGATTATGGGAGCAAACCCTGAGCCATGTGAGGGAACAAGACAATATCTGAGAAAAGACAACCTGTGCGAAGTCTGGGAACTGATGTGCTTGAGGGACAGAGAGGAGGTGGATATGGCTGTGACAGAGAGTGAGGGGGTCAGAGAGGCACTTCCAGCCTCCCTGGAGAAGGCATTGCAGGCTTCTGAGCAAATGAGGAGCAGGTGCTGACCTGTGTTTGAAAAGGCCTGCTCCGGCTGTCACGGTCAGAATGCACAGAAATAAAAATATAAACCGGAAGTAGCCGGATGTGCTGAAGTTAGTGCAAATGTCAAAATCCATGGCTCTCAAGCTTTCTGACCGTGACCCATGGGAAGATACACATGCTATGTGAGGACCAGTGTAATTGCCAGTCTAAGACAAAAGGATGTACTTACACAAGTTACTCATGCTGTTGAGGATGGACTCTGACGTTCGCTACCCTAGTTCAGTTTATTCTATTTAATTTTTGACTTTCTTGGTTTGCTCCTCAATAAATTGTATGAATGGATCGGTTACAACCTGTGGTGCTAAAAACACTTGAAAAGTAATCTTTGCACCAAACCTTGCAGCATGTATCTGAAGATGGCTAATAGTAATCAGTCTTGGTGCCTGATACCCTGGGTATGGCTGAGATCCACTAATTTTAATGAAATTAAAATAATATTAAAGTAAAATCCAAATGCTGACAATATTTCCCTTGGGAAATACATGGAAATCGAGCCCCATTCTATGAATAAAACTACCAGATTAGACAAACCAAGGTGGTCTACTAAGTGGGAAATAATAATAAAGATAATAAAGATAATAAAGTACGAGCGCACATTAGAAATCACATGTGATAAACTGTTTGAAAATTGAATTAAAGAATGAAATTTTAGAGGGTGGCTCAGTTGGTTGGGAGTAGGACTCCTGGTTTCAGCTCAGGTTGTGATCTTAAGGTCATGAGATTGAGCCGCACTATGGGCTCCGAGTTCAGCGTGGAATCTGATTGAGATTCTCTCCCTCTGTCCCTCCCCCGAGTCTTGGGCATGTGCTCACACATTCTCTCTCTCTCTCTCTCTACCCCTCTTAAATAAATAATCTTTAAAAAATAATGAAATTTTAGCTTTTCCCATGACTGTGCCCCCTAGATCCATATTTGTACTCAACCAAGTTGATGGATGATGTTTTTCCTTTTTCCTCTTTTTCTTTTATCGTGCAGTGTTTTCAATTACACATGACATCTTCTGTAGCCGTGGAGCTTGCATACTGAACGGAACACACATCAGCTCTGTGCTACTGGAGACAGTTCGGCAATAGGAAAAGTCACTGCTTACATGGCTGGACCCGTAATCAGTCACTTTTTAATTTATCCGAGGAGTACATTATTTATGTAATGCTGAATGACCCTTTTTCAGGCTCTTAGCCACCCTTTGAAACTTTGCCCATGTATATTATCAACCTTCAGTTGATATGCTGAAATATTTGGATGCAGAGTTTATAGCAGAGACTAAAGCTGGGGGTGTCAAAACACGACAAGAAAGGCTTTTTCTTGTTTGATTTCTGGCAGGGTTCAGAGTGGAAGTGATAGAAGGCTTGGGAAAGAGCCCAATCCTGTCAGTGGTTCTAGCCAACTTGGCCGACGCCATAGGTTTAGAGGGTTCAGATGAGCTCTGTGTCCATAAACCTTTGAATACTTGTAGAGGAACTAATCTTACTGTCTGAACTTTTCCGAGGTTCAACACATCTAATTGCTCTGGAGCCAAACTTCTAGCTCTGAGCAGATTCTCTTCCCCCACCACACACACACAAAGGCTCCCATCCTATGTGTCAAACCCAAAATCATGGACAATGCACCCCACCTGAATTGCAATTGTTATTACTTGCTCTGCTTTGCAGCATGCATGCCCCCAAAATGTCTGGGGACTTTCGTTTGTCTGTTTTTATTTAGTTTTTGTGTTTTTATAGCTATTAGAGATATATGAGTGAAAAAATGGCCTCTATGGGATGTATCTTTTTAAAGATAAGCATTTCCACTTTCCCCCTAGAAGATTTAGGGTGATTTTTTTATTATTTTTTCACCAGATGAGTTATTTATTGATTTGTATCTTATAAGTAAAGTGTGTATGTGTGTGTAAAATCAGCTTATGATCTACATATATTCTATAGCTTTTTAATATTTAAAAATATCATGATTCAATTTTGTATTTTCTCTAATATAATTTGTCCTAGGCAAACCCTCCGTAAAAACAAGATCTCTCCAAGAAGCCATTATATCTGGCAGCATGTAATACTGAGGAAAGAGGAGATGGCCTAGAAAGGGAGATGAGCTTTTTTCTAAATTCATTGTTTCTACGTTTTGTAGATCTCGGACACCCAACTTGGGCTTTGCAGAGGTCTGTGAAAGTCTCCACATAGACCTAAGTTATCTTCAAGGCACACATTTCCTTGAGAGCACTCTTATTGAAACCACATTTCCAACTTTTACATCCCTGGTATTACTGTGCCTACGATGCTGGCTTAGAATCAGGAATATGTCTCACATATCCCTGCCACATTTCCTGAGTGAATTCAGGGTTCCTGTTGTAGCTGCATATTCTCTGAACTGGAGACACATTGAAGAAAGACCATGTCTGATAGTCAGAGAGCAATCACCAATGTCTTCTTGCTGGCAGTCACGCTTCCATGAGGCATGTAAGGTTTCGTGTGCCCAATACCACCACAGCGTCCTCTGGGTCTGTGTATCTTCCAGCTCAAGCAACAGGGCAGTTGGCCTTCATTTCATGACACATCCCAGAGGCATAAGTAGGTCCCGTGAGTGGCCCCTCATGGATGAAAGTACAAGACATTTACTAGAGAAGAGAAGTGGGAAGGGCAGATGGCTAACTGGCACTTCATCTCCCATTTCCACTATCTCTTGCACAATGTCTAATATTGAACTTCACATTTCAAATACCAGTAATGTGAAAAGTTTATTGGAACACCCAGAAGATATGTAATAGGCTCCAAACACCCAACAGAAATCACACTGAAAATGAGATACACATTGTATTGTCATATTTCTGCAGAGCTTTGCCTTTTTTTGAGCTACTCTATCATCAATTCAGTGGAAGGAAGCCTCCATTTTACTACAGCCATTCACATTTGTGACTGTTTGTTTGTTTCCGCTGTATCTGAGATAGCTCTCTGATATGTTTATAGACTTTGACAACACTTGGGACCATATCAGTAGGAGCTCACACATTTTAATTTGAACTTAAATTCACCATATAAAACAAAATTGCCAGGATGGTTTTCCAAATAAGAAGAATTTCCATACTTTTGAATGCATTTTGGAGTACTTCATATGTAGATAATTATTAGAAGGTATTTAAATGCTTTTCATAAAATTTCACATTTCTAAGCTTTCCAAGAGTCATTGACACAGGGAATCTCATGCACATTTTTACTATGGCTGCTGTACAAACAAAAGAAATACGTTAATATCCTGCCTTACAGAATATTGTGTTGTATTTTAAAATCCATACTTGACTTGATAAACTCAGAACTTTTACAAGAAAAAATAGTTTAAAAAATAAATAAGCACTCACCTACTCATAATTTAGGAGACCTTAATGCCATTTCCATTGGTCTTTGCTCTCACTGAACTGACCAATTCCAAGAGCCTCTACCTATTTACATTTTATTGTGGGGAGGTGGTAATATGGAGTGTTTGCAGATTAAAAAGGCTTCCAAAGGAATTAAACTAATGGTGCCATTTCTGAAACTGGGGCTGTCAGCTGGGCGGAGATGCTGGCAGCTGGTACATCTGCCCACTGGAAAGGTCAGCCATGTCTGTTCCTTGGCAGAGAGGACTGTAGCTCTTTCCCTACCCCAACCCCCTTCCACAGAACCAGAGCCAGTTCCTAGGAGCATACCAGGCAGTTAATGAACAATTTCTCCATTCTTCTTTCAGGAGGGCACTAGCCACAAATCTAAGAAGTTTGGAGAAGAATTTTCCTTGGATCTATTTTAGTCCTTGCAGACTTAAATGTAGATGGACAAGACGGCCCCCATTCATTCAGAGCATGTGTGTCAAACTACAGTGGAGCATCGGTGTTGCATTCTGTCCCTATGGGGGGATGCAGATGAGGAAGACAGTCATACAAGCAGAGACAATCTTGCTTGAGGGAGGCTTGAGGAAAGGTATCTCCTTTCGAGGCTGACACCCATCCTAGGAATGACTGCTTTCCCTGCTCCTGGTACTTACTCAGGAGTGTAATCAAACTCAGTTTATGTGATGAGAAAATAGAGCCACTATGGCAGTTTTCATATGTGGCGTGCCCACCTAAAGTGAAGAAGATGCAGCTATCCAGAAGGAAAATGAGACTGAATTTCTCTACAAGTAACAGAAGTGTGTTTCCTTCACCTGTAGAGACAATAATGAGAGACAGCATAGTAATAAAGTAGGGCTCAGCTTCAGCTAGAGCCCGGTAGGAATCTGACTTAATACGCACTAGCACTCAATCGTGCTGAGTAGTAAAAGCTTAGGGGGATGTAGCAAAATATACTAATGAAACATTTCTGGACTCCCTACTCGTGAGAAACAAGCTTTCTATGGAGACGTAGTTGGCAATCTTCTCTGATTTACCATTTTTAATTTAATTTGCTGTTGTGAATAGTGACTAAAAACAAAAGATGGTGGAGGAAACACTGACCATGCGAGCAACCTGTTTATGTCTCACATTTGTTTGGGGCTCTGTTTCTTGGGCACTCCTCACCTTGTTTTATTTCTTAAGAATTTTAATTTTAAGAAGATTAAGTAATAAGTAGTAACCAGTAGGTTTTCTGCATCGAATTCTATAACAACCATTAGAGAAAGAGAGAGAGAGAGAGACAGATCTCTAGAGTAGTCATAGTCAAACAGAGAAGGATCCCTTCAATCAAAGTTCTCTTCTGACAATAATATCTCCCCCACCATGATGTTATGGATAAGTTGGGGTGGGTGAATGTGTGGACAATCTCGATGCTGTGATGCCATTCCATCAAGTGTCAGGGTTCACTGAGCTGGTCTGGTGGGCCAGCCAAGTGCCCTTGACATTTTAGGATGGAGAAGTGCAGGAGAATTACCTGTCTTCAGAGAGAGGGCCACTCCCTAGAAAGGGGGTCTAGGTGACCAGGAGGAAGATAAATCCAAGAGTACAAGCAGGGAAACAATGGGTTTTAATTTCAGTAAGACAGAGAGGAAAGACTATGTTACGTAAATGGTCTAGGAAGTCTTCATAGTCAAGGCAACATAAAATTGGTTTTACAGTGGAAAAAAATGAGGTTGAAGAGGTGATAATGGTTTATGGGGCAAGCTCTCTGATGACGTAAATTGTGGGTGGATATACAACAAAAACATGAAACTATTTCTCCCAAGGGTGAGGCTGAGCTAACCTTAATAGTAGAGTCATTATGATTATGTAATTTAGGGGAAAATGACACACCAAACCTGTAAAATGAAAGTGTGAAAAAAGAAGGAAAAAGAGAAAGAAGGAAAAAGGAAAAGAAAAAGGAAGATAGCATGAGCAGAACCGCGAAAAATAAAGAGGATATGAAATCAGTTTTTGGGTCTAAGGCAGCATTTCCCCAATCTTCATGATAGATGAGTGATTTTTCAAAATATTTCAAACAATAGTTTTATGGAGAGTTAAAATTCTGCCTCAGGAAGCCCAAGGGAGGTAGAGCTGGGGATAAGGATGAATGGAATAGGTTTCTAGGTCTGGGGCTACACTGCCTCTCAAAAACTGGTTCCCACCATATATATATAAATGGTCACCATAAAATTATTTGGCTTCTGGGGCATAAGACAACTTTCTAAATGATCATACCTCATGGTGGCCATTTAACCCTATTCTTGAGGTAACATCCTTGAAGGGGCCTCCTTGATATCCCTACAAGTCAACTGAAAAAAAGGTTCCATGACTTAATTCGCTAACCAACTCTACTCTCTTGTCCCCTCTAACACACTGTTACGGGAGTATATTAATGCGGGAAACCCATGTAGTTTCTTTGCTTACTAGAAGGGGCATAACTGTTAGTGGCAATTATTCTAGTTATTCAATGTTGTAGAGAAAAGTATAAAAACCAGTGAATCCAAACCCCTGGAGTTCTACCCTTGCCTCGGGCTTCAGTTTGCTTTCTCAGGAGATGGTCTATGGATCATGTTCCTGTGCCTGGTTCTTAAAGGAATCCTGCCACCACCACCGGGTTCCCACCTTTGCAACCTCTTTGGAGGCTTTGGCTAGCCCCAATTTATCATCCGCATTCTAAATAAAAGGAAAGTGGGAGGTGTCTTTCTTCTGTACTTATGTGGTCAATTTCAGGCAGCGCCACAAGGATTCAGTTACTAAACTTGGTTTAAACGAAAACAGTTTTTATTGTAACTCTGACCTAAATCAGTATGGCTTACAGAAACTGTCAATAATATTGGTCAGAATTAATTCACATAGATGGGACAGGAATATTCCAAATGTCTTTGCTTCTTGGATGAGATGGCTTTCTGGTCTCTTGTAGAACATTCCTAATCCACTATGTCTAAGTGTCATTGAGATGTCTCAAAATCATACACGTTTTGCCATTTCTAATTCTTAATAGACTTATAACTTGGTTCAGCACTATAATTCAAGTATTATACTTCCAAATCAAAAACATTCATCAATTTTCATGTCCTTGTACCAGAATGTCTACATATAATAGAATTCCTTTTTTTTTTTTTTTTATAATAGAATTCCTTAGAAGCCCCTAGATCTTTGCTAATCACATTAGTAAATTCTTCCTTGGTACCCTATCTTATTATGGTAACAACATGTGCTTCAAATTTTGGCCGCTCACAAGTTATTTCTTACAGAAGAAGGAGTGCATTGCACTCGACTAAATGATGAGCATATGTTAGCACGCAGACACACACATGAACATACTTTGAGTCAGAGTCGGCTATTGGGACCGTAACCCATCTGGCCAATGAAAGTTATAGATGTGCATTTGAGGGCTTGCTGTACTAATTCACATAATTAATAAAACTTGTTCAAAATGTCAAGCTCATATTGCTGTATTTACTTATAGTATCTCTACCTTAGCTAATAGAGTCATTTACTGTTCCTTAACTCAAGTTGTGGCCTTCTGTCCCTTGGAGGCTTTCTGTCTGAATCAATTGTACTTTGTGGTCACCACGCCCTCACATGCTGTAGCCCCCATGTGTCCAGTTACAGACTTTCTTTGAAGTACTGAAGACATCTCACCAGACAATATTTACCTCCAAAGATGTTTCATCATTCTTTTGGACACCTGCTAAATCTGACCATACTTGAAATTTCAAGTGTTTTCTGCTCCTAAAAATAGGAAATATAAAAAGGCAAGTCTAAGCAGGCATTGTATATCATTCTTAAGTGAACTACTTCGCACATTGTATGCCCCTGGTTTATAATTTTGCAAGAAAGAAGGAATACTTGTGCTTGGCCTAGGATGATTTAAATGCTCTTTAACAAAGAGCAGACCGAACTGCTCATCTTGCAACCCAATGAGGTCTATTTCTTCCTAAAAGTCACATTGGTAACATCACTTTTGATAACCAAGAGCTACCATGGTAACAAAGACATATGAGTAGAGAATATCCCCCTCAGTGACCAGGTGTAGTGAGTTGAATTGTGGCCTCCAAAGAGATATGTCCAAGTCCTAATCCCTTAAACTTATTAGTTAATGTGACTTTATTTGAGAAAAGGATCTTGGTAAATCTAATTAGGTTAAGGACCTTGAGATGAGTTCATCTTGGATTATCTGGGTTGGCCCTAAATCCAATGACAAGGGTCGTCTAAGAGAATGGTAGAGGGAGATTAGAAACAAAGACACAGACACAGAGCAGAAGTCCCTGTGAAGAGGCAGCCAAAGACTGAAGCAATGCGCCACAAACTAAAGAACGCCAGAAGCCACCAGAGGCTGTTAGAGAAAGAAGAATTCTATTCTCAAGTCTTCAGAGGAAGCACAACCCTGTTGACACCTTGATTTTGGACATCTGGTCTCCAGAACTAAGAAAGAATAAATTTCTGTTATTTTAAGTCTCTAGGTTTGTGGTAAATTATTATGGCAGTCCTAGGAAACTGATACACCATGACTTGTTATCCCTCTGATATAGCAGACAAAAATATAGGATCATTGAGTGTCAACGTATGTTACCTTTTTGTATAGGAGAGGAAAAGCAAAGCCCGTGTATAGGTGAAGGCTGGAAAGTGGCAGACTTTTTTGAATGACATAGAGTTGATGGTATGATAAGCTGTTGAATTTCAAAAATAAGAGGAAATGACATAGTGACACCCAAAAGAAAGATCATGGACTTGGAAGGGAATTTAACATATTTGATTATCAGGTCAGAATATTTTTTAATAGATTTTGGGCTATAAGAAAAAAAAAACACTGTAAAGAACAAAATCTTATAAAATCCCCCAAATGCAAGACTGAATAAATAGCACATCTTTAGTAAAGTACAGAGAGTAAAGGGGCCTCCAGTGGATCTTGAGTTTGGAAGAGTCAAGGGATTCCCAATGTGTCATGATCTTGTCCTCAGATAGGGTTCCCTTAGATGGACACATATGCTTCCTACAGCTTGATCCCAAACACATCTGCTCATAGACTGCACTCTGGGGTGGTCTACCAATGTCAGCATGAAACTCTAAGCTCACCATGTATTTTAGTGTTTTTATTATTCCCATTAATTTTTAGAAATATTGATTTTTTTTAGCTTAAGCCATTCTATTTTTGGTTACATGTGATTATTTCTCATTGGTTGGAAAATAGGTCAGCTTTCCCCTAACTGCTCTAGTCTGCAAGAACTCACCACTCAAGATATGAGAGCATCAGCTTCCATTTGAATTGATCATGGGATTTCCAGGCTCTGCTTGGGGCTGCCGTCTCCAAGAACAAGCTGCGGTTCCATCTTGCTGTTATTACCATCTGAAGAGACATCTTGCTTCACATAGATGATCTGGTTTTCTTATGAGAAGGTCATGGTAGGTCACCTCTTGATGCCTTGGATCTGGATTCCTTCAAAACATTGGCACTTTTTTTGTCTGCATTGCTTTGTCTCAACTTGGAGCACAGGCCCTCGACTCAATTCCCCAGAGTGATAGGAAAGACTAGATTCCAACCTCTCAGAGACTTTACTAAAATTTGGGGAAAACCTAAAAAGAAGAAAGACTCTTTCTTTCAATTTGCACCCATGACCAGGGACTCTGGGACTGAGAAGAGTGACACCACAGCCTCACTCCCAGATTTCCATCCTCTTGAATAGACTAGGTACCTCCCAAAATGAGAATTTCTCCTGAACTCCAGCCTCAAAAACCAGACTCAAAAAAAAACAAAACAAAACAAAACAAACAAAACAAAACCAATAATGTCCCAAGCAAATCCCTCCTGTCCTCTTTATCCCAGCCTAGCCTCTCTTGAACAAAAGAGAGAGAGAGAGAGAGAGAGAAAACGTGGAAAGAAAAACATAAAGTTTACTTCAAGTTATCACATTTGGTGTCAAAACCTCCCTCTTTCCATGTTATCAGGCCAGAATTCTGGAGTCATGTCTGGATTCTCCCTTTGTCTCAGAGCCACATCTAGGTCCTCATGTTAGCTGTTTCCAATACATATCCAGAATCTGTGCTCCCCTCACAGCCTGCACTGGTATCACAAGCTCCAAGCACTCATTACCAAAGGCCTGGATTAATGAAGGAGACTCCTAATTTGCCCCTTTTTTATACCTGCTTCCCCCCACCCAGCAGTACACAGTAGTCCCTCATTATCCGTGGTCAACCATGGTCTGGAAGCAGATGTTCCTCCTTCTGATATCTCATCATGCTAACTCACTGTGCCTACATCATTCACCTCACTTCATCTCATCCCACAGCATGTTATCACCTCGCATCAACGCAAGAAGTAGGTGAGTACAGTACAATAAAATATTTTGAGAGAGACTGTATTCATGTAACTTTTATGGTAGTAATTGTTTTTTTTTTATTGTTAGTTATTGTTGTTAATCCCTTACTGTGCTTAATTTACAAATGAAGCTCTGCCTTAGGTATGCATGTATAGGGAAAAGCAGTATACATAGGATGTGATACGGTCCATGATTTTAGGCATCCACCGGGGGTCTTGGAATGTATTCCCCACAGATGAGGGGGAGCTACTATATTCTCCACTGAGTAGTTTAATGAGATTTATATACCATTTAGGTCCTGTTATTTCATGACTCTGCTCAGAAGCCTCCAAGCCTTCTAAAGTACCAGTCTTGGAGCCAAAAACAGGTGACCATGCAGAGCCCCCGTCTTCCCTCCCCCCAGTATCCCCATTGCAAGATGAGTACCCCGAAGAGGAATTCTCTGACCAAACACTTCTCCTTCAGTGAGAACCTCTTCTCTACTATCTTCACTAGGTTAAAGTGTGTAGGACCGATGCACACTCCTAAGCCAAGAGGTGGGGGTCAGGGTGTAGCTGTGGGTTTCCATTTGTCCTCTCATCCTGGCCCCAGAACTGTTAGAAACTGGTTTAGGTTTTCCATGTTACTCAGAGAAAAGCTTCAAGTCTTGTAAAAGCTTCAAGTCACATGATACCTGCCCTTGCCCCTTATCTTTCCAAACTCATCTGCTCTGGGCTCCTGAATTTTCTAATGGTTCCTTGGGCACTTAAAGGGGTTTGCATCTTGGACTTTTGCACTGGTGATTGCCTCTTGCTGAAATTCTCCTCCCTTCTCCTTTTCCTGCTTTATTTTTCTTCATAGCACATATCACCTTATCTTATGGCATATTATTTACTATATGATATTGTTTATAAATATATATGCAGATAATGCAATATATTATTTTCAAAAAGGTAAACTCATGACTCTCCTTTAAATTTTAAAAAAGAACAAGTCAAAGGTTTTATTTAATTCATCAGTAAGTTGTTTAAAACAGTTCACCGAGAATTCTTGCAGAGATTTATCTTCTTTACTTAATAAAATTCATTTGCATTGCCATGGGTAGGAAACTTTTGCATTCTGGTAAGTATTGATAAGTTTCTACAAATTAAATTCTATCCTAACAGAATTGTAAAATAACCTAGTCAATCATAAGCAATCAAGGTGCACATCTTATAGATTCAGATAATCACTTGAAGATCTTTAAAACAAGACATTCCACTGAGAAAACACCAATCTCCTTTCCCATTCCTAAGTCTCACACACATTCAGTCCTGCCAATAATTATATGTTCATCTTCTACACTGATATTGTAACTGGCATATACTACATATTAATATAGGACTCTCTTCCCATACTAGAATGTTCCCTGAAAAGCAAAGATTTTTATACTCTTTTTCACTGCTGTATCTCTGGCTTCTAGAATAATGACTAATTCATAGTAAGCACTTAATGATTTTTTTGTAAAGAGTGACTACATGACTCAAAAAGTATATACCATAACATATAGGCATAGAGGAGTCTAAATCTACATGGAGGAAAATAATGGCTATTCCATAAAAGCAATATAGTCTGCAGAGATGTCATTCACATAAAATTTGCCCTCAGTTTATATAATTAAGTATAATGCTTAAATGCAGATCTTCAGCCTTCTTCAGGGCTTCAAGTCCATCCCCCAAACAAAGAGTGGCTTTAGTTTTACATTTACTTAATAAATATACCCTAGTGTTACATTTACTTAATAAAGTATACCTTAGTGTTAATAAGTATATATGTATATATAAATATACACATTTACATTTACTTAATAAATATTTACTTAATTTGTTACATTTACTTAATACATTTACTTAAAATACATTATATTTACTTAATACATATACCTAGGGTTAATATGTATATAGGTATATATAAATATACACATACATACACCCCAAAGGTAAACTTAAATTTTTACCCATTGGAAGCAGAAAATACTGGCTTGGTTATTTCTCCACATCTTTAAAAATCTTAGGATCCAAAAGGCTAAGGTGCCTAATTACATTTGGTAGCCCCCTTATCCATGAAGGATCCAAGACTCCCAGTGGATGCCTGAAACCATGGCTAGTACTGAACGCTCCATATACTATGTTTTTTCCTGTATATACATACCTATGATAAAGTTAAAACTGTCCGTGGGAGGGAACTACCATATATGCTTTTGGTTTTTTTATTTTTAAGATTTTTTTGTAAATGATTTTTATAAACTTTGATGGATATTTAAGGACATGAAATGCTTTCTATAAAGACACTTTTTAGTTTTGATATTTGGCTGTCCTCGTCTTACTAAATTATTGGTTATTCCAGAGATAGAGCCCATTTCTCCCCCTACAACAGAGCATGAAAAAAGAACTGTCCTAGCTTTTGACATATTTGATTTCTTACCAGAGGGGCTCTTTAATTCAGCTACTTGGATTCCAGGTCAGACTTTCCCATTTTTGGGTTATCTTTATGACAAACTAGTTGTCTTTACAAACCTTGTTCACTCATTTTTTTTAAAGCAACAAACTAAGCCCTTTCTCAAAAAAGCTCATCAACACTCTTGAAACCTCAAAAATTTTAAAGACATTCTTATAAGAAATTGTCACAGAAAATTCTTCACTCGGCTAAATGGCTGGTACATTCATTGAGTGCTAGATTTAGAGGTCTGTCTAGTTTAAATCCTACTTTACAAGGAAGAAATCCAAGCTTTTTCAGACTTTACCAAAAGTGGGATTAGGTATATTGATCTTAACCCAAGAAAGATATACAGAAGAAAATATGTGGGAGGAAAGAAAATAAGTAAATACTGATTGTTTATTATGTCCAGTATGCTGGCCACTTTCAAACATTGTTTCATTTACTTTTCAGAATATTCCTAAGGGGTAGTTATCAGCCTCCTCCTCAACCTCATCACCATCTTATATATTAGGAAATGGAGGCTCATGAGGTTGATATCTTAGCCAAGGTCATGGTGCTGGCGGGTGGCAAAGGCAGGATGCAGAACAGGTGTCTGGAGCTCCGATCCTTTGCTTCATGGTGGCAGGCAGGCTACAGTCAAGGTGATTTAACTCCATTCTGCTTTGATGTGGGCATTTACAAATTAGTCGCGAGGCTTAAAGTCCTGCAGGAAGGAGAGTTATAGAAGGGACAGATTTTCATCATATTCATACTTAAAGGCAACATTTTCAAGAATTTTACGATGCCCTATTGAAGATGTGTAGAAATGGTATCCAGTGAACTTCACATTAGGACTACAAAGGGTTTAACGGATGCCATTAATCAAAGGTTTCTTGCCTGGGAATTTCTTAATTCCTCTTGTTCAATCAAAAAGGGCTTTGCCAGTAGAATTTGTAATTCCACTGAATCTAACCACCGTACATACAGTATAAAGAAGGTTCTTGACTCAGCTCTAAACAAAATAGCAGTGTGGCTTTGGGCCGCACTTCTCCGTCCATGTAATATTTTGCCTCAGTCACAAGGGAATGATCACAATTCTTTTACCTGGCCTCACTGGGCAGTTAAGGATACCAATGAAGTAGGAGATGAGAAAATGTTTTTGAAAACTTAGTAAACACTTACTGAATGATATCATGGTAAGAAGTGATAGAACACAAAAATCAGAACCTACCCTTCTCAATGGCCTAGCATTGTCAGCAAGCCCCCTGTCGCTTAAGCTGTTCCTACCCCCCAATAATAAGGAGAGTCATAACCGTGCACAGAGCTGCATCAATTAATCCACACAAGACAAAGAATCTAGTATTACTTCCATTTTTTAGGTGAGACCATTAAAGGCCCCAAATTTCAAATAACTGGTTCAAGATCATCTAGATCTATAGTTGATCTACTAGTTCATCTACCATCTACTGGTTCAAGATCATCAATCTTCTATTATCTCACTCTAAAGGGTGTGCTTGCTTCTCCATACCATACCCCGTGATTCTCAAGATTGTAGCGGTTTAGTGCACACATCTGTACATAGAAAACCTCAGTTGATGATAGGCTTTGGGCAGTGTCCCAGACAGGGTGACCACCCTCCACTGCAGCCTCGCTTGGAAGGAAGAGACACCCCCTCACCCCCAGGGTCTGGAAAGACGAATTTCTTTCATTTGGGAAGGTCAGCATGTTAAATCTCAAAGCTGCTATAGCTGTTCTTTAGCTGCTTAGTTCAATTGCCTCATCTCATTAGCTTGTTGTTTTCTCTTCCCTCAAAGGACAGAAAATGGGACATTTAGTTTTTATCAGCAAGGAGTTTAGAAAGGCCAGATTTTGGAATAAGCGCTGAACCTCACGCAGCCCCTTCTGTTCACACAAGAGCCTGTGTTCAGTCCTGAAGCTTATTAGTTCACGGTGGTGAAAGATGGATTTATAGGAAGATAGGTGGAAAAAGAGGTCTCTGCCCTAGACACTTAGCTGGGAATCATTTAGCACAGACTCCAAAGGAAGTTGGAAAACTTGGTTTGGATGAAATCAATGTCAAGTGCCTCTTTCCTCTACTTTAACAAATGAACCGCATGATTTGACAAGGCAAGGATGTCTCTGGTCATATGGGACATGATGAAGTGTGGTAAGACAAAAGAAAAGACACCATGAGTTGAGAGAAAAGTTTTTCCTTCCGTAAAAAAAATGGCAGAAACAAAGGGAAATGAATGAAAAAGAGTGGTGGCCATTGGAAATCTGGTTTTGTCTATAACGCTCGTGTGTATAGATCCATATTTTAAAATAAACCTGAACATTTACTCAAGACTAAATTTAGGTCCCCCATTATTTGTTCTGCCTGTCTTTATCATGATTTAGGCTTCATATTTCATTGCGTGGAAGGAGTATGTGGCAGGCTAATGGTCTAAATACCTACGTCTCATTTTATAAATATTTATTGCCAGCTGATGTGCTTCTATCTTTGAAGTCACATGCATGGCCCACTGTGAGCCTGCATTTCCCTCCTCTGCCTGTGGAGACTAACTGCCCAGCACTCTTGTTTACATGAGGATCACTTCAACACAGAGTTAATTTTTTTTATCTACATCTTCTCACATCACTCATCTTTGCTTTGTTATATTTTTCTCCCTTCTTCACCTCACATCTCATGCAGCAAAGGCCAGAAGTAATAAACCAAGCAACATGATCTGTGCTGCTGTTGAATTAAAGCAGTGGTTCAGGCTGAGCTGATCATTCATAACCTGCCTGCGGTTGCTACAGGGACCTGCCGGGTCCAGGGGAGAGAAATAAACAAAAGTCAGGGAAGAAACTCAGAATAAAAGAGGAGAGTGTGGAGGATCCTGAATATCAAACTAAAACCCCTGGACATCATTCTACTGGCCACAGAGACTCCTTGGCGATTTTGAAGCAGGGAAACTAAGTTAAAAAAAAAAAAAAAAACAGGGCTGCAGGAAAACTAACCAGATATTGCACAAGTAGGATTGCCATAGATTGGAGGAAGAGAGACCAAATAGGAGGTATCTACAAAAATATAAATGAGAGGGGGAATGAAGACCTGGACATAAATATATTTCCATTAATATCTAGGCACTGGATTATAACAGTGGAAGTAGATAGGCAGGTGCTGACGGGAGAGATGGCAGTTGTCAGTAGACTTGATAAAATTTGGGACTGTTGGAAATAGGGCAAAGGTGAGTGAAAAATATAGTTATAATTTTGACAATAGGGAAAAGGAAAATGAGAGTGATATGAACTGAAACAAGGAAGAGAAGAGTGATTAGAACAGAAGTTGATATGAATTATTCATTCAGGGACATTATAAATTTTAAGTGTTACTAGAGCCTGAATAAAGACACATCCACAGAAGTAATGGGTGAGAAAGGCAGGCGTGAGCTAAGTATTTGGAAGGCTAAGCCATGGCAGGTGAAGAAAGAAAGGCACGAGGATTGGCTTCTGGTTTCTGGCTTGGATGGCCCTATGGTGATGATAACCAGGGCAGAGTGAGAGAAGAAGGGGTGCTGAAGGCCAGGGCAGGGGGTCCATATATTCATGTTGAATTTAAGTTTCTTCTGGGACCTCCAGGTGAACATTCAGAAAGGCAACGTCACCTGCCTAGAGCTCAGTGGAAGGTCTAGTTGAACAATCTGAATTCATAAGTAGCAACAAGAAATTTTTTTAAAAGATTTTATTTATTTATTCTGTGAGAGACACAGAAAGAGAGGCAGAGACACAGGCAGAGGGGGAAGCAGGCTCCCTCCCTCCAGGGAACCAAATGTGGGACTCAATCCCAGGACCCCGGGATCATGCCCTATACCAGAGGCAGACGCTCAATCACTGACACCCAGGAGTCCCAGCAATTAGAATTTCAAAACACCATTTGGGGAGAAGAATTCACATCTGGAAAGATGGAGGAGACATATCTTTATTCTATTCTTTCCACTAAGCAGAGTAAAAAGCCTGGACATTATATATAAAACAAACCTAAGCAAGATCTTAGAGGTAGAAAGAAGGCAGCTAGATCTCTGAGGACCTCAGGATGAGACGAACAATAGGGTAGGCAGTTCCCTGGGTTTTCTTCTTCCTCCTCTATGTCAGACTTGGAGCTCAAGAAGTTGACAACCTGGAAACAGCAACAGACACAGATAGAGGAGCCCCACAAAGCCTGTTCTTCCTCATCAAAAGACCAGGACAAGGGCAGCCTGGCAAGTCAGAAACTAATTTTAGACAATGACTGCTCTACTCCTTCCAGCAAGGCACCACAGGGGAAAAAACCCACCAATCTGAAGCCTGGCCCCAACCCACACTAGCTAAGACCAAGTGGGGGAGCCTAGGCCTTTCTGGCACGATGCCGTAACAAAGAATCTCAATATCCTTGATCCCCACCAGCCAATAATGAGCCCCATTCAAGCTCATGGTACCCATGAAAACCACACAGGTAGCCCGGACAACCAGCCCCACCTGGCAGTCATCAGGCACCCCTCCGCCTCCCTGCTGGGGGTGGTGGCACAGGAAGCCTAGTGGAGAGTGACAACTGTCACCATTGCCCAACAGTAACAAGGCCATGCCCACCACAGTGTCAATGCATATGTGGAAAATGAAATTACAGTCACTCTGTGATACTTCGGTATAAGTCTAACAAAACCTGTACAGGTCGTGTTTGCCAAAAGAAAGCAAAGGGGATCGAAATAAATGGGGAGACCTATTGTGTTTGTGGATTAGAAGACTCACCATAGTAAAGATGCCGACTGTCCACAAATTGATATACAAGCTTTTCATTTTCCATCAACTTTAAGTCAGAATAATCTGATTTCTGCCTCTACTGCTCCAGGGAAATGGCATTCTCAAAAGTTACAGATGACCCCCTTGTTGCTAAATCCAACAGATATTTTTCAGGCGATATCTTCCTTTTGTGACATTTGTTTCTTTGGAGCACTCCCTTCTTCTACACGTGATTTCTTTAACATTTTTTCCTAGATTCTACCACTTGTACAAACATACCCATTGAGCTTCCACATGCTCTCCTTTTCTTGCACACTCTTGAATTTTTATGTGGCTCTAGGTCCCTCATCTTTCAATCTCTCCTTGGAAATGTGTCCAAACCCTTGACTCAATTACTCCCCCTGGGCCAAGATCTCTCTCTTGTATGCAGACCCATGTGTCCACCTTCCTATTTCACAGGCTCATAAGATGTGTCATTCGTTCATTCATTCATCTAAATATTTATCGTGCTTTTTATGTCAGACCTTTGTTGGTGTTAGGGCCAGAGCTCTAAACCTGAGCTCCCGCCATCAGGAGGCTCATACTCCAATCGATATAGTGTCTCTGTTTCTCACTTGGGCTTATGCAAATGTCTGCTCTTCTTCTTCTTTCTCCACACCTTATCAAGGTGTGTCCCTGCTTCTTTTCCTGCCAGACCCTCCCCAGCAGGTATAGCTGTCTTGCACTGTGGGTTGAACTCTCACCTGCAGAACACCAGAGCGAACCATGGCTGGTGACTACGTACGAGGGAGGAAAAGTGGCCCTCTCTTAGATTCTGATGTCAGATGCCTCTGCCCCAAGTCTGGAGCATCTCATTCCATCCAGGTCATTAATAGATTAAGTGGCCAATCAGTTTGTACCACATCCTAAGGCATATGTTCCTGAAAACTGAAATAGAACAGTCTCTTGATATTCACCTCACAAGACCAAGTATAATCTAGCAGCTTCTCTTGGCACCCCTGCTGTCTCACCCCTCCTCTGCTTTCAAGCTTTCTTCCAATCTCTCACTGTTGGGGCCCCTGCCATCTTGCTAGACTCACCTCATTTCTACCTCCCAGCTAAGAGGAGCTCTTCCAACTTTCTACCAAACCTGCCATGTGTTTTTGCCTCAAGTTTAACAGCTTTCCTAGCTTCAACTGGCCTCACTGGCAGCCTCCTGACTCTAGGTTCAAATCCACATGAAGATCCTGGTTGGTTTTTCTCTTAGAGACATTCATCAAGATCTCTGTCCACACTGCTAATTAGAACCACCCTCCATTCTGCACACACCTGACTTCTCTCCCCCTGCGACCATCCTTCTGTCCCTGTGACCCATCCCTTCTGTCCTTCTCGCATGGTGCCTTTATCCTTCCCTTCACTCAGAGTCCACATACTCCATATTTACTTCTTTATTTCTCTATCACTTCCTGTAAATATGCAATTCCATACAGCCTGTCTCTAGTACTTTGCCTTATGTTGGCATGTATCCCTTTGACCCAGCCAGAGTTTCTTCCCTATAGGGGTCACTGGAGGAGAATTGCAGAGATTCCTGTAATCTACACAAATATATAACAAAAAAGGAGGAAAATTGACTCAAATTTCTCATAGACATCTGTTCACACTAGTGGACAGTGGACAGTGGACAGGCAACGGGTTTAGAATAAAGACAGATCTGTTCTGGAATCCTATCTCTGCCACACACAAGCTGAATGACTTTGGCAAGGTTAATAAATACATCATAGTGTCAGCTATGATTTAGGGTTGATTTCTTGTCTTGAACTGTATATATTTTATATCTAAATTTCACAATACCTCAAAGGAGGATAAATCTAAAAATTATAAATAAGAAATAAGACTTAAAGAATTTGGCAGGAGGCTTGAGTTCCTCACCACGTTTGCTTCTCCGTAAAGCTTCCCATGACACAGCAGCTGGCTTCCCAGGGAGTGTGTGGTGAGAGAGAGCTAGAAACAGAAACCAAAGGCTCTTTTATAACTTGCCTCAGATGTGACACACCATCATTTCTGCAGTATCTGATTGGTCACACAGATCAATGTGGAATGTGGGATCACACCAGTGTGTGAATACCGGAAAGCAAGGTTCACTGGGGGCTATGTCAAAAGTTTGCTGCCATACCAACAAAATTAGGACTGGCTAACATTTTTACATGTATAAGAGTAAAACTTACACCATTAAAAAATCAGGAGTAATAAGCATATAATACAAAAACAGTCTTTTGTATGCACTCCCCACACTGGAACAGTTCCACTTCCCAAAGATAAATGCTTTTTAAACTTTAGCTTTTTGTTTTTGAGTCACTATTCTAAAGTGCTAAACAGTATGCATTTATATGATCTTTGATTAACATTAGGAGTTATCTTCCATGATGAGGACTTAGCACTCTGAACTCCTATAACCCAACAACCTCCTTCCCCACCATGCACTCGCATACCGTTTCACTCTTCCATCCTTCCAATAGACCACAAAGCCTTCTTGCCGAATGTGAATGTGATTGGTTAATAGAAGCAGCTGGTTAAAGAGGGTAATTATATAAAAGGATGAATAGTTTTAACATTTGGTTTCAACTTAAAGTCTGTCAATGCCTTCGTTCACCAAGCTTTAGAATACAGGGCCATGGCCCTTTCTTTGAGAGTGGATCTGCTGATTGAAGGTTGTCATCGTTTTCCTGCATGAATCACATGAATAATGCATCATCTACTATTTCCAGTTTTGGATTCTTTAAAGTAGATCAAGAATTTAAAGACCCCTGCAAAATTTTATGAATGTAGAATCTTTCTATATTTTGTCATTTTTCTTCACTCTTCACTCTTTTTGCAATCATCTCTTCCATGGCTGATTTAGCCACCAATGTTTTTAGTGATTTTTTCCCCTAAACTCTATAGAGACAATTCATTTGATTGTTAGTTTGCTTTTTTTGTGTTTGCTTTACTCGTATTTCAAATTTTATGCAACACATAAGCACAAATACAACTGGCACATACAGATTTGGGAACATGACTGAGCCTTAGTAACCATACAACTCAACCAATGAGAGCAAATTGCACAGGTATTGTACAGAGTGACCCACCAGCTATATATATTCAATATTATGAGAGCATCAGATGGCATATTTTGTGCAGGAAATGGGAATCATCCACCAATCCTGAGTCAGTTCCAGGGGACTCATTAAGAGATTTTCTGTTACTTCCTGTCCTGGCAAAGTAAATTTGGAAGGAGGATTGTTATCTATCACAAGAACTTAAGTTGTTAGCATCACAACAATTGAGGAGACAAAGTATTCAGAAGAGCAGTCAAAAAATTCAAAAAGAGCCAGGATCTATTTAGTTTATGTGCAAACAGCTCTGCCCATCCAAACAGTAGCTTCTGAGATTATCACTGAATAATAATCCCTGTATCATCATTCCCACCACCACCACCAACACCCCCCAAAAAGGCTAAATTATGATCAGTGTTGTCCATGTAAGGGTGTGGAAAGTGGGGACACTGTACAAAGATTTCCCTCAAAAATATTGAAATATATGTTTAGTACTTGTCATATTTGATTCTCTACCTTTCACCTTACCTAATCCCTATCTAGCAGCAACGTGATTTAGGGAACTGACCTTTCTCAGGAAGCTGGTTCTGATCTGTCATAGTCGACCATGGTCTTCTGTCCTTGTGATTGGCCTGGGCCAACTCGAGACAGAAAGTCAGTAGGAAAGATTTACTCTCTCTGTGAAAGGTCCTCACTGTTTTTAAGGAAAACCGTGGGAAACAGTCTATGCTGGATGTGAATGAAGATGAATAATGCCTAGGTTTTCGCTCAGGGTTTTGTAGAGATCATGATCTTGATGACAAAGTCAAAATGAAAGGAATGATCGGAATTTTAAAGAAATGGAGCTGGTGCCGTGATTACACCATACCTGGAAACTTTGTGCCAAATTACATGAGCAACAAATGTCTTCACTATTTCGACCTGTTTTGTCATATTTCTCCTTCTTACAGTCACACATACCTAATTTATTTTTCAATATTTAAAAGAGTCTTCTTCAATTATGAAAAAAGTTCTTTATATAGGACACTTCAGTTCCCATCAGTTCAAAGAAAGTAGATGCTACTTTAATTTACATTAAACAAATAGAATTTGTTACCTTAAGAGATGGAGTAGGCTGAAAAGGATGGTGATAACAGAAATATGTAAGAAAACTGTTTGGATAAAAAAAAAAAAAAAAACACAAACTCTTCCCTGATTGAAATCATAGAGAGCAAGCAACAACATCTACTCTCAAAACATCCTGTGGGACCACTGTCAGAACTTGAGTCCTAAAATGCACCAGCCAAGAATCCCACTGAAGGAAGTGCTTCCAATAATTCTTGGAGGGTGGGGCCATAAAAATATAATTGGATATTTCTTGCAGGGGTCAATGGTAAATTCTCCACATCAGACACTGAGTTTCACCATTTAAATGTCTTTTCACTTTTGAAATTTTCCAAAAAATCCTTATCAGGTAGGTATTATTTTTATCCTAAATTTAAAGAAGTAAACAAAGTTATTGAATATAAATAATTTGCCAGTGTCACAGTGGCACTAAGTAGCTGATCTACAGTTTGTGTTACCTACCCCAGAAGCTATTCTCTTCACTGTAAGTTTCATGTAATTTAATTATTTAATTCATAGGCTAAAAAAGGAAGATTAAAACTCAGAAGCAAAATATCACAGGGCATGCATAACTATAACGATTAGAAACATCTTCCAGCACTTTCCTCTACTGACAGTTAACTCAGCTTCAATTGTTCTAAAAGCATGTACCCTCTCAATGGAAAAGAGGGGCCCTTCTGACTTTTCAAATAGAAGAGTTTCTGCTGTGAGTCTCCGGAAAGTGATAACCTACAATAAATGCATTTCCAATGCCTTCACATTGGAGTGAGATGGCAAATGTGTAGATATTTTAGGACTGGGTCTACTTGAAAATATTATAGCGTAACTATCAACGTTTAAAAGAGTACGTTTGACCAAGGTTGTGTTACATGGTCCCTATCATTCTTTTAAAGCTATATTCAAACTGACTGTGCTTCTTTATCATAAACTCATCTCACAATAGTGCACTGAGTGGTTTAGGTACAATGGTAATTAAAACATAAATGTTTGAATAAAAAAAAATGTTAGAAACAAATGAATGGCCTAGGAGATTCTGTTTATGGGTTTAAAAGATGGGAAGGGTATTTTCATTGTCTTTTTTTTTTTTTTTTTTGTTCTTCAGTCACTAAAGCATTTTGACACGAGCTCACTCTCACAGCACCCCAGAGACATATCCACCTAGATACCATTGTCTCCAACCTACAGAAGAGTAAATCTAGAATTAAAGCATCCAAGTAAAGGGCAGCTAATTTAAGGACAGCCTGGGCCAAATACGTTTAGCATTCACTCCATGACTAACTCACCTTCAGTTTCTCCATGCATACACAATTTCCAATAGGGTTAATGCTGTACATTACCCATTCATGAGAAACCAGGTTGATTTTTCTCAGAAATGAGTTCATATAATTATTAAAATAATTTTCATAGCAAATCTAATGTGAAAACAAGGAAGCAGAGTTATGACACTAAAGCCTTATTCATACAGTTTAAAACCACAACCATCTCTATAGGATCAAAGATGGAACTTGTTTGACCATGTGGCCCATTTCTACACTTTATTCAGTTATGCCTGGGAAAACTCAGGCGTGCCCATAAGCTACCCAGTCAGCTTCAGTTCCTACCAGGCCTCTCTCGGGTTGTTCCACACCTCCAATGGGGATCCATCACTCGGCCACTGCTTCTGGAGGCCACCGCAAAAACACTGAAAGCTAGTGAAGGTCCTGCATCTCAGTGGCTTCTCAGACTTGGCTCATTTTCTTTGCAGTACCCACAGTGCTACCTTCAACACATGATCAGGGAAAATGGTCGTCTCTCCCAATTAGTGATTTGGGAACCATAGGGTCCTTGATGTTAACGGTCCTTCCATTTCTTCCTGCAGCTGCCTCTCTCCACAGGCCTAGACCCAAGTCTTTGAAGTCTGACAGATGGGGGGGGGGGGTGCACCCTTGTCACCCTCTTTTCCCCTGGGCACCTACTCCTCCCTCAAGAAAACAAAACAAAAACTTCAAGCAATTTGATTCCTCAAGACCAGTATATGCATTAACCAGTTTACTCCTGCTAAGTCACAACTGAAGTTGAGGAGAAGCACCTGACCTCACCCTTGCCACCCAGGGGTGTTATCTACTTTCTACCTAGTTTTGACCATCTGAAAAGTAGTTTTTTTTTTTAAGATTTTATTTATTTATTCATAGACACAGAGAGAGAGAGAGGCAGAGACACAGGCAGAGGGAGAAGCAGGCTCCATGCAGGGAGCCCGATGTAGGACTGGATTCCAGGTCTTCTGGATCACACCCCAGGCCGCAGGCGGCACCAAACCGCTGCGCCACCGGGGCTGCCCTGAAAAGTTGTTGTTGTTTTTACAGTGACTTCTTTTTCATAGAATTTACTTCCTTTGCTTAACCCTTATACCTCCAATTCTGAGCTGACAACTTTGAAAATCAGTTTTCCCAAACAATGGATGGATCTCGTTAGAATCATAATTAGGTACCTGTTCAATATAAAGTGCGTTAAGATTACATTTTCTGTTTTGTGAAACATTTAAAGCCTAAAGATAAAAGCTGTTCACCATCACCCTATAAATCCTGGTTGCAAGAGTGACCTAGAGTGGCCACAGGTATCGGCATGCTTGTCTTGCTTATCCATACCTGTGGACACTTGGCTTGCTGTGACACTTGATGAGGCCATCTAGCATTTGCCGTCCATTCCTCTTTCAAGGAGTCACAGGGGCATAATACTTACTAAGCAGCGTTAAGTTCAGAAAAAAACTCTTGAGTCCTCTGTCCAGAGTGCTTTTGTAAAGTGGCTAAATGAATAATTGACACAACCCAATGATCTAGCGTTTTCGATGTAATTCAAATCCTATTACCCCAAGCCCCAAAGGAAGGGGCTATATTTTCTTGTTCCATGTTTTCAATCTGAGGCCATTAGTAGTAACTTCATAACAAGATGGGCCGGTCCTTGATCTTTTGGAGACTAGTGAAACTCACTACTTTAACACAGGGGTGAGCTGATTTCAGAATTGCGAACCTCGTCACACTTGGAATAATAAAAGGTACTAAATATATCATTACAATACCATTTCCAACCATTTAATCTAGTTGGCAAATTAATTATGTTTAGAATATGGTTACTCAGATGGAAAATTAGTTTTATCTTTAAAAATATCCCATTTAATGACAACTTTACTTCAAGTCTTTGAGGGATAAATAAATTGACCATGAAACACAAACATTTGTTGTTGAGATCAATGGCAAAAAGCCTCCCTGGTTCCATTTAGAAGGGTTTGATGACTGTCTTCAAAGTGCTTGGAAGCCCTAGCACAATGACCACTTTGAAGGGCAATGCTTTGTCATCCCCCTGCCTTAGGCCTGATGTTTCTGGCATAGATTAGCAGTGTTTGTCTTTTTTTTTTCCCTCTTTCTTTCTTTCTTTCACAATGGAAGAGTTCCCCCATAATGACTGCCTTTATCCCATGTGAGTTACCAAGCTTTTCAAATGACTCCACTGTGTTGGAAGAACTTCATTAATGAAAGGCGTATATACTTGATGGGATCTTTGTTGCCACATTATAGTATTTGTCTTAGAACACTGTGTCCCCACATGACAATGATGCAGGCACTGCCACCACCATGACAGTACGAATGACAACAGCACATTAACTCGTGCCCTGGGTGGCTTTTTCCAAGTTCTTGCTGACACTGGCTGGACCTTCCCTTAGTACTTCCTCTGACTCCTTCCTGAGCAGAAATCAGTTTTTATTTATTATTTTTTAAGATTTTATTTATATTTGAGAGAAATAGAGAGAATGACCTGAGCCAAGGGGAGGGACAGAGGAGAAGCAGACTCCCTGTTGAGCAGGGAGCCCAATGTGGGACTCAATCCCAAGACCCTGAAATCGTGACCTGAGCCAAAGGCAGACACTTAGCCTACTGAGCCACCCAGGAGCCCAGAAATCAGTTTTTAAAAGGTAAGATTCTTCATCATTTTTATTCAATCATTGGCCGAATATTTCTCAAAACTACTTTTGGATTTTAACTGCCAAGTTTAAAATCCCTCTAGTGAACTGAAGTCCTGCTGGACTCCAAGGATTTCAGGCTCTTCTCAAAGTGCACACATGCAAGTGGGGCAATTGTCGATTTCTAAAGTCTTGAAACAGCTCTGTGGTTTTTTGCTTGTGGATAAACAATTTGCCTTCCTTTTTTTCTTACTGTTAAGTACATGACAATTAAAGAAAGCCTCAAAGGGTGGAATGGAGAATTTCTAATGAATCCTGCCTTTTCATGGACCAAAGAGAAGACTTAACTTTGGATCAACGCAGACACAACATAATTCATTCCAAGGAGCAGATGCCATATTTGATGTGAGAAGCAAGTAATGGGGCGCTTGTTCCCTTTCCTTGGGGTGCCTCCCTCCCCAGACAGACAACTGTTTTCTGAGAAAACACCAAACCCCTATATAAAATGAGTTTAGATCTTCCCTTTAAATGATGACTCATTCTCTCTCTTTCTGTGCCCTTTATATGTATCTTCATCACATGTTAAATGTGCAATGTATGTATATATAGTTATTTATGTATTTTTCTATACTGACTTTTGCTTCCTTTCAGTCATTTTTTGCTTTAATTTCTGATAACATCTGTACAAATTTCCTATTAATGTCACTCATTTGTAATTCACTGGGGTTTTTACTTAGTTCCTAATATGCAATCATTATTAAATCTGGTGGGAATTGAAGACTAATGTACATGCTCCTGGGTGCACACGTGCACCCATGCGCACGTACATACAAATATCGCTCAGCCCTCAAAGTAGAATACTTTGGGTAAGAGGCTTCATCCAGCAAAATAAAAGAATGGAAAAATAAGACATATTTGCAAATATAAAGCAAAACTGTAACAACTCTTATTTTTTAATTTTCAAAAAAATGTAACTTTCCTACCTAAAACAAATAAAAAGGGTTTTGTGTGAATTTACATGAACTTGGCATTTTACTTGGAGTTAAGTAAACTGTCCGGTGGGTATAAAGTGTCTGTGATAAGAAGTTTAAAGTGTCTTCAACACTCAACTCCAAACCCCACCCCCACTCCCTCCTATTTGTTCTCAGTACATGAGGAATCTGTATCTGAATCTATTGGCATACAGAGCAGCAAAATACTACTACTGCTACTGCTGCTGTTACTACTACTACTACACTTTAGATTTGAATATAGACCTGGCTTGAAATCCTAGTTCCAATTAATGTTACTTCATGCCTCTAATTCATCTGTAAAAACAGGGAAAGCATCTACTGGGTGGTCACACGGGGACTTGCTTGGCTCACATGGGCATTACCAGGTGCTAGTATCTCCATATAACCCCTTTGATGGACACAGATACTAGAGCAAAACCTATAGAAGAAAAGATCAAACAGCCAATTTGGTCTTGACTGTACTTCTGTGATTCCATTTTGGTCCATTGGTCCTGGTTCTTTTCTTTCCTAAGTTATATCTGTTTCTAGCCCTAGTCACTCCCTGCAATTCCAATTTTCTAGCCAGAAGGGAAAGGGAGAAGAAGGAGGGAAGGAGGAAAGGAAAGAAGGAGAGAAGGAGGGAGGAAAGAAGGGAAGGGGGAGGGATGGTGGGAAGGGGGAGGGAAGGCAGGAATTTTACTTTATTTCATGTTACTTGCCACTACACTTTGAGAAATGGGAAATTAACAAAATGAATAAAATATAACTACTACTGGTCCAAGCATCTGCAGCCTATTACAAAGCCCTGCCACAGCAATATTTATTCTTTTCCTCTCTGAGTACTCTTGTTCCATCCAGCTTTTGTCTTCTCTCTCCCATTCAGTCTGTTTCTCATACGCTTCTCGATAATTACAGGAGAAACGAAATTATCACCCAGCAAAGGGTGTAGCCGTATGTGTGCAAAGTTGATCTTGGAAAACCAATAAGACATAAAATAAAAATAAAAATAAAAAATAAATCCCAAACAGGTTTTTTATTTAACATAAGGCCAAAGAAGCTATCAGGCGTTGCTGAATACTGTCCACTAACTGTACAAAATATTGACTGCATGCCTCGCAAACACCAAAATATCCGCTGGAATGCCATAGAAATAAATAACTTCTGCTATAAACACATGAAAACATATCAAACTGTTATCTCTTTAAACATATTGTAAATAAAAAAATTACCAGTACTTCTACACAATAAATATTAAGAAACCATTGACATAGTTGAAATGCACTCATATAAATTAACAACTTTAATTACATTAGCCAAACAGACGTCGGTTAAAGAACTGCATGTAGTATGCCAAAAAAAAAATAATAATAAAAACAAACAAACAAACAAACAAACAACATCAACCACAGAACATAAAAAGTTTTAAAACAAAACAGGCTTCAGATTATCTTGGCTTTCATAATTATATTTTTCTTTTAAAGAAAAATATCAACCCATTGTCAATGCACTGTTTTCCAAAGCATTTAAATAGAGGGTAAAACCCATTGGAAATTAATACAGAAGAAATGATTCACTTTATGCATAAAAAATAAATAATGTAGCTGAGACATGTGGTTTGCTTCTGCTCTTGAAGATGTGAACAGCTTCTAAGCATTCATTTTCTCTGACCCATACAACAGCTTCTCAGTGATAAAGGGTTTAATTTAAACACACACAATGTCCACCCCCAAACCTTCTGCCCACATCTACAAGTTCCATTTATTGTGTAGGGTTTCAGGGTGACTAAGTTCTTCTCTACATTGAAAAGGGAAGTTGCCAAAAGGCCCCCAGGAAATCATTTTTTCAAGTGAACATAATAATTTGAATCTAAGCTTAATACAACTGAGGCATTTGTGTTCTCTGTTTTTTAGAGTTACTTCTTGAGGTCCAATCCCGTGGGGGTGAAAAACAAAATTCATTTGCTCTTCCTTAGAGGAGAATGCAGGCATTCTCCTTGAAAACAAAGTGTGGAATCAATCTTAAATATCTATGAAATTGATTGGTCTTCAGGGACAAGAAAATCTCAACTCAGTGTGCTGGAACTTGCCATGCTTTTTTTTTTTTTTTTTTAAATAAAGATAAAGAAAGAAAGAAAGAACCCAAACTACCAAATAATTATCATTCTTAAAAAATACTTTTCAGAGCTTTTAAGATTGGTATGAGTAGATTTTTAAGAGCCTAGAGATTAGCCCTAGAGAAAGAGCAGAGAGATGCTAAGATCAGATAGAGCCACCCTGTTTTAAGGAAAACCTACTGTGAAGAACCAATATCGTAGAATTTAAAAGCTTTTTCTTTTGGCTTCATGCTGCTACATGAAAAGTGTCGTTGTTTACAAGCCTGCGTATCTTCCAAGATTATTAAAGATAGCAGCAATTTCTAATTCTGTTTCAAGGCCACATAAATGTAATGAAATAATGTCAAAGATTGGGGATGCTTGATAACCCAATCATTTCATCTCAACTAACACATCCCATTCAAATATTGTCACGTGGGATTTCATTTTGCTCTGTTTGCAATTACTATGGCCACTAACCAAACTCCATCTCACCCCCAACTGTGTCCAGCACTCTTTTAAAGGGCTTAAAAAGATGGTGCACACACTTGAGATGAATGGGAGCCACCAACAGGCAGCTATCTTTGAGCGGCCTGCTTTTCCCACTGCTCTGACCATCTCTGCTAGTGCCCTGTGCACTAGGACTTGGTTCTACACGCTATCTTTGCGGGTTCCATTATTAGTGCCACTACCACATAAAAAGCAGTCTGAAAGGCCCTCTAAATTTTTCATGCAAATTTGTAAAGCTGAACATCACCATCCCCCTCACCTTGAAACTTTCCTCACGGTGCCCACCTTGCCAACCTCAACGATCTCCCGGCCAACGGTTAAGAGTGAGGAAGCAAGTACCAACTTTGCATGCTCTCCCTCTTACAATTAATTAGAGTCCACTCCCTTGTAGTACATGTTGTATTTTTGCAGAAGAAAGGGCGGACTTCGAGATGCAGTTAAGTATATCTACCCAGTAATAACATTAAAATAATTTGCCTACATACAGCCTGGAGTTCTAGGACACCAATTTAGTATATATATCTCAAGAAGAGCTAAACCACCTTTAGGAGCATTTGGTTTCTCACAATTTTATTTTCCTACCATTAATCTTTTTAAATCTATGAATTGACAGAGGGCTGAAAGCTTCTGTATTTTACAAAATACTAACGAATGCAATTTTTCCAAATTATTAGTATTTTTTTCAATTTTTGCAAACTACAAACAAGTCAGTAAAAACAAGGCTCTGTATTTTCAAAAGCATATAAGTGAATAACTTATTAGCTATTCTAGGCAAGCTAAATACTGTGGAATAAATTAGTAGAAATTTAGCTTTAAGCATGTACTTTGATATTTATAAAATGAAGTGTGTTTTTTTTCTTTTTTGCATCTGAGTCAATACATACAAACTTATATATCAGAAGTTTGGGCTGTAAATTAAAACATTAGGGATTTTTACCATTGCTGCCACCCTGCCGTTCTCTCCCTTCTTCCCAATCTCTCAAGACTTTTCTCCAAGTTATTTATCTTTTAGCTAGTGACAACAACATTATTTAGCCCAGCAAGTAAGATTTCTCACGCTTAGGCCTTAATCACAAAAAAAAAAAAAAAAAAAAAAAAAAGGTACCCAACTCTTCTTCTGGCCTAAAGATTAGGTTTTGTTCTTTCTGAAAAAGCTTTCTGATTTAAGATTGATTCCAATGGAAAATAAATAAAAGTCGTGCATGCAAAAAAATCAGCCTAGAACCTTGAAGAACATGAGTTTCCTGTTTTCCCTGCAGGGAATACCTGGTGGGATGGAGGTGAGGGGCAAGAAAGAGAGGGTGCTGGATCCCTGCACAACAAAAGAGGGTCTTGCTCAATATTCACTGGAGTTTCCAGGCTTCTTCCCATCCACATTTTTTTGAAATGTGCCCACCTAGTTCAGAGGAAAAGCAAAAACTATAGCCTATCCTTCTTAAAAATACTGTGTTTTGCACACAAACATTCATTGCTTTAAGAACATTACAAAATGACAGCCTGACGTGCTTAAAATGTGCATGGGCATGATGCGATCCATGTATATATACACACAGGTATGCATATGCACGAGCGACGTACATATACACACACAAGCATGTAGTGTTCCATGATAGCCGACAGTGTACAACTACTGTACATCCAGTATGAAATGGCCCGTTTCATGGATGTCAAAGGAGTCAAAAACCAAACTTCTCAGGTCTTCGAGGCCTGAACACAATCCACCCTACTCTGCCTTGAATCCCAACCCCTGACTCACTGATGGTGAATGATACCAACCACAGACAGACTGTTTAAAGGCTCACACAAATGTCTTTGGTGTATGTGTCTATTTTTTAAGGTACAAAATAATAATAATAATTATAATTATAATAATAAAAATAGCTATTTTGTGTGCTGTAGCAGTTCTTTTATAGCTCACATTAAGTGCAGCTCTTAACCCCCCCACCCCCACCCAAAGAAAATACTTGTTAAATAAGGATTAGACAGGTCAAACACCATTGTAGTGCAAATAGTAAACGATAAAAAAAAAAACAACATTTACAAAATATAGAAATGTTTGGATCCAACAGATGGACAAACATATTCCTTTCAAGTATCTCTCCTTGAAGAAAATAAAAATTAATCAGGTTACTTCCAATACAAAAAAGTCTCTCATTTTGTTCTCTCTCAGGTAAACAGTTTCAAACCTATTAGGTTGCATAGTACTAAGATCATAAGCACCTTAACGAAATGTAACTTGGTATTCTTTGTTCCTTGATTTTTCTCTCTTCCCATTCTTGTTCTCAAATTTTTTTTTTTTAAGGTTGGTTTTTGTTTCGTTTTGCTCTGTTGCAAAACTGGTGCAGAAAAAAGAAGTGTGACCGCCTGCACACTATTGTTCTCTTACCAGTACATGTATGCATGTGTCGTGTGGAAATGCCTCTGTGTGTGGATGTGTGTGTGTGTGTGTGTGTGTCTGTGTGCGTGTGTGCACGGGCTGATATACACAGAGAGAGGGTCACACAGACATACCTTACAACCTGGGTAACTGGGTGGGAAAGCGCCTGTAACCGGCTCTTTCGGACTCATGGCTTTCTAGATGCTATTTGGGTTGTGCCAGCCCACATGACTGCAGACTAGACAAGTTGACCTCGAGGCTCACACTGAAAGGGGATTGAAAAGGAGGGGACAATACTCCCGCGTAAGCGACGGATGTCATCACCTCGATATCAGAAGAAATGAAGGGTGTGCCGCTCTCCTCTCCCTCCCAATTCCTATCTCGTCCTCTGCTCCATCTCTGAGCCCTGGCTAAGGAATTTCGCCACATCTTCCTTCATCTGTTTCAGGTTTTGCTTTTTAGTTTATTTATTTTTTTCTTAATCTCTATCTTTTTTTCCTGCTTGTTTAACTCAGAAACCTTAAACATTTCTTCTTTTTTTGTTGTTGTTGTTTTGTCTTTTGTTTTTGTTTGTTTGTTTTGTTTTTGTTTTTTGTTTTGCCACCGTCTCTTCTCTGGACAACTCCGGCTCCTGTCCCCCCACCCCTGGGCCGGGGGTGCTCTATGAGCACCCGCACTCCTCCACGATCATGTTCTGAATGTCCTTTTTGATGATGTTTTGCCCATCATCGTAGTACAGCATGGACATTGGTCTCAGCTTGGTGGGCACACAGCACGACTTGAGGTTGGTGAAGGGGCTGTGACCCCGCAGGCGGTAGTGGTTGATGACGGTCGAGTGAAAGGAGAGCGAGGACCCCGACGTGCCTGCTATGTGGCTCGGGCACCCACCCTCGCAGTAGTTGGCGTGATAGCCGGAGGGGGCGATGATCCAGTCGTTCCAGCCAATGTCCTTGAAGCTCACAAAGAACTGTTTCTTACAGCAGATGTTGACCTTGCCGTCACACTCCAGGCCCCGCCGCCGCCGCCGATGAGGGTGGTCTTCAGACTGGCGGGCCTGCAGCATGAGGAAAGGTCTGTGGGACTGCTCCTTGTCCTCGTCCCCCCCGGCCCCTGCGTCTCCTCCGTCCTTCTTCTTCCCTTCCCCCTCCTCCTCCTTCTTCTTCTTCTTGCCCAGGAGCACCAGGCTGGCGCCCGTCTCGTGGCACTGCTCGCAGGCAATCCGAACGTCCAGGGAGCTCCTGCCCTGGTCCAGCAAGCGCTGGATGCTGCTGGAGACAGGGAAGATGTGCCAGGTGCTCTTCCGTGCGTCCACCACCTTTTCAGAAATCAACACCTCGTTCCTCTCCTCCGGGAAGCCCATGTCCTCGGCCTCCTCCCCCGCATCCAAGCTGCCCTGGGGGTGCTTCTGCAAGAGCCGGATGGTGACTTTGGTCCTGGTCCTGTTGGCCTTGGGGACTTTGAGGAAGAGCCAGACTTCTGCACGCTCCACCACCGACAGGTCACTGCCTTCTTTGGAAATCTCAAAGTGCAGCGTTTTCCTGGCTGTGCCTGCAGACGAAACACAGCACAAGAGAGAGCAGGGACACTCGTTAGTTGTGCTGGGGGGTCACCACTCACTCATTTCGGGCGAGCGTGGCACCTCTGCCACCGTCTCCAGCAGGGGTCAGCGGGTCACGGCCCACCGGCCACCAGGAGGGTTTGACAGTTGGAAATGGCTGAAGGGAAAGAGCATTTTGTGACACGTGAAACTTATAGGACATTCACACTCCAGTGCCCATAAATGAGGCTTCCTGGGACCACAGCTAGGCTCACTTCTGTACGGCTTGTCTGTGGCTGGCTCCTGTGCTCCATCATGGAGTCGGGCAGACCCAACCGAGACTGGCCCACAGAGCAGAGCTTAAAATATTTGTTCTCCGGCCCTTTCCAGAGCAAGTCTGTCAACGCCTGGCTGGAGGGAGAAGAGAGCCTTAGACTGTCAGTGTCCGGAAGCCTGGGGGGCTCTGCGTCTGAGCACTAACTGTTTAATCTCAGTTTCATCTTCTATGAGATGGGGATGACGTAGTGACATTTGACCCATCATGCGGCGGGCTTGGCACAGCACGGACGAAGGCGCACTGCGAGCCCTGGCGAGCTGCGGAAGCCCCGCTCTGCCCACAGAAATGCACGGACACCCCCCACGTAAGTGAGCGTGGCGGGTGCCACCCAGCTAGCCCTGGCCACACCCTGCCCCACCCCTCCATCGTTTCTTGCCTGGGTCACCGCCACAGCCCTTCCCCACATCCGCCCCCCACACCCCCCAGCAGGGAGCCAGGCCCCTCTGCAATCATTGCAGCAGGTATACACAGAAAGTTCCCAGGACTCTGGGCTCCACCTCAGCTGCTTCGCCTTCAACTCCAACCCCTTTCAGTGCCCGGTCCTGGGTGGCTCAGCCACACCTGTTGGTTCAGGTCAGGAGCATCCCATACGCTGTCTCAGCCCCAGCCGGTGACCGCTGCCTAGAACCCTCCTGCTCCCCACACCTCATCATCAGTGGCCGCCCTGGAGAAGGGTTGGGTTTTCAGATGAGACCACATCACTCCCCTGCCCCACCACCCCCTCCAGCCAATGTCTGATTTAGGATGTCCCAGGTCAGAGAGTGTCTCTCTCTCTCTGTCTCTCACACACACACACAGTCACGGCCCGGGCACTTCCCAGGAGGTAGGCAAGCGCATCTTCAGCATGGAGTTACATCAGATTAGGAGATCCACCTCCTCCTGCCGCGTCCCCCGTTTCTGCCTGCTTCCTTTCTGAATGCAGCTCTAATGAGCCCCAATTACAGCAACTGCTACTAACAGCGAGGAAATCCCCACACTGGCGAGGCAGTTGGATTCAGAGACCGTTCAGTTCTTGCCTAATGTAAACCGTTCCCTCCTCTTTCCGCAAGCACCTGTATGTCTCCGCACGCAACTACGTCTACTCTCGGGAGCAGGTGTCCAGACGAGAATTCTCTGCCTGAGCAAACCTTCCCCCTTATTTGCACTTTTACCACTTGGTGGTCCATGGAACACGCCCCCTTTGCCTGACCGCCTCCTGCGTGCACCTGCTCACAACCGTCCGCCGTCCGCCGTGCATCTCGGACCCGAATCTGAGGACAGGGTTGGAGGAGTTCATCTTAGAACTCGCAACTCCCTAGGAGGGTCTCCCTGCCTGGATTTCTATAGCTAACGGAAATCCAGCCATACTTATCACTCTCAGCCCTGAGATGTTTACGGTACTATAAATTTTCGGCACAGTTTCAAGTTCTCTGCAGCAGAAGGCAGGCTTTTCTGTGCATTGCGCACTGTAGATTCTGTTCTTAATTTAACACACTCTGCACACTGTGATTCTGATAGTGGTAAATTCGCTGAGGCCGGGGCCAGGAAGGGCTACATATGTATACGAAAGATTCTCTGGCATCTCGGTATAACGTTGCTAGCACGCTGGCCACGATGATGGGGGTGCCGGGGGTGGGGGGCGGGGGTCCTCTGCCTCCGGCCTTGGGTCTCTGGCAGGAGTTGAAATGAATAATAAAGCTAGGTTTACGATTAGATCACCAGAGTCGACAGCAGTTAGAAGAAGGGGAGACTGTCTTTTTCTTTCTTTCTTTTTTTTTTTTTTGTCAGGGGCATGATTTCTTTTCAAAATGTGAACGCAGTATTTCCCTTGGCTGAAAACTGGTGGGTTCTCTGTTGCTGTCTGTTTTTTGGGGGAAAGCAAAAGAGAAGATTCCAGGAAGGAGAGCTTAATGATTTAAATTTGAAAAGACAATCAGCAGTGGTAGGGTCCTTCGGAAGCCCCCCAAGGCCCTGGAGCCGCCCCCCCCAGGAGGAGTGGGCAGCCCCCCTCCAGGGCAGGCACCTCCACCCTGCCCCCCTAGAATCCTAACAAGCTACCTGCTGTTCTCCCTTCTGCCTCTACGCAGGCCAGCTCCTGAAACCCTAAACTGTGCTGGGTGCCACTGGAAAGACAGAGAGATAGTAGCTGCTAAATTAGAGAAGCCAGAGGGCACCAGGTTGTGTTTTGTTTTTCTAGGAAAGAGTGTGAAACTGGAGAATCCGACTCTCGTCCTCGGGATGGGAAAGCTCTCTGGGTTTCAGGTAACCCATTCCCACAGGCTCCTCCGCTCTGCTTTTACCAGGCTTGACAGGAGGGGCCAGGGTGAAGGTAGATAGATGGTCCTCGGGTAAAGACAGAGGGTCCAGGTGGCAGTGCGGAACCAGCATCCCTCGGACTTTCCATGAATAGAGTCCGGAGAAGTCCATAGATGCTGGGGGGTGGGGTGCGGTGAGGGGGGCCAGGGGGTGCTAATTGGCTGACTTGACAGGAGGAGCCAGAGCACATGCAAATTGCCTTTTGTAGGGCCAGGGGGGCTGAGGTCCCTGGTTTTCCAGCAACAGCCCACAGGACAGCCCCTCGTTCCACAAGAGCAGGTTTCTAAGGCATGATATAGCCCCACCCCTTCTTCACAGGCAGCTGTACTTGGAAGCAAATGATTTAGTGTTCCTGGGAGAGGATCGTACAAAGAGAGTACTCATTAGAGGGGGCTCAATCTGTCAGGTGCTGTTATATTAGGATCAGAGAGGCATCATAAAATGACTTTCAACCTGGTCCTGGCTGATAATTAACTGTACGGCATCGCCTGCGTACTGGGGAGAGGCACAGCGCTGATTTATGCATTGGTTTAATGATCTGAGCTCGAAAGACTGTTCCCTGCATTCGCATCCACTGCCTGTGTGCTGTATCTCTCCCCCATATTTCTGACATTTGGATTTTCCCCCTACTAATTGACATGCCTGTCGCCTCCTTCTCCTGGTGTCCATTTCTGGAACTGCTATTTGTATATTGCATGATATTTTATCAGGGAAAAAAAATAAAACAGATCCAATTCCATGAAAATGCTGTTGCCATAATGCTCAGGAGAACAGGGGGAAGAGAGAGATGCAAGTCTTCCTAATGTCTACCTTATATGCAGGTACAATTTAAAAGTTCTATTGTATTTGACTTATTAAGCAGTGCAATATATATATATATATATTTTTCTCTTTTACATTTTTAGCTTTCATTGCAGAAGGGGGTGGAGAGAATGAGACAGCTAGAAGCTGAGATGATTAATATTTATCAGGGCTGCAGGTTTCAGAAAAGCTATTACGACCCTCAAGTTTCTTAGGTGTGCAAAATATACCTAGTCACCCGATTATGTTCCCTTTATCTGCATTTTACCTAAGAGAGATTGTTATACTGCAGTGATGCTTTCAGGATGCTCCAATCTTCAAATCCCTACGCGTGACAGTTTGAAAAATGGAAGGAGGGTGCCTGAGGCTGAGATGTTTGGGATCAATTACTAATCAGTCTCGGGTTTGACTTAACTATCTCCTGCATCAAATCCTGAAATGGAAGCCTTCCCACAATGCTTTGTGAACAGGTACAGCCTTAGCAGCGTATACAGGTGCGCACTGTGTTCCTGCATCAGCACCTACCTGCCCAGATAGAGCCGCTGGCGTTGCTAACCTTTCATTACCTACTCTGATAATATTCTTTTCATCCTCTGTGCTATTTTTTCCCTCCAGAGGCTCGTGAGCAAGGCTTGTATCACAGCCTTCTCTGCCTGAGTAATTCACTAAGAAAGTCCCACGCAAACCCATGTGGGTGATAATATCTCATCACTGAAACCTCTATGAGGTCGGTGGACAAATCGAAGGGAGAGAGAAAGGTGTATTTAAAAAAAAAAAAAAACAAGGAGGAGGAGGAAGGACAAAGATCACACCTTCCAGTTGCTGGGCAAGGGGGGTGGGGGCTTTGGGCAGAAGGAGGGCCGCAACCTGGAGGGAAGAATAACCCGAAAAAGCACCTTTTCCCTTTGCTTTCAGGATTTTTCAAATGTTTTTAATAACTCCATCAGGAAAGCAGGCCTGCCAAGGGTTAAGCAAGCAAGCCCCTCGTTCGTTCGTTCTTCCCCTCCCCCCATACCAGAACTCAAAATTCTGCTCTTCCTCAAGCCCTGCACCTCGGATCTGTGGGCGTAGGAACATTTCCAACGAAATAAGCAACACACACACACGCATCACGCACACGCACACGCACACACACGCAGTGTTTCATTTGTGTTCTGTTTTGTTTTCCTCACCAGGGTCCTGCCTAAAGTATGCTGCCCTCATACATAGGGGTAATGATTATGTCTCTAACGTGAATGTGGAAAATCTCGTTGTTTACAGAGGATTTTAACTCGCCATGGGGGAGAAAGCCTTGCTGTAAAATGTGGCCGTTACTTTTAATTTTCCATTCTGCCCCCGATTCCGCTGTGCCTAGCTCTGGTGTCGTCGGGGGTATGGGCGTCCAGGCTACCAGGCCGGCCTGTGTGTTCTCGGAAGCACTAGCTTTGCATTTGGACTGTTTCCAGTGGTTTGTGCAGAAGGCAGCAAGTGGGGTCTTAAAGGGTATGCCTCCCTTAACCTGCCGCTGAGGGTTTTGCCTGGAGGAGAACTATAGCTTTGGTCATAAATTATCTGGTTGATTTTGTTAGCCTTGGTATTTTTTTCCCCCTTAGGATCTGCTATTGAATTGTAAATGCTCGACCACATTCGGGTGTCTTCCATTTCAATGGTGATGAAATAGAGAGAGAGAGAGAGAGAGAGAGAGAGAGAGAGAGGTGGGGGGGGTTAGTTTCCGCAAAGAAGGAGAGAAAATTCTTAAGATTCAGCCCACAGAAATTTCAGAGACTTCCTCTAAAGTTCCTGAGAACTTTTACACTTTGGATTCTGGATTTAGGGACCGGTGGAGTAGGAGACATTCTGATCTACAGCTCATGCTCCAGGATAGTTTAGCAGAAGAGGGGCCAAGACAAATACGTGTTTTCACTAAAAGTGCCGGGGAAGGTAGGACTCCCAGTTCTCCAAATATGAAAGCTGACTTTCTGCCCTCCGAGGGCTCCCCCCCACCCCGCCCCAACTCCGACCCACCTACGTCACAGGCCCAAACCACTAGGCATCTCGCTTCTTGTCTCGCCTCCACCATTTGGCTCCAGCCTCAGCTCAAAAACAAACGCATCCCCCGAAGCTGCACCCAAGTCCTCACAAGGCGTTCAGCAAACAGCCCTTTCCTCCCTGTTGGAAGTCACTTGTCATTTGTCGCTGGTGAAAAGCGTTGATAAGCCAGGCAGACCAGGCAACAAAATGAGGGAAGATGGAAGGCGTTTTGGTAAAAGCCCAGGCAGCCAGCCGTCTTAGGGAGAGATGTGTGAGCAGATCAGTGCTGCTGATGATTCATGGTCACATTTCTCCACGCTCTGCTTTGTTTTGCTTCTGAAATGTATCATTCCTCTGTCTTCCATAGAGCTCCGGAATGTTCATATGTATCCCTAGAATTCCCATTTCCTTTCCTCTGTCTCCTTTACTGGGTCACAGGTAGTCGTGATTCTCTCATCCCATAAAATCCTAACTTTCTCCTGGAGCTGGAGAGGAGGGGGGGGGGGGCACTGATAATCACCAGGATCTGGGCGCTTACAGATTGGGGCTTCCAGGAGGTGAAATTGCCTTTCCCTAGATTGACTGCTAAGGAGCAAAAGTCTTTGGAATGCGCCCTCTTGTGGCCACTCATCTCTCCTTCTTCGGAGAAGAAAGCCTGTAACCCCTAAAGGCGCCCTTCAGTGAGGGAGAAGTCTCAGGAAGGGTCCCTAGGCTGGCACGGGCTTGGTGGGAGTCGACTCCCCCTTGAGATGGCTTTCTTGGGCTGGGAAAGACAGATCGTCATCCAAGCAAGCCTCCCTAGACCTCTGTTTGGGAAGTATTTCTAATTCAACTCGCCTGTAACTGGAACCCTCCAAGAGGGGGAGATTTCCATGTTACTTTCAACAACACCTGGGCTTAGTGAGCACTTCCCGCTTCTTGGCGCTTCACTTGTCTTTCTGTCCCTATCCGATCCTCACCAAGCGCTATCAATCCGCTAGGCTGATTGCCATAATCAGCGTGTAAATCTGGCAGCCTATGGAGACTCAGTGATGTGCTGTTAGTGGACACTGACTGCCCCTATATCATCACAGATCACAGGAAGATAAAATAGGATACAGCCGTCCAGAAGGCCATGGATTTCACTGACAATTATAGAGAACGCTGACTTGACCCTACCCATCCCTTCTTCTTTTCCTTTCCGGTCTTAAGGTAAACACAGCGGCATTCTATGCCAGCCGGCCAAAGAATGGAGTGATCTTGGTGAGCTATCTGGGGTGACATGCGTTAAAAAAAATAATTTTTATTTGTTGGAATAAATTTCAGAGAGCCCGAGAGCAGCTCTTTGCCACTTAGTTGGTAACAACTCATAGCAGCCTTACAAGGATGGGGCGCTCTCCACTGAGCCCCAATGGGACAAACTCAGTTCCTAAGAGTCCTAGACACGAGCTGTTTGCGGTCCCTCAACTGCTAGGCCGTGTCGTGGCCTTATTTAACCACCAAGAAGGGTGGAGGCAAAAATTATACACGAATCCCCCCAGCTGAGGGATCTTAAGGTCGAAAGATACATCTATGGGTATGGGTCGGTGGCACCGGCATCAGGGACACTAACCGGGTTCCGTGCCGTACCAAATAGTTTACAGAGGGACGACAAATGACTCTCCTTTGCTACTCCCCCAATTCTTACATTTGACATAGTTTGGATATTCCGAAGGTTGAATTAGTCCAAAAGCAAGAAGACATTTCTGTACATTCAGTGGATGAAGCTCTTTCCTAGTTAGCAGAATCAGCAACAAAATACTCATCTGGAGTACCACTTGGAGGAGCAGGTTGTCCATACAGCAATCATTAATTCCGCGAAATCATAGTAAATCAACTTGAAGTTGAGGTGTGGAAACTTCTCAGATGAGGAAAATAAGTAGGGGTCATAAACATTTTCTGTGACTCCCGCAGCTCATCCAAAGTCAAGTTGTAAACTCAACCAGGAGGAGTTTTCCATTACAAGCCTTAAACTGGAGTCAGCGTGTGAGTCAAATGAATCACCTTTGAAAAAAGTAACTCCAAGTCTTTTAAACTAAACACCTAACAGGAAAGCTAAAAAAAAAAAAAAAAAAATGACAAGAGTTCATAGAAAAGAGAAAAAGACTGCCACTGAGATGAAGGCCATAAGTAAGAAAGAATGTAAAAGGTCAAATTCTTTCTCTGCAGAACCTCTCAAGGCCAAGAGCATGATTTGCTAGACAAGTCAGCGAAGTCAGAAAGAGAGGCTGTTGCTAGAGCATCAGGTGTATATTAAAAGTGGTCAGAGGCATAGGTACACTTAGTCATCTGATGCCGGGAAAGCCAATTTAGGACCTGCAATTAAGGCCATCATGTGGGGTGACTGGTTTATAAAAACCTCCAGGGTCCCTTTGTGCCAGCACAGGGAGCAGACCTGTGGACCCCGGGAATCCATTCCCCTCCACTGGACTCAGTGTCAGTAAGCACCTTCCCTCCTACCTCGCCCCCCAGGAAAGGTGAGCGGCCCCGTGAAATCGCCAACCTGACTCTGTCCCTCAGTAAGCTTCGAAAGATAAAGTCCTAACCCTTGTGCCATTCGGGGGCTGCATCAAGAAAGAGCTTAGAGAAAGAAAGACCTTCTTTTAAAAGAAGCCTCTGCCGAGGGAGAGGGAGACACTGTCCTGCCAGGAGGCTCGGGGGACATCAGGGCTTCTCCTCCCAGGGGAGCCAGGAAGCCAGCAGGCTATCTGCTCCCCGAAAAGGATGCCCAGGTCTGGCAGGGTTTTCTTGAAAACAGAACATCTGAGTCAACAGGTTTTCAGGATTGGAAATTCTGAGTGTTGCCTTAATTGTTTATACTGCTGCGGCAAACTTTTAAACAGAAATGCTGGGAGTCCCTGCACATACTTTACTGGCCATATGCTCTACCAAACAAAACAATGGCATTCCTTTCAAATGGATTTGGCAAGGGGTACGATTCTTTAGGCTGGCATTACCATGAAAGTAACACAGTATTAACACATCTGTGCGCCGGGGCGTGCCCGGGCTAGCAGGCGTGCGAAGGGGCTGTGTCACCTAACTGTAAAAATAACCTGGCTCCGGGGCTGGGGCCACACTTGTGACAGGTATTTTTCTATTCAGCAACAGGTTAGCATGTTCCCGAGCCAATGATTAGAATCTATTAAAGTTCTTCCTCTTAAGGATTGAGTGAGAGTTCAGTGTAGTATCTGAGAGCACTTTGTCAAGGTTGCATTCCTTGGCAGGGAGCTCTTAGTAACTTTGCAGAGAACAAAACTCTTTTTTTTTTTTTTTTTTTTTTTTTTGTTCAGAGAGCAAAAGTCAGCGTTCCAAAAGTGACTGCTGGTTCAATGTCAGCTGTCCCCCCCCCCCCACCAAAGTCCCTCTTGACTGCCTCGAATGTGATGCTTGTGCTCTTCTAAGAGTTTCTAAAGGTAAAAAAAAAAAAAAAAAAAGACTGTCACCAGCACTAAGTAAGCCCTGCTTGTCGGTGTGGCCCCTGACTGGACTTTTAAAGGGAAGGTTTGTTTTAAGACAATGACTTCATCTGTGCCTGTTCCCACCCCGACCCCACACTCCGCGCGGCGTGCGCCCCCCCACCCCAACTCACCCCATAAAAACTTTGGATGGGGTCCGGAAGCCTCCTGGGCTCCCTCCCCCCAGCCCACCGCCCTGCACCCCTGCAGCCCCCGACAATGCCCGGGCTTCCAGCGGGGCTGCCTGGATGTGGTCTGCAGGGCCGGGCGGGCAGGGCGGGCAGGGCGCGGGAGCCTCGCGCACGCAGACCCGCCTGCAGCTCCTCCGCGGCCCCGAGGGCTCGGCCGGGTCGCGCTCCCCTGGGGACCCGGGGAGGCCTCGCCCCCCGCGCGCCCCCCGCGCCCCCCCCCCCGGCCGCGGCGCCCCGTGCCCGTGCGCCCCCCCGACCTCCCCCCAGGCCTGGCACGGGCTCCCCACCCCCACCCCCCGCGCCCCATGCCCGCACCCACCTGATTCCGCGAACGTGATGATCTCCGAGGTCTGCTCCATGAGTTCATTCATTTCTGCCCTCCTGCCGATGTCATCCTCTATCTCCACGAACCCGTTCTCCCCGACTTTGCCTACGTGCAGCTTGCGGATCGCGTTCAGAAGCGCCGCCTTGGGCACCGGCTGGGTGACTTCGGGTCTCTTCTTCAAGTGCAGCATGTTGAGGATGTGCTTCTTGACGGCCTCCACCATCTCGGGCTGGGAGTTGGGGGCATCCCTGGGCAGGGCGGTGAGCGCGCAGGCCGGGCAGGCGGGGGCCGCGCCGGGCCCCTCGGGCCCCGGGGTCGGGGAGCTCCGCACTATAATCCAGCAACTCGCCACCAAGAATCCTCTCAGCCAGAGCAAGGGCATCCTGGCAGCAAAAGTTGTCGTGGTCGCCTTTTTTAAAAGGCCCTGCTTTGCCTCCCCCCTCACGCACAGGGTTGGTTTTTTTTTTTTTTTTTTTTTTTGTGGGTTTTTTTTTTCCTCCTCCTTCCTTCCTTCCTTCCTTTTCTTTCTTTTCTCTTTTTCTTTTTTCTTTTTTCTTTTTTTCTTTTCTTTCTTTCTTTCTTTTTTTTTTTTCTCCCTCCTCCTCTTCAGCAAATGCTCTGGAACAAGAACAAAAAGTTTTCTGGGAAGTTTTGTTTGCAGGTTCCCTCTCTGAATGCAGTCAGTGCTGTAGGTTTGTGGCTGTCAGGGAGGAGAGTTCTGACTGTCTCCGAGTAAGAGAGAAGGAGGGAGGGAGGGAGGGAGAGAGGGAGGGAGGGAAGGAGGGAGGGAGACACGGGTGGGGGGGAGACAGAGACACACAGAGAGGATGGGAGGGAGAGAGACAGGGAGAGAGAGGAGAGGACCAGAGGGGGGAGAGGGAGAGGGAGAGAGAGGGAGGGAGAGACAGGGAGAGAGAGAGACAGGGAGAGGGAGAGAGAGGGGGAGAGAGAGAGAGGGAGAGAGGGACAGGGAGAGAGAGAGAGAGGAGAGAGAGGGAGAGAGGAGAGAGAACGATTGGTCCTAAGTGAGTGCGTGAATGGGCGAGGGAGGGAGTTTGTCTGTGAGTAGAGGCTGTGATTAGGAAGGGGAGGGACACCCGTCTTCTGACAGGCTGCTTTCCTTCTGCTCACTGTTCCGCACACACACCTCTCTTCCATAGCACCATTCTCGGGAGTTCTACTTTCCCTTCTGAAAGAAATCCTCCGAATTTGGTTCTACTTCCCCCTTTTTTTTTTTTTTTCTATTTCTTTCCTTTTTTTTTTTTTTGCCTTCTCTGCCCAGTCCCCTTGCTTCCCCTTCTTCCTCTCTTGGAGGGGAAAGGCCCTCCACCCACCGACCCCCTGGAAGGCACCGTCCCAGCCTCCCGGGGTGCCTGGGTGGGAGCGGTCTGCCCCCAGGGCCCTGCACCCCAGGGTGCCGGGGGACCCCCTCCGGTAGGCGGGTAGGCGGCCGCACAGGTGGCAGGAGGTCGGGGGACCCGGGGCGGGCAGGTCGCTGGGGCCGATCGGCGGTCCCCAGTCCGGGGTGGGGGGGAGCTCCCCCCCAGGGCACCCTTCCCCATTCATTCATATGTAAATGGTCAGGGTCGCTGGGGAGCCCCGGAGAACTTCGGTGGGGGGCATCTCAGACGCTCTGACTTTTCCCAACTGCCAACTGCAGCCGGGCAGCGAGCGATCCCCGTCCCCGGCACCAGGCGACCTGCTCCTGTCACCTGGACCCTCTCCCCAGCCGCCGCACCCTCGGGCTGCACACAGCGCACCCTGGCCGCTGACAGCCGCCGCCCGGACCTCTGGGCACACTGCACAGCTCCCCTTGGCCTTTCCCACCTCGTCTGCCACCACAAGCATGCCCCTGGGACGTGGATCCCCGGTCCCCTGGGAAAAGAGGCTCTAAAATATACTGGCAGCTTATTTCCTCTGCCCTGGGAGACTTCTCCAGCCTGCCCCCTGCCCTGTCCTGGGCCAGCCTGTCCTGGGACTGGCTTCCTGACGGCTCCTTTTTCCCCTCAAAGGACCAGCACAGATGAAATCATCATGGATTGCAGTGTTCACAGAAAAAGAAAAATGTGAATTTTTAAACAATGCCTCTCTTGAGTTTTTTTTATTCTCCCCCCCACCCTTTTTTTTTTTTTTTTCATTTTCTGTCTTATTGCTTTTATCATGCAGAAGTATCTTTAAGAGGTCCATCTGTTAAAGCTTTCCTTCTCTCTCGGTTTCTTTCCCACACATAAGCCCTCAGTTTCTGTAGATACAGTCAGCTTATATCTGACACCTAGTGTGTTCAGAGTATTATAGTTAAGCAATGTGCTCTGGGTGGAAAAAGTTAGTAAATACCATTACTACAAGCCTAGGATCCGAGGGCAAAGGGGGGAGGGTGAATAGATTGGGACATTGAGGTAAAATTACAGTTTGCAAAGACAGCACTGCTCTCCTGAATCTGACACGCTGTCCCCCTTTTGCAAAACAATTACTTTGCAAGACTTTCTCTGTTCCAAGCCATCTATCAGGCTTGGGATTTATCCTCCAGGAACATCAATTACTCTGCTCTTCTTTTTAAGACTTGGTCCACATTCCCTAAAGAGTCCTTTTTTTTTTTTTTTTTGTGGTTTTTTTTAGTGGGGGCTGGTGAAAGGCAATGGGGAGGGGGCATTTGCGCTCTAACCCCTTAATAAAACATCTCTGAAATACAAAACTTAACATAATCTCCTGCATTTTGGCGTCACATATACAGTACCCAAAGCATTTTGGAGTCCAATTAAATTTTACAAGAGAGACTGAAATAAAACTCAAAGTTTAATGACTCCCAGCCAGTCCAGAGTCCCAATAGTAGCATTTAGATAAGGGGAGCTTATCAATATTTGGATCCCCTCTGTCTGTGAGTGTGTGTGTGTTCCCTGGATTTACTGTTGGTGAATGTAACTCTTCAAAACAGCTTTCTCTGTGGCATATGTACTTGTATATAAGTGCTGAATGGGTTGTAGAAACACGCAATCTATTTGCATGCTCTGCTATTAAAAGCTGTATTAACCTGCCTGAATAATATAAAAAGGCACAAATCCCAACGTGCATGGAAGTGCAGTGAGTAAATTCCTTCTAACCTTTCTGGCTATGAATGTGTCAAGACCTCCGAAGTAAGAGTTAAAAAGCATTACCTTTCCGGTCCTCTCTCTTTCACCAGCAGACTCTTGTATCATGTGGTAAGAGCTGTCTGAAGAGTTCCTCTTCATGTATTGGCACTCTGAAGTTTTATACTGTACTACTTATTTGCACACTCACACATTGGTACCACTCAAACAGAGGAGGGCTGGGGCTTTGTTGGGGATTGGTTAGAATCAGCATGACATCAGCAGATGACTGGTTTTTCCAGTGTGAGACATATTTCATAATTCATTATCTAATGGAAAGCCTTTCTTGGCTGCTGGGACACTACTTGGTGATCACTGAGCCAGTTAAACCTCTGACCGACTAGACTACCTTTTAGAAAAACACTGGAATTGCATAGCTCTATCTCCCTGAGTGTCCAGCTTCCAACTTTTACTGCTCGAGCACACACTTCTCATTATATTCAGGTTCAGTTTTATGTCTTCACATAAAACATCTGTTACTTCATGAAGTTGCCTCTATCTACAAAGTATTTTATTGTTTCTTACAGGGAAGAAAACTTGCAGGGCTCTTTATAGAGATTCTGACTTGCTTTTTAAAATAAGATACTTCATTGAGGGGGGGAAGAATGGGAAAATGTGCATACCTATAGGATGATGGCCTGCCCCTCCCCTGACTTCCACTATTATTTTACATCTCGAAATTGAATGTCTGCTTCGTAAATCATTTATCACCAAGAACTTTGAAAATCGTCATTCTCTGCTAGTGAACTTTATAAATATCCTTTCCCAGTCTTTAGAATCACTGTCCAACTAGCAAAAAAAAAAAAAAAAAAAAAAAAGGAAGCAAGCAAGCAAGCTCACACATCATTCTTCTTTATCAGAACTTTGAGTCCTACGATTTCTAAATTGTTACAAACATTACATGAGATTAATGAAAAGAAACGAACATTCTTTGAAATGGGGGTTAAGTCGCTTAGAGTTCCTGTTGGGGGAGAGGGTTGCCAGCAAGGCTGAGAAACAACACAGTTGGAAGGAATCTTCAGAGGAACATAGTGGGGAAGGGTTGTTTGAAGGAGTATAGCTGAAGCATAAGCCGGGTACTCATGACAAGTTGAATAAAATGTGCAAAATTGGGAGCTAATGAAAGCCATATGACCAGATATGTTGTTTTGTATGCAGGATTTAACATGCATAAAATAAACTTTTCACTGTGCCCACAAGCAAAATATAGAGGCTCTGGCCTCCTGATGTGTAGTTTAAGGAGGTTCCTTTAGGACACCAGGAGTTTGCTGTGTAGGAGGGTCTGCCTCGGCTAAACCCAGAGAAAGTGTGGATGGTGAGCTGTACATCGGGGTGGGGTGGGGTGGGGGGTATTCTAAGAACTGCATATGCAGAAATAAAGAAATTAAATCATTAGGTTGTAGAGGAGCAGAGGGAGTCTGGGAAGGAAAGCCAGAAGCAGGATGAGCGCTGGTTAACTCCAAAACTGCCCATGGGTTTGGGCTTTGGAATCCGATGGACTCAACCCCTGCCTGTCCAAGAAAGGAACTTCCCCAGCCCTTTTGGATGAGCACTCCTGGAGAGCTCTGGCCCAGGGAGCCTCTGAACCCACCTTCTCCCAGGCGTGAACCCCAGGGTGGGGGGTCCTGGAAATAGCATCCTGTTTATGAGTCTGGGGGTGGGGGGAAGAGAGGTGGCACAGAACAAACTCAGAGTCCATATAACCTCAGGCCTCAGTGTCCTAGTCTATACAGTGGGATCCCCAATACTCGCTGGACCGCAGGGTCCAGCACCCGCACGCGTGCGCTCAGAAAATACTAGGTGGCATGACTCTTGAGACGCCTGGTGGCTCTCTGGCAACATTGGCGCCCCAGAGATCTGCAGAGCCCTGCCTAGACGAGAGCGACCCTACACCTGCGTGACTCAGACAGAGTCAGGCCAGGGACCGTATGCCACCACCACGGAGAGAGGTGCCCACCTTCCCAGCGGGTCAGCCCACCAGCGGTGATGTCATCTTCTCTACCTGAATCCCCAGCCTCAGAGCTGAGCCACCCTGGAAATGCCTCCTCACTCGGTGGAAATTGGAGTGGGGGTGGAAGAGGAAGCAGGCAGGTTAAAATAACTTGTGTGGAACACTGGGGACTGGGAGGGATCTCTTCCCTTCCCAACTCCAGGGCCCGGGGTGGGGTGGTGCTGGTGCTGGTGGTGCTGGTGGTGCTGGTGGTGCTGGTGGTGCTGGTGGTGCTGGTGGGGGGGGGGGGGGCGGTCAGCCCAACTCCTGACAGGCATCCACTTTTCCTGCCTGGGTTTGGTTTCTCTTTCACTTCCTGCCCCCTCCCCCAGCAGCGTCCCCGCGGCCGGCCCTGCGGTCCCCGCCGCTCGGCCTGCCACCGTACCTTGAGCAGCACCTGCTGGCAGCTCCCAGGGATCACGCCGGACGCGGCCGCTGCTCGAGCCCGGCTCGCGGCGCTGGAGTCTGGGCCAAAGCCGCTCCGAGCGGGCCGCCTCTATTTTTACCCCGAGCACCAGCAAGGGCAACTTCTTTTAAGAGCAGCTCTTGATTTTTCCCCCCTTTTGGCAGCTAAAGAATTCAGAGAGGGGGAGAGAAAGAGAGAGAGAGAGAGACAGAGAGAGAGAGAGACAGAGAGAGACAGAGGAAAAAAAATCACTATGCAGTGAGTGCAGCTGGGAGGCTCTGAACCCAGCCCTCGGGGACCGGGCCGGCCCGGGAGCGCCCCCGCCCCCCACGAGCTGGCCCTCTCCGCGTGGGGACTCGTCCTGCCCGCGTCTGCGCTAGCACCGTGGCCCGCTGCCACCGCGGTTTTCACCTAGTGCGGGCGGCGGGATTCACTGGCGACTTCCCAAATCTCCCCACTACTCGCTGGAGCGTTTGCGTGGCTCTGTTCTCGCCTCGAGGAGCAGCCCCTGGAGAACCCGGTGGAGCAGCTTGCTGCGAGAAGGAGCCGGGAGGGAAACTGTGGTACCTTATTTTACTGTAATTGCAAAAGGCACGATGTGCCAGAGATTTATATTTAGACGTTGTATGTTTCTACTTTTATGTAAATGGAGCAATTAGGGCCTGTCTTGCTGCTGCTAACTCCAGTGCTTGTGCCTTGCTGGGGAGCTGGTGTTTTCAATCACAATTAGTGAGCTGGTCAAAAAACAAAGTTCATCTGAGGATAAGAGCTCGGTGGCGTGGAGGGAGGAGAGCCCGGCGGGGCCCCCGTGCCTCCCTGTGGCCTGTGGTGACACACACCTTAGGGCACGGCTAACTTATAGTGGTGTTTACCCGTGGCAGCAGCTGTCCCCGTACAAAGCTGGCATAGATCAAGAAGCAAGAATGTTCATTTCTCTTCTCAGGCAGACCGTCTGTCCTTCGGCTTTCATCCATGCTATTAATTGGTCTCTTTGCTCACTACTCCCGGAACAGGGAGACGGGCCTAGGAAAGGGGGCCGTTTTTCAGGGCTCCCTGATTTTCACGGCTACTCATGCAGGGCCGTTCGCCAGTGCAACACACGCGCGAGGAGCTGAGCACACCCTGAGCAGGTGACCGGGAAGCTGTCCGTCTGATTCAGCCGAGATGGCACGAGGCTGGGGGTTCAGAGCACCGACTATGCTGCTGACAAGTCAGGGTGTTTTAGTTCCTTCCTATGAAAAATCTGTTTCCAAAAAAGCATGATTTCTGGTTCATCCCGTCTGGGAAACGGAACATAAAACGTGACTATGGAGAGAAATCAAAAGGACTCGAGGTGTTCTCAGCAGCTGCCGTGTTATTCTGGGCTCCAGGCAGGAAAACCTTGCCTCGGTGGGGAGCGGTGACTCCCTCGAGAGGCAGCTCGGAATCCAGAAAACGTGGGCAGGATCCAGAGTGATATTTGCTGCAGGGAGATCAGGAGTCTCATCAGATGGCTTAGACTGAATACAGGACTGGCAAGCCCTGCCAGATTCCTGGACAGCCAGAGCCTGCCCGGGGCCTGGGCTGAAGGTTAGGTAGGTAGACAGATTTGCCACCGAGAGGGCCCAGCGTTCCACGGTCCCCATGGAACTGGGAAGCTGTTTGCTTGTAAGTGAAGTCCAGCGACGCACGCAGCAGAAGAGAGGGAGAGGGAAGCATGAAAATTCCTCCCAAACTCATTTAGAAAACAAGAGGGTCAGAAACAGTTAATCCAACACCCGATTCCTAAACCTCGCATTTCTCTGAGAACCGCCGGAATATCCCACAAAGCCTTGTGCTGGGTACGCCTGCTCTGTGTTCATAGTGTTTGGAGATGCCTTATCTAAACCGAGGGAACCCAGATGCTACAACTAAAATGATTAGGGAAATAAAAGAAGGAGAATAAAAACAAACACACAAACAAACCCAACCCGGTAAACCGTTATCCTTCAGTCTGAAAGCAGTGGTTCTCAACTGGGGTGATTTTCCTCCCCAGGAGACATTTGGCAATGTTGGAACACATTTTTGCCTGACATATCTGGGAAGGAAAGTGCTAGTGGCATCTAGTGGGTAGAGGCCAGGGATGCCGCTAAACATCCTGCAAGGCATGGATCAGCCCCCATTCCGGAGAAATCATCCGGCCCCAAATGGTAATCGTTCTGCAGTCAAGAAACCCTGATCTAGAGTTACAATTTTAAAGTTTCACCTAATTCCCTTCCTGTGCATGCTCCAAGGGCCTTGGCAAGTGTGCAAAATATTAATAATTCAAGTGACTCTGCCTCCTCGAGTGTCTTGTGCTTCCTGATTCATGGAGGCCCACACCCCACAGAGATACTGACGCAGAAAGAGTACCCCTCGGGCAACACTGTCACCCCCACTCGCGGTCCACTGCGGCCTCTAGACATTTCCCTGCTGGCTTTGTGCTCGAACCAAAAGCAGAGCCGTGGTGACCAGCAACAAAATGAGATGAGCTGGCCCACGCTCAAGTTGTTAGGAGGCAGGAGACTCATGGAGAAGAGTAAGTGAATGAAGAATGAGTTGTTCATTTTAGCAATTCGGTATCAGATAAATCCACGCAATAGAGAATTCCCCTGAAGTAACATTCACAGAAGTGAGATTACCATGCCTTTCTCCCCGAGCAAACAAATATGATGGAGCTTGGTTTTATTTGTTTAATACCGTAGGGGAATGACACACAGTCAATATCCAAAGAGATAAAACAGAATGCTTTCCTAAATCCTACCGCGTATTCCAAACAAGGTCATATTCTCCAAACTTCCCTTTGAAAAGGGAGTGGTATGGAGCATTCAAGGAAGGCCGTGCCCCTTCAGGTGGCACTTTCCTTAAGGGCTGAGGGAACTGGGTGCAGGACCCCACGTTCCGGAAAATCATCATCATCAACAAATGTTGCTGAGACCCACAAGAGGGAATTTGCCCGAATCAAACGCCCTTAGAAGTGAACTGCTGTTCGCCACGTGATGAGGCCAACTTGCCTGGCTCATCACTTAGGTCCCTGAGCGACTGGGATCATCCAGAAAGGAGAGTCAGTCCGAGATTGTTTTAAGATGAAAGACACCCTCGAGCGGAATATCTTAGACACCCCGATGCCATTTCATCAACTCCAACATGTGAATCACAGTCTCCTCAGGTAGACGGTTATTTTGGAAGCAGAGGCCTCAATCCACTTCCAAATGATTCAGAAATGCCTGGATTTCTTCCCAAGAAGTAACCATTTAGTACTTAGGAAAAACTCAATATATAGGGAGGAAGAGTCCGTTGTAACATCTACCAAAAAGACATATATTGGGGGAAAAAAAAAACACCCTCATTAATATAAACTGAATAAATAGGCCCCCCAAATCCTTCGGGACCAACGTATATTTCCAAATTGTTCAGCATAACTTGAGTCTAATCCAATCGGGACACATTACTACAGTGGCAGATCTTCCTCACGCCCCCGAAAAGAATGAAAAATACTCACAAGAGACCAGGTGATGGGTTGTTGTAGTCATTTCTCTCACCTGGATCCCCTCGGGCAATAACTTCCATGTTGGAGCCTTGAGGACATATATGTTTAGCATATAAATTCCACTGGACCCATAAGAGCAGAAATCTTGATGTTAATCCAGCGTTACCTATCCACAAAGACACCCCTACGACCTGTTCCCCAATTGTAACTTCGGAGGGGAAGACGCAGGGAAGGCTGGGGACAGTTTTTTGTGTATCTTTTTTTTTTCTTTTTTTTTTTTTATCAGTGAATTGCTGTGTCCCTCGTGTGCTGGTAGAAAGAGTCCAAAGGTTCTGCGCCTCTGTGGGAGCACCTGCGAGGCACGTCCAGACCCGCACGATGGGAGCGCCCTCGTTCCGGTCACTGTGTACTTTCCTACTTTTGTGCACACTGACGGGTGCGCTCTGGCAGCGGTTCAGCTCAGTTAGTAAATATTTCCAGGTGCCTTGCTCTCATTTTAGGAAGGTCAAGTTTGCAAAGGTGAACGAGCAAGCAGGACCTCTGTAAGCCTTTATCTGCTTGGAAAAGCAAACTGTGAGCACAGTGTTCTGAGTTTAGAACCTCGGGATTCTCCAACTCATCTTCAACTTCCAAAAAAGAACCGATGGCCACAGTCCCTCTTCCTAATGCTCACTCTACTTTAAAGACGGAGTAGAACCATGAAGGAAGGAAGAGCCATTGTAATCACAAGGAAAACAGCTCATTGTATTAGAAGGAAAAACCCTCTTTCCCCGAGAGCAGGGGTCAATTTGGGATCACTTAAGGAACAGGGGCAGAAAGCCAATCATGTGATTTGGCCAACTCCAACATCATGTAACTGTGAAATGAGAAAAGTTAAAATGGTGTTCCCTGTAGAAAAAAAAGAGTTCACCCAGCAAGTTCCCCAAATTTCAAGGAGCTTTTGTTTTATTAGATGCTCTTAGCTTCATGTTAGTCACAGGGAAAAAAAAAATGCCCACATACACACGCACGACTAAATGTAGTCAGTTTGCTCAGCTGTTGCTGACGTCACTGCTGCCCACTAGGAATGAGTTACTGTAATAATCCCCCTTTTATTAATCATAGGCTGGAGGAAGCAGAAAGTGGGTGACATCATTAGGCAAAAGACCGGGCTAACTCATGCTCCAATTTACTCAGCTTTATTATAACATTTCTCAAGTGTCATATGAAAGCGATTACCATTTCACACTTTCCCCCTCTGAGCCATCATCCCTAACCTTCAATCCAAACTCCCAGAGAAGAGCTTAGCTTTCAGATGGAGGCATGGAAAGGCCAAATCTCACCAAGGGTCCTTGTTCCGAGAAGGAAGGTCCTCCCCAGAACAGCTTCTTCCTTGGCTTAAGATGGAGGTGGCCTCTAGACCCATTGCATCCCAAATGACTCTTGGTTTACACTGGCCCTGGTGACATCTGACTGGACAGGACAACCCATCGTGAAGAGGACCCGAATGATCTGGGTGGATGCAGCAACCCATGGCCTCCTGGTGACTGAAGGCCCAGGCTCTGCACCCCCAGGGATCTGAATTAGCAAAAGGTCCATCTGAAGACGTGCGGAAAGGTGACGGTGAAGGGAGTTGGTTGGGCAGCTGGACTGCCTGGGTTCGCATTCGTCTTCTACCATGTTTAACGTCCGCAAAAGTCCACTGAGTGGCTCAGATCCTGACAAATGAACGCTGGGAATCATGGCACCCCCTTCAGAGGGTTGCTGAGAGGAGTCAGGAGCCGAGCCTACAAAGCACAGACAGCCTGCCTGCTACATAGCAAGTGTTGCTTTCTCCTTTCTCCAGAAAGTTCTGCCCACTGAATTGAACTGTCGGTGTCCTGCTCTGCAGAGCCCTGGAAAGATGGGCAAGCGCACTATGAGAAGCCACCGGGAGAGACAGCTCCCGCCGGCGGGATAGGGCCACACACGATGGTTCTGTCGCTGGCTAGAATGTCACCGCGCAATCCCCAGTGTCCCCACCTGCATCGGCCAGATGCAGAGTTGCTGACAAGCAACAAGGGGATGAAACCAAAAGGAGACTCTGGTTCAAGGATGCTCGGGCGCTCAGCATCAAGCCACTGTTGCTTTTGTAAAGCATTTCGAGCAAGCAAAGTTGTCAGGCTGGTCAGGGGCCCTGGCCCCTCTCCCCCTAACGCACATTCTTTGTATGAAATGAGGCAAGTATAGATAAATATAAGAGATGTGAATCCCCTATGAGCATCCTTCCCAGAAATAACCATTGTTAGGATTTTTACATGTACGTGTGTATGTGTGTGTGTTTGGAACATACATATAAATATATGTTCGGGGCTCTTGCAGAAGCAATTTTATAGATGTCTTTGCTCCTCCGTTGCTTGCAGGCCCAGCCAGAGGGGTTCTTAAGGAGTCAAAATAAAGCTTAACTTAGGCGTGTGGGAGAGACAGTATGATAGGCCCAAGGAGAGGTCTGGGGCCTGTAATACCTGCAGAGCGATGAGAGTGGCTCGCCTGAGGCAGAGTCCAATAATTATCCAGGATGCTTCGGTGCTCAGAGTCACCTTTGCTCAATATTGAGTCGCAGGCGCGCTACTAGGTGAAAGGTTCAGGCTTCCAGAAGGCTGGTCAGGAAGGTCCTGGCAGGCCAGGAATACAACACAGAGCAATTCAAGGATCTCCAAATTGGAAGCTCCCTTTAGGCAACCAAGGATGCCAGGATATCTGCTGCCCCTAACCGGTACCGAGGAGAATAGCACGGACTTTTTCCAGAGCAAGTTAGGGCTCAGGGACCCCGGGTGGCCGGGACAGCCTGTTAGGTGGGAGGTGTGGATGGGGCCACCTGACAAACCCGGGTGTGTGGCCAGTAAGGCAGAGCCAGTGCTGAGGAGGGGGGGACCCCTGGTTTCTAGCAGCCACCGAGGTGGAACCGGGGCAGAGGGGTGACCCAACTCAGGCTGTCCACACTGGGTGTTTGTCAAGAGAGTGACCAGAGGGAACTCTTGCGGGGCGTTCAGGTCCACGTATCCTTCTTCTGCACAAATTTCTGGGAGACCCAGGAAAAGAATGTGATCACCAGGGATGAGAGATGTTTCCAGCTGGGATCCTGAGGCCCTGGGGAGCATCCCAGGGCCCTGATGGGTAACTGAGCCATCCTGCCTGTGGGGAGAGGCGGAGGCGCCCTCTCCTGGTGCATCTGTACCCATGGTGAAGCCCCGTGAAGCCAGCCTCGAGGGGCACCTTCCTCTCCCTCCTCCAGCAGCTCCCAGTACAAAATTAGGGCTTTTTTAAATGGCATCTATCTTGGTTTTCAAAGTAACACACATTCTGGTAGAAAATGTAGAAAATACAGATGAATATAAAAGTACAAATATCACTTAATCATCTCTCCCAGAAATGATTATTAAAATTATTAACGATTATTAATGATGTTCATTTACACACACATATATACCATGTACCTACCATATATATACGCCATCGATATATACACCCCGTGCTTTATATATATACGTAAAACGAAATTGCAGCCATACTGGTAACATAATTTTGTATAATAATTTTCATTTATCATGATATGGTGACTGTTTTCCATGGCCCGAGTCCTTGAAAATATTAATGACTGAAGAGTAATCTATCATCTAGATGTGCTTTTATTTTTAAACCTGTCTACTATTACTGTGCATTGAATTTGTTTCCAAAATTTTACGAATTATAGTACTGCAGATAGATTTTTTTACTCTTTCGAATATATCTCTGATTTTTTAAAATTATTTTTTAAGTTAAATTCCCAGAAGTTGAATTATTGGGTCTAAGAGCATGCAATCTTCCTCTATATCACCAAATCGCCCTCCTAAAGAGTTTTACCTCTTTCCATTACAACCGATACCATAGAGGCATGGCTCTTCTCCTGCGTTCTGGCCTGGGTGGTGTTGTCTTTCCCCAGGCCAAATATGATATATGGTTCATGTTAACTTCTGTTTTTTGATTATTAGTTGGGATAAAACATATCATTGTCCATCTGAACAGCTTTCTTCTGAGTAGTTCATATCTTTGCCCATTGTTTATATCTTTTATTTATGAGAACTTGACTCATATAATTTTATATGTTAAATAAAATCTCATTACATATAAATTTATATTATGTATGTATATATTTTAAAATATATCTTTCTATTAACAAGAACTTTTTATATCAAGGACTCTGACCCGTTGTCGGCTACATATTGTTTTAATTTCTCTCGGTTGGTTCTTTGCCCTTTAATTTTGTTTATAGTGTTTCTGACCAAAAAAGAATTTATATTCTTCTGTAGACTGATGTAGAAATCTTGTACTTTATGCAGAAGCTTCTTCTCCATCAGGGAATTATTTTTTTTTAAGATTATATTTATTTAATCATGAGAGACACAGACAGAGAGAGAGAGGCAGAGACACAGGCAGGGAAGAAACCGACTCCATGCAGGGAGCCTGATGCGGGACTCAATCCCCGGACTCCAGGATCACGCCCTGATCCTCAACCACTGAGCCACACGGGCATCCCTCCATCACGGAATCAAGTAGATATTCATCTATATAGTTCTCTAAAGGTTTGTTTTTGTTTTGTTTTGTTTTGTTTTGTTTTGTTTTTTTTACATTTTTGGCAATCCTTTGATCCAAAGGATTTGGATATTTGGGCTATATTTTGGCATGCAGAACGAGGAAGAGCTTAACCTCAAAAAAATTTTTCAAAGCTTTAATCAGAATCATTTATTGATTCTTCTTTTTTGGAATGCCATTCTTATCACCCAGTGAGTGTGTATAAATATAAACAGTATATACTTCATTCCCCTGATCTATCTGTTGCTGAGCTTTCCATCCCATTCCATTCCATCCCATTCCATTCCATTCCATCCCATTCCATTCCATTCCATTCTCTTTCCAATTTTAAAGTTGTTCTTTTAACTTTTATTTTTATGCTGTACACTAGACCCCCAGAACTTATTTATCTTATAATTGGAAGTTTGCACCTTTAAAAAAAAAGATTTTATGTATTTATTCATGAGAGATAGAGAGAGAGAGAGAGAGAGAGAGAGAGAGAGAGAGGCAGAGACACAGGCAGAGGGAGAATCAGGCTCCATGCAGGCAACCTGATGTGGGACTTGATCCCAGGTCTCCATGAGCATGCCCTGGGCTGAAGGCAGTGCTAAACCACTGAGCCACTCGGGCTGCCCAGAAGTCTGTACCTTTTAACTATCTTTACCCATTTCACACACTCCACTTCTGATAACCACCAGTCTGCGTTCTCTGTATCTGTGAGTTCATATATTTTAAATTCCACATATATGAGAGATCAAATAGTATTTGTCTTTCTCTGATTTATTTTGCTTTCCATGATGCTTTCGAGGTTCATCCACATTGTTGCAAATGACAGAAGGTCCTTCTTTATCGTGGCCGAATAATATTCCATTTTATCTCTATACTATATATTTTTTTTCCCATTTATCAGTCAGTGGGCACTTAGGTTGCTTCCATGTCTGGGCTATTGTGAATAATGATGCAATGAACATGGGGGTGCAGACCTCTTTCTGAGACAGTGGTTTTTTTCTTTCCTTTGGATTTATATCCAGAAGCAGGATTACTGGACCGTATGGTCACACTACTTCTAAGTTTTTGAAGAACCTCCACACTATTTTCCACAGTGTCTGCACCAATTTATATTTCCACCAACAGTGAAGGATGCCCTTTTCTTCACATCTTTGCCAACACTTGTTGCTGTCTTATGTCAGTTTGATAAAAGCCATTCTAACAGGTGTGAGGTGACATCCCATTGTGGTTTTGATTTGCTCTTCCCTGGTGACTAGTGCTATTGTGCACCTTTTCATGTACCTCTTGGCCATCTGTACTAGTGTTCTTGTGCACTGTTTCATGAACCTGTCTTTGGAAAAATGTCTATACAGCTCTTCTGCCCACTTTTTAATCAGATTGGTTTCTGTTGTTACTGAGTGGTGTGGATTCTTTACTTTTGCTTATTAACCCCTTATGAGATATGCAGTTTGCAGCTATTTCATCTTATTCAGTAGGTTTTCCTTTTTCATTTAGTTGATTGTTTTCTGTGCAGTGCAGAAGCTTTTTAGTTTGATGTGGTCCCATTTGTTTATTTTTGCTTCTATTGTCACTGCTTTTGGTGTCCAATCCAAAATTTTATCACCAAGAATGATGTCAAGGAGCTTACATTACCATCTATGTTTTCTTCTAGGAGTTTTATGATTTCAAGTCTTCTATTCAAGTCTTTACTTCATTTTGAGTTGACTTTTTGACCCCTAAGACAGGGAGGGGGTCCAGTTTTCCAGTTTCACTCTCTTGCATGCAACTGTCCAGTTTTCCCAGCACCATTTATTGAAGAGACTGTTCTTTCCTCATTGTATATCCTTGGATCCTTTGTTGCAAATTAATCGACCACATGTGCATAGGTTTATTTCTGAGCTTTCCATTCTGTTCCACTGGTGGATGTGTCTGTTTTTCTGTACCTTTCTGATTGCTATAGCTTTGTAATTTGTAAGATAACATGGTAATCAGGAAGTGTGATGCCTCTGGCTTCATGCTTCTTTTTTGAGATTGCTTTGGCTATTTGGACTCTTTTGTGGTTCCATTCAAAATAGTAGATGCAGTTTCCTTTTTCCTCTTTCCTACTTATCTGAATACCATTTAGATCGTAGTCTTAGACCTTTAGCTGGAGAGGTATGTGCTGGTGGTTTCTGGAGCCCTGGAGAAGAGCTAAAACCATGAGCAGGAGCTGTCAACACAACCCTGTGGCCACTGCCCCTCTGCCAACTTGGGAGCACATCCCTTTCTCTCAGAGAAATACCCTTTAGATTTTTGTTACGTGGCTTTAGAATTAAGGGTATTAGAAAGATGCCACGCATGGGGCTGGCTGCTTGCCCCTTGCTGGTCCCTTCTCCTATAATATCTCAGGCATAGTCTGTGATCCTCTTTTGACTGATTTAAAAATAGGCCCCATCGTGAGGCAGTCTGCTGAGCGTCCAACTCTTGGTCGAGGTCATGAGATCTAGTTCCACATCAGGCTTCATCCTCAGCGGGGAGGCTGCTTGTGTTTCTCTCTTCCTCTGCCCCTCCCCACCCTGTTTACACTCTCCCTTTCTAAAATAAATAAAATAAATCTTTAAGAAAAATAGGCTTGTTTGCAGGTCACTTCTTGCCACCCCACTTAGGCTAACTAACCCCCCATCCCAATTGACCTAAATTTGTCACTACGCCTGAATTATTGCAATAACCTCCTAGCAAATATCCCTAGTTCCATCCTTTCCTCTATAGAATGATCAGAACTCAACACTCAAAATGACTCTTTAAAAAATATAAGTCAGATGAGATCTCTCCCCTACTCATACCATTCCATGGCTTCTTAACACAAAGTCCTTACTGTGGCCAAAAGGAGCTACGTGATCCACCTATGCCCCTGACCACATCTTCTCTGTTATCTTTGCACTTATAGTCCACCCATATAGGCCCCTTTGCGATCCTTCCAATATACTAGGCCCACACCTGCCCCAGAGCCTTTGCACTTACCACTCCTGCTGCTAGGAATTTCCTCATTTTTTCCACCAGACAGCTTCTTGGCTCACTTCCTGACTCTCTTCTCAGTTGTCTCCAGTTCAATAAGGCCTTTATTTTTCTTTTAATTTAAATTCAATTAGCCAACATGTAGTACATCATTAGTTTCAGATAATTTATCAGTTGCCTTTAACACCCAGTGCTCATCACATCACATGCCCTCCTTCATGCCCATCACCAAATTACCCCATCCCTCCACCTATTTCTCCTCCAACAATCCTTAGTTTATTTCCTATAGTTAAGACTCTCTCTTGTTTTCTTTCCCTCTCTGATAACTTCCCTCCTTTCCCCTATGATCTTCTACACTGTTTCTTATATTCCACATGAGTGAAACCACATGCTAATTATCTTTCTCAAACTGCCTTATTTCTCTCAGCATAATACCCTCAAGTTCCATCCACATTGGTAAGTAAACTGTAAGTATTCATCTTTTCTGGTGACTGAGTAATATTCCATTGTATATATACACAACATCTTCTTTATCCATTCATCTGTGGATGGACATCTCAGCTCCTTCCACAGTTTGGCTATTGTGCACATTGCTACTGTGACCATCGGGGTGTAGATGTCCCTTCACATCACTAAGTTTGTATCTTTGGGGTAAATACCTAGTAGTGCAATTGTTGGATTGTAAGGTAGCTCTTTTTAACTTCTTGAGGAAGCTCCATACTGTTCCCCAGAGTGGCTGCACCACTTTGCCTTCCTACAACAGTGTAAGAAGGTTCCCCTTTCTCTGTATCCTCACCAACATTTGTTGTTTCCTGTCTTGTTAATTTTAGTCATTCTGACTGGTGTGAGGTGGTATCTCATTGTGGTTTTGATTTGCGTTTCCCTGATGGTAAGTGATGTGGAGCATTTTCTCATGTGTCTGTTGGCCATTTGTGTCTTCTTTGGAGAAATGTCTGTTCATATCTTCTGCCATTTCTTGACTGGATTATTAGCTTTTTTGGGTGTCGAGTTTGATGAGTTCTTTATAGATCTTGGATACTAGACTTTTTTCTGATATGTCATTTGCAAATATCTTCTCCCATTCTGTATGTTGCCTTTTAGTTTTGTTGATTGTTTCTTTTGCTGTGCAGAAGCTTTATATCTCAATGAAGTCCCAATAGTTCATTTTTGCTTTTATTTCCTTTGCTTTGGAGACACTTCTAGCAAGAAGTTACTGTGGCCAAGGTTGAAGAGACTGTTGCCTGTTCTCCTCTAGAATTTTGATGGATTTTTGTCTCACATTTAGGTCTTTCATCCATTTTGAGTTTATCTTTGTGTATGGTGTTAGAAAATGGTACAGTTTCATTCTTCTGCATGTGGCTGTCCAATTCCTCAGCACCATTTATTGAAAGGATTAACATCCTTTTCCTGTTGGATATTCTTTCCTGCTTTGTCAAAGATTGGTTGACCATAGAGTTGAGGGCCATTTCTGGGTTCTCTAGGCTGTTCCATTGATCTATGTGTCTGTTTTTGTGCCAGTACTACACTGTCTTGATGATTATAGCTTTGTACTATAGCTTGAAGTCTGAGGTTGTGAGACCACCAGATTTGATTTTCATTTTCAACCTCCTTCTGACTATTTGGGGTCTTTCCTGGTCCCATACAAATTTTAGGACTTTTTGTTCAGCCCTGTGAAAAATGTCAATGATATTTTGATAGGGTTTGCGTTGACAATAAAGCCTTTCTTGGCTGCTTATTAAAATAGCAATTGACTCTACCCTAATGGAGTGGAGTCCACTCCCTAATACCCAGCCTGTTTTTTTTTTTTTTTCATTCTGCTTATGACCTTTTCAGATATTTCTTTGCTGTCTACCTGACAATATAAGAATGAGGCTAGGGACACTGTTTTGTTAACAGCTAAATCTCAGAACCTAAGATTGTCCTTATACTTAGTAGCTCCTCGATAAATATTTGTGGGCTGATGAGGGAATCCTAAGCACAGGTGGAAAGATTATCTGTAAATATTAGGGAGAAAAAACAAAGTGTGGGCATAGAGAGATGTGGTTATAACTGACAGAGTAGGGAATTAAGAGAATTCTTATTAATCATAATTGATTTTGCAGTGAAAAGGGAAGGCCAGTGCATCTGCTGAGAGTGATGAACCTTTAGGTGGTGGAGGCAGTAAGTGGCAGGTTTGGGGAACCAGTTGAAATTTTGTAATGGTGGCCAAAGGAGGTAGGAGGCAGAGCTAATTCAGAGCTAATTCAGAACAGCTTCAGGCATTCTTAAGGATCCTTGAGGTTGAACACCCTAAAGTTTCAAAGGGCACTAACCACATAGCTGTTCTGTCTAATCCATCAGTGTCCTTCACCACAAGGTGTAGAAGAGAAAAAGTAAATTGTTTAAAGCATTGCTGTCCAGTAGCACCCTGTGATGATGAAAATGTTCCATCATTGGTGCTGCGCGATAGAGTCATTGCAGCCCACGTGTGCCTGTCCTGACTGGCTACCACATTGGGCAGCACATGTGGAGGGATCTAGACTCAGGTTCTGGTGGGGCAGGAAGCCAGGAAAGGGCAGCAAAGAGTGGAGCTAAAAGGAAATGTCAATAAGGAGGTGGTAGGTGACTTCGGGGATCTGGACGTGGCAAAAAGAAGTGAAGCCAGAAAGCAACTGATCATTTGTGGAAAACATAATTATCCAGGAATCAGCGGCATTGGTGATGTGAAATGGTGTGTTTGGAGCCAGAGAGAGTTGACAGGAAGTGTTTCTCAGAGAACGGAATATCGAAGTTCAAGATTTCAGAAGACGAACAGTTCTAAACAGTGAAAAAGTACAAGATGTGGCCATGGGGATAGATTTCTTATGTGGAGCAAGAATGAAAAATCCTTGGTGTTAAGGAATTCAAAGATCTGTAGGAGAGGATAGGATGAATTAAAAAACTGAGGTGGGGTTAGGCACAGAACATGTGCAACTGGATACCCAATGCCTTCAAGCTGATTTTATACGAAAGTGAAAATGTAATAAAGGTGATGCCATTGTTAGTTATTATTTGTCAAACACCTCTGCTGGGCTTGGGTCAATATGCTTGATAAATGTGTGATCTCCTTCAACCCTTTGAATGGCCTGCTCAAGTAGGTTTTCATATCATTGCTATTTACAAATGAAGCCACCGAGGCTCTGAAACACAAAATAACTTGTCCAAGGATGTGCTCTGGTGGAGCCAGGATTTTAATCCCACTAAAGTCCATGCATGTTACCTCTAAACTCAATTGCCTTCTTACTCAGAGCAGCAGTGGGTAGCAATAAGAATCCTGAGTGGCTCCTACCCACTCCCAGGTTCTGAAGGATCTGGGAGTGACAGGAAAGTAGGCCTGCTTGAGTGGAAGGAGAATGTCTACAGAAGACTCAATGTCAGCATCTAGATGGTGTAGTAAGCTTTTAGGGTGAAAACAGAGTGATTGGTAGCTTACCCACAGTGGAGCAAAGTGAGTGGGTATAGTGTAAAGAGGAGGTGTGGAAGCATAGAGCCCTTTGGAAGGGATTACTGGGAAGGACAATTCTCTGAAGGCCTTGATTTGGGATGGAGAGAAAGGCTGACAAACATTAATTGACCTTAAACTTTCGTACTTAAAATACAGTATATGTGGTATCTCTATATTCATTTCTCATGACATGAGAAAACTTTTAAGTGTAGTGATTACCTGTATTAACAGATATTAGAAGGGAACTAACAAATACCTACCATTTTCTTCAACGTGGATGGAACTGGAGGATATTATGCTGAGTGAAATAAGTCAATCAGAGAAAGACAATCGTGCTCGCTTCGGCAGCACATATACAAAAATTGGAACGATACAGAGAAGATTAGTATGGCCCCTGCGCAAGGATGACAGAGAAAGACAATCATCATGTGGCTTCACTTATATGTGGAATATAAGAAATAGTGAAAGGGATTACAAGGGAAAGGAGGGAAACTGAGTGGGGAAAAATTAGAAAAGAAGACAAACCATGATAGACTCCTAACTCTGAGAAACAAACGAAGGGTTACAGAGGGGGAGGTAGGTAGGGGGATGGGGTGACTGGGTGATGGGCACTAAGGAAGGCACTTGATGGGATGAGCACTGGATATTATACTATATGTCAGCAAATTGAATTTAAATTAAAAAATTAATTAAAAAAATAAAGGAACTAATGATGAAAAAAATTAATTTATGAGTCCCTGGTTTGCATAATAGAATTCAACTGGTTTTTGCTGTACCTACTTTCATGAGGATATTACACAAGGTAGAAATTTCCAGAAACATTGGAATAAGAGTGGGAATGAGTCTTAATCTACATACATTTGTGGTCAGGATAGGTAACTTACTTTGTTTTTCTATAATTGCATTGAATTTCTACCATGAGCCTTTAGTTTGCCAAATGCCAGTGAATGAACCTCACTCAATTTGGCATCTCCCAATTGTCCCTTGAACCTAAATTCTGAGATGGTGGAGAGTAGTGAGGGGTAGGAGAGGTCAACTAGTTTCCCAGTCTCATGGGCTGGAATGCATGGAGGGATCATCATCTATTTCACCTGCGTCCTCCTCAGATGTCTTGGTCTAGGCAGGTCATGGCTAAATTGTTCCTTATTCTTAAAAAAAAAAAAAAAAAAAGAAGGAGAGAGAAGGGGGATGGAAGGACAGAGAGAGAGAGGGAGAGGGAGAGAGAATGTCAGGCAGACTCCCCAGGGAGCCCAGAACCTGATGTGGAGCTTGATTTCATGATCCTGAGCTCACGACCTTAGCCAAAATCAAGAGTCAGGCACTTAACTGACTGAGCCACCCAGGCACCCCTCACTTGCTCCTCATTCTTAATTTGTGACATCTTAATTATTTTGCAAATTATGTCAGTATAACAAAGCAAGAAATATAAATAATGGGAAAGTCTCAGGGAAATAAAAGCGAGTTACATTTATGTCTTGGTAAATAGTATGAGTTTGCTGCAGGTACAATTTTTCAGTGCAAAAATTCATGTGCAAGGCTCATTCCATTTCTTTAGTTCTCAAATCAACACACATCAATGGCAAATCAAATCTCCATTATGATTTTTTGCCTTCCCCTCATTCTAATGTTTCCTGGGTCTTAGTCAAAGGAAAACCCCTCTATTCCGAGGTTCCCAGCTGGCTGGTGCTGGGGCCATAAGGTCCCAAAAGGTCTGACACGTTGCTACTCTCTCAGGGCACCTTCCAGCCTCCTGCAAGTCTCCACTGCTCCTCAAGTGGGTGCCCACTTCCATCCACCTCTCCTTCTCTGCCCTGGGCCATGTCCACTCTTCCCTTCCTATTCCAGAGAGCCACCGTTGCTTTTCTCAAGTTTAGCAGGAGTCTGCCCCACAGAAACACCCAGGACAAAGATACACAAAAGACCTGGCTTTCTTCTTCTCTTTTGGGGAAAAGAGAATGCTAGGGAGGACAAACTCAAACCAGCATTAAACCAGACTGTATTCACCATTACATACCTGATGAACCCTGACTCTATGAATTCACATACTAGTATGAGAGTTCAGCCTGGTAACTAAATAAATATCCAGAAGTTAGTATACTATTCATAATAAAAAAATGGATAATACCTAGAAATCATTTTAGAAGGTAGATACTTCTTCACCCTCCATTTTATAGATGAAAAAAAAACCCCACAGTAATAAAGTGACTGGTCTAAATTTACACAAGTACACAGTGGCAGAGCTAAGCTACAAATTCAAGTCTATCTAGATCCAAAATTTATGCACCCAATCACTATGATACATTGGTTTAAAAATCAATACATACACATATATGTACACCTCCAGCATTCGTTGAGCATTTATTATATGCCAGGCACCTTGCTAAACAATCTGCAGACATTATCTCTTAATCCTCTAATATCTACTGATAGAGGACTTATTCATTCCAGTCACACAGAAATCAGGCAAAGAACTTGACAAATTCATTTCTCACTTATTCTTGAGCAGTTATCTGGCTTGTTCCCAGAATGACATTAAAATCATTCTTACAAATACTACCAAATAGCATCCTCTATGTAGAACATTCCAGTGCACTGGTGTCCATCCCTGACCACTTCCTCCCCAGGCCTCTCTTGTCCCCTGGCCATTTGACACTCTGGTCCCAAGATCCCCATTCACTGAGTACTCCTTCCAAGTCTCTCCCTCAGGCTACCTTGGCCTTGGCATCAGCTCTTCTCTGTCTACACTCAAGACTTTCTTTGAGTGCATGTATCCACTCTGGCTTCAACCAATATGTGGGTGATCCCTAAAGCTCTCTCGGGCCCAGCCTTTTCTCTGAGCTTCAAGCTTATTAAGTCAACCATCTTTTGATCTTACTCATTCTGATATCCTTTGGGCACCTTCAACTCAACATGTAAAAAGTGAACGTATCTTCTTCCGGGCAAAACCTGCTCCTACTTCTGCATTTCTGATCTTGGTTGTTGCCATCCAATCACTGAGAGTTACCCTTTGACTATTTTCTTTTCCTTACAACTAAATACACTCAATAACCACATCATACTCATTTACCTTCTAAATATTTCTCTGATCTAATCCCATTGTTCCAGTAAAAAAAAAAAAAAAAAACCTGGGAGGGTAATAAAGCAAGACATTGCGGGTTAGGACCATAGCCCAGATTCCAGTAATATGAAATCCCTCAACAAATGTTAGTTATTATTTTTACTAATACATAAACAATAACAACCACCACCACCACAACAGAAGCAAACTGTGCCACCACAGCCTTTGACTGCTAATTAATCAGATGTTGGCACTTTGGGATTAATGCTTCCATTGTTTTCATCTTTCTTTCTTTCATATTTTTTCCATATCTCTGCTCTGTGTTTTGAGAGACATCTTCAACTTTACCTTCCAGCCCTTCCTTTATTTCTGTTTCAACTTATATTTTTAATCTGTAAAAGCTTTTGTATTGTCTCTGTTTTTTTTTATGTCCTTGGGTTAATTTCTTCTAAAATAGTTCTAAGGGCACTTTTGAAAAGTGCCCTTAGAAAAGACACTTTCTGTTCTGGGCCCTTAATTTATTTTCTCCACCAGTATTTTTTCTATTTGTCTTTTGTAACTTTGGTTTTCCTCATGCCTGGTGATCCTGGGTTGTCTCCTCAATAGCAAAGAGGAAGGGCATTAACTACCACAGCTGGCATGTTAGTTACCAGGCTCAAACAAGTACCCTTTGCTGTAGTTGAGGTAGGTCTGCCTATCCCCAAAGCCTAACTCTTGACGGTGGGAGACACGAGCACATGATTTCGTTTGCTTTAGTTCCCTATGTCTTATGCCCTAGTGTCTAGAACAATGCCTGGAGCATACCAGTGACTTTAAAAGTCAGAACCCATCATTATCAAAGGCCTTTCTTGTTGGAGTTGACAAGATTATGAGTGAAATCTAGAGAAAACTCTAATTCAACATAGGCACTAACCTCGCCTTAGGAAAGAGAAGAGGAATTTAAGCATGATTGACTCGTTAAGCAACTTCCTTTTCTCTTTCATTTTTCTTATATAAACTTCCTAAAATTAAATCAAAATAGAAAGAGGTAATACTAATCTGATAACTAATGCCCTCTTCCATTGTACTACTGAGATTCTGAGACACACCACTTAATCTAGCTAAATCCTGGTTTCTCTAAATATAGAGACCATGAATCTCATTAACTGTTAGTTTCCTAGGGCCTTTTGGGAATTTAAGTCAATATCTTATAAAGTCACTTCAATCAATCGCCTTGGAAACAATACATTTTATACAAATATCTGTCACCAGCCTTCATTCATAATCCTACCATAACACATAATTGTCCTGTAGCATTTTTCTACAAGCCAGTCTTCAAAATGTGTGCTATAACACATTTTATTAACTTACACATATCACACAATGCCTTTCTGGTTTATCACATATGAGTGAAAACTTGATCGAATCCAGTTATTTAGCAGTACTCTCTTAATCTTAACCTTTCTATTGATCTCTCTCTCTGTGGCCTTCACATGTTTGCTTCCAGAAAAGTCTGCAGTCAGCTTGATTTTTTTTGTTGCTGTCAAAGTTAGTTTGTTACTATCCTCTTATTTTCTTCATGGATGCTTATAGGCCCTGTTTTTTTTTTTATTCTTTGTAATTCAAACATTCATCATGATAGAGTCACAGGTGCTTCTTTTTATTAACATTCCCTGAAACTGAGTTAGCTGTTTTCAATCTGTACATTGTAATGTTTCTTCCAGTTCAAGAAAGTTTTCTTTGGTTTATGTATACAATGGAATATTACTCAGCTATTAGAAATGACAAATACCCACCATTTGCTTCAACGTGGATGGAACCGGAGGGTATTATGCTGAGTGAAGTAAGTCAGTCGGAGAAGGACAAACATTATATGTTCTCATTCATTTGGGGAATATAAATAATAGTGAAGGGGAATATAAGGGAAGGGAGAAGAAATGTATGGGAAATATCAGAAAGGGAGACAGAACATAAAGACTCCTAACTCTGGGAAACGAACTAGGGGTGGTAGAAGGGGAGGAGGGCGGGGGGTGGGAGTGAATGGGTGATGGCACTGGGGGTTATTCTGTATGTTAGTAAATTGAACACCAATAAAAAATAAATTTAAAATAAAAAAAAAAGAAAGTTTTCTTATAATGGGTCTGTTTTCCTCTCCAGGAACATCTATCATTCCTACCTTGGCTTTGCATTTTAGGAATGCCATATCTTTTCTCTTCATGTTCATCTTTTGATATGTTTCTTCTTTCTGGAAGGGTCACTGAAGTGTGTCGTTCTCATCAATGTCAAATTTCATTCAATATGAAATTTGTTCTTTATAGCCTCTGGTAAAGATTTTAACTCTACTCTGGCAAATTTAGTTCCTTTACAATCCTTTCTCATCTCATTTAGCTCTTTCTTCATTCTTTATTTTTTTCTAAATTCCATTGACCTTTATCACATCTTTTTAGGTCACTTTTTCTTAGACTGCTCTAGGATACCAAATTTCTGAATAATTGTAATAGTAAATAATTGTAGGAAGAATACTTTTCCGGGAACGTTCCACATTATGAGTACTCTGTTTTCAACTAAGTCCTTACGTTGGTCTTTTTTTTTTTCTTTTTTTTTTTTCCCTCTTCATCTTCACTTGCAAAGAGAGCTATTCCTATTTGGTGTTTGCAATTATATAGGGTATGTGGATTCCTTGGGTCTGTTCTCTGACTTTTGTGATGGGTTAAATATTCTGAAAGGAGGTTTGTTAGTAAGTCCTAGAATCTGACATGTGTTCTTCTGAAGATGTCTGATTCTGTGATACTTTGTACCAATGGTGTATATGAAAACCTACAATTCCCAAGGCACTTTTATAGAGGTAATTCCATTTTTACCTCTGCAGGAGGGCTTTACCAAGGGGATGATATTTCTAGGGCTTCACCAAGGGATTGATGGTTCCAGTGTCAGTATCTGTCCCCTTGTTTTCTGGAAGTAACTGTCCCACAATTGATGCAGAAAGGTTAAAGGGATAGAAAAAAAAAAAGGGTAATATGAGAAAAGGGTCATATGTTAGCCCCATTGGAAAGGCCCACCTCTGCAGTGAAAGGGGATGTTTGGTTGACTAGCCAGGAGTCAAAACTTGAGGAGGATAACATAATGTCCTTTCTTCTGTATGATGAAAAGTGCTGTTTTATTTCCCGGGTCAATGAATAGTTTGCCCAAGTGGGCCCCAATGAAATGACAGTTAATGAAATCTCCGAGATCCTTGATTTGGTGGTCAGTAGTGAAGGTAACCAAAAGGTGAATCAAGAGTATGGTTTCCCTGTGAAACAACAAATCAATTCGACTGTGTTCCTATTTTCCATCAGTAAAGTGATTCCAAGGAAAGGCAGATCTTTTTGCAAGGCTTTCACAGTGCATTTTGGCTGACCAATTTCCTCCCTTCAGTATTATAATAAGATTATTCTATTATACAAGAAGATTTTGGACAAGAACAAAGGCTTCTCTAGTCTTTACCTTTCTCTCTGCCTCATGTACATCTTTCCAGCCTGTACTCATGCCCATGCCATAACCTGTTAATCAGCCTGTTCCTATTCAACATGACATCACAACATAGTTGTTGTTACTGATCACAGTTTATCAAATACACAAGAAAGATAATTTGTCTGATTAGTAGTGGTTTAAAACATGGTAGCACATAAAATACCGCATAGGACCCTAAGTGCATTGATTATGAGGGCTACTCTTAACAATCACAATAATTAAAGTTTCTGTGTTCATAACCAACCCAAGACACAGTCTTCTGAGCAGGAGGCATCTCAAGAGTTTGTAAACTTGCCACGGAGCCACAGGGTCTTCATGAGTCATGGCTTCTGCTACAGCCGGGAGCTGCCAACATGCAGCTCTTCCCCACACTTTTCCACAGGAACTGGGGGTGCCTCTGCATTTGGAAAGCTACCTCGTACCCTGTCCACACTCAATAAACACTGCTCAATAATGACAATGGGAATGTGTGTTCCATCTCACTTTTCTCCTGAATGTTTCTATTTAGGGAGGCCCAAATGTTTTCCCAAGTAATTTATTCCATTGCTTGATTGGCTGCACAGTCAAAAAAATGTTCCTACTGCCTCCTTTGAATGTTTTCATTTTCTTTTCGAGCGCCAGCCTGGTGCTTGTCCTGTGCACGTATACTCCCTGAACTGTGAGGCTGGTTTGGAAGTCATGCTGGGAGGATCCTGCTTCAAATGTCTTCTTTCCAGGTCACCAGATCCAAAAATATATTCCTGGATTCTAGGTAGAAGCTGATTTTGCTCTGCATCTATTCATCACTAGGAAATATTTTTTTCCACTTATTTTTTTTTTTTCTAAATCTTTGAAACAATGCTGAGTCAGAGGACCATGGATCCAGAGGGCTGGATCCAGAGACTGCCTGACTCTGTGGTTGCATGGTGGCTACCATCCCCACAGGGTCTGCAAGATATTTAGCTGGCTCTCCAAAGCCGACCTTCTTCCCAAAGAATTCTCTTCAGAGGTTCCCGGTGCGATGGCATATGTTTGTGCATGTGAGCCCGCCTAGAGGAGCGCAAGTGTGCGTGTCCTTGGATGTGAGTAAGTGCAGTATACAGGCAGTTCGTGTTTTAGGGAGGCACGAAAATGCCAATCAGTTAGGATCTATTTTATCCAGCAGTTCCTGTGCTTATTTCACCAGTGCTGATTCCTGCTCTAACAGCTGTGTGTAGGATCAGCCATATGAGATGTCGGAGCCAAAAGCCCTCCCTCTCTAGAGTAACTACCCTCGTGGCAGGTAATAGAGGCTAGGAGGAGTTCACTTCTTTTCACTTTAGGAATTGTCAAGTAACCCAACCTCTCAACATGGCCACATTGCTGATGTTGCTATTGGTGCACACTAGGGAACAGTCTACCGAGTGTTCCATGGAGACTCCTAAGCTAGTGAACCAGGGTCGGAAAAGTAATGTATTTTCTCTGAAACCACATCTTGAGATTCCAGTAATGAATACCTAAGACAACGCGTGGAATGTGGCTGAAGCTTATGTTCTTTCCAAGGTCTGTACCACAGAGGCTGTCATTTGAGTTTTATGCCAACCTCTCCCCCTCACCAGTCCTGCCTTGAGGTGACCACAGGGGTGGGGGAGTGGGCCATGTCATTGCCTTAGGCCTGTAGATGACTAAACCCGGCTTCAGGAGGCTTCCATGAATTACCCAAGGTCACACAGCTATTAAGTAAAAGAGCAGAAAGTGATAAGCAAGCCTTCTAATTCCAAGCACAGGAATCTTCCTAGACAGCCTTCAGAAAGCAGAGAGAACAGTGGAGAAGGACTGAGCCTCTGATGATGGCCTGCTCTGACAGTGGACCTCAGGTTTATGAATACATGTAGTCATGCTGTTCCTTTAAAGTGGCATAATGGACAGGCCTGGGCTTCAGAGTCAGATCCAAGCTCCAACCTAGCTCTGCCGATGACTGGGCCAAACCATGGTCACATAACTCAACGGGGCTGAACCTCGCCCTCTCCACCTACAGCACATGACTCCTTCCAGCCAGCAGGAAGATGAGAGGAGCCACAGGGAGACACAGAGCCAGGCCCTGACACTTGGAAGCCTCAGGGACTAAGTCTCTCTCTTTTCTCCTTTAATCCAAGAAAGAAAGTAACTAAAAGCTCTTATGAACTGAATAATAATAATAGTAATCAAATGTCCCTTAACAGGAGAAGCACTGAAAAAACACTCTAACTGGCCAAGCAGCCTTGGAGACCTACCTCAGTCCCAAGAAGTGGCTGCATAACTCAGGAGGGAGGAGGTCACTGTGGACGGATGCCTGCCTTTCCCACTGATTTTGCTCCAGGACCCAGAGGAGCTCATTCCCCCTGCAACTGAAGGAGACCTAGCAGGGTCTCTTTTAGGGGGAACATAAAGCAAAAGATCAGAGAGAGAGAGTAAAGGAAAATTTGGGGTCCACCCCTAATATATGTTTACCTCAACGAGGAATGAGTACATTTTTAGTCAGATTCCTGCTTCTAATTTGCTTGCAACTTTATTTTAAAAAAACTTTTTTCCAGTTTTGTTGAGAAATAATTGACAAAAAAAATATCACTGTATATGTGTAAGGCATATGACGTGATGGTTTGATTTACGTTCATTGTGAAATGATCACCGTAATAGGTTCAGCTAATCAGCCTTTATTCCTTTGCTCCAATTTTAACTTGTGTTATTCTGTAATCATTTATACACCTTTAAAAGATTTCTGAAATTCCTTTAGAAAATGTAGGCATGGGGCGCCTGGGTGGCTCAGTGGGTTGAGCGTCTACCTTCAGCTCAGGTCACGATCGCCGTCCTGGGATCGAGCCCCACTCAGCCTCCCTGCTCGGTGGGGAGCCTGCTTCTCCCGCTCCTCCCCTGTTCATGCTCTCTGTTGCTATCTCTGTCTCTCTCTCAACTAAATAAATAAAATATTTTAAAACTGCAGGCAGTTTTAACTAAAGAAAAATAGGAAGGCAAAGAAACAACTTAGATTTTAAAAATTGTTTCTATCCTTCATACTTGCCAGCTTTCGGCCTGTTTGATTCTGTGAACTTTTAAGCTTCTCCTATCTTTCAGGGCTATTGTGGTATGTCGCACAAAGTTTCATTTAAGTAAGAGCTTGCCTTTAGGTTTTAGTATCATCCCTGCTTGGGACCTTTACTATAGCAGGTGTGGTGGTCATCCTTGGCTAGTTGGCTCCATGCCCTTCCCTAACCCCGTTTGCCTTCAGCCACCTCCTCAGTTAAGGCTGCAAGAATCAATAACATGCTTTTCCAGCTTTCTTTGCAGCTACCGGTGTCCATATGACTCAATTCTGGCCAATAAAGCCTATCCTTTCCTGATAAAGGGAGTGATTTCCTTTACCTCTGGTCTTGAGCACAGATGAGATGATTAGGGCTGGAGCGGCCGTCCAGTGACACTGAGGCAATGAGCCATCATGCTGAGAATGGGAGAGCAAAAAGATAAAAAGGCTCTGTCTCCAGAGGCATTAGCCGAAAAATACAAGCTTACGTTTGGTTAAGTCCCTATTAGTCAGAGTTTCTATTAGCTGAAGCCACAAACTTTCTCTAAATTGATATATATATATAATATGTATATATTTTAAGTATATATTTATAAAATATGATGTAATTAAATATAATTATATATTATTATACACATATATATCTGCTGAAATGTTCTGACTAGCACATAATAGAAAACAGCTTAATTGTTCCATATGATGTGAATCTGTAGACTAAATTCTCATCTGAAGTCAAACCCATTTGCCTAGTGACACAAGGCTACTTGTGGGTGATGCTCTGCAAGAGAGCACACCTAAATCTGTAGCAATAACAGGAAGGCAGACACCAGAAATTCCACATCAGCGCGATCCTCTCAAACATAATGTTTAACGGCATGTGAGTAATTATCCCCAAATCTAGAAAGAATCTTGAGCAGATGAGGTTAAAATATCAGGAAAGGTTGCTGACAGAAACTCGCATTACACTGAGGATGAATAGCTTTGGCTCCCAAAGCAACCTCTATAAAATTTCCCCTCCCCAATGTAGAAATGCGTTCTCATTTTCATCACTAACAGTCTCAAGGCCGCAATACATGGGCGGTGTAAGTGATTTGGAAAACCGATTTTACCCAAACTGCTCCTGGTTGAGCCAGGCTGGCTGATTGGTGTATCCATCAATTGCTCAGTCCCCTTGTCACCCCTTCTGTACCCCTGATCGTTGTGTGCTTTCTCCTGCTCACACTGCCCTGACTGAATTTTGGGATCCATTTCCCAGTTGACATCCACCTCCACCTGTTGCTCTGACTGTTGAGAACATCCTGATTCACCCTCTGGTGTTTGGAATCTCAGCGCTCTTATACTTTATGAATGCAGTTGTTCTTCTAGAATGTCTGGCTCTTCCAACTCTACATTGCAGCCCCAGTTCAGGGGGACTAGGGTGAGAAGGAACCCCAGCTTCATGCCAACAGAGAAGCCCCATTTTCCTCTCCATCACCAGTAGCAGGAGGATCTCAGACTGGGATAATGAAGCCTGAGATTAAAGGACAGAGTGGGAGGCACATAACATGTCTCCTGGCCATGAATTATGTTATCTGAGTGACCATTCCCACAAAAGAAGGGCAGCCAGCCTCACATTGGTCATACACAAAACACCATCTTGAATTGACGAGGTCCCCTGAAAATGGCAAGAGGGGTAATAGCTGGTAAATTCTGGATTTTTTTGGAAGGAAATCATGCAACATAAGGGCAGCAAAAACTGAGTGTCTGAAGTTTTACAACTTGATCGTGATGAGTTCTAGAAGCCACGTGGCACCCTTCTTCCCTCCCACCACCATCACCCTTAGTAAGGCATAAGCAGTAATGATGGAGGTTCCCCATCATCTGTCTCATGGAGTGCCATGCTGCTTATTAGTTATTTGGAGGGATCAGGATTCAAATAAATTCAGAAGGGTTAAGAGACGCTGCTTGTGGAATTTAGCGTGCTCCCAAGTGCTTTAAGCAAACTGGGAATAGGTTCCAAAGAGGAAAAATTTCAAACTACGAAATAAGGAGGGTGGTCTCTACCCATCAGAATTGTGTTATGGTGATATTTGTCATCTAGGGTACTTGCGGGGCCTTCAGACCACTCTGAAACCTACCAGTGAGTGTTGTGTGCATGTCTACACCGCACATCGCCTAAGCAACCCCCACCGGCCATCACTTTCACCCCCCTGGTTCACACCCTCCTCGTGCTCCTGGGCACATCTGGGCTGAGCACAGATGATGACTGGTCCAGGCTAACTACGATCGTTCCTCTCTGTGAATGTCACCGTGTGAGGATGTGATACTGCTGGTAGTCATCTTGTGAGCCCGAAGACAAGATGTGTGCAGGCCAGCTGACCTCACTGAGCTACCAAGTGAATGTCGCTGGAATTACCCTGTGGCCAGACTTCCTGTTAGGTAAGGTCATCACCCAGGCCTTTATTTATTAAGCTATTTTTAGCTAGGTCTTCTGGTTCTCACACTCACAGCAGAACGTATCCTCGGTGCTACAAAAGTCATCCGTAGGGGCAGAGAATCTTGAGGTTGGGTGGTTGGATGGGAGAAGGAGGAACTTACAGACCTGCAGAGAAGTTGTAGCTGGCACAAGTTACAGAAGCCACACTCGCTGCCGGGACCACTGTGTGTTTTCCACTCTGCGGCACTGCCACGTGGGGCCTGGCTGGTCAGGGTCAAGACCTTTGGCATTCCCTTTCATTTGAACGATTTTCCTTTAGTACAAATTTGATGTTATTTTCCATAAAATATTTAGCTTGCCCAACCACGTAACAGGGAAACCTTCAGCTAGAGGGTTAGAAACTAGATGCAACCTTGTAGTGTATCGCCTACAACTATGAATCATGCCAATGTCAGGAAGCTGAGAAAAAGGATAAACAACGGGCCCGCGGCCGCCTGATAGGTCAACAATATATGGCAAGGAGAGACGTGCCCAACAATTACAATCAAGCCATAAATACATATTCTATACTTAACCCCGCGAGCTGAAAGCTGTTTGATTTTCATTATTGATGTTTGCACACCCTCGAGGTCTTACACGCTAAATCCTTTATCTTGTACTGTCGTGTTATTAGGACGAAGAGAAAGTGCTTTTTAAAAAATTCCATTTTGCATAGCTTCTCAGACCTTTGCTCCCCTGGCACTTGCATCCTGAGTTCAAGGGAGTTGACACAAATGAACGACGGCTGAATCCCAGCACTACGGCATCCAGAGTTTATGAGCACTGGGAAGGCTGCGTCTGGTGAGGGTGGGGGGGCAGAGAAGTGGAGATGTTTAAATCGTAAAGTCTCAGAATCTTGTAACGGTGCCTTAAAAAAAAAGTCTGTTATAAATAAGTCATAAAGCCATAACATACTCTCTGTAATGCCAGGTCCACAATCTCTGCCAAGAAGACTTTTTGGGGAAGAATCTTCTCTTCCCCTTAAGCAGCCTGCGTACTACCTAAGAAGCTAATTCATATTGATAGGTCATCATTATTACAGGAAACTGGAAGCGATTCCCGTTCGCTGCCTGCAAGTAACCCTCACTCTGACATGAGATGTGAAGCCAAACCGAAATGTCCTCTGTGTTTGGAAAAGCTGCTGTGCTTGGATCATGGCAACCCGCTTGTGGCAACGACCATAGCTGCAGAATCACTTGACCCCAGGGTCTGACTCCTCCAGGAGAACCCTTGACAAGATACTGACAGCCGCGTTACCACTGTTCACATCTTCCACTGCGATCCGGCCAAATTGGCAACCAAAGCCACACAAGGCTAATCTTGTGCTTGGAAGAGTGTCTTCCCTCAAGTACAAATGATACTTGGATTTTCACAGCTCTCCGAAACACGAGGTCTTCTGGAAGCTTCCCTAAGAACTCTTCGTGGGCTGTGCGCAGCGGTGACAACCTCCCTCTGAGCCACCTCCCTCATTTGTGGCACAGTTTCGCCAACAAGGGATTTCCTCTCCTCCTCGTCACTTCTGTCCCATTGGTGCTTTCTCAGGCCATTGTCACTGAGGGATGTTTGTCCATAGCCCCCAGGATTATTTCCAGATTATTTAAGCCGGGTCTCAAAGAAGTCAGATGGGAATGAAAATGAAGCCCGAGGGTCAGGTGTCCATTGGGGACGCGCATTCAGAAAGTCCATCTTGTCTCATAGGCAAGAGATTTTCCCTCCCACTCTCAGTGTGTGCAGAGAGGAAACGAGAGTGTCTGGGGAGGCATGTTCTCACGTGATCACTTATAGGTTCTTATTTCATGTTAGTGAAATTTACACGCGTAACTAGTAATTAAGTCTCATTAAATCAGATTTTCTCTTTTTCACTTCAATATGAGCTTTAATTATATAAAACAATCGCTGTAAAAATGATTGTCATGCATTTATTTGAGCTTTGAGTGCCCTCTACTGGAATAAGAAAAAGAAAAAAGAAAAAAGAAATCAGTTGCAGGGAGGAGGGCTTGCGTGATTGGGTCCTACCTACCAAAATGTCATCCTTATTGTCGGGACAATAATAATAATGGTAAACACTCAACGTATGTTATTCACAATGACTTGACAGTGATCACATTTTTTTCTAAAAATTACTATTAAATGGAGCTAATGGTGTATATCTTTGAGGTTTTATATTTACAAAAATTCCTTGGCCGGCTCTCTGCTTTCCAGTGGCTACATGTCTCCATACTATTGCATTTGGTTTACAGCCATGGCCTCTGCAACAAGTTGGTCCTTGGACCAATTTTCTTCTTTAATCCTGTTCCTTCCAAAACCATGCGTGATTTGAACTTCGTTCTGGGCACCGCATGTCGCATCTCAGCTTCGTGGGCCTCTGAGCCCCTGTGGTCTCATCCGCCCTACTCCCATCTCTGTTTTAGCTTAGTCTGCACTCAGCCCTCGGGCTGGGCTGCACCTCTGGCCTCCCCCATACTCCCTGGGGACCCCCAGCTCCCTCCTTCTACCACCACCACACAGCCCTCAGGCCAAAACTCCTCCCTGTCCACAGGGTTGCACCTGCACTCCCTTCCCTGTCTCCATCCACCCATTCAACCAGGCTCTCCGACCCCCCCCCCCCACCATTTCAATTCATTTCTTAACTTGTCTGCACTTCGTGGCTTATTAGTTCAACCACACTGTCAACACAATCATTTCCACCAACCCTTTGATCGTCTGCTGTATATGCCTTGAAAGAGTCTAGTCTACTAGAGCCCAATGATCCATTTGAGCCAGCTCCAATTGCTAAATTGCGGAACCCGCTGAAGAAAATCACACTGCTTTGTCCGTTGGCGGACGCTGTGTCCAGGGCCACTCTTGAGTGGGATCTCGGAAATGCTCAGCAGTGTTATGAGTTTTTCTCATCCCTCAATGATGTTTCGAATCTTGACTATTCTCCTCCCTAAGACTTGATTTGCTTCTTAGTTTCCAGAAAACAGCTGGAGCTACTAGGCCTTCCATTTCCTTACCTGGCACTTCCCAACCTGTCTTCATCTGTGTCCCTTCTTCCCCTACACCAGGGGAGACTAGCCTCTTCTCCATTTGCTTTGGATTCAACTCTCTCCCGACAGCAATATTTTGTTCCCATGATCTGTTCGGTTCTTCTCTCTCTTCACAGATACTTCTCTCTGGCCTCCAGCTATAAACGTTCCAGATTCCCCAGTGCTCTGCTCCCACCCAGAAAAGGCATGACTCACCCCCAGCCTTGACTCTTGCACAAACCCCTGCCTCGCATCTCCATGGCTTCCCTGTGAGGCATTTTGAAAGTGTAGACTCTTCCCTCGTTTCCACTTCCCATCACCCACTCACTCCTGCATATGAACCACTTTGGTTTCAGGCTTCCATTATAAATCAGGAACTGCTGTCTCAAAGGTAATCAGAGGCTTCTGTGACATCAGGTTTCCTGGATTATCTACCTTGTTGTCCAGCCATCTGCAGCAGCCGAAGCACCGGAGCTCACACAGCTGTTTGCATCCCTGTGCACTGCCCAGCCAGTAGGAAGAAGGAAATGGCGCAGAAAGATGCTCTCTTGCCCTGAAGGATACCTGCTGGCAGTCCTGTCCTCTGCTTCAACTCCCATCTCAATGGTCTGAATGCAGTCATATGTGTAGACCTCACCACAAGGGAAGGTGGGGAAAATAGTCTATTCTGGTTGGCTACAAATCCAACAAAAATTTGAGATTCCATTACTAAGGAAGAAGGAAAAAAATTGATATTTGAACATTTTAAATTTTGTATACCAGATGTTAACCCAAGCACGATCACACACACACACACACACACACACACACACACACACACACACAAATGAGATTGAGATTTAAAAATGCAGGAAAGTGCACTTTTTTTTTTTTTTTTGGTATGCCTTTCTGGAATTTCCATTGGATACTTTGTGCAATATCTGTTGTTTGAAAATTATTGAAACTTTGAATCCTAACATGTGCTTCATGTCTTCTAAATATCTTCTGAATATATAAAAAGAAGACAGACATTTTTGATGTTAAAAGTAAATAAATACCTACTAATTTCTCCTTATGGATATTATATACATTTTTGTGTGCAAGATTTAAAAAAAAATTAATCTTTAACAGACTGCAACACTCACCTTTTCCCATAGAGTTTTCTTATATCAGCAAATGATTGCTTTGCAAAATGAAAGTCTTTTTTCTTCAGGTCACAAAGACTCTTGACAGTTATATTGACATTAAGATCTTTATTTTCTATTCTATAGTGATTTTAAGGTTGTAATTTTTTTATTCCAATCGGGTCATCTTTTAGAGTAGTAAGTTACATATTTAAAGCTACATGTTCTAATTCTCAGCAACACTCAGTCTGGTAATATTTATAGTAAGGAATTCAATGCATTTTACTTTGTCTACTCCTTTCTGTTCTACTTCTGAACTGCTGTTAATTGACCCAGGATAATAGACCCATTTTATTATTACCTGATGAACTTTGTAATACACCACTGTATTTTTAAAAAACAAACCAGATGAACATAGGAGAAGGGAAGGAAAAATAAAATAAGGTAAAGACAAGGAGCAAACCATAAGAGACTCATGACTATAGGAAACAAACCGGGGGTTGCTGGAAGGGTGGGGGAGTGGGGATGGGGTAACTGGGTGATGGATATTAAGGAGGGCACGTGACATAATGAGCAACTGATGAATCACTGAACTCTACCTCTGAAACTAGCAATACACTATATGTTCACTAACTTGAATTTAAAGAAATTAATACAAAATAAAAACTGCTCTGCTTTGCACATTTGTTTCATTTATTTATTTATTTATTTATTTTAAAAAATTATTTTGATGTTTTAGGAGGCTCCATGCCCATTGCAGGGCTCGAACTCACAACTCTGAGATTAAGAGTCACATGTTCTATCTACCGCCTGGGCCAGCCAGGTGCTCCTGCACATTTACATTTCTAATCCTTATTTAAAGGTATTGCAAATCATGCTTAAGCTTCATTGGTCTTAATATTCACCTTGATTCCTTTTATGTAGGACTTTTCCATTCTTGAATTGTCACTGTAATTTTGAATTTCCATCTTCATCAATTGCAGTACATCTTTAGGTTTACTTTGTTTTTAGTAAAGACACACAAGAGTCCCATTTTCCGACTCCTTGCATTTTGATAATTTTTCATCACCTTACACACAATAGTACTCAATTGGGATATGTTATTCTTGTCATTTGCCCCAGATACATAAAAAACTTAAAATAATCAATTGGGATATAATTAGAGCCAACACGGAAGTTTTGCAACTTGGCTCTTTGCATGGTTGGCTCTGATATGTGTGCATCAGTGGTGTTCCCTAAACCACAGGAACTGGCTTATTGAGAAGTGTCGACTTAAAGCACTATAAATATAAAATGTTTTTGTTCCATTTTTCTTAATCCTCCCCCTCCCCAAACTTTGCCTTCAACAGTGCTATGGTGAATCTTCTATCCATATCTCTTAACAACATATTGAATGGATTCTAATATTTTAATTATTGAAATATATCTAGATGGAGGAAGTCAACCATGAGGTTGACTTAAATAACTTGTCTCCTTTTCCCAACATAGGTTTGATCCATGGCACTAAGAATCTGAAGCGTGAAGAAAGACCTGATTACCTCTTCTAATCACTCTCCGCTCTGCCCTATAGAGAGCTTTTTGAGTCAGCTATGCTAAGTCTGTAAAAGGCAGCTCCAGGCTGAAAGGACTAGAAAATAAATACTAAATAAATAAAATATATTAAAGTGTTCTAGTGAGGTGAAGGATTATGTGTATTCTATTAAAAGGCCCAAGTGACTTGACATTAGCCAAAGAAGGATCCAAGAAGGCATGAATTGTTGAGGAGTTGAGCCAAGGCCAGATCATGGGGACTTCTGAAAGCCATTAAGGGGCTTGAGGTTTTATTCTCACCTCCATGAAAAACTATCAGAAACCTTTGGACAAAGGAGATACATGATCTGATATATATCTTTAAAAGGCATCTTTGACCACTATGAGAAGAATGACTGACCACTATGAGGAAGACCGGTTAGGGAAAGATGGGAATGTTTTAAGCGGGAGATGCCCATGGCCTGGAGCAGGGCGATGTCCATAGATGATGAGAAAGCCCCAGACTGTGCATGTGTTTTGATATCCAGATAACAGCATATGCTGATGAATTAGATGTGGTATGGGAGAGAAAGAGAGTGGAGAATGACTTTTTATTTTTGACCTGAGCAACTGGGAGAATGGAGGTGACACTGGCAGAGATAAAATGTGCTGGAGGAAGAACAAATATGATAGAAATAGGGAATCAAGAATCCAGTTTTAGACACATCTGCTCAAGAAGTCTATTACATCAAGTGGAAATGTTATGTAGGTGATTGGATATGTGTGTCTGGAGCTCCCAGAGGAGCTGTTGGCTATAGATATAAATGCGGAACCATCAGGGTATATATGGTATATAAAGCATGGGAGTGGAAGAGATCAATGAGTGAGAGTCTATTTAGGAGAGAAGAAATCCAAAGACTAAGACCTGTAGGCTCCTGACATTTTGAGGTTGGGATGATGAGGAGGAAGGAGCAAAAAAGCCTGAGAAGGAGTGACCAGAACAGTAGGAGAACTGGTGTGGTGCCCTCCCTGGAAGCCAGATTTAGAAACATTTTAGAAAGTGTTGCAAGAATCAGGTCAATCTCTTCTTTAGCTCCAGTGGCTTCATCTTAGACTAGCAGTTTTTCGAGAACACCAGAAAAAAATTTCCTGCTTCAACACCAAAGTATGTTTTTAGAAGTATGCTTTTCTTCTGCATCTCCTGGCCAGTATTTCTTTTCCCTGTGTGTTATTACTCCTTCAAGACCCCACATGTAGAAGTCCACCCTTCCCACTTAGACTGCGGTTGCATCATGTGCACATTGAACTCGTGATTTGAATTACATGCAGTTGAGGAGAAGAGAGAACATAACAATCTGGTGGGTGATCCCACCTGGCACTCTACTCAATGCGTATGCCCAAGAACGGGGGAAATAGATGTGCATCTGATGTTCTTCTGGGGTTATACTCACAAATCACTACATTATGAACCCGTGGGTAGATTGTGGGACTTTTCAAGATAATTTCATACTTATATATGTAATATCCTTATGTGCTTATCTTAGAATCTAGCATTACGTTACATGTGATTCCACCTTGCCTAAACTGGAATGGGGTGCAAACTGTCCAGGTGATGTTCATCAACAGAAAGAATATATGGAATGTTCTCAGCTCCAGTCGGCTTGAGTCCTGAATATCCATCTCCTCATTGTCCAGAAGTTAAGCATCCTTTGGGTTCGGTAGGACTGAGATGGAGGTTTCCCCATCCAACATTCAGCTTTCCTGGCTCTGTTAGATTCCATGGACTTTTCCTTGGTCCCTAAAGTAGTCAGAACATCCATGCATGTGGTTATTCTCACACATGGAACATCGTTCTTATCAGAAATCCTCCATCTTCTCCCTCAACAATAGTTCTATTGAGGTGACTACATAGCCCGCAGCAGTACTGTTGGGTGGGGTAAATCTGTTTATTTATTTATTTTTGTAATAATAAATTTATTTTTTATTGGTGTTCAATTTGCCAACATACAGAATGACACCCAGTGCTCATCCCGTCAAGTGCCTCCCTCAGTGCCCATCACCCATTCACCCCACCCCCCACCCTCCTCCCCTTCCACTACCCCTAGTTCGTTTCCCAGAGTTAAGAGTCTTTATGTTCTGGTAAATCTGTTTAATTTGTTTTATTTATTAGGGTTTTTTTTTTGAAAACTGACATTAAACAGCACTAGTCATTTCTAGTTTTAGCAACATAACAGACCCCCCCCCCCCGGGTTTTCTTACAGAGAGAAAGTAGTTAGATGCTTTTTAAATAGGTAGCCATCTAAAGTATGTCATGTGAGACAAGTACATAATGATTTTGTAGTCAGCATGGCAGGTTGTGAGGCATAGCTTTCCATAGGCAGATAAAGATTGGCATGGTCCCTTTCTTTGCCATCTATCCCCATCAGTAGATTAATATGAAGGGCCAAATGGCCACCAAGAAGGAAAAGAATTAAATATTTGAGGTTCTAATTTATTAGAGGATGTCTGATGGCCTGTGGTTGCCCAGAGTGTGGCCAACAGATGAGAGAAAGGGCTTCCAGGGAAGCTGAATTTAAGCTCAACAGTCAGGGCCTGTGTCGATGAAGAGGATGAGGAGAGCTCTTCTAACAGAACATTTTCTGTGACCCCTCCTGAACCAGTGTCCAGGTACCATGACGTGTGCATCCTGGGGAAGTGTCTGTGCACGGATATAAAGTGATGGCATACATCTTGGAATTTATATCTGGTTCGGTGTGAAGCAACAATAGATGAGAATGTGCCCAAGAGCAGAAGCAGCTTCCTACATACCCTGAATCCAGAGGTGTAGCTGGCGTGCCCTTCAGTGCCTCGGGATTTCTCGAGCAGATGAAGCCTTGCCCTGGAATGCTTGGTGGCCCGTCTTGGTAGCAACCCCAGGAAGTGGCAATCACAGAAAGGGTCTCCCTCAGAGCAAATTGCCAAACATCCCCATTTCCTTCACTCTAAAGGGTTATTCATTGATCCCCTTCCAGCGAGAACACATTTTTTTAGAGCCTCTGAGGAATGACAAAGGCTTAGAGTCAATAATGATCGGTTTATGAAGAGAAATGAGACCCGATTTTGCACCGTGAGCTGGCGAAGTGGGTCATATCTTCACACGAATTTTTAAGTAAAATTTGAAAATCGCCTATCACAGAAAGCTATGTGACCCCAAAGGCAGTGATATTTTCTTTAGCAGTGAGGAGGTAGAGCTTATGGGAAGCAGAATGTAATTAAAAGTCATATCCAATATTCTGCTGCTCAACTGATGTCTTATTAAAAATGTGTGCTTGTGGCCAAGGAAGTAGGAGGTGCACTCTCAGCTGTCAGGCCGAGAAAAGAGTGCTGTGCCCAGGATCCATCCTGAAAGGCCTGCTCACTCAGATCCCCGGTCCACGAGGAGGGAGTCGCTTACATCGCCTTCCCACATGACAATCAAAATCACACCACAGACTTCACTTTTCTCACTTCTCCTACACAAGGGCTCATGGTTGGGCATAAGATAATGAGGACAGGCTCTGTCACCCACAATGTGGCAAGATAAGATGTAGCACAGTCAGGAGAAATTATTTTAGGGCCCCCTCCCCCAGAGTTCACACCGGTGACTCAATTCATCCCCTTTCTGGCTAATGGGTGAGAGCAGACATGGGATCCTCAGATGCCCTAAGTTTTAATTCTGCTTCCACCACTGACTTCATTTCTGTAATAGGTATACTATAAACATCTCCCGCATGTGGCTCCTGGAAGACAGTGTTCAACTCTAACTCACCTTACTAAACTATAAGGAACACCAAATTATATTGTGAAGTCCTCTGTGAAGCTCGATCAAAATTTGCGTCACTCTCCAATCTGCCCGGTGCCAGTCTCCCTGATGCTTTGTGAACAGTCACTGCCTATAAATTGAGATTTACCCAAACATAATTGCAATAATGTTTTCAAATCTGACTCACGGTTAGTAGTGTTTGTAATTATGACCATTAGGCCTTGCTCAGAGTTAATCCTACGAAACCTCAGTGACTCTGCCAAGTAATGGGTTTCTCAGATTGGCCAGTAAAACCCATCCTTGCCTCTTACACTTTTCACAGCCTTTTCATTCTGTCTCCAAGAAGATAATCACTGCTCCCAAACACATTGTGTATGTTTTACATGAAAACTGAAAGATTCTTGGTGCCAATGAAGATAATAGAAACGCTAAGTAAAGAAAAGAATCGACTAATGGCATTGAACTACAGCAGTAGGAAAAAGAGGGGGAGCAGAAGAAGAAAGAGGAAGAAGAAGCGGGGGAATAGGAATTAATGAGTTACTCTCTGGACCAACAGGACCCTTAAAAGTCTAGGAAGGATATTTCCATTAATCTGGTGCCTCAGTTTATTTATCTGGAAAATAGGGGTAACCTCTCAACTCAGTCTTGCTTAGTATTTATATTTCCGCCCTATTTATAACTATAGTTAGTATTCACTCACTAACTACAAAACTGTAAAGGCCCATCAGGCACCTTACACATAGCTTTCCATAGAAAATTAAACATCATCATTGGTCCCTGAGTAATTCTACCTGTGGATTAAGTGTGTTTGAGGGTTATATTTTCTCCCTTTGCTTGTTTCCAATGAGGTTAGAAATGTTTATTGGTTACAGTAATGTCATATTTTTTAAAACAGCAACTTCTTTATTATGCTACTTACATATAGGATTTCTAAGTCCATAAATCTATAATAAATTCATGAGAAATTCATTGCTAAAGATTTAAGACTTAAATATTAAAACTCCAAAGTCAGCAAGTATTCCCAAAGAAATGAAAATACCTAGGAAGCATATAACCATGTTTTCTGGCCTTTATTTGAATATTAAAGAAAAGGATGGCTTATATACCCACTTAATTACATTCCCAGAGAGAATGTGTATGAATCAAGTGATAATAGATTATACATTGACTAGTGCAAACTGCTTCCCAAAGCATATATTAATATCAGATCACAGTTCTTGAACCACAACCCATATGGGCCAGACTTCAGAATTTATTGTACTTCAGAAAGGTAATGTGAGTGCATGGTGTATATTGTGTAGCATCCCCATCGGGGGCCAGAGGAAGCACTCAAACCCATTACATTTTCTACAGTGACACATATAAAATATTCACACTAAGTGGGATAATTGCTATTAAATATTCTCACATTGGTTTAAATAATTTACCAAAAAATAACAAATTTTCAGAGTTGCCCCTTCACCTCTGGAACTCCAGAATTATGGATAAGCAATTATTGACCTGTATTCTTTAAAGCATTTGGGATGCTCGACAGCTACCTGTGGGAAGTCTTTGCAAATTTAATGAGCACCCACGGGAGGATATAATATCACATATAAATAACAGCCAGAGGCTCACATTTTCAGGAACTCACCAACATGTAAGCCGGGGAAGTTTCCTGCCTTGGGTCCCAGAATTGAAAATAAATGAATTCACAATACTACCAGATAGTATTGCAAGAAATGTGGGAAGAGGAATCGTCAAAGGAGAGAGAAGAGGACCTATAGAGAGGGGACACCACGTAATTTGTCTCAGGAAATCATCTGGTGTTTAAGAGAAGAAAATCAATAACGGGCAGGTTTGCAAAGATTTTATAAGATGGGGATTGAAACTTCTCATCAAACCTCAGCCTGGTAGGCAGCAGGGCTCCCAGTGGCTTACCACTGAGCTCTAATTCACAGCCCTGAACTTGGAAGGACCCACCCTTGGTCAGTGCTCTGCTCTTAGTGTTAGATTCATAATCATTGTAGAGCAGTGGTAACCCCGCCCCCATTTAATTCTGCAGTGGGACCCACATATTATGTGGCCAGTCCTGTACATAGGCAGGCCTGTCCCCAGAATGGAGTGAAGGGCAATCTCTGCTTTCTCTTTTTACCTGAGTGGGAAAACCAGCTGGTGCTCCAGGAGGAGTGAGTCTCACCAAGGGGAGAGGACTCGCTCAGCTGGTTCCTCTCAGGTCTCTTCCCAGCACAAGCAACTTGCACAAAAACTTGCAGATAAGTGATGCATGACATCCCCCCTCTTTTTAAGACGACAGGCAACTTGCTCCCTATAAACTCCCTATAAGTAATGGCATAGAATGGGACGCACAGTCCTTGTGAGAGGGGGAGTAGTGGGGAACACCATCTGAGCAAGTGCCTTTGCTAGTTTAGCATAGGGTAAAGTTTTTGAAGGCACAATCTTCCCAAGCAGGTTAATGGGCATTATTGGATTTTATTGACTCATTCATTCATTCAACATACATCTCCCCACACCCATACACCTTTCCACATACACATCCCTCTGCATACACATCTTCCACATACATCACATATAGGTACCATACCACACACACACATACACCCGATGCACACGTACCGCCCTCCAAAATGTTTTGAGTAGCTACTATGTGTTACACTGGATATATAGTGACAAGGAAAACATAGAAGAATCCTTGTCCTTGTGGCACTTCTACTATGGTGTGAGACAGACACTGAACAAATGAGCAAATGGACTGTTGGATATGCAATGGTGATAGGGGCTCTGAAGAATATAGCAGAACAAGAATTAACAGCCCAATGAATGGGAAACAGTCAGTATAGTGCCCAGCACGGAGGGGATGCCCAGCAAATGCTTGCCACCACCATCTCCCTTGTCATCATCCCCTAAATCTCTGTCTCCAGCCTGGACTTCTCTCTTGATGCCCATAGAGACCTCAATTTAATATGTCTAAAGCTATGTTCATCCTATTTCCTTACCTTTTTATTCCCCACCTTGATCACTGGCACCCAAATCTCTGCTGACAATCAGTTCTATCACCTTGATACATATTTGGTTCTGTCTCCTTCTCCGGCCCTCCTACCCCTGACCTGGTTTTAGCCTTCAGCATTTCTCACCTGACCTAGTATAAGAACTACGTTTGCCTCCTTCAGGTCATTCTCTACTGAGACCTCCACACACCTCCTATGATGATGTGTTGGTCCTCTGGTTAAATTCATATGATGGCTTTCTATCACCATTGTCAGGGATAGCCCGAGTTCCTTAATCTGTCCCCTACTCCAGATGCCCTACTACTCCTATTCAGCTCTTTCCCACTCCCTCCTTCTAGCACTGTGGACTCCAAGGCACCAAAGTGAGGAGCTCTTGACTTTCACTAGATTGTCTTACCCCAGGACCTTTCCTCCACCACTGCCATTTTTTCTCCCTACAGTGCCTTCCCCCTGACCTTATACCTGGACAACTACTGCTCACCATCGAAGACTCAGGGCAGACACCACCTCCTTTATGCTCTTCCCTGGTCTCCATCTTACCCTTGCCTTCATCTAACCATTACTGTATTGGGTATTTCCCAGAAGGCTCCTGTAGATGCTGCTTAAATCTCTGTCTCTTTCACAGAACTCACCTGGTTCCTCTAGATTTTATTTTTGTGTGTGGTCCTACCAGGTGCTATTGAAAGATAGGAATGGGTCACACTTATTTTTCTAGGCTCTTTCAGGAGCACCTCCACCCCCTCTTACCCAAAAGCTGTTGTACTCCACAGCCCATAACTATCAATAGAATTTGCCAAAGTCTGGACTTATCAATCTTACAAAACACACTGTGGGAAATGCCAATGGTTCATTCTAATATTGCGTATATGAAAAAGTTGCCTCTAACCTATCAAGGCCACAGTTCAACACTGAAGATACCCAATTTACATGATTAAACAGACCACTTAACATCTCACATTATGGCATCTATATTCATATGTATAATTACTTTAATTTTTTCTCTAATTATTTCTGTGGAACTGGAGTGAATTTTGCAAAACAAGAGGCATCTCTAGTTAAGGGAACTTCTAGGCTTTGAATGGTGATACATCTACTAAATTGTCGAGATCCCTTTCTGTGGGGTGCCTTATAGTAGTCTAAAGCACCTAGCACAGCTCTTAGCATTCAGATTAAAAGCAGTGTTCTCTTCCCTTTTCCTTCCCTGCACTGTCTTCTCTCTTGAGTCCCAACCCCTGCTCCAATAACCACGTGGAAACTCATTCTGTTATGTTCAAAACTAAACTAAGTTCCTACATTGCCCTGACCCATCTTTTCCCTGTCTTGAATTTGCATCTTGGTTAATGTCACTGAAGTTTACACAGAGGGTCTAGGTCAAAATTTTCTCAGTGACACTTAACTTTTTTCTGCCCCTCTCTCAGCACACCTCATCACTCTTCAGATCTTCTTCAGTTGTGCAGTCTATTAAGTGCCTGGTCATATGAGTTTGCACTCCCATCTCCACCTCCACATGCCTGTAATCTCTTGCCTAAACTATTTACATGGTTTTCCCTTTGCCAGGAATCTCTTTCCTTCAATAGATCTTCAAACTGCTTCCATACATCAGGCCAACTGAGACTTTAAAGTCTTCAACTCTTATCATCACCTGCAGAATGAATGGAAATGCAGTAGCATCACATATAAAGCTTTGCTCTCTGGGCCTCATATACATTTTCACCCTCATCCCTCTTTGTACTCCAAAGCATAGTCTCTGCTACAGCCAACTTTTTCTCAAAATGTCATGGTTTTCCAAGTATCCTTTCTACTTGCTGCTTTTTTTTTTTTTCTTTCTTGTTTTCTTCCCCTACTTGTGTGCCCTACCTAGAGAACCTCTGTTCTCTCAAAACCTTGTGAAACATCCTGTGGGATAATTGCATGACTACCTCTTCTTTCCTATAGTCCTCTCTTATCTCCAATCTCCCAAAAGAAGGCAAGTGTGCTGTCAGAGGACTTTCTTCTAACTCTATTAGTAATTCTCACTATATCACATTTGCTTATATATTTATAGCACCCACTGGGAACTCCCAGCAGCCAGGGGGTGGGTATCATCTCCATCTTTTTATTCAATGTATCTACAACAATGCCTGGCACATAGCAGTCAATAAATGTTTTTCAATAAACAATTGAATGATAAATATAGCAACATCAGAAAAGCAAAGCATTCATTTAACATCCCATAAATTATTTTTTCTTTTTATAGGAGGAAACGTGTGGCTAAAAGAATAATGAGAAACTGTAGTTTCTTATTTCCAAAATGATTAGGAGCTTATAAATATGCCCATAAAATTCATTCCTTACACAGTGGAGAAGATGGACATGAATTTGCAGATAATGACCTTGAAAAGAGATACTCCCAAGGGTTCTTTTGAAGGTTTACAGAACTACTGAAATAAAGAAAAGACCAATTGTAGAGACCACGAAGAAAGTCTCCAGAGGGGTATGGACAGAACAGTTATTTGGAGTAAACTATAAAGTTCTCCTTTCATGGGAGGACATTGGTGAGAAAATGAAAGACTGGTAATAAGAATGGGAGCAATAAGGAAGTAGTAGGGGATAAAAGGCCAGAAAAGGAAAACAAGTTCAGTAATGACATTAGAAGAGATATAAATGTGGGGAATATAAATAATCTTGTGAATGAGAAATTATCATTCTAAGATTTACTTCCTTAAAAATATTTTGAAAACAACGAGAGAAACATTAATGAGGTTTTTAAATGGAATCAGGAATTCCCTGCCCTTGACTGTGGTCAAAGAGCACATATTGAAATCCTTGTTTATGATGAAAGTACTTAACTGAGATGTGCACATGAAATGTATCAGAGTGCTTTATTCTCATGGGGAAAGCCAGCTTGAATTGAAAAGTTTGGACAATGAAGACTGATGTTGACAAGTCATAAATCACCAGGTGGAATTATGGATCAAATGGTACAGCCAATTGACCACCTAGTTATTAAATATGTATTTAAGAAAGAACTATTTTGGGCATCCAACTTGCTACATTTTGGATTCACATAGCCACTTCCCCAGAACACTGACCTACTTCCAGAAGATCTGTTTGGGAACAGTCTCCACACCCCTCTCTATTAGGCAGCAAGAATCCCCATTCTTCTTTGACAAATGTTTTCTTCTATAGTCTGGTTTGCCGCAAGTGGGGTGGTCCTCCTATGAAGAACCATTGTAGCCCATGCATTCGTTGGTCTACATCAGCATCATGTTTGAGGAACTGCAACTCCAAGAGCCAAGACATCTCCTCCCTTCCTCACTCTCATGCACATGGATCAATTACTGCAAAACCAACAGTGGCATCTCAAGGGTGGCAAGGAGTTGCATCAGACTGGGCAGGACCATCTGTGTTCATGAATGATACTGAGTCATAATGACAGAAGGCAAACAGCAGAAAATGGGCTAGTAGATTTTTCAAATTCTTCAGTTATCGCTGAAAGACGTTGCAACATATTACTGGTTCCCTCATTAATTAATGAATTAAATAGAGTCCTTGGTGGGGTTTATTTTCTATCTTCTTGTTTAGAGTAAAGATTGACCCTCTTTTCAAATGTATCTTTTAATACAAATAAATGAGATATTCATGCAATGGAGACATATGCCCAAAGCATGCATGTTAGCTCCTGCTGTAGGAAATGATTCCAGTCTCAGTCCTGTGACTATACTAAAGAAATGTTCATCAAGCAATTAGTTTAATGTCAGTCTCTGGATACAAAATCTTTTTAATTTCATGTTATTAAAATGATTTTGGTTTATGGAAATGAGCTAAAGGATCTAATCTTTCCTATTATTGCATGCTTGGCCCTTTACTAAGTAAACTTGGCATAATGTAAAGTAAACTGAAGTAAGACAGAGATTTATATCACCAGCAATAGAGAAGACAGGATCCATAAGTGGCTCTGTTGCTACAAATTCTGCATTTTTTTATTAATTGGCATCACAGGGCTGACAGATTGTAAAAATACCTCTAAGATGAAAACAAAACAAAACAAAACACCCTGAGCTGGAAACTGGCCTTGGCTCCGAAGCACTTTGATGAAGCCTGGGACCCATGGGAGGCGAGAGCTGTCAGAAGCAGTAATGTCCCCAGCTGAATTAAACACAAATCCTCTCTGGTAAAAAGAATCCTCCAAGTTTAGGCCTCCAAGTTTTCCATACATTTAGATCAACCAAATATACAAGTGAAAAAAATATTCAGGCATGAAAGTTGACTGAAATTGAATACAACCCCAAGAAATGTAAATGCTCATGGAATTTAAAGAACAGAATCATAAGAAAGAGGCATACATTAACTGCCCAAAATATTTAAAGAATTTAAAGTGAATTGTTAAGCTGGAAAATAGTTGGGGCCTGATGATCATAATCATAGTAATCATAGTCGTAACAACAGTAGCAGTAGGCAAAAAATAAAAGTAGTTTATATATAAAGGAATGACAGTTAAACCGGCAGCAGGCTTCTTTCTCATCAGCAATCATGAAAACCAAAAGCCAGTGGGATAATATCTTCAAAGTGTCAAGGGTTGAGGTGGGAGGTCCAACTAGGATTGTGTATCAAAAATTTCTATTTCTCAAGAAAGATTGAACAAAAATTAAAGACACCAGCAATGAATGAGTTCCAATTTCTCCACATCCTCATCAACACCTGTAGTTTGATAGCCAACCTAATAGGTGTTATATAACATTTTAGGAAAGGCAATTTCTATCTTCTTTCAGATTTGTTTACCCTAAGAAAGAATAAACAAACTAGAATGATTGTATATGTCTGTGTAACAGTCAGAAAATACCTGCTATCTACCCCATTGCACCTCAAACACTTATGCACCATTGGAAGAAAAAAATCCCCCACCAGAGCTTAAATTTTGAGGTGGGATATATATATGTGCATTCACATCAAAGTATGCTCAAAGTGTGAGCATGCAACAAAGGAGAAGGGGGAAATGTGGCTTTGTCTTAAGGGAATATTTATATAAATATGTTTTTCCATATTTCATCTTAGCGAAGACTAAGTGTATAATAAACATTCCAATTTTTTTAACCTTGACAAGAGACGAAGGAGCACATACATTCCAAACTCTTTCCTGTTTTTCCCAACCTTATCATTAGGCAAGTATGTTTTAAGTACCTGGAGACAAAGGAGAGCAAGAATCATCACCTGAATGTCCAACTCAGGAACAGAAGGACCCAGAGTACTGAATTGGGAGCAGTGTCTGCACCAGGGCCTGATAGGTTTCTTGGAGGATGAGTGAAAGGAAGTTAAAGTCATGTTCTTGGACACTAAAATGTAGATTCCTGAACAAGAAGAGTAGATCAAATCTTCTCCTAAACTTAGGATAGTGTGCCCAAGTCTACAGGAAACACATCTCAAGGTAGCAGAACCTTAAAGTCCTGGATACTGTCTTTGGATCCCTTTAGACACGAGCAGAAAGAAGACACTTGAATCAGTTTCATTAAAATGTCTACTGACTCCCAGAGAGAATGTTACACAACTGGCTCTGGGCTAGGGCTATTACAAAAGAAAGTGCTACAATTCCCTTTTGAAAAGGCTGCACACACACACCAAATTTCAAATGTCAACACTGGTGGAAGAGAGAATTATTTCATTGACAAGACTTGCAGGCTTGGAAACAATGATAGCAATTAGAGGAGTGTTGAATGAAATCCTGGAATGGAAGATAACATAGCTTTGTCCCTATAGGGAGCCACAAACAATCATGGAGAACGATCTCTGAGAATTTTCTAGGACCTTCTGGGGAAATTACAGAGACTTGAGAAGAGTCTCAGTGACTCTACAGGGTGAAGCCTGGGAACACCAAATCAATAAGGTCATTCCTTATCCTTGGAACTCCCTCCTTCTTAGGGTCTGAGCCTTGGGGAACACCCATGAGGTTTGCATCACCCTTTGACAGTCAGCTAATCCTTAACTTTCCACCTTTATTAAGGTTCATGCCGCCTGCATGAGCAATCAAATATGTGATTAAGAGATTCTACACATGTATCAAAGGGAAGATTTCAGATCAATGGAAAGTTTCTCACTCCGTTAAGATTAAAAAGACAGAAGAATGATCACTTTTCTTTTTACTCTCCACTATTTTTTCTTGATTTAAAATTATCTATATCTATAAATCATCTATCTATGTATCTATGTATCTATCTATGTATCTATGTATGTATCTATGTATCTATCTATCTATCTATCTATCTATCTATCTATCTATCTATCTATCATCTATCTACCTGTCACTATGGATGAATGTTTGTATCCCTCCAAAATTGGTATGTTGAAGCCCGAATCCCTATTGTGATGACATTTGGAGGTGGGGGCTTTGGGAGATTGATTGGGTTTAGCTGAGGTCATGAAGGTTGAGCTCTCATGATGGGATTAGTGCCCCTAAAAGAAGAGGAAAAGACCAAAATCCTCTCTCCACACTCGCGCAGAGGAAAGGCGTGTGAGCACACAGCAAGAAGGTGGCTGTCTACAAGCCAGGGAGAGAACTCTCACCAGACTCTGAATCTGTAGCACCTTTATCTTGCACTTTCCAGGCTCTAGAACTGTGAGAAATAAATGTTTGCTGTTTAAGCCACCCAGTTTATGGTATTTTGTTATAGCAGCCAGAACTGACTAAGATATGAATTATTTTTGTTACAAAATAAAGCCACCATTGAATCCTATCCAATCTCATTCCCCTTCCAGGAAATTATCTTGTTATCACTTTTATGTATACCCTTCTCAGGCTTTCTCTATGTATATTCTCATACTTATTTAGTGGCTCTTGGACATGTTACCTAACCTGTGTGCCTCAGTTTCCTCATCTGTAATGTGGGTAATAATAGTTTACATCTTACGGAGTTATTGTGAGTTTTAAATGAGATGGTTTATATAAAGCCATTAATACAGTGACTGGCACACAGAAAGTCTTCAAATATTTTTATATCTATATTTCTTTTTTATATTTCTGTGTATAGTTTGGTTTTATGAATCTTTATTTACACAAATGGAATCATGCTCTATACATCTTTATGAAACTTAATTTTTCATTTAGCAAGATATCCATGATGCCTTCTATGTCTAAATATATAGCTCTACCTCCTTCTTTGTAAGCACTGTGCGATATTTCATGGTATGAATAACCACAGATAATCTAACCGTTCCATTGCTGTTAAGGTTGTTATCAGTGACAGTGGCAGATACTGATTTAGTGAACTCTATTGTGTAAATGTGTAGATTCTTCTCCAGAACAGATACCTAGAAGAGAAATTTGTGTGTGGAAGGTGAAAATCAATACTAATTTTAGTAGACATTGCGATTCCTTAGAAAAAACAACCTATGAATTGGTACAGGAACAAAGTGTGCCTTTCCCAACCATATGAACTTAAGTTTTTCCACTTTGGTTTTGATTAGGCCTATGGATTCAGCTTGTAATACTTAATGTGAAATATGCAAACCCAATTGGTGAAATGTGTATGGCCCATTTGTCGCTGACACTTTTCACCCACACTGCATTTACAACAGTAACATGGGGTCACATTCCTTCCTCCTCGGAGCCATAGCTCTTGGCCCCTTCAAGAGTCTCTATCTCGGAGAGAGGGCACAGTTCAACGTGGAATATAAAATTGGAGATCATGTGGATTACTGGGAGGATTCCTAAAAATTCCCAGGAGTTAAGAACATAGTCATAGCAACCAGGGTTGTTATTACAAGAAAACAGAATAAAATCTGCTGGGGGCACTTAGGCTCCTTCTCCCTGCCTTCCTCTGTCTCACCCTGCTCTCCTGTAGCAGCTGGTAACATTCTGAAAAGAACTGGGGGACAGAAAGGCACACAAGCCATCTCTTCACGCGTGCCTTCCCCAGGTCTGCACCAAGCCATCAGAGTGAGAGTGTTCCTCTAGCAACCACCATCTATGTTTGAACTTTCCAGCCTCTGTTGAGGATTCCCTCTTATATGAATGTGTTGGGAAGCCATTCCTTTTCTAGAAGAAAATTTAAGTCTGATGACCAAAGAGACGAAGACCTTGACACATTATTTCCTCAGTAAAAGGCCTTTAAACATTTAAAATACATTTATTTTATGGCTGATCTGACTCTTCCTTTAAAACCTTGTTATCTTTCCATCTTTTCAAGCCCTCAAGCCTTCTTCACATTCGTCATATGGCTTCTTTCCAACTTTTCTGTATCCTCTTCGGTGTGCAACTAAGAATTTTTAAAACACCCAGTTCTGTAAAAATGTTGTGGGGTTTTTGTTTTTGCTTTGAAATACTTTGGGTGATTCTGATAAGTTTTTAAATTTTAAAAGCATGGTGATACCATACTTATTGATTTACTGAACATTTACTTTCAATTCTAAATGGTGTTTTGCTTTCACGGTCCTTTACTACCTCCTGTAAGTCATACTCTCCAAATAAGGGTGACACGCAGTAGAGGAGAAAGTGGAGAGAGGAATGAAGAAACACAGGCAATAAGCGAGAAGCTGAAATGTTTTTTTTTTTTAATGTTTCTCTAATTTTAGCTAGCTTATAATTAATAAATCACACGGAGTCATCTAACCTATTTGATTACACGAAGCACAATTTACAAGTTTAGCTTGGAGGCCACATCCAAAAGTTTCATTGCTCAAGAATAGATGTTCTTTGATATTTTTCTGGCTTGAATTTTTTTTTTTTCAAACAGTCAAGGTGAGTGTTTGCTTACATGTAATTTAGAGGTTTAGAGGCTAATGGTGGCCATGCACAATGGTTTGGAACTTGGAATTTTGGCGGAGGGAAGGAATTTGGAGGGAGGTTTTCCTCTCCACCCAACTTAATCTTAAAATTTCATATCCAGAGAGATAGATGAAGAAGCATAAGAGACCAAATGGCGGATTTCTTATTTATAAATTAGTCTGGTTGACATGAGTGAGATACGGAGAAGTGGTGTCTTGCTAAGACTTTTTCCCTGAACTCAGCCAATCACGGGGGATACCAGGCAGGTGCAGGTCTCCACCATGGGAGCCTACCCTGATGAACATCTCCCTTAGGGTGGTTCAATCCCAAAGGGAGAAGGAGGAAGCGACTGAACCAAGACTCAGAGGCCAGGACCACAACTCAGGAAATTCCTTCATCTGATAACAGGCGTGGAAAATATGTGTAATTGTCTCACCATAGCATTTGGCTCGCTGTTCTTTTGAATCGTGGTAAAATACACGATATTGAAATCCATCATTTCAATTATATTGGAGTGCATAATTCAGTGGCAATCAGTACATTCACAAAGTTATGCAACCATAGTCACATTACCAGACTATTTTCATCATCCCAAAAGGAAGCCTCATACCCATTAAGCAGTGACTCCCCAGTCTTCCTTCCTCCCAGCCTCCAGTGACCCCCATTCCGTGAACTGTCTGTTTGGACTTGTCTATTCTGGATGGCTCATGTAAATGGAATCATATAATGTGTGGCTTTTTGTGTCTGGTCTCCTTCACTGAGCATGGTGTCTTCAAGGTTCATTCTTGTTGCAGCATGTATAAGCACTTATTCCTTTTTAGGGTTGGATAACCTTCCAGTGTATAGCTATAAGGCATTTCATTTATCTGTGCATCTGTTGATGGACATTTGGTTTGCTTCTACCTTTTAGCTATTGCACATTGTCCTGCCATGAACATTTGTGTACAAGTTTTTGTTTGAATACCCGCTTTTGATTCTTTTGTATATATACCAGAAGTAGAATTATTGGGCTATATAGTAATTCTATAATTATCCTTTTGAGAATTATCAAACTATTTTCCACTATCTTCCATGAGATAAAGAGCCAGCCATGGAGCTAGACATGTTACCCCAGGGCTTAGTAAGGAATGACAAAATCAGTCCCTCCATGGCCAGCCAACATCCCAATAGCCCTTCCTTTAAAGTTTGTGTAAGAAGAACAAGGGGGAATTGTTGAAGTCATTGGCCTTGTAGAGTAGGTAAGATTTAAGGTTAAAAGGTGCGCCTGGGTGGTTCAGTCAGTTAAGCATCTGCCTTTGGTTCAGATCATGATCCCTGAGATCAAGCCCCATGTTGGGCTCTCTGCTCGGTGGGGAGTCTACTTCTCCTCTCTCCCTTTGCCTGGCTTGAATGTGCTCACTCTCTCTCTCTCCTCCCCTCAAATAAGTAAATAAAAATTTCTAAAAAGAAAGATTTAAGGTAAGAATGATTTTTTTCATCTTTTCTTCTAATAAAGATGTCTCTGCTCTTCCCTCTTCAGACAAGTAAGGGCAGAGCCAAAGGAATCATCACAGCAGGTCAGGGGTACTTGCAATGAGGGGCAATTGGCAAACATTCTCCAGTTGGATGTCTACCTTGGCGGTGGACTTGCTTGAATGACTGCGATTAGCAAAGGAAATGACCACAAGAGAGAGGGCAGGGTGGCAAGAGGCAGTGTCAATGAAGCAGTGCAGTTTGGCATGTCCTGGAGGTATATGTCTCCTGCATGGTCAAGTGGAAGGCACACAAGGTACCTGGGTCCAGCCCACCTTGCCCTGCTGCCCACTTTATTTTTTTTAATTTTTATTTATTTATGATAGTCACACACACACACACACACAGAGAGGCAGAGACACAGGCAGAGGGAGAAGCAGGCTCCATGCACTGGGAGCCTGACATGGGATTCGATCCCGAGTCTCCAGGATCACGCCCTGGGCCAAAGGCAGGCGCTAAACCACTGCGCCACCCAGGAATCCCCCTGCTGCCCACTTTAGAGAGAGGATCTGGGATGAAAATGCATGTGATTGTGTGTGGCAGAAACCAGCAGAGTGGACACACGATCCAGTACGGCAGGAAGTGTAAAGCTGGGAGGCTTCATGAGGCTCTTTTGGAAGCTTTGGAAGAGTCTGCATTTGGATGGCCACCTCGCAGAGGGCGGTGCTGCCAGCTGGTGTTAACCAAAGCAGCAGAGACAAGAAGAGTGCTGCCCACGGCCAGATCCTGAAGGAGAGACGTTTCCCTGAGAGGAGTAGAGCAGGCTTTCCTTCCTGGGTGATGACATCAGGCCTGGGTTTGAGATTGAAAATTTAAACCAGAGAGTACTTGTAATAACTCAAAGTGGCTAGAAACGTATGGAATCATCTATTTTTAAGGGGAAAGGAAATGGGAACCCAAAGGACTTAGCAGAAAGAAATATGTGGAGAGGAAAAAAAAATGTTTCATATTGAAAATACCTATTACACATGCACAGAGCACATCAGTGCCATTTTTCATAAAAAAGAGACCACACCTCATACTCTTTAGCAAACCACTTTATAAATAATTTATCTTTGTGTCATGTACACTGATCGTGCCCATAAAAATTCACCAGGGACATCATTTTAAATAGCAGAATAATATTCTGTGACATGCAGGAAGCACAGTTTAGAGTTGGACATTTAGAATGTTTTCTTTCCTATCTCATTAACGTATGCAGTGATAGGACAAATATACATGAATATTTGCACACATTCTGAAATAATTCCTCAGGAGGCAGTCTCGGAATAGAATTGCTGGATCCAAGGGTATACATGTATTCTCTGTCACTTCTATGCCTACCGACAACGTAGTGCTAATTTATGTGGCCACCAGCAGTAACAGCACCTTTACTTATTTTTTGGCCATTTAGGCCTCTTTGTGTATTGGCCTGTGACATTATTTCATCATATTTGCATGAAGCAGACTGGCCAATGGCACTTAAAGAGTATACAGCTCTGCACTTACCTAGCCACGTGGAATGTCGGCCCTCTTTTTGGTTAAGGAGATCCTCACTCGCTCACTACTGCCCTACGCCTTTTGAAAGGTTAACCAGATATGCAGCAGTTCATGGAGGGCTGGTCTTCTCCTTATAGAGAGTTTGAAACCTGTCCTTGGATCAGCCAGCTGATTAGTGCGTGGACTTCCAGGGTAGCCTAATTCCACTACTCAGTTCTGCCCCACCACCCATGGATTGTTTTGTCAAGGGAAATCCAACACGATGTCATCATCATATACCAAGGGAAATGATAAGTGACAGCTCTGTGAAATCTGTCACGTGTTACAGAGAGGATTCTGTTATTAGTTCATATGGTCTCCTTTGTAGGAAGAGTCTTGGCCGGATCGAGGGAGGAAGTTGTTTGCCTCACTCTAAGAAACCGTTGTTCTCTTTCTGAACTAATTTGGTTTAACCTTGTGGACACCGTGAAGCATTAACAACCTAAAATCAGTTTTTAGCCTGACCGTTAGCAGGAGGGAAAGATTTCAAGGTATCACGCTTTTGTTCTGGTCCGGGGCTACCTGGTTTAACCTCTCAGGTATTTTATTTCTTATCTGGAGCTATAAGATAGTTCCCTGGTCCTCCCTGGGTCCTCTTTTGAATAAGTTTGGACTAAATAAGGTGGCAAAAAGCTAAATCCATCAAAAACAAGAGAAGTGGGCCAAGGTAGCAGGCATCCTCTTTCTAGGGACAGAGGCAGATAGATGGGTGGACCCTGGAGGAAGAAGTTAGTAATCTGGGCTAATTAAAGGCAGTTAGATGCTATAACTGTTAGGGGCTGTTAGGGACTTTTTTAACTAGAAAGATGAGTAGCTTTGCTTTGATACTTTGGTGAAGAAATCACAGGCTGCGTGATGGGGGAGCAGCAGCTTAGAAATGCCCATGTGCCTCTTGGCTGGAAAAGCTATGTGAGGCCCAAATGAGAAGCGACAGAAGGCTGGTTGCTCAGGACCCACTAGCTCTAAATTCCATATCCCAAAAATGAGGGATTAGCTTCCCTCAGATCTCCTCTGCACTGCTCCGTGGGGATCTCGGAAGGGAGAGGGTAGAGTGAGAAGCAGGGAGGCAGGGGCAGGACGCCAAGAGGTACTGCTCAAAGAAAAGTGTGTCCGCGCCCAGAGCACCCCTCGCTCCACATTTGTTGGCAAGCGTGATGGCAGACAGCAAGCTGGAGTGCACAGCCCACCAACTTCATGCTCTTTGGACTCTTGAAGTTGTTCATTTCCTCCCCATCCTCGTTGGAGACCATTTCTTCACAGATAAGAGCAGTTTTAGACTTACAGTCAGCTTTCTAGAAGGATGAATCCGTGACTCAACAAAAAGAAAATGATTAAAAGGGAGGGAGAGAGAGCAAAGAAAACGTGCTGGAGTTGGGTGGGAGGTGTGGTCTGCATCCTGGCTGCCTATGCACAAACACAGATTCTTCACTTCACTTGGGACGGTTATGAGGGGTAACAGTTAGCTACCCCAAATCACAGAGGCTTAAAACAAGGGAGATTTTTTTCTCATTCACCTACTAATGGTCGTGTGGGGGTTCCACTACAGATGTTCTCAATCCACGACTCCAGCTGAGGAAGCAGCCACTACCTGGAACATTGCCCCATGTACTGGCACAGGATACCAAGGTCACGGGGAAGCTCACACTGGCCCTAATGGGCTGGCCAGAGTTGGCCCTCACGTCCCATTGGCTGAAGCAAATCTTATGGCCACTAACTAACTTTCAGCAGATGAAGGAGATTCCTTCCGCCCAGAGGGAGAGTCAGCATATCTGGGATATTGCTATCCCATCAACATCATGTCCTTGGGTTCTGATTCAAATATCAAGTCCTGTTATACTTGCTACAACCTTTGAGGAACTCTTACGAGGGCCCCCGATACTGCCACAGGGGAATTTGTCTTACAGAGTTAGGACACTCTAGGGGACCACTTCGCCTACAAAATGTTCCAGATCTAATAGAAGAAACTGTGCTCTGGGTTCATAAATCCTTTAGATCTTTCATCCAAAAGAGTGAGAGGGTAAGAGCAGCCAAGAATATTGGAAAAAAAGAAGAAAAATTAGCGAAAATGAATTTGTAATAGGACAACAAGACGAATTCGTCCTTACGTGTGAGATTCCCATTGGCTAAGTCTTGGTGAAGCTGGACGCAGGAACGGAGAGGGGACTCCCAGACAGACATGGGGGGGGAGGACACGTGAGTTTGCCCCTGACAGACACAGATATTCTGGGAGAAGAAACGGAACAATAGGCAGGAGAAGCAGGAGCTGGGAAACCAGAGGGAAGTTGTTTAGATTGTGGGGAAACTGAGTTCAAGGTGTACTTGTTTCAATTTTATTAGAACTTAGAAGAGGTTGTCTCGAGACTGCCTCTGCACCTACCCAGTGTGACGATCCAACATACCATGCCTGATTACACTTTGGTGAGTACGCTCAATTTCTCACAGTAAGGTCAGGTGGGCACAGGCCCTGAGGGTGGCCCCCTGAGGCCAGTGGGACAGCTGTGGGGTCCCCGAGATGGAGGCAGCCCAGAGCCCTGTGCATTGATTGCCTGGCCCAGAGGAGGACACCTGGAGGATGTGGCACTAGTCCTGAGGTGTTCGTGGCACTCATGCATTAACGGGGGCCAACTCATGTTCCACCTGGGACCAGCTTGAACTGCAAGTGACCAGGAGAACAAATGGCATCATCCGGAGGAGCCAAAGAGAAACTAGCCAGCCACGAGGCACAGCAGGCCACCTTCACCCACCCAGACACTATCCTACGGAACCGAAAGAGGAAGGGAGGGGCCACAAAATAAAGGGTTTTTATGCAAAAGGAACTGAGTTGTTTAGAGGATAATCAACTTAGGGGGTCAGAGGGAGATCACTCAGTAGAAAAAGAGTATCACAAAGGTCAGCTCACCTAGGCTGCTCATTGTTACCCTGGCTGCACACTGCCTACTGGAAGCGCCTGGGAGCTTTCAAGGCTGTGAACAGCCCACGCCCAGCCCAGCCCTTAAATCAGAACTGCTGGCGGTGGGCTTGGGTATGGGTGTGGGGTCATACGTGTGCAGGGTCACATCTGTATGCAATTTCCCAGTGTTTATAATGTGTAAGCAGGAACTATCTAATCAACATAAACCATGTCATTAAAGGGCAGACACATTAAATGCCCCGGTAGACACTCGGGGCTTGTGGGATCTGCTCCAGAACGGGTGCTCTCTGCTCCTGTTCACCAGCCAGAGGTGCCTAGGACCCAACACCCTGGTTCTGGCCTTGGGCCCCACGCTGTGACTTCAGACCCCTTCTTTTCTCCTTGACTCGGTCTCCAGCACTGCCACCCCCATTTGGTTTGACCCAGCCCTGGCCCCTCGTCACCTCCTCTGGCCCCACAGGCAGCTCGCCCTAGGTCCGCCCAATGACCTGGATGGAAAACAGAGAGAGGTAGACAAGAGATCCCGACACCCATGGTGACAAGGGTCACGTGGAGCTGGTCAAAGCATGAGCATTCCTTCGGTGAACCCGTTGATTCTCACTGTGACAGGTACCAAAACATGGGCCCATTGTCATCAGATCTCCTGTGGAAGGGGAGCTAGAATTCTAGATAGACTCTTACCTGATGTTTTCTGATATTTAAATATCAATTTAGTTTTTCTTTAAAAAAAAAAAAACTGTACATGCTGGAGAGAAAAACAAAAACAAAACTATTGAAGGGCCAGACCCTGGTCAGCTGGAGATGGGGAGCAGGCTCCGGCTGCAAGAACCTTCCGGAACAGCAGGGATTGCTGGAGGAAGGATCTGCTGGGGCTAGGGCTCTCCCCGCCTTTTCTGGTCAGGTGGGTCACGAGGCAGACAGTCAACTGTTTGAGCAGGCGGCCGCTGCACTGAAAGTTAGTCTTCCCGAGGGGCAGCGTTTCAATAAGGATAATAAAAAACCAACAGCAAAAACAACAGCGACAATTACAGTTTGGGTTTGCGTACCTGCTTTAGAGAGGCCCTGAAAGCTGTAGCCCTGTGGACAGCTCTCCTAGGGAAGAAAATGGCCAGCCCTACTTTCCTATTATGGCTGGAGACACCCACGTGGAGCAAAAGAGCTACTGATTTGACCAAAAGTCCCACATGTTTCTCAGAGGTGGAGAAAAATCTGGGCTTCCAGACAGTACTTTGTTCATTAATTTGAATCTGGATTAAAAAAAACCTTCTCGTGTGGTGTATTTGCTCATGTCATCTCTGTGACTCTCAGATGCCTGCCAACCCATCCACGTTGCACCCATCACCCTGGGCCAAGTTCAAGGTCAGCTACTTTCCCTGGAAACCTCCCCGGCCACTCCCGGCCTCGCTGGCCCTCCCACCTTCCTCCGCACCAGGGCATTTGCACGAGCACAGTTCATCTAGCAATTAGTCATCCCGTCAGCACAGGGATCTTAGCGCCTTGTGTTTTTATTTAGCTTTTTAAATGATTCCTGGTAATTTCTTCAGGGCTGGGATGGAATCCCTATCCAACGGGCTTTGGGCAGCCCCCAGGGCCCTGGACAGAGCAGGCCTCACAACAGCCCTGTGCACTGGTGTATCATCGCCCTGACTTTCAGTTCTCCACAGCAGCGGGGTTGGGGAGAACAGAGCTGGGACCCACACCCCTGAACCAGCCTCTAGCTACTCTGAGGCTCAGTTTCCTTACCTGTAAACTGGGGATAACCGTACCTACCTCTGGGGCTGTGAGGAGGAATATGACTGGATGTAGATAGTGCTGGAACATTACGCAGCACTCTGTGAGCATTACCTACATGCTAGAGGCTTTTTTATTGTTACAAATTATTATTATTATTATTATATATTATTATATATTAAATTATTATTATTATTATATAATATTACAAATTATTATTACCTCATTATAAGGAGGTTCTAAGGTGCTCTAGTTAGAGCAGTAAATCTCATCATTTTAGATCCCATACTTATATTGTGGGACATCTCACTTAACAGGATATGCCCTGGTTTGGGCTTACATTTATTCATCTCTTCTTTAAATATATATATATATATTAAACATATATAACATATATTAAATCTATACTTTTATATATATTTCTATGGGTCTAACATATAAGGAAATAACAGCGAATAAAATGGGTGGGGCCCATGTGCATGCCAGGCACATCCAGTGTGGCAGAGAATAAGGATGCTAAACCAACTATTACAGATGGGATACGTTTTGAGAACAGAGAGACAGCAAGTGCTACGAAGGGCAGGACAGAGGGGGCTAACCCGATCCAAAAGAACTGGGAAGACCTCCTCTAACCTTCAAAAATTGTCATAAAACTTCCACCATTATAGATGGCCAATGGATACTGGTATTGGTAGAAATGCTCACCTTGAAGCCTGACCTGTCAATGGTTGAAATACATTGACCAAAACCAAAAGCAGTAACAATTCCAACAGCTTTCACCCTTGCTGGTGGAGTTTAGAAGCGGATAGAGAAGGAATTCATGGGCACTCAGCCCCCATATAACACATGCCAACCACCTCCAGCCATGTCCCCACCAACCCTACCTGCTGACAACTGTAGTATTGGCCACATATTCCAGAAGATACCTAGAAGCATCAGAAGAACTGGGAAGTCCCATCCTGGGTGGCAATCAAATACAGAGACTTTTGTGAGTGGCTGGGTGCCCTCTGTCAGCTGTTCTGTCTCCAGCCCAGGCTCTCCTGAAAGCCACTGGTGCCCTCTGTCGTAACCCCTGGGCTCTTACCAGCAGCGAGCAAAAATAAAGTGGAGGCGTTGGAACCGCAGCAGGGATAGAGGAAGAGGGCTCTGTTGGGGTGTCACCTAGAAATTACATAGTACAGCTTCCTGCTCTAGACTTTGGAATCCTCACTTTTAGGGGGGAGATTGAAGCTCCTGGCCTCCTGGTGAGTCACTTAGGTTGATGTTATTCACCTTTGGATATTTCACAGCCACCTGAGTAACCTGCCACAACACACGGGACTGACCCCTAAACCCAATATTTTTTGAGGTTATAAAACATTCCACTACCTTTTTCTGCTATATAACATTTCAAATGTCAGCACTTTTCTAGCAAGACCCTGGTCTAGAAATTGAAGTTCACACATGCTAAGGGAATGGCTGCTGGTTTAATCATTTCAGTCCTACTAGAAATACCAACATGTTTGGGCCTCTTTCAAATCATAATAATACGTTGGGTTTGTTTTTGACATTTCATCTGAGATGCTCCAAAAGTCTGTGGAAAATGCAAACCCACCAAACTCTCCTTGCCCTCAGGAAGAAAAAAGGAAGTTTTGAATTCTCCTCTGGTTATAAATATAAAAGTAGATTCAGGAAGAGAAAAGAAACCGTTGCTTGGTCAAGGCTTCCTGGTTGCTGGGAGCAGGAGGCAAACATGGTTGAGGGCAAAGGGAGAGTGATCCAAGCCAAAGCCAGACAGGCAGCAGAGCTGGACCTCACAGAGGGATTGGGAGGATTGGGCTACCAATCTTGGTCTCACACCAAGGCCAAGGAAGGGTTTTCAGTAGAGGTTTGGCTGAGGAGAATGTATTGAAATTGCATTTTGAGGGCATCTGGATGGCTCAGTGGTTGAGCATCTGCCTTTGGCTCAGGGCGTGATCCTGGGGTCCCAGGATCGAGTCCCACATTGGCCTCCCTGCAAGGATCCTGCTTTTCCCTCTGCTTGTGTCTTGCCTCTGTCTGTGTGTCTCTCATGAATAAATAAGTAAAACCTTAAGGAAAAAAAATTGCATTTTTAAGCCCTCACTATCCCATGGAAGGTGAACTGAGGGGAAGGCCACATGTATGAAAGACCAGCAGGAAGGCTAGTGCAGGAGCCTGGGTGAGAGGCACGGGGCCTCTGTGGGTGCTCACAGCGGCCTCGCATCAGGACAGACATGGGTGCATTTCAGAGCACAGATCCGTAGGGCTTAATGATGACTTGGCTTAGGGGAATCAGGAGAAGACAGTGTCAAGGATGACATTTAAGGACTAGGAGAAAAAGATGTGACACTGAGAGGCCAGGGGGCAACCACAGGGTATGTGGTGCCATAGATGTCCGGGAGTAGAGACTGAATATTCTCCTAAGAGGTTATAATAATATCTGCAAAGTGACTATTTCTGTGCACTCTGTGGATGGTGTCTGGCCTCCATGCCCTAAGATTAAACTAACTGAATACAGTCTCAGTTCCAGCTGGGTGCCAGGCGTCATAGATCCGATGTCATCTGCACCACTCAAGCTGACACTCTACAATGCAAATGGCTCTGTCAGGCCGTCTGACTACTGCTCCCCCTTTCAGAGGAGGAAATGGGGACTCAGAATATAGAGGGGCAGAAAGCTGCTCGGCTGCTCATTGCAGAGCCTGGCCTCTACTCCAGATCTCTCTGACGCCAAAGCCCAAGCGCTTCACCACACGATTTTGCTCTCCTTCATAAAGAGTCTAAACATGAAATGCCCAGGAATTTGACTGAAATAAATAATTGAGCTTCACAGGGGGAAAGAAATTATTACAAACTGTATTTCCGAACCAGCCAGCAACTTTCCAAATACATGTTATTGGTCACTGGGGTTCTGGATGACACACCATGCCCGGATCAGCACAACATCATGTGCTGTTTATTAGAAAAACAACTCCCACTGCAGCTCACCAATTGGTGTGTGTGCAGCCTCTGAGTTAGGAAGAGCAGCACACGTACCCCTGTTAGGCAATGGAAAAGTAATGATCTGCCTCATTGAGAGAGAACAACTTACTTCTTCCTCTAAATGAAATATTATTAGATTTTGAAGTGCGTTAATGTAAAGGAAATGCACAGAGGAAATGCTTTTTGCAGCCTCTACATGTGCTGAACACATGGCCGGTACCCCCAGGTAGTTCCAGCTCACCTTTTGGCCAATGCCTGAGAAGGAGCTTTGGTTGAGGGAAGCTGAGTCCAAGATATTTGTAGGGAAACACTGCAGAGACCACCTGGGGGCAAGGGGCAGTAGATACAGCCTTTAATGAAAAGATGAGGAACTCATTGACTGAGGCAGAAACTCGGGCGTGTGCGAACATACATGAACATACATGTGATAGGGATGACGGTGGTGGTCTTTTCTTTCAACAGCTTTCTGGGTTCCACATGGCTACATGCTAACAGAGACACGGCAAAGGGACCCAAGGTCTGGGTCTGAATAACAACTTCCCTGATTGATTGCAGACTGAAGATTCCTTGGCGCAGAGAAGATTGGGGGAAGGAGACAAAAGGACACCGGATGGTGCAGGCCACTCTGAGCATTTGCCGGACTGGCTCGAACAGTGAATAGTGATTTATCCAACAAGAGCCTTGAGGTTGCTTTTAATTCCACAAAAGTGTAAGTCTGTGAAATCGATGAAGCAGGAGGTAGCAAAAGGAGACGTGGCGAGAGCAGAAGCCACTTTGCTCTCGGACCCGAAAGGGAAATAACCCGAAATCCCAGGACATAACAGACGTTGCTTCCCTTTCCGGTCCTAGATTTGAGGCACCCCAATCAAGCCCTATCTCCAAAATGGTGCACCCCAACCTCTTCTGATTGTTCCCTGTTTGGTTCAGAGGGGACACTGTCCTCCTTTTTTCCTCATCTGCTGCAAGGCTCTCTCTCCTACTGGAGCGTGTCAGGGTGAAGGGGTGCTGGCCCCGCTGGGTGTGCCATCTGGTGGAGGCACTGAACACAATGCAGATCCAGACAGAAATCAGCCCCCCTAAGCAGAGGGTTGCAAAGGATGCCGCTTATTTTGGTTGTGCCCACTCCTTACCATAGGTTCTTGGCTTCACACCAGTGAAAGTCCGCTGATTCAAATATTTGTATAGGATAAAACTGAGACTCTAAACTCCGTAATGAGAATTGTAGCTATTTCTCAATCTTCTCAAGATGTATACATAAAAGCTACTGCAAATTATACATATATAAACTATACGTTAAAATCCCTAGATTTATTCTGTCCCTAGAATAAATAATCCCTAGAAAGGAATAAAGTGGGGATGAAATGAATCCTTTTCATAAATAGGAATGTAATCATGTCTGAGATTTCGCTCTCTAAATGTCTATGTTTTCCCAGTGGTTTTTGTTGTTGTTGTTGTTGTTTGTTTTAATTTTTTTTAAAGATTTTATTTATTTATTCATGAGAGGGAAGCAGGGACACAGGCAGAGGGAGAAGCAGGCTCCTTGCAGGAAGCCCAATGTGGGACTCAATCCCGGAACCCCGGGATCACGCCCTGAACCAAAGGTGGACGTTCAACCGCTGAGCCACCCAGGTGTCCCTTGTTTTAAATTTTAAGGGAAGTCAAACATTGCTAGGAGGACCACAGATGAAAATTAAGCAAGATCCTATCACATGTCCAGTTAAAAAGAAGATTTTTAGCTATACTGAAAATGACCAAAGAAGTCTGACATTGGCCTCATGCCTCACCCCAGGGAAGGCCCAGCAATAGCAGTAAGTGATGGTGACATCACCTTGAAAGGCTTGTCTGCACCATCCCTAAAGAAGCTTCTTCAGCAAGAAATCCTAATAATGGATGGAGAACAACATCCAAACCTTTTTGCTGGAACTGTCACTGCCTCTAGCTGACATTGTTCATGACTTGTTTATTCTACAAGTTCTTTTTAAATATTTGATATTTCATGAAATAGTTGCTACAGCAAGAAAAAGACAACATATTCTTGACAATGCATTTTTTTATTTAAAAAAATCATTTTAAGTGTTTTGTTTTTTTTCCTTTCGAACCCACTATTTTTCTAGGATTCTAACTTTCGCACCGGTCAAGATTTTATCATTATATCCAGTGAACTCTAATGGGGATACAGTGGTTTCTGATGTGAATCTCCAGTTCCTTCACAGTAAGGAACTGGGGCTAAAAGCAGGATGAAAGGTGAGTTCTTATTCGGTGTAGACATTGTGTGTCCTCTATTACTCAACACTGCTGGGCCTGGTGTGTTGGGAGGTCCCTTTTTTGTTTCGGAGACCAGATGACTTAATCTTTTGCTTAAAGAGGAGTCTCTAGATGGAGTTCTATGCATGCCTTTGTTGGCATCCATTAAACTTTGTCAATTTTAGCCTTACCTCTCCCGTGCTATGGGCTTCCACCTCCAGCTTGAGAGGTCTGGGTCTGATTTCTCTCTCTGGGTTTGGAATTCTCACTGCAGGATGGGAAAAGGTTGTAAAATACACCACGCAGGTGTAGTCATGTACTGCTTGGAGTCATAACTGCGAATGGATCCTTTCTTATGCAGAAACATGGTGGCCAGACATGATCAGTGTAACAATAAACAGCACTTCTGTTTCCGCTCTGTCCCAAACAGTAGCTCAGTATACAACTGCTTAATCACTTCACGCTCAATATTATGTATTACATCATACTAACACCTCCTTCTAGTTTCATCCAAAGATAGTGCAAATTGCAGGAACACTCCATCTTGCCTTCTCACGTGGCCTCCCCAAGAACATAGCACTTCCATTTCAGATGACAAACAAGACTGGTCTCCAATCTTCTTTGAATGGCAGGCCTGGCATGGTCACTTCACAAGAGAGCTGTCAGCTCTTAACTGAAAATCACTCCTTGAAGGGATTTATAACTCTGCTATAAAAAGCTTTCATTTCAGCTAAAACTTGTACTTTCTTTCAAGTTTTATGACAAACACTCACAGGCAAAAGCAAGGATGTACTCATGAGCGCAATATGCTTGCACACATGTATGCACATGGATGCACGTGCGCATGCACACACACCAACCCTATCCCCTATTCTCTTATGAAAAAAGAAAAATGAATTTTTCAGAACATCCTAAGGCAGTTGAAAGTAAGTGGAGGCCATTAGACACCTAACTTTAAGAACTGCCCCTTGACACTGACTTTGAGTGTCAGCACGTCTATTTGGGATGATGCGTGTTTGATTGTTCTTTTTAGTCTTATACTATTGTAGTGTCTTGCATCCCTGATCTTATTGATGGCAGGAATGTAGCAACCAATTCTAATTCCATTAATGGCAAAAGAGAAACCAATTCCACAATCTTGCCAAAATGTCTAGCCTCTTGGGTTCAGCCTTCTTCCTGCCACTCTTACACATAAATAACCCTCTTTCCATTATGGTGGCACACTTTCCTCCTCCCAGTGCCATATGATGGAGGGCTAACAGGTAAGCTGGATGGGACCTATCTGGTCTTGCTGCCATGATACATGCAGAAATTGAAAAGAAATGTACTCCTTATGCCAAGAGGTTCAGGCTTCCCAACCAGACACAGACACAGGGCTCTGGTCTCTACATTGGTTTCTGAGTTCCTGGGTTTCAGTTAGGACTTGCTTCATCCTGGAGAAGAGCCAAAGTATAGATGAAAATCCTTAATAAGGGGGCACCTGGGTGGCTCAGTGGTTGAGCATCCGCCTTTGGCTCAAGGTGTGATCCTGGAGTCCTAGGATCAAGCCTACATTGGGCTCCCCACATGGAGCCTGCTTCTCCCTCTGCCTGTGTCTCTGTGTCTCTCATAAATGAATATATAAAATCTTGAAAAAGAAAAAAAGAAAATCCTTAGTAGGATGTGGAGAGAGACCCCACTAGCTGACCTTCCAAGCAGAGTTCCAGGTACCTTGAACAGCAAATGCAGAGGAAGGCAGTGTTTCAAAACCTAGACCAGTAAGGCACTGGGCAGAAGTCAACAGCTTTTGTAGAGTGACATCCATCGCAGAGGGGTAATAAGGCAGCTTCTCCAAGTGAATATATTTACTCACTGTAAATTAGGGAGTTTGGTAAACTAAACTGACGCATTCATATCAGGTACTTGATATCACCTGACAAGAAACAATGAAACCCATTTTGCATTGAATTCCTAGGTGATCTCTGAGAGAACCTAATTCAAGACAAGCATCTTAGTCATTATTGATCGAAGTGTTCCGGTTCCCTGCTATGAAGTGGTGTATTCCACACTTCTTCCGTATGACTTTTCTTTTATCTGGCTTAATAATCACTCCAAATCAAAGGTGAGAAGCTCAAGAGCAGGACAGATCTCTAGCCATCGTCAGCTCGTTTGAACTATCTCATTTGATAGCTTTATCTTGCAATATGACTTGCACTCTTAACCTGGGAACACAGACAAATTCCCATATTCACTTGTGTTATTTTATAGTCATTGCTACTGGGCTGGGGGTGGGAAGGCACATTACAAAGGCAGTAGATTTCAAGTACTATTAAAATGATCAGAAGATTTATTAAGCCCCAGGAGCTGGCAGGGTAGTATATCAGTTACCCAGGGCCCTTGTTTATAAAGGAAAAAAAAATACTAAAACAAGATTAGAAAATCCTAACTATTTATAGCATGTAAAATACATATTTGGGTCTACCATGCTAAGCAGATTGACCCCTCTCAAGGATTCTGGAGGGGAAAAAAAGACTCCTTAAGAGTCTAATTTAAGAATTAGTGCTAACTCAACTTAGAACAAGCCACTGAATTGTAACCAACCTGCTTCAACACCTGTAGGAAATGGGAAAGCACATCTAGCTCCTTATTTACTTTATGGATATGTCACCCTAAGTATCTCATAGTAAAAGTATATGGGGCTAGTTTTCATGGTCATGTCACTGGTTCTCGTAGTAGGAGAGGAATTCCATAATGCGTAGGTGGGTCATGTTTGGCAAAGAGCCCATTTCTCCATTCAGTTTGTTCAATATCTTGATTGGGTGTATTTTGTTCAACATAAAGTGCCTCTTGCAGGTGGTATCTAAGGTGATAGGGACCCCCTTCATAACTTAGAGCACAACAAAATAAAAAATAATGTAAAGAAGCATATGGGTCATATTTTGTTTTGGGGCCAAACAGCCAGCTATCATCTGATGAGCAGCGCTCGTGATGGTGCTTTGAGCCTTCTTAGGTGCCTATACGGACAAGAGGATGTTCTTGTGCTTTATCTCTAAAGCTTTATATTACATATCATATATCTCAATTTGTGTATATTTATTTATAAACTACTTTTACTTACTACTGTTATTGGCTAATACCTCCAGGGACAATATAGTCTTAGAGCCTGACTATCCTTAGCAAGTCTTATAAATTCCTATCTAAAAATATTTCTTGGTAACTATATATTTTTGGCTAATTTTTTATTAGATTAGAACATACTGTCATGTTTTATAACCTCATGATGTGAGAGAAGGACTTGGAGGAAAAGTAATTGCCGCATATTTTTTACGTTTTTAACTTGGGTTTGCATTATTAGAAATACCTTCAGTTTATGATTTCTTTGCAGAATTTTTTTTTATTTTATTACTTTGCAGAGATTTTTTAAGATACCTGCAGATGTTTGGTTTAGTGTAAATGTGATAATAGAAGATAATATAATGTAATATAATAAGATTATAAATGCAAGCCTCAGTAAAAGCAAGTGACTGAGGTCATGCCTATCGTCCCTCTGGCCTCACAGCCACACCTGGAGAAGGTGAATGTGATTCTGATTCTGACGTGCACACCCCTGTGCCCACTGTAACTTAGCAAACTTCATTTCTTTCCTATTTTAACATTAAAATGGAAACAGAGATTTCCAGTCTTGTCTTCCCAGCACCCGGTGGTAAGTCTTGCATACCTAGGCAGAGGCATATGCTCTTAATTGCACACATTAGGATCTCGGGCATCATGATGATAGGTTCCCTACAGTCAATTAATAAACCCACACTAGAAAGGAACATGCTGATCAAGGATGGTGAATAATTTGAACAAAGTGATAGGTGTCTTGTGGTAAAATAGCAAGCTAATCCAAGATAAAGAGGCAAAGGCAAAGGGCAATTTCTAGTCCTAAAACCCAGACACAGATCTGGGGGCACAGTGTGGAGATCCAGGGTGGGCCACCGTCTGCTGATTGCCCACACACCAACTAGTGTCCCTGGGGCCCATTAGATCACCACACTCTCAACTGCAACCAGCTGCTTTGTCCTTTGGACATGCCATGTGTCAGGCTCTACTGCCTATTAGCTGGCTCTGCCAGCTGAAGTGGGAGATGTAAAAGACCACACAGGTCCTTATACCTGTGTGACTGAGTATCTCTGCTGAACGCTTTATAAACATTTCTGGAAGGTGCTACAAACATGAAAAACTTGCTTCCGTCTCATCAGACCAATGGCTGCTTCCTGAATTAGCTCATATTTCCTTTGGAATCCCTGAGGTTGGACCCCTGGCCTCCTTCTCCCTGTGTGACATCACCGACCACTTGGTAGTTCAAAGGCAGTCTTAGCCACAAAGCCTTTCTTATCTCCCATAAAAGATTCCTTCCTCCTCTATACTTTGCTAATACTTTGTACTCAGGATAGCTTTTATTATCTTTTTGTGAGTTTCTTTCTCCTCATTCAAAGTTAAACTCCTTAAAAGCAAAGATCGTGCTTTATGTTCTTCCAAACATGGGATGTGGTGCCTTGAAAACCAGGTGCTCTGACTGCATGTAGAAATGCATTACATTGATCCTTATGCTTTGGGATTCCTGGGCACCCTTTTCTAGTACTTTCTTTTCAGTTTAAATAACTAATATTTTAGTTGAAACTATAAAAGATAGGATTGCTAAATATATGATATGGTATCCAAGGTGAGGTCCACATAGGCTTAACAGATTATCTTTGTAGATTGGAAATAGAACTTAAATTCCACACATACTTGCCAACAAGACAGTCTCATAAATCCAAAGGAAAACCTCTTTTAAAAATGCTTTTAAAAGTTATTCTAAGTATTTTGGCACCAAAATGGACCTTGCAGTGTGTGTTGGGTGTGACAAAAGCCTACTATTTTGTTTTTTTGTTTTTTGTTTTTTTAGTTTCACATGTGGTTATCAATAATTCATCAGTTGAGTGTAAAAACCTAGTTTGAGAAGTTCTAGCAAAATAAAATGTTCTCCAGTCTCCAATTCCCTCAGTTCTGGAGCATTTCTCTGTTTCTCTGCCACTTTTTGATGTTGTAGAAATAGTAGCTCCCTCATAAAGAATAGCACGTGCTCAGCATCACCGAAAGCCTTGCAGGCCAAGGCAGTAAGCTCTGGTTGGTAGCCTGAAACCCCAGGGTCAGTGCCTGACTCCACCCTGGGCAAACTTCTTCACTAATGGGTTCTTCACTATCTCCATTATTCAAAGGAGAAGAATGATCTCTATTCTGAATGGAGGCCTGGGAGATGGATGGGAAGACACTAAAAAAATTCTCTGAGATCTCTCCTAGAAAGTGTGGTAAATAATAATTACACACCAGCACAGTTTCCCAGGGAAAGTTCTCTTTCCCAAGGAAAGCAGGGGAAAACTGTACAGTCAAGAATGCTGTCTAATGTCAGTTAGTCTATAACATATTCTAAGTGGAAAAACATAAAGTCCCTTGACTTTTCACTTTAATGAGGTCAAGTGAATTTTTAAGAAATGTTTCACAGTCTCAGTGAAGTGCAAATCTTTTTTTGAAAGGAGCCACCACAGCATACATTAAGAAACAACTCAACAAAGGTTGTAAACAGTTCAGTAGATGAGGTCTGGGCTTAGTCAGATGAACTTGCCCATGTAATGTTACCATAATTCCTACGGTGAAGAGCATGTAGTAAAGAAAGCAACGTCAAAGGTATAAGACACTCTCATTCATTTTGAGATTTTTTTTTTTAGATCACAAAGCCAATAAATATACAGAACTCCTTCAATAGAAAAATAAGTACTCTTTCTCACTAAGCGTTAGATGACTGCCTTCTGCATAAGCCACTTGCTCCCAGTGTGAGTTATTGATAATCATCTCTATGGCTCCTGTGCCTGTACTGTGATGTCCTTGATCCAACTCTTTGATGTACTAGATATAAATTCACTTTTCCACTGAATCAGCATGTGTTACATGTTGGCTTCTTCTTCCCAAATTGTTTTGGTTTTCTGCACAAGTATGCTTACTTTGGCTACAGTCAAGATGTCCTACCTTCTGGATGGCCTTGTCCAGTCTGCTAGTCCCTGGGAGCCATGATGAAGTAGAGAGAAATCTGGTTCCAAATTGATATTTGTTTGTTATTTTTGGAGCTCTCAAGAAAATTACAGGAAAATTGATTCCTTTTGGTGACCTTCTGCACCTACTCAACCCCTTCTGTTGCTCTAACATGGTTTTATTTCCTTCTCTGTTTAGGGTTTTTGTATATGTGCCATGAAAGATTAATAGAATTGATGGAAATCATTTTGCCTAATTAGAGGGAGTTTTTGAAGCTCATACAGTGCAACTTCACTTCCTATCTAAGATCTACAGATCAAGGGTTCCATTTCTTGCTGATGCAGTTATTTGGATAGATTTACTTGTCATGAAAACTTGAATTGCCTTATCTTATTAAAGAAAAAGAATGCTTTCTATTTGTATCTGAACTTTAGGATGGATGCTCGCAATAATGCCTATCCCAAAATTGTTTCTAGCTATTAACCAAACCAACCAACTGTAGTTCACTTTGTATCTCAGATATCCAGTTTCATTGTACCATGACTTCAAAATTATGTTTCCTCTCGAGCTCCAACCATCCTACAAAGAAATTTGCCCTGTCCCACTTTGGTGTCACTTTACTCATGCCTGGGCTCCTTATGTTCCTTAGCTCCTCAAAACAATCCTTGGGACACCCCCATGTTATGGGGAAGTCCACCCTCCTTGGCTACTTAGCTCCAAGCTAGTAACCTTCGTGTCCCAACAAAGATTAAACTCCAACCTTGAACCATATTTCACCAAAAACTCAGGTACTAGAGAAGGAAAGAAAGCCTGTCCTGTCTTCAAGGGTCTTCAAGCAGTCTGCTCTGTTTCTCAGGCTAGCTCCCACCTCATGGACCTCGACCTCCCAGTTACCCTCAGGCTATCCAGGGACTAGTCACCCTCAGAATCCAGGCCCAGCTAGCTCCCTGAGGTCCAGAAAGGAGATCCCTTCCCTTACTCTGAATACTGTCTCCTCCCTTTTCATTTTCCTAGGCTGAATATTCTATTCTCCAGTAGACTGGCATGGAAATATTCCTTTCCTCTGGAGAAAACTCCCAGCAGAAAAAATTATATCAGAAAATCTGTGAGACATACCAAGTGCCTGGTTGAGTTGTTTTATTATAGGCACTCTCTTCCCTTAGTCCTGGGGTCTCTGCTTTGGAGTTCTGGAAAACAAAGGCTATACACACAAAACTACAAGAAGAGGCCACAGTTTGAAGCAAAGCACCCTTAGAATCAGACAGGCCTAGAAATCCTGGAACGTACACAACCCCCCACCCCCGCGCTGACCCAGCCACCACTCCCCAACCCCCACCCAGACAACTGTGTCTCCCAGACAGAAGTTTGGCTCCATCTTCCCCCAAAATTTATGTTATCAAATAGAACACTTAACTTCTCAGTCTCAAACATCTGTGTTCAGGTTAATACTGACTTTACATTTCCCTCTAGAACAGTGGGTGAATATTTGATTTACATTTTTGTAAATAAATGGCAGACTCAAGTGGTTTTCCCAGACCAAAAGCAACAATTTGCCTCTGAGGTAAATTCATGTCACTACCCTTAGAGACTGGAAATTGCTTGCAGCTTTAAATGTTTTCCTTCTTTTCCCAGCTACTAAAGATCAAGTTTCTAACAATATCTTAGGGCCAGTGCCAGCTAGGGTAACCCATTGCATGTCTGTGGAATTATGAGAACCATGGCTATTTTGAAGTCTCTCCTGACTATACAATCATATACTCCAGTGGTTCTCAAAGTATGGGCCTCAGACAAGCAGTATCACCTGGGAACTTGTTAGACGTGTGAATTTTCGGGTTTCTTCCAAGACTTACCTACTGAATGAGAAACTCTGGAAGTGAGTTTCAGCAGCCTATATTTTAGCAAGGCCTGTGGGTGAATCTGGTCACTGGTATACACCGAGCATAGCAAAATGCTCCAACAGAAATGATTGTTCAGGGGACAGACTCACTGGGGATATGCGTATGATATCCTCTAGGTGCACCTTCTGGGTTCTGCTGCTGCCCTTTGGGCCTAGTTAAGGAGGTCTCTACCCAGTGCACCCCAGTAGTCATGAACTCTACAATAAAAGATGCTCAACTCCTCCTTCTCTATGCCAAAAGATTTAGAAAGTTCAGTAATGACTTGAATGAACAAGGATTATGGGAGAGGACAGTATGAGCTGAACTGAACCACTAGGCCTGAAAAAGCAGGGTTGAGAATGCTTGAGAGTTTGGTGGGGAGTGAAGGGTTGGGGAGGGTTGGCCATGATCACAGCCACTGCCCCAAGAGAACAGAGAGTGTCTGCTTTTGTTTAAGTTGGCTGCCCTCCATTGCCCAAAGTAGATGTCTGGCAGACCAATTCTCCAGATATCTGTTCTCTTGCCCCCCTATATTTAGATGGTGTTGTCCTAGAAGGCACTTAGAGCTACCTAGAAGTCCTGAGTCAGACAGGAGTGGTATAAGGGGAAGGATCCAGCCCAGCCCAGCCTGTCTCCCCAGGAAGCTAAGTCAGTGCTCACCCCAGGTTCCTTCAGGAACCCTTCACTTCCCTCTGCTCCAGGAGGTCTGTGCAACCTGTCAGGCTGAGGACAGGGACTGGGCAGGGGGAGAGCATTGCCCCCAAATAACAAGGGCTAATTCAGTGAGTAAGCTGCAGGGGTAGGAAGACAAGCCAGTGTGTAGACATAGTTCAATGTGTAGCCTTCACATATTTAGGCATGTGCTAGTCAACCTCCATTTGTGCTGAAGGTATGCCTTCAAGTTTTAATATAACTATTAAGAATTTATTTTTTTAAAGATTTTATTTATTTATTCATGAGAGACATGGAGAGAGAGGCAGAAACACAGGCAGAGGGAGAAGCAGGCTCCATGCAGGGAGCCGGATGTGGGACTCGATCCCGGGACTCCGGGATAACGCCCTGGACCAAAGGGAGGCACTCAACTGCTGAGCCACCCAGGCATCCCTAACTATTAAGAATTTAAATTCAGTTCAATCAATTAAACAGTGAGCACCCACCCTGTGCAAGGCCCAGTAGTAGGTTTCATGGCACATGGAAAGATGAATGGAGCCTATCTCTGTCCTCAAGGCCTCTATTACCAAGTAGCTGACAGTAGTTGGTGTACTGCCAACTTACCACAAACCAAAACATAATATTGACTCAGAGATCAGGAGAGTCCTATGGAAGAACCATAGAGGGAGAGGTAGTATTGACCTTGAAAAATCCAAGAAGTTATTTGGAAGACGTGAGATTTCGGTAGCTCACCAATCTAAACTTTCTGATAGCCTTGGGAGCCATCCTGGGAAAATGCCCCGTGCCTCCCCCTGCCTGACAATAAAGAGTAAATGGTAGGGGCGCCTGGGTAGTATAGTTGGTTAAGCATCCTACTCCTGATTTTGGCTCAAGTCTGATCTCAGGGCTGTGATATCAAGACCTGCATTGAGCTTCACACTCAGCAAAGAGTCTGCTTGGGTTTCTCTCTTTCTCTCTGTCTCTTTCAAATCAATCAATCAATCTTTTTTTCTTTTTTTTAAATAGTAAGTGGTAGAAAGTTGTTTCTAAAATCCAGTCTCCCCCTAGATAAAACCATCTAGCTCAGGCTCCAGAAAGGAGTTTGGAAGGGCCAGCTAGGAGTGAGCACTCTCTCTCTGGTGATCACTGCATCTGTCCTATGACTGTCTGCTGGTTAAAAAAAGGGAAAGTCTTCTTCCAGGATATATGTGATACAATTTATGCCCCCAAATGACTTATCATATATAGTAGTCACCTTGCAATCCAAAAACATGCATTCTCCTTTGTAACAATTTTAGAGAGTAATGGGTCATAAGCTAAATGAACTAACACAGAGGTTGGCAAACTGTGACCTGTGGAAACAAATCCAGCCCATTACCTATTTGTATAAATAAAGTTGTTTTGGGCATACCCACACCCATTTGTTTAAAAATGGCAGACGTTGTAGTTGCAACAGAGATGGCAAAGTCCACAAAATCTAAAATTATTTGCGTAAAAATCTTGCCAATCTCGCACCCATCCAAAGTCAACCAATAAGTTGGCAGGAGAAAACTTCTCATCAAATCCTTTTATATGCTGAATAGCTTTGTTTATAGTTCAGGGTTGGAGAATATTATAGCTCCTAACAAATGAAGGTCAGGGAGTTAGGAAGGTGGCACATGTATGGCTCAAAGTCCTAGAAGACAACACAATTCCCTGCACATGGTTTGAAAGAGGAGACTGTGATGATGAAAGGTCATTTGTGGAGGTATGACAAAATAACAGTGACAAATGTGGGGGTTTGGGGCAGCCAGAGGCAGACAGCAGAGGCAACCATACCAGCCCAGGGCTGAAGAAATAAGGCAAAAAAGAGGTATAGAGCCAGGGAAGAGGGTTCCCTTCTGGGAGTTACAGTCATGGAGGGGCACGGCTGCTTCTAAGGCAGAAAATGCAGCTTCTAAGCTGATGGGAATGTCTCTTTCTGTCCTCTCATACCTTACTGGTACCTGCCCACAACTCGTTGAAACTAACCAGAAGCCAGAAATCACTAGAACCCGGGTGATGCAGTCCAAAATGGTCAACCTTCTGGAGTGCAGAGAAGGGCAGGCAGATTGAGGTGTGAGCAAAAGTGTGACTGACCAGCACACAGGCACCCCAAATCCATAAGACGTGAGACAAATGAATAAATGTCAGGGTATATTGATTAGAATTTCTACTCTAAGTACAGAAACCCAACTCAAACTGCTTCACATAATGAGAAAAAAATGCATTAACTCACATCAGAGGAAGCCCAGGTGATAAAGGTTGATTTAATAGCTCATGATCGCCATCATGGAGACCTAAGTATTGGCATCTCCTGCTCCACCATCTCAGGACAGCTCGATTCTAAAGCTAGTTTGCAAGGGGCAGTGAAGGAAACATGCCTTCTTCTTTTTTTCTTTTTAAATTTCATTTATTCATGAGAGGCAGAGACACAGGCAGAGGGAGAAGCAGGCCCCATGCAGGGAGCCTGACGCGGGACTCGATCCCGGGTCTCCAGGACCATGACCTGGGCCAAAGGCAGCGCTAAACCGCTGAGCCACCCGGGCTGCCCGGAAACATGCCTTCTTGTTCATGACTAGGGATGGCCAGGGCTGAGAAGCCAAGGAGGCAAGGGGACAATGTTCAGATTTTTCCCTCTCCATTCCCACCAGCTTAGAACCTGTGTTTGTGTTAGCAGCTGGATATGTATACGTATTCTTTTTCTTGCTCTCCTCTCTCAACTTGATTTTTTTAAAGCTATCCTAGTTCTCCTTGTATTTTGCTAGCTCTGGTTAATTTAGGCCTGACGATTCCAGAACCAATCGCTGGCCAGGGGGATAATCACCTACACTGGGTTGGACTAGCTATCTAAAGAATGGAAGGCATGGGAGAAAGGAGTGTCATCTATAAAGTCTGCTACGTAAAATATCATAGGAAAGCACTACAATATTTGTCTTTTTCCAAGTGTGTTTCTTCTGTTGTGTCACTTAGTTTATAGGTATCTGCCACCCAGATCTTCATCTGACACGTGAGGCTTGTGTCTGGCAACAGGGTGGTTACACTGTAGAGTGGTGGTACGTGCTTTTGTTCAGAACCAGAACCGATTTCCTTAGCCAAGCAGTTCATGAGACCCCAGAAAAGCCACAAGAGAACTTAGGGGAAAAGAGAAAGCTACCAAGTCTAAGGTTCTAATTAGATTTGCTCCCTGGTCTTTGGTAAATCACCCACCCTAGGTGCTTTAACTTCCTTCTACATAATGAAGATATATGATGGTTGCAGCCCCACAGCAAGAGAAATTACATAATATGGGCTCAGAGGGTTTAACAGCTGCAATTAATTTGAAAGCCTTTTAAGAGGTGCTAGGTGTTTTTCACACCTTTCCCTGCACCTAGTAGGTGTTGGGTCCCATTGCTGACGTCTCCATTTGGTCCTCGATGGATGAGTTTTACGTCAATGTTGCAAGACAAGCTCAGAACTTGCCTACGTGGAGATTTTTCACCTCATCATGAGCACTGTATTGCCACTGACCTAATCCTAACCTTCATCCTATCCAGAAATGGCCTGAGATTTTAATCTAGTTTGTACACGAAAGTGTCAACAAAACAACTTACCTATTATTCCCAGATGTTGAGATACTGAACGGGCACTCTGAGGGGAGAGTCTGATCAGGATCTTGACAGTTACTTGTCGTTGGCAGTTGGCTCCCGGCGATCAGTGACCATCAAAAGGCAAAGCCTCCTGTCATGTAATGGAAGTTCCATTGAAGATATAACCAACTAACTTTGGGTAAAGCTGCATTAAAATTGGGGAGCTCTTTATTTTCCCAACATTTTTCTAATACTTGGCCAGGCTGATAAAATTGTTGACCCTGGCTGGTGCACCAGAGTAGATTACCTCAGAGCTTTTAAAATCAAAGCACCCATTCTGCAGACAGGCACAATGGCAGGAGCCTCAGCAGGTGCCGGGATATCCATTTCTAACAGCAATCGAAGTACATGAGCTCAGTATTTCTTAGGACATCAGTAACTAAAGTCCTGGCCAGTATAAATAAGTCAGAATCCCAGCTTCTTCTTCTCAAATCCAAATTTCCCTGTGCTAAACTCAGGCACATGTTTATAGTTTCCAAGTCAAGATTAAAAAATTAATCTAAAACTTTGACACACCACAGTACTTTCATGAGTTTCCATAGTGGCTTCTCTATACACAACACAATAGATTCCTTATGAAAATTATTATATTAATCAGCAATGACTCATGTAAATTAGTTTGTGATTTCTTATTTTTGAAAAGGTCCAATTTCATTTTTATCACTGCCCCAAGTTTATTTTTTTACTTAAAATTCACATCACAACTCAGAATGGGAAATGTCACTGGAAAGTTGTTTTTCAAACCAAGAATTTTGCTTTCAAAAAGAGCAAAGGAGAGAATAAATGAACATAATAATGCCAATAATTATGTGCTACATGATTTTTATAACCAAGCAGTTTATTGCAACTGCTTTTGTGGGTGGTGCAAAATATTTGAACAGGTTTTCAAACCAGTTGGCAATTTAATAAATATTAGTGATTGTTGTTACAGGTTGAGTTTTATGATCTATGGTTGATTGATTTGTATGGAAACCAGAAGGACACAACCAGGCTAACGTTCTGCTTTGAAAGTGTTACTCAGTACTTGACTCATGTTTGAGCCACTTATGAGGTTCTTTAGGACTCTGAAAGGGGGAAGCTACTGAGAAAGCAAGTAGGTTTCAAGGAACTAGGAAAAGCTTTTGAGTGGTCTTTGCAAAGCTAATTGGATATCTATGCACAACCATAAACTTGACAGCCAGGGAAGGTAAAAAGAAAAACAACCTCAGGTGTGTGTATAGCTACACTGATAGAGGAGTATCTCACCTCACCAACCCTCATAAACACTCCAACAAATAACAACCAGCTCATATATGATGCGAAAAGAACCAAGAACCCCAAAATGGATGGGCTTAATCATTTTCTTCTCCTCATTTAGTAATAACAGCAAAAAAGTAGGTGGAGAGATTAATTGGATAATAGGCTAGGCTAAATTTGTCACTGTTACTAAATAAATACATTCTTGTTTTAATCACAATAAGTAGTAAATAAAAGGATTTCTTTAGCAACTCATAAAATTCTTACCAAGTCCAGAACTTAGGACAATGTTCATAAGAATGCGTTGAAACAGTAATATGAATTGGTTGACTGCTTTCAACTGCCAATTAAAAAAACAATCTAATGACACAATAGCTTGGTCCCAGCCAACCTTTTGGGATGACCAAGCTGATCGTAGACCCAGTCAATTTACATCATATCAAGTGTTGTCTTTAACTCAAAGAGGAATCCTCGCCTCTCTTTCTGAGATTCTGTGAGTTCCGTGAGGGCAGGCATCGTGACAATCTTCCCCATGCCCAGCAACATCTACCCAAAATAGCTGGGCAATAAATATTTATCCAAGACATAACAGATTAGCTGCATGAGTGAACAGCAGACAGAAAGTGCCTGAGGGTTGTCTGCCCCTCTCTCTGTATCTGTCTGTGTCCTTCTCTCTGTGTCTTTGTTCCTCTGTCTCTTGGTCTCTCTTTCCCTTAGCTCTCAAGAACAGAAGCTGCAAGGTTTACTAAAGGATAACCCTGGTAAAATCCAATGATTTGGGACACCTGAGTGGCTCAATCAGTTAAGCATCCGACTCTTAGTTTCATCTCAGGGTGGTGGGATCTAGCCCCACATTGGCCTCTACACTGGGCATGGAGCCTGCTGGAGATTCCTTTTCTCCCTCTTCCTCTGCCCTCCCCCACCTTCTTACCAAAAAAATTAAAAATAAATAAATAAATAAATACATAAATACATACATACATACATACATACATACATACATACATATATTCTTTCTGGGTACTTTGTGGAAGAAAGGAAAGGAAAGAGAGACAGAGGGGGGAATAAGAGAGGGAAAGAGGGGAAAGAAGGGAGACAAAAACAAAAATAAAATAAAACTCAATTATATCAAGTACATGGGTAGTCTTGCAGTTCAAGTAGCCAACACTTAACGGAGAGAGTAATAAAATCTTTCTACCCAACTATATTTTGATTTTTTAAAAGGATTTTATTTATTTATTTGACAGAGAGAGAGAGAGGGAGAAGGAGAGAGCATAAGCAGGGGGAGCAGCAGGCAGAGGGAGAGGGAGAAGCAGGCTCCCTGCTGAACAGAGAGCCTTATGTGGGACTCGATCTCAGGACCGTGGGATCATGACTTGAGCCAAAGGCAGATAGATGCTTAGCTGACTGAGCCATCCAGTTTTGATTTTAATAAGTATAGAAATACTTACTCAGAGTAATATTTAAGCATTAAAATCTATAATTATCCTCCTAAATAGTGCAAAATGTACTAGAAACATGTTACTGTTTTCTAATTAAATTTATCAGTATTTTACCTTATTTTTTCATCACACAAAAAGGTTTTACTTTTACCAAAATTAGCTAAAAATTCTTTCAGTATTTTTGTAGTTTCCCTGCTTACACTTCATATTGTATCCATTTTGTGTTTATTTTAATGTGAAAGAGAGGGACAAGAATCCAATGTACTGCCTTCCCTCAACAAATATTCAAATGTCCCATGTTATCAATATTATGCCATGGTTGTTTCTTCACATAGTCAATCCCAGTATGTCTTTGGATCAATTTCTGGAGTCTTTATGCACTTTATGCACTTTATGCACTTTCACTGATCTGTTTGCTTATCTATACTTCCATACCATGATGCTTAATTATTGTAAATATACCTTTATACCCCAATTAGTTTCTCAGTTTAGATTTTCCTGGCCTTCTCTTTCACAGTTTCTTTATCCGTGAACTTGGAAGTTAGTTTATCTGGTTCTAAAAAATATCCCAGTAGTATTCCTGTTGGGCTCCCAATAACCTTATAAACCAATTGAGAGTGAACTGACCTCATCAGGATATTGAATCTTCCTACTGAAGGTAGGATATGCCCTTCCAACTTTTCCATTTTTCCTTTTTCTCTTTCAGTGATTTAACATTTTCCTTACATATATTTTGCACAATTCTAATTTTCTTCCTAGGCATTTTCTCTTTTTAATTGTCACTGCATTTTTCCTCTATTATGTTTTTTAAACATGAGGTACACATTAATCAAAACCATTTAAAAGAGTTCAATGATCTTGTAGATAGAGATGTATAGGGGGCTTTGTAGCTCCCTGGTAGTGGGCAGGGAAAGATTAAACTGTGAAATGTGAGATAAAAAGTCATTCCTGAGAAGTTTGTGAATGGGATGAAGAGATACCATGAATTCCCACAGCCACCATAAGTATGGAGGAGTCGTCCAAGTAGAATCAGAACTATTAGGAATCTGAAAGCTGATTTTTATCCTCCTGAAAGGGGGAAGAGGAGAAAACAATGAGTCAGAACATAAGGATGAAGTCCTACACAAACAGACTAACCATTTCCCTTATAGTGAGCAGCTGCTGTTTTCCAGAAAGAAATAAAGGAAAGAAGTTCTTAAAATCCACAAGTGCATGGGTCTGGACTAGAGCATGACACAGGCTCTTTACTAAAATAACAAATGCTAAAAAATAATTGAAAAAACAAACAATAACAAATGTAATACTTCTAATCTAGCTCGATGTACAGAGGTGACCATTCCAGTGCAGATTTGTACCAGGTACCCAGAAAAGATCAACAAAGTACCCAGATGATAGATGATGATACAAACAGAATGAATGGAATTTAAACAGAGATGCTCACCCCTACCAACCCTACATATTTCAGCAATCTTACCAGAAGGAATTAGAACTTGTGGTCAGAATAATACTTTGGGTTACTTCTAGTGTGTTGTATTAATATGACTATTTGTATTATAAATGAGTAATTTGCAGATAGTCTCAATCTATAGTATTGGATTCAGTGGTTCTTAGTCAATTTTTTTTGTTGCCTTTATAAAGTTCTGTATTAAAGAATCCCTTTTGTATACTAGTATAGACAGATACTAACTTGTTTGAATTCCAAATGGCAATTGATGTAAGGGCCTGGCTTCTACAATGCTTAGTCAAATGGCAAACCACACCCACAAAACAATGCTTTTTCATAGAAAGCTATTGTACCAAAACATAGTTCTCCTTATATCTGCTAAATATTACATTTTATCACATGCAGTCTAAGTGCAACTAAGAAGTACAATTGACTTTTGCATATTTTTTTTCTTTTTTATTTATGTTAGAGAGAGAGAGAGAGTCAGAGACACAGGCAGAGGGAGAAGCAGGCTCCATGCACCAGGAGCCCGACGTGGGATTCGATCCGGGGTCTCCAGGATCGCGCACTGGGCCAAAGGCAGGTGCTAAACCGCTGCGCCACCCAAGGATCCCACATATTGGTCTTATATCTGGTCAACTTGGTGATTCATCGATTATTTCTAAGTAATTTTTTCATGCATACAATGATATTATCCATAAATAATGAGCCTCTTCTCACAACCTAACCCCTCTAATATATTTCTGGTATCATTGTGATAGCTAAGGTCTCCAATGTGATGTTGACTATAGTAGTGATAGGAAGCAGTCTTATCTACTACCTAATTTTAAAAGTTCCCTACTAGCAGTTCTGCAATAATACTTTGAAATAAGTCAATCGGAGAAGGACAAACATTATATGGTCTCATTCATTTGGGGAATATAAAAAATAGTGCAAGGGAATAAAGGGGAAAGGAGAAAAAAATGAGTAGGAAATATCAGAAAGGGAGACAGAACATGAGAGACTCCTAACTCTGGGAAACGAACTAGGGGTGGTGGAAGGGGAGGTGGGCAGGGGTTGGGGTGACGGGCACTGAGATGGGCACTTGATGGGATGAGCACTGGATATTATTCTATATGTTGGCAAATTGAACACCTATAAAAAATAATTTATAAAATAAAAAATACTTTGAAAATATACCTTTAAAGAACATTTACAATATAAAACTCTATAAAGTTTCTAAGAATAAATGTAGCAGAATATGAATAAGACTTGTACACAGAATAACCTTTACTCAAAGATATTAAGGAAATCTGGATGTTAAGAGAAATATGATGTTCATGGTCAGGAAGATTTAGTAATAGTCTAAAGAGGCTAATTTGACCCTAAATGATCTGTATATTTCTTATAACCTTTATTAAAATCTCATGTAGCTTGAGAGGGTGATTTTAAAATGTAACTCAGAACCAAGGATTAAGAAGAGCAAAAATGCTTCTGAAGAGAATAATTATGAAAGACTCATTATAAAGTGATAGTAGTTAAGCAATGTAGTATTTGGGGACAAATGAATTAACCAGTGGAACAGAATAGAGAAGCCAGAGACAGATGCACTGGTGTTAGAGGAACTTTGCTATATGACAGGGTGTGGCATGGTGGATAATTTGGGAACGGAGGGCCCATTCACAAATAAATATGGAAAAATTATCTACACATAGATGAAAAAGAATGGAAATTAGGTTTGTACCCTCAGCTATAAACAAAAATCAACTCCAGATGAATCAAGCTCCTAAATTTGCCAAAAGCAAAACCTTAACATTTTAGGAAAATATTTAAGTAAATATCTTTTAGAATTTAGGGTAGGATGGGCTTTCTTAAGCAATCACAAAAGTAGAACTACAAAGAAAAATATTGTTGAATGTTAAATATTGCTACATTTAATACCGAAAGCTTTGTTCATCAAATAATGTCATAAACTTGAAAAACATATTTATAACACATCTGCAAAAAACATACCAGACTATATAAAGAACTTCTATAAATAAGTAAGAAAAAAGAAAAACAACTTAACAGAAAAATAGAAAAATAGCGAGGCTGACATTTCACCTAAGAGAAATACATGCAGCCAACAAAAACATGGAACAAGGTGCTCACCTTCACTACTAATCTGGGAAATGCCAAGTGTGTGTAAGGATGTGGAAAAATGGGTACTTCTGACACAATGCTGACAGAAAAGTATAAATTCGTACACTACTTTGGAAAACAGTTTGGCACTACTGAGGAAACAGATATGAATTCCTATTATCCAGCAATTCCACTCCTTGTATATGTGTGTGTTAGAGGCTGTCCTTGCTTTGACAATATCGTGTTAACTGAAACTTTTGCATATTAAAACTGTGTCCTCACTTTGCATAGTTCCACAGCAACTGAGATAGCACTGGCAGAGCCCAGACACAGTTTGGATAGGTCCAAGTTTTAGTTCACATAGTTTGTGCAGTGCAAAGACTGCCCATATGTGTGGGTGTGTGCAAGTGTGCATGCTTGCATGTATGTGTGAATTCAACAGAAATTTATGTATGTGTGCACCAGGACAAAGGACAAGAACACTAATTACACTATTACTAATAATATCCAAAACTTAGGGAAAAATGTAAACGTTCACGAAAAGTAGAATGGGTACATGAACTGCCTATTTAGACAATGGTGTATTACACAGGCGAGAGTGGGGCTGAACTACAGCTATATAAGAGTGTAGGTGGGTCTTATAAGCATAATTCGAACAAAAGAAGCAAGACATACAAGAGATCATATAACATAAATCAATATAATTCAAAAATAAACTCTTGCTTAGGGATTCATACCTAGGTGGTAAAACTAAAGGAAAGCCGGAAAGTGATTATCACAAGAGTTAGGATAGTGGTTCCTTCTCCTTGGGAGGTAGGAATTGTCCTTGGGAGCACAAAGAGTGATTTCCACAGCTCTGGGATTGTCTATTCCTTGGCTTCAGTGTTAGTTGTATACTGCATTACTAAGTGTGAATTGTTTTACGATTTTTTTTAAGCCACAGAATTTTAGAACTTAAGAATTGTTAAGTGTAATTTTGATCAGTCCCCTTTTTCTAGTCTAAATTACCAAACAAACAAACAGGAATCACTGAATCCAGTGATTCCCAAACTTGCATGCCTACCCTAAACACTTGGGAATCATAAACACAGATTCCTCATTCCCCTTTGGAAATTTAATTTAATGGATACTTGAAAGCGGCCTTATAATATAAAATTTTAAAAATTTTCTAAGTGATTTTGATGCAGCCATCTCAACAATGACATTTTAGAATTAATGGTCCAGCTAGTGGTTGAACATCTGTAGCTTTAGGGGAACTCAACAGCCTTTGGACCTTGAAATAAAGCCTTATGACTGAACTCATACATTTAAAAGAGTAAAGGAAATAAGGGCAACTTTTTAAAGTCTTCCAGAAAACCTTTATTGTTATTTCAGGGAAATTATCTAATATCAGATCTGTGAATTTTTAAATAATGTTACCTAATTTTCATGACATAGAATAATACTTTGAACTTAAAAGAAGATATTATTTTTTAATTGCACAGTTTATTAATTTTTCTCCTGATTATTTCTCTTAGTAAAGTATCTATGTGGAAAAATTGCTCAAGTAACTTTCACCAAAGTTTTGAACATAATTCAAATAGGGGACTGAGGATTGACTTAGTTTTATGCACAAATTAGATGACAGATTTTTAAAGATCTTCTCTGAGTAACTTTTTTACCTATTATTTTTTTTAGGAACAGTTTTAGGTTTACAGCAAAATTGAGGAAAGTACAGAGATTTTCCATATACTCCATGTCCCCATACATGCATAGTTTCCTCCATGACCGACAACCCCCACCAGAGGGTATATTTGTTGCCATCGATGAACCTACACTGACACGTCACTAAGGGTTGGCTGTTGGTGTTGTACATTTTAGTACATTCTTCCTCTTACTGTGGCAGGTGGCTTTGCAGAAAAAAATTATAATTCTCGGAATTTTTCTCACCCAGTTTGGAAAAACTAACATGCAGCCTACCCTCTTGGATCAATGCTCAGAGAGAGTAGGGAACAGTGAGAGATGCCTGCCCTTTAACATTTAAGAAATCAGATCTTGGGGTTCCTGGGAGGCACAGCTGACTGAACAACTGATTCTAGATTTCAGCTCAGGTCATGATCTTTGGGGTCATGGGATCAAGCCCCACATTGGGCTATGCACTCATCACAGAGTCTGCTTGAGATTCTCTCCCTCTGTCCCTCCCCCTACTCCTCGGCACAGGCAGGCTCTCTCTCTAAAATAAATAAGTGACTCTTTAAAAACTTTCAAAAAAGAAATCAGATCTTGCTGTGGCTGTTTTCTATATGGTGTAGGTATATAAGTGTGTTTAGAGAAGCCCTTCCTATTGAAATTGTGGCTTATATTTTTATCCAAAGTCAGTTGAGATTTTTATGTATGAGGCCAATTCTTGACATTTTCATGCTCAAAATATTTCTAATGAGGAACTTCAGCTCCTGTGTATTGTATTCTTTTTTTTTTTTTTTTTATTTTGAGAACTTGGGAGCTTGCATCCCTATAGTAAGTTAGTGGTAATACTCAAAAATAGGCAGCAGGGTCCCAGTTGTGGTTCCACGAGAAAGCCACTAGACCACATCGGCCCCCCGCCTCCACCTCCTATGCCTAGGCAAACCCCTCTTTCACATCTTCCCGTTGACTTCTTTAGAAGCAGGTTTCCAGGAATGGTGGGGCCAGATGGAGAAATCAGCTGGGAACTTTATGCCTCATTGACAGGAGAGGAGGGTGGGGAAATCCTCCCAACTGAAATGTTAACTCATTGCCTATTGTGGTTACTTCGGACTGTCATCAGGAAAGTTTCAACTGGCTGGTAAGGAAGTGGGATGTTTTTCAGCTTTCACGCTTGTGCAATATGATTTCAGAAGAAATAAACAGAGAAAACTGATGTGTGTATATATGTGTGTCCGGCACAGAAACTAAAGATCGTCTGGAAGTATACGGGGTATGTAATGAAAAAGTAAGCAATGGATGAACCGTCACAATAGACTCATGAACATGACCCCATGGTTGGTCCTCAACAGTCAGTGTCCAAGAGTTGGAGCCCAGACTGAAGCCAGGAGCTGCACAGTGGTGGGGAGGTGACAGGGTGTGGGGTCAGGATGCACTGTGATGAATTCAAAGGGAAAAATGCTTAGGTACATATGGAAAACTGCACTACGTTGCCACTGCCAGTCTAGGAAATGAAGAGCGTCCCTGGAGTGGTGGGTGATCTAACCCAGCCTTTCCGTCTGCCTCCAAATGATATGTGCACACATGTGCAGACAGAAACTTGAACTGAACAGAAGTGAGAGGTGACGAAAGTCCTGCTGACTTCTATTCATTCGAAGTGGGAAGAAGAAGAGGCAGTCTTGGTCATGAAGGGAATTCCCTGGGTTGAAATTACTTGTCTTCAGCCTTCTAAGTGGCCTGTAATATGTAGCAGAGTGACGACCCGTCTGGACACCTCTGGGCTTTGGGGCCACAGGACAGGCACAAGCCTCATGAAATAACAAGCAAATGAACCCATGTGGGAAAGAGCTTAAATCAAAGGGAACCTGGCTGATTACCTCCTGAAATGGACACTAACATCCCACCTGCTTCTTTTCACCTTCCCCTCCACAGAATCTTAGCAAGGATCCCAGGCAACTAAAATTAAGATTTCTGCCTCTTGCTTTTCCCTCGATCTTCTCCAGAAAATTCAACCAAGGCAGACAGAAAGAAAAAGGATGGGTGAGTTGTAAGCTCCATCGTTTGTTAGGACCCTCACTACTCACAGCTCAAGCAGCAATTTTAGTGTCATGCAGAAGCTTGATAGAAATCCAGCGTCTCAGGCTCCATTCCTACTTATGGAGTCAGAATCTGTATTTTAACAGGATCCCTAGGTAATCCCTGTAAACTGTAACATTGTTGCAGTACCTTCTTCCCACCATGCTCTGGTCTAAATGTTTGTGTCTCCCTTCCCCAATCCATGCGTTGAAATCCTAACCCCGAATGTGACAGTATTAGGAGACGGGCCTTTGGGAGGTACTGAGGTCATAGGTGGAGCCCTCCTGGATGGGATTAGTGCCTTACACAAGAGGCTCTGGAGAGACCTCTAGTCCCTCTTACCATGTGGGGACATTGCAATAAGACACCAGCCAGGAACAGGAAAGTCACCTTTACCAGAAGACAGCCATCCTGGTGCCCTGATCCATGTTTCCAACCTCCAGAAACATGAACAATACATTTCTCTGCTTCATAAACTACCTCCCCTGTGGTATCTTATGACACAGCCCAAACACACTAGGACTCACTCACTGTCTTTATTGGAATGGCCAATAAGTAACAGCAAAAGTTTGCTACCTTTACTTTTGTTCTCATATTTAACCTCAGAGGTCCTGGTTGTGGGGCTACATAACCATAGAGAGGAAGCCAAAAAGGGGAAGAGAAGGTAAACATCCCCTAGCTCCAGCTACTCAAACTGTAGTCCTTGGACGGCAGCATCCACATCCCCTGGCAGCTTACTGAAATGCAGAACCTCGGGTGCCACCTCAGACCTACAAAATCAGCATTAGCATTTTAACAAGATTCCAAATGACGCGCGTGTAGGTTAGTTTGGGAAGCACTAGCCCTGCAAAACGATAAGACTGAACATTCCCATTTACTTTTACTTACTGACTTTCTTATTTGAATACAAGTCTTTCTACAAAGTTTGATCGAGTAGTCCCAATGAGAGCACTCACATACTTTTGACTTATTTTCTCTGCTTATCTAGTCCAGTTCTCACAGTTGCCCAGAAGCAAAGAGCGAGGAAAGCATTGACTAATAAACAGGATAATTTCTGCCACTCAGTTTGCTGTGGGTTGGTGGAACTTTCTTCCATCACCAGAGTTAGAAACCTAGGGCTTCAGCCATACCCAAGAGACAAGCCAAAGATTTCCTCTTTTTCACCAAAACATCTCTGCTATGTACTCTCTGACATATATATATATATATATATATATATATATATTTCTAATGTATAGAAATCACAAACGATACAGAAAAATCTATATAGAAATCAAACTCTAGTTTAACTACTTTTATTTCACCAAACCTTCCTCTCCTTAGTGTCTAGGTTTCTAATTTGTTAGTATTATGTCTAGAAACTCATTATGGTTGCATGTAAACCCCGTATTCAAAACAGACAGATATATTCCTGAATGGAGCTTTTTTTTTTTTTTTTTTTTTTTTTTTGTGGGATGACTTTTTTAGAGTATTGAAAATCCATATATAATAACTCTGCTTCTATACTGTAGGTCCTGGAAAGCCATTTCAAACTACAATGATACCTAATGTCTCAGAACATGGGAGACAGATTTCCTGATATCTTCTTTCTTGGGCAGAGGGGAAGGAAATGATCTTTATCTATGTTAACACCTAAAGCAGGGACTTCATCCAGAGAATATTTGTAATCACCCATTAGGATTCCCACAAGTCGAGGCAACTACAGTAGGGTTGGTAGCCTTTGGCATCTATATACTAGGGAAACAAAGTGGGTGAGAAGCTTATTTGCAGGGGCAGGAGGAGGGATGGTGTTCCTCAGGCTTTATTTATAAAAGAAATGGGAGGAAGGTACATATGACAAGCAATGGTTCTCCTAAGTCCAGGAGACCAAGGGGTGGAAGGAACCCCTGCATGTCTACATGGAACACAACAGGTGTTCTGAGTGTTTAGGTGCCGACATTAAATGGCTTTAGCAGCAGTAGAGGTCAATGAAAGGGCCCGGATTGAAAAGATGTGTGAGAACTATCAGCTAGTTCACAAAACACAGCTCCACAGACTTCCTGTAACAACTGGGCAAACCACTGAAAGAGGACTGAGTGTTTGCCTTGTGCAAGCCAGGGGAAACTGAATCAGGGGTTAGTGGGAAAGTAGTGGCCACCAAAAACATAGGAGGTCTAGGGTAACTAGTTCAATTTAGTGCAAGCTGTTCTTCCAGCACTTCAGGGGATCAATAATGTTCTCTAGATACAGAAGCCATGTGGCCCCTCTAGTGGCTTGTACCCTCTTAAAGATGGCACTCTTGAATGTAGAATCTTCAACGATAGATCAGGGAGAAGAGTTATCATTATCATCATTGTGCCAAGAAAGAAAACAGAACACAGACATCCAGTAATTTATACCAGCCAGACCATCCTACGTCTTCCAGGCTTGCTTCTCTTGGAAATCCATTTCAGGTAAAATGCATTCACCTAAAAAGACCTTATGCTTGATTACATAAAGTCAGCTACGCATTTTATTTCATTTTGAGTCACTGTCAAGAAGGCCAAGTGCTGTTCCCTTTTGAGTGAAGAGGAGGAAAATTGTTCATGGAAATTATAATTGGGGTGGGAGGGAGCAAGCAGGAGTGAACTTAGTCAAAAGGAGAAAAGAGTTTTTCCTGAATCCTCCATCTCCAGATTTCTAGTCCCTCAAGCTACCCATATATGCTATAATGAACTAGGAACTGTCTTCTGACCTCCTGGAAATCAGAACATTCCAGGAGGTATAAATTGGGAAGTTTAGCACCTTTCATCAGCACCTCCCAACTGAGGGCACATGGCTTGATTCTTCACAATGATCCTTGTACGAAAGGGGAATTCCCATTTTTTTTTTAATCTTTCTCAAAGGAAAATTGTGTAAGGTTTAGGCCTAATTGCGTCCAAATAATTCCCAGAAAGCAGGATCCTAATCAACCTCTGGGCAACGAAAAATTTCCAGGTAAAGGGATCTGTATTAGACAAGACCAGCCCGAGGGCTTGACCAGCCTACAAAGAGCTACAGATTTCTTGAAATTCAAAGCATCTTGAGGACCTACCTATGCCAAGTGCCGGCATAGTTCATGAAATCTACACAATAACATTCTGAATCTTTCTTTTCCAAATATGCGCTAAATAAGCTTCATTCAATTATGAATTATAGTGCTATTGGCCAGGAGTTCAAGGCTAATGAATCAGCAACGTAGTTTAAATAAGGTGCCTTTAAACAGAAACACACTTAAAACCAGTATTAAAACCTGTATTGATCTGTTGATGAAAACGTGATGGCCAGAGGCTTGTAGGAATGACCCTTGCATTTCTCCCGGGAACAATGGCTCTGCGTTTACTAATTCAGCACTTTTGGTGACTTTCTAGAATAATACCTGCCTCAGATAAGGAGAATCAACTGCACATCTATGTAAAGCAAGAAAAAAAGGAAAAGAAAGGATTGGATACTCACTGCATCCCTCCGCACTTTTTTTCTTTGTATTTTTATTGCTGTTCATTGCTTTAAGGAGAAAAGGGTAAAGTATTAAAGAAAAGTTATATCACCAAAGAATACATTTTAATAATTCTGCCTAGAAGTGAATTTCAAGCCCCAGCATCTTTCAATTGAGAAATTTTACTATACAATCTCAGTTCCCTTCTGTTGATTAGATCTTTAGGGGCACGAAGAGCAAGATCTTCCAATCTAACACACAAAATCCTGGGAGTTATTTACTCTATAATCCATGCCAAGAACGCTGGGTGATTGAAATGTTCCTTTGATTTTCACAGACTTTATAAAACATTTCCTGAAAGATGCATTTGTGAGCTCTTTCAAGCCATGAAACATTCCTTTTTTTCATTTCAGCCATTATTTTTCAGAGGGAAATTTCATTAACACCAAGCATGTTTTTCAAATTAACTAAGAACTTGTGCTAGGAGAACAATTAAGATTCTTGTTTGATAATTATCTTTGGTTAAGCTTTTAAGGCTGATTTAAGACCAAAAAATTGAAAAGAGAGAGAGAGAAAAAAAAAAAAGAGAGAGAGAAAGAAGCCATCGCTTTTAGCCAGGCCCCAGGACCTGCAGGATTGTGAACAGTGTTTTATATTTAGCTACCCAATATTTTGAGTAGTTCTGAAATTGGAAAGCAATGTTTTTCCACGAATTCCCTGTAATAATTTTTCCTAAGGCAACTCTAACCAAAATACCTTTTGGTTGTGTTTTTCCTTTTCATTGTGTTTTTCTAAGTCTAGAGAGAATCACAGAGTTTCTCCCTGCTACAATTATATCTTCCCTGAGAAGGGTGGAAGAGTTTGCCAAGCAGAGCAGTCCCAGTCCAGTCAAACCCAGGACTAAATTCATGATGAGTGGATGGACACCATAGATAAATTCCCCTCTGGGAAGAATAGTGAGCCATAGGATTGCTCTCCACCCTCCAAAATGCAGAGGTCCCAAGAACTTCCACCAAATCCAACAGATATTTTTTTTTTCCTTTGGACTTCCATCTTCACAGGTGGAAATCCATGGCATCACCATCACTGACCACCTACATCCTGTGTGACATTTCTGAGCACATCTATTAGCACCACCTACAAATACCTCCCCCAGTATACTCCAGGAACCTAAAAAGATATACTGTTTCTCAGATATAGTTTTTGATTCAGAAGTCTTACTAGTTACATTGAGAGTATCCTCAATAGCAGTCTTGGAATTGCAAAAACTCAAATTAATGCCCTTGGATCCTACCTCTCCTCCAGACTGGAAAGTGTGTGTCTTCAATGTATCTGCTATGGACAGGTTGCTTCAACCCTTGGCACCATAGTACTCTATTAGATTTCTCTGCCCAGGGCTGGGTCCCAGGCCAACCTATCCTACACACTCCTCATACTTTCACACATTTGAACACAAGTGGAAGGAGTATATGTGCTCCATCTTGATTGAGGGCACTGACAGAAGGTAGCAAAAAGAGCATTGGTAAAGCCAACTGAAGAGCTGACATTATGAAAAACTGGTAAGGTAACAGCTCCTTCCAGGAAGTAGACCATCATGCCAACGGAAAGATCATCTTGAGCCAGGAGTGATGAAACCACAGTGTAATCAAGGAGGCTTTTGTGGGTGTTGGAGGAGGGTAGACCCCCAAGAACTGGAAACTTGGGAGCACATATGCAGGTCTTTAGGGGTTCTCTGATACAAAAGAAAATTGCAGCAAGTGAAAGACCAGTGATTTCGGGGTATGGCCTGATTTGGGGGGTTTTTCTGTGCATATTTTGTTTTTTTCTTTTTTCCTACCTTTATTTTTTATGTTTTTATTAAATTCCAGTTAGTTAACATTCAGTATAATATTTCTTTCAGGTGTACAGCTTAGTGATTCAATACTTCCCTACAATACCTGGTGCTCATCACGAGTGCACCTCTTAATCCCTACCATTTATTTAACCCATCTCCCCTCCCACCTCCCCTATGGTAATCATTAGTATGTTCTCTATAGTTAAGTGTCTGTTTCTTGGTTTGACTTTCTCTCTTTTTTTCTCCTCTCATTATTTGTTTTGTTTCTCAAATTCCACATACGAGTGAAATCATATTGCATTTGTCTTTCTCTGACTTATTTCATTTAGCATAATACTGTCTAGTCCCAACTACATTGCTGCAAATGGCAAGATTTCATTCTTTTTATGGCTAAGCAATAGTCCACTGTATATATACTACATTTCCTTTATCCATTCATCTGTTGATGGATATTCAGACTGCTTCCATAATTTGACTATCAGAGATAAAGCTGCTGTAAACATTGGGATTCATATATTCCTGTGAATTAGAGTTTTTGTATTCTTTGGGTAAATACTTAGTAGTGTAATTGCTGAATTGTAGGGTAGTTCTATTTTTAACTTTATTTTTTTAAAGGTTTTATTTATTTATTCATGAGAGGCACAGAGAGAGAGGCAGAGACATAGGCAGAGGGAGAAGCAGGCTTCCTGTGGGGAGCCCGATGTGGGACTTGATCCCAGGACCTGATCATGACCTGAGCTGAAGGCAGATGCTCAACCACGAGCCACCCAGGCGCCCCTATTTTTAACTTTCTGAGGAATCTCCATACTATTTTCTACAGTTCACATTCCCACCCACACTACACGGGGGTTCCTTTTCCTCCTCATCCTTGCCAACACTTGTTGTTTCTTGTGTCATTGATTTTAGCCATTCTGACAGGTGTGAGGTTGTCTTTTAATGTTATGGTTTTACTTTAATGAAAATCAGATCTCATCACTCCCTATGTAAACCCTCCCAGGGGTTTCCTATTGCATTTAAAGGAGAATCTAAGTCTCACCTCACTCCCTACATTCAAACCAAATTGGATCCATTCTGTTCCTAGAACCTGTCAAGCACTTGATCATCTCAGGGCACCCCCTGATCATCTCAGAGCCCCCCAACCAGAGCCAGGTTCTCTCTACCTGGCATGCCCTTCCCTAGGCTCTCTGTATGGCTAGTTCCTTCTCATGCTTTATGGTCATCCCTTGACACCCTATAATATAGCATCCCCTACTCCAATTACCTCCACTTCTTACTCCCTCCAATATCACTGTTTACTTCTTCACTAGCACTTCTTGCAACCAAATATTGTTTTAGTGATATAGCTCTTGAGATTGAAGGTTTATTATTGAATCCCCATTGCCTGATAGAAGTAGCAAATCAACAAATATCTCTTGAATGAATAAATGATGAATAGAGAGTGAAAAAATGAATCAGTTAATATCATTAGGGAAAAGAAAGTAAAACTGAATTTCTGAAATAAAACCAAAGAGTACAAGTATTATTCAAGCACCATGCAACTTGGAATATTTAAGACAGGGCACTCCATGACATCTTAGAAAACAAGATCAAGATGATCTTTCCTTGTCTCTTGCACTTTTCACCTTAAAAGATTTCCTTAGAAACTCATAATTTTATTTGTTCTGAATCTGACACATCCCCACCCAGATTTGAGCTGGTTTTTCTTTGAACTTTGCATGTGAATATTGACCCATGTAATATTTTCACCAGCAAATGTCTTATGACTTCCCAGGTAGCCTGTCTGAGCAATGAGGTAATGAATATGAATCACCTGCCATGACTCTGCTCTCTGAACACAACATGGGACGTAAATGAAAGCTCTGCATAGCTCCAAGGAGCTGGCCTCACCCTCCCTTGAATGCAGCTGGATTGTCTCAGTGGCAGCAGAGAAGTGAAAAGAGAAGTCTGTACAGTGGAGAGAATTCCCCCTTGTGAGTTACTAAACTTGCAAAACTTTGGAAATTCAAGTCTTCTGACCATTTTTCTTTTAAAAACAAAATAGTCTTCAGGAAATTACTTTTTTAATTAATTTATTATTTTTATTTATTTATTTTTAAGTCCAAAGGCTAACATTTTGGCCTCGTGACAGGTTTCTGAAAAAGTAATTTCTTGACTTTAATTAATTTCTAAATAATTGTATTTCTAGCCAGTGCATAGAGGATTATAAGACAGACACATGTCTACAGAAAGAAAAAGGCATTGGCTGTCATGGACAATCCTCCTGGCTCTCTCGAAGCTCAAATGAGAATGATATTCATATAAATAATTACAAATTTGAGTCTCCCAAGTAAGGAAGAGCTGTCTGAGTCAGTATATGCATCAGTATGGAGGGATAAGGGTGCACATATGGAATTGGACACTCATTTCTGTAGACTGATGACAGTATCAATATTAATCAAATGAATAGAGAATTTGCAAATGTCACCAGTTTTCCTCCAGGTCCCCATAGTGCTTATGGTACTGAATCCCCGTTGCCGGATAGAAGTAGAAAATCAACAAATATCTCTTGAATAAATAAATGATGAATAGGGACTGAAAAAAATGAATCAATTTATATCATTAGGGGAAAAGAAAATAAAACTGAACTTCTGAAATAAAACCAAAGAGTACAAGTATTATTGGTAAAGTGGGTCAGTTATTTTTTTTAAATGTACTAGTAGATTAAATGTACTACTTAAATTAATAATAATTAAATTTTGTATAATGTTAGTACAACAGATATAAATACAGTTAAATAAATAGAAAGCAAAAAAATAAATAAAATAAAATAAAATAAAATAAAATAAAATAAAATAAAATAAAATAAAATAAAATAAATAGAACACTAGTTTTATATATTTCTGAAAAAAAAATCCCATCTTTGGAACTTCCTTATAACACATGAGCTTCCCTGTGAAAGATACAGACCTTTTTTTTTTTTTTTTAACTCTTTGAAATGAATAGTCAAAACTAACCATTTGGAATTAAAATTACTTACAACAAAAGAAAGCTAGCAGATTTAATATAATTTATTGAGATTTAAGGAATGAAGAAGAAATAATCGTTTTTGCAGGCTCATCAGGAGCTTATTTCCACAAAACATCCCTAAGACGCTTTCCCACCACATGTTTGTTTCCATTATTAGGCGCTTGGCTGGGATGTGTTTAGTTTGGCAGCTCACCAAGTAGCATTCATTGGGTCTCGGTGGTACCAAATTTGACAGAAAGCAAGGCACGGGGGGGAAAAGGTATTTCCAAATCACTATTTTCACATCAAAAATATAAAACCAGAAACCTCTTGGAAAACTAAAAAAAAATAAATAAATAAACTCAATTATGCTTCTTTGCATTCTTCTGTGATGGCAATCCTGCCTTCGCGGACACCTCCACATGCTCGCTGGGTGGAGGACGTCCCCAACCTGGAGGACGAGGATCCTGCAAATTCACAAAGGCTGGTCTGGCAAAACTGCCACACTTCTCTTCACCGTGTCCCCTCGCCACCACAGCGTCGCTTCTTGGTTCTACTGAACCTCCTCTGCACACCTGGAATATTCCTTTACCATGCATTACATAATGCATCACGGTAGTGATTTCTGAATTCCGATTAAATGGTGAAAATGGATTATTGATTGACCATAGCCCTGGCATGGATTTCTGGTATAAAAGATCGCATTATGGTCCATGCTCATCCACTTCCCTCTGCCAGGAAATGAAGCACACATCACCGCTACCTTCTCCGGGCTTGAAGACCAATGTGCTTATGTGACCGATACAACCTTTCCCGCCACAGTTCCTCTGCCATAGGAAGGACATACTCAAATAGGGACTGGAACTTTAGCTTTGGTCCTGAAAGGAGAAGATGCACAAAGGAAAGCCTGTCAGACCACTCAGAGCTGCCAACGGGTAATGTGAGCAAGAAACCAGTGTGTCTTTTATAACCATTGAGTTTTTAGGCAAAGCTAACATCTATAATGTCATTTATGGGATGCACCCCGGAATATGACAAAATATTTATGCTAAATAATATCATGGTCTCCGGTCCATGAAATCAAGGAACCTCAAAGGTAGACTCCAAGAGCCTGGGCTCTAGAGACAGATCGGAGTTTAAAGTTGACTACCGTTTACTCTGTCTTTGGCAGATGAGTTTCTTTCTTTTTTTTTTTAAGATTTTATTTATTTATTCATGAGAGACACAGAGAGAGAGAGAGAGGCAGACACAGGCTCCATGCAGGGAGCCCAACATGGGACTCGATCCCAAGACTCCAGGATCACGCCCTGGGCCAAAGGCAGGCACTAAACCACTGAGCCACTCAAGGATCCCCCCGGCAGATGGGTTTCTGACTTCTCATCTGTATGATGGGGATGCTGCTAGTAGCCATGCCATAAACATTGAGTATGTTTAGAGAGATGATCTCTGCAAAGTGACAGCACAGCACAGGAACCACTATGCTAACAGTGGTGTCATCAGTGAGATTATCTGGGAAACAGGCACTAAGAGCAATATGAGCTGGGCCAAGACCTAAGGGGGGTATGCCGGGGAGAACAACAGTTGTAGGGGAGTGGGGAGGAAGGGGCTGGGTCAGAGGAAGAAGGGAAATCGCAGTGGAGCAGTGGCAAGGCCGCAGAGGATTCCCCAGGGAGCTCTGGAGCTGCGGTGAGCTCTCCAGAGGTGTCCCAAACTGAAGCAAGGGGCCGGGCTTCGCACCTTCCCATCAGACCAGTCATTACATGTGGGCTGTCCCCAGGGAGGAAGGTACTAGCTGTGAGGAAGGCTGCTCTGTCAGCCAAGGGCCATTCCTAGAGAGACTTGGCTGCCAGCCAGGGCAGGCAGTGCTCCAGCAGCTGGAGGAATGAAGGCCTCAGGCCAGGAGGGGCTGTGTGTCCGGGATGCACGCCGCATCCCCCACGGCCCACCACTGTGTGGCCCGGGGGCACTTTCCTCATGCGGTGGGTGGACACCAACTGTGTAAAGCTCCTGCAGCATCCTAGGTGGCTGCTTCTCCAGGGAGAATCATACACAAGTGTCCGTGAGATGGAAAACAACCCTGCTTCAGTATCTGGTCTCGGGACCTACACTGAGGCACATCATGTCCCTCCTCTATAGCTGTTCTAGATTCTTCTGACTCACAGCTAGCACCTTCCCACCCTAGGTGACTTAGCGTCCCCAGGGCCAGGTTGCCAACCCCTTCCCTTGCTCACTGGTCTACTGATGCAAGGCCAACAGAGATGAGGCAGCAGCTGTAGCTTATCTAGCTTCATGCCTCCTGGTGAAACTGTTCCCTTTTGGGAACTATGACTTCTAAACCCACAGATTTTTTAGTTACAATGATAAGAAGATGTTTGTCCCCTCCCCTTGAATGTGGACCATTCGTGGTGACTCATATTCAACAAATGGGCTGTTGTGGCAGTGACAACTGAGGCCGGGTCATTAAAAGGGTAGCTTTTAATGCCATTTCTTGACATACCGTCCCTTCTCTTCCTCATGGTCTGTGGGAAGCCAGCACCATATTGTGAGTACGCTCAAGCACCCACTTCGCTTCTGACAGTGGAGCCCCAGCAGCTGTCCTCTTATTATTTCAAGATCCCGCCATCATTTTATAACAGGCCAGTCCTGTACTTCCTGGTGACGTTGTACAGCTGTCCCCAGCACACTCCTCATCGCTTTGGGGAATGAACTTCCAGTTGTCCTGGGGAGCAGAATGGGCAACCGAGTTTTGTGGCCTTACTCCAGCATGTCCATTTCTCTGAATTTTTTATCTTTTTGTCCACATTTGTGACAAAAGGAACATGGTTTCTACTTCCCTTGATGTGACCATTGCTTTCTCCAAGCCTCAGAAGCTGTCATAACAATGAGTTAACACTGTTTCTTAGGATCCTTACTGGGGCAAAGGTCCTGCATCATAAGAGAGTACTTGCACACGGAGAAGGTCTCATCTTATCCAAGTGCATGCTGCACCCCTTTTGGGCCATTACCCTCAGCATCCTGCTATATACATGCCCTCTTTTTATGCTATCAGTGAGATTCTATGGTTTTCACATTTCATTTTAATTTGGTGATTAATCACTCTCAGACTTTTGCTGCCTTGTCACAATGTAATATCCATTTGGTTCCCCAGTCCTCATGCTTACCACTCTCCTTGAAGTTTAGAGGCACCTGCCAGTGCATTTCCATCCCATCCCAGTTCACTACCAGCAGAAGCTTAAGCACTGATCAGCCAGTGATCATGCCAGGCATGATTGCACTCCTACCCATTGCTAGAGCTAGCTCCTGGCGAATTCATCTTCCAAATGTGGGAACATTAAAATATGCTTGCTAGCCTCCCTATCAGCAACTGCTCTAGGTCATTTCCCAGTGTCGTTGGCTGAATAGTGGCCCCTCACCAAAAGATACGTCTGCTTAAAGCCTATTAATATGACTTTATTTGGGAAAAGTGTCTTTGCAGATGTAATTAAATTCAGGATTTTGAGATGAGATCATTATGGGTTACCTTGGTGGTAAACCCTACCTCAAATTCAATGATGAACATCCTTTTTAAAAACATGCCTAAGTGAATGTGATGTGAGAACGGGAGGAGATTGGAGTGATATGTCTACAAGCCAAGGATTGCTGGTAAGCACCAGAAGGTAGAAGAGAGGCATGGAATGGGTTGGCCTCAGAGCCCCCAGAAGGAATCAACACTGCCAACACCTTGACTTTGGACTTCTGGCCTTCTGAACTCTGAGAGAATAAATTTCTATTGCTTTAAGACACCTGGTTTGTGGCACCTTGCTATGACAGCCACAGGAAGTCAATACACCCAGGAAAACATACTCTGAGACAGACATTCAGCATGCAGGCTGAAGCAGAATGGGGCAGAGAGAAAAGGTGAACTCCAGTGGATTTTCAGCCTCAGTCTCATCTGACCCCATAGGAAGCTTGAAGTTGACATGGCTCTTCAAATATTTCCTCAAGGATAAAGCAGATCCTTTCAGCCAAGGGCAATTCCAGGTCATGGACTTCATTGTGTCAGCCAGCAACATACCCAGCCATTGGGATATGAAGGCTTCAACCCAAAAAGAGGGAATGTGGATGGTGCTTCTCAGCAGCTACTACAGGAGGCTGTGATTATTATCATCAGGGTAAGAGCCACTTCAAAAATGGAGACAGTGGGGAATGGACCAATCAGAGTAGATTTGAGTGTATTCATTTTACCAAAAGAAATTTTTTTTTGCCAGTTGAATCCAAGGCCAAACACTGAGGAAGCCTGGGAGGAGAAAGGAGGTTGCTAAAAGGCCACAAGTGATCTGAAAAGGAAGAGTGAAATCATGAGCAGGCGTGAGGGCTTAAGGAGAATGTGGTGGTCGCACTCCAAGCCAACTCCACTAGGTGAGCAGCAGATCACTCTTTGCACCAGCAAGCAGAGCTTTGTCTTCTCTGCTGACACAGAAGGGGCCACAGATGTCACATAGTGGACCATTCTCCCTTATTAATAAAAAGCTTCTGTTTTGAAAGCCGATGAGCAATAAGCATGTGAAAAGATACTCAACATCCTTCATTGTCAGAGAAATGCAAAGCGAAATTCTGATGAGATCCCACATACCCTGGTTTGTCTGGTTATCATGGAATGACCTACAACAGCGAGTGCTGGGGGACGCATGGAGAAATTGGAATGCCCGTACCCTACTGGTGGGGATCTGAAATAGTGCGGCTGCTTTGAAAAATTGCCAGGCCCTTCTGTAGTCAACCAAACACCTATTGCACAACCCAACTGATCCTTCCTCAGCTCTTCACTCAAGGGAAATGAAACCTATATCCACACAAACCTATATCCACAAAGACCGGCACACCAATATTCAGAATAGCTGCATCTGCAACAACCTCAAACCAGAAATAACTCAAGTGTCCATGGACAGGTGACAGGATAAACACATGGTGGTGCCGTCTTACAATGGACTACCCCCTGGATGAATCTCACAATCATTGAACGGAGTTAAAGGAGTCAGGCATAAAAGGATCCATACTACGTGGTTGCGTCTATACAAAAGTCGAGAAAAGACCAATGTAACGTATAGTGGTGAAAAGCACATTAGTGGTTGCCAGAAGCTGGCACAAGGGGGGAGTTCCTGGGAAAGCCACAAGGAGACTTTGGGGAAGGGGGGGAGCTGTGAAGAGAAGATTCTCTATCTTCAGTGTGGTGGTAGTTACGCAGGTATATACATTTGTCAAAATTCTTCAAATTGTGCACTTAAAATGGGTACAACAAAATTGACTTTTTAAAGAAACTGACCTCATGGAAGCCTCTCTGCCACTTTCTCTGGAGAGAACTGGAGCTATGGGCGGCGGCCAGATGACTACTCTTTTCTTAGCTCCCACAGTGATCCCAGAGTTACACATCAAAGGCTCTCTCCTCCTCCCCACAAAGCAAAATGACAGGGCTGTCTGCTGCAGCAATTATAACTCCCCAGACTAAAGAAGCCACAGAAGGTCACAAGCACTCTCAATTCCAATGTCATCATGTATTTACCTAGGAGACCTCATGGCCAGCTTGATCATGTTACTTTTTCCCACTGCTTCTTTCCATGTGGGTTCATTCACTAAGACACCAAAAGGTCACAAGTCTTACTCAGAGTTGGTGACAATGAGTCAATGGCCATCTTCCCTCCGCTTCCAGCCTGCAGTCTGAGCACTAACCCAAAGTTAGGCCCACTGACAGGGAGCATTATTTAGAATTTCCACCACCCCCAACCCCTCTCCACCGCCCCCACCCCTGCATACCCTGTTCCTTTTCTTCCTTTCTTCCATATTCCTGTCCTGCCAAGGACATCCTAACATAAATTTGCTAAAGAAAAGGTAGCAAATGTGTTTTCATGCAACTAATACTGCCATGAAAATTGACCGGCTGGTAGCCTCAGGGGACTTGCTGAAGCACCATGTTTTATAAATGTCTAGAATAATGTTCACCTGAAAAAAAGGGACGTATTTGCATATGAATTCACCGTACGGAAGCTGACCTGGTGGAAAACACAAATAGAATCAATGTGGTATCTTTGTTCAAGCAACCCTCCAAACAGCATCTAGAGTACAGCCAACTGTGTAAATTCCAGAGTTATTAGATAGATCTGGGGATCCAAATGTCAGGAGAAATCATCTCAGTATGGAAGATATCACTTCCGTTTGCCACAGAGAGACATGATTAGCTTTGGCTGAGGAAGTTCTTATACTAAGAACGTACTCAGTGAGCAGAGGCGGGAAGGAAAAGGTGCTTAGCCCACTGTGCACAGTGCTAGTCCAGACATTAAAAAGGTTTCAAAAATACAGATTCCTACGTCTCATTATGAAGTTCCTCCTTAAGGGACCTGGGGTAAATCCCCAGACTCTATGTTTCTTACATGTTCCCAAGGTGATTCAGATGTGCAGCTGCATTTAGTCTAAACCTTGGCTTTTCTGTGACTTTTTGGGTTCACAGAGCCCTTGTCATGTGCCATAGTCTGCAGGAGCAGTATCCAAGTGTTTGGGGGATTGCTCCCCCATAACCGAGTGTGCACCCCCACTGTGGGAATATTTATTTAATTGCAATTGTCCGCATAAATGCATCACATTTCAAAGGACTCATGCTTAAACCCAGAGCCAACCTCCAAGAGCAAGCAAATAACTCAGCTGGTCTTCAGATGCAGGCGTCTTCCATCGAGGGAATAGGTGTATCAGGCTTAGAGTCAACACCAGCAATCTGTACTCCCCCATGATGCGACGCACTGTTTTCTTGTACAGCTCATCTCTTTCATTTTGAAATGGAATTATTTCCAAGCGGAATGTAAATATTGCTACTTGCATGAAAAATCAATACAAGTAAGTTTGGGGAACTTTAAACTTTGTCCTCGAGAGACTTTTGTATTTCTTTTTTTTCTTTTTTGAGATTTTTTTTTATGTGTGCGTCTTTTAATCAAATCACAGAATGATATATAAAAATACTGATTTTTTTTTTTTTTTTACTTAGTGACATGTTCCCAAACACGTGAAACAAGAATGAAGCAAGACAAACCGTGAATCCCTGCCTTTGTGCAGCGTGGGAGAAGTCCAGATAGTCAGCCCATCAGACTTGGGGTCTTACATCACCTCTGAGTGTGAGGCAAGGTTGAGGAGTTTCCATCTACATTTACAAAGCCTCCAGATCATGCGCTCTCTGGCAGGGTTTACGGGCCTCAGAGTGAAGCAACCAGAGCACAAATTCCCCCATCTGGAAGGAGAGCAGCCCCTGCCAGCCACAAGCCACTGAGCACAGCCCTCCTTGGAGAGTCTCTCCAGAGCCCATGCAGAGTTCCCTAGCTCCATTCTCAACTTCCTCTTGCTTCTTTTCCTTTCTATTACCAAAATACAACTCCATATAAAAAATAAATAGTGCTGTGTTGCCACAGATCTCTGTTCTCCTTTAAACATTCTGAGCAGCTCTGATGAGTCAAATCTCCAACTGCCTGGTACCCCAGGACAGATCCCTGGGCCCTCTCTGACCTTCCCTCCTTTCTGGCTTCCTGTTACCTTCTTGAGGCTTCCGCTTCCATCCCATCTCACTTCCCTCCGTCTGGGTGCCTCCCCGGGTCTCTCTCAAAACCCTCTTGGCCTTACTTTCTCTGTGTATCTCTGCTTCTCTTTGGCCATCAAACACCGAGCATCCCTTTGTTTCCCCATCAACACAAAACCAAGCTGGAAAAGTGAACCCCAGGAAGAGACAACCGCTGTGTTAGAGCATCATGCTGAGCAAGCCTGGGCCAGGCCCCTGGCCCGTTGGGGCCCTGTCAGCACCTCCCATCACCAGTCCCCAGAGCTGCCCCTGGAGACCCGCTTTCTCTCTCCGCAGTACTTGCATCCTTCACACACGTCGAAGACGAGCTCCTGGCACACATGCAAGAGCAATCTGTACTGTGTGGAAGATATGGTCTCTAACCTCAGGTTGAACTAAAAAGCGCTGGAAATTTTAAGAGGCTGTCTTGACCTTTCAGGGTCGCTTAGGACGGGGATCTGCCCGGCAGTTGTTAATGGTGGTTTGATTGGGCTCCAATGCTGATTTGAAGTCTCCACTTAGAGTCTGGCCAAGTTAAACACACTTTCTTTTCATCTCTAGTTGCAAGGCCAGCCTCAGCCCCAGGTCTTCAGTCATTCCTTGGTTCTTCTCTGGATTCCCTCCAGTTTGTTGACAAATCCTCCGGTCCTCATTCAAAATTACTTCTTAGCTTCTCCCCGATAGTATCTCACAGCGTTTCCTCAAGCTCAGCATTTTGTTCGGCTTCTGCCCACACATTGAGTTGACCGCAGCAGCAAGAGCAGAGGAGAGCGGTGCGGAGCGGCCCGGGCCAGGCCAGGCGGGTGCAGGGCCTTTCCAAACAGCAGGCTCTTGCTCTTCTGGGGCTGGCGGGATTCTTTGTCTGTTCTTCTTTGAAAATGAATGCCCATTCTTGAGTTCCAAATCCCTACCAATCTTTGCTGAAAACTTACAAAATACAAATCTGCAGATGAATGTGAAACTCATGAGCAATCCACAAACTATAGGTAATTTCTGTTAATATTTTGTGTTTTCTTAAAAAAAAATATTTTGCGTTTTCTTTCATCGTATATACAGATTTTTAAGCAGATTTAATTGTGTATTAAGGACATTTTTCTGGGTTATCTCCCGTATTTCTCCTCCAGCTTCCACCTTATGCATCAGAGTAACACCATTTTCCTTATTGTATTTGTTCGAAGCGCATTATAATCCTCACTGGTGGGCTGAGTAAATCCCCAATCATTTCTGCTTCCTTTTCAACATTTTCTTGACTGGTCCTTTATTTATTTATTTTTTCTTTCCAGATGAATGTTGGGTTCACTTTGTTGGCATTTGGAATGGAATTTCATTCCACATGAAAGTTAATACAAATTTTTTTTTAAAAAAACTGACAAAAAAATAAAATAATTTACAAAATAAAATAATAGAAATTTAAAAAGAACCAGCTGGCACTTACAATAGCATTTATTTCATGTCCATGTCCATCTCAGAACATGGAGATGCCTTCACTTGTTCATCCTGTTTATTTGGTGTGTCACTATAGTGTTAATTGACTAGATCTTCAGATTTTTAACTTAACATTGCTAGGATTCTTTTTTTTTTTTTTTTTTTTTGAGTCTTTCGTTTCATGTGTGTGCCAGTGTGTGTGACTGGATGCCATTTTGCGATTCTCCTTTATCTCTGGATAGAAGAGCCTCCCATTTACCTTTATTGTGGTAAAATATACATAATAGAATTCACCTTTCTAAGTGCATAATTCTGCAGCATGAAACAGATACCTGTTTATTGCATGACTATCAGCATCTATCTCTAGAACTTTATCTTCTGAAAACTGAATCTCTGTGCCCATTAAACACTCATCCTCAATTTTTCCCTCTCCCCAACTCCTAGAAAACACCATCTTACTTTCTGTTTCTATGATTATGACTGTGCTAAGTACATTACATAAGTAGAATTGTACAGTATTTATCTTTTTATAACTCGCTTATTACTCTGAGCACATGGTCTTCAAGATGCGTCCATGCAACATACTGGAATTTCCTTTTTTTTTTCAAGCCTAAGTAATATTATACTGCACCTATCTATCACTTTTTGTTCTTCCATTCACCAATCAATGGACGCTTTAATTGCTTCCACATTTAGGCTATTGTGAATAATGTTGCTATGAAAATGAGTGGACAAATATTTGTTTGGACCCCTACTTTCAATTCTCTTAGGTATATACCAAGAAGTGGAATTACCAAATCATATGATATTCTCTTCACCAACACTTGTAATTTTCTATTTTCTTTTTTGATAATAGTCCAACATAACGGGCTTGTAACAGTATCTCATTATGGTTTTTATTTGCATTTCCCTAAAGATTAGCAATGGTGAGCAATTTTTCTTGTGCTTATTTGCCATCTGTATATCTTCTTTGGGGAGATGCTTGTCAAGATCTTTGACTTGTTTGTTAATTAGGTTTTTGTTTTCATATTGTTGAGTTTTAAGAGTTCTTTGTATATTTTGGATGACAGTCCTTAAAAGATTCTCTAAATATTTTCTCCCAGTCTGTGGCTTATTTTCTCTCGATATTGGGTTTTCCAGAGAAGAGGTTTTTTATTTTAATGAAGTTCAGTTAATCAATTATTTCTTTTGTGGATTGTGCCTTTGATGTTGTACCTGAAATGGCATCACCACGTTCAAGGTCATCTACGTTTTCTCCAGTGTTATCTTCTAGAAGTTTTATAGTTTTGATTTTATATTTAGGTATGTGATCCATTTGGAGCTAATTTTTGTGAAGGATGTGACGTCTGTGTCTAGATTCACTCTTTTGCATGTAGATTTCCAGTTGTTCCAGCATCATTTATTCAAAAGACTATCTTTGCTCCATGGTATTGCCTTTTCTCCTTTGTTCAATATTAGTTGACTGTATTTATTTGGGTCTATTCCTGGGCTCTCTCGTCTGTTCCATTGATCTGTTAGATCTTTTGCCAATACCACACTCCCTTGATTACTGTAACTTCATAGTGAGTCTTGACATTGGATAGTGTCAGTCTTCCATCTGGCTCTTCTGGGCTTTTGCCTCTTCATACACATTTTGGAATCAGCCTGTTGATGTCCACAAAATAACTTGCTAGGATTTTGATTGGGATTGCTTTGAATCTACAGACCAAGTTTGGAGGAACTGGTATCTTTATGATATTGAGTCTTCCTATCCATAAACATGGAATATCTCTTCATCTATTTAGTTTGCCTGTGATTTCAACCATCAAAGTTGTATGGTTTTTCTTCTGTAAATCTTATACATATTTTGTTAGGTTTATACCATAGTACTTAATTTCATGGGGTGCTAATATATATAGTAATATGTACTGCTTGTTCATCATGGGTTTATAAGAAAACAATTGAATTTTGTTTTAACCTTGTATCCTGCAACCCTGCTTTAATCACTTATTAGTTCCAGGATAGATTTTTTTTCTTGATTCTTTTGAATTTTATGCATATATGATCATGATATCTATGAACAAAGACAGTTTTATATCTTTCTTCTCAAACTGTTTATCTTTTATTTCCTTTTTTTGATCTTAACACACTAGCTAGAGCTTCCAGTACTATGTTGGAAAACAGTGCTGAAAAACATTATTGCCTTGTACCCGATCTTTGTGAAAAAGCTTAAAGTTGCTCACCATTAGATATAATATTACCTGTAGGTTTTTTGGAGATATTCTTTACTAAGCTGATAAAATTCTCCTCTAAGCCTAGTTTTCTAAGAGTTTTTATCATGACTGAGTGTTGGACTTTATTAAATATTTGCATCTTATTGATATGGTCGCATGATTTTTCTTTTTTAGTCCATTAATATGATTTTCAAATGTTGAACTAGACTTGCGTGCTGGGATAAATCCCTCTTGGTCACGATATATATTTCTTTTTATATTGTTGGATTCAATTTGCTAATATTTTGTTGAGAATTTTTGCATCTATGTTCATTAAAGCTTTTAGGCTAAAGTTTTCTTGTGATGTTTTTGTCTAGTTTGGCATTAGACTAATACTGGCCTAATAGAATGACTTAGGAAGTATTTTCTCTGCTTCTATTATCTGAAAATTATTATAGAGAATTGGTATCATTTCTTCCTTAAATGTTTGTTAGACTTATTTTGTCATGTATGCATATAATGATACAAATTTCTCTCTAAGCACTACTTTCACTGTATCCCACAAATTTTCATGTTATACTTTCATTTTCATGTAGATCAAAATAATTTTAAATTTATCTTAAAATTTTGCCTTTGAGCCATTTGCTCTTCAGAAATACATTGCTTAATCTCCAAATATTTTGTTTTTTGATCCATTCTTACAATCTTTGTCTTCTAATTTGTGCACTTAAACATTGATTTTTAAGGTGATCCAGGATATATTTGGATTAATATCTACCATATTTGTTATTGTTTCTATTCATTGTCCTTGCTTTTTTGTTTCTATTTTTTGTCTTCCACTACTTTTTTGCCATTTGTGGTTTTAATTGAGCATTTCATATGATTCTATTTTCTCTCCTTTCTTAGCACATAAATTATACTTCTTTTTTTAGTGATTGCCCTAGAGTTTCTAATATATATTTACAACTAATCCAGTCCATTTTAAATAACACTATACTACTTCATGGGTAGTCTGTGTACTTTATAATAATGAAATATTCCTAATTCTTTTCACTTATTTCTTGTATTATTGTTGTCATTCATTTCCCTTATATGTAAACATATGTAAATATATATAATCAAATACATCATTGCTCTTATTATTTTGAACAAACTACTGTCTGTTGAATCAAATAAGAATGTGAAAAATGTTTAATTATCTTCATATATTCTTCTTCTAATGTTCTTTCTTCCTTTATGTAGATCCAAGTTCCTGAATGATACCATTTTTCTTCTTTCTAAAGAACTTTTCTTAACATTTATTGTAAGGCAAGCCTACTGGCAACAAATGCTCCTAATGTTTGTTTGAGAAAGTCTTCCTCCTTCACCACTGAAGGATTATTTTCTCAGAATACAGAATTCTAGGTTGGTAGGCTTTTACTCTCTACACTTCAAATATTTTACTCCATCCTCTTCTTGCTTACATGGTTTCTGAAAAGAAGTTGAATGTAATTCTTATCTTTGCTTCTCTATAAGTAAAGGTGCCCCCACCCACCCACCTTGGGCTTTTTTCAAGATTTTTCCTTCATCTTTGATTTTCTGCAGTTTGTATATGATATGCCTCGGCATGATTTTTTTTGACATTTATTCTCCCTGTTATTCTCTGAGTTTCTTGGATCTGTGTTTTGGTGTTTGTATTTGTCTGCTCAGGCTGCTGCAACAAAATACATAGACTGGGCAGCTCAAACAACAAAGATATGTTTTCTCACAGTTTTGGTGCTAGAATTCCAAGGTCAAGGTCCCATCAGGGTTGCTTTCTGGTGAGACGTCTATGCCCACCCTGTAGATGAATGCTTTCTCTGTGCTTGCATGAAGAAAGATAGGATCTCTAGTGTCCCTTCCTCTCTTACAAGGATACCCATCCTGTTAGGTTATGTCCCCACCCTCATGACCTCTCATAACCACTATTACTTCATTATAGCCTCTATTACATTAGGTTAGTGCTTCAATGTATCAACTTGGAGAAAGACGCAATTTGGTCCATAACAGTTGTGCCTGATATTAATATGGTAAATTCTTGGTCGCTATTGCTTCAAATATTGTCTTCATTTCTTTCTGTCTTCTACTCCTAGTATTTGTGTTATGCATATGTTCCACTCTTGGTAGTGGTCCTATAGTTCTTGGATATTCTGTTTCTTTATTTTTTTTCAGGCTTTTTCCCCTTTGCATTTCAATTTTGGAAGTTTACAATAACATATCCTCAAACTCAGAGATTCTTTCCTTAGATGTTTTCAGTCTAATAATAAGCCCATCAAAGGCATTCTCCATTTCTGTCACAGCATTTTTTTTAAAAGGATGATGCTTTTTTTAAGATTTTATTTATTTATTCATGAGAGACACAAACACACACAGAGGCAGAGACACAGGCAGAAAGAGAAGCAGGCTCCATGCAGGGAGCCCGACCTGGGATTCGACCCGGGTATCTAGGATCATGCCCTGGACTGAAGGCAGCACTAAACTGCTGAGCCACTGGGGCTGCCCTGTCACAGCATTTTTGATTCTTAGTATTTCTTTATTCTTTTTAAGAAGTTTCACCTCTCTGTTTACATTACCCATCTATTCTTGCATTTTGTCTATTTTTTTCAATAGAGATCTTAGTATATTAATTACAATTGTTTTAAATTTATAGTCTGACAATTCCAACATCCCTGCCATACCTGAGTCTGGTTCTGATGCTTTTTCAATATCTTCAAACTGTTTTTTGCTTTTTGTTTTTGTTTGTTTGTTGCCTTATAGTATGACTTGTAGTGCTGTTGTTATTGCTGTTATTGAAAGCAGTACATGATGTACCATATGAAAAGACTCAGGAGAATAAGCCTTTAGAAATGTGATGATAAGGTGAGAGAGAAAGGGAAGCATTTTATAGTCCTATGATTTAGTGAAATGAATAACTCTAGTTACTCAGCCTTTTAATGAGTGTGTGGCCACCCCTGGGCTGTGAACTCCACAAGTACCTTTCAATTTTCCCTGCCTTGGGTGGGATAAGATGTCTGGAAGAGGCTGAAGTTAAGTACCCCCTCCCTAATTTGGGAAGCTGGTGAGGGCTGATATGCAGTATTTCTGTCCCTTCCTCATGTGGAAGGCTAAAGTGAGCTGGAGTTGGGTTTTTACATTTCCCCAGGTTGGCTAGGTTCTGATAAACCCCAATAGTTTAGGCTCTGGTAAAATATATTCTTTTGAGGGCAACCCTCTTTCCGAAGAAAAGAACATTCTGATATGTTTTAAAATGCGTGTTTCCTCTGATACTCACCATGAGAACTTGGTGGAGTTCCAGGAGTTAAAATTCAAAAAACTACCCTCCTTCTAGAGTTTTAACTCACAGACTTTTTTCTACACTGAACCTCCAACAATTGACCAGCTGAAGTTTAGGTTTTCCTACCCTGGTACTTTTTCCAACAGAGGTTTCTGCTTATGTGTTTCTGCTCTGGTGAGTTGTGATTCTCTGTATCCACCTGTCAAATCTGTCCAGTTTTGGGGGCACCCGACTGCCCTGTGACCAAATTGCTCTGATGGATCTAAGAAGAACTGGTTTTTCAGTTTCTTCAGCTTTTTACTTATTGTTAATACAGACTACTGACTTCCAAACTCTTGCACGCCAGACTGAAAGCTGTAAGTCCTCTTTACTCATTTTTTATAATTCGGTTGTTGTTATTTCTGTTATTGTTGTTCAGTTATAGAGTTCTTTATTATCCTGGATATCATCTGGATATTATTCCCAGATGTATGGTATGCAAATATTTTCTTTTTCTCTCATTCTGTGGACTGCCTTTTCACTTTCTTGATAATCTTTTGATGCATAAAGTTTTAAATCTTGATGAAATTCAATTTATTTATCTATGTTTTTCTTTTGTTGCCTGTAGCTTTCAGTGTCATATCCAACAAAGCATTGCCAAATCAGATTTCATGAATTTTCCGCTTTTGTTTTCTTCTAAGCATTTTACAGTTTTAGCTCTATGTGTAGGTTTTTTATTCGCTTTAAATTAATTTTGTATATAGTGTAAGGTAAAGAGCCAGCTTCATTTTCTTACATGTGGCTAACCAGTTTTCCCAGTACCATTTACTGAAAAGGCTGTTTGCCCTTTTGCCATTAAATAATCTTCACACGCTTGTCAAAAGTCATTTAACCATATATGCAAAGACTTATTTGGGGGCTTTTTGTTCTATTATTTTATTGGTCTGGTATTTGTCTTTGTGCCAGTACCGTACTATTTTGGTTGCTGTAATTTTGTAGTAAGTTTTAAAGTGAAGAAATGTGAGATTTCCAGCTTTGTTCTTCGTTTTCAAGATTGTTTAGACTAGTTGGAGTCCCTTGAGATTCCATATGAATTTTAGGATGAATTTTTCTCTTTCTGCAAATTGGGATTTTGGTAAGAATTGCACTGAATCACTAGATAGCTTTGGGTAGTCTTATTTTTCCGATTTGTGAACATGAGATGCTTTCTTATTTATTTTTATCTTTAATTTCTATCAACAACACATTGTAGTTTTCAGTGTATAAGTTTTCACCTCATTGGTTAGGTCTATTCTTGAGTATTTTATTCTTTTTGATGCTGTTATAAATAGAATTGGTTTCTAAACTTCTTCTTTTGAATGTTTTATTGTTAGTGTATGTAAACAACTGGAGTATTTTTGGTCTTTCATCCTAGTTTACCACAATTTGAGTGACCTTGAAGAAATCCATGAATCTCTCTGAGCCTCAGTTTCCACATTTAAACAATACAGGTTAGATAGACGGTTTCTAAAAATTTTTGCTCTTTGAAATGCTGTGATTCTATTCACTTCCTTTAATCTTCCATGTAATGAAATCAGTTCAACTTGTTGGGCTAACTCAGAGATCATGCCTTCTGTGAGAGTCTCTCCAACTCCCCTTCCATTCTCACATGAATTTTATCACACCATAACACAGCTCTCAGGGCAGTATTCCACTTACTTGTCATCCACAGCAACTAGAACAGAGCCTAATTTTATAACAAGTAAGCAACAAGTAGGAGTGAATACATAAACAAACAAATACATATGCCTGGCAGTCCTGTAGCCAATACCATTGGTGAGACCCCTGTAACAGGTACATTAAACTCATTTAAAAAACCCCTTTATACGAGAGAGTAGACTTAAGATTTTCTTTTACATAAGAATGTAAATCCTTCACTGAGAATTGAGAACTATTATTCAAACTAGCATTTATATAAAAACTAAAAAAAAAATCAGGCAGTCATGTAAATACCAACTTTTAAAAAAAGGAGGAAAGGCTCTTTATATATTATTTATGAGAAAACAATGGAAATAAAAGAAATGGGACATCAAAAAGTCCTTAGATTTTCTTAATCTAATTTAAATGATTTGCAAGGTGATGTATCCAGACTGAATTTTGAAGTATTATATTTGGCTCATTCTCTACTGTTCTGGGAGACTTCCTATTTAACACGATAGGCTTTTGTTACATACTAACTTCACACATATTTTCTGTCATCCATTCAAACTATTAAAATCATATAAGTACTGTAGGTATTGGAGAAAAGTCAGAGAAAACAAATCTTGGAGCTAACCTAGAGATAATCATTAGTTTAACAGAGTAGAAGAACCAATTTCACATATTTTAAGGACTGTCACATAACATGGGTACTAGGAGCACTAATTTTATAAAAGAAAACAAGTGCAATGAGTGATATTTGTAATGAAACAGCCTTGGTTCAATGTAAAGGAAACCCTTCTGAGAATTAGAGCTATTCCAACAAGAGACTGATTATTTCAAGGGAAGCTGATTATTTCAAGGGAAGATGGATTCCTTGTTGTTGAAAATACCTCAAGAGCTGATGAGTTTCCTGTCACCAAAAGTTTTCATAAAGAAGCTGAACACTCACTGACCAAGAAGAGAAGACTTGGGATACAAATTAATTAGATTGTCTCTGGACTTCCTTCTGGCTCTGAAAGTATATGATTCTATGATTCTAATATGTCTTCACAAGGAGGTGCTGGACTATCCGAATTCAGCTTACACGCTGTCCTCATTCTTTGGTCTAAACACTACAGGTTCCCTCAAGCAGTCCTCATAGTTGATATTCTCTCTTGGTCTTGTTCTTCAGACTATTGTTGACTATTCTAATTCTAATAATTCAGTCTAAGTCCATTTTTAGTTTTTTCTGCAGTTTCATATTCTTATTTACTCCTATTGAACTCAAAATTTCAGTTTTGTTCACACATTAGTAGAGAGAACACAGGCATTTGAGTGCAAAAGAAGAGCTGACACAAACTGCTATACATGGAAAAATCTCTCTGTTTCTCTCATCGTGAGTGTAGAGGATACTATTACATGCCACCAAGATCCAAGACCCCGACTTGATGACCAAGGCACTGCCAGCTGCAGTAGTATTGTCTGCTGGTAGCTCAGACCCATCACTTCTGTGGAATTCCCCCCAACCATAGAGGATTGTCCAGATATTTCCTCCTACAAGGAGATAGCCCACATACTGTGAATGGACACTGGAGGTCCAAAGGCTGGACCTTCTTACTTCATGCAGAATATTTCTAATAAATCATCTCATCTCCAGAGAGCTTCATGAAGCCTTTGTCACAACTACATTGTGGTTCAAATTCTCCCTCTGCCAATCTTGTCCCTTCATTCCTTTATAAGCTTAGTTCTTAGGAGCATTCCCAAGTACATAACCTGGACTTCAATCTCTGTCTTAGAGTCTCTTTCCTGGGGAACCTTGACCTAAGCATTATCAGTCTTTGAAATGAAATCAATACTACCTATTTTTTCATATCAAGAAGACCAAATGAGATTCCAAAGATGAAATTATTGAATACTGTAGAGAAATAGCTATGTGCCACTCATTTTTCACTTTTTTTTCTTTGAACCACACTTTCTCAACTAGACACATTAATAGCTATATTTAAAAATTCAAAAGGTTATTGGGGCACCTGGATGATGCAATAAGTTGAGTTCTAGACTCTTTGTTTTCAGCTCAGGTCATACTCAGAGTCATGAGATCAAACCCTACATTGGGCCTCACTCAGTGCAGAGTCTGCTTGAGACTTTCTCTCCCTCTCCCTCTGCCCCTCTCCCTATATTCAGTCTCTCTCTCTCTCTCTTTCTCTCTCTCTCTCTTTCTCTGTATAAAATAAGTAAATATTTTTTTAATTCAAAAGGTTATTATATAGAGGAACTAGGCTTGTACTATATTCTTCTATAAGGGAGAATTTCAACAGTGGCAAAATTTCAGGTGCCAATAAATGTTTGGTGCATAGTTGGCACTTAGTAAATGCTTGTGAGTAAAGGATGGATGGATGGACAGATGGATGGATGAAAAAAATTAGGAGAATCTTAGAAAATTGCTCTTGCAAAATGCAGTGGATTGCCACAATAACCACTTAAACACAACTACTTAACTCTCTGTGTCTAAGTTTCCTCAATTTTTAGAAGTGAATAATTAATGACACTGTAAACTTCTGTAGCTTAAATGCAATAATTTACATTAAGTACATAAAATTATTTCTCCTCATATATTAAGCAAAGAATAAATATTACTTATTATTGAACATTATCTTTATATTAGGTACTGAATTAGGCTTTTTATACATATTGGATCAGTTCCTCACTACACCAACACCATAACAGGTTTTTTTAAATTAATTTTTAAATTTTGATTCCAATAGAGTTAACATATAACTCAACAAATATTGGGAGCATAGGTAAGTGGCATCAACCTACATCTTGTCGTGACAGGCTGATTTAGTGTTCTAGGTGTCAGACTCAAGTCCTCCATGTCTTCCAAATGCAGGGGATGCATTGCATGCTTTCCAGTTGGTCTACAGAAGCCTCCCACTGGGCTTATGATGAAAAAAGCAGCACTCTGTCTCTACTGGAGGAGTGGGGCATACTGCAACATGGCACCACAACACCTCTTTACAAAAATATCTCCTTCCATCTCTCCCTTCTTCTCTGTTCTCACTTCTTGTTCTATTTGAAGTCAGTGAGGGAAACCAAAAATCAGGTAACTACCTTAGAAACAGCTTCTGTAAATGTTACAAGTAGGGATCTCCCCGATATTCACTTTGGTGTATGACATCTCTTAGATTTATACCCAGGTCAAAACTGCAGTAGGAAGGGACTTCTTTTAACATCTTGATCCTGATGCCAAGTTGTAGGAAGGTTCACTCTCTTCCAGTATCTAGGCTACTTTCTGATATTCTCTCTTTTTACAAACTAGGAAATGGAGGCTCTGAGAGGTTAAAGAACTGCTCAACATCACTCAACCATTAGACTGAAGAGCTGAAAGTTGAACCCAAGACTCTGTCTCTTGTCCTGGTGCTTTTAACCTCTTGGCCATGATGTCCACTATGCATCATAAGCAAAATGCTTCTTTTTTGGCTTTGAGAAAGGATAGAAACACAGACTTTCCCCAACGGTATAAATGATAGCTGTGATCCACACTCCCATGAGGCACTGGAAGCAACTTTTCTACAAAGTATCAATCATAGTGTCCCAGGACCAACTCAACCCCAGAGTCTTCCATACTTTGCTATTCAGAGGGTGATCCAAGGACCAGCTACAGTGTCTAAGAACTTGTTAAAAATATTTTCTCAGTGTCTCCCCATTAATATCCCTATGAGAGTCTGCATTTTAGCAAGCACATCAAGATGGAAGAAGCACTGGTCCCCACTATGACTCCGAGGAGACTTAGTGAACCATTTGGCACATCTACAATCTACGTCCTATGAGAATTCCCAGGTGTCCTTTAAGAGACCTAGAGACTAGGCTACTCCCCATAATCCTTGCCACATCCTATTATCATATCAGATCATGATACTAATTTGTCTTTGTTCTGAAATGTCACTTTGTTAATCTATTTTTTCAGTTTTCATGGTCTATCCTCTCAAATTCTATTCTTTATCTTGAAGACAATAAACTGAATCTCTAGATTAAAAATAAACCAACTGGTTAATGGATGTACCCCAGTAGGGTAGGGAGTCCTAAGGATAAAGAGTCAAGCTTAACTGAAACTAGAAAATGAGCTGGTTCTTCCGTTGTCATCATCATAGCCTACCTGCCCCACCCTCTGTGTGTTCATGCCAGTACATCACACATCCATTTCCTACACTCATTTATTAAATGAGTCAATAAATGTTTAGTAAGGAACTATTGAACATCAGGCAATGTTACAAGAGTAATAAATTAAAAGATGGATCATACACAGATTCTGTAAGGAGCTTATACTCTAAGAAGAAAAGACATATATGCAAATATTGATCTATTTAAGGCAGAATATGAAATCGCTTGTGTCAATCGTCTTTTGATGGACTACATTTTGATAATACAACCACAACCTCTCAGTGGCTGCCAACAATTCTTGTCTGGAAGAGCCATTCATAGGTCAGCTGCATTTCTGTTCCATGCTGTTGACATTCCTGGAATCCGACAGAAGAAGCAGCCTCTCCTGGGACATGTTGACTCCATGACCACACCACATGGAGTTCTTTAGAGCTTCTGCACAGAAATAGCAAGTCACTCCCTCTCACGTTCTGTGGGCCTGAGGAAGTCACTGGCCATGTCTGATGCCGACGGGACTCCAGGGAGGAGCTACAGGGTTGGGCATGGCTGTGAAGGCGGCAAATACATGGAAAATATAACACAATCTATTGCACATATCATGAGAGAGGAAAAGATGACATGCCTTGGGAGTCTGAAAATGGGAAGCACACCTCTAACTGGGAGAAAGAGAGGAAGAATTGAAGAGGTGGTTTTGAAACATGAGCCATGAGGAGAAGGGTGAAGGGAGTATGGTTGGCTTCCTGGAGCCATGGAAGCAAAGACTTGGGAGACACTACACAGATGGAGCAGAGAGGGCAGTAACAGGTATAAAACTGAGGTACAATTGTGGGGGGGTCTTAAATTCCAGCCAACGGGACCTCACTGTGGAAGCAACATGTGGCAAATTGGGGCAGACAGTGATGTTTTATAAGCAGAGGATATGTTTAGAGCTATGCTACAGGTAGATTAATCTGGTCTGAATGCAGTGCTCAGGATAGGTCATGGACTTCAGAGCCCTAGTCTTGTCCTCTCTTTCTCTCTCCTCCTCCTCCACCCCTTTCTCTCTCTGTCTCTCCCTCTCACACACTCTGTGTGTGTGTATATCTCCCTTCTTGCTCTCTCTCTCTCTCTCATTCTTTCTCTGTCTCTCCCTCCCTCCCTCTCTCTCTCTTTCTCATTCTTTCCCCTCCTCTCTTTCTCTTTCTCACACTTGGTCACTTTCTAAGACCAGCTCAAATATTCCCTCATTTGTCTCTGAAGACTGATCTGACCCTCTCAAGAAAAATTAATTGATTTTTTTCATAACAATGATCCTTTTACATTTACCTTTTATCCTTAAATTGTGCATTTGTGTATGTGTGTTTCCCTTACAAAAACATGAGTTCTTGAAGACAGAAGTTTCGTCTTCTTCATTTTTGTGTCTTTAATTCCAGATCAGGGCTACATATCTCTTATTTCCTGAAAGGACAAAATGAATGAGGAAAGATACAAAGGCCTAGTATGAAGATTATTATAATAGTTTATTAATGGAATGAAAACTAGAATTGAAGAGTCAAATGAAATATATGGATCAGCATTAATATATTTGTGTAGCTGCTTTTTACTGCCAATCTGAGGAGATTTATTTATATTTCCATATGTGCCCTTTGTATTCCAATGTAACAGTGTACAAGTAAGGTTAGACCCCTACAAAATCTGGACATCATGTGCTTAATCCAAGATTAACTGAAAAATCCTGTGGGAGCAAATGATCCAGTGAACAGAAATCCACTTCTCCTATCCTGTCTTATGTGCAACCACTATAGAAGGGGGTCAAGGTGGAAGCTCAAGTAGGGAAGTTCCAAATCCTAAAACCCACTTTAAAACCCACAAGATCAATTAGCCATGAATATTTTCTTGCCTGAATTTCCCAGTTGTCATACATTGTTCACAAATGGTATTTCTCCAAGGCCTTCTGGATTTTGCATTTCTCTGCCTCATTAGAAATGGAAACCTATCTGATCTCAGAGAGAGCCTGAGTGGTGAGATTCAATGGAAGAAAATAAGTCTGCCCTCCTAGAAAGGATACTAGCGGTGACTTCATTCTCCAACAGCCTCTCTCTGGTACAGATTACAGAAGTGCAAGTACTACCTTTAGGCCCAAATGAGGATTACAAGGGAATTGCTGCCTAACTAGTACAGCACAGAGGATGGCTTACATAATCATCAGCAAACACCCATGACCTTTGCATGAGCAAGTGTTCATTTCCTGGGGCTGCCAAAACAAATGACCAAAAGCTGGTGGCCACAAACAACAGAAAGGAATTCCTTCTCAATTCTGCAGACTAGAAGTCTAAGATTAAGAAGTCAGCAGGGCAATCGCTTCTAGGCCTTTTGACTAAGATTAAGTGAAGAAGTCAGCAGGGCCATGGTCTCTTTGAGAACTCTGGGGGAGGGTCCTTCCTTGCCTCTTCTGATGGCTGCCTGTAGTCCTTGCCATTCATCCCTTGGCTTATGGCAGATCCAGATGTCTATTTTCAACCTCTGTCTCCATCTTCCCATGGCTCAAGGGATGGCTTCCTTTCCTAACTGTGTCTCTGTTTTCTCTTATGAGAACAATAGTCATTGGATTCAGTGCCCACCCTGATGCACGATAACTTGCTCTTAACTTGATTACATCTGCAGAGACCCCATTTCCAAGTAAGGTCATATTCATAAGTTGTAGGTAGATATGAATTTGGGGGGATGCCATTCAACCCCATATAGTAAGTCTTTGAAGGAAGAACTAAAGTACAGAGAGGTGGCTTTGGGGCTATTTGCTATCCAATAAAACTGAAAGCCAGCATCATTAAGGCTGGCACACAAACGGATGGAGACCTGAAATCATGTGGCCATTTTGACAAGGCCAAGAAAAAGTAATAATAATTAAATGCACATTTTCAAACACTGTCCTAGAATTTATCCCTGAGCTCTTCGTGTATCCATGAATTCATAACTTGTTTCATGCAAAAAGGATTTGAAATAGTTATAGAGATTAGAAGGATTTTCATTTTCCTCAAGAAATACTATTCCTCAAGGAAACCAGCATTCACTGAGCAGATAGGGTGCGTCTGGCACAATTCTGGATGTCTTGCTCATGTTATCTTACTGAATTACCATATCAGTCACGACAAGTATGAGTTACTTACCCCATAACACAGGTAAATAAACCGAACTAAACAACTGGTCTCCTCTTCTTAAGATTAGTCATGCACGTATTTAATTACTTTTTGGCACTCAAATGGAAGTAAGTATAAAATTCTATTTAAAAATTCATTTACAATATTTTCTACAAAATATTATCTAAGATCACACTTTCTCTGGGTGATGGATCCAGATATTCATATTGTGTTTAGGTCACACATACTTTAGGGCATAAATTCTCTTACTCTTCTTTGTAACCTTCATGATATCTCAGTACACAGTACACAGATAGCCTCTGATGGTGGAATTTTTAATTATTTTCATAAATGCTCAAGTCAGAATTCATGCTTTAATCCCAAATAAACTGGAAAAGACTATTGGAAGTCATAAAACTCCAATTCTGCTCTGAAATCTGCCATGTAACAATTATGCCATTTTAGGAGTCATTCTCTTGTTTTCAATTCTTGTTTGTAAAACAAGTGTTGTACCTCTCCATCAAGGCCTTATTGTTTTATGATAGTAAGATTTTCAAATCATCATATCTTTCTTAAGCTTTCCACACAAAATGCCATAATGAGTGGGAAGCACATCTTACAGTATTTTAAATTCAAATTCTTATTTGACCACAGTCGGATTTCTTTCAGATCCATGTTAATTGGTGGGAATGTGTAGCACCATATTGAGAAAAGATGAAATAGTATATTATCTAATGCCATCTATCAATACATATATCTTTACTCTTGATATTTATTTTCTTCTGAATATTGTCTTTCTGGACATTTAAATTTTTGATCTTGTGTTTACCTGAGGAAAAGGTGCTTGCCAAAGGGTATTTTTTGCTTCTCTTCAACTGCCAATAAGATCTCCTCCCTTTGGAGGAAAACCTTGGGTCCACGTGTTTGGCAGATGATGAAAGCAAGCTCTGTTTACAAGTTTTTCTCTTGACCCAGTAAAATCAGAAAAAGAGAAAGAGCGCATTAGTGACTTGCCTCTCTGCAGGGATTTTTCAACCTTAAGAACATGGACATGGTGTCTCCCGAAAATGAGTACTTTGGATTCATGTTGGCAAGCACACCAATAAACAGCAGAACTGGGGAATACGCTTTTAATAAGGCTGTCTTTTATTTGCAGTCTTTGAATAGACCTGCTTTTTAGATGTAGGATAAGATTTTTATAAGAGATGAGGTTGCAAGGAATAAGCCTTACCTAGAGAGGCTGAGAAGCCATGGTTCACTGATAAGCAGATGTGTGGATTCCCTTGTCTTGCCTTAAGATGTCAGGTAACATTTTAGAGCCTTTCTGTTCACTTATCACAAACCTCAAATCTGAGCCTCCAGCATCACTGGCTACCTGGAAATTCCAACAGAAATTTTACCATATTTACAATGCATGGATTTAAGTCATTCAAAATAGATTATCAATTTTCTATCAGCAATTCTTAAGAGATCCCATTAATTTCTATAAAAATATAAGTTTTGACTATCTAATTATCTACTAATTACGTGTGAGCTTCACTTGCATGCCTTTGGGCAAGTACATTGCCCAATCACTTCAAAAACTGTTTTGGTTTGAAAACTAAAGGTTTGAAAGTGAGAAGCTATCTCATCTGTCTCGACACAGGTTTCTTAGGGGTTAGGATGTGGTTGTCACAAAGAAAAAGTCCAATGATGATAAGCAATCAGACTGGAAGAGAAGTTTCGGACTCACAATGTAATACACGGACACTTGTTTCTCACGAACAGGGTGAGTCAGTCACAGAAGTTGTGTCATCATTTAAGGACTCCAGCATCTTCTTGGAAGAAGCCACAAATAGATTATGTGCAGGAAATAATAGTAAGTTTTTAACATGAAATCTGAATGTCACGACAATATACTTGATTCTACAGAGAAATCGTTTGGGAATAAACTAGTTTTTAAAACCAATGAAAATATGGAGGCCACAATCCCCATATTGAAGAGAAGGAGAATAAAAAGGACAAACCGTGGATTAGTGAAGTTGGTAGAGTGGCCATTTGGGGAATTACTAGCTTGCGATAGGTAGCCCTGCTAGATACCATCTGGGCACCTGCTCGGCCGTATTCCGTGCTCTGTGATTTGCCCAATCCATCCACAGCACTGGGTGTCTTTTGGCCATATGTCTTAGGGAGCTAGATTTACAACTTTTCCTTGAATTCCAAGAAAGGCCTTGATATCCTGCCAATAAAAGTATTTTTAAAATAGCTCACCAGAATTGGTTTCCAATACTTTCGATAAAACGAAATTTGACAGGAAAGTTAGCTATAAGCCTGAATCAATTGCAGGCCCGGGGAAGTCTGCTGTGTTGTCAATCAGTGGACATGGGTGGGAGCGTCCTTCTGCCACTTGTGACAGGCAGCTTACTCACAGTGTTGGCACTTCACTTCCAGTAGGAGAAAGTCACTCCGGAAGGCTGAGTACTCCCAGAGAGGATTCGTCAGTTGTGACACCTGTCTCTTGAGAAAGAAGCTGTCCTAGAATCAACAGAGTGAGAGTGAGGATACAAGTCACTGTTCCCTAAGCACGAGCACTGATGCCACCGGACCCATAAAGTCTTCTTCACCCCAGTACACAGTTCTCATCTTGGGAACCGCATTGTACAGGTAATGGGCAGTTAAGATCAGCACCACTTGGAACTCATTTGGAATTTATGGCTTCCCCCAACTCCTGTTTTCTGGATTCAGACTCAATTTATGGCTTGGAACACAGTATTTCCTACAGGAAAAACTTTGAAATGTGCAGAAGAAAAAAGGGCTCTTAGAGAATATTAAATATCTTACAAAACATCATGCTGATGAGTAAATGAGAGTGTAAATGAATCCAGATAAAAAGTATTGTGTTTCCATTGAAATACTCAGGGGCTTAAGAGTTAAGGGAACGAGTTTTGTGGGGAAATGTGTTTTAGGTTATGCCAAATGTAAAACGTGTGCAAAAGCGTTTGAGATGTTTTTCCTCGATTAAGACGCCACCACATTTCTCCCTCCCAGTAATTAGTAAATTAGACAAGTAAAATTTATGTGTAAATTCAATGCAATTCATGAGAATGAATAATGATCTCAAACTACAAACTGCAATTAAATACAGAATATTTGCAGAGTTGCCCTGGAGTAAATTCCAGACTCTAAAGAAGTTATGAATTAGGCCATGAAGAAAAAGATGAAGGCACTGACTGGTAGATTTTGATTTTATTTTTAATGTGGCTTTTAAATTAGTTTGAATTTAGTCATTTTAGGAACGCCAATGGGAGAATAAAACAGAATAAACTATTTTAAGTGGGAACACAGGTTAAATTCTCATCCTCTATTACCCCAGAAGGGGGCAAGAACAATCGGACTTCGGTTCAGTACAAAGCAGAATCAGATGGTGCTGAGTCACACATGCATGCCCGCCATCCACTGTGCCTCCTCTTTGACACTATGGAGCACAACACGTTCCTTGGGACCTTGTTTTCCTCTCTATGCCGTTACACTGAGCACTTTGGCCCAGTGCATATAGGAAAGTAACAGCAGGCTCGTTCTCACTTTCTCTTCAACTGACATGCACTGAAATCTCTGTAGCAGACACCAAATATCTGCTGTGGAGATCCAGCGATGAGCAGCCATGCCTTCTGCCCTCCAGGAGGTGATGATGTCAGAGAATGGAGAAGACTCAATAAATAAATCCAACATAAGACAGCTGAGGGTATCAAGATAGAGAAATGAAGCACCATGAGGGGCTGGTATGAAGAAAAAAAAAGTATCTATTTTGCGATGAACCTTCTTAAAGAACTTCAATCCATGTTGATATTTTTCTCATTTTCTGAATTCCTCATTTCCTTGCCACTGAAGTAACATGTGTCAACCATTCATTGTCAGGTTCCATGTCGAGGCCTTTGACCTGTACACATCCTGGTCCCAGTTGAAGCCTCTTGGCTGTGATGTGAATATCAAGTATTCTCCTTCTTTGAAACCCTGTCTGTTGTTTGCACATCATAATCTGTAATAATTGTTTGTTATTTTTTAAAATAAAGCAAAGGGCTATTGTGAAACATATTCATTGAGGTTCACAAATTGTTTTTATTAAGTTAAATGCATAGTCTACAATGTAATAAATTCACATTTCAAGAGGACCATTGGGTAGCATTCTCTCAAAGAAAGATGGATTTTGCCCATGTGAGGTAAACCTAGTTCTGTGGGGATCTAAACAGAATTGGGCATGCTTTTATTTGGCTGGTAAAGATAATCCCAATTCAAATAATCGGCAATACAGAGTGATTCTCCTGGGGAGACACTCCCAGGAAGACAAAACTTAAATGAAAATCATACCCCTCACATTTTCATTATGGCAAACACCAACTATGACCATAATTTACTTGCAGTGTTTCCAAGCAAACCACAAATCTATGGAGGGAATTGCAATGCAGAGAGGAGGTTCCTGCTAAGGCTTCTGAGGAACACAGACTTCACAGTTGGACCTTCTTGCTTCAAGTTCTTATTCTAAACATAATCTAGTTATTTAGTCAGAGGGGTGGGTAAAGTCAAAACGAGACCAATTTTAGTCTAATACCATCAACAAGAAGAAAGAGGTACCGAGATCATGTGGGTGGGCTTCCAAATTGCCTTTTCAAATTGTTTCCCTGACAAATGGCTGGAGTCCAAGTGAATACGCATGGAGGAGGTATCAAAATAGCACTTCCAAAAAGCTCCCAAATGGGGCCTATTTATGGGGCATTCTGAAATGCTGTAGCTGACACAAATTACAAAGACACTGTGCTTTTGAGAGTTGGCATGAAAATAGTACATCAACCTTAATGTGAATTTGGGGGCAGAGAAGAGTACAGTGAAGTAGAAGATACTCTTCCCAAGGTGAAAGGTACTTCCTAACACGGCACTGCTGGTAAGGTTACTCACCCTTAGAAAGAAATCCCTTTGGAGTGGAAAAAAGTGGAGAGATGCCATTTCTTTGAAATTGGGCAACTTTGTTGAGCTTATATTTCAGTTTGAGCTTATATGTCATGTTGGAGCAAGTCATATCTTTATTTTTCATAATCCCTTAGAGAATGATCACTATTTAGCACATCTGCGGTGTGTCATGTCTTTCTTCTGTGAGCATCGTGCACATGCCAGACATTGTGCTAGACAGTAGGATTGCAAAGATAATTAAGATATAGTCCCTGACATCAAGGAGCTTATTGTCTAATGGAGTAAACAGATGTCCCCCAGATGACTATTCCAAACTGAGTTTTACTAAGCAGTGTTTGTCAACCTTGGCACTACTGATATTTGTGTCAGATATTTCTTTGTTGTGAGGGACCACCCTGCATAGTGTGGGATGTTCACCAATGTCCCTGACCTTCACCCAGCAGATGCCAGGAGATACCTCCAGTGTGCCAACCAAAACTGTCTCCAGACATTGTCAAATGCTCCCAGGAGGCGAAATCATGCCTTGATGTGAACCACTGTGTCAGAAGCACAAAAAAGTTGTGGAAGCACAGAGAATAGAGTCCTCCCACCTCGGGAAGTCAGAGAAATGATGTTGGAGTTGAGTTTGGGAATCTATTCCTTTAACACATATACTGAGCACCAACTGGACACTAAGTGCTTGCTTATGCATGAAGGTAAATAGGCGTTTCCTTGATGGGGGGAAGTGTATGTACGTGAACAGCACGATGTGTTCAGGGAACGGAAAGGTATTTGATATTTGTGACCTGTGGCATGTGAGATGGGCAGCAGGAAAATGAATCCTGAGAGCTAAAGATGACCAGTGCAGGAAAAGCCTTGGGCCTCAAGCCAAGGGAATTGGGGATTTGGAATTTACCCTGTGGGTGTTGAGAGTCTATAGAAAGATTTTAAGCAAGAGATTCTTATGCTCGAATCACACTGACTGTGTGGACAGTTGGCAAAATAGCTATTGAAAAGCCAAACATCCTGTCAACTACTGTCTACCCCACAACAAATGACCATTGTGTCTGGGCCCCCTCGCTGAATGAATCCCACAGATGATGGCTCAGCACTGAGTTCCCTGAGTTTACAGCTCCTTCAGGAAAATTCATCTCTGCCCTTTTCTCTGCAAGGCTTGCCTTTACAATAGCTGTGAGGTAAGAGATCACTGCTGTGTGTGCCAGAAGCTGGAAGAGAAGAAGACAGAGATGGAGGAAAAATCCAAATGGATAAAGCAATTTGCAGAGCTCCATTTTCCCGATGCCCTCATTTCTGACTTCCAGCATATAAATTTTTCTTTTTGAAAAAGAAACTCAGCCACTTGGATCTAGGTGGTTTGCGGCAGCCTGCCAGGCTCCCAGATTAAGTGAAAGTCATTACAAAATGTTTTACACACATGGGAAGAACAGAGCTGGTTTGGTGTTAGTTTGGCCCTCCAACATTAATTCTCATTATCTCAAAATGCAAACATGCTCAAACTTCCAGCAGAGGACATTACATTCTCCTTGATATCAGACATAAAAGAAAGAAAAATAAACACGGGACAGTGACAGCACTAAGCTGGTAGTCATTTTTCTTTAATATTTCAAATTCAATTCCAGACCAGATCCTCTGTTTTGTCCTAGAGATTAGGATAGGAAGATTGCTGTTTTGGTCTGATGAAAGCCTTTCCTTTCCAGTTAGCTTAATTAAGGGGAAAAGGGAGGGAGCCAGGAGGAAACCAGTCTGGTTTAGATCAGGGTGAGAGTCTTCGCTTTTTACAAACACAGCACAGATTTTCGTTGTTTTCAACATTTTTCTGGTCCTTGATAGAAAGTCCAGTTCTGTTTTCAAAATAAACTAACCCCATGGGTCCAGTGACTTGGCACTTTTGGTAAATGTTTGGTATTTCTCGTGCCAATAGACCAGAGTCTGTAGGCTCCAACATGGTCTCATAAACCTGAGTGACGATGGGTAATCACTTGTCCTCACAGTCCATAAGTATTACCAGTGATGCAAAATGAGATCATTTATCCAAACACTCTTAACACCATGTAAAAAATAATTTACTGTGTAAATTCTATCTGCTGTGGAGTCTATGCTATAGTAAGTTCATAACCTGGTGTCTAAAATCTCAACTGAATTCTGCCTCTTAATATTTCTCATTGCTAGGCAGTGTGCTGTTTACTGAATATGACATAAAACATGTAATATGTTCATGTATGTATGCTATGTTTATATTTAGGGTAATTAACTCATCCCGATTCATGTGGACTTTCCTGGTTACCTAAGATTTTTTGAGTTTAGCACCCACAGCCCTTCATCCTGAGAAATTCCTCAGTCCCTTGTAAATCAAGATAGTCAATCACTCTATTATACATGACAGTGCAAATTATAATTTGTAGGGAGAGGGTGATGGTATCCTAAGTGTACTAAAGCTCCATCTCCAGAGACTAAGTACAATTCTTCTTTGACATTAGATATAACAGTTATTTTGTGTTTTTTAATTCTCCCCTATTTGCACACTTTGTGAGACTGACATCCTATCCAGTTCACGTGAGGCCTTATGAAAGTTTCCATTCGCTGCCAGTACTAGACAACAAGCAACAAAGTGAGACCAAGGTAATCATATATATCTTACCTCTGATATTTGGCCAATACAACAGGAGCGTTCTGTTCTCATGAATAATCTTCCTCCATTTGATTAGCCCACATGGAGTACTATAGTGCTCTAGTAGGCATTGCATCCGTGAACTTGCCATTTGAATGAGGAGAGACTCACTGTCAATCCAAAGATGGTACCTTGTGAGTATATACATTACATAGCTGCTGTTTGAGCAGGGCTAATTACTCACAACTGTCTTTTTTCCAGTTATTCACTTATTCAAATATTTATTGAGTACTAGTCTGGGCAAGATGGGAGGATCAGAGAAATTACTAGTCACTTTCTTCCTTAGGGAGGTCAGTGGTACTGCTTAATTCTTGACATTGACAATCAAAAGAATCAGTTGGGGTTTTCTTCTTTTTTTATTTTATATTTGTATATATTGTGAAATGATTACTACAGTAGGTCTAGTTCACACCTGTCACTATATGTAGTCACGGAAGTTTTCTCTTGTGATGAGAACTTTTAAGGTCTACACTTAGCAAAGTTCAAATATGCAATACAGTATTAATAATGATAGAGGCCATGCTATACATTACATGTCCATGACTTATTTCTCTTATAACTGGAATTTTGTATCTCGTGGCTCCCTTCACCCATCTCTCTCACCTCCCACTTCCTATCTATGACAACCACCAATCTGTTCTCTGTATCTATGAGCTTGGTGTTTTCCCCCCCTTAGACTCTTCACATGAGTGAGATTATATAGTGTTTGTCTTTGATTTATTTCACTTAGCATAAAGCCCTCAAGATCCATTCCTACAGTCCCAGATGGCAAGATTCCCTTTCATGGCTGAATAATCTTCCACTGTATACATATAACACATTTTTTAATCCATTCATCTATTGATGAATACTTAGATTGTTTCCATGTCTTGAGTATTATAGATGATGTTACAATGAACATGGGGTGCAGATATCTTTAGATCTTTATTGTCCCTTTAACTTGAATGAATCTCCTAGTAGAATTGAAAACTGACTTCATAACTTCTAATCATCTAATGAAAAATTATAGAAGAAAACAATGGGTGAAGGGGAGTAAGAGGTGTAGGCTTCTAGTTGTGGAATGAATAAGTCCTGGGGATGAAAGGTACAGCATAACAAAAACAGTCAATGGCACTGTAACAGTGTTGTATGGATCAGATGGTAACTGTATTTGTGGTAAGCCCAGCATGAAGTATACAGATGTGGAATCATTATGTCTTACACCTGAAACTAATGTGACATTGTGTGTCAACTACACTCAAATAAAGAAAGAAAACAATGTAAACAAAAGAAGCAACACAGAAAGCTTAAAAAAGAAAGGAAAAGATAAAAACAAATGAATGTAGTAGGATGAAAGCATTCATCTGTGACCATAATGAAGGCTGAAAAAACAACTATATTTCATATGTGACAGACACATTGAAAATAACTAAATAATAAAAGAGGTTTCTTGAAGAAACCCAACTTTATTGATGTGTATTTTGTATACAGTAAAATTCACTGATTTTAAGTGCAAATCTCAGTGAGTTTGACAGATTTATACACCACACAAGCATTACCACAAGCAAGATATAGAACATTTCCATGAGCTCAGAAAGTACCCTTTCTCAATCGATTCTGCATTCTCCCACCCTTGGCATAATTTTATTGAGTTTTATGCTAATAATTTTGAAAATCTCAACTGGAGAAATAATTTTCTAAGTTGGTAATTACTAAAATAATTAAGTCAGAAATAAGTGGGGCACCTAGGTGGCTCATTCGGTTAACCATTTGCCTTCAGCTCAGGTCATGATCCCAGGGTTCTGGGATTGAGCCCCGCTTGGGCTCCCTGCTCAGCAGGAGTCTGTTTCTCACTCTCTGTGTTCTCTCTCTCTCTCTAAAGAATAAATAAAATATTTTAAAAAATAAATAAGTAGAAAAACTAAATAAATCAAAAACTATGGAACACATATTAAAAGTTGGCAAACAATGTCAGGTGATTTCAAGAAACATATAATTTCCAGGCTGTTTGAACTATTGTAATGCATAGAAAAGAGTGAGAGTGTTCTCAATTTGTTTTCTCAAGTCCATAGTAAAATCTGACAATGGTATAAAAAGGGAGAGAAAGGAGAAACAGAGACTAAAACTAGAAGCTCATCCCATTTGTCAATTATATGTAAAAATTCTAAATCAAATAGTATCCATTAAATTTCAACAGTGTATATATATATTTTTCAAGAGTATATTAAATAAACAACACAGAGTGATCTAGAGCATTTAATTCCGGGAATTAAAAAGTTATTTAATATTAGTAAACCTATTAATGTGATATCTTTAACAAGTTGTCACTTTTACTCCCCAAAATCTCAATGCAATTCAAACAAAATACAAATGCATCCAATTCTGAGCTGGGAATGCAGCCTGCTTAGGATTCTCTCTCTCTCTCTCTCTCTCTCTTTCTCCCTCCACCACCCCCCCTCTAAAAAATACAAAAACTAATAAACAAAAAAATAAAACATAAATGAGCAGAGATAGCAAATAAAATATTGGGGAGCTTGATCTAAAATATGAGGCCATAGTAATGAGAATATTTAGTCCTGGTTCCAGAATAAACAAATCCGTGTGATAGAACTGAATGTCCCAAAGGAGATCAACCAATACTGAGAAATGAACATGCTGAGTTAAGACCCCAATATTGGGGGTTGTTTGTTGTAGCAACTAGTTAGTGTTATCCTAACTAGTATGCCATGTAAATAGTCCAATACTTAGAAAAATATAAGAAGCAAATCTACTTCACTTTAGTGTAGCTGTTGTATCAAAATTTAATAATCTGATTGAGAGAAGGAAACATAAACTTTACTTTATAAACATAGACAATACACAATTGTCTTACATAATTTCAACATTTTAATTAAAACTCAATTAATTAAAAAATGACCAACAAATAAGTGTTTGAGCAAGTTGAATTTATTATAAGAATGCAAGAATGGTTTAGGGTTAGAAACTCCAAATTTTATCACAGTAAGTCCAAGAAGGAAATCTTTTTAGCATTGTGGTAAATCCTGAACAAGCATTCTATAGCATTCAACACCCATACCTCATTTCCTCTTGTTCAAGCAAAACCTGTATTAAGTGGATATTTCCACAACATAAGAAAGAATACGGATACTTAAACGAACAGCCAATACCATATTCATGCTGAAATGTGAGAATTCAGGAACAAGACAAGAAAACCCATCCTTTCTTATTTAATTTTATATTGCCCTGACATCCTGGCTATGCAAATGAACAAGAAATGAAAATGTGATGTGACTCTTGGGAAGGAAGAAGAAAAAAATTCCTTGTACTTAAGTTTGTTCATACCAGAAAACTCTAAGATTAATGGAGAATTTATTAGAAAACAATGTATAAGGGGGAGGGAGAAGCACAAATAGCTGTTATGTCTTGCCCAGCAACTTTTAGACCTGGATTGGAATTTGAAGATGTATGATGCTTCTATACATGCCTGCCAAAAATGCAGTTGGAGAGCAGAATAATTTAATAAAGAGGTGCCTTTGACTGAATCTCATCTCTCTTTCCATGTTGTGCCTCTTAGTCTATTCTAGTCTATTCTCTCTCTGTCTCTCAGAGCCTTGAACATCTGCTAGATAGGAGAATAACATTTTCTATAGTTTTATTTTCCTTATGGAGAAGAGTAAAGGTGGAGACCTGTATATTATTCATATTTGAGGGACACCTGAGTAGCTCAGTGGTTGAGCATCTGCCTTTGGCTCAGGTTGTGATCCTGGAGTCCCTGGACCGAGTCCCGCATCGGATTCCCCTTAGGGAGCCTGCTTCTCCCTCTGCCTTTGTCTCTGCCTCTCTCTCCATGTGTCTCATGAATAAATAAATAAAATATCTAAAAATATATATTTGTATTTGAATGGAAATACTGTAAAGTAGGAGAGGGAAGCTAATCGTGAAGTTTCATTTGGTGGATTTTCTATTTTTAAGGATGAAGCCCTTTTCGGTTTAGCAGATTACTCTTCTGAGTGTGATACCAGGAAAATGTGTGGTGACCTCTTGAGGAGAAGCAGTGCAAAAGGAGGCTCCGAGTCTGATTTGGTCAGAGGAGAAAAGTCCTTAGCATGAAGGAAGAACAGATATTTTGGAGTAATTGACCAGAATCCGGGCAAGAGGAAAAGGGATGGAGGGGTTCCCACAATGCAGTGGGGAGTCAGGTCAAGGAAAGAGGCCAAGTCTCTAGCCTACTTCCCTTTTCTCTTTCACAGCTAAGCAGTCTTGAAGGTTATCCTCACAAGTGTCTACTTGCTCACCTCCACTTCCATCTTCAAAGAATTTTAATCTCACTTCCTCCCCAAATACATCTCTGACCTGCCTTTGTCCAGAGTAACTATAACCAGATCTCCAAACCCAATGGTAATTTTTCTGCCGTATATCTAACTTCTCTATGGCATTCAAGACAGTTAGCAATGCTTGGCTACCCACACTTTCTTGCAATTCTTTCTTGCTTGTCTTCTCTGCTTTTCTCTCTGTTTCCCTGCCTGTTCCACTGGGGCACAGTTGCTGGGCATTGATAATCCCTGATGTACAAAGTATGTGGAGTTACATGTACAGCAAAAATGATAGGGAAAGGTAAATTTAAAAGAACATGGCATTAGATGTAGATAGTGGGGCTCAAGTAGTGATCGAAAATGACCCCAGACTTCAGATGGACAAACCTTATTTCACAAAAAAAAGTAAACTTTAAGTACGATTTGATTTAAAAGATAGTGATGCTAAATTATATAGCATCCCTCACAGGAGTGGTCTGTGTTCTTATCTGCATGAGAGAAACGGGCAGATAGATTATGGTCCAACATCTACCACAGATCTTCATTCGGGTGAAATACAGCAGATGGGAGGGAAACAATGCTCCCAGGAGGGACGATGGCAGTTCCAGGATATCTCATGTCACCTTACCAGATGCTCCAAAAGACAAAAGATCAGTTTATGTTTGTTCTGCCAAAAACTTTGATTTCTTGTAATGCAATCAACACACAGGTAAATATCCCCTGCACCCACCACTGCACACAACCATCCCCTCTATGAGGTTTGCCTCTCACGTTCTCATTTCTGCTGTGACCCTCAACCCCTTTCCCCTCCTTCTTCCAGAGTCCAAGGGTCCATTTTCTTATTCAGCTAAAAAATTTACCCAAAAACTATTCAGGATGGCCACAAGGGGACATGTTAGGGTTCAGGAGGCTGAGGGAGACTCACAGCCTTCTGTGTTGTCAGTCAGTGAAGGTCCTATGCTAGGTGGGTTGTGAAGAAACCAAAGTGGTGGAGAAACCCTTGTCCTGGAGAATATAACCAAGTAGCTTGGGGAAACCAGACAAATATCTATAAAAAGGAGATTACTTTATACACTGTGAGTGTCCAGGCAGAGAGATGAGCAGGGGTGCCACATGGACTCAAGGGGCCAAGGAAGGCTCCACTGAACCTTGAGCTGGATGTGGAGGGGTCATAGAATTTCTACACATGGTAAGAAAGAAGAAGGTGCAGGTGACGAGGACGGGGCTGGGCTGACTGCTGTTTCTGCATCTATCCAAACAGCTTCTCTCCTCATCCTATTGGCCACACTCACCCACCTTCATTTCCTAGAGAGAAGGTTCATGGCTTGTTCCACAGCAGATCCGAATGTCAATACTACGAAATCAGAGAGGGTATAAGTCCAAGAATGGCCTGCAGATGGTCTCCTAAACATGCTAAAACTGGATCTCCCTTTTCTAATATTTTTTTTCCTCTCATCACTTCTCTTAGTGTGATGACTGCCATGTCCTCTCTGTAACATTGCTCTGGTGGAGGACACATGTTTCATACTAGAACAAATCAGAAGAACCCTCTGCTGTCACTGTTCTGGAACCCCAAATATGCTTTTATAAGCTTGTATATAAGATGGGATTGCAAAGTTTAAAACAGAAGAGAAAGCTCAAAAGTAAGTAACCACTATCACAGCATGGGTAATACCCAATCAGAATGGACTCCAGCTGCTAGTGATACATACTGGCTGAGTACCAGACCTGTCAGGGCAGAGACAGCTGAGCTCCAGTTTCCACTCAGATTCTGCAAAGACACAGCATCAGATGCTGGTTGTTTGGAGTGCTATGGCTGTACACATCAGCCTGCACAAAAATAAAATTCAGCCAAGAAAATGTGGCTGATGGCTTTATGAAATAATTTATGAATTATTTCATAATGCAGCAACACATCTAGCAAATAGAAAGGGGCTCCAAGGAGTTGGACAAAACAGACGGTCTTTATAGGAAGGAAGATGGGGCAAGAAGTTATTAGAAAAAGAAGAGGTGGTTTCAGACAAGGTCACTTTGCCTTAGGAGGATGGGCAGGAGGTCTAATTAGGTGGACCACCTCTTCTTCCTTTGAGGGATGGATAGGCCCCATGTGACAGATTACCTCATTGGTGCGGACTAGAAAATTCCCGACTGACTCATTAAGACTACATTTCAGTGAGGAGAGGAGTGCTGAAACTGCAATGAGATTAGATATGCAGTTTGGTGATGCAGCCTAGTATAAGTGACTCCATCTTGGACCTGTGGCTTTTCTCTTCGACAGCACCATGAGAGACAGGCTTCCCCAGAGCACTCAACGTTTGCTACCCCAGCTCTTGCTCCTGAAGTTAATTTCTTGTCTGCCGCCTTTCAGTTTGTCTAGACATCTCAACGCCCAGTTAACACCACTCCGTGTCCAGTTTCCCCTCTTGAGCAGAACAAGAGCTGTTAAAACTATTCTCTTCACTTCTCTTACAATGGCCTGGAATGGAAACTCCAGCCCCCACTGCAATTGTCTACACATCATTTCCACAGGCGGCTCCACTTACAGTGACTCCATCCCCAAAGACCTCTTTCCATACACATTCCCCACTTTTGCCACCATCCGGTTCAGTTTGCTATTCCACTGATGTGTACGTGTGTGTCTAAGAACTTCCCTGAGATGACTTCTTATCAGGAATTGAGAAGATTGGATCTGGGATTCTCCACATTCATGTTAATGTTAATGTTCAGGGATTACCATAAAGAGTTAAAACTCTAGAGCTACCTTCTCCAGCCTCTCCTCCCACCCCATTTCACCCTACTCTATAGGTGCCTCCACACTGGGAAACTCTGCTTTCTAGGTACACACAGTCCTAATTAAATTTCTTCCTGTGGGAATGCAATAATCAAGTCCACTCTGAACAATTACTTCATGGGGGTGAGAAAATACCTTTCAGCTAACCCAGGCCTTGAATTGAAACCACACATCATCGTATTGAAGTTAGTTTATAGCTGGCCAAAGGCTATTTCCAGGTTCAAGGGAGAATGTTTTTAAAGCACCATGAAAAAGTTCATAAGACTTCTTGAACATCAAATAAGTCTTACAACACAAGGTTCTGAGGAGTTACTGTAATTGCAAATGAACCAGAAACAGAGGGACTAAATTTCTTTTACAATACACAAGGGATTAAAAATTTAGAGAAAGAAAATGATTGGTCAAACACAATTTGGGGCCTGCCAAAGGCCAGCCATTTGGAAAAATCAAATGTAGTATGTGCCAGGTCAGCTGCAGGATGCTCTTTGGAAATCCAGAGTTGAGGGGCAGATGCAGGTAGGGCCTGGGCCTATAGTGGAGAAATTCTGGAACACAGCTGGAAACCAAGATGGAGTAGGTATGGAAAGGAAAGAGAGGGATCCCTGGGTGGCGCAGCGGTTTGGCGCCTGCCTTTGGCCCAGGGCGCGGTCCTGGATATCCGGGATCGAATCCCACGTCAGGCTCCCGGTGCATGGAGCCTGCTTCTCCCTCTGCCTGTGTCTCTGCCTCTCTCTCTCTCTCTCTCTCTCTCTCTCTCTCTCACTGTGTGCCTATCATAAATAAATAAAAGTTTAAAAAAAATTAAAAAAAAAAAAAGAAAGAGGTGGAGAGTGTGGGCATAGAGCAGTGGAATGCTTTGGAGAAGGCCCCAGAGGAGAAAGTGTGACAGAGCCAGCTGACTTTGTAGAAGCACTGGGGGAGTAGAAGCCTGACCGCCAGCCCACAATGCCCTGCACTTGCCAGATATGAGAAAGAGCTTGTTCTCTGAAAGAGGCTCCCAGCCTAGAGCCTAGAGGTGAGCTGGGCATGCAGATGTGTATGTAAATGCAGTGACTGATTATAAGATGTACGGTTGGGGAGACTTGCCTTGAAAAGTGGACACAATAATTTTTATGGTTGTTTATTTTATTCATTTCTGAATAAAAATGGATTCAGATAAAAAGAATGAATGTCAGGTATGAAACATGGGAAAATGTTTTGTTTCAAGCTTCTCAACAAGTTAAAACACACACATGCATGGGCACGTGCACGCGCACACACACACACACACACACACAATTTTTTGGAAGCAAGATTTACAGGAAGAAGAAATCACTGGCTTTTATTGAAGACGTTAGCACCAAAGGTGCCAGCCCAAGAGAAAGGGCAACAAGAGGAGTCTTCCCTGGTCCTTCTAAGTCCACTAGAAGGAAGTGACTTAGTGCACCCTTCGATAGCTCAGTTAGTAGAGTGCAGGGCTGTAGACTGGATATGTGCAGAAGGAAGCGGCTTAAAGTCCAAGCGAGGTTACTGCAGAATTTGGATGTAAGAAGGACTTCCTTTTGCCTTTCTTCAGGCCTTCCTTCCCCTTACAGATATGATGGTGAGAAATTCTCAGGTTAATTCCAACCTGCCTGCCTCTCTTGCTTGAGCAACCTCTTCTCCAGCTTCTAATTGACTCTTAGCCTTTCAGTGTCCGGGACAATGATTAGAGAACTAAAGCAAGCTTTTGGGGATCCACATGCCAACAAGCACCTGTATGTGCTCAGCTTTACAAAGTACCACACACACCTTAGCCTCACAATATCCATATCATGGGTATGTGCCCACTCCCTTCATCTCACAGAGAATAAGCACTTAATGTAGAACCTGAAAGAGTGGACAAATAGAAGAAAGTAAAAAAGTAACATCAGCTCTATTCACAGGAATAGTGGATAAATAGGAAACAAATGAGATGGTCACTTCCTGGACATTTTGCAGTGATTCTGTCCTTCTGCAATTCATTTTTGGCACAGATTTCAGAATCTCTGAGGCCACTGTATTTGGATTACATTTTATAATGTCATAACCTTATAATTAGCATATTGAACATGCTCTTGCTTTTCTTCTACTCTGCCTAGCAGCAGAGTTTGGACAAGGGAAATATAGATAAGAAACTATTAATTATCTGCCAGAAAGGGGGAAAAAAAGGCTTCTTATCTTTGGGGGCAAAATAGATCTGCTGAGCACATATAAGAGTTATAACTATTTTTTGCATGAAATAAATAGTCTCCTTTCTGTATTCTCTAGAAGGCGTGGTGGGTTGTCATTTATCTTCTACTCCCAGCCTGTGTTCTTGATCCTACTGTAACCCTTATTACTTACAAGAGATGACAGCAAGATCAGAATTCAGTGGAGCTGAAAACTGGGCCGTAATTTGGTTGGAACAACAATAAGTATCCTTGAAATCATCTCACTCTTGATGACTATCCGGGCTATTATGATTCTCTAGTATTTGACATTTGGTATCAAGTTCAGTTGGGCAAAACCGTATTTGGGAAACTGTCATCTATCTCCTGTCATTCCCCTAGTGGCTCCAAAGCCCCAAGCACCTGGTAGGCCCACAAGTCCCAGGGGCTTCTCAGCCCTGACTGGGCACCAGTACACTCCAGAGGGTACACTTCCAATCTCATTTGTGAAGCTCCAAACCTGGAGAAAGAGAAGCCAGGAGACAGCATCCTGCCTGATTCACTCACCATAGTCAAGTTGACAGAACAACGGTGAACTTCTGCTTTCTTTGAAGACAGGTATGTACCAGGCTCTGACCTTAGAACTCCTCTTCCAGCTGATCCAAGTGAAGTAACATTGGAGGCAGCAAATTTGAGAGCAGATTTATCTATGCAGATTCACAGCCCTTAGGGCTTAAGGGAGGTTGCAGCCTTTTTTTTCTCTGTCCAGGCAGAGACTTGAGGGGCATCATACTGGCCTTTGGGACAACCAGAAGGAGAAATAAATTGCATAAACTTGAAGATGCAAAGGAAACTGTTCTCATTCCCCCCCACCAAAAAAAATTGCTAATCACAGGAGAGTTTTACAAACGTGTCCAAGAGCATGCTTAAGGAATGATAGATTTAAAGTTTGCTGTCTTTGGCCTAGAAGTTTCTTAGATTCTCTTAAACCCCTTCTTGATACATAATGTACATCCTAAAGAGTGCAGGGAGGGATGGATTGCAACTTGGTCTGATATTCCTTGCATGTAAATCCTTTAACTAAACGGAAAACTGGAGTGTACACTCAGACAATCGTAAAGGAAATAAAGAGGAATAAATCATCTGTTAATGTCAATAAGACTCTGGCTTAAGTTAGTACAACCATGCTGTGACTAATTAAAGCACACAACAGATAATGAAGAAGCGCTTGCCTAAAAAGGCTTTCAATGACTGTAGTAAACAATAATCGGCTTTGCTTTATTATCATAAATGTTGCTGCTAATAATACTGTCCCGTGAAATCAGAGAACATCTACAACTGCACATCCTGCTTGGTTTTGTCACACATGGTTGGGCCACTTAGTCACAAATATAAGACGAAGCCTGTTTCTAGATACCTTTTTCTTGGCAGGCTAATTAAGAATGGATAAAGCAGTGAGTGACCCGGATAAATGAAGAAAATGGAGAAATGAGTAACTTCCTCCAGAGTATTCCCATAGCTCTGGCCTGGGAAGCAGGAGCAAAGCAGGAATGTCAGGCAGTGTGGGCAGGAGGGTGAGGGTGGCAGGGAGGGGAGCAGAACATGCCCCATTTTCAGGTCAGAGAGAATGCCATGGGACACAGACTAAGGGAAAACCAGAAAACCAGGAAAGGGAGGAAAGCCACGGTCCTTCTTGCTGTAGCCCCTTAGGTGGTAGATGCTACGTGGGCTCCGTTCACACCCTGGGTTCGGCACCAGCTCCCTGCCAAGCCAGGAGCCAGCCACAGGGACAAGTGGCATGCTTCCTGCTGGCCACCGTGCCCGCCTCCCACGCTTACCAAGGTCAGCTCACAAAAGCCAGTATGGACACCGGGAGCCCTCAGGCCATTCTCCCCCAGATCTAGTCCAACTCACCCTCCTGGCTTTCTGCCGCCCTGCCTTTTGAAGGACCAATAGAAGTATATAGAACAAAAGCTGAAGAAGTCATTGTGATTCAAGGAAAGCATGTGGTCAAGGAAACGAATCAGGCAGCAAGTTCCAGGATGTGTAGTATCTCTGGTGTCTAGGACGGGTGAGGCAGGAGGGCAGATGACAGGGCAGCATGTGTCACTTTATGTGAATGTGAAAGTCATCAAATTAGGGAAATGTCACCTGGCCAGGCATCTGCTTTAAGAAGACCAGCTTGGGGACACCTGGGTGGCTCAGTCGGTTAGATGTCCGATGCTTGATTTTGGATCAGGCCATGATCTCAGGGTCATGAGATCCAGCCCCAAATAGGGCTCTGAGCTTCATGTGGAACCTACTGAAGATTCTTTCCCCCTCTCCCTCTGCCCCTCCCCTGCTGGTTTTCTCTCTCTCTGTCCCTCTCTCTAAAAGAAAAAAGTGAGGGGAAGAAGACCAGCCTAACCATGATCTCAAGGACAGTCAGTGGCCTATCCAGATTTTGGGGACTGCAGATCATAGTATTTGGAGAACTCTCATTAAACAAAAGAATTTAAATAATCAGGTATAAGAGCGAAAACTTATTTGAGAATGAGAAAATAAGCCAAAACAAAATAAAAATTTAAGAATGGTAGTAAACACCGCAAGCACAGGTGAAAACATGGAAACTCCAATAAATCTATTTTGTAAAATACTTATTGAGTGAGAGAGAGAACTATTGTACTTTTAAAGGAAATACACAGCACTCCCCAAAGGAGAGAACTTCTGTTGTGATTAGTTGTCATTGAAAACAAAGCCTTCTGTTTATAATTTCTACATCTGACATTTGGAAGACTCTTCTACAGACAAGTTCCTGCTTCGTACATTTTAAACTTTGCTTCTCCTTGACTCTACACGAATGTCTGGTGCCAGACACTAAAGGACACTCCTGTTATGACATGAGAGCTGGCTTCTGCTTTGTGTCACAGACAGAACTGGGTGCATCGGTGTCGTGGGCCAAAGGAATATTCCTAGAAGTCATTGCAACACCAGGACGGCTAGCAATGACCTACCTGCATTTGGAAACAAATGCCACCCACAGAAGAATCCTCCAGGAGACCGGAACCAAATATATTCCCAACTCGACTTCTTTTAGCTAGATCCTCCCAAATGCCCACGACTGTGCTAACACTCCAACAGTAGAGGCTGGGCAAGTTGGAATGGAAACAGAAAAAAGCTTTACCCAATTACAATTAAATATATCATACTTTTAATTATATATAATTAATATTAATATTATATATCCTTTATATTAATATAATATGATAGTAATATTTATATTGTATGATACATTATATATTATTAATATATTATATTAATATAATACATTATATTAATAATGTATATAATTAATAATTATATACATTATAATTAAAAGTATGATATATTTAATCATAATTGGTTAAAACTTTTTTCTTTATATATATATAAAACCACATGAACACATTGTTGGGCCTCCTCTGGCTCTCAGCAGGGGACGCTGAAGCCTGTCTGTGTTTACTGGCGGATCCTTCTCCGAAGGTTCTAAGTATGGTCTGGCTGCTGTTGGACTGACAGTAAACGATCCCAGGCAGAGGCAGTGCAGTTGTAGTAAAAGAACAGATGGGAATGGCAGCGGGCAGGTACAATCAGAGTGACGTGGTGATGGTTCGACACAAGAGATGCCAGAGAAAAGAGTACAGCACCATCTGGTCTGGTGCTTGCCCCTCATGCCTCATCCAAAAAATTCATCAACACCCAGTTAGGATGTGCCAGGCAGCATTCACTGCCCAGCAGAGTGGGGTGCGTCCCCAGCCCGCTGACAGCCTTTGCCAACCTCAGTCAGAGTGTCTGTTTCTGGGGTCATTTAGCAAGTATGGGATGTTTCTCTTTGTTCCTGGGAATGAGGCCACCCAATAAGACGTGTCTAGATTCTTTGCCATCCAGGACACACTCATCTGTTGGCTCTTTTTGATTCAAGGTATACTTTTTTCCCCAACCTAGCCAAATCCCAGTCTCATACTAACTTTAGCTTGTAGGAGCCAACTGAGCATGACACAGTCTTACATTTTTGAAATATCTCTAGTCTGATTTCCCACTCTGGACCCCCACCCCCACCCCACCCCCGGTTAGTAAAAACACAAGCCAAATATAGACAGGAAGGGGAAAACCCATCCACTAGCCCCTGGACACGATCCGGGTACGCTGGAGAGAAATGGGAAAGCATTTTTCCATCATTATAGCTCTACTACTGAAAGATCTATGCCCCTGAGAACACGGAAGCCAACAAGTGGGGAAACCCCACCAAAAATTTTAGATAGGCGATATAGGGATGACTCCCACAGGCACTCAGTCTTTGCACAAAGTCTACAGCAAACATGCTCTTTTCACAAGAAGACTTTGCTGCTTCTCGAATGATCCCCAAAGGAGAACTGCTGGACGTCCCATAATGAATAAAACTGCTGATAGGGATGGAAAAAGTTTATGAAGGATTTTTAAACCCAAAATACCATATGTAGAGTTAGAACATTTTATTTATACCTTTGCCTGATACTTCGCCCACGCACACAGGATTAAGGAAGAAATATATGACCGCCTGCTGGCCCCAAAATCTCTCCGGCCTTCCCCGCTGGCCTGAAGGGAGCGCCGCTGACCCAGCGCCAAACGTCGATCTGCAGCACAAAAGTCCTTTTCAAGTTGAAAAGAAAAGCAATAGAGAATAAAATCTGAAGTAGTAAACAGAGTCCCATATATTTTGCTTTTGCTTCAGTCTACAAATAAAAATAAGCCTAAGTGGCCTCTTCTGGCATAAGATTACGGGTTAAAAAATAAATCCACAAAGGATTATATCATAAGATAAGAATAATTAAGAATAATATATTCCTTATTAAAAACCTTGATGGATAACCTTTAAGATGTTCTGAGGGTTGTGTTCAGGCCACACACACGACGGGCAATATTTTTTTTCTTCCCTTTTCATAAAAGAAAAAAAGAGAGAGAAAAAGAGAGTTAATTTTGCTTAAAATAGAAGGAGGTCTATGGGTCTTGCATCGAAGCATTTTTCCTAATCACACAGAATTATCTCTGACCATTTCAAGGAAATACAACGAAAGCCAAACTCACAGCAGCATGAGGACATGGCCTCGGGACGCCTGTGCAGAGACAAGTTGCTCGGGGGCCTTCAGGGGAAGCAGAATCTTCTGTTCGGGCCTGCTGTGATTCCAGAGCCCGTGTGAACTAGAGCCTAGACGGAGGTGACAAGATGTCCTGGTGCCAAGAGACTGAAAGAGCCACACTTAGTCGGCCTCTAGGAGCAAGGACAAGGGCGTCCCGGGAGCACTCCCCTGCACGGAGACCAGCGAGGAGGGAGCAGAAAATGCTCAGCACTTAGAATCTCAGCTTCCCCGTGGCCCGCGGGGCAAAGCTGGAAGGAGAGGGAGGAGAGAAACTTCTAGGCGCCCAGCGCGGTCAGACCCCTCCGAGTCTCCTTACTACCCCTGGCGGGTGGGCAGGTGTGGGCCCCTCGGCGTAAAGTAGATGGAGGCTGGGAGCCCCAGAGGCCAGATCACCCTCGTGATGCTGCCCTTAGTCTCACCTGCGCTGGGCTCTGGTACCCCGGCCCCTGGTCAAATGCCACCTACAGGGTGCCCGGCAGGTGTTTTACAGACACGACTAGTCTCGAAATCAACAGATGTGGAGTAAAGCAGATGGCCCGCCGTCCTGTGGGCCTGTGAGCGGGCTTCCTCTATCCAGCTGGACCTCCTCAGAGAAGAGGTTGAAGTCCCCGGGGAAGAGGGATCCCGCCTGCAGGATGCCTGCACACCCAAGGTTCAGTCCCGCCACCCCTGGGTCCCCAGGGCGCCACCTGCCCCGCAGAGATGGCACCTGGCAGCCACCCACAGTCCAGGACGAGGAATTCCTTGCCACAAACCTCCATCTCCCTCTCTGTACCCCCTACCCTATAGATTTCCTACTGATTCTGGTTTTTGGTAGAAACCTGCCTCACACGTCCTGCCGCTGCTGGACCCAGGCTCTTACTCTCTTCGTGGCACCTGATTGCCAGAAAGGTTACAGACCTTGTGTTCAGGCCACTGCTGCGTTCATTCAGGACACACTCATTAAGCGTCTACCATGTATTTAGTCCAGTACTAGATCCCAGAGACCCCACAGAACGATAGCAGCCGGGCCCTGCCCTCCCAGAGCTCAGGTGTGACCGCCAAGGAACCGAGCAATTACAGACAGGAGCTGGGGATCCCAAGGGAACAGGGAAGAGGGGCAACAAATCGATAGTTGGGAGCTAAGGCAGGGCCTCCTAGAGGAAGTGGATATTTAAGCGAAGACCTAGGGAATGAATCTGAAATTGCCAAATAAGATTATTCCCACACAGCCTGCTGTGTGTGCAGATTCGGAGGTAAGAGAGGGCAAGAAAATGGGCAGCCCAGTGGCTCAGTGGTTTAGTGCCGCCTTCCACCCAGGGTGTGATCCTGGAGACCTGGGATCAAGTCCCACGTCCGGCTCCCTGTGTGGAGACTGCTTCTCCCTCTTCCTGTGTCTCTGCCTCTCTCTCTCTCTCTGTCTCTCATGAATAAATGGATAAAATCTTTAAAAAAAAAAAAGAGAGAGGGCAAGAAATTGAAGGTGGTGGCGGGTGGAAACATGGAAGCTCTTTCTGCGAAGTCACACTAGAGCAGAACTTAAGTGTGGCTTGGGGTGAGATGAGGGGAGGGGACACCAGGTGGAGGTGAGGTGTGAGTCTCACACAGGTGAGACTGTGGGCAGGAAACTCAGCCAGCCCCAGTGGCTGGATTCCTGGGCTAGAGACAGGGACCAGTGGTGCTGGGGAAAGAGGGAGTAAGGACACCAGATTCAATTTGAGTTTATTGTGTTAGAAATTTCTATGTGACTCCAGGTCATAGGTGCCCCAATACCCCACTCCTTCATCTTCACTTCTCTCCTCATCCTCTCCCTCCTACCTCCTGCCCCAAGGTGCTACTGGCATCTCACTGGGCACATGCATGCAGTGCACGTACACACACACACACAGATGGGGGACGATTGAATCCCCTTTGGCCCGAGAACAAGCTGGGCTATGACGCCTCCCAAGTCCTGAACCTCCAGCTGTTCAATGCACATGAACTCTTCTCCCACATCTTCAGCTTTTGCTTTGGCTGAAGATGTCCCTCGTCCGCAGAGATGCGCATCCAGCTCCCTGCCTCCATGTGACCCGAGCACTCCTGAGGAGGCCCAGGCACTGGCAGGTCCTTCCCACCTGAGGCCCAGGGCCTGACCCAGGGACCCGTGCCAGGGACCCAGCAGGGCCCAGACAGCCAGGGACTGGGGCCCAGCGCTTCCGGCTGTGGGATCTCTGCTCCCTGCCCGCCCCCCCCCCCGCCCCAGGGCCTCCTGTGGGGCCTCAGGACAGAGAGAACGCTGCCCCGGGGAGGAGCGGGGCCGGGGAGGAGCCGGGCCTGGGGAGGAGCGGGGCTCGGGGAGGAGCGTTACCTGGGGAGGAGCAGGGTCCCAGGGAGGAGTGGGCCCGGGGAAGAGCGGGGCCGGGGAGGAGCCGGGCCTAGGGAGGAGCGGGGCTCGGGGAGGAGCGGGACCCGGGGAGGAGCAGGGTCCCAGGGAGGAGCGGGCCCGGGGAGGAGCGGGGACTGGGGAGGAGCGGCGTCCGGGGAGGAGCGGGGCCGGGGAGGAGCCGGGCCTAGGGAGGAGCGGGGCTCGGGGAGGAGCGGGACCCGGGGAGGAGCAGGGTCCCAGGGAGGAGCGGGCCCGGGGAGGAGCGGGGACTGGGGAGGAGCGGCGTCCGGGGAGGAGCGGGGCCGGGGAGGAGCCGGGCCTAGGGAGGAGCGGGGCTTGGGGAGGAGCGGGACCCGGGGAGGAGCAGGGTCCCAGGGAGGAGCGGGCCCGGGGAGGAGCGGGGACTGGGGAGGAGCGGCGTCCGGGGAGGAGCGGGGCCGGGGAGGAGCCGGGCCTAGGGAGGAGCGGGGCTTGGGGAGGAGCGGGACCCGGGGAGGAGCAGGGTCCCAGGGAGGAGCGGGCCCGGGGAGGAGCGGGGACTGGGGAGGAGCGGCGTCCGGGGAGGAGCGGGGCCGGGGAGGAGCCGGGCCTAGGGAGGAGCGGGGCTCGGGGAGGAGCGGGACCCGGGGAGGAGCAGGGTCCCAGGGAGGAGCGGGCCCGGGGAGGAGCAGGGTCCCGGGGAGGAGCAGGGTCCCGGGGAGGAGCGGGCCCGGGGAGGAGCGGCGTCGGGGAGGAGTGGCGTCCTGGGAGGAGCGGGCCCGGGGAGGAGCGGGGCACCGGGAGGAGCGGGGCCCGGGGAGGAGCGGGACCCGGGGAGGAGCGGGGCCCGGGGAGGAGCAGGGGCCCGGGGAGGAGCGGGGCCCGGGGAGGAGCAGGGTCCCGGGGAGGAGCGGGGCCCGGGAGGAGCGGGGCCCGGGGAGGAGCGGGGCCCGGGGAGGAGCAGGGGCCCGGGGAGGAGCGGGGCCCGGGGAGGAGCGGGGCCCGGGGAGGAGCAGGGGCCCGGGGAGGAGCGGGGCCCGGGGAGGAGCAGGGTCCCGGGGAGGAGCGGGGCCCGGGAGGAGCGGGGCACCGGGAGGAGCGGGGCCCGGGGAGGAGCAGGGTCCGGGGGAGGAGCGGGGCCCGGGGAGGAGCGGGGCCCGGGGAGGAGCGGGGCCCGGGAGGAGCGGCGTCTGGGAGGAGCGGGGCCCGGGGAGGAGCAGGGTCCCGGGGAGGAGCGGGGCCCGGGGAGGAGCGGGACCCGGGGAGGAGCGGGGCCCGGGGAGGAGCGGGGCCCCGGGAGGAGCGGCGTCCTGGGAGGAGCGGGGCCCGGGGAGGAGCGGGGCCCGGGGAGGAGCGGGGCACCGGGAGGAGCGGGGCCCGGGGAGGAGCGGGGCCCGGGGAGGAGCGGGGCCCGAGGAGGAGCAGGGGCCCGGGGAGGAGCGGGACCCGGGGAGGAGCAGGGTCCCGGGGAGGAGCGGGGCCCGGGGAGGAGCGGGTCCCGGGGAGGAGCGGGGCCCGGGGAGGAGCGGGTCCCGGGGAGGAGCGGGTCCCGGGGAGGAGCGGGACCCGGGGAGGAGCAGGGCCCGGGGAGGAGCGGGGCCCGGGGAGGAGCGGGGCCCGAGGTGGAGCGGCGTCTGGGAGGAGCGGGGCCCGGGGAGGAGCAGGGTCCCGGGGAGGAGCGGGGCCCGGGGAGGAGCGGGACCCGGGGAGGAGCGGGGCCCGGGGAGGAGCGGGGCCCGGGGAGGAGCGGGACCCGGGGAGGAGCGGGGCCCGGGGAGGAGCGGGGCCCCGGGAGGAGCGGCGTCCTGGGAGGAGCGGGGCCCGGGGAGGAGCGGGGCCCGGGGAGGAGCGGGGCACCGGGAGGAGCGGGGCCCGGGGAGGAGCGGGGCCCGGGGAGGAGCGGGGCCCGAGGAGGAGCAGGGGCCCGGGGAGGAGCGGGACCCGGGGAGGAGCAGGGTCCCGGGGAGGAGCGGGGCCCGGGGAGGAGCGGGTCCCGGGGAGGAGCGGGTCCCGGGGAGGAGCGGGACCCGGGGAGGAGCAGGGCCCGGGGAGGAGCGGGGCCCGGGGAGGAGCGGGGCCCGAGGTGGAGCGGCGTCTGGGAGGAGCGGGGCCCGGGGAGGAGCAGGGTCCCGGGGAGGAGCGGGGCCCGGGGAGGAGCGGGACCCGGGGAGGAGCGGGGCCCGGGGAGGAGCGGGGCCCGGGGAGGAGCGGCGTCTGGGAGGAGCGGGGCCCGGGGAGGAGCAGGGTCCCGGGGAGGAGCGGGCCCGGGGAGGAGCGGGGCACCGGGAGGAGCGGGGCCCGGGGAGGAGCGGGACCCGGGGAGGAGCGGGGCCCGGGGAGGAGCAGGGGCCCGGGGAGGAGCGGGGCCCGGGGAGGAGCAGGGGCCCGGGGAGGAGCGGGGCCCGGGAGGAGCGGGGCCCGGGGAGGAGCGGGGCCCGGGGAGGAGCAGGGGCCCGGGGAGGAGCGGGGCCCGGGGAGGAGCGGGGCCCGGGGAGGAGCAGGGGCCCGGGGAGGAGCGGGGCCCGGGGAGGAGCAGGGTCCCGGGGAGGAGCGGGGCCCGGGAGGAGCGGGGCACCGGGAGGAGCGGGGCCCGGGGAGGAGCAGGGTCCGGGGGAGGAGCGGGGCCCGGGGAGGAGCGGGGCCCGGGGAGGAGCGGGGCCCGGGAGGAGCGGCGTCTGGGAGGAGCGGGGCCCGGGGAGGAGCAGGGTCCCGGGGAGGAGCGGGGCCCGGGGAGGAGCGGGACCCGGGGAGGAGCGGGGCCCGGGGAGGAGCGGGGCCCCGGGAGGAGCGGCGTCCTGGGAGGAGCGGGGCCCGGGGAGGAGCGGGGCCCGGGGAGGAGCGGGGCCCGGGGAGGAGCGGGGCACCGGGAGGAGCGGGGCCCGGGGAGGAGCGGGGCCCGGGGAGGAGCGGGGCCCGAGGAGGAGCAGGGGCCCGGGGAGGAGCGGGACCCGGGGAGGAGCAGGGTCCCGGGGAGGAGCGGGGCCCGGGGAGGAGCGGGTCCCGGGGAGGAGCGGGTCCCGGGGAGGAGCGGGACCCGGGGAGGAGCAGGGCCCGGGGAGGAGCGGGGCCCGGGGAGGAGCGGGGCCCGAGGTGGAGCGGCGTCTGGGAGGAGCGGGGCCCGGGGAGGAGCAGGGTCCCGGGGAGGAGCGGGGCCCGGGGAGGAGCGGGACCCGGGGAGGAGCGGGGCCCGGGGAGGAGCGGGGCCCGGGGAGGAGCGGCGTCTGGGAGGAGCGGGGCCCGGGGAGGAGCAGGGTCCCGGGGAGGAGCGGGGCCCGGGGAGGAGCGGCGTCCTGGGAGGAGCGGGGCCCGGGGAGGAGCGGGGCCCGGGGAGGAGCAGGGCACCGGGAGGAGCGGGGCCCGGGGAGGAGCGGGGCCCGGGGAGGAGCGGGGCCCGAGGAGGAGCAGGGGCCCGGGGAGGAGCGGGACCCGGGGAGGAGCAGGGTCCCGGGGAGGAGCGGGGCCCGGGGAGGAGCGGGACCCGGGGAGGAGCAGGGTCCCAGGGAGGAGTGGGCCCGGGGAAGAGCGGGGCCGGGGAGGAGCCGGGCCTAGGGAGGAGCGGGGCTCGGGGAGGAGCGGGACCCGGGGAGGAGCAGGGTCCCAGGGAGGAGCGGGCCCGGGGAGGAGCGGGGACTGGGGAGGAGCGGCGTCCGGGGAGGAGCGGGGCCGGGGAGGAGCCGGGCCTAGGGAGGAGCGGGGCTCGGGGAGGAGCGGGACCCGGGGAGGAGCAGGGTCCCAGGGAGGAGCGGGCCCGGGGAGGAGCGGGGACTGGGGAGGAGCGGCGTCCGGGGAGGAGCGGGGCCCGGGGAGGAGCGGGGCCCGAGGAGGAGCAGGGGCCCGGGGAGGAGCGGGACCCGGGGAGGAGCGGGGCCCGGGGAGGAGCGGGGCCCGGGGAGGAGCGGCGTCTGGGAGGAGCGGGGCCCGGGGAGGAGCAGGGTCCCGGGGAGGAGCGGGCCCCGGGGAGGAGCGGGACCCGGGGAGGAGCGGGGCCCGGGGAGGAGCGGCGTCCTGGGAGGAGCGGGGCCCGGGGAGGAGCGGGGCCCGGGGAGGAGCAGGGCACCGGGAGGAGCGGGGCCCGGGGAGGAGCGGGGCCCGGGGAGGAGCGGGGCCCGAGGAGGAGCAGGGGCCCGGGGAGGAGCGGGACCCGGGGAGGAGCAGGGTCCCGGGGAGGAGCGGGGCCCGGGGAGGAGCGGGACCCGGGGAGGAGCAGGGCCCGGGGAGGAGCGGGGCCCGGGGAGGAGCGGGGCCCGAGGTGGAGCGGCGTCTGGGAGGAGTGGGGCCCGGGGAGGAGCAGGGTCCCGGGGAGGAGCGGGGCCCGGGGAGGAGCGGGGCCCGGGGAGGAGCGGGGCACCGGGAGGAGCGGGGCCCGGGGAGGAGCGGGACCCGGGGAGCAGCGTTGTCCGGGGAGCAGCGGGCTGCCTGCAGCCTGGGGCGGGCTCGGAGCCCAGGGCAGCGGCGGGGAGCCCAGCAGCGCCTCTGGAAAGGCGCGGGCGGCCGGGCCTGCAGCCACCGAACCTGCGGGGCGCTCTCCCTGGCCCCCCAGGCTGCTTCTAAGGGGCGCGGTCTCCGCTCCCCCCGCCCCATCTGGGGGGCTCCCCTGCTTCCCCCCCACAGTCCCGACGTGGCCCTCAGAGGGCTCCCCACCCACTCGAAAGCCGTCTTCTATTTGCAGGGGCCCGGCCCCCGCGGCTCCGGGGCGGGGCGGGGGCCTCGGCGCCAGGGGGACCCCGCTTCCGCGGCCCGGGTCCCGGGGAGACCCCTCGCCCCCAGCCCCCTGGAGGGGCGGCCCCGGGAGCCCCGACCCCGGGGTGGCCGCCGCCCCGCCCGCGCTCTGGCTCGGGCCGCGGCCGGGAACCTCCCCCGGGGCGCCTGCGGTCCCTGAGCCCCGCGCCCCCCGGCGCCTGCGGGCAACACGGCCTGGCTGGGGTGGGGGGTGCGGTGGCTGGGGGGGCGCTGACTCCGCCCGCCCCCAGGCCCCGCTTCACCCTGCTCCCCACTCTGGGCCTCGCACGTGGCTTGCCCACGCTCCGCGCTCCGAGTCGCAGTCACCGGCCTGGTTGCCCCGGGGCACGTGCTGGGGGGCGCCGGGGGTGCAGGTGCCCAGGGCAGAATGTGCAAGGGGGCCTCGCTGTCTCCTGAGCGGAGAGACGCGAATTTACACCAAGCCGTGATCACCTGTGCTTCCTCGTGTGGGAATTCGGGTCTGAAGCCGAGGGCCAAGAGGAGTGCTTGAGACGTCCTCGGTGCAAAAGATGCTCCTGGAGACCCGGGATCGAATCCCACATCAGGCTCCCGGTGCATGGAGCCTGCTTCTCCCTCTGCCTATGTCTCTGCCTCTCTCTCTTTCTCTCTGTGACTATCATAAATAAATAAAAATTAAAAAAAAAAAAAAAAAAAAAAAAAAAAAAAAAAAAAAAGATGCTCTGCTTAGGGCCGGGGACAGGCCCGTGGGCGAAAGGGCTGCGGCGGGGTCGCGAGGAGCGGCCCGTCCCCCACCTGCGCGTGGGCCGCTTAGGGAGCAGAGGCCTCTAAGGGGTTTGGGACGCCGGCGCCCGGGACCTTGGGGCCGCCCCTGTCCGGAGCAGGTGGTTCGGTGCCATCTAATGGAACCGCAGCCTGAGGCCCTCGGTGTACATCGCTGGGTCCTGGGCTTGGGCCGAGGTTGCCAACACGTGCCTTGGAGGGTTTAGAAAGGAAGGAAATTTCTAGAGGAAGTTTTATGTGTCAAAGTAGACTTCCAGGGTCCTGGGGCTCGCGCTGAGCTTGCCTTTCGCCCTCAGGGATGAGCAGCCGGGCAGCTGAGTCGCAGACGAGTGTCCCTCTGCCTGCTTCAGGGACCTGTCCACAGCTGTAAGTGGGAAGGTTTTCATCATTTCACAGATTGAAAACTGAGCGAGACGTGGAAAGCGGCATCTTGTCGTGAGCAGCCGTGGGTTGAGCCGGGCTGATCCTGCAGCTCTGCGACCCGAGGGCTCCCGGTGTGGGCAACAGGACGGAGGGAACCGGGCGTAGAAGCAAACATCCTTGGGACCTGCAGCCCATTGGCAAGCTGGCAGCAGGCAGGGGACATCCTGCAGGACAGCCCGGCTGTCTGAGATGCTGCTGTCCCGCTGCCTGGGAACGGGCGACGGCGCAAGCAAGGCCTCCAGCCCCGCTGAGTCCCCTTAACACGTGGACATGCTGCCCTTGTTACTACCTCCCCAGCCCACAGGATGCACTCGATGGCCTCACCATCCTGGAGCAGCAGGGGGCAGCAGGGGATGCTGGGGGAAGGCAGGGACCAGCAGGGACCAGCAGGCAGCAGCTCTTTCTGCCCACAGGTCCTGTCCACATTCTTTAATAAAGCCATCATTTTGCACCGAAGATGGCTCAAGAATTTGTTCTTGGCTGTCACCTCCAGACCCCACCAAACTTCACCTACATATTCAATAACTGTCACAGAGGCCTCCCAGGCAAACCTCTCCTGCTGTGCTCAGTTACCATTAGAGAAAGCCCATGCAGAACCCAGCCTGAGCCCCTCTTCCGTGTGGACTCGACACCGCTGACCAGGACCAGTGCAGTGCTGTGGGCCAGAGCCACAGGGCCACCAGGCCAAAGGGCCACAGAACCACAGAGCCACAGGGCCACAGAGCCACAAGGCCAGCTGGAACCACAGAACCACAGGGCCACAGGGCCACAGGGCCACAGGGCCAGCTGGAACCACAGAACCACAGGGCCACAGGGCCACAAGGCCAGCTGGAACCACAGGGCCACAGAGCCACAGGGCAACAGAGCTACAGAGCCACCGGGCCACAGAGCCATAGGGCAACAGGGCCAGCTGGAACCACAGGGCCACAGGGCCACAGATCCACAGGGCCACAAGGCCGGCTGGAATGACTCTGGCCCCTGCATGCATGTCCACACCAACACACAAGGCCGGCCCCCAGGAGAGAAGTTCCCATAAACAAGCTAACCCACCCCACCTCCTTCCTGTCCTAATGGTGACCTGTAGGATTTGCAGAGCAGGCAAAGCAAGCCTGGGCCCCACATTTTCAGTGGCCCCTCCTCTTGGAAGCCCCATGGGCCCCACACCCCACATCTTCACACCTTCCCCTCTGTTGCTTGGTTCTCTGCAAGCCAGGCTTCCACACACTAGGTGGCAAGCGGTACGTGATTTCAGTGTTCATCAGCTGGAAAGGATGAGGTCCTTTAAAGGACCTTTGGAAGAGAAGTGGTCTTCTGGACCTCACGTTCCTCCATCGTGGCACGGGTCATCAAAGTGACTCAAACAAAAGGACTTCGGGCCCAATGAGAGGACCTGACACTAGAATCAATGTGGGGAGAGATAGCCTTGGGCCAATTCATTTTCTTCTTTGATTTTTCAGGTATCATCAAAGGGTATGGTGCAGAATTGTGGAAGGAGCGGGAAGTAATAACAGTTCCCTCACTGTGTGCCACATGCCCTGCTCTGTATGTGCCACTGTAATAACGTGTCACGGTATAGAATATTATTATCACCACTGGACAGATAAGAAAACTGAGGCACAGAGAGGCTGAGTAACTTCCCCACAGCTAGTAGCTGGCGACGCTGGGATTGGAATCCCAGAAGGCTGACTCAAAGCTCGTTTTCTGTGTGTGGCCCCCCATTCTCCATTCTCTCCTTCTTCCTCAGTAACAGAACACTCATTACCTCTTAGAGTGAAAGACATTTCTCAGCCTCCTTACGACTCAATGCCTCTATATGAATAAGTTCTGCCCTCTGCAGTATAAGTAGCAGAATGATGCAGGAACTCTGGGAAGTTTCTTTCACAAGGAGAGACTTATTTTTCCTTCTCCATATTCCTGTTTGGAACGTGGGTGTGATTGCTGGAGCTCCAGAAGCTGTTTTGGACCATGAGGGAGCCTTGGGAAAGCCAGATGGGAGAGTTGGAAAGAGCCAAGGTCACTGATGACATCACAGATCTGCCTTTCCAGCCCTGTTAGTCTACTTTTTAGGGCTTGGAATGGAAATAAACTCTCATCTTATTCAAACCATTGCAATCTAGTTTCTCTCATAAGTGGATAAATTTTTCCTAACACATTTTTTGTCCAGATATCATGTTTTCATGATTTAATCCTTACAACCGTATTATTAGATGGGTGGCATCTTTTTTTGTGTTTGTTTGTTCATTTCTTTTCAACATGGTACTAGAAGTCCTAGCTAGAGAGATCAGGCAAGAAAAAGAAATAAAAGATATCAGAATTAGACTGGAAGAACTAAAATTGTCTTCTACAGATGATATGATTTTCTTTCTTTTTTCTTTTTTCTTTTTCTTTTTTTCATTATTTATTCATGAAAGAAAGAGACAGAGAGAGAGGCAGAGACACAGACAGAGGGAGAAGCACGCCCCATGCAGGGATCCCAATGTGGGACTTGATCCCGGGTCTCCAGGATCACGCCCTGGGCTGAAGGCAGGTGCCAAACCGCTGAGCCACCCAGGGATTCCCCCATGATATGATATTATACATAGAAAAAACCCTAATGACTCAAATAACTGAAATAAGTTATATCTAATCAGTAAATTCAGTAAAGTTTCAGGATATAAAATTAACATGCTAAAATTGATAGCATTTTTATACATTAGCAACAAATTTTCTGAAAAAGAAAAAAGAAATACATCTCATTCACGATAGCATCAAAAACAATAAAATACTTAGGAATGAATTTCATTATGAAGGTGAAAAATCTCTATTTTGAAAACTATAAGACACTGATAAGAGAAACTGAAGATACAAATAAATGGAAAGCATCCCATGTTCATGGATTGGAAAATTAATATTGTAAAAATGTCAATACCATCAAAATCCATCTGTATTAATAGAATCCCTATCAAGATTCCAATGGTATTTTTTACAGAAGTAGAAAAAAACACTCCTAAAATTTATGTGGAACCACAGAATACCCCAAGTAGACAGAGAGATCCTGAGGAAGAAGAACAAATTAGGAGATAATCACACTTACAGACTATGCTATACTATAAAGTTATCACCGTCAAATATTTCAGTATGGTACTGAAATAAAAACAGATAGACCAATGGAACAGAATCAAGAGCCCAGAAATAAACCAGGGCATACACAGTCAACTAATAATTGACAAGGGGGCCAAGAATACTCAGTGGAGAAAAGAGTTTCTTTAACAAATGACTCTGGAATAATTAGATATCCACATGTAAAAGAATGAAAGTGGATCCATATCTCACACTGATCACAAAAATTAAATCAAAATAAATTAAAAACTTCATTCATGTAAGATCTGAAAGCTTGAAACTCCTAGAAGAAAACAGGAATAAAGCTCCTTGACTTGAGTCTTGGTAGTGGTATTTTGAATCATCTGGACACTAAGGCACAAGCAACAAAATAAAAAATAAACAAGTGGGACTACATCAAATAAAAAAGCTTCTGTACAGTAAGAGAAAACATCAACAATGTGAAAAGACAACCCTACGGAATGGGAAAAAAATATTCGGGAAGCACATATCTGTTAAGGGGTTAATATCCAAAATATATAAAGAATTCATGCAACTCAAAAGCAGAAAATCAATTAACCTAATTTTTAAAATGGGCAAAGGACCTGAACAGACAATTCTCCAAAGAAGACATCCAGATGGCTAACAGACACTTGAAGAGATGCTAAACGTCACTCATCATCCGGGAAATGCACATCAAAACCACAACGAGATACCACCTCACCCCTGTCAGAATGGCTATCATAAAAAACATGCTGATACAACAAATGCTGGTGAGGATGTGAAGAAAAGGGAACCCTTGGGCACTGTTCATGGGATTGTAAATTGGTGCAGCCACTATGGAGATTCCTCAAAAAATTAAAAATAGGACTACCATATGGTCCAGCAATTCCACTTCTGGAAATATATCTGAAGGAAATGAAATTACTCTCTTGAAAAGTTATCTGTACCACCATGTTCAAAGCAGCATTATTTATAATAGTCAGGACACAGAAGCAACCCAAGTGTCCATCAGTGATGAATGGATAACGTTGTGAGATACACACACATACACGCATGCACACTGGATGGAATAGTATTTGGTGATTAAAAATAGCCTTCCATTTGTGACCACATGGATGGAACTTGAAGGCATTATGCTGAGAGAAGCCAGACAGAGAAACATAAATACTGTATGATCCTACTTATACATGGAATCTAAAAGAAACAAACAAACAAACAAACAAACAAACAAACAAAAATGCATAGCAAAGAGACCAGAAGATCAGACTTGTGATTACCAGAGGCAGAGATGCCGAGAGTCTGGGGAGGTGGAATTGGAGGGAGGTTGTCAAAAGGTACAAAATCCCAGTTATGGATAGCTAAGTGCCAGGGGTGTAGCATACGACATGATGCCTGTAGCAAACGTGGGTATGACATGTAAGAAACTTCTTAAGAGTGTAAATCCTGAGAGTTCTCATCACAAGGAGAAATCTTTTCTCCTTTTTCTTTTTTCTTTTCTTTTCTTTTCTTTTTTTTTTTTTTTTTGGTCTTTTTATTGTGTTTGTATAAGATGGATGTCAGCTGAACCTATTCATTGTATTCATTTCACAATATATGTAAATCATACCATCATGCTGTATGCGTTCAACGTATACAGGAATACGTCAATTATTTCTCAATAAAACTGGAAAAAAAGGAACTCATTTCAATAAATATGAACTTGTAACCCTAACGTCATCTGATCACTGTGGATACAAATAGGATCAGATTCATATTTATGCCCAAATTCCAATGGCTCCAAGTCTTCCTCCATCTGACACCCCCACAAACACACACCCCTGCTGAGTGAGATCTTACCTTGCAATGGTTACTTCTGGGAGCCCTCAAGTGATGCCTTTGGGTCATCTGCTGCCTTCAAGCAGTGGCCCCTTATTTTCCATCTCTGGCTGTCAACACTCAGCCTCTGCAGCCTTCAACTTGTCTGAGGGAGGCTCCTCATTGGCTCCTGGGGGCATCAGCTCACCATTAGATTTCATTAGGATGGGAGAGTGGCCTCCCTGAACTCACTCCCGCACCAGCCCCATCCCTGTTTTTCTCCTCAGTCCCAGAAGGTGATTTTTATTCCCAAAACCTCACCAAAAAATGTACTTTGAAAACAGTTTATCAGCTTCTAAGCTGCCCCAACCCAACCTCACCCCATCTCTGCAAAGAAACTCAGCATGGTTGTAAAACAGCTGTCTGCTTCATCCTCCTCTCGTTCAGGCTGCAAAGAACATCATGTCCTGCCCCTTCCCAGGTACAAGGATAAAACCTCCTGTGCATGAATGAAAGCAAACGAATTGGGGAAGGTGGGGGCACCTGATGACTTCACCTGCCATGACTCAGCACCGGATCCAGCAGCCAAAACCCCTGGTAGGTGCTTCAGTTCCAATGACCATTGTCGGTGTCCTGCGGGGGGGGGGGGGGGGGGCTTCTCCCTGGGAGGGTATGACGGATTGTGGGGGTGGCCCTGGTGATGGTAATTCATTCTCAGGAGTCAACATGGAATCCAGTCCTTTTAATTAACTCTGCGAAGGGGACAGTCGTGACAGAAAAGAATACGTTCCACCCTCTTGCACTTGGACGGTAAACATGTCCAATACATCGTTATGATGGTGGCCGCGTTGTACTTATTGACCAGCTGTTGTTGAAAGTTGCACAAACCTCGTTTAAACATGTGTCTCACCTTGGACTCTACAAATTCCGCTCCAATGCGGACAATCTTTTCTGGAGAAATACTACTGAGATTAAATGGGAGGAATCCCCAGAAGGGTATTTTCATAATCACCCTGCAACTGTAGCTAGATTTTAAAAATTTAAAACCGACTTGGCTCTGTTGGCTAAGCATCTGTCTTCAGCTCAGGTCATGATCCCGGTGTCTTGGGATCAAGTCCCACATCGGGCTCCCTGCTCAGTGGGGAGCCTGCTTCTCCCTCACCCTCTGCTGCTCCCCACAGCTTGTGCATTCTTTCTCTCTCTCATTCTGTCAAATAAATAAATCTTTTAAAACAAAATAAAAATAAAATGCCAGGACGTCTGAGATCAGAAGATCAGTGAGGTAAAAACTGAGTCATGAGGTCAAATATAGAGATGTAGCGGGACTCAAAGCAGAATCAAAAGGTGGTCATCGAGGGAAACAGAAAACCTGTCTTAGGTCAGAAGCTGTGAGCACTTTCATGACCTGGGACCCATGTCTTTATCCCATCATTGTCTGGATGTCTTGTTCCTTCAATACTCTGCAAGAACATACCAGAAATATGACCGGGGGCCCTGCCAGGATTTGGCGATACTTAACATTACGAGCTGCTGCTTCTCCTGTGATAGTTGTATGCCAAAGATTAAAAGAAAAAAATTTTCTCCCTAAATAAAGTATTTTGCTATTTTCTCTAAGGATACTTTATCAAATGGAACTTCAACAACCTCTCTTTGCAACCAAGTCCAAGGTCCCCACACCTCCTCCCATCAGAGCAAAGGAGGCATCCATCCAGGAAGCCTCGTGTCCAAGGCCCAGTGAGAATGACAACGTTCCTCCCTCCTTTTTCAAGTTAACCTGAAAATTTTATCACAACTCTGTATTTCAAGGACCTTGCCAGAAAAAAAAATATTTTTTTCTCTTGGTGTTCACTGAAAATTTAACAAACAGTAGGAGGTGATTTAGTGTGCCTGACATGTGTAGAAAATAAACTACTTTGCTATTTTCATGCCTGAATACAAAAATCCATTGAGGCTATATTTTTCAGAAATTCTTGATGATTACCGTTATACAAGAAAAATTATTATCTTTACCTCCCAGTCCAACAAAGATCAGAACAAGAGAACTAAGCCAAGGCTTCTGAAAAACTAGAAACAAAGTCACCAAAACACAGTAGCTGGCAACTAAATTGAGGAGGAAGCTGTGAAATGTCCAAAATTGCAGATGTCAGCTTTGACAGGAAGCTGGTGATCAAACAATCCACATTTGTTTCTCTTTTATGTTCTCCCTGAGGAATTTGCCTTTTAAGTACTATTTTGTCTTGTTTTTTTTTAACTTAATAGCATACTCTGTCCATGACCCATTATCTCCATCAAAGATGGAACAAAGAGGCTACAAGGACTCCCCTCACCCCCAGTTCTATTGAGCTATAAGTGACAGGTAACATCGCATTGGTTTAAGGTGAACAACATAATGAGTTGATATCATTTAGGGTGAAATGATCACCATGATAAGTTTAATCAATACTTATTACTTCACACAGGTACGTTTTTTGTTGTTGTTGTTATGAAGAGAACTTTTAAGATCTAGTCTCTTAGCAATTTTTACATATAGGGTACGGTATTATTAACTATGGTCGCCAGGCTGTATATTAGATCTCTAGAACTTACTCATCTTATAATTGAAAGTTTGACCCTTTGTCCAACATCTCCCATTTCCCTGACCCCTAAGCCCCTGGCAACCAACATTCTACTTTCTGTTTCTATGAGTTCCATGTTTTTAGATTCCACGTATAAATGATATCATATGGTATCTGTCTTTCCCTGATTGATTTATTTTACTTAGCATAGTACCCTCTAGTTCCATTCATGTTGCTGTAAATGGCAAGATTTCTTTCTTTTTTATGAATAACATTTTGTTTCATATGTATATAAAATAAATGTATTATATATATAAAATAAATGTAATATATATATATATATATATATATATATATATATATATATCACATTTTCTTTATCCATTCATCTGTTGGCAGAGTTATTCCCATTTCTGGGCTATTATGAATATGTGAATAATGCTGCAATTAACAGGAGGGTTTAGATATCTCAAGATAGTAATATTGTTTCCTTCAGATACATTCCCAGAAGTGGAATCCTGGGTCATACTTCAATTTTTAATTTTTAATCTTTTCTAGAACCTCTATACCTTTTTCCCGAATGGTTATACCACTTTGTATTCACGTATAGTGATTTTTGATTTCCTTCAGCCCAGATGGTCACTCATTGTCTCCTGATGACGTCATCATATCAACATTTGCCACAGGATGAAATATTCAGAAAGCCAAGAACACAGAAACAGCAAGAGAGCAAAGGCTGCTCCTCCTCACTAGTTAGCTTCCATTGGAACCTAGCCACACATATATTAGTACTCACAAAGATTTTTACTAAATTCACATTAAAATAGGTCAATCAGTAATGCAGTAATGCTATTCCCTCAAAGAGATGTGTCATAGATGACATAGTTATTATTTGAAACTTTACAAAAGGATGTTGTGCTCTGAGAATCAATGTGTGCTTGCTCACCACTCCCAGCTGTTTGCAAGATGTCCATGTTAGAAGTGCAGGGGAAAGGTAAGAGAGGGTGGCCTCATTTTCAAAACCTCATGGAATGCAGAAGGGGGGAGCAAACCCTTGTCTTCACAAAAACTTTGGTACTTGTGATCCAAGAGAGTAACTGATAGTTTATCTGGTTCCAAATTTGCTCAAGTGTCTCTCTACTAATGGGCGATGACTCATGACAGAATTTGTGGTTGTTTGCAATGCAATGAGAGATAAAGTAATGTAATGGCACTTGAAGGAATTTGTAAAGCTAGATTTATTTCATTTAAAAGCTTAATAATGGACTATGTTTTAGTGGTCATATATATTTTCAGTAAGATAGCGGTGACTATTGATGATGAGTTTTTGTTGGTGTTTTAATATCTGTACTCTACAAAATAAAGAAGCTGGTGATTCTGAATTCTGGGAGGTACCCACATACTTGCATGCTGAGAGTAGTATTTTCCATTCCAGAGTCTTTGCCCCCAAATCAATTCCATAGGCATCTCTGCAGGGGGTGCTCTGCATCACTCATTTCAAAGTTCCTCAAGTAATCTTAATGCGCAGTCAATATGAAGAACTCTGAACTAAGGGCTAATTCGGTATGGGATGTTATGTTTTCCCCTTTTCTGTCTCTCTACTCCAGAGCATTACTAGGTAACTATTTCCTAGGTGTTATGAGGTGTCTATTCAATTGAATCCTAAGACTCTAAAATGCAGTTCATGGTATCCTTTTCATCTTTTATTAAATCCTGTTTAACATCATAGTTGCTAAATAAAGAGCAGGCCTTCAGAAATTATTGTAGAAAGAATAGACAAATATGTTTTTGACAGTAGGAGATTAAAGTTTAAGGGAGGATCCCAGAAACATTGTTTTGTTTTCAGAGAAATGGTTTTAAAAGGTCTTTGAACTTCTCTGAATATAAGTAAGCCTAAGTGAAAAATTGGAGAAAATGTGGAAAGAATTTTTTGGAACATAAACCTAAGAGAGGGAAAAAGAAGCAAACAGATAATCTAACAAGAAATTGAAGACAATATGAAATTGTTACAATAGAACAATTCACAAAGTGCAACAGTCCATAATAGAAGGAGTGCCCTGCCCGGCTCTTTGTATTTCTCCCAGTCCCTGCCATCCACCCCCAAGGTAACCATTGACCTGATTTTTGATTGACTTCCTTGACTTTCTTTAAAATTTTAATGTCTAAGCATTTATATAATGGTAGAATTATCATGTTCATGCTTTTAGCCCTCCCTATATCCATGCTTTTTGTCAACCAGTCCCACTAAGGTAGAGTATATTTCCTGGACCATTAACTTTGGCCATGGGATGAGTGTTGGCCAATGGAATGTGGATAGAGGTAACAATGTGCCAGTTCCAAGCCTAAACCTTAAGAGATTTATTTTCTTTCTTTCTTTCTTTCTTTCTTTCTTTCTTTCTTTCTTTCTTTCTTTCTTTCTTTCTTTCTTCTTTCTTTTCCTTTCTTTCTTTTTCTTTCTTTCTTCTTTTTCTTTCTCTCTTTCTTTCTTTCTTTCTTTCTTTCTTCTTTCTTCTTTCTTCTTTCTCTATTTCTTTCTACTTTTAAAGTTTTATTTCCTTAGGAAAAAAGAAGACAGAATCAATAGTTAAAGAAAAATAATATTTCTTTAAATAATCATCATGCCCAATACACTTTTAGAAGGGGAAGTGTTTATTACAATCTGATTTTCCTTTCCTTTTATTTTCTAAATGCCTTTATTGAAATATAATGTGTATGACATACAATTCACCAATTTAAATGGTATGATTTAATGATCTTTAGTTAATTTGATGGTATTTAGTTCATTTCAGATCCATCATCACATTAATTTTAGAACGTATTCATAACTCTAAAATAAAAAATCCATACCCACTACTTCTTATTTCTCCCAAGAGGCTTTATATGTTCCTGCTTGCTCTCTTATACCCTAGGTTAGCACACTAGTTCAAGAAGAATAGGAGCATGTGCAGAAAATAAAAAACCAACATACAGCTAGAGCCTATAACTGAGAGCCCAGCAGAGATTAGCCAACCCTCATGCAAGAGAATAATGCTACATTATAGATTACTAGGATTTTGTGGGGTTTTGTTATGCAGCAATAGCTGATTGATGTAGGTAAGCCACAGACAGAAAACATTTACAAACAGAGGCCTGAAAAAGCACACTTGTAGCTCAAAAATACAGATTTAAGAAGCTAACTTTTTTAATAATGGAGAAAACATTTAAGCAAATATTTCATCAAAGAAGACAAATGGGCGTCAAATAAGCACATGCAGAGATACTCAACACCATTAATCATGAAGGAAATTACAAATTAAAACCATGATAGGACACTACTACAGACTAATTAGAATGGCTATAATATAAACAAACAAATAATCTGGCAAGAGACTATTGGAGAGGATACAGAATAACGAATTGCTACAACTGCTTTGGAAACAGTTTGGCAATTTTTTATAAAGTGAAGTATACATGTAGCATATGTACTGGCAATCCCATTCCTAAGCATTTCCTTGAGAAAGATGAAAATAAATATTCTCACAGAAGCCTATACATGATTGTAGCCACTTTGTAATCACGAAAAACTGGAAGTAATTCAAAAGCCCATCAACTGGGGAAACCATTAATAGACCTTAGTGTGTTCATACAATGGGATAATATTCGGCATTAAAAAGAAACAAACTACTGGAGTGGAGCCTGGGTGCCTCAGTCAGTTAAGTGTCTGCCTGGGTGCCTCAGTCAGTTAAGTTAACCCTGCCAGGGTTCTGGGATCAAGTCCCACTTCCGGCTCCCTGCTCAGGAACAAGTCTGCTTCTCCTTCTCCTTCTGTGATCTCTCTTGCTCTCACTCTTTCTCAGATAAATAAACAAAAATACTTAAAGAAAGAAAGAAAGAAAAGATAAGAAAGAAAGAAAGAAAGAAAGAAAGAAAGAAAGAAGAAGAAAGAAAGAAAGAAAGAAAGAAAGAAAGAAAGAAAGAAAGAAAGAAAGAAAGAAAGAAAGAAAGAAAGAGAAAGGAAGGAGAGAACTACTAATTCATGGATAGCATGGACAAATAGTAAAAAAACATGCTGAGTGAGAGGGGTCGGGCTCAAAGAACTAGGTAATTTATGTGAGTGTACTACTAGTCTTTAGTTAGTTTCAGAATATTCCTCACCTTTATCTAAATACATATTCTGCACCACGGTTTTTCTCTTTTCCTGGACTCCAGTTACTCATATGTAAGATTTTCTCACTCAATTCCCCATAAAATTTGACCTTCTACCTTCCATCCTTTTTCTGTCAGTAGTGCTGAGTATTTTTGTCTTCTTTATCTTCCGGTTCACAAGTTCTTTCTTATTTTGTGTCTAAAATGCTTTGAAATTCATCCACTGAGATCTAAATTTCAGTTAATGTATTTTTCCATTGTTTATTTTCTCTTTATTAACTTTTACACTTTCCAGTTATGTGCTAACAAGTTCAGCCAAGATTTCCTCAGAAGCACAGTTATAAAACTTCAGGATTCAGTAGCCTCTTTGTCTGTGATCCTTTATCTTTTCCTACTGCCCATTGTTTCTGCTGAATTTTATGTGTGTTGTCTTTTGTCTTATTTCTGAGTATTCCTGGTTATTTTTTCATATAGGAAATTGTATTTGCAAATTATTTTTAAAAGAATACATTCAGGTCTAGAGAACATTTGCATTTGCTGCTGTCAGGATCACTGGACTGCAGTATCAGAAGTTGAGAGGATCTGAGGTTGTAATCTGTGCAAAGACCAGGCTGCTTCAATTTACTTTTAGTCTTGCTGTGTGGGGCTGTCATTCAAGGTTTCTTCATTACCTAATTTTCCCATCTGTGCCTTCAAGCATATTTTATTAATATTTCGTCAAGTTTTAAAAGATGTCTCTAGTGACAGGTTGGTTTGGATTACTTATTCCACTTTAACAGAAGCACAAATTCCCAATAGATTTCTAAATATCAATATGTCTAAATCAAATCACATGTTGTCCCTGACACCAAGGCAGCCTCACTGCAGTCTTTCCCATCACAGTTAACACAGACTTTATCCTTCTAGATTCTCAGGCCAAGTCTTGATGTCATCCATAAATCCTCTTTCTCTCTCACACCCCGACCCAAACTGTTAACAAAGTATTGGGGCTACCACCAAAATACATTCAATAATGCTGTGTGACAAACAACTCCATGACACTTTACAGTAATAAATACGTATTGTCTTGTTCATGGGTCTGTAGATGTACTGTGGCTTGGCTGACCGGGGCTGGGCTCTCAGTGTAGATCCCCATCAAGCTGCAGTGCTGGCTGGGCAGGGCTCCTCCCTGTGAGTTGGGCATACGTCTGCTCACTCTCATGACAAATTTGAAGGACCAGCAGACTTGGGGGAAATTCTTCTCAAAATGATGGCAGAAGCACAAGAGGGCAAACAGAAGCATATGACGTCTCTTAGGCCCAGACTTGAACCAGTGTATTCAGGTCCATCTCCACTGCATTGGCCAAAGTCACACAGCTGACCCAGGACTTAGGAAACAGAGAAGTACATTCAACCTCCACCTGGAAGGGCAGTAAGGTCACATGGCAAAGGACTGGGTACAGGATAGGGTAAGTAATTCAGCCTAGCAAAAGGCCCTTAAGTATTGCTGCAAGCCGCCTTCTCATACTGTCTCCTTTACTGAATCTGCTTCAGCCCCATTGACCTCCTTGGTGTTCCCTGAACATACTAGGCTCACCCTCACGCTGGCCTCACGCTGGCTGTCCCCCCCTGCCTAGACCACTATTCCCCATGCAGTCCTCTGCATGGCTTTCTTCCTTATTTCTTTCAGGTCTATAGTCAACATTTTACTTCTCCCTATTTAAAATTGCATTCCCTCCAATCTGGCATGTCCCTTATCCTGCTTTATTCTTCTGCTCTGAAACATGTTTACTTTTGAACAAACTGTGCCCTGTTGTGATTGTTGTTTGCTTCCCTCACTAGAAATCCATAAACTTAGAAGCTTTGCTTATTTTGTTTACTGAGGTATTGCTTTTGCTTGTTGGGTACTCTAGCTCCTTAGAAATATTTGTCTGTGACTCAACAATAATAGGAAACAATGCAAAATTAAAAACAAAGACAACTGCAAATTCCAAGAGAAGCAAAGAAGTCGTACATTACAGGAAATATAACCAGTTGGGTGTGGAGCAAGTAATGTTTTCATAGTCATATTACTATAAATACCATTTATGGATTTAAGTAAAAATAGTAATTTGATTACAATAGATGTTCTCTTAACTGGCCTCAATATAATTGACTTGCCAGATTAACTGACACCCTCCATTCCATCTGCAAATTATACTGATTAATTCTCATGTGCATTGAGTACAGCCCTTAGTATATCATTTTCTAACACTGTGTTTCTTTGGACAAGGATTTACCATTCTTTACCTTATTATCTTCATCTGTAAAATGAGGATGTTACAGTATAATTTTCAGGAAGACCAAATCATGAGTCTTGTACAATTATGAAATGAACGTGAATTAAAACTTTATCGAGCTCATTAAATAAGGAGTAAAGCAGTAAGATATCAAACCAGTTCAAAGAGAATTTGAAGATACACACACACATACACACACACACACACATACACACAGTTTAATGACTATAATAATAGAATAAGATAGCTGGAGTAAACATAAAATTAGTAATGTCCAACACAGCCACAAACCATAAACTTTCGGGTTATTTCTTCTTTCAAAATTATCTACATTTCTATCAGGCAAAAAAAAATCTATACATTAACCTCTGTCCTTGCATATTTGTGAAATATCCCAGTTAATAGAACGTCATACTCAGTGCTGAACTGAAGGAACACCTCATGATGCCTTCTGGGTATTTCCAAATTTCAGATTCTTTTTCTGATAGGGATAATACTGGGAGTTACGTATTAGAACTGTTAGGAATTTTAAATCAGTACATATGCACAAACAGTGGGAGCAGGTCCTGGCCTGCAACCTCAGTCAGCTTAATGCATGCCCACCAGGACAGGAGAAACAGGAATAGCGGGTGAGTCCCGGTGCTGCGTGCTTAGGCTCCCACTGGGGACCTCTATGCTTTTCCAAAGTCTCTGGGTTGATTCCAAACCTGTTTATTCTAACTGTGTTTATTACAAAAATTCTTTGATTTTGCTATGTGTTACAAAAACTAATTAAATAAGAGTATTAACAAAGAGTTCTTTGTTTCTAATGAAGTAAAGTTGAAAAATTTGATAATACAAATCACTAAAAATATTCTTAAAATTCTGAGACAATTGTTAATTACTGAGGCGGCAGGGTGGGAGTGGAAACTCAAGCTCTAGAGTAATTCTCTACTCAGTTTGCCTTACAAATGGTTTTAATTTTTGCACCACTTTAAAGAAACCAAAACTAGAAATCATCATAGAAGATGTGTCCTGAGTTTGAGTTTTTTGCAAGGACAAGTCCTTGACCTTACATCAAAAGATCATTTGTTTTCAGTTAAAATTAAATACTTAAGAAATTCTGCATGTAATTTTTATGAATACCTGCTTTTTTCAGTTAAGTGATCAAATACCAGTTCTGATTCTGTTGGTGAGAAGATCTCGACAATATATAGGAAAGACCAAGGAATTAAGTAAGGCTAACGTATAAGTAAGCTAGATCTTCATCAATCATAGCAATTAATGAATAGAAAATGTCTCAAATTGATAAACCAGAAAATCATGGTAAAGACATACCACTTGGAGATGTGGGGTTAAGTTATTATAAAGTATCAACACAAGGACTAAAGTTTTTGCCCTTGGGGTGTAGGACTGTTCGCTGAAAGGCTTGGAGCAGGAGACCTTTGCACAGTAAGATATTAGCACTATTTAGTTATTTTAAACAAGAAAATTCTTCCATGAAATAATTCCTTACACTGATTTGAGGAAGAAGCCCTGAAAATAGCTTGTGTAGACTATACCATTTGTCATAGTCTTTAAAAGAGATATAATTATTCCTTCATTTCCATCAGCCTGTTCTGTTAATCAAAGCCTGCTCTCTTTTTATTCTTTTAGTCTACTAAATTAATATTATTTGCCACCTTAGTATTTCCATTATAACTATCTTTACTATTTACTACCTGTGGTGGTCTTAAACTATTTCCACAAATTTCTGACACTCCTCTCTTCTGGAGTTGGGAAGTTTAATAGCCCGCCCTCCTTAAAGATGAGCTCATGCAGACAAGAAAGCGAGGCAGAAATGGAGAATGATTTCTGATGATAGATCACGAAAGCAATTTCAGCTTTCTTCTTGCTCTTTTTTGGATCACTTGCTGTGGGGGAAACCAGCTGCCATATTGGGAGGATGCTCTAGCTAACTCGTGGATAGTCCTGCATCAGGAACAGAGGCCTCCTGACAACAGTCTCCTGAGTAAGTTTGGGAGCCGATCCTCCAGCCACATTCAAGTCTTCAGATGACCGGCAGCCTGGAAGACACCTTGACCGTCCCCCCTGAGAAACCCTGGGCCAGAATCAACCAGCTAAGCTATGGCCTAATCAATGATCTGCAGCAGCTGAGATGACACGCCTGATGTTGTACGCTACTTATTTCTGGTGTAATTTCTTAACACAGCAACAAAATAAGTAGTACACCATGAAAACCACATGGATATGGTCCATCTGTTTTTTTTCTCAAGATGTACTCCAATTCAAAAGACATGGATATTAAATACTTTCAGTTGAGGAGAGAGGACCAGGTTCCTCTCAGGTTGGAATGGAGGTCACCCCGGAAGCACAAATTATGCAAAAAGCACTAGAATAATATTTAACACTTATATAAGATTTATCGTAGATTTTCAGTGCCTTAGACTCTTTCCTTATTGGCAAGTTAAAATATCACAGGGTAACCTCTGGTGTTTTTAAATTTTTCTCTCTCCATTCTTTTTTCTTTTTTTTTTTTCTTTTCATTATTCACCTGCCTGGTTGCCCAAAGTCATTGGCCACACCTGAATTAAAATCTCAGTGAGGAAAAATAAGGAACTCTGAGAGGCAGCGAGACTGGAAGTCAGAAACAGTCCTCAAGTTGTATTATGGAAAACAGTACCAAAGTAGAACCCACTGTTTGCTGTCTATGTGCTTTGTAAATGATTCTCTCTCTCTCTGGTGGTGGTGATGGTGGTTGTTTTGTCACTAAAATTCCAAATCTCACTCATAGAGACTCCTAATATCTATATGGTCATTTCATTCTTTAAAACAAAGGGACCAAAAGACAGACTGCAAGGGGAAGGTGGAAGAACAGAGAAAGGTACAGAGAGATGACACAGAAGAGAGATGGAGAAAACACAGGCACATTCGCGTGGGCCCCAAGCCAGCTGGTTCTGATGAGTGGTCTCCGCGGAGGGCTCTGCAGAGTATGTTGGACATGAATGTCAGTGACTCACAATACCTTTCACTGTCGTCTCTTCCCTACCTCAAAGGTGGTTTTACTTGTCATTTTATATCATCGATTCATACATTATGATTCACTGTCATCTGCCATTCACTGCAACTACTTTGGAATGACTCTTTCCCCTACAAGTCTCTTTCCCATAAACTCCAACATTTTTATCCTGTTTACCCATATGTGTTAGTCTGTATTTTCCCAAAGTTGACCCAGTTATATTTTCCTTGCATTTCTTCCCACAGACTAAGTATTACAAACCCTCCCTATGCAAGACTTGCTGGTAAAATCTTTGATAAGCTGTACGCTAACTGCATTAGTCAGGAAGTATTACATTTCAAGTGACAGAAGTCAAACTCTAACTCAATCAAGCCAAAAAAAGACTTTACTTGCTCCCATAACAAGGAAAGGCAAGGGTATAGCTGGGGACAAGAGGAAAGGGATCTGGACACAGCCACAGCTCTGTCTGTGTCTGCTTTGCTTCTCTGCTTGTGGATTTCATGCTCTCTAACTGCCAAAGGGCTTTGTGCCTTTTGTAGAACATGAAGAAAGTAGTTCTGTTGTTACATACCCTCAGGTCTGCCAACAGAGAGGGAAAGAATCTTTAACCTCCAATTAGAGTGAAAAATCCCTCCATTGCAGAATGGGTTTTAGTTGGATCACATGCCCATCCTGAACATGAGGGGATGGGGCACTGACCAGGGAAGGAAGACTGGCTAGAAACTCATAGATGGAATAGGAAAGGAGAGTGTTGTCAGATAAAGAGAGGGAAAGAAGAAATATTGTGTAGACAAAAATAATACATATACTACACTGTCTAGATCCATTATATGTCTAGATCCATAATTATAAATCATCCATAACAATTACCATCCACATAATTAAGGAAAAGATTTGAAAAATGTATATCTGATAAGGATCTAATATCCAGAATACACAAAAGCCAAACAATTGCAAATAAAAAGAAAAACAACCTAGTTTTAAAATGCACAAAGGATTTAGACATTTCTCCAAAAAAGATACACAAATGGCCAATAAGCACATGAAAAGATGTCCACAATCTTTAGTCACTAGGGAAATATAAACGAAACCTCCAGTGAGATACCACTGAGGAGACAGCACAGAGAGATACCCACAAGGATGGCTGTCATCTTTTAAAGAGAAAGAAAGAAAATAATAAGTATTGGTGAGAACTGGAACCTTCATTCACTCCTGGTGGGAATGTAAATGGCGCCACTGCTGTGAAAGGCAGTGTGGCAATTTCTCAGAAAGCTAAAAAGAGAATTACCAATGACCTAGCAATTTCACTCCTAGGACAATAGCCAAACTGTGGAAGGAGCCTCGGTGTCCATCGAAAGATGAATGGATAAAGAAGATGTGGTTTATGTATACAATGGAATATTACTCAGCCATTAGAAATGACAAATACCCACCATTTGCTTCAACGTGGATGGAACTATTATGCTGAGTGAAGTAAGTCAATCGGAGAAGAACAAACATTATATGGTCTCATTCATTTGGGGAATATAAATAATAGTGAAAGGGAATATAAGGGAAGGGAGAAGAAATGTGTGGGAAATACCAGAAAGGGAGACAGAACATAAAGACTCCTGACTCTGGGAAACCAACTAGGGGTGGTGGAAGGGGAGGAGGTTGGGGCGTGGGGGTGAATGGGTGATGGGCACTGAGGGGGGCACTTGAGGGGATGAGCACTGGGTGTTATTCTGTATGTTGGTAGATTGAACACCAATAAAAAATAAATTTATTAAAAAAAATTTCACTCCTAGGTGCATACCCAGGAGAAGTGGAACCATACATCCACATAGAAGCTTGTACACAGATGTTCATAGCAGCATTATTCTTAATAGCCCCCAGATGGAGACAATCCAAATGTCTACCAACCAATGAATGGATAGATAGATAAATGTGGTAGATCCACATAATGGAATATTATTCAGCCATAAAAAAAGATGAAATACAGGCCCATGCCATAATAAGAATGAGTCTTGAAAACATTTTGCTAAGTGAAAGATACCAGACACAAAGGGCTTCATATTGTATGGTTCTATTCATATATGTCCAAAATAGGAGTATCCATAGAGAAAGAAAGATTACTAGTTGCCAGGCATTGAAGGAGGAGGGATGGTATGTGGCTGCTAATGGGTATAGGGTTTCTTTTTGAGATGATAACAATCTTCTAGAATTAGAACAACGAGGCAGCCTGGGTGGCTCAGTGGTTTAGCGCCGCCTTCAGCCCAGGGCGTGGTCCTGGAGACCCGGGATTGAGTCCCACGTCGGGCTCCCTGTGTGGAGCCTGCTTCTCCCTCTGCCCGTGTCTTTGCCTCTCTCTCTGTCTCTGTTCTCTCATTAATAAATAAATAAAATCTTAAAAAAAAAAAAGAACAACCTTATGAACACACTGAACACTACTGAAGTATTCACTTTAACGTGGTTAATTGTATAACATATGAATAAATATCAACAATAACTAATTTAGAGAATCTGGGGACCAATTAGGATTATTATTTAATTGGAGTTTGTCTTAGTCATGATAGTTTTGTGTCTTTCCCAGTTGGAATGAAATTTTCAAGTCCCCATACCAAATGATTTTGTTAAAAATACATGGGTCAGTTGGCTCTTCTTCCTGCAAAGAACCAAAAGGAGTTTTTAAGAACTCTAGCCTAAATAATATCTATATCCCTTCATAGGTTTTTATTTAGTCCATTATGGAAGGATTCTTGTCAACACTTCTCTTAAAGGATTTCTTAATCATCTTTGGTCATGAACTGGGGGGCGGGGGTATTTTTTCAAGCTGTAATGATGGCATTACTCTACCAAAAGTGTTTGCCTTGTAATGCTGTTAATGTATTTACAAAGAAAGGCTCAAATACTTTGAATTATTCATCATACCACTAGTGGAGAGGGAACTAGAAATTATAAGTTCTAGGAACTAGGGCGGGTAGGCAAGACTGTTGAGCAGTGTGCCTTTTATTGTCCCAAACCAAGAAATACTAAAATATGAGAGGGAGAGAGACAGAAAGAAAGATGGAGGAAATTCTTGGAATTATCTTGGTATGAGTTCCTTCTGACCAGAAAATAAGCAATCATCCATGCAAGGGCTGAGCTTAACTACATATATTTTAAAGGTTCAAACTATAATTTTCTCACTCATTTAGAAGTAATTTTGTAATTAATATGTAAGTACTAAGTGATCAAACTGACAATTGATATTATTTAAACTGGTTCTCAGAGTTTACAAAAGCAGTAATAAACATTATTTATATAATCTGCCATGATCACTATTGAAGTATACAGTGGGCAGAATGTGTTGGTCTTAGAGTCCAAGTTATAAAATAATTATAGCATCATTTAGTCACTGAATTCCCTTGAAGCTCAATTTTCTTACATATGAAGAATATTTGGCCCTATCTTTGCAGAGCTAGCTCATTATCATTTATGTCTCAGACTAAACTATGTCTACTCCAAGATACCTTCCTTGACCACCCATCTCAAGTAGCTACTCAGGCTCTCTATCTCACAGCCACGTATTTTATTTCTCTAAATAGCACCCAGGGCTCTTCCTTTTTCAGCCCTGCCACCTTCCCAAACTCTTATGAGGATCAAAGAGGGAACGGACATGCTCAAGGTTTTTTGAGTGATGCAAATGGAAGCACTATGCAAATGGAAGATTTTATAACTCTGATATTCATTTTCCTAAAAGGTTAAACACACATTCCTACCTCTCACTAGATTTTATAACTAATAAATTCTACACAAGGAAAGTAAGATGGCTCTGCAATTTTCTGAGGCAATTTCATTTACAAGCAATAAAAGAGAACAAAGTGAAATTCGCAATGGCAATTTTGACAGGGTCTGTGTCTTTCTGAATTGTGGTTTATTAGCAAGAGTTAGTTCAAGTATCTTTATTTGTCTCAGTAGTCAATGGAACTGCAGGAATTGAGTGTTTTCCCACAGCATTCCATAAGAGGTCACTAATAAAAGGGAAGCAAATAATAGCGTGCCTTTATGTGTGCATGTAAGTCCTTGATGTTTTCTCTCATGGCCTGGCTTTCTGACTCAACTGGTCAAGTGATGACAAAGTAGGTGGTCAGTCACAGACCTAACCTGATGATGCAACTCTCGCCTCTGTGGTCTTTTTCAAAGTTGACTACACAAAGTCTTACCTCTTTCTTAAGGCTTCATGATTTATAGAAGGCCGTAGAATAAATAGCAGGCTGGAGCCTTGCTCAACATGTCAGTGCCTTAGTATGAATTCTTTAGACACTGAGTCACTTGCTTTTCCTACTGGGAGTTGATGATTTGGAACACTTTGAGATGTCAGTGTGGAATCTCCTAAATCCACACAGCTTCCTGAGTATTATGAAAACATAGTGGTTAAGACTAGAAGCTTTGGAGTCAGCCAGACCTGGGTCAGACACTCAGCTCCTTCACCTATGAGCTCTGTCACTTTGGCCAACCTTCAACCTGCTCTGAGTCTCAGCTTCTTCAGATTCGAATGGGTTGATAATGTCAACCAACACACAGAATCATTGTTAGGATTTTCTTTTTTAAGATTTTATTTATATATTCATGAGAGACACAGAGACACAGGCAGAGGGAGAAGCAGGCTCCCTGTGGGGAGTCTGATGCGGAACATGATCCCAGGACCCCGGGATCACACTCTGAGTCGAAGGCAGACACTCAACCGCTGAGCCACCCAGGTGTCCCCATTATTAGGATTAATGGAGAAAATGCATAGAAAATCCTTTCCGAGGGCAAAGTATCTGGAACATCATAAACGCTTAATTATTGTTAACTTATATCACAAGGAAGAAAATATAGAACCATACATGCTAAAATTATAAGTCAAAAGAAGAAATAAAGTCTTGTAAAATGCACTCTTCAGTATCCAAATACACGCAGCAATGGGATTTGCTGCTTGATTGGAAGTTTTCAAAAATCTTTTTGTGGAATATTTTTCCCAAGTGAATGGGTTTAATATTTCAATGATTAAGGAAAAATTGGATATATAATTTTTATTCTATTATATGCATAATAGTCATATATATGATATATAATATATAATATACAATATTAAGTTTATATATTACTATATATATTAACTATAAACTTATAATAAAGGCCACTTCATCAAATACATGGAAATCAGGAATCAAGTCTTTAGTCTGTATCTTTATCTCCCCTTGGATAAGTCACTTAGTTTTCACAAGCCTTAGTTTACTCTTTATGACATGTAGAGATAGGACTAGATCATTGATTCCCAGAATGAATTCTCCAGAACTTTGCTCTGTTAGATAAATGTTTACTGGTTAAATTTTGTTTGGAAAATCTTGGATAACAGGTGTCTGTCTTTACCATAGAATTGTTACATTGTTACCAAATGTTTTGCACTCTAATTTCCCCAGGAGAATATAGTTTTACACATTTCCCAAACATAATTGATTAGAAAAAAATTTTTTGTCACTGAGCATCTTGTGAGACAAGAATTCTGAGAAACACTTTATGAAACGTTAGGCTAGATAACACCCAAGATCCCTTCCAGCTCCAAATTCTCAAGCTCTGATTCACTTCTTCTTTCTTTCTTCAGGCCTAGAGACTGGGCTTTGCCAGAACAATGCTCCTGGCCTTCTCCTTCATGCTTTTTCACCAAGACCCAAGCTTCTAGACATTTCCATAATCATTCTGCACTTTCCACTCTGCTTCATATAAGAGACCCTTGTATAACTTGACAATTGGCAGCACATCCATCAATGCAGGGTGACATTGTGTCAATCATCATGACTGAAGATATGGAGAGATGATACTGTTGTCTACAGGGGATGGGTGGAAAGGGCTGTCTTGGGGCCTCCCTGAAGATTGCTCTCACAATGTGTCTGTTGGCTCTGGATTCCTAGGTAACTCTGCACTTTATCTCTTTCTTGGAGGACTGTGGGTACTTCTAGAGAAGCAAGGCACAAATGATGCTGTTCCTCTCAATGGGTGCTTCCCAACTTAGAAATTCATACTGTTTCTATGGGGTGCCAAGGATGCTAGCAGCCTGAACTGAGAGGTAGAGACACAAAGAGGGCCCCTGGTTTTATAATTTTTATGCTTAGGAAGAGCTGGTAGTAGGGTTATAGCTTCAGGGATTTGAGGGTCAGGGATTTTTTTCCATGATGGAAGATAGTAAAGACAATTTGTTTGATATTAAGAATGATCCCTGGCAGTACCAGACAGAGGGAACAACCTGATAGACCAGGTCACTGAGATGGCGAGAGGAGTCAGCCCCAGAGCAGTGGACTCTGCCTTGGAAGATGGCCGTTCCTGCACCATAACATGAGGTAGGAGATGGGTCCACAGGCGGGTGGGTTTGTGTCTGGGTGAGAGAAAAACAAGAGATGTCCCCATTCCTGCTGACTGGCTTCAGTTTTTGTAATGAGAGAGCACTCTCTGAGAATGCAGTTGAGAACAGCAAGGTAAATGCTCAGTGGATATCCACTACTGCTTTCCTCGTTGTCCTTATTGTGTGACCTCATCTTTGACCTTGCATGTGGTGGTTCCCATTCCCACACCTCTGATGAGATGGCCATCAAGAACCTCCGGACCAAGCCCTGTTTCCATCCTCCTCACTCTCTCTGCAGTGTAGGTGAGCAGCCTGGTATGACACTTCTCTTTGCCCTTTGGTGCTCAACTGTCTTGGTTTCCCTCCTGCCTCTTGGTTTCTTTCCTTCCTTTTTCTAAAGCAACATTCTCAGCCTTTTAGAAGTTCCATTTAGAGGGTCCCCTTCCCATTCTTCTATTCTCTCTCTCTCTCTCTTTCCCCCAGAAATTTATATTTATTTCAAGGATATTATTCACTTTTCCAGCTTTATTTCTCACCATGGGGCAAGTCCACTTACACATTAATTTTTCTCCTAAACTCTAGTATAATCTCTAAATACTGGTTTCTTTTGGGTATCCACCCATTATCACAAATTCAACATGTCCTCAAATAAGTGTATCACCTTTCTCTCCAAACTAGTCCTTCTTCGAAAATATCTCCAGATTCATCTGGAAACAAGTTCCACTCTCATTACCTCTGTATGAATTTGCAATGGCTGCTGTACCAAATTACCACAAACTGAGTAACCCAACACAACACAGATTTGCTCTCTTACCATTTTGGAGGTCAGAAATCTTAAAATCAACATGTTCGAAAGGCTGCATTCCTTCTGAAGGCTCTAAGGGAGTACCTTCTCCTTGCCTTTTCCAACATCTAGAGGCTGTCTGGATTCTTTGGCTCATGGCCCCTTCATCCCTCTTCAAACCCTGCAACAAAGTATCCAAAGCACCTTCAGATCTCTCTTCCCCTCTGTCTCACCTTTGCTTCCATCATTACATCTCTGACTCTCATCCTTCTGCCTCCCTCTTTCCTTTATAAGAAACCTTGTGATTACATTGAGTCAACCCAGGTAATCCAGGAGAATCTCATCTCAAAATCTATACCAATCACATCTGAAAAATCTCTTCTGCCTTATAAGGTAGCATATTCATAGGTTCTGGGGACCAGGGATGGAACACTTTGGGGAACTGTTACTCTGTCTATCACAACCTCTGCTCTAGGTTAGACCTGTATGAATTCCCACACAAATAAAATAGCAGTTTAACCAGGTGCCCATTCTCTCTCCTCATTCAAATCTCTTTATGTAGTCTTTAATAAAATTGCTCTTGCTCCCAAATAAAATTCTAAGCTCTTAATACGTAATTCAAAATTTAAATGTGTAATTGAAAAGCCCTTAGGTTTTCAACTTGGTTAATTAAACCTTTATGAGATTTTCCAAACATAATTTATGCTCTCCTATAAAGCCAATCTCTTCACACTTTTAGTCCCCCTATCCTCATGCCTTGGTTTTTCTCCTATTCCTCAGAGAATAGTTCTCTATGTGAGCTGTGGACTAAGACACACTCACTAAGGGTGAGTGTTCAAGACACAACACACAACATCGTGGGAGATCTCAGGACCCAAGTTCACAAGATATAGTGGCCTATTGCCACTGGTGTGTTGTATCATGAAAAAAAGATGCAGTTACTACCTACTTATAAAAGTCTCCTTGCCACATGCCCACCTCTCAAAATCCAACCTTTTCCTAAATGCAGTTTCAAGCTTTTCCTTGTGGAAGCCTTTTTCATCCACCTGGCTAGAATTTTTTTTTTTTATTTCCAGATTCTTAGAGCATTTTCTGTCCATACAGATGTCTCCTCAGTTGGCAAGGTATTGGCATTTTGGAAGGAAAACATTTCCTTCTGCTCAACTGTCCCACACAATGGAGATAGTTAGCCTTACTAGCCTCTGCCTTCTCAGCCCCTGCCAGTCGCTGTGGTGACCCAAATCACCCATATTTCCAGGTGCCTCCAAGAAAGCAAGGCTGCCAGCCTTTGGGAACCACTGGTTTACACCATCCAATTATTAATCAATAATTAAAATCTTTGACCCCTACTAGGCTATAAGTTCCTAATGCACAGCGACTACGTACTTTGAATATCCTAAACTGTGAGTTACACAGAGTTCCCTCTACAACAGCAATTGGAAGCTGTATGAATTCTAATTTCCCAATATGGTATAATAGAAAAAGCACTAGATTTGTAGCATTAAGAAAGTTACTTGACCTCTGTAAGTGGCTGATTCATCATCTGTAAAATGGGAGTATGACAGGTAACACCTTCTACTGTGCCCAAGACAAACTCTATTCAAGGCACATTCTAGGTTCCTTCGCTTCTTACTTTCTCTCTTTTTCCTTTATATCCTTTCACATCATATAAACAAATATTTTTTCCTCACCGTTTGGCTGGAGAAAAGAGGTAAGTGAATCACTCATGTCCCATTCACCTATCAGCCACAGGACTCAAATAACAGATTTTTAATCGTTTTCCCAGAGTACAGGGCATTATACTGCAAGAAGATGCCTCCAGAGAATTTCTTTCTCCTTTCTCCTGAACTAAATTAGTTGCATAAGCTGCTTCCATTAAGAAGGATAAAACCCTCGCACTAATGGTTTAGATAAAGTATAGCTGAGGGTTGTGAATAAACATTAGTTCTCATGAGGGGAACATGGGTGCTATTTACATGAGTCACAGACACTATAAGGAAAGCACCAGAAAGAAAAGGAAAGCCACACTTCTATGATACATTCTGGAGGGTGGGAAACTCAGTAGATTAGGATAAATGATGCCAATGACCAGACATTTTCTGACAACATTCATCCCAGATGAGGACTTCCTTCTGGTACACTCAATAACCACATCTTCTGATGTAGATTCCACAGAGACTCAAGGAAAGGGGCCTGGGGCACAATTCCCATGACCTGAAATCCCAGGTTTCTGAAAGAGATGGAGCGCTGGGCTGGGTGCTGGGGGAATGACAGAGGATGGGCTCTGCATTCACAGAGTGTCTAGGTGAGGTGGGGCTAACGCTCCTATACTCCCGTGTCCAGGGAAGAACCTCCCTGGAGGAAGTGCTGGATTTTCTGATATGACATGTAGCTGGGAAAAGCACACATACTTAAATCCCCTTAATCATCATAATAAGTCAGAGAGGAAATGATTATTATCTCCATGTTACAGATGAGGAAAACTATAGTTCATGGAAGTTAAGTAACTTGCACAGATTTATAATGTTAATAAGTGGAGGCTTGAGATAGCCTTGCTTATTCTGTGTCATGCTCTATTCAACATCCTGTTAATGATAAAAATGGTCCCTACAGCAATCCTTACAAAACTTATGAGTAGATCATACATTTAGAACACAGAAAAGAAAATTAAGAACCAATGTTTTTGCCAGAAATGGTTTCTGCTAAGATATTTCCAGAATATAATCAGAGTTCCTCCAAGTTCTACCTTGACACAAAATACTTGCTTTAGTTAAATTCCAAAATCTTACTGGAGGCTACTAGATGCTAAAAATCATGAAGCTGGTGTACTAAAAAGATTCTCTTACTTCTGGACAACATAGAGGAAATGTTGAAATGATAGCAGAAAATTGAGGCCAGAACTTTTAATAAATTCCCCCCAAGCATATATGTCCCTCTCTAATGGGACTTTTGGCTTTATCAGGGTCCCTGGTCTGAGACTCAAGCAAAGTGGATTCTAGATCATTCCAGGGCACCTGGGTGGCTCAGTCAGTTAAACATCTGCCTTCAGCTGAGGTCATGATCCTGGGAAGTTGGGATCGAGTCCTGCATTGGGCTCTCTGTTCAGCAGGGAACCTGCTTCTCCCTCTCACCTCTGCCTACCACTCCCTCTGCTTGTGCTCTCTCTCTCTCTCTTTATCTCTCGCTCTCTCTTTCTCTCAAATAATAAAATCTTGAAAAGAAAAGATCATTCCAGTTGATCTCTACATATCATTCCTTCCTCTGAATTAAGCTCACTTCTTCCTGAAGTCCATCCAATAACAGGCCTATGGGCAGTAAATTCTCAGTATCTGTCCAAAGTGTCTTTATTTCACCCTTACCATTAAACTATAATTTCAGACTGTGTGGAATTCTCAAAGAACACTATGTTCACTCCACACTTTGAGGGTATTTTCTCATTCATTTGGTTTACTTGCTGTTGGGAAGGCTTCTGTGAGTTTCATTTTTGTTCCTTTCAAGATAATTTGTCTTCCCTTTCTGATGTTGTTAGGATTTTTCCCTTGGTAATTTTACAGTTTTATTCCAATGCGCGTATGTGTGAATATTTTTTTTAATTTGTCTAGGTTTACGATCTTCAAGCTGTGGTACTCCAATCTCAGGATTTATGTATTCCCTCAATTCTGGGAAATCATCAATCACAATCTCCTCCATTGGCCTCCCTCTGACTCTCTACTATTTCCTTTGTGAATTATTAGTAGACAAGTGCTGAATCTTCTCTTCCACTTATCTCTTAACATATTATTTCTTCCTCTTTTTGTGAGGTTTTCTGGACTATTTCTCCTGTTCTTTCAAGTTACTGATTTTCTCCACAGTCTGCCTATTTAAACTGTCTGTTGAGGGCCTAATTTCAATGAGCATTATTTTCAGTTCTGGTACTACATGCCAGTCTATTCTTTTCGTGTCCAATTAAAAATATATATTTATATTCCTTCCTTTATTTCTTTAGTCATACTTGCTAGATGTATTAATACTGTTGTGTATAAGCTATTTCCCTTAACCCGGGTTAGCAGGAGTGTAGGCTGGCCACATATGGGGTGCTCTCTGAGATTCAGCAGATCAATAAAGGTCAAGAAAAGATGTTCTATGTAGGGATCTATAAAAAGGTTTTGAGTGATATGGCGAGGTCTACACTTGAGAGAAAGTTTTCTGACAAAAGTAGGTATGATGGCTCCGAGAACACAGAGATCAGATTCTGGGAAGCTCTTATATGTCGGAAGAGACTGGTCTCTGGCAGTATCCATGAGACTAGCATGGTGGGAAAGACACTTTATATTTCCCTCAGTTTGGCCTCCTGGTGAAAAAGAAGCATTCAGCCTCCAGATAGTAATAGTCAAAATGTAACTAACATAATATATCTATGTCACTTTTTTATTTCTATAAATTATACACTTTTCCAATTCTTTTGTTTTCTTTGACACACTTCTAGATTGATTTTCCTTTCCTTCCTACAAAACCATTTTAAGGGCATTTTACTGATTGCATACCTCTTTACATGCAATTTTACATGAAATTACTTCGGTTGCTAATAAACAGGGAGTTATTCTAGAATTGTTTCTGTCTTTTCCTCTAAGCCAGTTCAACCTGGTTACAAGATAAAATGTAAAGTGAAGTTCACCCGGTCCTTATTTTGCTTGGAAAAAAATCATTCTCTGCCCTGTGGCAAGTGGAGTTTCAGACCACAGCAAGGATGGGGTAGCATTTACAGTATGTAAATACTAAGGCATTTCCTGAGCCCCCTTTCCCACTCAAAGCTTTGGCTTTGTCTGTCCACACTGACTCAAGGCCAGAAGCCTTGAGGGTTGAGGAGGCAGTGCTGGTACTCAGCTTGGCTACTTGAGCCGGAGGCAAATTAGATATACTCAGGCTCCATGTAAGCAAGTGTTGGCCAAGATTAGGTCCCAAATAAACTCCTGTGGGTTGAAGATTCCTATGCAAGAACAGTCCTTTTTGAGAATTGGGATAATTTGTTTTTGGCAAAACACTGTTGCTTTTTTTGAGGGTGAGAAGAAAAGGGGTGTGGGAAAGGCTCTGGAAATCTCGCAAGACCTCTTGGACATGGACTATGTGTTACAAAACACATTTTTGACGAGTTAAGTGTTAACCAATCAAAACCAGACAGATTGTCTTTCCCGTATTGGCTTCAAAATGCAGCAGGGGAAGTGCTATTGCTGAATATGGCTGGGAACTTGCTGAACCCAGTCATTTGCAAGAGTGTCAGAGTCCACATAATGAGAGGACAGAACTGGGTTTTCTGGTTCCTCTTTGCAGGATGTGATTGCAGCCTTCTGGGAGAAAAAGAAAAAAAAAAAAAAAAGAACAATACCAAATCAAAAGCAGCTCCAATGGTCTGTGGAGGGGTCCAGAATTAAAATTTAGAAGAATAAAGAGATTAGTTTTAAAGCACCATGAATTCTTTTTGTCATTGAAAACTCATCCAAAAAAACATTTCATGACAACTTTTGACAGGCAATGATCTGGAAGCTGGATATATAGAGACAGTTATTTCTTACTCTCAAATAGCTCTTGAAGTCTCCCTGGGAAATAGATTTGTAAACAGAAAATCATGATATATTGTGACTTGATAGAATTCATGGAGGCCAGGAGAGAAGTGCTAATTCTGGTGAAACTGGGAAAGATCTCGCAGAATTGTTGGCCGTGAAGAGGATCTCAAAAGATGTTTGAGCACACCAGGAGAAGGAAATAGCATATGCAAAGACTCAGAGCCATGAAGGAACATGGTGTTCACACACTTAGAAAGGGAAAGTGTGCAAGTTTGCAGGTGTGCCTGGGGGTCACTGGTCAGTTGCTTAAATAAGGGTTTCTATCTTTAGCTTGTCACTTTTGTTGTTCAATAGAGACATTTGCTTTACTTTCATGTAAAAAACACCACAGTCTTAGAATGCTGATGCCATGTTTATAAGAAGACAAGAGCACTGCTCTTTGCAACTAACAGGGTTAAAAACAGAACACATCATAGAAAAACAAAGATTTTAAAAACTAAAGGGAAAGAAAGTCCAGTTTAGAGAGTCAGGGAATAATTCAAATACTCAGAGTATGTCTGAAAGGGGAGTTTCATGAAAAAGAGAGGAAGAAATTGTAGGAAGGCAGTAGTATTAGCAAAGAATTTTATACAGAAATGAGGAATAAAAAAAATCCTTAGATTGAAAATGAATTCTAAATACCAAGAATAAAGATGAATCCACACCCAGAAATATCAATATCTTTAGATTACAAAATAAAATAAAACATAAAGGAAGGGACAAAGGAAATAAAATCAGATAAAGAGAAAATCTTGAAGGTGTCGAGGCTGATAAAAGAAATTACCTAGAAAGGAATGAAAATTAGATAGCAGCCTTCTCAGTGATACCTTCCAAGAGTGAAAGGAACACAACTATCACACTTGGAGTTTATACCCAGCTAAACTGTTATTAAAGAATGAGAGAAAAATAATGGCATTCTCAAGCTTATAAAGACTGTGGAAGTTTACTATCTGCAGAGTTCCCCCAAAGAACTTCCAGGGAATGTGCTATTTAAAGAAAAAAAAACAAGAATAGGGCTATGGAATGAAATATTCTCTTAACTATTTCTAACTTTAAAATTTTTGCACTTATTATTTTTTCATTGTTTTATTTTGCTGTTCACATTAATTATTTGTAATTATTATCTTTTAACTGAAAAAAGACTCAATTTTAAAGGGCAAATTAAACTCTAGACAATAAAAAAACAAGATTGGAGGATAGGAGAAGAAAGTGCACAGGTTTCACAGTGGTACTAGGAGCAAAGAGTATATGGAAAAACTTTAGACTTGGTTGGAAAAAATGTATAATTAAAGTATATGTTAGAAATTTAAAGTAACAACTAGAAAATAAAAATATAATTTGTACATTGCAATCCAACAAGAATGAGAAAAACATTAAAAAATATCCTTTTTAGTTCAACATAACACAGAAAAGGAGGAAAAAAGGGCAAAGAATGACAATGTTCCATAGAACATATAAAACTACATGGTTGAAATTAATCCAAATATATCATTAATCTCAACAAATATACACAAATTATATGTAATTGAAAGGTACAAATTAGCACATTAGGTAAAATAAAATAGGATCCAAAATACTACTCACAAGACATATGCCTAAACCTAAAATAGACAGAAAAGGATCAACATAGGCTTTATAAATAATAATCACATACTAGCTGATATAGTAGTATAGATACCAGACGAAATTTTTTACAGATTTATTTATTTATTTGGGGGGGAGGGAGAGCCCATGGAAGAAGGGGCAGAGGGAGAGAACCTCTAGCAGACTCCCCACTGCGTGAGGAGCCTGATGCAGGGCTCAGTTCCACAACCCTGGGACCATGACCCAAGCCAAAACCAAGAGTCAGACACCCACCCAACTGAGAGAGGTACCCAGGACCCCCCCCCCACCAGGCAAATTCAAGGCAAAACATCTTAATAAGAATAAGTAGGGGCACAACATAATAATAGTAGAATGATCATTGTACGGTTGTAGTACTTATGAATTTGCATGTGCCTTTGCAGAAAATCCCACAATATCGAATCTTAAATTAACAAAATTAGATATTGATTTGTCCACAAAAATTTAGTACAATTTCATTAGAAATTGATAGTGTAAACCTACAAATCACTATTAAAAAGAGAGATTCTTTGAGCAATTACATTAATGAGTCTCAAAGATCTCAGTAGATCTAATTGGAACATATGACCAATATAATATGGAACATTCATTCTATCCAATGACTAAAGAATATGTGTTCTTTCTACAGCACTTGAAGTTTTTCAATGACATACCTTTAAATGACTGTTTCTCTGGACATTTCTTCTTCTGAACATATGTTTTCTCCTGTTTTCCCTCAGATTTACTTTCTATGACTTATGTCTTCCACGTGTCTACCAAAGAGTCATCAAGCCAGTAAGATGGTGTCTGTTGTGGCTGTGATTTGAGACTGATGTGTCTCCTGGGAGCTTCCCAACCTGACCAACGTCTTCCTCCTCAGTCTTTGAACTGTCATTAGTAGATTTAGTCACAGGGATGTGAATTAAGTTTAAACTTGGGGCCTTGCATTCTAAGGCGCTCACGTTCGTATTTGGAAGAAGAAAATTTCTGTCTGGGACCCTGACTGCCTTTGGAGTAAGACTCACCAGTCTAGCTGTTATCTGTGCTCTTTGGAAGTTTTCCTGAGGGATGGTGTGAGGAATGTAGTGGAATAAACCCGAAGATGATGGACATTAACCAGTGCCCTTTAGTGTCGTCATGACCCCTGAGTACGTTAGCCTTTTATGGTCTTTCCCCAAAAGAACATAATTAAGTTATCATGATGGGTCAGATAAACACATCCTGTGACCTAAACCCATCACTCCAGGCTTCCATAGTGGGGCTGGGATGCTTCCTGTTTTCACTTTCCCAGTGACGTAGAAGAAATTAATATGCTGCCCTTTGTCAGTGATGGCGATACCCCGGTCTTACTCTAGACTAGTCACTCATTGTGCCAGGAGAAGGGGTTTCTGTGGAACTGTAGCAACACTTCCATCCCACACTCTTTCACAATTTACTAAGCCCCTTTCTCCCAAACTGGTTTTATCTGACATGACCCAAAATCCAGTGACAAAGAGAATTAAAAATGGCACCTAGAATTCCCCATGGCTTTGTGGAGATCAAAGGATTATAACCTATATTACCTAACTCAAATTTCCCTGGCCGTCCCACGCTTGGACTCTGACCTACATTGTGAGCTGGTTTCATGGGGTAGGACGCAGTACACACAGCTGCCCGGGAACGTAGTTCATTTGGCCAGGTGGACTTGACAACGCTTGAATATCCTCAAATCATACTTTTGGATGAGAGCACACACTTGGGAGCCCAGCTGCCCAGGCTCAAATTGTGACTCCAGCATGTAGTCTAAGCCGGTGACCTTGGGCAAGTTTCTTAAGCCTTCTGAGCTTGTTCAACTGTAAAATGAGGATATGAATTTTACTTACCTCTTAAGGTTGCTGTAGGATTCAATAAGGTAATAATCCAGTCAAAGGGCACAGAGCAGTGCCTGGCAGGTAGCAAGTGCTCGACAGGTGTCTGCTGCTGGGATGTTGTGATGTTGCTGTTACGGCGTCAGCGCTATTTGGCTGAGGCAACGAGCTCAGTGCTTACCCGTTGGGACCTAAACACCCCAAACAGGTCATGGTAGAAGGTGAGTGTAGAGTAAAGGAAAACACTTCCACCACTGATGATGAAGAAGATTATGTAACAATAAAGGCAGTTGGATTTGCACGGATCAGATGTTTAGTGCACGCGTTCGTCTCAGAGTTGCCATGCTCCAGACATGGCAAGACCATCACTGTAATACGGGTGGTTTTTGTCCTCATTAAGCCTTTTCTTTATCTCCATAACCAGCTCATTAATCTCGTCCCTCCTCACCAGCACGTGCCTTGATGACCTGACTTTTTGGATTGTGGTGGAAAAGAAGGAACTAGAGTATGTGAAGTGCCCAGAGTCCAATCCTGTGGACGACAGAGCTCAGCGACCCAGCCAGTGTGGCCTGGACAGGCTCACTCTCTTTTCTTTTCCTCCACCTGGTTCACGTCTGTCCAGAACTCTTGCTGGGTACTGGGACCAGGAAAAACTCAGATGTACCACGATGCACAGATGGAAGCCAAGCAAAGCCAACAGGAAATACTGGGTGGTTTGAACTCTGAATTGTCTGGGAAACATTTTACTTCCCAAGCACCCCTTCCTGGTCTTCCTTTGTCTCTATTCCCTCTCAGAGCCTGCAAGTCCCTTCCTGGGGTTCTGGGGGTCCACCTGCATCCTCCTGCCCAAGTTGGATTTTGCCATTGGCATGCAGGTAGGCTATCAAGGGAGCACGATCTTCACGTCTTGGGTTCTGAGAATAATTCTTGTGGTTTCCGATCAGGGCTACCTGCCCTCCAGCCACCTCCCTCCCCACCCTCACACTTCCTCTTCCAGGAATCCTCTTGCTTCCCCTTTGTTCTCTCCGGTCTCTGCTCCTAGGCTCCACTAACAGGCCCTGGGCTGCTGAGTTTCTGCAACTGACTTCCCTCACCTCCCTTAGAGGGTGCATTGCTCTGGTCCTGCATATCAGTGCTGTATGTCTGTCCACCCCACTCCTCACCGGCCATCCTTCCCACAGCCCATCCCAGAGTCACACATCCACCAGACCTCACAAAGGCAAAATCTGGTTCAGCCCCACCTGACATCCGGCACTCAACGTCCTGACAGCGCCAGCCTGGCCCGCTCTGAAGTCACCATCTCCTTTCTCCACCATGTGCAAAATAGTGAGATGCTAAATGTATGCTATTTAAGCAGAAGTGTTTGGCAGTTTCTGCTCAGTGGTTTGTGGGTTTTGTGACCCATTACGGAGGAAAACGTCATCATGTGATGTCCTTGACGTTCAAGGGTCGAGCTACTTCCCACCTCTCACTTTATACACTATCCGAAGGATGTGCCATTCCAGAGATGTGGATTCTCATATTTCTGAGAATTGCAACCACGCATCATCAAGTTTCAGTTTCTAAGTAGATGTAATCGGTGGCAGGAACGTTAAATTTTAAGTACCTTTCAATTAAACATCAAATGCCAGGCTAAAAGTTCTTTAAAAGAAACATAGTGGGGAAGAAGTGGAAGCTCCATGATACACCTAGTATCGTATTTTCTCTGATTTATAGCTGACCAAGCGTACCCGTCACAGCTACATGAGCTATTTGGAGCCTCTCGTAATTGCCACAATGGCTACTGCCGGTCAGCAGCATGTTGCTAATAAGGAGGTATAAATCCAAAATCCAACAGCTAACTGCTCCTCAGAGCTTTACCCGGGTGATGGTAGGTAACTTAATAAAAATGCTCTGGGCCTCACTTCCTCTTCTACAAAATGGGAATGATGCTACTTTTTGGTGAATGCATAATACTGGGATATCCACAAATTAGTCAACACACTATATACAGAATTGGTAATAACAGTACAGGTAGATTGAATTATCCATCCTTCCACGTGTCATTGTAAAATGGCAATAGTGTCCCCACTTAGAGAGCGGACACACACAGTTTAAATGAGCTGAGGTATGCAAAGTACTTACTGGGTAAATAGTTCTCAGAAAATATTTGCTATTACCATGACGATTTCTACAGAATCCTTCCCATATTCTGTTTTTCAAGGCAACAAAATCGGGCAGCAGAGAACAGATTCCCCCTTGGAATCTTGGTCGTTAGTCATAATCAGAGCCCTGCGCTGGTTCGGAAATATTCCAAATACAGTCATGAGGGTGACTAACCGTCCCCCCTCCTTCTTGCCATGTGCAGGGGATGCAGGTAGAAGGGACGGGAAGACGAATGGGGGAGACAGCTATAGTTCAGGAAAACCCATCTCTGGCTTTTTCTCAGACCACGCAGGGCTGTGAGCAAAATCTTCCTGGCTGAAAGAAGGGAACACATTCGTAAGCCAGAGACACAGGCCTATGAGGTGTGCAACTTCCTGTTGCCCTGGTGAATGCTTCAGAAAACATTCGGTCGGGAATTTTAAAAATTTCCATCTATTGTCACCCTCCAAAGCTCGCCGGAGGATGAATGGGGTGAGTCAGGGCCCTGGTCTGGGAGGGCCAGTGGCTGCGGGGAGGCCCTCTGCAGCCTGCCCCTGCTCTGGCCCCGACACACTGACTCCCCACACCCACACCCCCAAAGCACCCGAAAACCATAAGGTATGTCGTGCAGGTCTGTGACTAAACCATTCAGGGAAAACGAATGCTGGTTTTGCTTACAAAAATTTCTCCCGGGGTAGTACCCCCTGTGATGGCTCATCACCAAGATGCAACTGCTCGCTGAACTCAAGCAGTCTCCTTCTGACCCCTCCTGGCCTCTCCCAGGCCCTCGATTATGCAGCTCCAGCTCCAGGCTGTTCCCTCTTCCTCAGTTTCTCCTTTCTTTCCCCCCATGTCTCTGCAGCCCCTACTGCACCTCTTTTTTGAAGCCCTCGAGGCCCTTTTCAAGGCCCTTTTTCGAGGCCCTTGATAACGTAGGCTCCAGCTCCTGGCCATTCCCTCTTGCTCAGTTTCCCCTCCCCCCCCCACGGTTCTGCAGCCCCTACTATGCCCCTTTTTCTCTAACTGCCCCAAAAAGGTCTGGTGTGCCGGGGTTTCCCATCTCCTATCTATTCCCCCTTTTTAATTTGGCCCGGCACCTCTTAACCTTTCCAGCTTACCCCCTCCCCCCCCACTTTGGAGGATCTAATACACTTCACGGATTTTTTGTGTGTGTGTCCTCCATGAGATTCACCCGGGGTGCCCGGTCTCAGGGACTCACAAGGCCACCGATCATCTCCGTCATGTCCCGGGGACCCGCACGAGGAAGACAAAGAAGCAGCTGCTGGTCACCGAGGCCCGGGCGGGCACTCGGAGCTGGCCTGGGCGCTGGCGGACCTCGCGGCAGGCACAGCTGGCCTGCATTACCGTCCCGGGGACGTCAGCAGGCTTCCAGAATGCCAACGCCTCCAGACACGGTCACTCCGACCCCATAGCAAAGCGAGACCGAACGTGCCTCCTGCCCACCTGTGTCTACGCACAGACAAGATCGAGGTCGCTCTGAGAAAACACGGCACACCCCCCTCTTGGCAGCTACGACTGTCTTTACCACACACTCCTTTATTAGTTCCAGCTTTCTCCTTGCTCCACGTCTTCCCTCTCTGTAGACACGGCTTATTTGGAGACCGCATCCTAGACTTGACCCTGCTTCCCTTGCGCTGTGTTCGTAACTGCTTTATGAAGATATAATCCGCATACCCTACACTTCACCTCCTTAAAGGGTATAATCCAGTGGCTTTAGTACATTCGGAGTTTGCAGCCATCGTGACAACTTTAGAACATTGTCATCACCTCAAAAAGCAATGCTGCACCCCTACCTCTCCCCCCAGCACTCCTCCTCAGCCCCCCACCTCTTTGCAACCGCTAATCCACGTTTCATGCATTCGTTTCCCTTTGTTTTCTGATTCTGGTCATTTCCCATAAATGCAAAAGCCTAGGACCCGATGACTCCAGCCCAGTCAGTATCTGTCTCTAAGCACAGAGTGCGAGCTGCTTTGCTCAGCCCGGTCACCCCTAGAACTGGGGAGAGCTGGTCATAGTGGAAGGCTGCGGCTTCGGCTCCACCACACTTGGAAGAGTTTGTTATGCAGCAATGGATGACGGTGCCAACCCAAAAGGAGCTGTAGGATCCAGGCAATGTGGACTGGCGGGGGAAGGAAGGTATGTATGGGTCTGGATCCGGGGGAGTAAGAAGGGATAGGGTATCCCTTAGCACATGCACATGATACACCATGGTAGCTTATGCACGTGAACGCCGTCTCCTGCGATGTCAGATTTAACGTGGGGGCAAGGCCCCAGCACATAACGCTGACGTGCTGCTGGTTTAGCTCTTAGGAGCTGGGACACACTGAACGGAGCGGAAATGCCAGAACTTTCTGTGTCAAATGGTGGAGAAGGGGATCAAGATGCCCAGGAAAGTGAGCCTACGAGAGAGTAGTTAAACTATATAAGGTCAGAAAATCTACCAGCCAGCTACGTTCCGTGGGCAAGGGGGAGGAGGGCAAAGGGAGTCCAGAGCGAGGGAGGTGTGGGTCCAGCTGACGTCGCTCAGCGATACAGCAGGGAGTCTCGGGGTCACACGGCTCCAAAGAACAGCAGAGCTTAGGGTTTTTACAGCCCCGGGCTTATCTGTGCTGTCAGATGCTGGGTGTAGTTTGGCAGGCTCTAAATGGCTAAAATTATTTGAGTTATGTTTAATGCAATCGGATATGTAAAAATCCGGGTTCGATGCCAGTGGGCTTTGTGAGCTAATCCGTCTCAGCCTGCCGTGAAGAGCAAACAATCGGGGGTCTCACCCACAGAGGCCCCGTCTTTGGCTCATGTATGTGACACCTTCACAGAGCGTCTCGGCCCTGTTCTCCGAGCGGGGCCGAGAGCAGCCGAGGGCAGCACTGCGGGCGGCCTGTCCACATGGGCCACATGACACCAAAGACCCTACGGCTTTAGTGGTGTCTGTGGCGGGGAAGGCAACGTGTAGAGTTTTTGGCAAACCCTGATAGGAAAATCACAAGGTACACCTGTAAGGTTCTAGAGCAAGGCCATCTTCAGAGCAATAGGTCCAGTTGCTGAGATTTCGCCGAGGGGTGGGCCACGGACGTCAAGTGACCAGCCGTGAGGCCAGAACAACCATCACGAGCTGGCTTCTGTTAGACCCAATCTGGCCATAATTGTAAGTTGGATACGTACACCAGAGGTCAGTACAAACAGGGACAGAGGACGCAAATGAAACCATGAGCGCGTGGCCCAGACCATCGCGTCAACCACCCCTGCTGTACTAGAATGTCCTCCTCAGCTCTCGATGAACTGACAGAGGAGGAAACAGGCCCGATCTGGCTCCCAAATGGGTTGGCTAAGTCCGTGGGTGCCAACTGGAAACGGACTGGAAATAGACTCAGGTGGCCGTTCGGGAAAGGCAGTGATAAGGCTGACTCTTCCTCATGGGCAGAGCTCGGGTGGCAGCCGTGGTCATTCACGTCGTGCGAGAAGATGAACGATCTGAGGAGAGACTATATACGGCCCTGTGGGCGGTAGCGGAGTCTCGGCTGTTGGTCATGGCCCCGGAAAGAGAAACCCTGGGAGAGCAGGAATAAGATGGTGTGTGGAAGAGGCATGTGGATAAGCCTGTAGGGGAGGCCCAACACGTGAGGTCTGTGTCACATGTCGATGCCCGCCTGTGGGCGACCAGCACCGAGGAGCCAGAGAACAACTAGGTAGACGGCGACCGTGGGAACTGACAACAGCCGGCCTCTGGTACTGGCCACCTCGGATTCGGTGCGACAAGCACACGCCCCGTGTCTCCAGAGTAGCAGAGAGGGAGGTCACGACAGGCCCCACAGCTAGGCTCCCCCCCACCGACGCTGACCAGCTACTCTTCCTGCATTACCTTCGACGTGCCGGTGTTAGTCGCCAACGCCGAGCCACAGCACATGGCACCATTCCTCCGGGTGACCAAATGCCTACTTGGTGGCAAGTCGATTACCCCGGACCATTTCCACCCTTGAAGTGGTAGAGATCGATCCTCACTCAAGGAAATAGATATTCTGGGTGTGGGTTTGTCTTCCTCGCCTGCAGGGTCTCTGCCAGCACCATTCTCCAGAGATTTGTGGAGTGTTTGATCCACCTTTATGGGATTTTACTTAGGGGATTTCACTTATGGGATTTCACTTTGCTTTAGGCCAAAGGGGTGTGACAAAGCAGCTGCATCAGGAAGTCACAGACCCACGGAATCTACTGGTCCTATGACAGATCACACCGCCGGAAGCTGCCAGCCTGGCCGGGCAATGGAGCAACCGACCAGCTGTAGCACCATCCTGGGGATGATGCCCCGTGCGTGGGGTACACCGTCCCCCAGACTCGGTGAAGCACTAAATTACAAATGATGCCCTGACCCTGAGAAGCAGAATACAGAGTCCAAGAACCAAGAGGCTGAAATAGGCAAGATCCTGCTTCCCATTCTTTCCAGAGCTCCACTTGGGAAATCTGGTCTTCCCATTCCGGAAATCCCAGGCTCGGTATCAGGAGACGTGCTGATTCCCAGAGGGGGACTCATTAGGAACCTTGCAAGGGTCCCATTAAACTTTAAGCTAGGTCTGAAGCCTGGCAACTTTGGGGTCCTTGTATCCGGCGTCCAGTCATTGAGGAAGGAGTCACCAGACTCGCGGGTGTCATCGACTCTGATCTTTGGGAGGGAGGTCAGCTGCCATCGCACAATGGGGGCAAGAGAGAGATCTGGCCCCTCAGGTGATCCAGCAAAGCATCTCTTGGTGCTCTCCAGCCCAAATTTGACAAGGAATAGGCAAATATAGCAGCCGCGGATTGAGAACGTCCTGCGGGAGGGCTCAGGTCCCCCAGGGACGGAGGCCACACCCCAGTAGGCCACCCGTCGGAGTGCTAACGAGGGATGAAGGGCAACCAGAAGAAGTAGCAGGGGAAGGTGACGGCGAGTACGTGGCGCAGCTGAAGGCTGTGGCGGTGGCCGACGTAGTTCCTTCCACGAGCTTTCCTCCTACAAATTTCCACAGGACCAGCCACAACACTTAGTTCAACTACCACGTTTTCAAGGAAAGAAACTGAAGCTCAGAAAAAGGGAAAAAATGTATATTAAGCCTCCTGTGACTTCAAAGGGGGGTGGAATAGGATCCATCCATGGCTCGGCTCATCGCTCTTTTCTTTCCATCTTCGTGGGCTCTAATGCTGTCTCCACCATGTACCTGCTGCAAAATCTGTTTTTTTTTTTTTAAGATTTATTATTTAAGAGGGGAGGGGAGGGGCCGAGAGAGAGAGAGGGAGAAAATTCTCAAGCAGACTCCCCAGTGAGCACAGAGCAGGACGTCGGGCTCGATCTCACGACCCTGAGATCATGATCTGAGCTGAAATCTAGAGTCAGATGCTTAACCAACTGAGTCGCCCAGGCGGCCCAAGCTAAGTGTCTTTGCTGTGTGATCTTAAACAAGTTAGTAAACTTCTCTGAACTTTAATTTCCTCATTTATGATATGAAATAAAATACAAAATGAAAGATCTCTCGGGGTGCTGGAAAAAAGAGGTAAGATAGTACACGTAGGGTCCTTGGCAGAGTGAATGGCCTAGTACAGATTATCAGAGATACACAACGCCCTGAATGTAAAGCAATTATTTTTCAACATGAAATATTTCCATTTCAATCACCTTTGCCTTCCTAGCACCATCCTATCTCTTCCTCTTCTGTGGGAAGTTCCGTGGAGGGGAGAGGAAAGAGAGAAACCAGAAAGGACTAGGTAAGCAGAAATTGCCCCCCTCTGGCTCCCCGGAGTGGGAGAACCAGTGCAGAGTGAGGGGACACTCTGGGGGCACAGAATTGGGACGTTGGTGGACAACCAGCTTCGCGTCCTCGGGGACCACGTGCGCCTCCACCAAGTCCAAGGGCGGGAGACGGTGCTTAATAGTAAGGGAAGTGCTAGAAGGCGGGCAGGTCTAAACCCCCGGTGAGGGGTATCTGAGAATGATGGGCCCACAGGCAGTCGAGTCACGACCACCTCCAAACCCTAACAGCCCCCCTTGTTCCAGACACTGAACCCAAAAGGAGAAGCATGAGAGGAGGAAGATACATTATCTTCTGCTCCAAAGCAACCCATTTTCTGCATTGGAAAGGAGAGGGGGTGCCGGGCCCCCAGATCACTGGAGAAGCCTATTGAAATCACACGTGTCTGGCTGCCAGAAACGCACATGGGCCAGGACCCAGGAATCCGTTTCGGTGCCTACACCGCAGCCCAGGAGATTCCGAGGTGGGTGATCTGCGAGCCAGCCTTCGGGAAGCACCTGGAGTCAGAGGCAGCGGCGGCTCCGGCTCAACCACAGGACGGGGAGCCCAGTGGCCTCTTGCCCCCTTCCGTGCCCAAGCGCAGTGCGTCCCGGAGCTGCACCGTGCAACACAGAAGGCACGAGCCACAGGCCATCAAGCGTGGAAATGCGGCTCCAAACCAGGCGAGCGGCAAATGTGGTGTAGACGCCGGACCATGCACACCTGGTGTGAACCAAAAAACGTGAAAGCTCTCAGTCATGATTTTTGACATCGGGTACACGCCGGACTGACAATAATCTGGATACATTAAAACTATTATAAAATACGTTTCACTTTTAGTTTTAGTTTTAAGTTTCTTTGGGCGGCTCCTAGATCCTATCAAACTATCTGTGGCTTGCGTTTGTGGCCCGCTGTCTATTCCTGGTTGGAGGGTGCTGGTCCAGACAACCCCAGACGACTGCCGCCACCCTGTCCCTACACCTGCTACTGCCCTCCCCACGGGTAAGATCCCTCGGGAACCCTGCTGACCACCACTTACTGTTTCCTGGGCCCCAGATACCACACTAAATGTGCGTGTCATTGCATAGCGGTCCCCAGGCCTCAGGCCCACTGTCCTCAAGATGACCTTCCAGGAAGCTCGGGGCGCATTACTGAGAATGCTGTCCCGTGGTCTGAACGTGCCACCACCTGTCCTAATGCCCCCCTGGGGTCAGAACCTGTTTCTTTGCTAACTCAGCTTCCCAGCCCCAGGGCCTTTGAGCTCAGAGCTCAGTTGACTAAATAAAGAAGCGGAAGCCAGGTCAAGTGACTTGCCCTCTCTCTAGGTCCCACTGCGTGGCAGCCCCAGACTTGAATCCCAACTGGTGTGCAAAAGGGATGCCTTTGAGGCATCACACAAGTGGGGCTCCAGGTGGGGGGGTGCTGCGGGGAAGGTGGGTGCGCGGGCTTGGGGCTTGCACCTTTGCCGGGGCTCTTTCCCCCTCCGCGGGCTGCCCGCCCTACAGCCGTGCAGACAGGCAGGTGCACGCGCCAGCAGGCCCTCACCCCGACGGCTGCGCAGCGCTTGGCCGCCCGCACCTGGCGCAGGTGCGCTGGTCCCGGAGGCGCCCGGGCCGCCGCCTCCCGCTCCCGGCGCCGCGCTGCAACCACCGCCGCGGGCACCAGGGGGCAGTGTGTGACCGCCGTTCCCGCCCGAGGCCCAGCCCTTTGCCTTTTGCTTTGCTTTTTCTTTTCTTTTCTTTTCTTTTCTTTTCTTTTCTTTTCTTTTCTTTTCTTTTCTTTTCTTTTCTTTTCTTTTCTTTTCTTTTCTTTTCTTTTTTTCTTTTCTTTTCTTTTTTTTCTTTTCTTTTAAGAGTTTATATATTCACAAGAGACACAGAGAGAGAGGCAGAGACCCAGGCAGAGGGAGAAGCAGGCTCCATGCAGAGAGCGCGATGTGGGACTCGATCCCGGGACCCCGGGGTCACGCCCTGGGCCGAAGGCAGATGCTCCACGGCTGAGCCGCCCAGGTGAGCCCTTCCCCGGAGGAAGCAGGTGTCCTCCTCGCTCTTGCCACAGGGCTTGGTCCGTTAGGCCATGAACTGAACTTCATGACCCAATGGCCCACAAGGGCCGCAGGCTGAGCCCTTCTCAGCGGCAGGACTGCCAGACGGCCTGTCATCCAAGAATCCTAGATCAGTAGCCACCAGCCATCAACGGGCAAGGGACACCTGGCCTCTGTCCCCGAGGGTGCTGAGCCCCGCCTGCCACACGGCTGCCTTTCTTGGGTCTTGCTCCTTCCTTTCACCCACAAGGATGTAATTTCTGTTTGAAGAAACGCCCCGAGGCCATCAGGGATGAGCTGCGAGCGGAGGTGCCCTGACGTCTTGGACATTTGCACCCCACACCCTCCTCACCTCCCGCAGCCCCACGCTGTCCCCTCTGCACGGCCTGTGGCCGCCCCCCTGCCACCTGGACGGCCCGTGACCTTGAGGTGCTCGCTTCCCCTCCCTTACTGGACCCCTGCCCTGCCGGGCCACCTGGAAATCCCACTGCCCTCTCATCCAGGGTCCCCACTCCCCCTGCACACCGGGCCTCTAGGTCTGTAACCCTCAGGCCCGCCCTGCTCTCCCCCGGGAGGGCACCCCAGGAACTGGCCTGGGTGTGAGCCCGGGCCTCCCACTGGCTGAGCACCTGGCTGAGCCCTGTCCAGACCAGTTAGGAAGCCTTGGCCACTTGCCTGAATCTCTTGGGCCTTCTGCCCTTCAAGTCCGCTAGTGTCCTGGTGCCTGGGCTTCCTGCGGGGCACCCACGGTCGTCACTGTGACCTGCTTGCCCGTCCCCTCTTGGAGGGCAGACTTGCATCCTTCTGGCCGTGGGGACGGCACCCATGTCCACGGTGGAAAAGATCACCTGGACTTGCATCTAAGGGTCACACCTCAGCTAGTTTGAGTGGTCAAGGCAGTTAAGGGGAAGGGGGTGCTGACCCGGTGGCCTGGGGTGAGTGGAACAAAGATCAAGCACCTCGCTTGACCCTTCGGCCCCCTCCACCCGGTGGAGATCACCCCCTAATTCCACCGATGAGGAATGAGAGGCTCGCTGGAGGTTGAGTAACTCGTCCAGAGCCAGGGCTCGACCAGCGCACGCCACTCCGAGGTCATCCCCGGCCCGTTGTAACCCGGCCTCTGATCTCACCCCGGCTCACCGTCTCGCCAAGGGGTGGACAAGAGGCGTCCCGTCTGTGCCTCCAAAACCGACGCAGAGAAGGGGCGTTGCAGGTGCACCGGGACACTGCAGGGGATGCGGAGTAGCGGGCCGGCGCTGGCCAGGCTGCGGGCAGGTGTGGGGTGCGGGGGGCTAGGGCCACGGCACCCCCGCCTCGGGTCCACGCAGCGAGGACGCCGTCCTGTGTAGTCAGGAGAAAGTGAAGGCGGCGCCGATGAAGCGGGCAGACGGAGGGAAGCCCCGGCGGCGGCGGAGATGCTTCTCCAGGGAGTTCACACCGAGCGGACGGCTCAGAATCCCAGGCACATTTGAAGTGACCCCCAAGGACACCGTGTCACCGGATATCCCCCTACACTGCACTTCTGAAAGGGAAACCTCTCCACGTGCTGGGTCCGCGGGCTCCTTCCCCATCAGCCCAGAGGGCAGGTGCGGGGGACTTGGGTGCCTGGGACCTGCCGGAGGGAGGGGGTGTCATTGCCACGTCCGCCACACGGTGGCAGTCCAGCCCGGGAGGAGCTGGCCCCGCGGTCACTACACCTGGCCACGGCCATGGGCCATCGGGGCGGGCGAGCACCTGCCACTCCCGCCCACCTGGGCCGAGCCAGGGTACCCTGCTGGGCGAAAGAGGCCAGAGACAGTGGTCATGTGGTGTCACGCGTTCGTGGAACATATGAAATAGTGCAGAAGCCCGTGGGGGAAGAAGGGGCAGGTGAATGGGACGTGGTCAGAGGGGACCCACGGCGAGACCCCGCTCCGGGACACCCTGCTGGGGAGGCCTGGGCTGGCGGGCGACCGGCGCCAAGGAGGCCGCGGCGGGGTGAGCCCGTGTCACACGCAGCCACCTCTGACACTAAGGATGCTGGACGTCGTCGGCTAATGAATGTAAATGATCAACAAACACACGGACCGATAAGTAGGTAGAGGCCGCGGGTCCCCTGGGCGTGTGAGCCCCGGGAGTGCGGAGGGGCGGCGAGGCCAGCGGCCGCACCCTGACAGCCTGTCTGCTCGCCCAGGGTCCTGCAAACACCTCGCCTCCCCCCCCCCCACACACACACACACGAAGACTCCCAGCCACAGAGCCTCGGAGATTTGTCTTCTCGCCGACATTGTGCAACAGACCTGCCTGGACCCTGAACTCCCAAAGCCCGGGCTCCTGTCGCGGCCTGTGGGGCTTCCCGGCTCAAGGGCATCGCCACCTGCTCCTGCCCGGCGCTCCTCCAAGATGCTCCAAGATGCTCTGCACGTGCACCCCGCCAGCTCCTGGGGCCCCCCCAGCTCCCTGGCCAGCCACCCCCAGCTCCCTGGCTGCCCCCCAGCTCCCAAGGCCCCTCCCAGCTCCTGGGGACCCTCCTCAGCTCCGTGGCAGACCCCCTGCCAGCTCCCGGGGCCTCCACCAGCTCCCTGGCTGCACCTCCCCCAGCTCCCAGGGCCCCCCCTCAGCTCCCTGGCCACAGCCCCCCCAACTCCCCAGCCAACCGCCCCCGCCAGTCCCCTGGCTGCCCCCCCTCAGCCTCCCGGCTACCCCCTGCAGTCTCCCAGCCACCCCTCCCCCAGCTCCCTGGCTGGCCCCACCCAGCTCCCTGGCTGCACCCCCAGCTTCCTGGCGACCACCCCCCAGCTCCCTGGCCTGGCCCCCCAGCTCCCAGGGCCCCTCCTCGGCCTCCCAGCTGGCCCCCCCAACCCCCTGGCCTCCTCCTGCAGCCCTCCGGCCGCCCCCTGCAGCCCCCCAGCCACCCCCCCAGCTCCCTGACCGCCCCCCCCAGCTCCCTGGCCAGGAACCCCCAGCTCCCTGGCCGCCCCCCCCCAGCTCCCTGGCCAGGCCCCACCAGCTCCTGGGGCCACCCCCCCCCAGGTGTCGGGCCTCCAGGCTGAGCCGAGATTCACTCATGGGGTGTCAGGGCCTGGTACCCCTTGGTCTGCGTCTTCTCTTGTGAAGCCCACCTCTGCCTGCAGCCAGCCCTGTGTCCTCCCGTCCCTCCCCCCACATGTCATTCCCTGAAAGGACACTGCCGGGTCCCAACATCTCACTCATCTCCCCGGACCCCCTCCCTGGAACCTGTACCGCAGGCCTGAGCGGCTTGCCTGCGACCCCCCATCACGGTCTGAGGGTCTCTCTCACCCGCTCGCTAGCCTGTCTCTTGTCTTGTTTTACAGATGGGGCCACTGAGGCACGGCCTGTCGCCTTGCCCCGGGTCATGCAGCTAACATAAGCGGGAGGAGGCCCACCTCCGGGTGGATGAAGGCCCTCCCCGACCCAGCTCAGCAGAGGTGACCTCCCCGTGCTCCTCAGGGACCCCCCCTCCCGTGGCCATGTCGGGATTCCCTGAACAGGAGGCGTGGACAGGAGGGTTGAATCCGGGTTGTGGCACCTGCTGTTCGAGCACCGCTGAGAGGTGGCCGGCAGGTGACTTGTCTCTGTTGCTCTGTTTGATGGACGGTGGCGCAAATGACGGGCTTCTTGTGAGCATAGACACAAAATACAACGGAGGGGGGACGGTGTAGCCGAGTCGGTGAGGGTCGGAGCAATTACCCTCCTTCGCTGGGTCCCCGGGGTTGGAGACGCACTCAGCTCCGGGCACCCCGAAGGCACCGAGAAATGCTGCTGGACCCCAGTGGTTTGGTGAGCATCCTAGACAATCTCTGCACCTCAGGCCCATGTGATCGGGGACATGAGGGTATGAACCAAGGATGGAAATAGACTAGGACGTACGTGTCAGACAGGGTGGTCGTGACCCCCCCCACCCCCCATGAAGCGTGATCCACGGCCTTGGTGTCCCCATTGGGACCAGATGGGAGCAGGCAGGTGGGGTCCGAGGTGTTTCCTCTCCTTTCTGGAGCACGCCCTCGTGCAGAGGGACCCCATTTCCCTGCAGCTCCTAGCCCGTAGCCTGGAGCCGGTGTCCCGGTCCCCAGGGAGCCACCCCGCTGCCAGGGCCCCCGGGAGGGTGCTGGAGCACTTCACGACTCACCCCGACACCCAGGCGAGCACAGCATCTCACCTGGCTGAGCCATTCCCGTGCCCGCCCCACGATCTGCAGCCCCGACGGAGACAATGATCAGTGTCTCCAGGTGACAGCCACCCTCACCCGGGAGCCCGGGGAATGAGGGCCCCACTGGCTACCACAGCTACGGAGCCAGTGTGCTGGGAGAGATCATGAAGGGAAGGCTGGACAGGAGGACGGAGGGCGCTCACGGTGACCCGAGCCGTCGGTGCCAGGCTCCCTGAGACAGGATGCTTGCTCCTCCCGGAGCCCCGGGCCCAGCAGCCCGCAGATCGTCCCTGGACACCTGCAAAGTCCTGGCCGAGGTTGCAGGACCCAGCGGGCCCAGGATCTATGGATACGGGCGGCCTTGGCGGCAGTCCCTCAACACCCCACATCCCAGGTCGAGAGGCAGAGCAACCCACCTCGCGAAGAACAGAGGTGCTGGGAGCAGCGGCGAGACCTTGGCCACAGAGAGAAGCGCCCCGGGCCTCCCACTGGTCAGCAGCTGGGCTCCTCTTGGAACAGGCAAGAAAGCGCCAATTCCTGGGAGCCCCACCGCCCGGGGGAATTGGGGCACCCCCAGCCACCCGACAGCCAGCCGTTCCCGCCGATCCTTCAGGCAGCTAGCACTGCGCAGCCCCTACCCCTGCACATGGCCGCGAGGCCTCCTACGGGACGGAGGTGGGGCAGCGGGTGCTCAGGGCCCCTGGGCGGCCTTCTCCAGCCCTTGCCTGCTCTGGGATCTGGGCTGCGTGTAAAGACCTGGATGGCCCATCGCATCTTCACAGGCCTCTGGTGCATGCTCCTGTGTCATCTCAACTGTCCCTGTCCACCTCCTGGGATCCTGGGGCCTCTGTGGCTGCAGCAGGCCGGAGAGTGTGATGGGTCCTTGGGCCCCTGCTCCTTTGTCTCCACCTCCCATGCTTGGGCTTCATTCCTTCCTTAAGTCCCTCATCACCCAGTTGCTTCTTCTGTATCTTGCCCTGTGTGTCAAAGTCATCACAATGTTCCAGACACAGAAGCTCAGGGAAAGAGACCCTGGCCGGGCTGCAGCCACGAGGCGGAAGATCTGGCCGTGGAGGAAGCAGTGGTCCCATCTCCTGATCCCTGGTCTTTCCATCTCCTCCTGACAGCCTCTGGTCCGCTTGCTTGGTTGGAGGGGGGCATCTGGGTGGCTCAGTCAGCTGAGTGCCTGACCCTTGATCTCAGCTCAGGCCTTGGTCTCAAGGTTGCGAGTTCAAGCCGTGCCTTGGTCTCCATGCTGGGTGTGGAGCCTACGTTAAAAGGAAAGAAAGAAGAAAAGAAAGAAAGAAAGAAAGAAAGAAAGAAAGAAAGAAAGAAAGAAAGAAAGAAAGAAAGAAAGAAAGAAAGAAAGAAAGAAAGAACTTTGAAGGACATGGGAAAATGCTCACCATTAAATGTGATGTGTGAAAGGAAGACCCAGAGCTACAGCCCAAAATGTTAGCAGCAGTTATTTCTGGGGGCTTGAATGACAGGTGGCCTTCTTTTGATTCTGATGCTTTTTTTTCTGTTCTCCACCAGGAGTATGCATTCATTTTATAATAAGAAAATAAGTGTTATTTGAAAAAAAAAATCATCTCTCCCCCAAAAAACACCTGAGAGTAAGCACATCAGAATATCAAGAGTGGCTGTCTTTGCATAGAACTACGTTCCTAGTCACCAGGCTTACCGCGGAGTCATATCCTAGAGTTCTACTGATGATCATTTAACTCAAAATCTAAATACCTGAAGCACCCAAAGAACAAAACATGCAATAAAATAACTTAAGAAATGACCATCAGTTTTCAAAGCTGCTGCAGTGAAATAATCGAAGTGAGGTTAGAACAAGTGGTCTGTGTGGTTTCGGGGAAAGGTGTGGATCCCTTGGAAGAGCCGCGGTGGGGAGTCGTGGTGGGGAACAGTGGTGGGGAGTCACAGTAGGGAGTGGGGAGTCGAGGTGAGGAGCAGTGGTGGGGAGCTGAGGTGGCGAGTAGTGGTGGGGAGCCGCGGTGGGAACCAAGGCTGAAAGGGTAGCAGCCCACATCTGGATTGTGTGATATGTCTGTGCAGATGTATACATGATCATAAAATGTCTTTTTTAAAAAATCACTGTACTCTTTTGCTCTTTCAGAATTAAGAAGTCTAAATTCTAGTGACGCCTGGGTGGCTCAGTGCATGAGCATCTGCCTTTGGCTCAGGACGTGATCCCAGGGTCCCGGGATCGAGTCCCACGTCGGGCTCCCGGCATGGAGCCTGCTTTTCCCTCTGTCCATGTCTCTGCCCCTCTCTCTATGTCTCTCATGAATAAATAAATAAAATCTACCAAAATAAATAAATAAATAAATAAATAAATAAATAAATAAATAAATAAATAAAATCTTAAAAAAAAATCTAAATTCTAACATCACTGTTTCTCGGGAACCTATTATACCTTGGACACACTGGCATCAGTATTTGTTTCTTTCGATTTCTAGAGTCCCTTTCATTAGCTCTGCACCCATGGGACCTCTGAGAACGCTGACCCTGGTGTGTAAGTCTCTGGGCACTGAGTCAAGAACTGACAAGCAGGTGCACTGCCTGGCGGGGGAGGGCCTGAACGTGTCCCTTTGTAAGGGCCTCTGGCTCCCAGCAGCCCTGTCTCCCCGCATAGGGGGGTGTCCCTTCCTGCACCTGTGCATGGAATCACTGCCTAGGTAAGGGGAAAGAAGGAACAGCAGCGATATAAACGCTTTGATAGCGCATCTGCTGGGTGCTGCATGCGCTGTGCATCTTCTGTCCACAGCCTCAAGCCTACCCCGCGACTCGGGGGGAGACCCTGTAACTGAGCCCCTCCTGCAGATGGCAACGCCGAGGCTCAGAGGTGTAAGCAAGCTGCACATCCAGCTGGCAGAGAAGGTGCCGGCCCTCTGCCCTGATGCAGCCGGGGGCCAGCTGCTCTCTGGTGAGCAGGGACCTCGGGGCCAGGCACATCTTATTCTCACCTATTCTTTCTCAGTTCTGGATGTTTCCAAGGAGAAGCCCCCCTGTTGTATAATAAAGAATTTTGGGAGATTTCAAACCCCTCGGCATTGGCCCAGTGATAGCAGAGCCTTTGTCATTCATGAGGTTCTCTGGTCAGGCCTGGGTTTATGTTGAGGAGGTGACCCAAGGTGGGTCCCTGGAGATAGCTTCCAGATGAGGGTTGGTCCCCAGGCAATGAACCACGTGATTAGAAGTTTACAGTCTGGAGCCAGCCTGACCTGGGGGCGGGGATTGCGTTCAATCACAGGGCAGTGATGTTATCCATTACGCCCTCCTAGGGAGACACTGATAAGACCTCTGGGCACCAAGACTCAGTGAGACTCCTGGTTGGTGAAGGCACTGACGTGCCCTGAGGGTGACAGGCCCTCCCTGACAGCACCAGGCAGAGAAGCTCTGAGTTCAAGATCCTCCCAGACCTTGCCCCCTATTCATGCATTCGCTCGGCTGGCTGTTGAGTTGCTCCCTTCACAATAAAACTAACAGAAATATTTGGGAGTCATTCTAGAAAAGTATTGACCTGAGGGGTTACGGGAACCCCTGAATTCATAGTCAGTTGATCAGAGCCAAGGAGGTCTGGGGAACCCCCAACTTGTGGCTGGCTTCTGGAGTGGAAGCAGTCTTGTAGAAGACAGAGCTCTTACCTCACGGGACCTGCCCTCCGTCCAGGCGGAGAGGCCTGCGCCGAGTCCCGGGACACCAGCTGGGGATGGTGGGGGACATCCCTTCCCTTCACCCACCTTACGCTCCTCTCAAGGGGAAACCCTAGGTCTGAATGAAGCCAGAATTCGAGTGCCCAGGGCCAGCAAGGATGGATTAAAATCAGCTTATTTTCATAAACCTTCCTCTTGGCTGTTACATCCAGTTGAGTTACAGCCGCCTCAGAACCCATTTCAAGCTTGCTGGATGGCTGCCATGCTGGAAGCTGTGGGGTGGGAAGCCCTATTAACTCGTCTACAACCACAGGGCAAGGGAAGACTCGCCGGCGGAAGGCAACCCACTGTCTTGGAGGTCAACGGAGCCCTGTTCTGTCCTCCCAACCCCTCGGAGAGGCAAGAGACAGTGATGCTCGGTAGCACTCTCCATGGGGCAGAGCTGGGTGACAGAGGATCACAGGCTCCCTGTCCCCTGGACTCAAGTGACACCTTTAGCCAAGCTCAAGGGGGAAGGGGAGGAAGCCTCCCCGGGAACACGGAACTCCATGTTCTTCGCATGAACTTCAGGGGAAATATTTATCATGATGTTTCATGACCTCATCTTTGGAAGGATGCAGGTCCAATGGGAGGCATCCAGAGGCCTGGGTTCATGGAGAAGCCAGTTTCTTAAGAACAGCAGGGTCGACACTGGCGGTGCGATGGATCCGGAATGGACAGCCAGCCAGGGAGCCTGAGATGGGTCCAGGGGCAAGTGGTCTCTTGTTCAAGAGACGGTGGATGATCCTTGAGCTGTGACGCTGGACTTTTCCATTCATCTGTTAGCCAATGTGATTTTTCTTGTCTACCAAGTTCTTTGCTTTTTAAAAATCGCATCTGGGAAGGGCCCTGGGTGGCTCAGTGGTTGAGCATCTACCTTCTGCTCAGGTCGTGATCCCTGGGGTCCTGGGATCGAGTCCCACATCCCTCTGCCTGTGTCTCTGCCTCTCTCTGTGTGTCTCTCATGAATAAAAAAAATCTTAAAAAAAATAGTCTCTGGGCCATGTGTCTAGGCATGTTTTGGGTAAACATTTTTGGGTAAACATTTGGGGGTGTCAGAATCACCCTCAAATGAAAAATGAAAATGTGGGTATTTCTTGCCTTGACTCGCTGGGGACATGGCTGCAGACCCTTATCCTGTCAGCCAGGGAAGAAGCCTCTTGGTTCCTTCCCATCTGCCCCCCCATCCCCCCCCCCCCAGGCTTGCTTCCACCTCTGCGCCTCAGCAAGGGAGGAGGAGGGGGGAGGAGGGAGGAGGAGGAAGCTCTCTGCTTGTCTCCATCCAAACAGCAATGGAATTCCTTGGCCTGGCTGTTCAGTAATCCTCTGCCAGCTGGCTGCCTCCCTTTCCTCTGGGAGCACAGTGAATCACACCTCCGCAGTGCATTTGGCCCTTCCAAGCCCCACGGGCTGGGGGGGATCTGCAGCCCAACTTCTGCGCAGGGATCACGTGGGGCCTTAGAACTTCTGAGCAAAAGGAGGCTTGGCGGCCGATCAGGGGCCCTGCAGGATTCAGGACGCGCCAGGCTGCTGGCGGCTCACCCGGAGGTGGGGGGGGGCTTTCTCTCCCCCTCCCCCTGAGGCCCTTGCAGGAGGGGAGGACCAGCAGGTAGGCTGAGCAAAGGAGCGGAGCGGACCCCTGGGTTCTCTTCCTGCAGCCCCTGCAGCCGCCCGGCCCTGGCTGGTGTGAGCTCGCCAGCTGCTCAGTCAGGGCAACAGCCGGGCAGCAGGGGGGCTGCACTGGGTTCTAAGTCCCACCAAGTGCAGATCTGAGGTTTTATTTCAAAGGTTCGGGTGGGAGAGCGAGGAGGGAGGTGACCCCTGCAATATCCCTTTTGCCGTGGGGATCAGAGCCACACTTGTCAAGGCTAGATTTTTTTTCAAGAGCAGGGACAGGATAGTGTTCTAGCTGCCTCTACCTGGAGTGACCAGGGAATCTTCTAGATGGAGCTTGAGCCAGCATCCGGATTAGATGTGAGCGGTGCGGGAAGAGCAAAGCCAGTCCAGTGCTGCCCCCCCGCCCCCGCTACCCTGAGCCTGGACTTGCTGAACCACGTGGGCAGCAGGCCCTGTCCCTCCGGAAGCCCCCGGGGGTGGGTGAGGGGTGGCGGTGGGGGCTGGCCTGCCCTGCAGGGCTTCTGCTGCCCCCTCACCTCTCGCTGCCAAGGCCTGGGAAGGCTGAAGCACAGGGAGCACCAGAAGCCCCTGGGTGGTGTGAACCGTGGCCTGCAGAGCTGGGGCAGGCCGCAAGCCCAGGTGACCAGGTGACCGTGGGGAGCCTGCACTGGGTGACAGCACTGAGGGGGCACTTGGGGGGATGAGCCCTGGGTGTTATACTCTATGTTATACTGCATGTTCCTGTGGCAGCAACCGCCTCCCCTCGCGGCCTCTTTCCTACTGGGGGATGAACACAGGCATCCTGTATGATGGAGGGGAGGGAAGGGGAGGGAGGGGGAGGGAAGGGGAGGGAGGGGGAGGGGGGAAAGAAGGAGGGAGACAGGGGGGAGGAAAGGAGGTGGGAAGGAGGACTTTTCTTGTGATTGTTCTTCCCTCTTTCCCTCCCCCGTCTCCCTCCTTCCCTCTGGCCCCATCTCTCCCCTCATCTCCCTCCCTACCCCCCACCCCATCTCCCTCCCATCTCCTTCCCCCACCTCCCCATCTGCCCCCATCTCCCCCCACATTTCCCTCCCCTCCACCCCGTCTCCCTCCCTCTCTCCTGCTCAGTCCCCCTCCTTCCCCCATCTCCCTCCCCCTGTCTGTCTGCAGTCAGTAACACCAGTAAGTGAAGGAGCCGCCAGGAGGAGGGGAAGCATCAGGTCACAGCTTAACTGCAGCGCCTTCTCTCTCCTGGTGGTCACACAGAGGGACGTGTCCCCCGTCGCTGGCATCGTGGATGTGATGAAATGTGGTGCCACTCAGAAGAGGCCACGAGCCCCCCTTTGTAACACCGCTGTTTGATCCTCAGCTGCTGCCACCTGCTTTCTGCTCCCAGGCTCTGGGCACCTGGGGAGGGGGGTGTTTTACTTGACCTATCTGGATTTTTTTTTTTAAGATTTTATTTATTTATTCATGAGAGACACACAGAGAGGCAGAGACACAGGCAGAGGGAGAAGCAGGCTCCCTGCGGGGAGTCCGATGTGGGAGTCAATCCCAGAACCCTGGGATCTCACCCTGGGCTGAAGGTAGATGCCCAACCGCTGAGCCACCCAGGCACCCCTCAATGACTATTTCTAAACAAATACAAAGAGTTGAATAACTAGGTAGAGGAAGAGTAATCTAGGTCTACATTGGCAGAATGAGATTTAAGAAAAAAAGAAAACACAAAACAAGACAATAAAACCTAGTATTACCAGAAAGATGAGCCCAGATTGTCTGGAATAGTAAATGTGTTAGAAGTAAAACTAAAGGGGGAAAATGGCCAAGCAAAGAACAGTGGAGGAGACAAGGACTCAGGTTTTTTGGCAGCAGATTCGTTTTCCACCCATCCTAGCATTCTCCTTCGAAGGTCTCCTTTCGGGACTAGAGAACATCTTTGAGTTCCCCAAACTACTTAAGCCTTTGTGAAATGCCCAGGGGGCCGCACGTCCCGTTTGCCTCCAGCTCTGGGTCTGCTCCTCGGGACGTGTTTTAAATGAAGCTGCGAGCTGCACCTGTCCGTCCACTCCCATGACCCATGTCCGTGTCCTGCGCACCCTTCCCCGCGGCCCCTTTCCTCCTGTCCTTTCCATAAGCTCATTTTCCTCGTTGGACTCTGACTTAGCACGTGGAGTACATCTTCCTAAGCTGACAACTTATACCCAAGATAGAGAATAAATTCATTTTTCCCCTTCTTCTTTCTGAATTCATTCGGACGCCTTAGGTGAGGGCTCTAGTTATGAAAGCAAAGGAGCCCATTGGATTTATGAGGGCTAGTCCTCCCTGGTGAGTTAGGAAAGCATGAAGCATCCCTGTGCTGCAGGATTCCTGCAGGGAGGACGCACTCATCACCCACAGGAGGGGAGTCCCCGCCCTCCGAGGGACTTGCTGGTGTACCTGCAAGCCTGTGCTCCAGGGAAGCCTGGGGTGCTAACACCAGGGCCTGAAGCTGGCTGCTACTCAGAAAGAGGAAGAGGATCCTGTGGAGGCTTTGATGGTGCTCTGGAGAAGGTATTGAAAACAATATAGAAGAAAAGACAGATTAGAGACATAACTTACATTTCTGTCTGAAGTGAGTTATTAAAAGCCACTAATTAAAGTAGGTCTCCACCATGTCAAGTTTTCTAACCTGTATTATGTCCTACATCTTTTGGAAAGAGAAGAGGATTTATAGAAGAGAAACAAACCCAGTCGTTGGACATTGAACCACTTTCGTACTCCCTCCCTGGAGTTTGGCAATGTGATAAAATTAAGAAAAACAATGATGGTTACAACTGGTGTGTCTCCCAGGGACATGCCCTGACGTCACCACTAGCGGAGGACACCAGCGTCTTAGATGCTCAGTCGTGGGGATGAGGAATCTGAGTCTCAGGGCGGAAGTGCACTCAGTTTGTAGGGGGGCAGGGGCGGGGTGTCTGAGTCCAAATGCAAGCTCTGGATTTTTCCTGAGGAAGCATGGTTCTGTTCAGCTACGGATCAAATAAACAACCCCATAACCATTTCAGTACAAAGCGTTTTTTTATTGACATTGTAAGAAACATCGTTCTTTTTGTTACAAAAGGACTAGGTGGTTCTGAAAAGCAAAAGTAGAGTCCTCGTGTGGCAGGACTGCGGCCCTGGGCGTGAGGTGGGCAGGGGGGTGTCGCACGGCTGCAGGCTGATCCGAGAAGGCCCAGGGCCGGCCACATCTGAACACTATGCCTACAATACTTAAATGTATTTACATGTGTTTCTTTTAAAAAAGGATTACACATTTTATTTTTTAAAAATCTAAAAAAGGTGAAAAAAATGAACTTGCATTTTATTTTACACGTTGGCAGGATACACAACATTAACTCGTCAGAGAGAACATCCTCCATCAGTTCAAAACAACACGGGAAACCAGGTTACAAGACAGCTCAGACTCTGCTACAATCGTGTGCGCTTGGCCGGCCGGGGAGCATGCCGCCTCGAGCTCTGACCGGGCATCACCGACTGGTCCCTCGCATCAACAAGATTAACATAAAATAAGGCACATACATCGCAAGAATCACAACTCTGTGGCTCAAGAGGACGAGCCAACGTAGGAGGAGCCGGGGCAGTCTCATCAGCTCTTTAGAAAGGAAGACAAAGTGAATGGCTTAACAAATAAAAACATGGTTAACATGGATGTTCAAGAGGAGTACCATGTACGAGCCTGCACTGAAAGGTAGGATGTGACACTAGTGAGTTGCTGCTGTCTCCCTGACACGGGGGAGAGAAGGCTGGCAGCTGTGGGGCAGTCCTGCCAGAGGAGAATGGCACGTGTGCAAGCAGACGGAGGGCTTCTAAGTGGCCCAGCAGACCCTCCTTCCACTAACTGTCGGGACACCGCCTGGCACTCCTGGAAAAGTATACTTCCTTTCTCCCTCTCCCCCTTCTCCATCTTTCTGAGATTTCCATAGAGAGACACAAAGACTGTGCTGAAGTAGGAGTCTCTCTGCAAATCTAAAGGTGAGAGGAAGGAAACGAAGCACGAAACGGTGAAGAAAGGGAGCAACACAAGAGAATCATCTGGAACCACAGGGCAAAGCAGAGGCATGGGATGACAAGAGTCCTCACCCAGCTGCCGGCTGTCCTTCCATGAAGGGCAGACGAGGCAGGAACTCATGGCAACGGAGAAATGCAGGTCACGTCCGGGACTTTTACCCGGGACGGACTCTGAGGGAGGAGGGCCGCTGTCCTCACCCAGGAGGCTGGAGAAGGCCCAGGTCCCAAGCTTTGAAACGGAGGAGGACAGGGTCAGGCCAAACCACAACAGCATGGAAGATGACATCCGGGCGTAGAGATTCTGACGTTTGCAGAAAAAGGAGCTTCAGGGAATGGACCGCTGATTTTGTGACCGGGTCACTACCTGTTTGAGGAACTCACAAAAAGCCTGGCTCTGTTCTGTTGGAAGTAGACTCAACTCCACCCAGCTCCGATCGGGAGCCGTCTCTTGCTTTTGGGCTCTGTTCCCAAGCAGATGCATCCTTGGACGTCAAGGCAGGTGCTGGATGTGGGGGGAGGGGAGGGGTGGAGGCAGCAGCCTCAGCGCCCCTCCAACGATTTCGGGGACACCTGAAAGCAAACCCAACCTTCTTAGCCACAAAGTCCCAAAGGGCAAATTTAAATTTACCTCCATGCTTAGATTCTTGGTCCAAATGAGAGATCATGAGTGTGAGAAAAATGGGCTGGTCCTAACCTTATTTCCTATCATCTAATGCTTTACTTTACTTGACTTCGTCTATTACTAATTTAAATGACAGGAAGAAAGGGAAAAAGCCACACGACTGACTCATCAATCACTTTGGATTAAATCCCACTTCTGGGGTAAATGGGACACAAAAGAGCAGGTAGTCTGAGGTGTTAATATTTTATTTTTAATAGTTTACATATTTTTAAATGTAAAATGCTGGATAATCCATGTACTCTGTACACACATAGTATGTCTTTTATGTGTATCGGCTGCACATGGCAAGTAGCTGCACTTTTTAGTCTTTAAATGTTTTAATCCAAAACAGAAGGATACATGAAGTCCACATTAAGGACCAACTGCATAGAACATTTAACCTCTTAAATGGATGCATCGTTTCATAGACGGGGTGTAAGAGCACGCATCCACACAGCTACTCACCATCCTCCTAGCGCTCTCAAATACTAACAACGGTTAAAGCGATTTATTCCAAACGTCATTGTATGTGAGCTTTTTCTTTTACAACGAAGTTTTATAAATCCCTCAAAATAGGGCACTTAGAATAGAAATGCTCCTTCACTATAGTGGAATTAATATATGTTAATGAAATAGTCGGCTGTGGGGTTGTTTAGATACCTCTATACTTAGAACTATATATAATCAATTCTCAGTTATCTAGGATAATGGGTAAAGAGATGGAACTATAATCAACACATACAGCAAACCCACAAATGTTCCCCAAACTATTTCTACGCAGTAGCTTCACTCTACAATCTACCTAACTTCTTGTCTTGCCGGAACAGATGGAAGTAGCAGACCCACCACCCTGCCCCTCTCTGCCCCCGGAGCACAGAGCGACACTGAACGGTCGTGGAGACACGGGGAGGAGAAGCAAGGTGGATAACTGAGAAATGAACACATAGACGGACCTGCCCCGAGTGCACCGACGGACAGGAGGAATTCTAAACCCCAACCGTGAGCAAACTAGTGTTCATCCGCCAGAGCCCCAAATTCCTGCTTGCGTGCCACCATCGAAAGCATGCCCTAACCTGAACTGGGGTGGGGAGTGCGTCAACAATCGGTTATGTCTGCTACAGCACACCCACGAAGGATTCTTAAACTCACTATCCATATTCTGATTCTTGTGCCCAATGTGGGAATTAAAACAAAAACAAAAACAAACACAAACACCGAAGAAAACAAAGAACAAAAAGAAACACGTAAAGGGAAATTTAAAAAGCTGGAAGCGCAACCCCTTGGTCAAAAGCACACCAACTCCTGTTTCCTTGGAGTAACAGAGAAACATGTCAAATCCTCTCGTTTGACCTCTCTTCGAAAAGAAGAACATGCACATCACACATTTACACTGGTTTACTAAAAAGGGGGTGGGGAGTGGGCTTACAGTTACAAAAAAAAAAAAAAAAAAAGAGGATGGTTCGAGTGTAACAATACTGATTCAAAACTGAAATGGAAGACAGTTTCTCCCTAGAATACTTTAGGGTTGTTCAAAGTCCTTTTCCATAAAAGGAAGATACTTGAAACACATCCCAGTCAGGTGAGATGAGATTGCTAAAATACATACAGAACTAAAAAAAACCAAAAAACAAAAATGAAAAACAAAAAACAAACCGGCAAAAAACTGAGTCCGTTTAATCTTTTTTTAAACCCCTAAAGTTTCACGTTGGTTGGCAGCCTTTCCCCTAACGTCTACTGCATCACTGCAAGGAATTTGCTTTCTTCCGCCAGGGAGGTCAGCAGGGAGCTCATGTCCCCGATGGCCATGTTGGTGGTGCTCACGGACAGCGTGGGCAGCGGGAGGGACGCGCGGGGTGTCGTGAGGCGGGAGGAGCTATGGGAGAGGTTCTGGATGATACTGGGACTCAGGGCTCCTGACATCAGGCTGGCGTGGTCCCCGTCGTCTATGATGGCGTCAAAATCGATCTGCACCCCTTCCAGGTCATGGCTGTCGAGGCTGTCAACCGTGCTCGTCACCTGGTTAGCACCTGGGGAAAGTAATTCAGAGTTCTCGGCGCTGGCCCCCTGTAGCAGGCAGCTGGCTTCTGAAATGGAGAATGAACCAGTTTTCATGTCTTGCTGACTGAAGCCAACGGTTTGGTCATAGAACTGACCAGAGTAACTCTGCGTGTTCGAACAGAGCTGATGGGGCTGCCCCTGCATCTCCACCTTGATGCCGTTCACCCTGCAGGTCGGACTTGGGTCACTGAGCTGTGCCTGCTGCAGAGCGACGCTGCCCCTCGGCACAGCCTGGCGCCTGCCGCCCCCGTAGGCCGCACACGGCTGGTAGCCCCGGGTGGCCGCCAAGCCGGCGGGCTGGCCGCTGACGCACGGCGGCCCTGGCAGGCCGCCCTCGGGCCCCAGATAGACGTTGACGTGTGAGGTAGCGCTAACCTGCCCTAGCATCTGCTGGCCTGCGCGGCCCGCCCCTTGGTGGGGCACGCCGTCGTGGAGCAGCGGATGGGCCAGGTACCCCTGTCCTGCCAGGTCTTGGGTGGCCAGGCCGCTCCCGGCGCCGCCCGCTGACTCGCCGGGCCCCGGCAGCAGGCCAAAGTCGGGCTGGCCCCCGGGCCCCGGCGCCGTGCTGCTCTTGAGCTTTGCCGCCGCAGCGCAGCCGCCGTCGAGGGGGCCGGGGGCGCCCGGCTGCCTGCCCAGGCAGCTCCCGAACTGCGGGGCCTTGCAGGGCTGTTCGTGGAACGCGTCTCCGGGGCTGCCCGCTCCAGCGCCGTGGCCCGCCAAGGGCTCGGGGCCGCCGTAGGCCGGGCCGGGCTCGGCCAGGGGGGCATAGGCGCCGGCGGGGCCGGGCCCGCTCCGCAAGGCGGGCTGCGGGGGGCCGCCCACGTTGCCGTAGAAGCCGAAGGCCCGGGCCTGCTGCGCCGCCGGCCGCTGGCCACACTTGAGCTTGGAGGAGCACAGGTCGGCGCTGCCCGAGCTCACTTCGTTCCACTGAATGGGCAGGTCGGCTTTGCTGGCTTCGGGGCACGGCTGCTCCAGCGGGCGGTACGGCTGGCCGGCGGGGCCCGGGTGGCCCGGGTGGCCTGGGTGGCCCGCGTGACCGTCCGGCAGCCCCGGGCCGTCGAAGTCGCCGGGCCCGTGGGGCGCTTTGCTGTCCTCGGAGACGGCGCTCTGGAAGGGCTGCTCGAACCCGGCCGGGTTCTGGGAATTCAGATACTGCACCACGTCGTCGGGCAGGAAGTCCTCATCGGTGAGGCTCACGTCGGCGTCCATGGTCAGGGCCTCCAGGGTGACGTTCTCGGTGATGCTCGGCGGACAGGGGGACGGCGGGAAGTGGCGGGGCTGGCCGCCGTCGGGCCGCGTGTAATTCTGGAGCACCAGGTGCCGCTTCTCCAGGGTGGGAGGCGGCCCGGGCGGGTTGAAGCTGTGAAGGCTGCCGAAGCGCTGCACGCGGGGCAGGGAGAGGCCGTCGGACGCCGTCCGCACCGGGTCGCTGGCCCTGCGCACGCCGTTGCCCAGCGCGTCCAGGGGCAGCAGGGGGCGGCGGCCGTAGCCGTGGGCTCCGCCGTCGCTGCACCGCCGCGGAGGGGGCACGGGCGGCAGGGCCCCCGCGGGCTCCCGGGCGTCCCCGAGCAGGGCCATCCTGGTCTTGAGGCTCATCCTCTCCATGTTGGGCAGCGGGGTGGGGGGCGGCCCGCCCGTGGCCGCCGCGTACTTGGCCTTCAGGCGGTACTGCTGCGCCGGCGTGAGGCTGAGCAGGCTGGGCAGCCCGTCGCCCTGGCTCGCCTCGCTGGACCTGCGCGACGCGTCGGTGGAGATGGGGTCGTAGGAGTCGGCCACGCTCACGTTCTGGGGCCGGCCCTCGGCCTGGGACGCCTCGCTGGACCGGCGGCTGGAAAAGCAGGGGGAGATGCCCGAGGAGCGGCGGCTGCTCAGGTAGGCGGAGCTGATGGTGCTGGCGCTGCTGTCCCTCCGGTTGAGCATGTTCAGCATGGTGATGTCCACCCCGGAGAGGTCGCTCCTGTTCGGGAGGAGGGTCATGGGCCCGCCCAAACTGCAGCTGGTGCTGGGCTGAGTGCCTGCAGAGAAGGGGGAGACGGGCGATCGTTTGGGGAGGACGCACAAGGGGCCGCGCCGAGGGCCTGTGGGAAGCCAGGGCCGGTCTCCCCTGGGCCACGCGGCGTCTGCCCCAGCCACCCAAGGGCCCCGGGTCATGGTTACAGAGTGGATGCGGCTGCGCGCCTAGAACCTTCAGTTACGAGGCGGTGGGGACATTTGCAGACCCCCTGGCTTAAACGAAACTGTCCGAGCAGCCTGCATCACTAAAGCTCCTTCACGGGCGCAGGGCCAGGGCGTCGGGAGGAGGCCCGGGACAGACACGGCGCTCCTGGACAGGCAAGGACAAGACCAGAGGCATTCCAGGAGTGTCCTGTCTCCCCGAGACCTTCCTCCGACGCCCTGTGAGAGTGGAGCACGCCCGGGTTGGTGGGTGGGGAGCTTCACCGTTCCATGTGCTCCAGGTGGTACTCAGGGTGATCCCAGAAGGAAACCCCACGTGGGGCTGCCAATGCGAGAGGCTGCTTGGCCTTCCTTGAACCGGGAAAACATCACCAAGGTGGCTGCTGACCTCCTGGGTGTAGATGGGAAAGCAAACGGCAGTGCCGACCCCCAATGTCCACGTGGGGAGGGGGACTTCTGCACCACGGCCCCACAGTTACAAGTGCATCCTCGGAACACGAGTTCCGCGTGGCGTTGGCATGCTGCACCCCACCCTCCGTGCCAGGGCTCTCCCCTTACACCTGCTTCTAAACAACGGCCTCCCCACAAAGGCAACGCCGACGTGTACGGTGACAGCATCATTTTAGGACCGGAGGACACAGTGGCCCACAGCAAGCCCAGTCCGTCTCAGCGGCTCGGGGGCACGAGGCAGGGCAGGGAGGCCGGAGCGGGCAGGAGGTGGGCACGGGACTCACCGTTTCCTATGAGAGGAGAGACTGCAGGGGCTTTGGGGGGAAGAACGGGGTTCAGTCGTGGAAGCATTCCATTCACTTGTTTGAGCCTTTCTAGTTTCACATGCTCCATCCATTTGGCCCCTGCCGGGTTCCTCCTGGCTTGCAAGGCGAGGGCGGTGGTTGCGGTGGAAATGGTCGAGTCCATGATTGGGGTTTCGTCGATGGTCCCGAGGTCTCCCACGCCACCTCCGTCGGTCAGAGGAAGCTCGAGCCCACTGTTGGAATAGTTGCTGATGGGGGACTGTTGGCTGCTGCATGAAGACTCACCACCAGGGCTTGGCTGAGATGTCTGCTGGGATCGAGAGCAAACGAAAGAGCTGTCACCGGGAAGGAAGGAGGACAGGGAGCCGACCCAGACCCGCGGGGGGCCCAGGGGGTCGAGTGAGGGGAACTGGGTGCCGGTGAATGGGGGCGGCCTCGCTCGGCCACAGCGACTGATGGGATGTCGGGTGGATGTGCAGCGGAGGCAGATGGAAGTGGGGCGTGCTGAATGGGGTGGGGGTGATGGGCGCGACCTCAGCCTCGGAGTCCTGCCCCAGGTGCCAGCTCTGCCCACCGGCTCCTCGGGCCCAACCCTACTTGCACCACTTGACTTGATCCTTTGGGCAAAACGCTCAGTCACTTGAAACCTCAGTTTCCTTATCTACAAAGTGGGGCCCACTAACTTCTCTTCAGGATTGTGGTGGGACTTAGGGTGAGGCCCAGAGAGCACAGGCAATAGGGAAAGACGTGGGAAACGGGTACTGAGGGGCTCCGAGAGCATTAGCGGTTCCCATCATCCCGCGTGGCTTTGGCCCGTGGGCCCGCTCGGCTTGGCTACAGCGTGCGTGGGGGCATGTGTGGCCGGGCACATGCTCCTGCTCTCCTGCGAGGCCCTCTCTGAGCTGCTCAGGGCTGGCTCCCCAAGCTCTCTGTAACCTCTCCCCCTCCGTCTACACCTGCCTGCTCCGAGGGACCCCGACCAGGCCGTGGGTAAAGGCAGCCGTAAGGGGCAAAGCTTCCATCGCCTGGCTTCTGCTGTACCCAGCGCGGAAGAAAGGCTGCCAGGACAGCCATCCGAGTCCGGGGAGGAGCCTTATCGCTGCCCCTAGAGTGCCCTGGCGTTTCTCTGGGAGAACTAGGCAATGTTTCCCTCCTGCCACAACCGTGTGGCCTACACAAGCCAGTTCTGCAACTAGTCAGGAACTGGACCCAGTGCACCGGTTCTCAGTCAGGGAAAGGACCACCCGCCCCCGGGGCTCCCGGAGATGATGGGGCGCGGAGAGCTGGTTGTCCTCAGGGCTGGGGCGGGGGGCACCATATCAAATGGCCCTCCGTGAGCAGTCTGCACAACTCTATCCAAACTTCCACCCGTGTCCCGGTTGGAGAACAGTATGACCCCTTGGGCGGGGATAAGAAAAGTGACGTTCAGAGAAGCTCAGCGACTGCCCCAAGTCACAAAGTCAACGAAGTCAATGGTACAACCAGCCTAGACTCCCAGCCCAGCGCTCCTTCCACCTCTCCGCAGAGCCTTCTCTAGCGTTCCTCTAAAGACTAGAGCCTGACGGCAGCCCCAGGAGCAAATCCTCCAGGGCGAGAGAGCCACGCAGACTCCGCTACAAGACTCCCAGGTGGGCCGCCCAGGGTTCTACGCGGAGGGCTCCCGGTGGAACCCGTCACGCTCGTTCTGCGACCACAGTACACACACCCAAGCAAATGCACACTTTTCTAAGTGAGTGCCATGTGACACGCTAAGTTTGTCCTGGGCAACCAAGCAGAGCAAAGTAAGAGACACAAATTGGATTGGGGAGCTCGTGAAGTCTTGCTCGGGTTACGCTTCAGCATGACCGTGGCGTGCCAGGCCACGTGCTCCGTCCCCAGCTCCTCAGAGCATGCGGGGCTTTGGAGGTCCTTCACTGTGGGACTGTCAGCAACCGGCGTGTGCGTGTGACTCTGTGTGTGTTTGCACGCACCGCGGACTCACGCTTCCACGGGGCACAGGAGGAGGCGCGAACGCACTCATGACGAGGGCTGCTCAGAGGAGCTCAGACATTTAACTACAGATTAAATTGCTGACGACAAATGTATCCAGATCGGTTGTCCTCAAAGAAGAGAGGTACCCGTCTGGTCCAAGAGTGAATTTACATGCGTCAATTTGATAATTAAATAGGCTTGGGGAACATCTGCTTGGTCGGCCGGCCGTGATTTGTTATGAAAACCTAGACAAATAGAACAATGACTTCCACCATCTAACTGCACATTTCCACATGCTGGATGTTCAAAACACATTGCTTCTATGTTCGAAGCACAGCCGAGTAATGTTCACTACCAAAGATAGTCACAGAAGCACGAAAACTACAGCGAAATCAAATGCATAGAAGTTGAATGTTAAAATGAACACAAAACAAAAAGGGCAGAGAAGCTGAAATTCCCTCACCTTATTACCCACTGTCCTTAGGAAGTGAGAACAAGACATTTAGGAGCATTACACAGAAGAGATGTGGAATTAATAAGGAAAAAAAAAAGAAGAAAGAATTTAATTCATAGCACGATGATCAAAGACACGTTTTAAAAGAAAGAATATTAGAAATGTAAAATCTCATACGCATTAGTCAAGGTCCATGAGGCCATCTGCTTATATTTACGTGGATTCGTGGACATATACAACAAAATAGCCCCCGTAGGGAATTTGATTAATTGATTAGCCTTACCTGTGAAACATGGAGCCTCATCTCAATCTCCATGATCCCTTCCAGCCCACGTTTCTATGATTTCATTACTTTATAATATAGTTCACATCTTGGGGCATCTCAGATGTCACTGAGCCAAATAACCATACGCCCTTATTTCTACCAATTTTCCTTTTAAATAATGGGTGTTTGGAAAGGAGATGACAAGTTTTCTTGAGCTAGGGATGTACATTAAAGGTACAAGAGACTTTGGGTCCTTGGGATGTCCCAAGGACATAAATCATTGTCTTTTGATGACATAATCTAGGAGACCACAAATTCATTTTCCTTGCTTCATTAAACACTTGAGGATAAATTGTTGAATGTCCTGCACGTGGTACAGTTGGACTTTGGGGAGCTTGATATGTGGTCCCCCCACCCCGTCCGAAAAGTATGTGCTGTAGCACTTACGAGCTGATTAACGCTGGAAGTATGGTGATGAGTCATAACACATGCATCAACTTTTACTAAGGTGCTTTTTATTTTTATTGTATTTTGACTAAGGTGCTTTTGAAAAGCAAAATACAGCTACGCACTGGGACGTAACGATGAATCTGGGTAGCTTACTTGTATTACTGGGGGCTAGACTTAATGTCACTTTCTCAAACTCTTAAACTCAGCAAGTCATTAAAATTCACCCAATCATTGGATTCCACTCGGTCAGCCCTGGGATTGTATGTGTGCATCACTTCCTAGCCACACGTACTGCCGCGTGGCGACATCACTCAGGAGCCCACAGGACGTCAGTCCAACTGCTGGACTTTTCTACTTTTAAGAAGAAGCTTCCTGAAACGGAGTACAGATCCGTCTGCCTGACCACGTCCATGCATCTGGAAATCCAAGCACACGGCTTCTCTCTGGTACACTTCCCTCCACTTGCAGAGTGGAAGACCAGAACCCGGCACATCCGCGGAGCTGACTCCGTGACGCACGTTGTCTAAGACAGAAGTGCTGGATCTCTTCTGACAGCTACTCTTTTCATTTTTCTTGTTGTCTTTCTTAAAGTTTTGGATGTTTTTAGTCTGGCACGTACATAACAAAGTCACCAGGGGAAGTGAGAAAGAAGCTGCCACAGGAGCATGATCCATATTATCAGTCTGGTGACTACCGAGAAATCACCAAACCAGGATGATTTCTCCTGATGACATCTTTCAAACTCCTCCCTTGTTCTTCACCTCCTTGCTTCTGGTTCCACTGCAGAAATGGTCTCTAGTCTAGGCAGCCAATCCTCGGCCTGGCACCAGAGTGGGCTTTTCTCAAAATCAGCCATGCCATGTCATTTGCCATCACCAGTTAAATATAACCTTTTTTTTTTTTTTTTTTTAAATCCTGACTCCTTTTTACTCCGACTCCTGCACAACCTGCTGGGATGTAGGGCTGTATCCGGCTGCAATGCTGCAATGCCAGGACATGCTGCAGCTCGGGCTCTGGCTGCAATGCACCTTCCCGTCTCTGAGGGTTAAACTTGAGGGCTACCACCCCTGCCTCACCCTGTCACATCCTCAAGTATGCTGGGGGTTTGCTCCCCCTCTTGAATGCTCTCACGCAGACTTGTGTTAAAGACCCATCACGCTGAGTTCCAAGTGTCTGCTTTTTGGCTGTCTGCCTATCCCATCGGACTATAAACGCCTAAAGAACAGGGACCATGGCTTATTTATCTCAGGGTGACCAGGGCAAAGCACAAAACAAAAGACACGTCTGCAGAAAAAAGGGATGGCTGATTTTTATCACAGGGCTCCTGAAAATGTAGACAGTCATGCCTTTCTAACCTGCCACGAAGGGTATGGCTCTCGGTTGATTTTGCAAACCAGTTAGCAAACCTGGATGCTCTGTTCAGGGTTACTCTATGCCAACCAACCTTTAAGTAAGAAATCCAGGTCTCTGAGCTCTTGACCTCTTCAATAAGAGAGCCCAGTGCAGTGAGGACCTTGGTGGTCACATCCCTCCTTCGTCCCTAGCTGACTTTTAAAAAATTCCCTAGGATGGCCTGGGGATCAGCAGAAGGAAAGTGAATGACATACCATGGGCTTCTCGGCCTTGACAGCTTTCACTTGGAGGCATTCTTCCCGCTTTGAGGTAGTGTTGCTGAGGTCCTTCTGCTCCCCAAGGGCTCCCTGAGTCTGCCGGCCAGGCGACCTGGACTGTGAATGGCTGCCCGAATCTCGGGGTGGGGGGGGCCGAGGATGTATGTCCCCACGCTGCTTCTTGGTGACATGAGCCTCTGGGCCATGCACGGTCTTCACATGTTTCCGGAGGGAACTTGGGTCTGTGTAGCGCTTGGTGCAGCCTGGGATTTTGCACACATAGGGTTTCTGCCAAAAACCACAAGAATGAAATAAAGAGACTGTTACCGAAGTGGTTGGTGATGCCCCAGCCCATCGCTCTTGTGGATGCACATCGTATCTTTAATTCTTTCAAAGCCCTTCCACAAGGCGTTCAGATACCTCTAAGTCCCAAGGGTTTAATAAAGGCCATTTGAACACCATTCAGGGGCCAGTGAATCTAGCTTTAATAGACTATTACGTTATATTTTTTAAAGATTTTATTTACTTACTTGACAGAGAGGGAGCACACGCAGGGGAAACAAGAGAGGAGGAAGCAGGGAGCTGAGCAGGGAGCCCGAAGTGGGCTTTTCTGGATCCCAGGATCATGACCTGAGCTGAAGGCAGATACTTAGCAGACTGAACCACTCATGCACCCCTTATTTTAGAGAGTGCTCAAAGAGAGTTACAAATGCCCAAACTGCCTGCGTGTTCTCAGAAACATTTATCCTAGGAGTAGGAAGAAGGATCCTGCTGTTGTGGTAGCTACTCAAATAGGTATTGGAAGATGTGGGTGAAGACAATGGTGATGGTGATGGTGACAAGGCTTCGCCACCCATCACCGATCAGAAGAATGCTATATGCCTTTGGGAGAGTTTGTGTGAAGAAATTTCTTAGGGATGTTCTGGTTCTCAGATTAAAACTCACTACGCCTTTTTTTGAAAATGTGCTCTCTGCATGCATGTAAGTGTAGTAAAAAAAAAAAAAAATTGCCTATAGCTTCTTCCATGCGAGATTATCACTAAACTATGTCCATTTGGGCAGCATTACAGCTGTGTGGGATGTCTGGGGCTCAGAATATCCAGAACCTTTCTGATTCTCAAAGTTGTAAAGCCATTAGACCATCTATAAATGCTCATTCATAAGTTGAGAAGCGCTGATGGATGGTGTCCTGGAAACGAAGATTCCTGTCTGGCTCTGCTCCGGAGTACTCAGGCCTGTAAATTATTCCATGTTTTTCTATGTGGACCACTGATCAAACCTAGAAATGCAGTCATTAAAAACTACATGGATGCTTATAGCTGAATTATTTACTCATATCACAGAAGCCATGGCATTTACTCATGACCAACATCAAAATTGTGATTTTGTTTACCTGGCTTGAAATATAATATATTCATGAATCCTTACAAGAATATATATATCTGTGTATACCAGAAGATGAGCTATTAGGTAAGCGATAGTCCTAAAAAGCATCATTAGTATAATGTACCCATTATATTAAAAAAGATGCCCTGCCTTATAGAATGTATGTGTCTAAAAGAAGCTTTTTCACTAAAAGCCCAAGAACAGACTGAGTGCCACAGAAAATGATGAAATGTCCTAATGTAGTGAAGACTCCGAAAATTATCCCGAGAGACTTCACCTCCAAATTTGAGATTCTTTTGGGTAGAATTGATTCCCATTAACCATGAATTACTTCTATTCAGTGGCTGGTGCGATTTGCAGCACATATATAATGAAACAAGCACATCAACTTCTATGCATTAGGGACAGAAGAGTGGCTCCAGCGATCACTGCTATTACCTCACGGCGTTCTGACATCGGCCCTTCGCCTGCACTGGCAGGACAGGAAGCTCCATCAGCGGCCAAGCCGGGATGGATGGTGCAGGTGTCAGGGAGGGGGATGGGGAGAGAGCACGAAGCCAGGCCAACGTTACATGTCTGAGGACCTACTCTTCCCAGAAGCATATGCATGCGCGTGGAGTGGGTTAGCTTGGAAAGGAGGACGCGGTTGGAGGTGGCAAGTCTACAGGTGTGCCTCAGCTCCTGTATTTCCAGGAGCAGCAAAACACACAAGTGCATGTGTAGCCATGTGCCCTGGTGTGTGCACCTGTACCTTCTCCGCTTACAACAATCCATAAGAACCCAGGATTCGGAAACCTATGCATTACAACAAAACACATCTAATTACGTAGCTTGGCTCCCAAACTCTGTTGTGATCAATGACTGAAGTGAAATATAACTGTAGGCGGGGAGAAATGTTGTCTTAATGGGTTACCTGGGTCTCCTGTCCTAGATGGTCAACGTCCGCCATGCTTCTTTCTTTTCTTGACTCACTGTACTGAAAGGTACTTTGTGAAAGCAATCGCTACCTTTTTTTACTTGACTTTGTAGCATTTATCCAACTAAATTTCTCAATAAATGTTTGATGGTCCTCACTGTGTGCAAGACTCTGAGAACATAAACTTATTTATGGTAGGATGTGATGTCCAGGGATGTAAAATATGCAGGAAAAATAAGACAGCATGTAATTATCACCAATACCAAGTATGAATGCCACAGAAGGATGTGGGTGGAGGGCAATCATTTTTTAGTTGGGATGATTATGGGAGGCATCGGTTACTGAGTTTCTATATCTTGGTATAAGAGGCCTGGCTCGTGGGGTCACGGTTAAAGGCTAAATAAGAGAAGGTATGGAATGTGCACCACGAAGTGTGGCACAGAGTAATTACTCAGTGAGCAGAACTTTATTAGGAGGAGGCACTGTAGCTGGGTTCTGAAAGAACAGGATTCTGAGGGATAAAAACTGAAGGTTAGAGGAGGCCAAAGGAAAAGCCAAGGTCCAGAGGCAGGACCGCTTCGTGCATGTGGGCATGGCTGCCCAGTGCCATGCATAATCACCAAGTAAGAGGTCACACCTGGAAGGGCAGGCATGGGCCGGCTGACAGCAGGGATGAGTCTGGAAAGTCTAAACTTTCCTTCCCTCTAGGAAAAAGGGAGCCACTGGAAGGTTCTGGAGGGGGAGATACAACCGAGACAGAGCCCAAGGATACCTGCCTAGTGTGGCTTTGGGAAGACATGAGCTGCATGGACTAGAGTCGGGATGCTTGGCAGAGGCCACTGCTATGGCCCCAAATGGGTGAGGCGGCCTGAAGGTGCAGGAGGACTGCCAGACTGGCTACCTGAACGGGAACGACGCCCCTCCTGCTCCAGTCCCTGGTATCCTGTTCCGCACCCACAACAGCAAAGCGTGTGCCACCTAACCAGCTCTCAGTATTTGTTTAGGGAATGAACGAAAGTACAAAGAAGAGAGCAAACTAACAAAAGAAGATATCTAGATGTCTCTGGGATCGGTTCCTGGCACAAATCTAGATTCTTGATTTTGGTGGATGTGAAATTGTCCATCATTCGTACAGAAGGCCAAAGCCTTGCGTGGTCAAGGTTAATTTATTTTAGATACACTGCTCAACCCGGGCGAAGGATCTGATTGAACAGGGCATCGTTCAATCTCATAATGGATAAACTCTCACATTGTAACTTTCTACCTCACAGAAGTGGACAAGCTCACCTCGAATGCATTTAAGCAAAGCAAACAGCTGTGCACATACTTTAAGTCCATAAAAAAGATGAAAGGCTGAGGAAGTGTGTTTGTATATGTGCACTGCTAATCCTAACACACTCGCCACCCGAATTTCTCCGCAATCACAGGAGGAAAACCGGGCCTACAAATCTACGGGAGTGCCTGCCTTCTAAATTTCTAGTCCTAATTGTACTGAAATATATGGAGTTAAATACATTAATTTAATTCTTACTTAATCGAATCCCCTAAAACATTTTAAACTGAGATACAACTCACATGCCATAAAAATAACCCTTTTAAATTGCACAGTTCAGTGGCATGTAGTTCATCCACAATCTTGTGCAGCTGTCACCACCATCAATCAAACTCCAGAATATTTCCAACGTCCCCCAAAGAAATCCTGTACCGATTTGCAGTCACCCCTATTCCCCTCCCTCAGCCTCCAGCAATCACTAATCTCCTTTCTATCGTTATGGGTTTTGCCTTGACTCCCTAAAACTTTGCACAGAACAAGTGTAACAGATAACAGAGGACCCTGCAACCACTGCACGTAGCAAAGGCATCTTTGACATTAAAAAAAATGGAGATGTGGCACCTCCCCTAAAGCATCCTCAAACGGTTGATTAATAATAAGAGATCCCAAATGACGTAAGTCTCCTTTTCCTGCCATGACCCTGGCGTACCAGTCGGTGCGTGTGAACCTGCGCATGTCAGCTGAAGTGTGAGTGTATTTTTAAGAAAGTGTGGTTCATCCCATTAGAGATGTTTTCGCTCGGCCTCTTAAGCTGAAGGGACACCTGGTGAGGACGCTGAAACCAACGGTTCCTGAGCTGCTGCGCCACGTCAAAGGCTCCTTGTCTCACACATGTCAAGCAAACAGACGAGCTACTTAGTGGGGGCACAACTATGTCTCACGTTAACCAATTCTGGCTAAATACCCCGTCACCACGCAAAGTGCGGGGATCTTTTTTTGTTCACCTCTGGATTCGTTCGAGGCAAGGCTTCACTGTTCTCAGTGACAGCGCTTGAGCTAGGCCTTCCGAGAGGAGTCTGCAGGCAGGCGTGCATGAAAACACGGGCAAAAATAATTTGTCATTGAGATCATTGTCATCTCCATGCCTCTCTGAAATTCTGGGGGGATAACTGTCTACAAGTAACAGCAACCCAGCAGGAACCACCCAAGAACCCTGACGCCTTACTGAGTGCGCCATCCTAAAATGACTGACTAGAAACCATTCTGGATTTCCGAGGATGGCTCCCAAGATCCTTCGGAATTCAGAATGTCTGGAAATCCTGTTTAGCCCAGGCTGGTTGCCCCATAAAAGCCTTTTTGGATAAATGCATTTGAAGACAGCACCTGGAGAAGGCAGGCAGAAGTGGCCGTCTTAGCAGTAAGCTGTCAGCTGTCAGCACGAAACTTCTGATCTACCCTCGGTGCTTGCGGGGTCGGGGTCGGGCATCCCCTGCGTGGATTCCCGCCATTCCAGGCAGAGCCAGGGGGTGAAATGCAGAAGCTCAACGCTCCCACCGCTCGGCCAGTAGGTGGCAGCTCTGATCAACGTGAGACTTGTTCACCAGGGGTGTGAAGCTCCCCCGGGTCTGCATTGCTCACCAGACCAGGCCCACGTTCAGGCGGCCCCACCTCTGAGGCTCCGGCCTTCACCTGCAGCCCCAGAGCCCCGCTCACGCTGGGAATGGCCAAGAGGAAATGAAACGGGATGGGCCTGGGCCTTGCTTCCTCATGCGGGGCCGCCAGGGCTCTTTGTTTCTGCCCTGAGCTCCGGCCCGGTCTCTAGTCTCGTGGACGAGCCTCACCTCATTGGAATGCGTCCTGTTTTGGTGCTTGGCGCGATCAGAGGCATTTGAGAAAGCCTTGTTGCAACCTTCGTGCTCACAGACGTACGGTTTCTCTCCAGTGTGAGATCTCAAGTGCGTTTTCAAGTTTTCTAGTCTCGAGTAGGCCTTTGTACAACCTTCAAACTGAGGAAAACAGGAGAATCTGCATTATTCCACACAATCCCGGCTCATGCCTAGCGCTCCCTCAACGTTGATGAAAGACTGACATTTCGAGGGTCAGCAGCTTTTCAAAACCGAGGAACAAAAGTCCACTAAACTCTGCATTTATCGCGATTCAGATGGGGCTCGGTGCAGTTCAAGAGACAGCGTTTTCAGGGCTAGGAAAAAGTCCTGGAGGCCTTTTTCTTTTTCTTTTTTTTTTTTTAATAGACCACTCAATGTGGACAATGGGTTTCATTATCTGCTCATTGATCTCCTCAAATTCCCACTGATTTTAGATTCAGCACAAAGTTCACTAATATGGGTTTGTGGCCATACAAAGGCATGGAATTTGATCGCGTTTGTAAAGGGTCTTTAAGATGTAAAGTACAGGGCTGAGCAGTGGCCACTGCGCCCACCAGGCTTAGTCCTGGGGTCTCTATTGGGCATGGGGACCTAGGGGGAAGGCAAAGAAAAGCCCTGAAGTCATGCGGGTTCTATTTTTCAATAGACTTAAGTGTTTCAAGTCAAAACTGGCACCCATCTCGCCCTGTGAGCCCTGGGGCGTGATGGGCACTTGTGCTGGGGCAGGTAGCCATGCGCTCCTTCCCAGGGCCCGTCGGTGTGCCCCGGCCGCCCCCTGCCCACCCGCCCGCTGGCCACTCCGCTATCCAATGTGGGAGCTACTTGCCACCAGAGGCTATTGATGATTACATTTAAAAAAAAGAAATTAAATGGAAAAAATCAGTGCCTTGGCTGCTTTGGCCAGGACCTGAAAGCCCCCAAGGGGGACAAGGGGCTCACGTCTCCCCTGCTGGACGGTGCAGGTCCAGCACTTCTTCTGTCCCCCCCCCAAGTGTGGCTGTCAGTGGTCCCTTCTGCACCAGGATTTCCCCCCATTCCAGAAATCCCCCTTCTCAGAACCCCCCGCATTCATCACAGACCACCCCCTGCCCGCCCCCCGCCTGCCCACCTTCCTGGCCGGGCCCCCCTCGGCTGGGTCCATCAGCACAGTGTGCAGAAGCCGGGGGAACTCGAACCCCAACCGGACAGGTGCTGGCTCCCGGGAGCCCCGGGCCCACAGCCTGCGCCACACACTCACAGTGCATTTGTGAGGTTTCTCCCCGGTGTGTCTCCTCATGTGCACCACCAGCATGTACTGGGCTTTGAAGGGCTTCTGCTCCCTCGAGCAATCCATCCACCGGCACACGAACTCCTTCTTCTCGCCGTGAATATGGTCGTTATTTATATGCTGGGGTTTGGAAGAAGAAAAGGAAAGCACATGGAGATGTAGGGCTCCTTTCTGAAGGCTGCAGAAGAAGGGAGGCCAGAAAGTACCCCCGCCCCAAGCCCTAAGGAACATTTGATAACTTCACCTACAGATTATTATATTTTTTAGTTTGTATTTTTTTAATAGAATTTATTTATTTATTCATGAGAGACACAGGGAGAGGCAGAGACACAGGCAGAGGGAGAAGCAGGCTCCCCATGGAGAGCCGGATGCGAGACTCGATCCCAGGACCCCCGGATCTTGCCACTGAGCTGAAGGCAGGTGCCCCAGTTTGCATGTTTCTTAAGTAAATTTGTTCTGAGTAACCCTGCAAGGATACTTCCTAAACAGCAGGAGTGGCACTATTTGGAGGAAGCCTGGGGTCCCAGAAAAGGTAGCTCTGAAGAGGGGAGCTGTGGACCCGGGAGCCCATGCGCCCTCGCTGGGCCTCCACCTTTTCCACCTGCCACGCGGCGGGGGAGGGGGGGGGGTGTCAAGGTCAACAGGGGCACTTCCTGCTCTCAGTCACTCTAGGCCTCAGGTTAGCACTGCGGCTGAAGTGAACACGCATGCACACACGCATACACATATGCATACACACACACGTGTGCGTGCACACGTGTCATTCTGTGACAGGGAGTAACAAAAACCAAAGTGCTTTCTCTAACCACACTTTAGTTCCAGTTAGTGGGACTTTTTTCTTGGATAATAATCAGGGACGAACGAACCCAACTGACGAGAACCAGGAGACCCACAGAACACTAGTCTCAGGATCTTATCAGAATCTTAGCCTTCTCCATGCACACAACACAGGGAGGGCTTACGTAGGCTCTAAGGTTTTTTTCCAGCCTCGAGAACTCTCTTAACTTCGTTTTTAAAATGAAGATGAAAAAAAATAAAATAAAATGAAGATGAATTTCCCTGAGTGCCTCATTAATTCAAAGTTTTAGGACCATTCTTTTTTTTAATTTTTTTAAAGATTTTATTTATTTATTCATGAGAGAGAGAGAGAGAGAGAGAGGCAGAGACACAGGCAGAGGGAGAAGCAGGCTCCACGCAGGGAGCCTGATGCGGGACTCAATCCCGGGACTCCAGGACCACGGCCTGGGATGAAGGCAGGCGCTAAACTGCTGAGCCATCCAGGGGTCCCCCTAGAACCATTCTTTATTTGGTTCCTTGGGAGTCACACCTCAGGTGTCAGATGGGAAGACACTAGAAACCTACAGAAGCGCCCCAGGAAGAGAAGGTTCTCGACTTGGGTCAAATTGAAGTCAATTTAAATAGGATGATGATGCGATTTAAATGTCCACTCAGGGATCCCTGGGTGGCGCAGCGGTTTGGCGCCTGCCTTGGCCCAGGGCGCGATCCTGGAGACCCGGGATCGAATCCCACGTCGGGCTCCCCGTGCATGGAGCCTGCTTCTCTCTCTGCCTGTGTCTCTGCCTCTCTCTCTCTCTCTCTGTGACTATCATAAATAAATAAATAAATAAATAAATAAATAAATAAATAAATAAATATCCACTCAGTGTCCTGGGTTGATCCTGCTGGTTTTACTTTCGGGCTACCCCACATTCTATTTGCCTTCATTTAAGGCTCCTGCGAGCACTTTCTCGAACGTCCATAGAAAGACACCACAAGTGAATCCGTGCACCAGGGGAAAGCCCCCCTTGGATTCCATGCCCTGCATGGTAGTGACAGGACGTCTAATTACTATCTTGCTTAGGCTGTGGCTCCCCGGTGCAAGGTCTCTAGGGGCCTGGGGGTGACGCTGCATCCTGAGTCTGCCCTTCCCGGTTCCTCCAGGAGGGGGCCTACTGCTGCAGGGAAAAATGATGTTTCTTCTGCTTTCTGGACTTGAAAACCAACTGGGAGAGGGCAGAGGAAGGCAGCTACATGAACCCTCTGTTCCTTCAACAGCCCCTGGAGAGCCGGAGCACAGAGGAGGGTGGGGAACTGAGCAGAGCCCAGCGGGAGACAACCCGGGTCCTCGGAAGCTCCACCTGCTTCCACAAGGAAACCACACGGCATAGCCCAGGCTCCCAACGGTACAGCAGCACAGGACACACAGATGAGGGTTTCCTATAAAAAGCCAACTGTTCTGAGTACTCGCAGCTCTTAAAAGTTAAGCAGCGCACCTAAGGGTACAAAGAGAAGAGAGGTCCTGGACAGGGGACAGCATACAATCTTTACATTTCAGCTTTAAGAGCATCTCTGCAGCCCACGTGCAGCAGCCAGGACTGTCCCAAAGTATGCCAGGGACCCAGCCTGGAAGCCCCCGTGACACGCAGACGACTGCCATTCACACGAATCCATTCCATTAAAAACTATTCTTGGCTCGCTGTTTCCCAAGCTGTTGGAAACAGACTCCTTGGATGGATGTACTTGAAAACACAAGGGGAAAGGGTGGGAGGGAGGGAGGGAGGGAGGGGGGAAGGAAGGAGGGAGCTAGGTCGAGCTAGAGAGCAGAAGTGCAACCGGGCCTGAGCCTAGTCCTGGAGGATGGACAGGACCCACATCCTTTAGCTTCGTATTTCTCAGCGGCTGGCCCGTGTCCCTGGCACCTGGCAGGTCCTCAGTAAATATTTGCTGAGTTGATTGGACTCCTCTGGCAAACTAAAGTCTCACTGGACAAAAGCAGATTGAATTTGATGCTTCTGCTTATCTTGACTCAGCTTCATCTCGCCTAGTGTCCATATGATACTATTTTAATGTAACGTGTTCTATCACTTTACGATAATACACTATCAAGAGTTCAGAAGGATTTGAATGATAGCCAAACGCGAACTCTACCTTGGCAGGTAGAATAAGGCAACACTGGCGAGTGCACTCTTTTTTGTCCCGCGTGCACACTTCCTGAAGAGAACCGGGTGCTTGTCATCCAAGATCCCCAGGTCTCCAAGAGGAGATGTGTGGGATCACCGGAGTACGAGCTAGAAAATCTAGTTTTCTGAGTGGACGTTGCATTTGAGCTGAGTCTCCAGTGTTCTACAAACACTTTTCCTCATTGATTAATCAATGCTTACTGTGCAGTATGTGACTGCAGCATTCCATTCGTCTGTCATGCATTTACTCATGCGGAGTGAGGTCCACTCCACACCAGGCCCTGCACTGGGGAACCAGACGGACGTGCTTCCTCTCCTAAGGAAACGACAGTCCACCGGAGCCAAGCAGATAATGCCTCATTTTACTATACAATTATCGTTGTGATCAGTGTCATGAAAGGAAGGAAGAAGGTTTTCTAAAAATAATTAACAGGGGGGCTCAAATCCATGTGGCACACCGAAGAGCTGGGTCAGCTTCTTCAATGAAGGGGCGTTTGTGGTAGGACCTGAGCGATGAGTAGAGGCCTGCCAGGTGTGCAGATAGGAAGGGTGTGGGGAGAAAGGGTCATCAATGCAGAAGAGTGGTGCCTCTGAGGAACAGGGTGAGGAACACGCATGGCAGGACAGGATGGGCCTAGCAGACACGAGGGGCAGCCAGCACAGCCACGGCCCGGCGCAGTAAGGAGGCATGAGTTTCCACGGGCTGGGTGGGTGCTGCTGAGGGGGCCCAGCTTGCGCCCACCTACGATGCTGCATGCGGAGCCAGATGGGCAGCCAGACTGCAGGATACGACCTGCAGAGAGCAGCCCTGGGACTCCTGCCCCCAAGCAGGGGGAACCCAGCTAACTGCCCTCACTCAGGGGGACTGGAATGACCGACAGGGGAGGTGCCTAGGGCGGTCAGTGAAGTCAGAGACTCTACTGTGTTCCCCTCCCCAGGACGCCGGAGGTCCCCTCTGGATGGAGAGGGAAGGGGTCTGCTCCTCTGGGTGAGGCGACGGAGGAGAAGCCAACACCCCGCTAGTCCCCTCAGATGCACGCCTGGCTGGAAGAGCGACAGAAGGCTCTCAAGCAGAGGTTTCAACCGATGGCTGGGAAGTTTGAGAAGCTGCCTACGAAGGTGTAGGTGGGACCCACTGCAAAGGCAGAGGAGAGAACGGACAAGATGCTGACAGGAGCGCAGGTACCAGAAGACCCCACTTCAGAGTTATCCCTCACCAACTCTCGTCGAGCTTGGCCTCTGGGACATCTGAACATTCCAAGCCAAGAACCCCATGTGGGTCAGCCAGCCGTCTCCACGCGGGGAGGAACGCAGAAGAACCTGCACTAGGCCGTAGGAGCGACCTCACTTCCAGAAAGGTCAGCGTCCAGGGGCGGGTTTCCCTCTCAGCCCCTGTTCAGGAGACCTGAGTTCCACCCAACAGGCTTCTGTAATTTTCTGAAACTGCTCCTGAGTGCAAACTTGGATGGAGACCACAAGTTATTTTTCTTGAAATGAGATTCTGACCCCCATCCCCCGCCCCCGGCCGGCGGGGACCAGGTCCTGGTGCTGAGCACAGGATGTAATCAATTACTCTAGAGAAATACAAGGACATCCTTCTGCCTACTTGGGTAATTCAAATGCACTGTAGGCTTAAGATATTTCCTGACTCTAGATTTCGAGTGAAAATTGAAATTCCAAGACATCATAGACTTTGCATGTCCCTGTGTCCTAAATATTTACCCTCCTTTCACAAGGTGCTTTGGCCTCTGCAGCGAGTGGTCATGGAAGGCTCACGTTAGGGCAGGCCCTAGGCTACGGTGGGAAGAACATGGGGTGGGCATGGGAAGATGCCCCCCAGACCAGCTTCTGATGAGCTGTGTACCCCTGGACAGGTCACTTCTCCTACTTGAACTTTAATTTTTCTCATCTGTTAAATCTGGGCGATGAACTAGATCAGGCGTTGGCAAACTTTTTCTGTAAAGAGCCAGACAGGAAGTATTATAAGGCTTTGCTGGCCGAAAGGTCATAGGTACTCAAACTCTGCGGCTGTTTTAGGCGAACAGCCATAGACAATGTGTAAATGAATGGGTGCAGCTGTTTATCTTTGACACTGAACATTTCACATGTCAAGAAATATTCTTAAAAAATATTTTTCAACCATCTAAAACCGTAAGAACCATTCTCCGCTCACGGGCTGTGCAAAAACAAGCAGGGGGTCAGACCTGGCCTGTGGGCCATGGGTTTGCTCACCCCTGGCGAAGTGATTTCAGTTTCCTTCTTGGGCTAGCAGGACTAGCCTGACTTTCTTGGTCAGGCTGGTCAAGCCTGAGGGAGCAAAATTTGAGGAATGAAGGTTTCAGTGCTAGGGAAAAGAAACAGAAAAAAAAAAAAAGAACCAAAAACTACAGGAAAGAAACAAGTCAGGATCCTAGACTAAGCCAGGGGAAGGAGGGAGGCCAGAGACTCCTGCCACCCGAACCCCTCTGTGCTCCTAGGACCTGGTGGATTTTGCTCACGCCCAAATCCCAGGTAGCTGAGGAGCCTCTGCACAGCAGATTCTTAGCATTCCACCGACAGCACGCTCCCAGGTGAAGCCGGCCTGAAATTCAATGGGCATGTGTTTATTTGTGGTTCCATTGAACATTTGACTCCCTAGCAGTGAAAACGTTAATCAAATATATAAATAATTTAATTGGAGGGAAAATAATGCATGATTAAAGTCCAAACTAATCCAACACAAAGACATGCAATTTGCCAGCGGCCCAAGCTCCAGAAAGAGATAGATGGAGTAAATTACAGGGCTGCAGCCCAGTCCCTCGGCGGGGCCGCTCCTGCCCTCCCCGCCTGAACACGGGGCCGGGGACGCGCCGTCGTGCAGCAGCCCCGGGACCGGGACGGCCGGGCCCCGCACTGCTTCTCCACCTGCCCCCCTTCCAAGTGGGACCATAAGTGTTTCGTCGGGCACCTGCCGAACACATCGAACCTCTCCGGTGCCCACGGCACACCGTGCAGCTGGGGGAGCTCGGGGCGCAGAGGGAGGTCGAGGCAGCGTCCTTCCCAGAGGCCGGCGCTGCGGGAGGACAGACCCCCGGCTAATGGGAGGCCACGGTGGGCTCGACCAAGCTGGGAGAGTCCCCTCCGGTTGCCCCGTGGTCTCCCTGGCGGGAGGGCGCAGCCAGTTCTGTGCACCTGCTGGCCCCTCCGTCGGGCGCCCACTGCTCCAGCTCTGCCAATAAAGTGGCGGCTGTTCAAGGGGTTCTCCATCCCTGGAAGCACCCTCCAGCTTCCCCAGTGTCTCCCATTCTCCCCCTTTGTGCTCAACACAAGTCTTCTAGCACAGCTCAGCTGCTCCCTCGAAGCTTCTCGCAGCTTCTCGCAGCCCCAGCACGTGGACAGGCAATGCCTCGCTGAGCCAAGTCCCTTCCCTCCCCAAATCAGGCAGCTCGTCCACATGCAGAAGGGAAGTTGGTGATGCAAAGGTCAAGACCAGCACCAAGGAGAGCTCAGGCTTCGCGCTGGCCACCAACCCCGCGTGCTCCCCTGTGCGCACGCTGCTAACCCCGTACTACCCAGGCCCCTGCCTTCCCACCCCCAGACCAACCATTCCCTAGCCCTGGAAATACACCACATGTGAGAAGTCCCAGCCTGCTGGTAGGGGACGGGAGGGAGTGAGGAGATGGGAGCCTTACAAGAACTGAGGCACCTGTGGGTCCTGCTCATCCCCCAGGTTCCCAGGGCAGAACTGGAACTGGGGCTCAGGTATAGCCACCGAGGCTGGGCCTGGGTCTCTCAGCCATTTGGCGTTGTTTCCCTGTCCCTCTGTTTGCTTGTAAGTCTGTCAGTCTATTCCTGGGAAGCTAATTACTATGGGCCATGGTACCTTCCCCGTCTGTCCCATACCGTTAACCATAAACTGATCTCTTACTAAATAAATAAATAAATAAATAAATAAATAAATAAATAAATAAAATTAAAAAATATATATAAAAGAAAGCCCTGGCTTTCTGCCCATTTCTGCTGTTTTGAACTTTGTCACCAGTTGCAAAAGCTTCTACAAAGTACCCTGATGTTTCATGGCCCAAGGTCCGTGTACAAGCAAAGAGCACAGCCTCCAGTAAACCAATACCCCAGGGGATGGGATCACCTGTGTACGAGCACCCCTGCACGTGTGCACACACACATGCATGTACACACACACACTTAGAGTACTGCTGCTCTGACAGGAGAGGAAATAAAGACCTGGAGAGTGGTGTGTTTCATATATGAATGCTCAAGACCCTGGGACCTGCATCACCGGCTTGCAGGTACTTGGGTTCAAAGAAGCCGTCGGATGCTTGCTGGACAGTTTTATTTCTGACTCATCCTATTGCTACATTTTTCTGTCTTTTTAAAAATACTTTATTTATTCACGAGAGACACAGAAAGAGAGGCAGAGACAGAGGCAGAGGGAGAAGCAGGCTCCCTGCAAGGAGACTGATGTGGGACTCGATCCCAGGACCTTGGGATCACCCCCTGAGCAGAAGGCAGATACCCAACCCCTGAGCTACCCAGGCGTCCCCATTTCTCTGTATCTTAACCCATGAATACTCTACAATTTGAGGCCACAGATTTTATTTTAAAACTGAAGGAAATGAAACGGAAACCTTGCCTTCCCAGAAACTAGAAATGCTTCTTTTAAAATCTTTTCACATTGCCACCAGGTGAGCTCATAAACGAGGCTTGAGTCAGTATGTTTAGTGCAATTCAATAATTTGCAATTTTAAGGATTTGCTGAGAAAGTATGTTTTAAAAAGCCGCCTATTTTGGCAGAGGATGGGATACAAGCAAGTAAACGACTTTAAATAAGCTCACTTTTCAACTGGCTTCCTGATTTTATAGTATACATTTATTATAGTTGACCCTTGAACAACAAGGAATGAGGGGCGCTGACACCCTATGCACCAAAAAAAATCTGCATGTTAAGTTTTGACTCCCCAAAAGCTTAACTACTATTAAGCTTGCTGTTGACTAAAAGCCTTACTGATAATTTTATTTTGCATATTATGTTATTAAGAAAATCATAAGGAAGAGAAAATATATTTACAGTGTTGTACTGTATTTATATAAAAAAAATCCACATATAAGTGGACCCATGCAGTTCAAATCCATATTGTTCAAGAGTCACCGGTACTATCTCTTAGTCATTCAGAGATATTTCTGCAAAAGAGAAAGAGGAAAAAATAATTTATAATGGATTAAAGCTTAGTTTGCATTCAAGCTGGTTTGAGAGAGAAACTGAAATTGTTTGCTGATAAGAAACTAGGCAAGAATCCTTCAAAACTTTCATTCTGAAAGGGGGCATACACCTTCTTGTTATGTGTATTTGATGCATGTGCCATTTCTGAAAAGTTGTACAGCTGTCATGAGATTCTATTAGGGACACCCTACATTTGGATTCCTAACAGCTTCAACTCAGCAAAAGCAGAAAAAAAGCAGCAACCACAGACTCCTAGGGCTGAAATAGGTCCTTTATCTCTATATGCGCTTTAATTTGAGATAAATAAAATAATTTAAATGGTTTTGTTGGCACCTATCAAACTTCCTAATAGTATTTACAGTGTGATGCTTTCTGTGGGAGGGACCTCCGTGAAGACCTCCCAACACAACGGCTTGAATCCGCGCTGGCTTATAAAAGTATCCAGGTACCCTTCAGTTTTCTGATACAACTAAAAATTACGCAGAAAAATACCAAAAGGACTCAAGGTTTTGGGCACAAACACCATTCTCTTTATAAAAATAAAGTATTTTCTTCTTTCTGGTTTGCAGATATTAAGAATTAGGCTGAGATAAAAAGCAAAAAAACCCGCTTCCTGGTTAAGAAGGAATAAATAAATGGAGTCCCTCTCACAGACAGGTAATCAAATCTTGTTTCTAGGTACAAATCGGTAACAAAGCCACTTTCTTTTGTGTGTAAGAAAGACAAAATTCTTTAAGAAAGTAAATGTCTGAAGAGAGGGCTTCACTATGTTGGATTCAGAGAATGGGAATTAACTGCACCCAACCCCAGCCCCGTAGGGAGGACACGTGCTCCACTGCACTGGAGCTCCAGCACATTCCCACGAAGAACCAGTGTGTAAAAAGGAATGACACCTGCTAGGCCATGCTAAGTAAAAGAGGGTAGTCACAAAAGGACACAGATTGTATGATTCCATCTATACAAATGCCTACAACAGGCAAGTCTATATGGAAGGAAGGTAGACCAGTGGTTCCCTGTGGCTGAGAAGAGCCTGGGAAGTGGGGTTTCTTTGGGGGAGAGTGAAAATGTAGTAAAATTGATTGAGGGGAGGGTTGTCCAACAACTCTGTGCATATAGCAAAATACACTGAGCTGTATCCTTTAAATGGATGAATCACACGGTATGTGAACTAGGATTTCTGTAGTGTAGTGGCTATCTTGTTCACACATGGTATATGAATTATGTGTTAATAAAGATGTTAACCCCCCTCCTCCCTCCAAAAAAAAAAAAAAAAAAGCGGGGACCATGAACATTTACTAAAACCTCATGGAAAATAAAGTACAGTTAATCAGAACCTCTATAGTTTTGGTTTTGTTGGTACCTTGGATTACAAAATTACTAGGTTTTAAGTGTCTAATTTGTGATATCATCAACGGAGGCGGTATCTCCACCCCCTCGAGAAATGCATGTGGTCCTGAGTCTAAATCGTGTACACATAAGAACAGTACACTGGCTGAATGTTCAGATGACCTCAAACCTTAGAAAATTTTAGTTTTTGAGAGGAATTTTTAAAAAGCAAAATGTAACCATTAATATGGATTAGCTGACTGATTTACATTACTTTGGTAAAAACAAAACATCCTCATTCTTGACAGTGGGTTAAGGGCCTCTAATTCCTTGTAAGAAGTGTAACACTTTCTCTTACCGTTTTGTTCTCTCGCTTCTAAATTATTTTACAAAACATCAATGTAACTCACTCTTCTCTTTTAAGATTCTCTCACATTTTAATAGGTGCATTTGGTTAAAAAACAACAACTTCTGAGAACTTTTTTTCTGGAAGAGCCAGCATTTAAATCCCACCGAGATTTTAAAAACAGAGGTAAGATGGTTTTATCACATCCTTCAAGCAATCTAAGATCACTGACATCCTTCCTACATAATACTGGGTTCATTTTACTTTTCATCTTATTCTTTTAAATACCAACTTTTGTTTCAGTCACAGTAAGAACACAAACGCTTCTTAAGTAAATGGACTGTGGGGGGGGGGGCTCATGTCCAAAAAGAAAAAATACGAAGCGTCAAGCAAGTAAGGATTTAGTAGCATCCTTTCTAGAAATAAGAAGAATCCTAATGGCAGACAGGCAAGATGATTGTAGTTGTATAATCACAGGATGAAATCGTTTGGAAAACGAAACCTCCGAAACGCATTTTCTTTTCTTTTTTTTTTTTTGTCTTTTTGCCATGAGCCAATCCACCAAATACAGTGAGCGCAAGGTTTCTGGTCACACCATGAACTCCAAAGACAGTGAAAGCCCTGCTTTCCTGTTCCTCAGCTGGTTCTAGACCGGGAGTACAGCAAGACCAAGAGGGCCCAGGATAGATGGCCACAAAATGCAACCTTTCCCAGGATCCACATGAATTAGTCACTCATACGGATGGATCATTTCTACGAATCCAGGATATCTGGAAAGCATTACTGTCCACAGCAATGGCACAGATCGCCAAATTAAAGATTTCAGAAGCCGAACTGTGTCCCAGAGGATTAAAATCCTCCCACCTTGTGGGCTTGGATTTCTGCCATGAAGAGAAAAGAAGGTTAATGGGTAGTTTCTCTGTATAATAATAATTCCTGCTAGTATTTAGAGAGCAGTTCTACTCTTCAACCCATTGTCAAAACAATCCTTTCTTTTGTTGTAAAACTTTAAAAGGTAGGTTGGATTTGGTACAATAATATAAATATGATTGTAACAGGGCCCCTTGCACTTCTAATTTTAAGATGTTTCATGCTTGCACACACACACACACACACACACACACACTATGACTACTCTACGTAGAACAAGGGAGACTCAATTTTAAAGTCTCCCTGAATGCAAAAGTAGTTGTGAACTTTTCCTGTTTGGAACGACCGATATTAAGAGCTCCATTATCTAGAAGTTACTCAATTTTAGCCTTTAATTATTTCATGATTTTTACGATCTTGGCAATCCACATGGAACCTGAGCATACAGGCCCTGCTCTTTGTCAAGACCGTGAATATACAGCGTGGCTGGGAGAAAACTTGAAATTCAAGAATAAAATCAACAAAGATGAGTGACAGATGCGATCTGACTTGAATGGGTGGTTTCTGTCTTCACGGCCCTTATAAAAGTGACTGTGCTCCCTCCACATCCCTGAAGACTGACTCTGAACATTACAATAACCATCCCTTAAACTTGCATGCTTTTTAAACTTGCACACTTGTCTTACAAGTTTCTAAATCATAATGTCGAGGACTAAAATATATGTTGAAATAATCACAGTAAAAATGTATTTGAATTTCAAGTGACAATTATTTTTAATCTTTGGAGAAAAGTCAAGACTTTTTTTTCTGGAATCCTTTGAAGATACGAGGCCGAAGAGTTGTTCTGGTGCCTGCCCAGGCCAATCCTCACCCCCGAGGGTTTCTGCCCATTGCATTGCCAGGGGAGATTCCTGCGTGAAAAGTGCTAGGGGTCTTCCTTCAGAGTCAAAAGGAAGTTCACTGAGTGTGTGTACATGTGTGCAAAGAAGGGGCGGGAGCTGCTAATGACACAAACCCGGGCAAACCTCAAGAGCCGTTGGAAGAAAGGAAGAAGGCAGGTGAACGGGTGAAATTATCCACTTGGAAATCTGCCCACACGTCCCCGCTGAGCTGACTCATTCATTCACTATTAACTCAATGCTTATTTATGATATCACGGTTACTGTGCTAAACTCTGAAGAGGCAAGATTGAGTAAGACATGTCCACTGGATTTCGTCCAAGACTGGCTGCAGGAATGCAGAAAGGAGCACTGCTTAAAAAATCAGCTTTCACATCATGGACACCTTTGGAATTAAAAAACAAGCTACCCCAAAGAATGCATGACCCTCTTCCTTGCCTTCCAGCCCCACCTCGTAGAAAACCAGCAGCCAGTGCCCAAGGCTTTCCCAGGTGTGTCTCACCAACACAGGATGGAGGGGAAGCCCCAAGACATCTCTACTTCAGCAAGCTTTTCAATGTGTGGGACTATTCTGCTCTGCGTCAATGAACTCTTAACTTACCCTGGTGTACGGCAGGCAACCCTTTGAAACACCTTCATCCCTTATCGCCGGCAGGTATGAGTACGGAAGCATAAACTACCCTATGCCATATGGGCACACACTGACTACCCCATCCCTAGATCCCGATTTTCTTGATCAAGTTAATATCAAGGCCTAGAGTTTACACCAAGAACATTGGCCCAGATGATGAGAAAGTAGGAATTCGTTCACTTGTACGGTGGGAGCAAAAGGAATGTGAGTAAGGCATGGCCACTGGGTCTGAGAGGATGATATTTTACATGGGGTGAGTGGGAAATAAGTGGTCTAAGTAAAATGGGATACATAACAGAGCAAAGTCAGGAAGGCTTTGCAAGCAGGTACATGAGCTGAATCGAGAATAAAGAGAAAAGCTGGCACAGAGCAAAGTGTATCCCGGAGGAGGGACTAAAGCTACAGAGGTCCAGGGTCAAGGGAGAGCACGATGTTGGCCAACCCCACCCAGCATGGGATAAGGACACGCGTGTGTGTGTGTGTGTGTGTGTGTGTGTAACACGGGAAGGGCGAACGAGGGAGTGGGGAGGATGCACTTCGGAGGGACGAGTGCTACACACCCAGGCTGGAGCAAAGCCACGAGAGGCGCTGACTGCTCCAGGGCACCCCCCCCACCCCAGGCCACCAAGAAGAGGATGGAGAGAAAGGGCCAATGGGGAGACACTGTGGGATCATTTGCGACGGTGAATTAGAGAGAGGGGTAATAGTAGGTGATGAGGAAGTCTCTCTCTTGAAAGATTCTGGGAGAATTTGTGAGCGATCGCGTTTCTGTTTGGGACAGGGCACACTGGAAGTGCCCCCCGGGACATCTCCAGCAGGAGATCCAAGAGGAGACAGGCCTGAAGACGGAGGGATCTAAGAAAGGTGGCAGCTGAGGGACGACGGCAGTCCCCTTCCCTAGCCCCATTGTCTCCAATCAGATCGCCCCCACAGAACTTGAAGGATGTCACGAAGCCCAATTGGACAAGCCTGACCCACGGAGAGTGTGCAGAGGATGCAGGTGAGCTGGATGGTGGAGGGCAAGGAGGCGGGGGAGAGAAGCCCGCCTGCCAAGGCCACGGGGCGCACAGGGTGGGTGTGCTGGGTGCAGACCAGCAGGTGGCCTCCTCCAGTGACAGCTTCTGGGCTGTAGGAAGCTGTGGGGGAGCCGGAGGGGGAGCCACAGGGGGCAGTGCAAGCTTCAGGAGGGCAAGTGGCCCGCCTGTAAGTCCCCAAAGCATCCCATCAATCACAGGCCCCTTGAGCCTTTAAACCCTCGGTGATTCTCCCAAGCTGTCTGCAAAATTCCTTTCTGGGGAACAGCCTTTGATGGAGGCAACGTGCAGGGCCGGACACGCAAAGACTGCCCCCGAGGATCTGCAGCCCGGTCACCAGCATCTGAGTGGCCAGCAAGACAGGATGGAAAAGGGGGGGGCACCCAAGGATCACGGACCTGGCACGGTGGGGTACGGGCAGGGGACACATGCCACCCGGTCCCAGCAGCACCCGAAGGACGAGCAGAGCCAGTGCCATAAAGACAAAGGCCACCCAGAGGCTGAACAATGTGGGCCATGCAGCCGGGGATGCGTGGCTTTCATCTGGGGCGGGGGGGTTCCTAAGCCGGGATGGTTGGACCCCCTTCAAGCTTTCCTGCGAGTGTCGCCTCTTCAGTGAGACCCACCACCCCATTTATAGTCCAGCCTCCTCAGCCCCGGCCCTGCCGCTCCATCCTCCCCACGGCCCTCATCACCGGAACACAGCACACTCTGCACAGGCTTTCCGATTTATGGTCTGCCTCCCCGTGAGAAGGTAAAGTCCACACAGGCAGAGGTTTTTATTGATTTTGTTCCACTGATGTATTTCCAGTGCCTGGAACAGTGCCCAGCACATAGTAAATGCTCAATAAATATTTGTTGGAGGAGTGTGTTATTGGAAATACCACGTCGAGAACTGCCGTGGGCCCAGGTCTCAGCACCACCCCCCAGTCCACCGACTTCGGTGTGTGCTTTGAGAACCAGAAGCCACAGGAAACAGAAGCAATTTCCTGTGATTCTTCTACTCTCAACAATCTGTAAACCTCAGCCTCTCATATGCCTTCAGGGTGCACCAAACAGCCCCCCTTTTTATGCTGTGACCGTAGACGGAGGTTTTGAGCTAGTAGTGACATAATTCAGAGTTATCTTCGTTGGTTCCTATACATTCTTAACGAAAAGGAATTCTAAAACTTATTTTTGCCCACCGTCACTGTGTTGATGCAGCTCTAGGGGAAGGGCTCTGGCGTTTAAGAGCTAATCCTCACCGCGAATGCTACATTCCACCGGCTGGGGAAAGCACACAATCTTCGGTTTTACTATAGGTTTCTCTCGAAATAATTCAATAATGCTTCAGATGGAGAGAAAAAAAAAAAAAGGGCCAAGTTACCCTTGTAATCAGGCTATACACTGGAATTTTGCCCCTGGCTATAGTTTTTTTTTGTAGTTTATATAGAGGTTTCTTCCTAATGCAGTGCTGTTAAAGTAACAGAAGACTGAAGGGCATATTCATCTTTTATCTGCTTGTGCAAATCTCATTAATGTCATGGGTATCTTGCCCCGTGCTGGAAGAGACAGCAATGAGGAAGTGAGGTTGCTCATACATCGTTTGCGATTGGAGAAATGAAGAAAGAAAACCCAGGTTTAAATTTGAAACTTAAAAAAAAAAAAAAAGTGTGTGTGTGTGCATGTGTGTGAAATGATCTGCGGCCCTTCCAGAAAAGTGGGAAGCTGGCCTGCCTTCTGCTGAGAACCATCCTTCCCACGGTGAAATCACTCTTGGGTGAGGTGACTTTCCTTGAATGTGAGCCATTCCTACATTTTGGGGGGGTTTTGTTGTTGTTGTTGTTTTGCCTTTTACCTCCCTATCGAAGTAAAAATGTCATTTTCTCAAGAAGGGCTAATTTATTCTGAAAAATATGCTTTCAATTTGGGGGCTTGATTCTATAAAACATATTTTCATAAGCACATTTTCCTAGGAAAACGTGGCCAGTATATATTGCGTAATCATGCAACTTTTAAAGAGTTTCATTTGGACCTTGGAGCACATGCCGTCAACGTATAGGTGGCTTTCAGAATTGCCTCCACATTGCATATGAACGGAATATTAATACAGAGTGATTATAATAGTGCAGAAACGGGTTCAAAGGTTATGAATTTTAACACTCTGTAGGGGGAAAAGAGTGAACGCACTTGCCAAAGAAACCCAGAGACTTGCAGTTAATTGAAACTCAATGTTTGGTTCACATTTTGTGACCTGGTTATTTAAGGTGAAAGCCAACTATTTGTCATCTTATCTATATAACCTGCAAAGTGCCTTCTGTGCATTTCAGTTTTCAGGTAACTCAACCCCAAGGGTAAGTATTACCAGAATGGTTTGAGAAACAGTCACATAGAGACCGCTGTGGTTCCAGGCCACAGGAAGGTGCTGGCTGCTGCTACGATTATGCTTGCCTTGTCTTCTCCTGTCCTGTTTCTAGGGACGAGGCAGGCAGGCTGTGGGCACTGCACCTTGGCTCATGCCAACTTCTGTGCCAGGCCTGCTTGGCCAATGTCTTTCTATGGGGTTAATTCTCTCTTATCCTTTATCTCCCACAGGAGGACGCTCCTGATGCTCAGAAACTTACCTACTGGTGCACCATAAACTCGTGGAAGAGATCCGAACAGGATCTAGTGCAAAACTTCTCACCCACACCTGGGAGAGACGTGGGATCGGGGGAACACAGGTAAATTTGAGGTCAAGAAAGAGTCATCTGTCAGAAAGAAAGAGCCCAGGGCTCACCAGAAGGGGACGTTTTTTAAACTTAAATGCTACAGAAAGTGCACTCTCAAGAGAGGGTGACCTGAAACGGAAGGAAGGAAGGAAGGAAGGAAGGAAGGAAGGAAGGAAGGAAACATATGCATTCCTCGTGCATTCCTCGTGCACACGCATGTGCATGCACGCGCACACACGCGCGCGTGCACACACACACACACACACACACACACACAATGTACTGCTTATACTTTGTATGAATTCCAAGATCCTAGACCCTGGGGTACTATCAAAACCAATAACCAACGTTACGAGGGTTAAGGAAGTTATCCTCGGTTGGCAATGGCCTTGACCTCTGGCAACTGGTGGTCTGGAAGGAGAGAGCAAATCAAAGAGAAATTCCCCCTTTACTTCAAATGGCACATGGGCTGGTTTTGGATACCAGGGTCTATGGTTTGACCCCCAGGAGGGATGTGTTAACAATTCCTTAACTGATGCAGAGAAAACTGCTATTTTTAGGGAACTCGTTTTTGGTAGCTAAATGCCTTTAAATTACACGTAACCTACATTTACACAAACTGTAATTCCTCTTTAGTTCTGTCTTGAACTATTATTATTAAAATGAGCTGGGTAATGTTCCTGACTTAATTTATCATTAAAAAATGATTGGTTAGAACCGTGATTTCCCCCCCCCTTCCCCCCACCCAAGACCACGTGAGAGACAAAGCATCTCTTCTCAGAGCCGTGGCCAATCCACTCTCCCAGTGGCTTCCACTGAGCTTCAGCCGTTCAAACATACCCAACCTGTACCTTTAAAATGCTCAACACACAGAAATTCCCTGTGGGTTAGTCAACTGCTGGCTCATATACAAAGAAAATACTGTATTTTGCTCTGAAGAGCTTTCTGCATCAATTTAAACACAGTGAGACAGACACAATATCCCAGAGAGAGGAAAACCTACCTTATTACATTCCTGACCCAAGAGAAAGGATTTGCCCTTAGGACATAAAAGGAATCCGTGGGGGTATGGGGGAGAGTTATCTAATCCCAAACATAAGAACGGTTCATAATGCAGCATGACAATGCTTTTAATCGTTGACATAATTGTAATATGTATATATAATACGATACAAGGAAAGTAAATGCCGCTTGCTTTTTAGCCGGAGAGGCTTTCTCCAGGGTTCTACGTTAGGTTTTCTGGATTTTATACGTGCTTGGGGGGAATTTTGAGGGGGAGGTAATGTGATATTACAAGGATTCTTTCTCAGTAAGATCACATCTTGTTCCGATTTGAGCCTATGCGTCTGTATGTGGCAAGTGTGGTAAAGTGAAACTCTGAGCTCTGCGAACGCACTGTTTTACAAGTCGGCCTTGGTTTCCTATGCGAGGCCATGGGGCCGTGAAACCACGGGCAGAAGGACTGGGATTTTGATTTCTTCATATTGGAAAGCTGCTGGGAGAGACACTCCCTTAATCTCAGCTGGGAGCACCGTGGGCGTTAACTATTTCCCTTTTATGGCCGTATAAAAAGATCCCCTGCCCCCTCACAGAGGTTTGGGTTTTTCTTCCCTCTGATGTCTCCATACACAATGTAATCTAAGTCTAAGTAAGCTGCCCATCGCCCAGGGAAGAACTGCATCCCTGCCTTACTGGGTGGAAGGCCGGAAAAGGAACCTGACGTTCTGAGAGGTTCTGGCTCTAATCCCCTCTCCCCCCAACATTATTTATGGAAGGAATTTTACAACATCCTTAAAAGCTGCTACGTGGTGGCTGGACTTGGCCAACTTCGCAGCTGACGTTCTTACTCACACTGGGCTTGCCTGTGACTAGGGGGTTGTCGGTGTTCACATTTTATTAGAGTGGATGCTATGGACTATTCCTGGCAGAGCCAAGGATCATTCCAGATCACAGACTGTCAGAGGCCCTGCTGCTCTGGGCATGCACAAGAGGAGAGGAGCAGAGGAGAAGAAACATAGGACGAGAAGGAAATTTAGCAAGAGAAGAGGGGAGGGAGGAAAGAACCCCAAATCTCCTGAGCACTCAGATTCCCCTAACGGTGCCTTCTTCTCTGCATTCTTGGTGGGTTTATCTTGCTCGCCTGAGCACGGCTGTTAGCCTTCCTAGCCTGCTTCCAGAGGAGAAGGACTATGCCTCCTTCATCGGGGTGCCCACAAGCCTTCCCCGTGACCTCCACGCAGCAGGTGCTCAGGAAACGGTGCTGGGCTGGACAACAGGAACCCGGACCGTGATGCAACCCCGTCACCTTTCTCGCATTTCATTGTGGGTGGCGTGAGGCTGTTCACCCACCCAGAGGCACTGAAGGGATGTCCTCGATCCAGGCCTCATACAGATATTTTTCTTTGCCATACTCTGCAGGGAAGCTTGCGCTCCAGGGCCGAGAACACCTTCTGATATGCCTGCTGCACAGAGACTTGCCCTTTCTGTTTGTTTGTTTTTTTGGCAAGAGGCGAGGATCCAGGACTCTTTTTTCCTTCGGATGTTGTCATTAAACTGGCCCCACCAGGTCGTCCTAGGGTAATGCTTGGAAAGAGGAGGTGAATGAAGGAAGAGGTCGTTAGGGAGTTAGACGAGCCAAGAGCTGACTTCATTTATTTTATAAGTAAACGGAGACAACTGAAGTAATCAATATGTGGCAGCTCTTCTGAGGTATTCGCACCACAGGCTCCAATTCCAGGCATGTGACAGAGAGCACTGTATTTTCTTTATACATATTAAAAAAAAAATAGCTCTTACGCTGCTTCTTATCTGAAGCGTCTAGAAAGCCTGTAAAACTGTTCAAAGGATGCCCGAGATTTGCTGCAACCAACTGCTTCTCGCTGTGGCAAGACATGGGTTATGTCAAATAAATTGGTAATGAAGTATTAATGGGCCTATTCCACAGCCATCAGTTGTACAATTTTTGCCGTCTTTAAGGCCTCCAAAATAGATTCCAGTTCTAACTTTTAACACCTCTCACTGGCCTACGAGGTCCAAAATGTATTACTTGTAGCAAGAAAGCAGAATAATGAATTACAGCATTTCAATCGAGTGCTCACTTTTATTGGCAGAGGTCGGGAGTGGTGTTAACATAATATTGGCTCCACGCAAATCACAGTGACGGAGCCGACTTCATGCTCAAGCCATGGATGCGTCCCGTCTACCTTGCTCACCAAACTGCGTGTCAGACTTTAGACACCAGAAGTCAAATTGCTTATTTGTTGTTAAATAAAGCTCGTGTTAGGGCAGCCCGGGTAAATATTTTAAATAAAATATTAAAAAAAAAAATAAAGCTCGTGTTGAATGGGAACTACTGTTTTCAATACTTTTGTTTCTTTCTGCCTTTAAGTATTCCTTTTCTTTCTTTTTTTTTTTTTAGTAAAGTATTCCTTTTCGACCCAATCTATATATTTTTTTGACCCAATTTATTTCAATGTCCATTTCCTTCTTCGTTATTTCCTCCCACGTGGCTTTCTGGCCCCTGTGGATACTAGGAGTACATGGATTTGAATCTTTCTCATGAGTATCCAAAGTTGGCTGCCTTTAGTATGGAGTTCTTTGAAAAAGTTGGGACTTGGCTTGGTACGTAAATCACACTATTCAGATGAGCAGAGCTTCTTGTTGAAAGAGGACAGTGCATCATTCCCCTCACTTTCCACTAGACACAACTGCCTGGGAGGCATTACTATTAATAAAAGGCTAAGTTCAGATGGCAAAAACTATTGAGAAAAAAAAATGGAACCATCTGGATGAACCCCGGAGACACGTGGAGGGGACACAGAGCACCTGCTTCCACTATCGCACACAGAACAGTGGCTGCGCCGAAAGCACCGGCCACCGCCGGCCTGTTACTAGTGAGCGCCGCACAGCCTTGAATCAGGAGTGTGGCCCTTTGGATCCACCTGGACCCGAAGGCAGACGTGTTTGAAAAGGCAGAGAAAGGTTTTGATTGATTTTACTGCATCCTGTTGGCTCTGGGTCCCAGGACTGCACTGACCACAGAATTAGGCAAACACTATCTCCCCTAAGAACCACAACTCCTCTGGAGTCACCCAGTGGTTCTTCCTGCCCTCATCAACTTCTCTCTCTTTAAAATTTTTGGAGATTTTATTTATTTGAGAGAGAGAGAGAGAAATAGCAAGAGAGAGAGAGAGAGAGAATGCACAAGCAGGAGGGAGGGGCAGGTGTCCTGCTGAGCAGGGGCCCGATGTGGGGCTGAAGGCTGACGCTCAACCACTGACCCACTCAGGTGCCCCCAACATCTGTCTCTTTTTTTAAAAAAATATATTTTATTTATTTTTTCATGAGAGATACACAGAGGCAGAGACACAGGCGGAGGGTGAACCAGGCTCCTTGCAGGGAGCCCGATGTGGGACTCGATCCCATGACCCCGGGGTCATGCCCTGGGCTGAAGGCAGCTGCTCAACCGCTGAGCCACCCAGGGGTCCCCAACTTCTCTCTTTTATGCCCATCAAACACCGTATCTCCAAGTACTGTCACCCATGGTCCTCAAACTGTAAGGTGAAGGACCATCGCACCCACCCCCATCCGTTGCCAGTGGGGGGAGAGTGGTCCCAGGTCCTGTTAGACGAGTGCACTCACCCCAAGAGTTTGACAATGCTCAGACTGGCCCACACGCGATTCAACAGGAGCCACTGATGACCCGGCTTGGATGTCAAACCGGTGGCAACACTAAAAGGCCACACGGTCTCCTCTGTCCCAGGGCACACAGGGGCTGTGCCTTCCTGCTGACCCATGCCTGGACCAAGAGCTTTGGTGGGGGGGGCACAGCAGGACATGCTGCACCCAGGACAGAGGAACCTGGACAGACAGAGGGACATTCCACCTCCGCCCTGCAGGTGTATGTGGCTGCCCGGCACGGAACTGGTCTGCACCGAGCCAAGCCCACGCCTCCGTCTACACTGTTAGGCACAGACGGCAAGCAGGAGAATGAAAACTTATATTTATGTTTGCTTTTATACCCATAAAGGAATTCCTGAAAAAGACAAAATTAAAAACAGTTGTTACTTGCAGAGGGAGCTCAGGACTAGGAGACAAACGGTGGAGGAGGCTTTTACAATTTGTGTGTTTTTTTTTTTAAACATGTATTCCAATTAAAAAAAAGAAATCTAGAAATAATGTAAAATAGACCAGAAAGAACAAACTTATAAGCCCAAACTACAAGACCTGTGGGTTGCGATGGGAGGTCCGCCACCACCGCAGGGTGCTAACAGCACACCTTAGGCACAGAGGGTTGCCAGAAACACCTGCCATCACATGAGGTCCATGAGTACTCTTCTCTTGCTGAGGGAAGGGGCAGCGATTGTTAAAGTCTCAGAGTAAGAACAGAGTCTCTAAATAATGAATCACAAAACAATCAGAAAAAAAAAAAAAAAACACCTAGAAATATCTACTTGCTCATTCCGAATAGGATAAAAGAAACCACGCTGCTTCATGAAAGAAAAAACCAATCAAGTGTAGAGACAAGCAGGTGGGAGGCTGAGGGGACCAGGAGGCTGGTTAAAGCACGCTCCAGCAGAGCACGATCTACAGTGGAGGCAGCAGGGAGCCCAACGGAAGCCAGAGAATCCAAACCAAATCGAACCAAGGTGCATAGTATGAACACATAGATATATCCCAGGAGAAAGTGGTAAAATACTGAAAGTAGAGGCAAATCTAATCGTAGCAAACAAAGTGTTCTTAGCATAAGCCACACCTGAGCTTCATGAAAAAGACCTAGCTAGATTTGGGACCATTAAGATATTGAAACAAACAAACAAAAAAAAACCCCACAAAATACAGAAATATCCTTCCGGAGAAGAAAGCACAAGGTAACACAGTTTTGCTAGGGACGAATCAGAAACAGGAGTCCCACACTTCACGGCCGTGTCCACACGCTGTCCTGTCCAGGGGCCACAAGACGTGTCAGCACACAAAGGCTTGGGTGAGTCTCGAGTCAAGAAATGATGTATTTTGTTTATTCTCGTTTTTCACTGGGCAACCGTCGGTATCGCCCAGAACTCGTTTCTGCGGAATAGATCTTGGAAAATGTTGAATTACATGGGTTAAGAGAAAAATCAATGTTTCTCCCCCAAATATTTGACTCATTTAAATTGTTACTAATGCAGAAAGGCAGACCTTTTGTTTTGTTTTGTTTTCGCTGTGCACAAAATGATGCAAAAAAAAAAAAAAAAGAATATAGAATCCCCAGATAGGAAAAGCCATTACGTGAGAGGACAAAGCACTGAAATCCACTGAATACAAAGGGCAAAGTACGAGATTGGTGAAAAAGCTGTTATAAAAGTAAAAAATATGCAACAAGAGGAGCAGGTGACTTACATGGCCAAATTAGTAATTATTTAATAATAATGGAGCCTATAAGCCCCAATTAAATTGATAAAGGTAGAAGAGAAGAAAGAAGAGGAAAATAATCTTTAAAATGGTAAACTGCTTGTCCTGCGAAATAGTGTGCATGTGGGTTTATTCTCGAATCGATTTTTTGGTAATTAGAAATCACACCTTGTGTACTTAAGAAGTGTACTGGCCAACTTACTAATATTTAAGACATGATATTTACTTTCACATTGACCGTGGTAACACCACGCACAAAGAATGGAAAAAGCACACGAAAACTCAAAATAAATGTCTCCCTTCAACACACTATAGGCAGATGATTACAGACAGAACCAAAAACCTTACGAAGGGGTCATCGGAAACAACATTATAGAGAATTGTTGAAAAATAAATGGATAGGATATTAGGGATGGTAATCTTGGTATTAAACAAATTAGACTTTAGGACAAGAAAGATTTAAATGGAGTAAAGAGTTGTTTCCTCTCGATAAAAGTGTATAATCCTGAAAGAAAAGCAACACTTTCCTCCGCCAAATAACAGAGCATCACAATATATCAATCAAAACCTGTTAAAATTATGAGGAATATAGCTAGAAACATGACCACATGAGACTGAACCCACCGGGGTGCCAGTTTATCATAGAATAAGTAGACAAAGAAATAAGCAGAGACAGATCTGAAATAACAGCATTAGAAAGGCTGAATGACTCTCGCTTTACGTTTACTCGCCCGCAGAACATTTAAGGAAATGAATGTACAGCACACCGTAAAAATAACCTCATTAAAAGCAGGGACTGTATGCCCAAATCTCTATTGTGTATAAAATTATGAAATAACACAAACTTAAGTGTATTAAGAAATCAGCAAAATCCCACGTCCAGGGGACAAAAGACACAGAGCCCTTGTTAGCATATGTAGCAAGAGGCCGGTCTGGCTCTACAGCTTACTGGCCACGTGACCAGGGACACGGGAATGAAACTCTGTGTGGTTTGGGTGCTTCATCTATAAAGTGAGGATGATACTATCCAGCTCATTATGTCACTGAGTGGATTCAATGAGTTAGAACAGTGCCTGGTGCACCAAACCAAGTACTGGTCAAAAGACCATCAAAATTCAGAGGATAGAGGGCACCTGGGTGGCTCTGTCAGTTAAGCGTCTGCCTCCGGCTCAGGTCATGATCCCACGGTCCTGGGATCGAGTCCCGGATCAGGCTCCCTGTTCAGTGGGGACCTTGCTTCTCCCTCTCTACCCCTTCCCCTTGCTCCTGTTCTCTCTCTCAAATAAATAAAATCTTAAAAAAAAAAAAAAAAGAAGAATCCACAATAGGAACAAAGAATTTTACATAAAGATGCTTCTTATTTCTGAGACTGCAAAAAAAAAATGTTGGGGAAACCCCTAAATATCAAACGACTACAACGAGGTGATTGTGGTGTATCCACCTGGCAAAAATAAGATCCAAAATATGAATCTGCACACCGGTGCATTCAGGATAGTCTCTGTTGTAAAAAAAAAAAAAAAAAAAAAATACTGTAAAAAAGAGAGAAAACTATACAAATCTCAGTAAAAGTTGCCTTTGGTTTTGCTTATTTCAAAGGCACTATGGATTATTTGGGGCTTTTTACAGTATCTGTAAAAATGCTTCCACTTTGCTTTGGGATTCCTTCTTACTTTCCCCATTTACGGCTGAGGCAGACATAGTCTCCTCCTTAAGGGCTCCCCTCGGTGTGTCACTGTAGAACTTTGAGGTCTATTTCAAGGATGGATGGATGGATGAGTGGATAGAAAAGTCTCTACCTGCTTAAAAAAGTATCCTTCGGCCTGAGTTCACACACACACACACACACACACACACACACACACACACACACACTTTTCTAGCCATCGTGTCAAAGAGAAAACCAGTCTTCACTCACTCAAAAATAGGTACAGAAAACCTACTATATGCTGGCCGTCTCGTCCCTGGCATGAATGGCAAAGTATAAAGTATGGCAAAGAATAAAGTTTCTAAGTCCATGGTGCTCACGGCTTTGTGGTAGAAGGCAGACAATCTGATGTTGAAGGAAAAAAAGTAATGTTTTTGACTGTGAGATATGTAAAAAATTAAAAAGCAGGATAAGGGGAGTGATGGCAAGTGTGTGTATGTCGTCATCCACAGGCAGGTCAGAGGAGGCCTCTGGGATATGATGAGAACAGAGGCCTGGAGGAAGGTCTGTGGATTCTATGAGAAGAGATCCAGGCAGTGGGAATGGCAAGTGCAAAGGTCCTGTGGAGGCCATGTCCTTGGTGTATGAGTAATAGTAAAAGAGGCCCATGGGGCTGGAAAGGATATAGATGAGAAACAGTACTTGGGCTGTGAAAATTAACAGGAAGAGCCATTATCCACTACATTAATTGCATACATTTAATTACCCCCAAAAACCCTTTTAAATTTTACACTGCATTGCAATTAAAAAATTTGGAAAGATACTTCCAGCATGTTGGAACCAACTGACTCTTTGAGTTTAAATGCATCTATAGAGGCCAGCGGCTTTATAGCATTTTATGAGCACAGACAAAGCACTTAATCCCAAGAGCCAAATTACAGGTTTGAAAAAACTTATGAAGTGTGGTGGAATGAAGAGTTCCAGTGAGGCTCAGGAGCTTTGAAAACAAAATAAAATGCTGGAGACCCAAGTCCCCATCATCCGCTGTGATCATTCACCGGATTAACAAGCCCTGCAAGAGGGGACCGTCGGGTACCTGCACCGCCCTGGCACCCTGGGATCCACAGAGCCTGAGGGCCAACAGGTGCCCCCAGGGGAAGCATTGCGATGAGGACAGCACCCACCTCTGCACTGCCAGCAGGAAGCGCAGACACCTGGCCCTGGAAACAGCCCACAGGCCACCGAGGGCCTCCCTCTGTCCCTTATCCAGACAGCATCCACCTTGGCTCTGCTGCAACCTAGGAACCACTGCCCGGGGCGGGAGCAGAACAGCAAAGCATATTTATTTTACTCCATCCCTTCTTCCTGTTCCATTTCTCTTCCCTTCGTTCACTCATTCCTGGTCTCGAGAGTCCAAAGTCAGTTGTGGACTCCAGGTGGAGAGAGGTGCTGAGGAAGGGGGGGGGGGGGTTAGGGACGCAGTTGGGGGGGGATGGACAAGTCTAAGCACTACCTTCTCAAGCCCCAGGTTCGGCTCAGTCTCTGCGGCCCAAGTGATGCTACAGTGCTGAGAACCAAACGGAAGGCCTGCTTCTACCACGAGGAGCCGTCTGACCTCAAGTCTCACTACATGTCTCACTAGAATGTGCCTCCCCTTGCAAGCCAGCAAATACGTAAGATTGCTTAAGGGATGGGAGGGACGGGGCTGTAAGCCCCACAGCCCCCAGCGAGGCTCTCCAGTCCCCGACAGCGGCCCCCAGGCGCCCAGGGCTTGAGAGCTTGCTGCGCACACAGAAGTTTCCCGGGAGCTTGTCAGAAATGCAGCACCCCCGGTTCTAGGGCGAGGCTCAGACTGAGGCCACCTTGGGCCACTGAGATGACACCTGGTCTCATGACGGCGAGCAGATGACCCGGGTCCCCAGGGAAGACTCAGGAAGAGCAGCAAGAGGTCCACCTATCCAGAGTTTTTCCAGGGAAGGAAGGGAACATGCAAGACATCAGCGAGATGAAAACGCAGAAGATACCCTACAACACGGTAAGAGCCCCAGAAAGGACCCGTGGGACCGGTAATGAATGCCCCACACCCAGGGCTGCCCAATTCAAGTGCCTGACGTCCAGTTCAGGGACTGTCTCTCTTCTGGGGCAGCACAGGGCTCATTGTCAAATCAGCTTTCCTCACACTGACCATAAACCTGCTCTGATAGGGTTTGCAGGCATTGGACCTACATCTGATACTCAGAACAAGTCGGATTCCACCTTCCACACCCTCAAATATGTGACATCCTCATGCTCTCTCTGCCCACCAGAAAACCCCAGCTCTCTCTCCTTTGGTTCTACCAACTGCTCCTAGGAGGTACATTTGGATCTTGTTCTCCTTGATCCAATGACTATAAATCCGTGTATGTTGAGAACACAGAGCACTGGGCTGTGTGGCATTTTCCAGAAACAGGTTGAGCATGATTCTAAGATCCTGTACTTCTGTTTCTGTGGTTGAGAATCCCATTAGCTGGTTTTGGCGGGAAATCGCAGCGCCTAGTAAAAGTGAATTTATAGTTAATTAAAGGCTGATGTTATTATCATAATTTTTAATCTCCTTGGAGCTATTTCAGTATTTTGATTTTTGAAGATCTTTGAGGACCCTGATTCAGTCATTAACTGGATTTGAAAATTCCTTGTAAACATCTTTGATGATAATTGCACTCAGCAACTTCGTCCTAGAAACAAACAAACACCAAATTGTTAAGTAAAACAAGGCTGGGGGCCAAGCCCAGCAGCCTGCTTCTAGAAACAGCTCCCTTGGCCAGTGTCCAGCCGTCCCTTGTCACCCGCCCAGCGGCTCCATCCTCTAACTGCCGTTGAGCATATCACTTTCCATCTTGGCCTGAGTTGTTTTGCTGAAGTCCTAACACACACTTACTGCATTTTCCTGACCGACCACGCCAACAAAATTGTCAAAGCAAGTGTAAGCCCGGGGGCGCCCAGGTGGCTCAGTCGGTTAAGCATCTGCCTTCGGCTCAGGTCCTGGGATCGAGCTCCCTGGGCTCCCTGTTCAGCGGGGAACGTGCTTCTCCCTTTCCCCCTGCTTGGGTTCTTTCTCTCTTTCGGATAAATGAGTAAAATATTTAAAAAAAAGAAAAAACGAAAAAAAGAAAGCATCAGCCTGGTGTAGAGTGAAGCTTTTCTTGGTGAGCCCAAGAATCCCAGTGATGAGAATTTCATTTTCTAATGAGATGACAAACTTTTAACAATCGAAGTGTCACTTCTGGAAAGAAGACTCATGACGCTCCACCTGTAAATTTCAGGATTCATTTCCTTGCCCCTCTCCCAACAGCTCGTCTATTTTTTAGGATGGCTTGAAATGGTCTGATACTGGTTGGGTGGTTACATGGTTAAGGAACCTCAGCCCTCTGGGTCCAGAGAAGCCCTTCTGCCTGGGAGATGGTGCCCCTCAATCAGCCTCTGCTCTGCGGGCCATGGTCTAACTTCTGGTTTCAGTAGGAAAGACACTCTTCTTCGCTTGCTTGCTGCCCCCCACTCTGGAAGGGGAGCATCCCCTTCCCAGATCTCACCACAGCCCTTCTGAGGCCAGTGGAGCAGACGTAGGCCACAGAAGGCTATGCCACAGCTCTTCTTCCTCTCCATATATGCACTTTCTTTCCAGCTGCTGTCGCTATGATTGAAAAACCTAACCTCACCAATGAATTCCACTGGGACCCATATTTTTCCTGTTTGTGCTTGCTTTATGACCTAAGTTGTGATTGCTCAGTCAGCATGGCTTTCCTGGGAGACCCCCAACCCTCTTGCGGTAGCTCCCACTCCTCGGAGTCTCACATTCTCTGACCCGACCCACGGGGAAGCTCGGACGTACAGTCTGTCTTGTCACTCTGTAGCTGACACTGTGCCCTGTGCAAGGCACGTAGGACCTGTGAGCAGCTGCCACCCAGAGAAGTCCCATCTCGGCTCTCTGCAGCTTGCAGGGAAGCTGGTGTGTGACGGTAGGGAGTGGTAGGGGTGGCAGGAGACTGGGGAGTTCTGAGATTCAGGTTCCAAAGTGTTGCCTTGACCATTCTCTAGCTATGAGCATAATACGATCAATAGTACACACCCTCTCGAGAGCAAAAGGCACATGCGTGTTCCCGGTGGGTTCATGAGTTTGATCCTGAGTCAGATGTTCAGTCTTAGATGGGCGTCTGCCTTTCACCTCTGTTTTGATGAAGGAGTCTTAAGTTTGTGAAGAAAAGTTATATTTACCTTCAATGGTATTCGACTTGCAGCAAATATAGGGGGTGGGAGGAGGGGGAAGCAAATCTGAGGCAGCTTGCCCTTGAAAGAGTAAAATGGATAAAGAAGAGGACAGAGGAGGCCTGGGTGGCTCAGTGGGTCCCGAGATTGAGTCCTGCATTGGGCTCCTTGCTCAGCGGGAAGCCTACTCCTCCCTCTCCCTGTTCCTCCCCCTGCTCGTGCTCTCTCTCTCTCTCTCTCTCAAATAAATAAATAATTTTTTTTTTTAAAGAAGGGGAGAGACAGAGACTATGTGTCTTGGGGGAAGGGGTGAGGTGGATGGAGTGGAGGATACAAAATGTACACATTTAATAGCTAAGAAGTCTAAAGACCAAATCTTCATTATATACACCAAACAGTCATTTAAAACAAGATGCTTGGTGTATAAGTGAACACATACAGTGCTCTTAAATAAGTTTGTTAGCCTTTCTAGACTTCACTGTACCTGGTTAAAAGAGGGCAGGGAGTGCATTAGGTCATTTTTAAGACCCTCCAATTAGAAGTGATCCCAACAGTGACATCCAGGAGGGACCCACAAAGTCACTACTGTGAGAGGCATATTATGTTCATTCCACTGGACGAACATCAACCGCGTCCCCATTCATCCAAATCGCCATTTGGAAATAAAATTTAGTCAACCTATGGGTCTGTTTTGTTTGTCTAAGCCCACCTGACCTAGTGCTTTGAGTACTCAGTCTATGCATTTGTCCAAAGCAGGCCTACCCCTATTTGGGGGAAAAGCAATGGTGGAGATATGGGGCTATCTGCCGAGTGATGCCTGGTAAGGCCAGCGATAGCAGTGCCACAGGGCACTCTGTGAGGAAGCACCCAGACAGCTAGTCTTATCCACAGCCCAAGGAAGCGACATGAGACCCAGACATGGAGGTGAGGTGCCAGGGGAGACAGGACGGTGAGTACTTCAGAGAGGCTAAAGAGGTCAGAGGTAAGCCCTCCTGAGAAGGCAGAGGCTGTACCACACAACTTAAATCCTGCTGTAGGTTTGGTTGTTTCTCAAATAAGTTAAAAACACAGAATGACCATATGAGCTAGCAATCCCACTCCTAGAAATATACTCCAAAGAAGTGAAGATAGTGTTGAAACAAAAACTTACCCATGAATGTCCAAAACAACACAACAGCTAGCAGGTAGAAACGATCCAAACACCCATTAACAAATAAAAGGATAAACACAATGTGGCCAAGTCATACGATGCAATATTATTTGGCCATAAAAAGGAACACTGACACCTGCTACAGCATGGATGGATCTCGAAAACGCTGTGTGAAGTGAAAACAGCCGGACACAAAATGTCATGTATTTTTTATTCCACTTCCATGAGATGTTCAGAATAAGCAAGTCATCCATAGAGACAGAAAGCAGGGAGTGGTTTTTCAGGGGCTGAGGAGGAGGAAGGAAGAGAAGTGACTGCTTTTAGTGGGTACAATTTCCTTTTGGAGTGATGAAAGTATCCAGGAGTATGTCGTGGTGATGGTTGCACACAACTGTGAATGGGCGAAGTGACAATTCATTGCACTCTTTACAATGGTCACCAGGAGTATGTCCAGTCTCACCCTTTCTATTCAGATAGCAATGGAAATTCAAGCCACAGCAATTAGGCAAGAAAAAAAAAAAAAAAGAAAGAAAGGCATCCATAATGGAAAGAAGTAAAATTGTCTCTGTTTGCAGATTACATGTTCTTTTGTATAGAAAACCCTAAAGACATCACACCCCAAAATCGTAAGAATGAATAAATGAATGCAGAATGCAAAATCAATATACACAAATCAGTTGTGTTTCTATACATTAATGATGAGCTATCTGAAAGAGAAATCAAGAAAGCAATCCTACTTACAATGGCAGCAAAAATAATGAAGTATCTAGGAATAAATTTAACCAAGAAGATAAAAGACGTGTACACTGAAAACTATAGGATATTGATGAAGTAAATCAGAGAAGATACGAATAAATGGGGAGAGAGCCCATGTTCTTGGGTCAGAAGAGTCAGTATTGCTAAAGCATCCATAGCATCCCAAGTCATCTGCAGGTTCAATGCACACCCTATCAAAATTCCAGTGGCACTTTCCATAGAAATAGAAGAAATTAACTCAACATGGATTAAAGACCTGAAGCCATGAAACTCCTCCAAGTAAGCATACAGAAAAGGCTCCTTGACATTGTCTTGGCAATGATTTTTCTGGATTTGACACCAAAAGCACGGCAACAAAAGCAAAAATAAAGAAGTGGGATTACATCAAACTAAAAGACTCCTGCGCAGCAAAGGAAATAATCAACAAAATGAAAAGGCAGTCTACAGAATGGGAGGAAATATTTGCAAGCCATGTATCTGATAAGGGGTTAATACCCAAAATAAACAGGGAACTCACAGAACTCAAGTGGGAAAAACAAAAAAACAAATAATGCGATTTAAAACTGGGCAGAGGACCTGAATAGACATTTTTTTTTTCCAAAGAAGACATACAAATGGTCAACAGGACGTGAAAAGGTGCTTGGCATCACTAATAACTGGGGAATGCAAATCAAAACCACAATGTGATACCGTCTCACACCTGTTAGGATGTTTTATAAAAAAGAGAAGAGATAACACACGTCGGCAGGAATACGGAGTAAAGGGAGGCCTTGTGCGCTGTCGGTGGGAATGTAAATCGGGGCAGCCACTATGGAAAACAGTACAGTAGCTCCTTACAACATTGAAGATAGAAGTCCCATCTGACCCAGCAAGCCCACCTCTGTGAATACATCTGAAGGGAGTAAAACCGTATCTCCAAGATGTATCTGCATCCCCATGTTCACTACAATATCATCCACAATAGGCAAGGCCTGGAAACAACCCAAGGGTCTGTCAACAGATGAGTGGATAAAGACAATGTGGTACGTATAAGTGACCCTTGAGCAGCACAGGGGTTACGGTGCTGACACCGAGCACGCTTGAAAGTCCAGGTATAACCCCTGACCTCCAAAAACTTGACGACCAATCGCCTACTGTTGACCAGAAGCCTTATTGATAACACAAACAGCCCATTAAACACAAACTTTGTACATTATATGTATTACGTACTGACTCTTGCCATAGGGAAGCTAGAGAAAAGAAAACGTTAAGGAAATCAACAGGAAGAGAAAATACATTTACAGTATTTATTGAAAAAAATCCAAATATATGTGGACCTGTGGCGTTCAAAACCATGTGGCTCAAGGGCCAACTATGTGTGTGTGTGTGTGTGTGTGTGTGCATGTGTGTGTGATGGAATATTATTCACTCGTAAAAAAAGAAAGGAATCTTGCCATTTGTGACAACAGGCCCCGAAGGCATCACACAAGTGATATAAGTCAGACAAATACTGTATGTGAAATCCAAAATCAGGGAAAACAAAGTCAACCTCAGAGAAACAGAGACTAGAAAAAGGCGGTTGCCAAGGGCGGGCAGGTGAGAAACGGGGTGATGCTATTCACAGGGTACAAACTCTCATTTATAGGACGGGTAAGTCGAGGATCCGGGTGTAGCCCTGGTGTCCGCAGTTGACACCACCATACCAAGGACTTGAAATCTGCCGAGAGAACAGATCTGAAGAGTACGTGAGAAGGATAACCGTGAGGCGACGGATGTGTGCATCGGCCGGGCGCTCATCATCTCCCGACACACACGTCTATCAAATCATCACTCTGTACACTTACAAAATACACAGTTTCATTCATCAGCTATACCCCAACGGAGCTGCAAGAAAGAAATCAGACAAATGGTAATTTCATGCTGCGTGTTTTCCATCACTTTTTTTTTTTTTAAGTTGAAAAACCAACAAACTGAGTCAACAGGGGCTGCAGCCAGGTGAGGGCACGGACCGGGCCCCGGAGCAGGACCGCCCTTCCACCCTCCCTCCTGCCGGGGCTCTCCTGCCTCCCAGCAGAAAGGAGAGAGCCAAGGAGCTCGAGTGTCAGCGTAATATAAATTACGGCGAGGGAAAAAACAGAAACAACGTGATGCATGGCTGAGGATCTAAAAGAGGAATGTCCACCATTGTTTGTGATTATGGATCACATCACAATCTAATAGCAATTTTTATTTAATCAATAATTTCCATGCTGAACAGACAGCCCTGTTACAGAGAATCGACAGGCAGGTACTGATAGCGCCAAGCCTCGTTATTAATCTTTCCTCCGCCGGCTTATCAGCCAAACTACTGTAAAAAGGCACCACCAAGATGGATTTTAGAAGCCACCTTTCTCCGCTTGTCCCTTTTCTTTTCCTCTCTCCCATAACGGATCACATGATGTAGACTCCACATTTATTTGAGTAACCTGAGGCTTGAGTGGCATGAAAAGGCAGTTCACATTAAGCAATTTCACAAATCAGTGGGACCTCGACCATCGCTCAGGGTTGGCCATTATAGGCTAATAAATCATACTTTCTCTTTGAGTTGTCAATCGCCAAAAAGCTTTGTACAAACGTTGGCATCTGTAATTCCGTAAAGGCTTTTCATCTTGAAATAAGATGCTCTAGACTGATAACAAGAATAATCCCCTCTTGATCAAGAAAAAAAAAATCTGCATTTTAGCAATTAAAGCTCCTGCCAGAAGCCAAATGGCTCAGTACTGAGCCTCCAGTGAGGTTTATCTCCACTAACCACAAGGAGAATACGGCAGGGTTGTGTTGTATTCGCCGTAGGACTGCTTTATCTTGCCCTGGGCACTGCGCCATCTCTCCCCAGGCTGGACGGCAGAGGAAGGTGCGAGAACTTCTGCTCCGTCCCAGAAAAGCCACGGGGAAGAGGCGGCTCTTCTGGAACCAGGGCTCTCCTGCCCGGCCTGGGGAGAGCGCTCGGCCGGAGGACAGAGGCTAACCTCGCAAGCAACACCAGGTGTGTGAAGGTGGCGTGCAGGGGACAGGTGAGGCGGGACCAGGCCCGGAACATAAAGCGGAGCCATCCGGTGACACATGACAACAGTCGTGTTTTCCTGATTAGGAAGACACAGTTTCAGAACCTCAGATTATGATGCATTTGTAACTAGAAAATTAGGCACACCAAAACCCAAGAGAATTAAAAAGACAAATATTAATAATCGCAATAAAACGATCACCAAGTGGGCCCTAAAGTCGTTAACAGTGCGGCCGGCCTTCTTCCGTACGTCACCAGAGACCATTCTCCAAGGACCCTGACCGGCCTGCTTGACAGACAGACAGACAGACAGCAGAGCGCTGGGGCCATCAGGTAATGAGCCCCGGGGGTGTGCACACAGGACACAGGGGCTCTCTGGGCAAAGCCCCCCTCCAGGTGCCCAGCTGGCGGCCCACAAGTTTCTGACTGCTCTCCCACGGGCATCTACAACGAGACACAAAAACTGTCACTGTGGAACATCTCCAAACTCTCCTCCCAAGTTTTAAGAATTTAAAATAATTTCCACTGCGGAGTCTCATTTCTGGCCCTGGCCTGTTCAGCACATCGCTGGTACATCTTCTGGGGCTCGATCCTTCTATGGCTCCCACCGGCTCCCACCTTCTTCTCATCAGAAACCTCTGATTCTCTTCACTCCACCCGGTCCAGCTAGTCAGACTCCCAGAGTGCGGCAGGCGGATCCCAGGGACCCATCACCTGGGCTTTACTCTCGCTTCCTCTTGCCCTCTGCCTTCCAGGAGCACTCTGGTTCCCCATCAGTGCACTACTTCCCACCCTTCACCCTCAAAAGCATAGAATGAGTCATGCCCTCATTATATTTCTAACCCCACAAAGTGTCAAGACCCCCAGCCTTTTATTAGCCACTATCGCAGGTAAAATTCTCCTGTACTTTCTGCTTCCATTAACTTGTTCCTGCTGTGTTTTCCCCCGGGGAGCGCCAACACCTCCCTGCAATGGTCTCTCCCTATTTAAATCTACCTGTTTCTTCGAGACGTGTTCAAACCCACAAGACTTTTCTCTTGTGACTTGAGCAAATTCGCCTCACCTGTTTTCCTGCTGCTCTGCTAGACCTCCTTGGTCCTCCCAAAGGCCTTGCGCACGCATTCCCCTCACTCCCAGACATAAAAGATATGTGTATTCGGTCCTGCTCCCTCCTCTGGCCCTGACCCCCACCCCAACTGTGGAAGTCAGACACACAGGAGGCTTTTTCCTACCACTATGCTTGCAATTTAGAGTTGTGGCCACCAGGTGGTGATGACACATCATACAGGTGAAGTCACCAGCCTACACAGGTGAGCACCTACCCCTGAATCAATGACATGCACTTTTTTTTTTTATTTTGATGAAGTCTTTAAATATTCTCTTTAAAAATATCTTAATGAAAAGCCTCCTTAATCTGTCTATTCTTCAATTAATTAGGTTGATCAGTACTACTGCTCCTCATTCTCCCTCCTATTTGAATAATGCTTTAGAATTTACAAAGGCACAATTTCATTATATGATCTCATTCTCTCCCTACCAGAAAAATTAAAAACCCTGTGTGGAGAGTAAGGTGGGTATTAGTATCTCCAATTTACAGAGGAGAAACTGAGGACCCAAGCTTTAGAGTGACTTATTCAGATTCAGGAACAGTTCTTGGCAGATCCTGCCCTCCTCCACCCCCCATCACTCACTGATTAACGCTAGTTTTACTGGTAATTGGGTTGGGGGGGTGGGAAGGGTGGCTAACATTTAAGGCCTTGGCCTCTCTTTTAAGGATATGCCACTTACGGTTCTCTTGCCAACACTAATTGTTCTGGAAATGAAAAAACAAAAAAATCATCTGTGGCAGTATTTAGCTAATCCCAGAAAAGCCTAAACGTCCCTGAATCCTCAGAGAAGTCCTTGCATTAGAAAATTGCTTTCTGTTTCTGGAGTTCTGGTTTCTGTCAAAGCAGGAGCCTGAGCTCCATGCTTGCCATGATCTCAGAAGCTGAAGTCTGAGTGACTTCCCTTGGTCTGCAGGAAAAAAAACAAAAAAACAAAAAACAAAAAAACAAAAGCAGTGATGGAATTTCTTCACCAAGACAAAGGACTTGCCTGGTTACAGTCCTTGCTGAGAAGTACTCAGTGCCTGACTTAACAAATGTGGCTTTAAAATAAGCTCTGGCGACCTGAATACACGCATACACACATGCATACACATGCACACGCATGCATACACGCAGGTGTGCACATACCACATGCATACACCCCACATACACCCGTGCATAAGCACACACACAGGCACCCCACATAAATACCCATTAAACAGCCTTTTGTTAGAGACTAACTAGTTCACCTTTCCTTTATTTTTTATTCTTATTTTTAAAATATTTAATTTATTTATTCATGAGAGGCACACAGAGAGAGGGGGGGAGCAGAGAGGCAGAGGGAGAAGCAGGCTCCATGCAGGGAGCCCGACGTGGGACTCGATCCCGGGTCTCTAGGATCAGGCCCTGGGCCGAAGGCGGCGCTAAACCGCTGAGCCACCTGGGCTGCCCATCACCTTTCCTTAAATAATGCAAAAATTCTCCAGCACACTTAAGGAGAAAATTTATCATAGATCACAAATATACTTTCTGGGGGGTTTTGTTTCCCACACTGCAAGAGGAAAGATTTGAGTGAGACAGAAGAGGAGCCAGTTCTGCCCTCCTGAGGGGACACTTGGCAATGTGGGGAGAGATTTCTGGTCGTGACAATGGGGGAAGATCCCTCCTGGGATCTAGTGGGCAGGGGTCAGCAATGCTAACAGTCCTATAGCTAATGCAAAGATTCTCTACCGCACTGTGTCCAAGGTGAGAAGCCCTGGGGTTGGGCGACCACCAATGAGAGCTTCCAGAAGGACATCAGGACAAGAGAACACATAACAGCCCGAGGCTCTGAATCTCAGCCCTGCATAAGGGAGAATAAGGAAGGATCTAGACCTGGAGACCCCTCCAGAGCTCCTCTCTTAGGGGTCCACGGACCAGGGGCCTAGTCAGCATCTTTATGCTATTATTAATTTCACGGTGACCTGCCGACCCAACGCTGCCCACATACCAACCTAAGTCACGTTTCTATAAGCAGCACGCATGCACTTAGCCGCTGCTGCACGTCTTCACACTTTTTGTTCTGAGAAAAAAAACCACGAACATTTTACCGAGTATGATTTTTACCTAACTCCCCCAACTGTTTTATCACGTAAATGCTAGTATCATCCTTATTTCAGAGAGGGGGCTGTGATGGGTCTAGGGTAGGGAGCGGGCTTTGAACCCAGGCCTGCCAGCTTTGAAACGCACATTGTACTGTCACAGGAGAACAGTGGCAGGTGCTATTTATTCTTAGGGTGACACGATACCATCATCACCATCGCTGTCATCATCCTCATGCCTCAAAAGCCGACCCCCACGCTTTGCTGTGACCTCACCTACTCCCACCTGTTTCTCAAAGTGCCTGACGCACTTCTCCCTCCCTCTGCTAAGCCCCCAGCACCTCAACGACACAATTTTGGCTTCATTAGGGCCTGCCTCAGGTGCTACTCACTACGCTTTTAAGTTTCTTTGTCTCCCCCTTTCCCCTGAGAACGAGCAGTCCCAGGAGGTCTGGTCTATGTTGCGCTGGCAAGTGTGCCCAGAGCAGAGCCGGGGCAGCAGGCAGCCTGCAGGTGCTCCCGGCCGTCTCCAGGGAGGACACCCTGTGCTGGCAAGACCTGCTACAGGCAAGCACATTTGCCCGGGGTACGTAGCCCAGCCCCAAGTGACCGTCTTTCCTTCTTGTGTGAATGTTCCTGTGGAGAACATTCCAGAGACTTTTACCTAAAGTATCACCCAGAACTGATTTGGAGGGAAATCTCCAAATGGTGAAAAACAGTTACTTGGCTAAGAACTCTGATGGAAGGATTCCTGGGGGTACAGTGGAGCACTGTACCCAGGGTACGCCATGGCAAGACAAATTTAAGAAAGTAACACACACATTATTCTGTACCGGCCACATGTCACTCAAAATACTGATTTCTCATTCTTCGTTCAAGGGGTCAGAACCCTTGGCAAAAGGGAAATCTTAATAATTCCATGATTACTCAAGTAATTAATATACAGCCTCCGAGAAATATATTAAATATAATTATTCTGGAGGGCAGGATATGGAGTGGAAAAGATGGCACGTGACCGCATTCTCCAAAACCCCGCCTGGGTGCACCCGTTTCCTAACCTACCCCTCCCCACATCCCCTGCTGCGAGGTGGGGGACTCAGCACAGCACCCAGATGGCCGCCAGCCAGTAAGTGGGCACTTGAGAGGAAACCTGCTTGCCGTCCCCATCCCGAACACTATCTAATTCAAATCTTTCACTTGCTTTTACTAAAACAGGTCCAAGGAGGTGAAGGGTTGGCCAAGTCCCATCCATCAGTCCTGCGCTGGGAAGAACGGGGTCCCAGCCCCAGTCAGCTGCATGTCCGGCGACAATGAATAGAAAAGCCTTAGAGCCGGACACGCAGAAGCACAGGCCCCACAGTGCCACTCCCCTCCGCTCCCCGCCTCAACCCTACAAAAGCAAATACATAAAACAAAGAGAGACGAGGCCACTCTTCTCAGCCCTCTGTCTGTTTCTCATTAGGCCTCCTGCATGCCATCTCCGTTTGGCCTTGGATGTTGGGGAGGGCATTTATTTTCACGGCTGTTTCACAGTATGATAAGTGAGAAAATAACGTTCTAGAGGGTCAAATGTTTCCAGGGAGGTCATCCCGAGGGTCAGGGCGGAGATGGGGCTGCCACTCAGAATCCCGCTGGCCCCGGGAGCCCACACAGTCCTCCGTGCCCCCCACTCAGGCTCTCTTGAGTGCTCTACGGAGAGTATTTCTGCAGGTGCAATTCAGTCCCTAACTTTAAGAAAGAACGTGACCCTTGAGGCACAGTTGTCAAAGGATGGCTTTGAAGTTTGTGGTTCTCAGCCTGCATTTTACATGCAGTATTTCCAAATAATTAGAGTCACTAAATTAACTAGCAACTCCATGTAGGGAAAAGAAGATCAAAATCTCCACTCATTCATTTGACGTTTTATGTGCACACAAAACTAATTTCTGCCTCGTATCTGAGACCCCTATCGCATCTTACACTCAATTTTCTCTTAGGTAAGGATATACAATGCAACTTGAGCAAAGGGATCAAAATTAGATGGAAAACATTTAAAATGCAAATTTAGGATCATGGTATTAATATGAAAATAATGTCTTCAACACATCGTAACTTCCCCGCGTTTCTATGGATGCACCAATTCTTCACAGATTAGATGTGCCTTCTTTACATCTAAATCTCTAGGATATTACAAAGAAAGCCCTTCATTTTCATGCTGCCTATATACAGAATTTGTTTTCAAACGGCAGCAAAGGTGATTATAACTGTATTCTTCTGATAAAGGAAATGACAGCATGCTTTAGAGATCAAAATTTGCAGCATATGAAAGCATTTAAAATCCAAGTAGGTGGTTAATCACTCTACAAAAAGGTGAATTTCTGACACCAGGCTCAAAGGATACAAATGGAGCACAGGGACTTATATGCCACCCAGTTGAAGCTGGGGCTGATGGAAACACAACTCACGTTCTCTGCCCTTCGGCCCCACTGGCAGGAGACGACACCCACCGCGGTGGACCTGCCTACAGCCCTTGCTGCAGACTCATTCTGCTGGGGATGGTGTGGGGAATAAAACTGGTAAAAAATAAAAAAAATAATAATAATTTGGGACGCCTGGGTGGCTCAGTGGTTGAGTGTCTGCCTTCGGCTCAGGGCATGATCCCTGGGTCCTAGGATCGAGTCCCGCCATCAGGTTCCTGCAAGGAGCCTGCTTCTCCCTCTGCCTATGTCTCTGTTGCTATCTGTGTGTCTCTCATGAATAAATAAATAAATAAAAATCTTCACAAAAATAATAATTTGGCGATTTATAGACCTTAGGAAAGAATATTATGTGTGTTACTTCTCAAACAGAGAGAGGGTTGCTTCACTGAAGCAGAGGGTAGAGAAGCGCAGAGATACAGCTAACAGGTGGACGTTAGGGATGGTGATGAGACTTTCTTTCTTTTGGGTCCCAGCACTGCCATTTGCAACTATCACCAGCCACTGAGCAGCGGTGACCTGCACTGAGGGCTGCCCTTTCTTCACCTCCAGTCCTTCTCTTCTTTGGCAAAAGCCTCTCAGAATCGCTGGTGGGGCGCAGGAGGTCACTGGGGAACACAGCACGCACGTTTCAGCGAATGGATCCCACTAGCATGGGCTCAGGCTGCACAATATTTCAGATGCCTCGCCCCTCCTAGAGCCAAACATGGGACATGGGGCAAGGAGAGAAGGAATGCAAGCAAGAAATGGGGTTCAGGAGGGTCTGGAAGCCTCTCCCACCCACGGGAGAGGCCCGGCCTGAGGACAGAAGCTGAGGTTTTCGCAGGCCAACAAAAGCTTCAACAAAACAACAAAACCAGAAACGCCTCGAGAACCGATATTCTACGACTTCCAGAAATAAATGTAAAGATTCGCATCTTTTGGGAACATAAAACACGCAACAGCAAAAAAAGAGGGTCTAACTAATTTGCAATTGAAGGGAAAATGTGGACCTCCCCACTTATTTTGAGGTGTGAGAATACACGCTTTCGGATGCCCAGGGAAGACAAGGCGCTTGCATCTTGACAAATCAATAATAAATTCAGCCCTACCCAAAGGCGCTCTGAATTAATTTTTAGATGGCACCTCCTTCTTCCTCCCTTGTTCCACTTTTAGCGGACACCAAGAAAGGGACAAAGTACAACAAAAACCTAACAAACCCAACAAAGATGTGGTGAACCAAAACACACATCTATCCTCTTCACTTCTGGGCACGGAAGTGAATTTCTGAAAAATCTAATACTAACTAGGGAGTAACCAATCCCACTTACAATGATCATGCTGGGAAGAGAAATTAATTAAACGTCTCCGTGATAAAGACCCCCCCCCCCAGCCAACCCAGAATAAACACGCAGTTGGAGGAGGACACAGCGCTTGAAATAAAGGAGGAAGAAGGGGAAGGCAACGTTTAGCCCATCTGTTGGGACAGTAATAGGACGAGGTAATCTTTCCAAGGGAACACGGGGCGCATTACGCTGGAAACGAGACTACCTGGCGGGCAGAGCCGGCGAGTCCCTAATTCTCCTCTTCAACTTTGCGATTTGCTAATGTGAAACATATGTCTCCCTTCTGCACCCAGTTCAAATGACTCTGGAATCCCAACCGTGCAGCTCAGCGACTGAACCAGAACAAGGAGAGAACTTGTCAGGATTTAAGAGCTTTCAGCAAAGCCCTTCAATTGCAGCCAGCACCCTATTCCACGGAAGGATATCAATTATAGATAGTGACTTGCTTTAGCAGGCAGTCGGGACTGTCAGACACTAGATAGACAACCATGAAGAATCATGAATCTTTCTATTAACTGTAAGAGGGGGAAAAAGAATGGGTCATGGCTATAAATAAGGCAAAGCATCAGAATGCTTTAACACCTTGCCTCTTGGTCGCATGTAGCATGAAAATGCAACTAATTCACAGAATGTCGTCTCTCCGAGGAAAGCCACGGCGACAGAAACAGTTCATCCTTCCCTCCGTCCTTAAAGAAGTAGGTTGCAGAACTGGTATATTTCTTGTGTTTCCATCTGCTACCAAAATGATTAGGTGGACGTAGAGCCATTCTTTCAATCGGCAAAAAATAAAGTGCCCACGCTCCCCCAGGCCACCGCTAACGCCACCAGATACACCCACGGGGAGGAAGGTACCTGTACGTCAGGCAAGGAGCAAACTCCCCTTGAACACACAAATCTGGACTCTCCACACAAGCAAAGAGGGTGGGAAATAGTGCTAGAAACTGGTGGTTTTATTTAGGTGGTTGCAAGTTCTATAACTTTAAGCCATTTAACGTACATACTTTATCTCAGATTAAAATTAATATCATAAAGGTAATATATTGGATTTTCTCCTACCCCTGACATGAATTCCTTCTGGCTGATTTGGAATACAAAAATTTCCACGGTACATGGATTCATTCTTTTTTTTTTTTTTTTTTAACGGTAAGGCCCATGACACAGTAGTCATGTAAGTTGATCGTGTAAGCAGATCTATCCTAAAACCACTCAGATTTCTCTCCCAAAACATCATCACTACCTTAAAAGCTTTCGCCACAGAGATTAACTACACTTCCAAGAGCCATGGTCTCTGAAAAGCTTTCACTTTAGGTGGGCAGCAGGGAGGTTACAGATGCTACCTCAGACCTGCTCCTGCTAATGAGGAGCTCGATTCCTTCCAACTGCAGGCTCAGAACAAGCTCCTTGCTCCATCCGGCACCTGCTAACAGCTGAACCATCATCACAAGCCCCCCTTGGAAACTACAGTGACTTTTCCTCAGAAAAGGCACCAGGGGAGAGCGTCACCTCTCAAGAGGACGTTTTTCAAGAGCAAGCAGCACGGGCAATGTCTCGTTCACGATGGCAGTTTCCATGCAAACAACTCCTTACGTCTGAAGTTTACTCACTGTACCATGAAGGGTATTCCTGGCATACTTGCCCCCCCGGGAATACCTGCCTACGCTAAAAGAAACATGCCAAGCTTCCCCCCCCCTTTGCTATTACCATGTCTCTGGTTTCCATTAAGACTCAGCAAGCAGGAAGGGCCATTAAGCAAGGCCTGGCTTAAAAATAACACTTGCATCAAACTAGAGAGAAAGCATCGAATTAAGGTCATGGAAAAATCTGGAAATACACCTTGATTAAAAACATTCGACTTTCTAGGTTCTTGCTGTGCTGAGGAATCTAGAATTCTTCCTACACAATTACAAGGAGACATGGTTAAAAAAGGAATGGGCCGGGGAGAGAACCGTGCTGATGTCACGCTGGCGCCTCAAAACATTCTGTGCATCACGGATCGCAAAACCTGGCAAACCATCTACTTCACACTTCGACGGGCCGGCGAGGTGTGGACTACATCACGGCACACGGGCCAAGTTGCAGAAGACACCCTGGAGGAGCTCACGCGGCCGGTGAGAAATGCGGGGTGTGTCAGGAATGGTTATCACTGCAGCGTCTAAATGGAGAAGGGTTATCAGGAAATAGGGATCATCCCAAATTAAAAGTTGCCATAAAGGAAAAGAGAACAGGGTGAGCATGTGCAGTGGGTGGGCAGGGGACTCACAACGGAGCGCCTCTGTCAGATGTCATGTCACATAAAAATAAGCTGACCAACCGGCCACACGTAGCAGCCCGTCCTTACTGCCTCGATGGGACCCTGCGGCTTCGTAAGTCTCGGTTACGGAGCGGCCCTTCCATCCTCTGGCGTGAATGACAGAGCCAGATCCAAAGAAGCCGTGGCAAAGGAAGTGTGCCTAGCCCGGGACGTACAGCCCGTGGGGGTGGGGAGCGCACTGCGTTATTGGGAATAAAAACCAGTAAGACGAGGCGTGACCATGCTACAAAAATACACGCCCCTGAACACATTCTACAATGACCCATCACTGTCCGTGGGACTACCCGCCCCACAAATGGTTGGCCTTACGTCAAGGAGCCGTGCTAACGGCTTCCCCAGGCCTGTTCCTATCCCACCTGGAAGACTCATGGCTGCATAACATAGTGGGACGTTCCCACAACCCTGCAGGTTTGGAGGAAGACTGCAGAACAGGAGGAAAAACAAAAAAACAAAAAACAAAAGGAACCGCCCCCCCCCACCCCGGCCCCCTCTACAATTTTTCCTACCGTTGCTGGGTGTAGGAGAAGAGACTCAAACTTGGTTAAAAGGTTAATAATAATTCATGTCCAGCTTACTATTACTCAATAACCATCAAAGACGCTAACTCAAAATAGTGTTTTCGGGCTTACAGGATCAGAGTCATTACGCTCTCTATTGAAGACTTTATTGAATTTTACACTAAGCTTTAGCTGACTGAACAGGTCAAGCACCCGGGCTCAGAGTTTTCTTTCTTCTCAGAAAGTCATAAAGCCCGTTCCCGTTTGCAACGCTGCTGGCTACGAAACCTGACTCAGCGCAGGGTCAGGGCCAAGGTCACGTGGCTGCAGAGCCCACTGCCCGGGCCCCCCACTCACGTGCACCAGCTGCTCCTGGGTGTCAAACTCCCGCGTGCAACCTTCCCAGTGGCAGTTGGTCTCATAGATGACTTCGGGCTCTTGTTTGCTTTCGTCTCTGTCACCCTCTTCCTTTACCAGGGTTGTTCCTTCTGGCTGTTCCTGGAGGGGAGGGGTGGCGAGGTAGGGTGGGGAGGGAGGGGAGGGGGGCGAAAATCAGACACAATAGAAGGAAAGATAAGAGAAAGGAAAAACAAAAGCAAAAACAAAAACAAAACTTCCATTGGTCTTCATCCTGAGGCAATTTTTCAGTGGAGGGGGGAAAAATAGGAGCCCAGGTCAATCAGCTGGATTTTGTGAACAGAAGTAGTCAAACATATGGAATCATTTGTGTGCATGTTTTCTGATTTACCAACTATGTCTTCAGAGGTTGTTAATTTGGGATTTAGGAACAGTCCAAACCGTAACGGTGATAAGAAGCTGAGACCAAACTTGGCCCCTGAACACGAGGGAAGAGAGAAATGAGAATGTCATCCTGAAAGAGAAGCAATGAAATGAGGTCGCGTCGTCTTTACCCAAGAGACTGGCCTTTGCTCTTTCGGTTAGATTCTTTCTAGTGTATTAATTCGTTTATCCTCATAGTTTGGAATCAGGGAAATGGTTGACTAGGAACTCTAACTCCGCTTTCCCTGCCTCTGGAGACTGTGAGCCGCACTCTGTGGGCCTCAGAGGGATCACATCTTCCTGGTTCAACTTCCCATCTGCAAGGACGTGGCTCGCTGCCCAAGAACCACAGCATCTACAGCTTGGCGGCGGAGTCTTTTTTACCCTGAGGTAGCTTCAGCAATAAAAATGCAAAGAATTTCCAGAATTCTGGGACATGATTAGGTGCAGATTCAGGATCTCATCTGGGGCAGGGTGACAAAAACTGTATTCAAGCGTTTAGGTGGAACCAGCCGGGCGATTGGCCGGCAAAATTCAAGAAGGCTGGATTTCAGACACCCACTCATTCCATCCTCAAAGTGCTCACTGGAAAGGAAATCTGGGCGGAGGGAGTTGGAGCTTGGGGCTGACGCGGCCTGGATGTAGAAAGGTCCAGATTCTGTGGATGTCCAGATTCCTGTCCAACCCCTATTTCTGGGAATTAACACTCACTGACCTCCTTCCTGTGTCAGGCACAGGGGTCCTAGGAGACAGTATTACAGGCGTAACAAACACATCTTAAAACTGAAGCCTGGAGGAGCTAAAGGCCTAAAAGCAGAGACCAGATTGGAATTTCTAAACCTGCCCTTTCAAGACTCTGGTTAAAGGACCAGAATCTAACTGGCCTCAAGTTAGTTTAGTTGTGCCTTGATCCATCCCTCTGTTCTCCAAGCTCTCCCGGCAAGTGGAAAAAGGCAAAATAAGAACAAATAAGACCATGGTCAGTGTAAGGAATATCATCAACTCTGCCCAGCTCGGGCTCAGGGCCAGGAGTTTTGTATTTCCGGCCCGATACCAGGGCTAAGGACCGATCATACCAGTGATCGGTCACAAATTAATCCCACCACTTAGACCATGAACTACAGTTCCTACCCTGCACAGCGTTTTTGTGTTTGCTTCTGCATTACAGAAAGAGACTGAGCCAGACTCCGTAAATGGCCTTGTGTCAAATGCGGGGTATGGCCAAGGGCCCAGGCCAAGAACACAGTGGACAAGGAAACGCTGTGAGAGACATCATCCTGGAGGAACCAGCTGGCCGCCAGAGCCCCGGTACCTCACCTGCTGGCCCCGTGGCCCCGGGCTGGGTAGGTCTTCGTCAGGTTTGATCTTGGACCGCTTGTTGTGCATCAGGTCACCAGTGCTACTCACCGCGGACTCACTCGTCGGCTTGTTCTGCTGGTCACATTTGCAGGGACAGGGACAAAAACAAACAAACAAAAAACACACAAAAGTTTTGATCAATAAATGGACTATAGCTATAACATGGAACTGTAGATAAGTAGGCCTCTCTGGAGGCCTAGAGTCCTAGAACAGGACTCTGATCACGCCCCATCCCATGACAGCAGAGCTCAGAAAATGTGTTCGAAGGCAGAGAAAGCATCCATGAGGCAGCTCCTTGTTTTCAACTCATGAGTATAAACTCCTCGTGGCTTTTCCAAAAGCTAAAAGAACAGAACAGGGGGCCTGGGCTTTAATGAGCTCCAATAGTGTTATTTAGAAGAACAAAGTTGCGAGGTGGGTAGCAAACCAAAAGAAAGTTTGCAAAGTTCTTTAATTAAGGGATTCAGATTCTTCTCTGAGCCGTATTAGTGAGGAGACAAGAGCAGAGGGCACAGCATGGTTTGAGTCTTCCCGTGAAGTATCACACGATTCTAGACGCCAGTGGACGGTCGCCAGATGAGAGCGACGCCTCCATGCAACGTATGGGTTACACAAGCACCGGACCAGAGGGAGCCCAGCCCTCATCAAGCAGCCCGCCTTGCCACCATGGATGAAATGACTCTGGGGGAAGAAGCCACTGTTTAACGAGGACCACACACATCACATGGTCACCAACACTGGAGACTGCGGCCCAAGGTTAGGACGACGGCAGTCTTAAAGCCATGAGAACACATAGGTACTGGACATGGTCACAGCTCAGGGGGTGGTCAGGCTCCCTTCTAGGACTACCAGACGGTTGGGCTCATCGAGCTGTCTCTCTCACCTGTGAGGACTCAGAAGGGCCAGAGGTGACCTGGACGGGGTTGAGCACCGTAGGGATCCCAGGAATAGGCCTCTGCGTTGGAAAAGTTGGAGCAGGGTGGATGAGCGGAGGGCTGTGTCCAAAGGCCGAGCCTAGGCTCTGTTGTCGGCTTAAGATTTGCTGATGCATGTGGAGAGACACGGGTGCAGAAGGGTAGGTGAAGCTCAGGGCAGGGCTGCAGGTGGGGAACAGAGAGTACAAGACTGTCACTCACACGGAGCGCAGAGACTGCCGCGGGCACGTCGTGGCCGCACCTCTGTACCGGTGTTATTACCATCCCCAAACGACATCGGGTCTGTGTGTTCAAATTAGAAGGTAAAAACGGTTACTGAGGAACATCCTAGACGCTTCCAAGGGGAAACGTGGCTCCTAAGGCAAGACACGCGGGTGCGTGCGCCCAGACACACAGACCCGACATAAGACTCGGCACAATGGAAACAAAAGCCACCAGCTCAATAACAGCTATTTATTGCAATAACAAACTTTATATAAAAAAGAGAATGGGTGACTACATGCTTTATAGTACTTTTATTGGCTCTCACTGCCGTATGTTGCTGTGCATGGACCAATTCCTTTAATCTCGGCTCACGCTGCGTGCTTTCATATGTCTCCGGATCTTATTACAAGAGGAAGGAAAATCAATTGGTTAAATGTGTTTTGAACACCATGCTTGTCATATCACTCATTTGTTTGTAAAGATGGAAAGCTTGGTTCATCCAGAATGCCACCTAAAGAATTTCCATCAGTGCCGTCTGGTTACAGAAGCTGATGGATTAACCTCTCTTGGCTGAAATCGGTGATCAATGGGCTTCGGTAGAGGAATATTCCAGTGGGAGGGCACAGCTCCCTCTCCCAGCTAAAGAGCAGTAAATGTCCAGGAAAGCCCATTATACATGCTAATGCCCGTCACCGCTTCATTACGCCCCAGCACCATCCAGCCTCCAGTGGGCCTCGAGGAAGCCACACTATTACCTGAACATTTCTCGGCGGGCAGACAGTCCCGAACCGTTCTTTGTGCTGGCACAGTTTAGGAATCAAATCCTCTTAAGAGAATGAAGGGTTCTCGGGGAAATGCGTGAAAAACTATAATTGCATTCATGAACATGTCTTTCTTAAAACATAAATCAGTGGGAAAAAAAAAGAAATAAAAGATGGATATTTATATATATTTGCTCCATCCTGCTGTGTAATACCCAGAAAGAATCAGGGTTTCCTGTCATGTCAAAGGTAGGATTCATGCAAATTTCCAATCTGGTGGGTTAATTACTATTGCTGGTAAGCGCATTAGCTGAGAATATAATAATTACAATAACAAAATTCAGACCACTTCAACAACTTTGGGTAATAATTCCGAAGATATACTCCGTTCATTAATGTGACTCCACATTTTGCCTATTTGACTACAATCCATGAAAGGCGGCTTCAATGGGATTACATTACTATTATTCCTACAGAGAACCTTGCATTACAATAGCTTGCCCATTTAAGACTGAATATCATTAAGAATACCCTCGGAGAATTTCACCCAGCTTGGAGGAACCCTCCTTTCATTCCGCATTGTAGTTCTGTAATAAAGGCAAGCAGAAACAGGGTGAAAACAGTCATTGTTCATGGCAAGTTAGGGAGAAATCAGTAATAATATTCCGTTTCTGCAGTGCTATAGTTTCTGCCCGTGTTTCCGAAAGCAACCGTGAATGATTACAGCGAGACTCCGCTAAGGTAGCTGTGTGGATGATTGATAGGGCATTAATCAAAAGATGCATATCTGCCCCAGAATTTGTTCACAAGCTTTCTTCTAATAGCTGATTTCATGTTCACTGAGCTCTATGCCAGTTTGTCCAATTTATTTTTCAGTGTACAAGCCATTCATCAAAAAACACAATGATTTAACGCCCCCCCCACCCCTTTCCTTTTAGTGAATGGGTATTACTAAGTCCAAGTACCTTATTCTGCTCATTAAAAAAGCAAAGACCCAAAGACCCCACTCCACATACATTTGCAATGTGACACAGAGTTTGCGGGAGCCTCCGGACACCTTTCCAGAGTTTCCTGAGCTCAGGCCGGCGTGGAGGGGGCACCTCCGGCCCCTTGCACGTCGGATGCGGGAGGGCACCGCATCGGGGGGCTCAGCACGCCAGGACCCGATTAAGAGTCGAGGCCTTCAGAGGAAAGATCCCATAAGGCAGGCGATGCTCTCAGTGGCCTGTTTCAGCGATTTACCGACGTCCACAGCCGGGCAGGTCGGGTCTGATTTTACTTTCCAAAAGATGTCAGAGGGAAGGAAAGCAAGTTCCAGCCTGCCCCTGACCTCAGCAGACTCAGGGAAGGGCAGGCACGGCTCTCGACACATCTGGGGGGCGTCGCGTCCCCTTGCGGGGAGAAGCAGGTGCCAGGAATACATTCTCCAGAATGCAGGGCTCTCGGCTTCCAGGGGACACGATGGGGCTCGCCTCGCCGCTTATTCCGAAGGAGCCAGCCCAGCCACGCTGTCCCCCAGGAGTCCGGGGCAGGGGGCCGGGTCCCACCCCGCACAGCCCGCGCTGCCACCGGCTCCTCGAGGTGCCCGGGCGGCGGGCTGCTCCTCTGGGCCACAGAGCCTCTCTGGAACTCGAGGACCGTCGTGGCCCCTGGCGCTGTCACTGCAGCAGCAAGGATGGGGGGAGCCAGGCTCCTCCCGCTCACCGGGGGGCGTGGAGGTGGCAGCGAGCAGAGGCCCCCCACGCTGGTCCTGCGGGGTCCCTGTTGAGCTCAGCACGGTTGCATCTCTTCTGTCAGCGGGTCTTAGCTAAACTGTCACCTCCTCAGACAGCGAGGCCTTCTGAGACCCAGGCCCCCTCGGAAGGAGCCCCTCCGATCACCTGCTGCTGGAGGACACTGCTGTTCCCTGGCCACACCTGCACTCAGCCAGTCACACCCTCCCTCCCTCCAGACTGTGGCGTCCCAAGGAGCAGGCCCTGGGTGCCTGGAACACGGCCCAGCACACAGCAGGCGCTCAGGATTGAGCCAGTGAGCCGCCGGCCTCTCCTTCAGTCTATTAGTTCCCAGTTACTGCTGCGACGAATTATCACAAACTGAGTAGCTTAAAACAACACACACACACACACACACACACACACACACACACACACTACCTTACTGGCTCATGAAACCAGCCTTGGGTGCTTCTGGAGCCTACAGGAGTCCTGCCTCTTGCAGTTTCTAGAAGCTGCCTGCATCCTCTGCTTGTGGCTCCATATCACACTCCCACCTTCCTCTTTAATTACATCAGGGCCACCCGAATAATCCAAAATAATCTCCTCATCTCAAAATCCTTAACTTACCATGGCTACAAATGCCCTCAGGACGAGGACCACTTTGGGGGCCTATCAAACTCCAAATACTCAATTCAAAGAAAAATACGTTTTCTTCCTAAAACCGCCACTTGGCGATGTGTCTATAAAACAATATAAACAAAGCTAGTACCTAGATTCATGTCTTTCTATAGAACTTTAGGGACTGAGGACAGTCTTTGATGATTACAGAGGTCGGAATTAAGAAGAAAAAAAAAATCCCACCTTTAGAAGTCCTGAATAGTTTATGTATTCATTCCACAATTTTCTAGAAATGTAAAGTATTGATATTGTTGAGAGTTTTTATAAATATCTTCTTCATCCTCTAAAGGACCTTAAAATCTTGGTCCACCTGAGTACTGTTACCTCAAAGCCTTTTATATTTCTGCTCACCCTACTCTTTCCTGTGGATCACATGAAGAAAGATTAATTTTACAATCTGATTTCTCGATTCTCTTCACTCAATATCTTTTTTTTTTTTTGCTATGACAATTTTTATTTCCAGAACATCACTTGGGTTTTTTAGCAAATCGATTCCTCTTTTTAAGCCTTTTAGTTTTTACGTAATTTTTATTTTTTTTAAATATTTTATTTATTCATGAGAGACACAGAGTCTTCACTCAATATTTACCAGATTAAATATAATTTTTAAAGGACTATTTTTGTAGCTTTCACTTCTTTTCCAAATGACTACGTGAAAGATGGGGTAATTTAAAAGATAAATATTTATAAAAATGTGACTTACAATTTATTTACTTATGTTTAGTTGATGACACTAGGAGGCAAAGTCAGATGGCCCCCATCTTCCCAAGCAATGTGCTAACAAGATCACGGGCCTCCTGAGACAACAATCCAAAAGTAAGTCTTATGGAGGAGAGGAAAGATAAGTGCTCAAGTCATACAAGTGTGAGGAATATGGGTTCAACCGTCCCAAGATCCCACGGAGCCGTCAACCTGGGATGTGCATTCTAGGCATCCCATCCCAGACACAGTGTGCAAGAGTATGTGGGGGAGCTTCTAGAAACTAGTGATCCTTGCAAAACACTTTTGAGAGACGCTCTTCTAAAACAACGGTTATTAAACCAGAATAAATTAATTTCAATATTAATTTGCCTTTTACTTTCCTCAGAGCAGAAAAGGAGAAAGGTGTGGATTTTAGGTCCTTGACCATAACGTGCGTGGCATCCTCATCCACTAAATATAATTTCCAGCCAGTAGAAGAGATTTACAGTTATAGAATTTTTTTTTTTTTTAAATAAAATACTTTAATGGAGCATTCCTCTGTGTTTGGTGACTCAGGGACAGAACTATGAGCACATCTTTATAAAACTACTCACGGTCAGTTCCCCCTTTATGTTCGGTGCTAACAGTGATCAACAAACTGATGTCTAAGTGGGAAGCAGTTCTCCTGTTTTCCAAAGATTTAAAATGAAAACTCCCCAAATCCGAATCTTTGAAAAAGGTTTTTTTTCTTTTTTTTTTCGAATCCTTGAAAAAGTTTTGATGTATTTACTCTCTATCAAAAATCAGAGGTAAAGGTTTTCCAATACTCTTTTGCAAAGTATGGTCAAGTTTTGCAAATTGGGCCTTGTTTCTTAATTTGCAGTCAGTAGTGTAGTCACGCCTCATTCAACTGGAAGTCTCCTGTCTGGGACTCTAGCAACTTCCCCCAACCTAGCTAGAATTTGGAGTGTAAATAGAAAGAAAATGTTAAGCGAAATAAATCTCACAAAATGCACACATGAAATCATGCATCAATTAGATGCATCAATATATCCCATGTATAGTCCCAGAGCATGAAATAATTTTTGCAACTAGAAAGGTATCTGTTATAACCAATACACCATACTTTGAAATTCATAATCATTTTCCACTTTCACAACATTGTTTTTTCACGCCAAGGAAGTAACGGGAGCCGACATTTGTACAGAAACCTTACGATTAATCAGTGCATCAAGTTTATATTTAATTCCTAGAATGACATCTAAGTGGGAACCCTAAAAGTTCCTATTGCCGAAGATCATTCGCTCAACATTCATTCAACCCTACTATACATAAAGGTATTTCGGACATTAATATTCAGGTTGGATGGATGAAATCCAATTAAAATGGCTATAAGATAAGCCCATACATGTTTCAAAAACAACTCAGGCATTCTACACACAACAGGCAAAGAGGGTAGGGGGTGCCGGGTAATGCAATATGGGAACAGTGTACGTGGAGTGGCGTAATTTGGCCTGCCGCGGTCTTTCACATTGGCAGGATAAACAGAGCTGATGGCAGCATGGAAGAGATCTGTTATTCAGTAAAAATAAGGCAAATAAATCAAGGAACTCCAAGAAAGATGGCAAGAGGCTGGATCACCCAGCCACCGCACGCTGAGAGGTAAAAGTTTCCGCCTGATTATTTAATGACGTCCATCCAGATGGCAGCTGTCCCTACCTGTGTCACCGAAGGAGGAGGGCCACTTCCACAGCACGCAGTGCCACGGCTCCTCTGTGGGAACACAGGGCCTCGAGGACGAGTGTGCACGAGTGGTGCTCTGCACTTCTGACCTACATCTTCTGCAGACAGGCCCATGGGTTTCCAGGCCCATTTCTAGGACCCTCACCATCTCCTACCAGCGTGAAGAGTAAAGGACATGTGGCACCCCTGCGTTCTTAGGAAAGATCTTGTTTTAAATCTGAAATCAGTGCAAACTACCTACAAACACGTGTTTCGTTAATGGCCCTGGTTGCTGTATTTTGCTGGGATGTGAATTTCTGAAACAGCCTTTGAAGACACGCATGTGACACCTGGACGACGTATTTATTGTTCTAGGCTGGGGCACAGGGACTGAGAACCCCCAGGCCGCAATTTCTGTGTGAAGAAGCCAACGAGGCTACCTGCTTTCCAGCACCCGGTGTCTCCTGGCTCTGGGGCTCATGAAACCCCAAGGCAAAGGCAGGCAGTAGTCAGTGCCTGGTAGGAGGAGGCCGGGTTCAAGAGGAGAGAAGCAAGTGGGGGAGGAGGAGGCGTTCTAATCAAAACCGACTTTGTGGCTACTCCGTGGCTGTTGCACTAACGAGGCCGTCCACTTGCTGGCTACAGCTGTGGAATTTACTGCGCAACAGCTGCCGTTCAAAGTAGGAACGGGGCCTCCCCAGTGCTGCTGAGAATGGGCCAACATGCATTATTGCTCATATAGGTACAGGCCCAGGGACACACATGCCTGCACGTGCTTCTATTTGAAATGAGAAAAATAAAAGCTTCCACTTCTATCCATAAAAGCTCCCAGGGCACGTTTATTGGAAAACGCAGCAGCTTCAGAAGTAATGAGCACACGCATTAGACCCATGCGCTCACAAAAACAAGCAGGGATGGCCCCAACCTTTACACGGAGGTGCGCACACTCTGTGGATACTGCTCTGCACCAAAATCCGTCCGGCTTTACGGGACAAAAGTGTTCTAAAAGGCTTGAAAAGCCACTTGCCATGAAACCAACAACCAGACAAGACCTCTGTCAACATGAACAGCGGTGACACCCTCTCCGATGAGGTTTGGCTGGGAGCACCCAAATCATGGAACTGGCTCGGCCATGCAGATGTGGCCAGAAAAAGCATAATCAGCTTTTCAAAAACACCATCAGGAATTATGATTTGCCTGTAAGGACGAGCACTTCCGACCAATCCTTTTAGCCGGGCCTCCCACTGGGGAGGCCTAAGAGAGAGGAGGAAGGCCTGGGGTACAGAACGAGAAGGTTCCGAGCTGGCCCCGCCAAGCTCTGTGCAGCACGGCAGTCGCCGAGTGCCTCTGGTGCAGCCCACCAGGCTCCCGGGCATCAGCTCCCTCCACCCAGACACAACGCAGCCTCCCAGCCTCCGGGGAGGCTTCCGAGGCTCCCTGCCCGGCCCCGACGGGTGGACGGGTGGACGGGCGGCCGATGGCTGTGCGCAAGCCGGCCCCTGCCTGCCCCCTCGGGGGCGCGCCTCCCCCGTTACTGCCATCGAGCCCTGCGCTGCTGACGTTCCCTCGACGCCCCATCCCTTCCCAGCCCACGGCCCCATCTGGCCCCTGCTCGTACCTGCTTGGAGCTCGCCGAGGGCAGGGCTCGTGCCGCGCACGCCTGGCAGCCCCAGGCCCGGCCCGGCGACTAGTACAGTTGAAGATGCAGCTGAATATTTGGGGGACTGAACGACTAACTGATAAATGAAGTGCTGTCTAAAACCAGTGACCACAGATGGGAGTAAATAAAAACTACCTTTCTCGGTATTAATCACTTTCACTGCTGCTGGGGGAGAAGGAGTTTGTCACCACTTTCAGAAGACGCAATCAGAGTTGCAGGACCCTGGTCATCGGCACCGTGCTCACCCCCGCTGTCTTCTTCACGGTCTCCCACCCAACCTGTGACGAGCAAACCGGCCCAGAGCCGAGCCGCTGCTGGAGGCCCAGCTGGTGCCTGTCCTGCCTCAGGAAGTGGCAACAACGGTGGCTTCCTCCAGGAGCCTGGGACCGAGAGCGTGGGCCGCGCTAGGACACAGGCCACCGTCCACACCCCAGCCACGGCTCCGGGGCCGTGGGCGGACACACTGTTCTCACTGGGGCGCTGCGGTGCGTGACACCTGACCCCCGCTTTCATCGAGATCTCTGTCCTGGCCACGCCAGGCCTACAACCACTAGGACACAAGCCCACCTTCACTCTGGCCATTAAATTCAAAGCGAGAACGCTGTAACTGGTGGGACAGGAATGAGTGGCCTACTCATTTCTTCTTGCAGGTTATTTTTGCCTGGAGACCACAGGAAGAGGAGCGTCATCCGAAACCCCCCTCTTCTGACTGCGGTGCAATTTCCAGGGGAAGGTATTCGCAGAGGCAAAGGCACTTCTACTCTCCTGCCATTAACTGGGTATTTACAACATCCGCCTTTAGCCACAGAGGCTGGAGGCTACAGGTTGTATTTGATAAATGTGACTCATCTGGGCTTAGATTGGAGTCTTCAGGGGGACGGACAAGTTAAAATTTCTTGAGACAGCCGAATAGTTCACAATGACCCTTTGGAGTGCACAGGGGTTTTGTTTATTTGTTTGTTTGTTTGTTTTTTTGGAATGGTCATTTTTGTTATGATATTTAAAAGATAAGATTTGTGACGTACATTTGGACAATAGGGTTGAAAAGTAAGACAAAATCGAGTACGCCAAGGGGCTTCCATGAATAAATATTTGCCTTCTGCGGTATTTTTATAGCAGTCTGAATTATTCACTAAATACATAAATACGAGAACCATACACAAGGACAGACATTCGTTTTTTTAACCTTTTATTTTGTATCCATCCTTCTATCTCTCTATAGCTCTCAACCTATGGACATATATTATTCATAAAGACTGTTAACATTCTGAAAATCAGGATTATTCACCTGCCATCGATAGAAAGTTCCTTTGATAAAGGTGCTGATGAGAATTCCAATTACTCATTAAAGTGCTCCTTCAGGGTTTGCCTGGGTGGCTCAGTCTGTTAAGACTCAGGTCGTGATCTCTTGATTTCGGCTCTTGATTTCGGCTCAGGTCGTGATCTCGGGGTCGTCAGACTGAGCCCCGAGTCGGGCTCTGCACTAAGTGTGGAGCCTGTTTGAGATTCTCTCCCTCTCTCTCTCTCTCTTTCTCTCTCTCTCCCCCTCTGCCCCTCCCCCGCTGAAAAAAAATGAGCTCCTTCATTTATTCACCGAAGAAAAACATTCATCAAGTGATGTCAGGGTGAGAAGGCACAGGTGTTACGGGTGGCAGCATGCAGCCCTCTGGTTCGTGCTCTCCAGCAGAGGGAAAACAAAGAGCAAACCCCTAGATGAGCCAGGAAATACAGGAATTTCAAAAAGCGGCAAATGCTATCATCAGCCCCTTGGGGAGTAACACCTGAACCCCATGCTACATGGAGGAGAGCGATGGCATTTTTTGGCAAACTGAACGCGTGACTTCACATCGAATGCCGTCCTTCTAACTTAGCCAACAGCCATTGTTCTGCACTGCCAGTTCCAGAAGCAGGTCAGGTGTCAGAAAACAGTGCAAAAGGTCCAGTGTGTTTGGGGTCAGTTACGAAGCAGGGGATTGGGATATTGGCACTCGACCTTCTCCGACTTCTAGCAAAGACCCATCGTGTTGAAGCGTAAAACATGAGGAACAGTACACTTTCCCAAATCTGTGACACAGAAACAGTGAGCGTGCCTCATACCAAGCACTCTTCTGGTACACAGCAGTGGTTACACACACCCTCAGGCCACACTCGCTCCACTATCTTTATTGCTCCAGAAGGTCAGCTACCCTTTTCAGCTTTGCTCACATTGCCCCCCCTTCCCCTGCCACCCACTGGTCCTACCACTTTTACAGACTATTCCTCAAGTCAGTTTTTAGGTCACAAGCTCAAACTTGGAACAGGGCAAGCAAAACACTAACATCAACCCAGCTATAGGACGGGCAAGTGGTGCCGAGGATGATTGCTCTAGTTATTGTATTATATGGCAGGCTGAATCATCCTGGGTGGTCTGCATGCAGGCTTTTTGTGCATTAAAAGCGACCTCTGGTCCTAACCCACACTGGCTGTACATTGAAGAAGGAGAGGTCAGGCTGCCAGACAGAAGAAAGAATGGGAAGCATCCGAAGGTGAGGAAGAAGAGGTGACCGGGCCCCCCTGGCAACAGCAGGCCCTCCTGGGACCTGACTGGTCTTTAAGGCAAACCTCTTTTTCCAGCTCTAATGAGAACGACAGGGTCTGTTGGAGCTCCTTGGAAGCAGGGGAAGATGATCAATCCCCGTCAGGATCCAGCACTAGGTCCCCCGGGCCGAGGTGAACAGATCCAGAAGGCAGAGAAGATGGGGGGAGGGAGGTAAGGATAAAGCAAGACAACATTGTGACCGTCTGCACCATATTCTAATCTGAGGCTCTGAGATGCTGGGAAAAGTCAAGCTAGCTGGGCAGAGAGCCAGAGCGAAGAAAAATTAAGGAGAAGCAAGAGAAACAAATGCTCACAAGTGATTCTGTGCGAATCTCATTTTTGTGCGTATCCTGGTGTGCCATATTTCTACCACTGTCATGCTATGACTGCTAGTCAAGCCACATAATAGTTACATAATTTTAGCAAATTGAGATACGGTCATTGGCAGCCTATGATCCTGGGAATATGTGCCAGGAGTGCGGGAACAGCCAGGCTGCGGTTCAGAGGTGGGCACACTTCCTCAGAGCCAGTCTGGGATGATCGTGAGGGTCCCAGGGCCAAGCCGTGCTAGCTCATCTCCCGGAGGGGCACCATCCGGGATCAGTCCTCCTGAGATTTCGCCCATGGGTAGGGGTCTTCATCCTGGCACTGCACACCTACGTCAGCTTTAATAAAACACGCCATGCCCTCCACAGGGGTGCCCTGTCTGTAGCTTACAGATGTGAAGGCTGAACTGCAGAGAGCCGACGGGCAAGAAAAGTTTACCGAGCTGGTGGCAAAGCTGGAATCTGATCTGTGCCCAACTCCAAAGCATTTGTGAGGACAGTGGCTAATCCCGAAGACACCGCAGGACCTCCCTCTATGGACTGCTGTCACGTAAGCACGGTTACTGGCTTTGCTGTGTTTCCACACTTTAACGACCACATTAACTGAACAAAGAAAAGCACAAGAAAATGACATCCCGTCGTATCAACATAGGACTTATAATAGTTAAACACTAACTTGTGTGCCATGGAGTATTGCTGATAATTGAACAAGCAAAGACTTAGGACTGTAATTGAGAACCTCATGGAAAAACTGGTGGTATCCATCATTTCTAGTAAATACGCTGTGTTACTCCTGCTAGCGTTTTCTTCCCCAGACTGTTGGGGTTTCTCTAATACGTATACCCGTCATGGAACACCCATCACCTAAGAACTGAAGCTACTGCCCATGTGCAGACACACACCAATAACAAAATCCTCGCTTATTCAGAGCAAGGCTAGCAAAAAGAGCCTTTGACACGTCCTTTTAAAGCGAATAACTACCCATGGTTTGCAAAACTCTAGTTCAAAAAGACTGCTTGCTAGTGGGGCTCAGCGGTTGAGCATCTATCTGCCTTTGGCTCAGGTCGTGATCCCGGGGTCCTGGGATCGAGTCCTGCATCGGGATCCCTGCGGGGAGCCTGCTTCTCCCTCTGCCTGTGTCTCTGTGTCTCTCAAAAATAAATAAATAAAATCTTACAACAATAACAACAGAAAGACTGCTAGTGACTGAATTCTTAAATTAGGGGAGAAACACTGGGGGGAAGGGTCAACTAAAGTTGATAACCAGGGTTGCGTAATGAATGAACTCGAACCTGATCTAATTCTATGCCTGAAACAAGCATTTGGTAACTAGCACAGTTCAAAACAGTGAGTGATTAGCTGATAAAAGCAGTGTAGGGACCCCTGGGTGGCTCAGCAGTTTAGCGTCTGCCTTCAGCTCAGGGTGTGATCCTGGAGACCCAGGATCGAGTCCCACATCGGGCTCCCTGCATGGAGCCTGCTTCTCCCTCTGCCTCTCTCTCTCTCTCTCTCTCTCTCTCTGTGTGTGTCTCTCATGAATAAATAAAATCTTACAAAAAAAAAAAAAAGCAGTGTAAACACACCTAAAACTCATCACTTGGCTTACTTTTATTCCCTACTTATTGACATCAGCTCACGTTTGATCATTAGCAGTGAGAAATATTTTACAGGAAGCACGTTTACAGCAGCCTGTGTTTGTGCCCTCGCATGCGAGTGCAGACACGAGGCACCTCACCAAAGGGAGTGTCAGAATGTTCTCGCTGTAGGGTGACAAAACAGAGAGCTTTCAAATTAAGCTAAAAATACGTAATAGGAACACAAGGAAATCTTCATTTGCCCCATCGCCTCTGACAGATATGCCTTCTGATGTCATCCCATGTATTTTCCCTTAGATTAAAAATCCTGCTGACGCCTTTTCTTCCTTCCTGAAATGTGCACCCCCCCCCCTCCCCGCAGTGAACAGCGGAGAATCACGCCACGCCTGGTCTTCCGATTTCTGCTCCTGTCATGCCAGGTGCTCTGCAACCGGGGCTGGACCTGGGGCCTGGGTGAAAGATCTGCCCTGCCCACTGCCTCTACGGAGGAACTACGTCTGGGCATGCGGGCTACTGACTGTACGGTCCGCCACAAGTTCTTCTGGGCCCACTAACTGGCTCTGGAATTCACTGCAGCGGTATCTGCGCGGCACCCGGGGCAGGCCCGGTGTCGCGCTGTCGCGCTCATCCTCACGGGCTGTCAGCACTGACCCTCTGTTCAAGAAACACATAATGGATTCTGGAAAATACGTACCTGATTGCACTCGCAGACAAGTGGCCGTAGGAGCCGCTCGCTGAAGAGCTGCTGCGGGAATTATTGAGAATCGTGACCAAGGAGTTGGGAGATGTCCTTATCATGGTCTGAAGGTCAAAGCTGTGATCGGACAGCGGTGATATGGACAGTGTACGTTTTCGGCTCGGCCGGGCCGACAGCCTGGGGCTGGGGAATCTGGTGCCTGTTACATAAACAAAACAGAACCCGATTACCTGCGGTTGTGCTCGGCACCTGCTCTGTATCGCGACTTGCCCCGGTGGAAGAAGTGAAGGAGAGGAAGCCGGCAACTTGCGGTGACAAGTACCTCTCCACCCACTGGTGATCTACTGGCTACAATTGAGGAAATTAGGGAGAAATATTTATCTTCCAGGGCTTACCTCGGGGGAGCTCTGTTTATTAATGTGCAGGCAAAATGATAAATTGCTAAACAAAAGGGAAAGACTTTTATGTGTTATCCCGCTCATTTCTAGTGATTTATGAATCTGACGGCTGCTTAGATATTCCCATCATTAATTCACCACAAGCGACAAAGACAGTGGTCCCCACAGTTCTACACAACACACCCCTCCCCATCCCAACATGCACCATTTTAAGGCAATGAGCCGAAGGAGAGAAGGAATTAAAGTATCCAAAGACTAAAAATTCAGCTTACTTATGCCCTCATTTCCCTAAGATTTCTGAAGTTATCTGATCCATGTATACTTACAGCTTTACTACCACAACAGATAAATGCATTACCCGAAATTAATGGTTCTCAATTGGGGGCAATTATGCCTCCAGGGGACATGTGACAACATCTGGAAACATTCTGGTTATCACAATTCTCGGGGTGCTACTCGCATCTAGTGTGCAGAGGCCAGGCGTGCTGCTGAACACCCAGCGACGCCCAGGCCAGCCCTCCACAATGGAGAATTCTCTCCCTCCAGTAGCGCTGAGAGTGGGGAACCCCCACTCCGTTCCCCATACTCTAAAGGCATAAGCCCCAATAAACATCTCAAATCTCAGCATGGTTTGGAGATGTTCCAAGTTGGAACATTAATGCACAAGCATTAAAATATGGGCTTTCGGGATCCCTGGGTGGCGCAGCGGTTTAGCGCCTGCCTTTGGCCCAGCGCGCGATCCTGGAGACCCGGGATCGAATCCCACATCGGGCTCCCGCTGCATGGAGCCTGCTTCTCCCTCTGCCTATGTCTCTGCCTCTCTCTCTCTCTCTGTGTGTGTGTGTGACTATCATAAATAAATAAAAAAAAAAATATGGGCTTTGATGAATCTATTTTAATCCTCTGGACCTTGCTTCTCCAGTCAGAACCAACAGAGAAGAAAGCATTTATTATTAGAAATCCAGTCTTTATTAAGACTCTTCCAATGAAGTTCTCATCTGGAGGTTAGTAACTCACGCGTAAATGTGTGCCAACTTAATACAATGCTTTTTTAGCTAAAGAGTTAACAATTAAATATGCCTACTTGCCTTCAATATGGTAGACACTAGAGATCTGAATTTTAGGGATTGGCTATGAATGTGGCCCAGAGGCCCACACTCCACTAAGGTCAAATTTACATTACAGAGTCATCAAACTCAAGTTGAACGAAAGAATGAGAGCACAATCCCACTCCGTAAGAAGCAAATCAAACACGATTAATTTTGAATAATAATGGAGGGTTTCTATTTTAGAGTATGGGTACACTTTCACACGGGGGCACTACACTTTTGCAGTACCCAGAGCACAGAAGCAGAAGGTAAGCCTTCTTTATAGAAAGAAGCCTAGGCGCTTGGTCTCTGGAAACTTCCATGGGAATATTTCTTTCATCATGGACCTTGACACAAGATAACAATCCAACGTGCTTCGAGACCATGTAATGAAACGATATAGATGGATATGAGTCTACAGACGATCTCAGAGAATACACAGATATACTTTATAGTTAAAAAATAAATCACAAACTGGAGCTTAGGAAGTCAAGTTAGTACCATCCACGTGTAAAGCTGGAAAACCAATTTGAAAGATGAATATGGTGGCTCCTCAAATTTTTCTTTCAGACACATTCAAAACTGAGTTTCTTCGTTTAGAATCATTTCGTTATCAGCCTGATTTAGGTCGTGCTCCTACCAGCATGGCTTTCCCAGCTATGAACACATCTTTTCCTGTTTAAATCAGCATCTTACTTTTATTATGGCATCTGCCTTACACATAAATGTTTCACATTTACTCCCTTATGAGAAGCTAATTTCATCATAGTTTTTCAGTGAAGAAATACATTCCACTTACAAACAACTCCAGGGACTCCAGATTTAGTGTCTACTTTCATATAATCCTCAGCAATAACCCTTCTCAATGGGTCTCAGTGATCACGGGCAGAGTTAAGAGTAATAGGGCATTCTAGACAGAGAGGATTCCTGGAACACCTCTAATTCTTTAAATCACTAACTAGATAAGGTGGCCATTGATGCTGTGAAGCAAGAAAGGTCTTAGGGGCCCCTTCCATCTCCCACAGACAGAGCCCAGAGGCCTTCCTTCATCCTTCCAAGGAAGCCTTCCTGTTGTTGCCCATGCCTGCCTGGTTGGTTCAGTCCCTTTGTTTTTCCCTCCTGGGTGGGCTCTTAATAATTAAGTCTCCACCAATACAAATAATGTAGTTTTGGGGGAACCCTCGGTTCTAGAATGTTCCTCCTAGGATTACTTGCTCTCTTGTCTTTTAAGGTCATCAATCCCAAAAGACAGAATTAGAGCCAAAAAACAGACTTGCTTATTCTAACATGCGACATATAAATACTCTGTACTGTAAGTGGTGGAAACCAAGATATGCCCCTTGTCAGCATACTTAAATGTCAAATGCTCATCAAAAACCAGTTTATTGTGGTTTCCGCCACCTGAAGAGTCCTGAAGATCCATTAACAATGGATCCAAGTGACCAGCTAGATACCAGCTGGGCTCTGACACTGCAGGTGCACCTCCAGTGTAGTAATTTGGAATTGTTCTGCTTCTCTGTTGGAAAGGTCTCCTATGATTGAAATGCTGGGTGCTCTTATGTTATACTTAACTAAATGCTATTTCAATTTTTTTTTTTTGAAGGAAGATAGTATTTTAAGCACTTTCCAACCCTTTAATATATGCTTCCTAACCCCCTTATAAGCAAGCAAATGGAGAAAAGTCAGCATTTTGGAACGGTGATTCAGGATCCTCCGGGGAGGGGAACAGCTAAAACCCAAGGTACACATTTTAGAAACAGCCAAGAGAGAAGTGGCCCACGTCCACACTGATCTTATGGGTTCCTTCGGAAACGGAAGCCCGAGCATTCTTATTGTTCCAACACAGATATCGCCGATCTGGCTTTCTGTTAATTGTTTTGTTTCTCTGTTCTAATAAAGAATTCTGACAAAGAATAAGGAGGTTTCTTTTTATGTGATGAATGATAGGACATCTAAATTCCTACTTAATGACAATCAATTTACCATATACTCAGGCAAATTAAAATTCCTTTAATTAGTTTTTACAAAGTAAAAGGGTAGCTTCATCCTTTATTTAGATAAAAACCGCCACTGCCTGACTGAACATATTCTCATCAAATGTAGAAGGCAATACGGCTGACCTTCCAAGGACTCTCCCCTATTTTAATTCTTTATTTGCAGATTTTCAAATAACTAATTTGCATAATAACACTGAACTTTTTCCCCACAATCCCTAATTGAAATGTGGTTATGATGAATCTGAAACGTAAGCTCTGGACTCTACAAAGCCAAACAACACAACCCCTGCAGAAGATGGAACACGTTTCTTGTACTTTTGAGTGCGGTAATGAACTCCATGGAAAGCAGCGCAAGCTGGGACCCCGCGTAACCCAGCTGGGTTCGTTCGTGGCCACAAGAGGACGGAGGCTGTAGATTTCGCCCTGTGTGAACCAACCGCCCTCTCTCCACTCCAGACCCGAAGGCTGCCTTACTCACCATCACTAGAGACCTGACCAGGGTACACCTGTGTCACAGAAGAACCCAAACAGACTGTAGATGAGAAAGCACCAACCAACCAACCAGAGAAACGAACCAACCAACCAAGCCCTGGCATATGCCCTACTCAAAGCCATGTGGTTGTCATAGTCAAAGGGCAGTGGCCTCCATTGATATACACCTCGTACGATGTTTCGCATTCACTTCCTGGCACCTGGCAAATGGAACTGGAAGAGTGTGAATAAATAAGAACTCTTGGATGTTCTGAACCGTGATACTCACAGGCTCATTTGTCTCTATGTCTAGATAAGTGACCCAAAGGCATCGCTATAAGCCTTGAGGGATCCAAAACTAAGTGATGTAAAAAGCATCAAAAGATGCCATTATCTTCTACAGTTATGTACTAAAAATAACTCTTTCTGATTAGGAAATGCTTTTCAGTTTTCCTCGATTAAAGGTTGTAGTGAAATATAATTGTTATTGTAAAGAAAACATATGAGGCAAAATAAACCCATGGAAAAAATGTAAAAACTAAGTCTAGGGTTTTTAAAAAAAAAAAATTTATATTTTTAAAATTTTTTTAATTTTTAATTTTTTAAAATTGATTTTTTTTAGGGATGCCTGGGTGGCTCAGTCGGTAGAGCGTCCAACTCGTGATTTCGGCTCAGGTCATGATCTCGGGGTCCTGGGATCAGGCCCTGTATTGGGCCCCCTGCTCAGCGGGGAGTCTGCTTGAGATTCCCTTTCTCCTTCCCCCTCTGCCCCTCCCCCACTCGCATGTGCTCTCTCTTTCTCTCTCTAAAATAAATAGATAAATCTCTGACAAAAAATAAGAATAAGATAAAGATAAAGTTTTAAAGCCTAAAATCTAGAAAACCTCAAGGAGTGACTGGGTGAGTACATCCACGTCATCAAACACATCTGTTTTTTTTTTTTTTAACTTTTTTTTTTTAATTTTTATTTATTTATGATAGTCACAGAGAGAGAGAGAGAGAGAGAGAGAGGCAGAGACACAGGCAGAGGGAGAAGCAGGCTCCATGCACCGGGAGCCTGATGTGGGATTCGATCCTGGGTCTCCAGGATCGCGCCCTGGGCCAAAGGCAGGCGCTAAACCGCTGCGCCACCCAGGGATCCCAAATACATCTCTTTTTGTTATCAGGACAATCAGGGCAGGAGACCTTTTTTACACCTGCCCAATGACAATCGTCTGCATCTTCCAGTTTGTTGGTCTCGTAGAGCTCTACAAGGAATCCCACGATGGCCAGATATGTGGAAGCTTCTTAGAAAACTGGGCAGAGCAGAGCACCAATTATTCTTCCTCCCTCCCCGGTTTCAAAAGTTAGACAACCACCTAACCTGTGCATCCATCTCTACAACCCACGAGTCAGCATCCACCACCACCAGGCTACAGGAAAGAGCCCCCTCACTTACTGTCCATGGCATGAAGATATTCCATGTGGATGGCCCCAGCGCCGGCAGTGGCAGCGGAGGGAATGATGTCTGCGTAGGGGCTGCGCTGGCCAGCCAGCAGAGCCATCTGATGATAGTATTCCGCTGGGCTGACCCCAGCATGGGGGGCTAGGAGAGAAGACAAGGAGAGTACGGTGACTACTTGAGAAAGGTCAACGCGAAACTTTTCTCGAGACTTCCCAAAGCCGTCTGCCCCGTGGCCCACGTCAAGATTCCCTTTTTATGGCTCATTCTAGGTTAAAAGCTTCTTTGACTCAAACTGTGCTTTCACTGAAGTCTACAAGGTATCCTTCACTTGAAAATCAAACCAAAGAAAAAGAAGAGAAAAAGTAAGATACATCATACAATTTTTGAGGCTTAAAGACGCAATGAAGAATTCCAAATGATTCAAGCGTATTTACGTTCTCCTTCTCACGTGTGCCCCTTCCAAATTCAATCACTCTGACATGAAATCACTGTGTGTTCACATATCTTACAGGGGTAGACAACTGAGACCCCTGTGCTATCTTCCCGGACACACTTAAAATCCTTCCCTCAGCTTCCGGCAGGAGCATGAGTCGGCTCTCATGACCTGGAGGGCCCAGGGACTAGGAATGGAAAAGCCAGTATGGTTTTAATAATGCAGGACCGGGTGATAAGCTGCAATTTGGGGTACCATAATGTTAAAGCTCCTTTCTCCCTTTTTTTTTCATTACAAAATCAGAAAGGAAATACACCTATCATTCTGGTGCAATTTACTGGCAAGAGTCAGCACTGCGAGAGTGGGATAATAATCTGTTTCCACTGCCAATCTATGTGCAAAAGCAGCAAGATACTGTGGCAGTTCTAAGGGTGGTCTCCAGATCCTCCAAGATCTGGATGAAAATCCCAGCTCCTCCTCTTCCCGCCTCCAACAGTTTGCTGGTGGCAATGAATGTGACAGCACTCGGCACCCAGCATTCCATCAGTAAAAGTTAGTTTTACAATTATCATGTAGAAATATGGGTAATCTAACAATAGGTCTGTGTATGTTTTACACGTGTTCACATGCTTCTTATACATGATAAAAATGTAGACAGAGATGCACACGAACCTCTTAGCCTACGTGTGAGAGCCATCGGGACTTGACTTTATTTGATTATTAGTTAAGATTCTTAAAAGTCAGGAAGAGGAAGGCACAGCAAACCAGTCAAAGAATGTTTTATTCATACTCATCATCAAATGCCACAGAAAACAGAAGACAAAATGCTTTAACTCGAGGTACCACTTTCCACTGGCCCAACGAAATTTCTGCAAGGCAGGCATAGCTCCAAGTCTGCTGTGAGCTGGCCTCCCTGACCTCTCTCTCCCTCTGTTCTCCGGTGTAGTCATTTCCTCCAACTCCCAACTACTCCACGGAGACGACTCTCCAGTTTTTCCCAGTGTCTCACCAAAACAGGACAACTGACTTGGGTCTGACTGTCTTACAGTTTCATTTTTTTTTTAAAATGTGAATCTTGTCCAAATGGCACAACGTATTCCTTAGGTACCTCATAACTGTGTCCGCTGCACTGACTCAGAAAGAGGTGAGCTATTGAGGCAGTGCAGCTGCTCTTGGAAATACAACTGAGTAGATTTACTAAGAACTTTCATACAGCCTCCGACCTCTCCCCACCAGGCATGGCCAGCCCCAGGAAGGGGCTCCAGGGAGGATGTGGGCAGCGCAGGTCCCACGGATAGGAGAGATTGGTGGTGCCCTGCGCTCTGACACAAGCCCCGGTGACTTGTGGGTGTCTCTTAAGAGAACTCATAACCTGCTATTTCTTTTTTAAAATATTTTATTTATTTATTCATGAGAGACACATTGAGAGAGAGAGAGGCAGAGACACAGGCAGAGGGAAAAGCCAGATCCCTGCAAGGAGCCCGATGCGGAACTCAATCCTGGGACCCTGGGATCACGCCCTGAGCTGAAGGCACATGTTCAACCGCTGAGCCCTCAGGCGTCCTGTAACCTGCTATTTCTAATTAATATGGCTTATGCAATACTGGACCTTCATTCAGACTCCAGCAATCGTGGGCAAGTGTTTGTTGGATGTGTGCAGGAGGTGGCAAATGCTCTTCCTGAATCAAAGGAGTGTTCTATAATTTGACAGTTATGGGACACACAGCTCTCATTAGAGTCTTGTGAAAAGTAATTAATTGGGAAGCTAATAGAACCAACAGGAATTTGACCCCTGAGAGCTTAAAATGAGCATCAAATATAATAAAATTAAAGCCTAAGTTTGTTTCTCTTCCCACTCCATCCCGCTTTCAGTTCTCACTGGGCACAGTCAAGGTCGGAGGGCACATGCAACAGATCTGGACTCTCATGTTCTCTAAGACTTGCTACTCAGAGTGGGGTCCACAGACCAACGCGCTGACCTCACCTGGGAGCTTTCCAGCCTGCAGAATCCCAGCGTTCCCCCAGACCCACCCCACTCCACCCCGAATCATGTCTCGTCATCATTCCCGGGTGGTCCATGCACACCGTGGAACTTGACAAGCGTGAGTCTAATGGACACATCGGTACAAACGTGCCTCTCAGACGTACAGGACAGAACAGTGTTGGTTGGAAGGCGAGCAACCTGGCTGGTTACACACGCATGTGATGTGAACAGCATCCGGGCCCCCACAAGAGGACAAGGAGCCGCAGAACGAAACTGTGGCTGGGAGCAAGGTGTCTGCAGCCAGTGAGTCCCACCCCTGCCACTTGGGAGCCAACGGGCCATGGTGCAAGTGACTTAGCCCCTCAGCTCATTGCTCTCCTCCCCTGATAATGGAGACAATGACCCCACCCTCAGGGACGTCCCCTCATGCCGAAGTGAAGCAGGCTCTGAAAGCCCTTAGCATGGGGGCACCCGGTGGCTCAGCTGGTTAAGCGTCTGCCTTCGGCTCAGGTCATGATCCCGGGGTCCTGGGACTGAGCCCCACATCGGGCTTCCTGCTCGGCGGGGAGTCTGCTTCTCCCTCTGCCCCTCATATTCTCTCTCATTCTCTCATTCTCAAATAAATAAATAAAACCTTAAAAAAAAAAAAAAAAAAGCAAGCACTTAGCACAGCATCAAGCACATGGGAAACACCCAGCAAACATCAGAGCTGCTGCACAGCACATTCCAGGTGGGGCCAAGGTGGAAGAAGAAGGAGCTAGAAGGAAATGGTGGGGAAGGACTTACCATCCGTAGGGCTGAGCCCCCGAGCTGCCGAGATCATGGAGAGGGACGGGCTGTGTAGGGACCGGATGTAGTCCATGTAGGGGTTGATGTAGGGGTGTGGAGGGCTGAAGGGGGGCTCAGAGGCTGCAGCGGGGTTCCGGTGTGGGGAGATCCTGATGAAGGGCAGGTCCGAATACGTTGGGCTACTGGATAAAGCAGAAGGCCTGGGTGAAAGAGAAAACCAGACACAAGAGGTGTGGGTGAGACAAATCTCCACGGGCAGAGGCTGTTTTCTGCAAAGGAAAATAAGAATGAGGTTAAGTGAACTCGAAGGGTCTTGGGTAAAAGATACCAGGCGTCGATGTTTCCGATGACCTTAAAGTCATGGCGACAATGCAGGTAGGACGGTACTACACAGTGATCTGGGCAAAGGAAATGAACCTCTGAGATAGTTGACGGCACTCTGAATACAGAAAAATAAAGGTTGGCCTTGGGCTTTCCTTGGGATGAAAAATTCTAGCCGAAAAGGCATCTGATATTAAGTAGTGCTGCAATGGTATCTTCCACTTGACCTGAACATTTAGATTCACCCCTGGAAACTTACCTCTCACCATCATGGTGTTCCACTAATAGAAAGAAAGAAAGAGAGAGAGAAAGAGAGAAAGAGAGAGAGAAGAAAAAGAGAGAAAGAGAAAGAGAAAGAGAAAGAGAAAGAGAAAGAGAAAGAAAAGAAAGAAAGAAAGAAAGAAAGAAAGAAAGAAAGAAAGAAAGAAAGAAAAAATTGCAAATGCGTGTGGTCATGCACACAGCGGAGCTGCCCAAAAATTAAGGATGCCAACTGTAAAAGTCGGTAAGAAATGTGAAATCAGACACTATTTCTTGGACTTTTCCTGCCAGGGGTTTGTGGTTTGGAGGACAGCCCGTTTCACAGATCCAGACTTCACCTTTTGGAAGACAAGCCCTCCTCTGTGAGCCAGTACCGAGCCCACCCGTCCTGCGACACTCAGCTTTCAAGTGGCACCCTGATTAGCCACGTCCAGGAATTCAGTGCTCCCGGGGCTACAAAGTTGGAAATAGAATGGGGGCGGGGGTTGATCGGGCTTGTGCCTTGGTTACGATGAGCTGATGAAGAAAAATTCTAAAACACACCTTGCTGCCACCATAGCCTGGATGGCTCCTGGGGACTCCTTCCCTGGGGACAGCGGTTGGTTTCTGGAACAGCCAGTTTGGGTATCCAGCTTCCCCCCATCCCACCCCACACACACCCCAATCACCACCACCACCACCTTGTTTCTTCTCTAATAGAAAATGTTTTGTGTGGCTAATCCAGTGAACTGGCTACGACAGGCTGGAGGCCTGTGCTCTCCGCTTCCTCGCTCACAGAGGCCAGAAAAAAGAGGAGGCCGCGAGAGACACAGATCCCCTGAGCACTGCAAATTCCTCTTAGGCCACTGGCTTTAGGCACGACATGAAAGGGAGGGGACGAACACGTTCTCATCATGCCTCCTGAAGCAGAGGCACACGGGCCGGCCCCCAGCACCCCGTCAGGACCCAATCTTGGGAGAAGCCAGCTCCCCAAGTGCACAGCGCAGCCACTGAAAGAAATGGGGCCGCAGATCAGATCACACACTTCCTCTCAGTGGAAAATAAGGGGTTGAAATATGGGGGGGGTTGAGGAAGGTAGGACGTTCACCTGCTCTTTAGTCCTCTTTTCCACTCTGAGCTTAAAAAAGCAAAAAGTGAGGCTTTTTTTTTTAAGATTTTATTTATTTATTCATGAGAGACACACAGAGAGAGAGAGAGAGAGAGAGGCAGAGACACAGGCCGAGGGAGAAGCAGACTCCACGTAGGGAGCCCAAGGTGGGACGCGATCCCGGGTCTCCAGGACTGTGCCGTGGGCCGAAGGCAGGCGCTCAACCGCTGAGCCACCCAGGGATCCCCAAAGTGAGGCTTTTTATTTGCTAATCAGATGCCACTTTTGGTGGAATAAAATTTTAAAATGCCGAGTTTTCTAAATTTCCATGTGAGCACAGTGAGAACTCCACCACCTAAGAACAGCTGTTTCTTTTTTCAAAGCCTTCGCTTGAGGCTTTCCATACCCACCCAGAAATTAGTAAAAATTACTTGCCGCTTACATCGAAATCGGCACAGCCGGTCAGCTTACCCTACCTCGGCTCTTTATGACAAGCCAAGTTAGCTCGGTCTGGTTGCTGAGATCCCGAGTTCCACTTAGACACGCTGCTACTGTAGAGCAGGGGGATGCTCCAATTCCTTAACTCACGTTCTACTGAAAAGGAAAATCCACTTTTCCAGCCCCATTCAAAAGTAATTACTATGGGGACTATGGGTGGTTCAGTGGTGGAGCATCTGCCATGGGCCTGGGGCATGATCCCGGGGTCCTGGGATCGAGTTCCGCATCGGGCTCCCTGCACGGAGCCTGCTTCTCCCTCTGCCTGTGTCTCTGCCTCCCTTTGTGTGTCTCTCGTGAATAAATAAATAAAATCTTTTTTAAAAAATAATTACTGCAAATACAAACTTATCTGTAGATTTATGATGAGAGATCAGCACAGCAGAAAGGTGGAAAAGCAGACATTTCCAGAAATCTATGAGATGCTAGCTCTCCTAGACAAGCTCGTCTCATGATCCACAACAGTACGGACTACAGACCAGTGAGGGCAGTGGCATATGTTACTGGGTTTTTTTCCTTTTAGACAAAAATCATAACCTGTAATTTTTCTGAAATCCAGAATTGACAAGGGTAGTAAGAATATTCCTAGAAGCCTAGCTTCCATTTGAAGAATCATGCATGGGGTGGAGGGCGGGGGGGATCAGCATCCAGAACAACATGAAAATTATGGAGGTGGGACGGGGCAGTCACCAATCCCAAAGACACAGGGAGCCAGGAGCCAGGAGAGGCTTCCCAGGATGTCTGACATCTGCACCTGCCCTCACCCACTTGACCCACTCCCATGAACATAACTGTTACAGGAGCAGCCACGAGTGAGGAATCGACCTGGTCGCAGTGTCCCTGCAGGACACCAGGGCCCCGCCCTCCCTGACGCTCCCGGAAGGAGTCATAGCAAGGAAGAGGGCTGGTTCTTCGTGGAGGTGAAGTCTGAACCTTCACCCACTATGGTGAAGGTCACATTCATGCACGCCCCTCCCAGGACATGATGTTGAGGGGACAGGGGGTCACCGATTTGCAAATGATGGGATAAGACATGCCTCCAGACAGGAATGGAAATAAGAAAGCTGGAAGCTGATTGCCCGAAAGTCACAAAGCATCTAGTACTCCAAGGCCAGACGTCCCCAGGGGACAAATAGGAAAATGCTTAATAAGGGTCACCCAGCAAGTGGGCCACCAGGAGTCCTGGGGACAGGGGAGTCCGACCCCCACAACAGTGGTACCCCGGGAGGGTGCGGAGCTAGCTATGTGACCTCACATGCGAGGCCCAGCCTCTTTTACTCCTTTATGGTACAATGGGGAGGATTCCGACCTCCTGGGAGGCCTGGCAAGTTCATCTAAGTAGAGCCTCGTGTACTGAGCCTGGCATCAAATAAAGGCTCAAGGCAGGCACACATACAGATTATGCTCCACTCCTAACACAGACACACATATAATCCAGACGTGTGTACGTGTGTATGCACACACACATATAAATACACCCCAGACATATACGTACACACAAATAGACACGCGTGCACGTTAGGGATGGCAGACACAGCAGACTAGGAGATTTTCCTACACTGAAATACTGGAACCCTCTTTTCAAAGCATACCGTGTGGCACAACCATTCCTGTCTGCTCTGTTCCCCGACCCGACCGCGCCTTGGAAACACCTCCTTGGATTTCCACGTAAAATCACAGAACCACACGAGGTGGTTAAAACACAAACTCAGCAAACAAGTGCAAGAGGTTTGAAAAACCTGGATGTGAATTTAGCCTGGCACTGACTGTCACTCCAGATAAGCTGCCTTATACACCCAACAGCAACAATAACTCCCTCTCGGGGCTGCCACCACCGCGAGGTGCACTGGGCACTCAGTAAAGGTGGTGCTAGTTGAGGGTCTTGGTGGCTGACAGACCCAGGGGCTCCCGGGTGGCTCAATCAGGTGAGCGTCTGCCTTTGGCTCAGGTCATGATCCCGGGGTCCTGGGGTTGAGCCCCACGTCAGGCTCCCTCCTCAGCAAGGAGTCTACTTCTCAGTCTCCCTCTGCCTCTCCCTCTGCTTGTGTGCTCTCTCTCTCTTAAAAAAAGAAAAAAAATCCCAAAAAACTTCTTTGTGTGCATGACTCTAAACTCAGCAAAGAAAAGTCCACATGGCAAGACTTTTGGAGGCTCATTTCTAATTTTCTTGCTGTTCCAAATTCTTGGCAGCTAGATCATCTATCAGTTATAGTTAGTTTTAAGCAGTGAAGCATATCTGAGAGGGCAGGGCAGGTGCTAAACGAAACAGGTGGATGTGTTCACTGTCGTATGGAAGCACCACGGAAGATTATGATCAGAGGGTCAGATTCTGTTGGAGGAGGAGATGCTGAGAAGTGTGGAAAAGGCACCCACAAAATCTTCCACACAAATGACATACATTATTTCGCAAACGATCATAAACTTGACCTGGTCAAGATCTGCCAAGCTCGCTAAAGATCTTCACTGAGGATTACAGCACCACCTGGGAGAGAAATCCCAGGTGTCCCTTCCTTGGTTTGCAGATTTAGTAGATAACAGGGATGGAACTGAAGACTGTGGTTGGTTCCTGTGCCCTTCTCTGCTCTCTCCTGGCCTTGGAGCCGTGCGTGGCTTAGTCACTGAAGGTGGCACAAACCATGGAGAGAAAAACCAAAACAGGAAACATTCTGGGAAGAACCCTGACCCCCAGAACAACATGGAGAACAGAGATTCCGTGCTGGTTATGTTGTAGCCAAAGGGCATAGAGATATGCTTGTGACCCTCCAAACTAAATCATACAAACTACTGTCTGGAAAAAAAATTAAAATAAATAAATAAATAGACAGACAGACAGATAGATAGATAGATAGATAGATAAATAAATAAATAAATAAATAAATAAATAAATAAATAAATAAATGAAAGAAAACCCTACTGTCTGGGAACCAGATGCCCCAACTGCAGAGGGCTGTCAGGACCCAGCAGAGGGGAGCCCTGATGTCCCATGACCTCTGCACGCTGGCTCGTGTGTGCAGGGCCCGGCGCACCCCCTCAGGGAGGACGTCACCTGTGCCACTTCCCCCCATCTGCTCTTCCGAGGCCACGAGGACCCAGGGAGCGGCTGTCAGCGTGGCTCCGTATCGCCCGGCAGAGAAATGCAGCATACCCTCGGACAAGAAGGAAGGTGAGGATCATCTTGGTGTTCTCCCAAAAGACAATACAGCAATATAAAAAGTTGTGTTTGGGGAGGTAATTTGACTTCAGATTATTATTATTATTATTTTGACAAAGTCCTGCCAATAGATTATGGTGAAAAAAAAAAGTAGAGGATTCTTATTCGAGCATTTTTCTAAACAGTATCCTATGATAACCTTAAAAAACAAAAGCACATAGTGCAGAGAATAACTGGACTTCTTAGTTAGAATGAAATATCATTATATAATCTGATTTGTTACTGCCTTTTCATCTATCTTATTGGGTTACTAAAACGCCAAGATTAAAATCACAGAATTTAATCACCTGCATTACCCATTATGAGAGCATTAAACCAGGTTTATGTGCTGGATGATTACAATCACACTTGCATTGCCTGGGACACTGGAAAAGTACACGTGCTCCTTGCACCTTCACATGAGGGCTCGAACTATCAGAAGACTGAGATGTTGGGGTTTTTATTACGTAACAAGTTTATTTTTTGTTTAATTCTGTTCTTCGTATAACAAGTAGATACTCTTCATATTCAGGAAGTGGCCTAACAGAGAACAAAGGGGAGTTATCCCTTATAATGTATTTTTCACCAACTATTTAATTATTCAATAAGCACAATTTTAATAAATCACAACGTATAATAAAAATTAGCTTTCCATCCAGGGAGGGAAACAAATAACAGAAACGTCCACAGTTAATACACCAGGCACAGCCAGAAATTTGCACAATCCTGGACTTCATCTCCTCCTCTGTTCAAGGGCGAGCTTCCAGATAACCTGTGACCCAGAAGCATCCTGCAACCCTGAAATGTGCAGGTGGTTGTGCTGGTCACTTGCCATTTGCCAGCCTCACCCCTGCAACCACTGCATGCCCAGGAAGGCTGGGCCGCAGGGCCTGACGTGGAGGGCCGACTCTCCCCTTCTGGACTCTACTAATGAGATGCACGGGCAGGAGCTAAGGCGGAGGGAAGAGTCAAGGCGTTTATTCCACTTACTTCCTCTTGCTGGCTGGAGCTGTGCTGGTGGCATTTCAATGCCCACGGCCACGGCTCTGGAAGCGTGAGCCCTTCCTAGGATCTAGTCTTCGCTGAATCACTCTTCCCTCCCTACACACCTTCAGATGAGGGGTGGTAACCACTTCCAACTTGGGTTAGTCCTGGGGGCTTTTATGGTCACTTTGGGGTTCTTTAGCCTTGCCCACCCCCGTGTAACACCTGCTCCATTAAACTGCCACAGCCCTGTCGATAAGATGGTTTCATTGCACATCCTAGTGTCATCATCTTTACAGCTAAAGAGTATTTCCCCCAAATGTATAACTGGCTCCAGCCTTGTGCAAACTTACCATGTTGGATTTTAGGGTTTAAAAACTACATGTGGGGTTCCCCACCTGGGTGGCTCAGTGGGTTGAGCATCTGCCTTTGGCTCAGGTCATGATTTCCAGGTCCTGGGATTGAGCCCTCATCGGGCTCCCTGCTCAGCAGAGGAGTCTACTTCTCTCTCTCTCTCTCTCTCTCCTTCAGCCCCTCCCTACCGCTTGTTCTCTAAGTCAATAAATAAAATCTTAAGAAAAATAACTACACTGATGAATATTCCAGTATGTTCATTTGATATACATTTTATGGAAAATCCACTTACTTAGGATTCCCGTTTGATTTCAGAACTTGGAGGAAGTTCAGCAAACATACTATCTGATCATTTAGTCTTTGCTTTCAAAGAGTTCATAGCCAAATAGAATGAAAGGCATACACACGTGAGTATCTCTAAGAGCAAATGCTTTCTCAAGAATCAGAAGGCACCAACGGGAGGCTTCCAGGATGCATGGTGGTCACAAAGAATATGGAATGTGAATGGGACTGCAAAATGTACATATGATTTGAATAGAAGTGGACACTGAAGAGGAAGGTTAGAATATTGTTAATCATACACATTAATGCTAGGGTGCTGAGTATTATCCTAAATATATATATTCTAAAGATTTTATTTATTTATTCATGAGAGAAATAGAAGGAGACAGAGACACAGGCAGAGGGAGACGCAGGCTCCCTGCAGGGAGCCCGATGCGGGACTTGATCCCAGGACCCCAGGATCACGCCCTGTGCCAAAGGCAGGTGCTCAACTGCTGAGCCACCCAGGTGTCCCTCTTACATATAAAATTTAAGAGTTATAGTTCATTTCTTTAACATAACACAAGAGAAATACTTGTGTTTTTGGTAATTCATCATTTCAAAGGATTTTTAAGAATGACTTTCTTATTTTTATTTTCTCCTTATGTCTGAGTATAAAAGGAGTTTGCATCCATAAATGGAAACGTTGAGATTATTGTGAAGGAACACTAAGAAACAGTTATTCCTTATGTCCCAAGCTATTTGGGTTGAACCAATGTCAATATTTCAACATAATTAGTATGAGCATTTTGGGGGGCACTATGCACATCTTACATAGTCAAATAAATTCAATATATTTGAATTATATTTCTCCCTCAATATTAAAATATTTCTCTAATATCATTTAAGAGACTCTACACAAACATCACCAGTAAGTGCAATGTAGATGAAAACCATCATTAGCGATCACTGACCATCCACAGAATGTCTAAAATTTCAAAAAGGGGCAGTGGCAAGTGTTGATGAGGATTTGGAGCAACAGGAACTCTCCAACAATGTGAGTGTGAGCCAGTGCAACCCCTTTGGAAAACAATTGGGCATTAGGAACTCACATGAATGCACACCCTATGGTCCAGGCATCCCTTTCCTTGGTGTAGCCACAATAGTCGTGTACACACATGAGCTACAATCTACTAGACTATTCAGAGCAGTGTTATTCACTCATGTTAAAATTGGAACCAACCAAGCATCTATCAACAGTAGAATGGGGGGGGCACCCAGCTGGCTCAGTTGGTAGAGCGTGCAACTCTTGATCTCAGGGCTGTGACTTCAAGCCCCATGCTGGGTGCAGAACTTACTTAAAAAAAAATAGAATCTTAAAACAAATGAATAGTGGAATGGGTAAATGATTCATACAACAAAATAGTGAACAGCTATGAAAATGAACATGGGTGGCTCAGAAGTTGAGCGTCTGCCTTCAGCTCAGGGTGTGATCTCGGGGTCCTGGGATCGAGTCCCACATTGGGCTCCCCATAGGGAGCCTGCTTCTCCCTCTGCCTGTGTCTCTGCCTCTCTCTCTGTGTCTCTCATGAATACATCTTTAAAAAAAAGGAGGGGGGGAATCCCCGGGTGGCGCAGTGGTTTGGTGCCTGCCTTTGGCCCAGGGCGCGATCCTGGAGACCCGGGATCGAATCCCACATCGGGCTCCCGGTACATGGAGCCTGCTTCTCCCTCTGCCTATGTCTCTGCTTCTCTCTCTCTCTCTCTCTCTCTGTGTGTGACTATCATAAATAAATAAAAATTAAAAAAAAAAAGAAAAGAAAATGAACAAACTGCACTGTGAACAAAGTACAAAATCTCATAATGTTGAGCAGAAGAAGCCTGGCACAAAAAGAGGATAATACACTGTATGATCCCATTTATGTAAAGGTCGATAACAGACAGATCTAAATGTTAGCTTTAGGATAGTCAGGATAATGTTTATCCTGGTTAGGTGGATAAGTGTATAAGGAGGGCTTCTAGGGCACTGGTGTATTTCTAGACTTGGTTAGTAGTTAGAGGTTTTCACTCTGCGATAACTCATTATACTTCATTGAGCTATATGTGTACATTTTGTGTACTTTTCTGTTTGTGTCCTATTACTACCATTTTTTTTAAAAAAAGGATACACACATTTATATGTGTCAAATATATCAACATTTTTCACAGTGGCTTCAACCGTTTCCATTAAATTCAGATAATCGAAGAGATACACACGTGTATTTTTCAAAATTTGCAAATCATTGATGCTTAAAAATACCATAAATAAAAATATATATACTGCTGTTAAGCAGACAGTGTAGTTGACACATTAGTGTAAACGATGAGAGATGGGCTTCCGTAACGTTAATTCTGGGGGAAGAAAGGCCCTGCTAAGCCAACCAAAGGGAGAGACCAAGGGAATATCTCCAATCCCTGTCAGTCATCTCCTTCGGCAGCCAAAACTATGTTCTACAGGTATCACGTGAATAATGCAACGGTTTGTGGCTAACTTTGATCTTATTCCCTCCTGGGAAGACTGCAAAAAAAATAATTTGACAAAATTCACCTCCATTCTGTACTATAAACATAATTTTTACTAACAGATCGAGATCTCATGGTCAGGAAAATCGTCAAAGAATTTAAAAAGAAAGGCCACTCAAAGGGCACAGCATAGGCAATACAGTTGATGGCATTACAATTACGTCACATGGTGCCAGAGCGTAGCTACGCTTGTGGTGAGCCCTGCGAAGGTACAGAGTTGTCCAGTCTCTACATTGCGCACCTGAATCTAATGTAACAATGTGGGTCAACTCTACTCAAATAAAAACTAATAATAAAATAAAATAAAAAATCTATTCAAGTAACTACAATAACAAGAGTTCTTAACAGACATATCATTGGTTCAAGTAAACACCTGGAGCTAAACGACCACGTCCCATAGTATGAGTCTTCGTTGGGTCCCAACTCTTGGAAAAAGACACCCAGTGAGTGTCTGTAACAGTTTACAAACAAGGGCAGAAGAGAGAGAGCCAGGCTGGAAGCAGGATCTCTGATCCAAATGGCAGCTGACAAACCAGTTCCTAAATAACCTGTCATCAGTTTTGAATAATTCAGTTCCATGAATGCAGAGTGTATTTACTTCTTTTTTAAAGATTTATTTATTTATTTACTTACTTATTTATTTATTCATGAGAGACACAGAGAGAGAGAGGGGCAGAGACACAGGCAGAGGGAGAAGCAGGCTCCATGCAGGGAGCCCGATGCAGGACTCGATCTCGGGACCCCAGGGTCACGCCCTGAACCAAAGGCAGACGCTCAACTGCAGAGCCACCCGGGCGTCCCTGCAGAGTGTATTTAAATTATTATTTTTAGCAGCCTCTTTCGTTGCCCTATTAGACTCCAAATATTCCATACAAAGGTGTACTTCTTTTTCCAATGTGTAATAAATACAAAAAGCCATCTTCTTTATCTTCTTTCCCCAATTACTCTACAGTTTGTGAGAAAAATAAAACCATTTAAAAAATTAAATTATGTGGGTTTTGAATTAATACAATGTATAATGTTATATTTTAATATGTAACTTGCATGTTATATGTTACTAGGTTATTTATAATAGAATTAATGCAAATATAAGGACTAACTGTTAGAAGAACTAATATGTTGTATTTTCCTTCACAAAGTCCACAGAGATATGGCTTTGATGAGAAAACCACTCTGGCTCCCCCGTGCACAGGTTCAGGTGTCCAGCTGTGATTCTTTTCCTGACCTGACGCCTGGCAGATGGAGGGACGGAGAGCTGTTCTCAGCGGTCAGCCTCTGGAGCATTTAATGGGGCCCTGTTTTCTCGAGAGCTTCCCACTGGTTTGTGGTGACACAGCAAATGACACTGTCTTTTTCTCCACCTTCCCTAACCAACAGGTTGTCCCTTTGAACAGTCAGGATGCTCTCTCTTTCTCCATGGGGCAAGCCACGGGGGCGGGAGGCCAGTCCAGCCAGGCCCAGCCAGGGCTCCAGGGGTCCTCCCGTCTCACTGCTCCCCCCCACCCCACCCCACCCCACACACCGGCCCCTTTCTCTCCCTGCAGCAGGTCCATGTCACCAGGCCTAAGACAGGTGTGACGCTGCGTGAAGATCTTTAAAAGTCTGCTTTGCTCCAAGCTCCTCAGGCCTGGATGGAAGCAAAGCAGTGCTGTAGTGTTCAACTGTCAGCAAGAAGGTATGCATGGAGCTTCGAGCCTGGCTCTGTCCCACGGGAAGGTCTCAGGAAATGCTGGTCCTGACGACCAACACGTTCCTGGCTGCTGCTGTCAGTACTAGAGCTCTGGGTTGGGTAAGGCCAAAGTCACCCAGCTTCTGTGGCCTCCTCGTGTCCTGACTCCCTAGCACCCCAAAGGACGGGAGCTGTTCTGCAGCCAGGGTGAGCCAACGACCTGACACCCCAGGTGTCACTTAGAAGCACCCCATGTCACCTCTCGTGGCACAGCAAAGAAACTACTGACTTGACTTGACCTTAGTAAAATGAACAGGGTTTCTCCTCTCTAGAAAGTAAACTCAAGGGCATGGTTATTCTTGGTTTTAGTTCAAAAATTCATTGCTATGAGAAAAGAAAAAAAGAGGGGGCGGGGGCGGGTGGTGGACAAAAATCTCAAAGTCTGATTTCTCTGACATTCCTGCCAATTTTCCATTCATTCTAACAGACCTTATTTTTTTGGAATCTAATGAATTACCAATTCTATCCAAAAGCAGCATTCAAAGGGGCAAAGTAGTGTTCTTTTCCAAAAAGAAAACACACAGCAGAATAGAAAGAAACTGGGACACAATAGTGTGGGTGACTTGGCACAGGCCTAAGTCCCGTGAACTAAGTATCCAGAAAAACCCCAGGCCACGTGGCATTTGTTCACTGCTGTTAGGTTTTCTGATAATGTCGAGTCCTATCAACCATCATACATTCTTTGGGACGGACTTTTGGATCTGAACCGTGATACCCACCAGGTATAAAGAGAAAGGACCAGAAAAAAAAAAATTCAATTTGAACTGAAACTCAATTAGAACACAAGAAATTCAGTTAGAACTGCTGGATTTAACCAACTCAACAAACAAGTGTCTGTGGCTTTTATGTCATTTACTTGGAAATTTGAACAATTTACAGTAAAGAGGCATTTCATAAATCTTGAGAGCCCAAAGCCAGGATCTGTTATTGAAGTGAGAGGTCACCCAGCAGGAGGCTTCAGATACTGGATGGAAATAACTAGAAACAGGAAGTTAGCTTCCAACAGTTTTAATCCTTGCTTCATGTTCGGTCCTCTTGCAGGTGGTGTGGGGGAGATTTCTACCCAAGACAAGGGAGCATCTGGAATTCTGAGCCAAGAAGAGGATGAGGCTTCTGTTTTAATTTCCACTTTAATGGGTTACTTCAAGAACCAGCTAGAAGATCCCTCCTCTGGCACGCTGAGCTTAGGTTTGCCTTCCACTAGCCGGTGTGGACTTTTTCCATGTTGCATCACCATCACAGTCCTCAAAATTATTATTATTACTATTAACCACTGACTAGTGTCTTCTCAGGGTTGTTTCTTATGCTCACTGACTCATACTCTCCATCGCTCTTTAAATCATCCTTATTTTAAGGGATCGTAGGGACGTCCAACAAGGGGCCATTATTAATTATCTAAATGGCTCTCCTCCAGAACAACATCCCCGAGATTTGCTAGGGCCCTCTGGCCTAGTAAAGGTAAAATAGTGGGCCCTTTTAGTTTGGCAGGCTATTTAGATTTCACTGGCAACAGACCTGTAGGACTCAACTGCGTGCTACGAGTCTCAATATTCCGGAAGTTTGACCCCTGGGAAGGTATCAAACTTTTCAAAAAGAAATTAAATAAGGCAAAGGAGTGTATCTAATGAACCAGGGAACAATTTGTCTACGTCACTCACAGGAAGGAAGCATTAATGCCCATGTAAGGAGATAAGAAGTTCCCAGGATTCTGGTTCTCCTGGCTTCAGAGCACTTTGTCCCAGGCACACGGAGGAACATCATGGAAAAACAGACACGGAGCCTGGTGCCTGGGTAAGGGCCCAAGAGGTCTGCGACTGCATCCCTGTCTTCACAGTGAAAACCGAGTCAAGTGAACCGAAATGTTGAAAGGACAGGCTGGAATTACCCGATCGTAGTACCCTTGGAGAACCGGCCTAGGGCCACACACGTCCCCCATACGGTTCTTAGGGCTTTCCTTGGCCCACTGGGAAAATGTGAGCCTTGGGCAGAGATGATTTCCATCCCAGCCACCAGGTTTAAAGTCTCTTTGGTCCCACAATCCAAACGTTTCTACGATTTAAATCATTTGTCCCTGCCTGCCATTGATTAGCTCTGACATCTAATGTTATACCGTCTGCCCCTTGAATAAAGTTTTGCTGAAAATTTAGGGACTCTCTAGTTGAGTGTCCCACAAATGAGATCTCATTTTCTTTCCTTCCTCCCCGTCTGGAATGGCATATTCCATCACCACAGCGACTCACGTCCCCCCCGGGCCGCTGTGGACTTCAACTTTGCTATTACTCCCAGGAGAAATGAAAGGGTCTGCTTTTATGCTGATTGGATTTGGAGGGTGATTGATTAGAAAAAAGTGGGACCACGTAGCCAGGCCAAAAGCTCAGAACTGAGCCACAGCTTAGACACTAAAGGAGCTTTTTTACCAGTGAGTTCACAGCTATTAGATATTTTTATATTAACAACACTTCTCCCATCCAGGTTTGTGCATTTTATCTTTATTCTTTCAAATCCTGAAATTGCTTGGATAAGAGGGAGGGCTTATATATTATACACACACAGACACACACACACAGACACACAGACACACACACATTTCTAAGAGCAGCCTGAACTTTTAGGCGAAATTGAAGAGGCTTTGTGTCAAGTACAGCTAAATCCAGCCTTTTCCATATCAAGCCTCTGCTAGAAAATTACTGTGCAGATGATAAGGCAGAAAGATATAATAAAAAGTGACTCTACTCAATTTACACTGCAATATTGGTATGACTGAATATTTTTCATTCAGGGGCCTGATAAAATCGCTAAACTGTATTGCAGATAAATAAAGGAGGCTTCTGTCAAGAATAAACACCATTAATCATGAAGTCTTACCCTCGGAGAGCCTGTGCTATGCATCTGCACAAATACACCAACAGCACCGGCACGCAACACATGCTTCCCTCCTTTACAGGGTTCCAGGCTGAAGCTGTCCTTCCTTGCATTTTGTAGGATTCAGTTAGCAATAGCATTTCCCAAACACTGTCTACATTTTAACTTTATAGCCCCGCAACCAGGTCCATTATTATAACATTTAGGAAAAATTGGCTGTGCTCTTGGGGGGAAAAAAATGAACTTGACAATGAAACAATTTTTTCCTGCTGACTACAGACCTACAGACACAATACGTATGTGCAATCTATGAGATAGACTGTATTTCATCAAAGCGAAGATGCTATTGATCTAAAGACACGATATTATTTTAGGTACCACTAAAAATGACAATACTTAACACTTGCCATTTTTGCTTTCTACTTACTAAAAGGGGGCTTTGAGACTTAGTCCCACATAGGTTTTTATCATGTAGCACTCTAGCACTGGCCCAGCAAGGAAAATATAAGACAAAAGAATTTCATTCGGAGATCCTCGAAACTTCCTCACGAACACCTCTTCACCAACAGCCACGGTGAAACACTACAGATCATAAGACACGCTCCAGTTTCAGAGCTGGGAAAAGGATGCACCAACTTAGCATAGATGTAAGTATGGAAGTATAACAGGTACATATTAGGTAATTCTGCTATTTGTCAAATATCTGTGACGTACCAGACACTGGTCGAAGTACCAGCAATCTGCTCCTTCACTGAGTTCCTGATCTAAAATGGGGTTGGATGATGACACTGGGCTTGCATAGCAGAAATACCTAAATACCGAAGCTGGATTCAAACCCAGTCTATGATTTTAAACACAAAGGAAAACTATCCCAAAACAAACACAGGTATGTGCATATAGGCTCCCTTACATTTATATTTTAAGATTATTGAGGCTCTTAATGGAACCAATGGCATGGCTTTCCAGTTATCTTTTTATTCCAAAGGCACCCCGTCTGAACTTATATTCAAATAGCTCTTATGTGCTGGTGGCACCTCGAGGTGCAAAACATCACTTAGAAAGTATGAGAGAGGGGATCCCTGGGTGGCGCAGCGGTTTGGCGCCTGCCTTTGGCCCAGGGCGCGATCCTGGAGACCCAGGATCGAATCCCACGTCGGGCTCCCGGTGCATGGAGCCTGCTTCTCCCTCTGCCTGTGTCTCTGCCTCTCTCTCTTTCTCTGTGTGTGACTATCATAAATAAATAAATTAAGAAAAAAAAAGAAAGTATGAGAGAGCGTGGGGGCATGCCCTGGGTATGGGCAAGATGCTCACAGCAGATGCTCACGTAAGGAGAGGCAAGAGACAAAAATGACAGGAGGGCGTATATGTATTAGGGCCGCGGTGTTTTCATATTCTATTCCTATTCCTATTGCCCACACGCAAGGGAAAAACAAGGGGAATAGACCTAAACTTGCCGATGACAACGGGATGTTAAGAAGGGATCTTATAGATCATTTATTCCAACTCTTGTCCCTCTCAGATGAGAACAAGGAGGCCCAGAGAAGTCAGAGAAAGTATTCAAGAATCCAGTGAATTCGTGGCAGAGCTGAGAATGGGACTTCGCTGGGGCCTACACTTACTTTGAAAATAACTTATAAACTGATTTTAAGAAGAGATCATCAGAAGCCATATGCCAACGGAGTTATATTTGAATTTTCTGAAATTACACTTAGAAACCCAAGAAAACAGCATTATCATGGGCTAATGTAACGAACATTGTTTTCCGGGATGCTCAGAGGTGATTACTGAGCGAAAGTGTAATCCAGTCCTGCTTCTAAGGGAGGCCTAATTGTGTTGCACAGGAAGTATTATGGCAGCTGTGTTTCAGCTCATTGGGGGATCTGTTTTCAGAGCCCACTCCAAGGAGAAAGGGCCTCTTCTAGACAAGAGAGGTTAACTCCCACCTTCCCGACAAATCCTCCCTGCCTGAAGAAGAACCTTGATCCCACAGAGTGAATGCATATAGTTGCAAAAGAGAAGACTAACGAGGGCCCCTCCCAGAAAGTCTATGGCACACAGTTTATGGCCATCGCCAGGCTCACAAAGATCAGAGACCCGGTTCAAACCAGGCCCAGCAAAAAGAGAAGAGGATCTCGAGGAACCAGAACCACGCCGGGCCACACTGTCGGGGGCCTTCCGCAGTTCACTAAGGAAGAGCTTCTGTATATAGAGAGGAATTTATACTGCATACAATTTTCATCACAGGTTGTATGGTCAATCGGTTCCAGCAAGCTCCTGGGTCTTCAGTTGGGAGGTTCTGAGTCAAAACTACTTCCAGACACACGATCAAGAAATGCAGGCTCCCAGTTGGGTGCAGCGCACCCCACCTGCCTGTGAAGAGTCCAGATGCTCACGCATGAAAGAATGAATTCATACAGAACCCATGTTCACTCAATGGGTGAACAGACCAGATCTCTGATAGAATTTTGTTTTACTTTTTTTAAGATTTATTTACTTATTTATTTAAGAGACAGGGAGAGAGACAGAGACAAAGAGCATGGACGGTGGGATTAGCGGTGGAGGGAGAGGGAGAGGGAGAAGCAGACCCCCCCCCCCCATTGAGCAGAGACCCTGACACGGGACTCGATCCCAGGACCCCTGAGATCATGACCTGAGCCAAAGGCAGACGCTTAATCGACTAAGCCACCCAGGTGCCCCAAGAATTTTGTTTTTAAGATAGCTAAAGTTTGTTCAATGGTATCACAGCATTTTATGGTTACCTAAAATGAAGGTATAACTTATTAAACAGACATTTAATCTTTATTAACAGAGGTTTAAAAAACTGTAACTCCTAAGTTCGCTAATCGTCCCTCTCTGTCTCGAGTCATAAACCAACACTTCAGAAAATGACATCTGTGCACAAGAAAATAGAATGGCCAGGATTAAGACTATCTGAATAATTTTTATTACTATTGTTCCTTATTTCTACACAGATGGAGGTGCATTTTATGCAAATGATGACGAAATCCCTCCAAAAAGTAAATTTAACTTAAATGGTGCTAATGGGCTCTCTGGCTCCCCGAGCAGGACCACTTCAGTCCCTGAAGATTTAAATGTTCAGTGCAGTGCCCCGCACCACCTCCACGCCCACCGAGCGGAAACCAAGTGACCTGAACCCCAGCGCTGATTCAACAGCAGCTCTGCTGCTGCCCTGGAGCGCCGCGCCACCCTCTCACTAATGAGGCTACTGGTGTCTTTGGGCGTCCACGTTAGGGGCACTTCGGAAGCCCCCTGCCTGGCACAGACCCACGGCAGGTCGAACCGGTGGACTAATCACACAGGCCGGAATCAAATGGGCTGGAAGAATCTGGAAACTTGTGGCTCCCAGGAATGCAATTCATGCAGAAAAGCGTTGTCAGAGCAAGGCCAGGGAACCTCGTGGGAAGAAAGCAAAATAAACAGTTCAACAAAGAAAACAAAGAAGGGCCAATAGCCTTTTCTAAAGCTTGAGTACACTGAGCCTTCAGTGGGGACCTCGGACAAAGGCCTCATCAAAGGACGCCCTTGCAAAGCAAACAGACCAAGAAGGATGTTTCTTTCCGATACACTTGGGGGGGGGTGCGGGCGGTGGGGAAGGGCCTCCACTTTTCATCCCTTGCAATTCAGCCTCCACCTACCTCCCTCCTCCCAACAAACAGAGAAACAGCAGACAACAATAACCCAAATAACTGCCAAGTGCTGTGCCTGCCTGGGTCACAAGATGGGGCAAGGCGGAGAGGCCAACCCAAACTCCACAGGGTGCAACGTATCTCCTGACCGGCCTTCAGGTCACGGGAAGGCCTTCCCGAGGGCACGAGCTGCCAGCGCTGATCCCCGAGGCCTGCGAGCCCCCTTCTAGAGAATGAGCTCAGCCTTGCGAAATGCTCCAGGGCTCCACGCAGGGAACCCCCTCACAGGAGCCCCATGTGACCTGAGCATCCCTCCTTTTGCAGGACGGTGCAGGACCCCTGCTTCCAGCTCCCAGCCCCGCCGAGCCCGACTTCCACTGGGACGGGGATGTAGACCATCTTGTCTCTCAATATCCACGTTATGACACGTATCGCCGTGTCCTGAAACCCAAAGTGACCAGATTTTGATCATTAAAACAAGATTAAAATACTTCCGACTGACCTTCTCTTCCCCTCTTGACTGCTTCCATTAAGATGGAAGATCATGTGGCATAATCTCGAGGACAAACTGAAACTGCCACACAGAAAATGGACAGAAGTGAGCGCCACATGTGTGCATAACACAGTATACATAGGATAGATTTAGTAAAATAGTGGAGAGACATAGAATACTTACTTTAAATAAACCCAATAAACAGATTCGATAACATAAATAGCATATCCCAATAGCCAGCTGGCTTGAACAATACAAGTTGGAGATGTGCAGATTTCACTTACACCCAGATCTGTGTTGATAAATCCGCACAGTACTCTAAGTGTATTTTCTCTTGTGATTTCTTTTTTTTTAAATTTTTTTAGATTTTATTTATTCATTCATGAGAGACACAGAGAGAGAGAGGCAGAGACACAGGCAGAGGGAGAAGCAGGCTCCCTGCAGGGAGCCCGATGTGGGACTCGAACCCAGGACCCCGGGATCACGACCTGAGTCAAAGGCAGATGCTCAACCACTGAGCCACCCAGGTGCCCCTCTTTTAGATTTTTTTAGTAATATTTTCTTTTCTCTAGCTTACTTCATTATAAGAATACAGTATATAACACATACGACATAAAAAAAGGTATGTGTTGACTTCATGTTATTGTTAAGGCTTTTGGTCAACAGCAGACTAGTTAACAATCAGGTTTTTGGGGAGTCAGTAGTTACACGTAGATTTTCGACTATAATGGGTGGGGGGTCCGTGCCCCAACCCCCCAGATTGTTCAAGGGCCAACTGTAATTCTAACATTAATCTAGTCTATCCCAGGCAAATAGTACATGAGAAACCTTTTAAAATCAGAGCCCCTTTTAAGAAAGAGCTCTGATAGCCTTTGTTACTGACGGGCAATTCTGAATTCGTGTCTGAAAACTTTCACTGGTGTGTGCATCGTTTATGTCGAAAACAATGTAGGCTAGGAATATGGGAATTTTGTTCTGTGGGGGAGCCAGAGACTACTTTGAATAGGGGTAAGAAGCATTTTAGCAAGCCCGGAATGCTTTCTTTGGACTCTGTCTTAAAAATGTAAATCATATTCAAGCTACACGGTTTGGTGATTTGTTTTGCAAATGAGGCAGGTCATTTAACTGCCAGTGCCTCCCTCCTGCCAGCCCCCCTATAATAGAGATGCTGTTCACTTCTGATGAACTTGGCAATATTTGGATACCATTTGAATGTACTGAGAAGAGGACTGGTGCCTCTGGTTAGTGCCTTTAACTCATTCCCAGGCAGCAGGAGACACACATTAGCTTTGTGCAGGCCCTGGGGATCCCTTCATGAGCACGGAGTTAACGTGAGTCCTTCAGGCAGAGCTCTGAGTACCTGGGGCTGACGGGGCCTGGTGAGGATGGGGTCCTTAGGAACAATTCACAGGTAAGACTAGTGACTGGTGCCACAGGGTCCTCAGAGGTGAACCTGTAAAAGAATTTCTCCGATTGTGACTACACAGAAGGCATTTTGCTATTAGAGGGTCAGATTGAGGCTGCACATCCTATTCCCTTTGAGGAGTCCCAACCAAGAACTTGTGAATGAGTCTGTAATCTCTCCGAAGCTATATAAGGCAGTTTTAAGTATCTAAAACTTAGAAACATGTGAGATGCTGCATAACCCAGAATAGTAAGTGAGTGGATTTCAGAGAATCTATGGGTTTCGATCACAGACCTTTATCTTTCTTTTCTTTTCTGGCAATGCATGCTCATGCCCTAAAGGCAGTTTCTGCCCCTTCTTACCCTTTTCTCTACTTTCTTTTCTTCCTTTGTGCGGGTTGGGAGAGAGAAAGGGGAGAGGCAGAGGCGCAGGGTATAGATCCAGCATGCACTTGATGTTAATCACAACACTGGAGTTAAAAACCCATGCACCGTCACCAATTCAGCTAGGTCAGCGCAGAAAGCAGGCACGGGACCGGTAAGCCACAGGACCAACTGGCTCATTTTTACCCAAGTGCAAAAGTCCAGATTTTTCTTTTCAAAGTTCTTTTCCGTACAGCGATCTGATGAATGCACTGCCCAAACTCCCTACTTCAGGATGCAGAGGAGTCACACTTTTCCCTGCTAATTCCTTTTAGAGGGCTCAGTTCCCTAGCATCACCAAAGATGCAAAAATCCAGCCAATCTGTTACTCAGGATTCAGAAAGTTAGCGAGCAGGTTTCTGGAATGGTCCACGACCACTATATTTTTTGATGTATGCATTTCACAGGGCAGGGGTAGGGGGTACCACAGTCACAAAAAGAACTGAATGACAAGCAGCCCTGTGTCGTGGGCCTTTGTTCCTCTGGGGAAAGGTCTGAAATGAACTCAGCATGCTGTGCCACTATAGGAAATGGCATGTCTTTGTTTAGTTGGAAAGAGCGGGTTCTGTTACCTAAGCGAAGCAGAGAGGGCCACGTAGTGAGACCCACGGGCCCCTTCCATCCGGGTGACCGTCATCACACCGAGCCAACCCCAAGGTGTCTTCCCATTGGGACAAATGCTGTTCAAGTTCAATTTTCTCCAATGCAGATTTTGAAAAATACATAAAACCACGGCAGTAAATTTCTGTTTTCTTTGAAGCCAGGCTTACCATGAGTGGAAGCATTGTACTCCGAGAAAAAAGTCTGTTACAGTCCAGTACCCCCCAGACCCCCGCAACAGGTTTGACAGCAGGCTCTATAGAGCCGGAGGCTTCCGGTTCAGTGACCGTGAATACCTCCAGTCAATATCTGCTCCCGGACCTGACTGCTGAGCGCAGCATAAAGAACACAGGAATTTTATCCAAGAAGCTGCCGCTCAGGCTCTGTGAATATGCACTATAATTAGGGCCTGCTTTCTCTGCAACCGATGACCGAATTCGGTATTGCAGTCGTTAGAAATACTGCAAAACACAAGAACGTGTGATGCCCTCGGAGGAGCACTTGGCTCCGCGTTCATCTCTTCATGCAAAGTAAAGTGTGTGCTGGTGGGTCTGGACTTAGGCTGCCGGCCCCTTAAAGTTTTTAAGGTTCAGGAACTGAAACTCACCCACATTTTCAGACTGACACTTGGAACTGCGGGTGGAGGCGGGCCTAAAGTCGTTCTTCACAATTAGGCAGGCTTCATGGTATTTTTTCAGTTGGTCATGAGAAATGATAACCAAACAGTAAGAGTTATTATCTTTTCTGAACTGGACAGGCTACGCAATGGAAAATGCTGGGATTAGCCGTCGGAAAGTCTCAAAGTAGAAAATACGGTGAGTGGCATTCGCTTATAAAAAGCAATAAAGAAAGGTGCCTGGGTGGCTCAGTGGTTGAGCATCTGTCTTTGGCTCAGGACGTGATCCCGGCATCCTGGGATCGGGTCCCACCCACATCGGGCTCCCTGCATGGAGCCTGCTTCTCCCTCGGCCTATGTCTCTGACCCTCTGTCTATGCCTCTCATGAATAAATAAATAAATAAATTCTTTTTAAAAACCCAAAAACTAAAGAAAGGAAAATAAAACAGAAAAATGGGACAAAGAGTAGGGGTGGAAAGAGGGTGTTATTTTAGGTTGGGGTCGGCAAAGTTTATCTTTAAGGCCTCGCGGGCCATATCTGTCTGTCTTATGTGCCCAACTCAACCAGGCCCTTGACTGCTAAAGCCGCCTCCGACAACAGTCAATATGGGGTGGCGGTCACTGTGTCCCAATCAAACCTTATTCAGAAAAACAGGCTCAGAGGCTGGAGTTTCCTAAACTTCATTAGACAGTCTTCACAGAAGACTTCTGATAAGGAGACATCAGTGCCAGGAAATGTATGAAGTGAGGGTATCCGAGGGAAGAAGGTTCCAGGCAGATGCGTGTTATGACCTAGTCCAGCATGACTGACGTTCCACAGAGTATACTGCTATCATCACCCATGCCTTGATACGGTCTCCTCGACCCAACTGTCGAGGGCCACCCAATAGGCTACCAAGTCGACAAACCACAATTTACCAACCCACTCCCTGTGGTTGGGTGTGTACATTGTCCAGTTGTTTGGTTTCCCAAATTCTACAGCAGCAAACATTAACGTGTATTTAATGTTTTTGGCTATTGATAGGCTTTTTAGGTCGAAAGGCTTTTTATGGCTTTTCATACTGTCATATTTCCTACCTTAGTAATCGGCATAAGACTCTGACAGCCAGTGACGTTGAGAATGTCCTATCAGGTATTGTTACAATGATTTGTGCTCATCCAGTAAGCGCAGACTAGGCCAGCAAAGTCTCAGTGCTGATTTTCACAAGCAGAGGATAAAAGTCAAGTGTGTGGGGGTGGGGGGGGTCACATCCAATGCACTATTTACTCCCAAGCTGCGTAACCTCTCTGTGTCGAGGCCTCTGAATCTTTAAAATGAGGCTGGTCATATCAACTCCATCACAGCACTGCTCTAAGTTTAACATGGGAAATTATGTAAAGTCTCTAAAATTGTGCTAGCCCATAGCTAAACACTCAAAAATGTCATGTGAGCAGCTAAGGTCGCTATAGCTGCACACGTTACACTATTGTCTTTTTTCCCCCCTTACTTTTGAAATTTTGCTCCTTTTTTGGTTTTGCATTTAAGATTGCTAATTTCATTAACTCTATTTCCATATGAAGGGCCTGGGGATCAGTAATAAATGTCACATAAGGTAACTATGGACTTTTTACAACCAGTAACTGATGTAGTATCAGGGAATGCACCTGGCACCAGAAAGCATCCAATATCGCGGTAAGTGCTTCTATATAATCTTAAGTTTTTACTTATTAAGCTTGTGATTTTGAGTTCTAAGTGTGCTAGCCTTGTTGGTATAAAGGTGACACACTCTAACGACAGTAAAGAAACAAAAAGAAAAGAAAGGTGTCAGCAGCGACCCTGCCCTGGCCCAAGAGAAACAAGCCCTTATTCTTGAAAATAGTATTTATTTAGGAGCTTCTATGCTTAAGATGTGGATTGGTCCCGGCAAATGCAGAGAAACACACAGATGGTCTTTGTACTCAAGAAATGTAATCATAGGGGATCCCTGGGTGGGTCAGCGGTTTAATGCCTGCCTTTGGCCCAGGGTGTGATCCTGGAGTCCCAGGATCGAGTCCCATGTCGGGTTCCCTGCATGGAGCCTGCTTCTCCCTCTGCCTGTGTCTCTGCCTCTCTCTCTCTATCTGTGTGAATAAATAAATAAATGAATAAACAAATAAAATCTTAAAAAAAAAAGAAATGTATACATCTTTTTTTCTTCTTTTTTTTTGGCAGGGGGAGGGGGAGGGGAGTGATTCTTACACAATATTAGCTCTGTCACTACGCTACACTTCACCACCAGTCCTAATAATGGTTATGATAGAGCACTGAAGGGAAAAAAGGACTTTCCTTTGTTAACTTTAAATTGTTCTATTCAAATATTCCAAACTGGGCGTGCCCCCAGATACAAATACAAGGTTTTGCTCCATCTCTGCACTTTACTGAAGGGGAAGGAATAGAATGAAACCACTATTATGTGCATGGCCCCATCACAAGGTTTTAATAGGCAGCTAGACTGGAGGCTGCTTTTGAATAACTATTATGTGAGCTCCCGATGGGTACAGTACCTCCTAAAACAAGCAAGGTGCTGAATGCAGGGAGGGTGGGAAGAAACGAGGGAAGGAAACGCAACAGCAGCACTGGCCATCTACGTATCCGTCCTTTGCCTAAGCTTTTACCATAATGACATGTCTTTTCTTGGACCTTTTCTCCCTGGAAAGAAATGCATTTATTCATACTCCAAACCTGCTACTCATCTGCTTGCTATCGTCCCTAAAAGGCCATCGTCATCATGGAGCAAAGCCGTAGGTATTTCCAGGGCCCTCTATTTCACAGCTAGTATGAGTGGTCTGTTGTGCGTGGAGTCCTCTCCCCAGATGCCACTTGCAGTGGGAAGAGCACCTCTTCTTAGGTGGAATAATTCCACGCAGTCGGGCAGCCCCGGAAAGAGCCACATGGAGTCAAGCAAGAGAATAAAGAGCTGCCGAATAAATCAGAACACGAGTGCTCATCTCCCCCAAGAGAGGGAAGGTGAAGCGGGTTTTCTGGGGTGAATTAGTGACGTGGATGGTGAAGGGTGACAGCCTCTGTGACTGTGGGCTGGGAGCACAGCCCTGTCCACATCCACGGCTCCAGACAAGGGCAGCTCCTGGCTCAGCTGGCAAGGTTCTTGGGGCTTGAATCACCGCCATGGATTAGTAACTAAGGATCTCACTTTGCAAAATGAATTGCAGAGTTCAGTATGAAGCAAACGGACTCTCTGAAATTCAATTCATATTGGTCCGTAAATGAGAACCCTCTTGCTCCAAAAAGCTGTAGGTACAAGACAGACATTTCTTCCAGGGGAAAATTCAGAAGAAATGCAAAATTTAAAACTTTATAATTTGGGTTTCTATGAATAAATACTCTCTGTCTAGTTTTTAAAAAGGACATGCTTACATGAATTTGAACCATTTTTTTTTAGAGCTCACACTCAAAATGCTCATACTCAAAAGAGAAAAAAGTACTTTCTTGATGAGGGTGAATGTTGTCACTTGAACATCTAACTGTATTTTGGGAGAGGGGAGCTTAATATTGCAACTGTCTAAATTCCCAAGTGAAATCCAAAGATGCACACTCATTTTTAGCCTCAAGAGCATCGTGCACCCCCACAGCACACAATGATGCCTCCTGGAGTTATGCAGGCCTGCATGCAGCCCCAAAGAGAACAATGCAAGGCATGCAATACAAGGAGACCAGGAGCGAAAGATCAGCTCCACTCTGGATACACATTCGGGTTCTGCCTTTAATGCTCCAAAAAAATCTCAGAAATACAATAAAGTGCACTCACTGACATTTTCCCAAAACACTGCACTTTTTGGGGGCACCTGGATGGCTCAGTGGTTGAGCATCTGCCTTTTGTCTTGATCCCAGAGTCCTGGGATCGAGTCCTGCATCACATTCCCCGCGAGGAGCCTGCTTCTCCCTCGGCCTGTGTCTCTGCCTCTCTGTGTCTCTCATGAATAAATAAAGAAAATCTTTTGGAAAATGCACTTTTTTTTTTTTTTCCTGGATGGCTTAATAAAACACAGAATCTGTGGTCCAAGCAAACGATTTGAGAGAGCAAGAGACATTCCGGTGTATGGACTGGGCACAAATCCTGGTGAAGTCTGTGGAGCGTAGCTCTCAGAGGAAAAGGGGAAATTCTCCACCTTCAGTGTTCCTTAATTTCCAAACTCCCTGAATTAAAGGAACAGATGCAGGAGCTGTACATTTTCTATGGCAATCTTTAGGTGACGACTCAGGGAAAGGAGATGCCTACGATCCACTGTCCCACGTGTAAGTCCGTGAACCTACAGTCATGATTTTGAGTTGAGAAAGGAAATACTAATAAATTCTACTGTTATTTCCAGGACACTTAATGTGAGTTTCTATGCTCTGTCTACAGTGCGTACCCATGCACTGTGGATGATGCCCTGAGAGGGAGGCAGGGTAAGCTAAAGACACTGCGTTTAACAAGCTGGTGCTTTAATGCAAACGGACGCATTTCCGTACATATTTATAAGGCTTGGTGGTTATTATTAGGCTGTAATTGTAGTTGTTCTAACACCTAATAAGCCATGGTTGGAAAAACAAAGGCAGGTTAATTTGTGATTTCCTCTACTCATTCAGAGGCAAATTAAGTGTCAAACAGCTAATACGGAACATATTTCATTTTATGAGATTTTAATTTAATTCTGCACCATATCGTTGATGCCTTAATATAGGGTGGTTTATCTAAAAAGAGGAGCAATTTATAAACCTCTTTCAATAGAATCTTTAATGATAGGATATGATAGCATAATTATCACAGCGCCTGCCATCCTTCTAAACAGAGACCTGCCAGTGCTTCCATCACCAACACAAATCCTGTTTTCAAGAGACTTCTAATTTCATTTTTAAAGCTGGCACCAGAAGGACAATTATGTGTACAAAATAATGAGAGTATCCCCCCAAATTTGGTCTTCTTATAATTAAAAATGTTTATTCTAAAAACTCCATAAGCTCACTTGATCTCATTTTCTAGAAGACAATTACAGAGCAAGCAATTTGGAACCCGAGTTCTAGATAAAACCATTTTACTCTTAATGGATGTGCTTTTAAGATTTCAGCAACCAAGTCACACTGGCCCAGATTACTCTCCGATCCTAAAATGATCACAGGCGGCCACTCCTAGCACCTCAGAAGGTGGAAAGGCCTGGAAGCAGGTCGTGACTGAGCGAGGCCCGTGTTTCTCAGGCCGCTACCTCGGATGCTGGCTCCCAGCGTGTTCGGAGCTCTGTGCTCTTGAGAGTGCTCACATTTATGTGACGTCATTGAACTCCTCCTGCAGTCTGGAGAGCCAGGAAGGCCGAAAACCGCATTTCCAGGCAGTGAAAGGCTAGGGTAGGTTACCAGAGTTCCCAGGACAGGTGAGTGTGATAAAGCAAGGGTGGGGGGCATTAGAGCGGTCCCGCTCATCCCGCCTCCCAGATGGACAAGCTGAGTGTCCACCAAGCACCTTTTACAGGGTGCCTGGCCGGGTGCTGGGCACTGCCTGCAAACTAGCAGGGGGCAGTGAGCAGGGGCAGGAAATCACCAGAAAGATGATGTACCCCAGGCTAAGGGCACACGTGGGGCGCTAGAGAGATGGCCTTGGGGGCAGGGATGAGCCTGGAAGGAGGCCTTGAGGATGAGTTGCTGAAGCAGGGGTATGTCACACAGAAGAGGAGGGCCACTGAGGGCAATGCGGAGGGAACATACTATTCCAAGGGTGCACCAGAGACACTTATGTCCGAGCCTCCCGGGCCAACCGCATAAGCTCTCGCGTCTCCACCCAGAGCCCTTCCAGGCCTAGCTGTCCTGGGTGGCCATGGACCCACCTTCCCACTGCCCTCTGCATGGGGCAATGACGCCCCCTCTCAGAAGACTCCAGGACCCTCCTCTGGGCCTCGGCATTATCAACTCGCCTCACGTTGTGAATTTGGAGAACTATCCGTTTAGGCAGCTAGGGAACAGTTCAGTCGGTTGTGTGAAAGTACCCTAAGGCTTGGCCAGAAAAGCAGGAAGTCCTAAAACCTATAAAAACCCCAGCTCAGCAGTCATACCTGAAATGCAACCCCCAACTCTCAGGACTTTCCAAACCCGACCTGCCTCAAGCCTGTGTTTTTGTCACAGGCGAGCTAATCCTGAAGGGACAGTGACCAGGGCCCCGGCCGCGCAAGGTATGGGCCACATGAGGGCTTGCTGTTGCTGCATTCTGGCAAAGGACCAAGACGTGGGATTTTTATTGGTAGAGTCATATTTGAATTATTTAATAACAAGGCAAGCGATAATGAACCCATAGGAACTAGCTCATTCCATCATATAACCTCAATCCGGGGGGAAGTTTCTCTATAGCAGTCTTTTTGAAAGAGGAAAGCATTCTGAAATTCCACAGGAAATCTGATATAAATTACCACATCACAGAGACTGGAGTGTGAGAGGGATGAGCCATGTGCATCTCCAAGGCGGGCCTGGCCCTTGCAGGCTCTGTACCCCATGGGGCAGAGCCTCGTGGAGGGCCTCTGAGGTCCCATCTGCCCCGCAAAGCCTCCATACCACAGGACGAATTACATGGCAGGTTTCAGCCTGAACTTGGAATTTCCTTCTCTTTCCGTATAGGGGTTTTTAATTGGCCTCATGGTTTTATTTGAGTATATTTTTAGCAGGCTTCAGAACCCTGTAAATACTTACTTGTGTTTCAACCGAAAAAAAGTCAAAGAATAAGTCACAAGTTTCTGTATTCTCTCTCTATAAATACCCACTTCTCCTTTAATGCTTATGGAAGTCTGCAACACAGATTTATTACTTACCTCCAGGCAAATCTGCTCTGAAATTACAATTCAATAATGGGGGATGGATCCAAAAAACTGTTGGTAAAATATTATATGTGTACTTGGGCATGTAGTTACGGCTGTTAATATCAATTAATTCTGTTCACAGAGGAGGACTTGTTTTAAAACAACTTCATTTTTCTTTGGCACATACGTAATTACACAGCTTAACTAATGGCCATGGAGACGCAATCCACCATCTAAATAACCAGCATTATTCTTCAAAGTATTATTTGTGTTTTTCTAACTTTACTGTCTCAGAATGAAGGGTGATTACCAGATCTGACTAAATGTATACATCAAGGGCCCTTGAATGAAGGGGTGGCCCCTCCCAGGCGCTGGCACCAGTAATTATAGTATCCGACAGTTTTCCGGACATCGCAACAAAAGAATACCACCTTAGTGTGGAAATCCACTGTTCTTTCTACCCCCAACCTGGGTGAGATACTATTTATTTCCACAAAGTGTTCTTCTGCTTCCTGTCCTAACGGATGTGATCACCATCATTCCTTCCCTTTATCTTTGTGTAAATCATGTGCTCGGTCACATGCACCATCCCGTTTGGGAGACCTCCCCATCAATCAAGTCACTGTCGCTCTACACACCGTGGGGGCCCTGAAAATTCACCATAAAAATTTCATGACAATTCATGGCGATCGCTGGGACGGGACTTCCAGGGAACAGAAACGTTAGCATGAAAAACTTCAAACCCAACCTCTCCCACACACCTATTCCGAGTGGTAACTTCCCATTTAGACCTCTACCTTTTTAATTTAGTATTTACGGCCCACAGAACACACGTCAGCACAATATATAGTGAATACTTGCCAGCCACCTAGTGTGACAGGCATTCTTCAGGAAGCGACGGGGATTTGCTTCAGTGAGTCCAGGAACAGATAGGCTTGCCATATTTCAAAAGTAAATCTTACACTTGTATCACATCTTCAAAGCCCAGGAGCCGCACCGTTCACCAAAAGTCGTGAGACAGTAAAAGCTCGTGTTCTGTTCTGCTTCGTTAGTGGGTAAAGTTTGGCTACTTACACATGCAATGGAGGAATCGGAGACGGGTCATAATGGTAACGCCCCTCATGATGTCTTGCATCGATTGGTACAGGAGGGTGGAATGCAGGAAAGAGATGAGAAGGGTCTGAAACAGAAAGAAAATCCAGCATGTATAAAAGGAACGCTCTGCAACAGGATCCCAACCCATGACACAACGCCGCCATACTTCCTTCACAACGTAGGCCAAGCCCACGTTAAAGAACCTGGGGAAGCGGTCTTTTGAGTTCATTTGGAGGTTCGGGGGTCCTGGAGAAGTATGACCAAGCACCTAGCACCTGCCCCCAAGGACTGCAGCTACAACCCCCAAGGAAAAGCAAGAAAAGGAGAATAGCATGTGTCCTGTCCTGAAGGGAAGGCCTGAAGGGAGCCGCAAAACCCGAAGGACCAGATCTGAGGACACAGAGTTCTTTTCAATTGTACTGCCAGGTGAAATTTAGACAAAGACGTAATATAAATACTAGTTTCATCTCTCTCCCATCCTTGATGCTTTTTGAAGGAAGAAGTCTTTTCTAAAGCCCCGGCCAGAAAAAAATAAAAAATAAAAAAGTCCTTGCTACAATCCATGGGTCTATATACACGTATGTACACACTTACGTGCATATGTATGGAGCACGCGCACACACACACGATTTTAAAATTTATTTTTTGTTATTTTTTATTACTTATTTTACACACAGAGAGAGGTGGAAACACAGGCAGAAGGAGAAGCGGGCTCCATGCAGGGAGCTTGATGCAGGACTCGATTCCAGGACCCCGGGATCACGCGCTGAGCCGAAGGCAGACGCTCAACCACTGAACCACCCAGGGGTCCCACGGTTTTAGAATTTAAATGCACGCTCCCCTCCTCCCTGTCCTGGGTCAGGCCTCCACTGTCCTGTCACAAGGAAAGGGCAGCAGATCTGTAGGTCAGCCGAAGAGATGCGCCAGGGCCTGGCTGGAAGAGGTGAGCAGACCCTGTCACACAGACAGGGAGGCTGGGAGCAAAGGAAGGAATGCCGGCCTGCAGCCCTGACCCTCTCCTTGGACCCAGACCAGGCCCCCTCTGTTCGGGCTCAGGCTGCTGTCAGCGTTTCCGGGGTTCCTGTGGGTGCGCGGACTTCCGAGAGCTCCTCTACTCCCATTTACTACAGTAACTTAAGCAGACTGCCTCTGACAAATCTGAACATAAACTTTTTTTTTCTAAATAGTGATTCACTGCAAAACCTGAAGAGAATTTTGCCAGATTTTTCTCATCAGAAGCATGGCTGATACTCAAGTTTTCCCCCAAGTTCCAAGAAGCAAGGTGATGGAGCGACGCTGTGTCTCCAAGGCCATGAGCCTTGCGCCAAAGCGTCTCTTCAAATATTACCTTCCACACACGCTTGTCCTGGCACCTGCAAGAGAACAGCTATCGCCCCAAAACATTCCCGGGGACTGATGCACGCACCAGCGGTGCCTCAGCAGGGCTTCCAGCATTTTCCCAAAGTCTGAAGGAAATGCATGAATAAATTAAAATCGAAAAAAAAATTATGAAACCTTACGGCCCTTGTCTGAACTTTGCCCTTGCTGCCTTCCTTTGAGAATCTACCAGTAAGGTTATGAGAAGAAGAAAAAAAAATAAGAGTGAAAAACTATGGACGCAGTGTTGGGAGAACCAAGGAGGTGCCCAAAGCTACGCTCCATCAGATGTAGAAGGTTTCTTGGAAAACCTCTGGGACAGAGAGGATGTGATGTTTGCCTCACAGGCTTGCTGACTGCATGCAATGTCTACCATAAGGTAAAGGTGGGAGTCAGCGCAGTGGTGCCGTGCTGCTGTCTCCGTGCTGTCACCCAGTCGAGGCACGCTGGACACTGAGCAGGTGAGGGATTTCCAACTCCCTGATGGATTACCACACTATACGCTGTATAAATTCCACGCGAAAAAAATCAGTCATATTTTAAGTGCACTGCTTAGGACTTAACTATGAAGGGAGGATGGAGTTACTCTTTTGTCACCAAAGCTCCGTGGCTGGCGTGCTGACGTTCAAAGTGTATCCAGCGCTGCTGTCACACTTGGTGAGCCACGCAGAGCCAAAATGTCCAATTCTGCTTAAACATTTTTTTTTAAGATTTTACTTATCTATTCATGAGAGACACAGAGAGAGGCAGAGACACAGGCAGAGGGAGAAGCAGGCTCCCTGCGGGGAGCTCGATGCGGGACTCGATCTCAGGACCCCGGGATCACGCCTTGAGCCCAAGGCAGACAGTCAACCACGGAGCCACCCAGGTGTCCCTCACTTAATCATTTCCGATGCAAATTAGTCATACTTCTTAAAACAACATACAATGGAGTGGAGCCACCTTTTTCAGTAGTTTGGGAGTCTGACACACATTCAGTAAATATTTCCTGATTTTAAATTTTGAAACAGGCCCACATGTGTCAGGTTTGAGTCCAGGGTGAGGCGGACGGCCACCAGACTCAGGGGTGGTTCTTCTTTCTCTTCTCCTTTCGGTGGTCGGTGCTCATGCGAACACACGTGCGTGCCTCCAGCAGACTTCAAACCTTCAAACTCAGCTCACATCACCTGCATGCACTTGGAAATCGGAAAAGTAGAGCCACCAACACCGTGTTCTGGTCAAGCGTTCATGAAACCTGACCCTCCTGAAGGCTCGTCCCACACATTTTCCAGGGACGTTGTGACAAGTATGTCAGAGTTGGAGGATCTTTTCACTTCTTTCCTCCTTGGCTCTTGGCTGTGGTCTGTGTGATTCAATTCTCTCCACCAGATAAGTGGGTGTCAACTGTATCTGATTTTCTCTATGTGGGTTCAGCGATGAATTACGACAAGGCCCAAAATCCACATTTTTCATATACACAGGGCTCAAAGTGTGTGAATTTATTCCACACTGAGTATCGGCCTCATGCGTCCAGGAAGTTAACACTCCTTATCGCTTGACTTTGGATAATGAGCTTGAGCTGATTACGGGCATACAGGCGAAGACCAACCTGTAGATCCTATAAAATCAAGAGTACACCCGAGCTGCATAAAAATTTCCTCCCCAAGGAAACCGATAGGGCTGTCATGGATATTTAAAAGGCACCGCCACCTTCTCGTTTTAACCAGAACATATTTCAACAGGACTTTAATTCCCTCTTGCTCTTTCCCTCTCTCCTTTCAGAATGAAAAGAGAAGATGGCCAGGTGCTGCAAAACAATTTGAGAAGAAACTGGAAGACAATCACTGAGGCTTTCGTAGTCCTCTCTCGCTGCTGAGTCCAGGGTTTTGTGAGCGTCGAAGCTCATTCCGATGGACAGTGTGTGTTCCTTTAGGGCCCAAAACACTCGCAGATTCTGCGTTCTGGAATTAGGGTAAATAAAGAACAAAAAGTAATGGATCTGATCTGAGCACACATCTGGTCTTGGTTTAATAAGTATTTTACCATTTTGATTTGCTTCCATCTTGACGTAGTCTAAAACCACTCATCGTGGACTGATGAAGTCTGTGCAAACCACCACTCCCGGGGCATCGGCTACGAGTGGAGACGGCACCTTGCTGCCTTCTGGGACAGATGCAATGGGACACCCCTCTCCCCATTCAAGACACGCTTGAAGACGGCCTACAGATGTAAACGAAGACTAAAAAGAGTATATGATCCTGTCCTACCGTGTCTGTGGCATCCCAGGACATGGAGCCTCGCTGGTCCTGTCCTACCGTGTCTGCATCCCACGACGTGGAGCCTCGCTGATCCTGTCCTACAGTGTCTGTGGCATCCCAGGACATGGAGCCTCGCTGGTCCTGTCCTACCGTGTTTGCATCCCACGACGTGGAGCCTCGCTGATCCTGTCCTACCGTGTCTGTGGCATCCCAGGACATGGAGCCTTGCTGGTCCTGTCCTACCGTGTCTGCATCCCACGACGTGGAGCACCACAACATTTTCTCAAAGGAAAGAAAGAAAGAAAGAAAGAAAGAAAGAAAGAAAGAAAGAAGAAAGAAAGGAAGGAAAAGGAAGTCCCCCCCCCCCGCCCCCCGCCCGGCGCTGGGTGCTTTCGTGGCCTCTGGCCCGTCGCCTGCACGGCAGGCTGGGCAGCCACGACGCCACCGGGGACACCGGCCCGAGAGCAGGCGCAGGTCCCCGCCGCCACCGCGTCCTCCTCCCCGCAGGTCCCGGGGCGCCGTTCGTCCCCGCGGCCCTTGACAAAACCCCGCGTGATGACTTCTCCGAAGTCGGGCGAAAACTGCTGAAGCAGAAGCAAGTGCCAGGAACCCGGGCTCCTCCTATTTATCATACAATCTCCTGACTGATGGCTCCCCAAGCCGGCCGCTAAGTGCTGTGTACTCTACTGTCAGCAAACTAACGGGCCAAACGGAAGACAGGGAGACTGATGCGCGGGACCCGGGAATCAATTCCGCGAGGGAATTAAAATCCTCCCAGGTGCGGGGGCGGGGGAGCCGCGGAGCAGCGGCGCGGGGGCTGCACGGGCTTCGGGCTGCAAAGATGATTTATTGCGCGCTCGCCGGAGGCCTGACTATTAGGCCAAACCCCCCTTCTACGAAACCGAGATGTGAGGAGCGCGTATTATCCGAGGCTTCGGTGGAATAGTCTCTAAACCCCATACATATGTAATTGGCTCGACACGTGTTTAAGTAAAAATATTTGTGCTGGGCGTCGTTGTCAGTATTCGATTTCACGCTGGCTGTCATCACGCTCCGCGGTAAGCGTCTCGTTAGGGACGAGAGGCACGGATTTCCAGGTCCCTTCGCCACAGGCCCGGGTTGCTCCTAAGGCCCGTAGCCAGAGAGGCACCTGGACACTTCTCTTCCGTTGCTGCCTGGGCCCACGGAACGGTTTCAGCGTGCTCAGGCTAGGAGAGCTCTTAGATGCCATTCTGGAAAACTGCCTTCTAAAGTTGGAGATTTCCACGGGAACATTGCAGACTGACAAAGAAAGGTCAAAGTTGGCTCCCCCAGTGCCCTAAAGGAGTACAATTCACAGAGGGGGCTTGAGTGGCCCAAAGCACCCAGGAAACCACACATGCATGCGGCCCACCACTGCCCACGGTCTCCTGGCTTAGCTAAATACTCCAGTCGTCTGCACGCTGACTCTGGAAGTTATTCGAGGCCAGAACTAGGGATGATTTTTCCTGTCATTAGGGTAAACCCTGCCCGTAGGAATGTCCAGTCCCCTGAAGTTCACTCAATCGTCTGTCGTCAGCAGAAACAGCACTAAAATCCCATGTGGCCAACGGCCACTGTGCCAGAACCAAAATAATCACCCGGTGACTATCAGATGAGAGGTCTCGAGCCGCTGAAAGGGGGAGAGAGAGAAACCCTTTCCCCTCCAGTGAGGTGCTGAGGAGCCACTGGGGTCCTGTCTCTGCATCGTCCGCCCTGGGCATCTCCAGTCATCACTTTCGTGCTTGCGAGACCTTTGCCGGGGCTCCCTGGCCTGGAGGAGACCTCACCAGTCGGCCTGCCCGGAACACCCAGGCTGGCTCCCTCACGCACACACTCCTGCCCACGGGCAGGAGCACGGCCCCACAAGGGAGACCATCTGGCCGCTCTGAGGACACCCCAGTGACGCCCCTCTGACGACACCTGACCAGGAATGTCCAGAACAAGGCCATCCGTGGCCCTCCTGGTGTGCTACGAGTGGAAGCAGAAGAGTGGCGCCCCACCCGGACCAGCTGTGGCCTGGCTGCACACCCAGTGGGCTCACCCCACGGAGCGCCCCATGGAGCATGAGGAACCTTCTTTGTGGTCTCACACGCGTGTGGTCTAGAATTGGAAACCTCTCCAGTCTCGTTAGCACATGTAAGACCCTCTGTAGCGTGGTGCAAGTTTTAAAAAACTGCTTCTAATACACTCTAGAAACCTGTACATGTCTAGAAACCTATAGATAAAAAAAAAAAAACACGAAAACACAAAAAGATGTATTATTTTGTCACTGTATATCATGGCGGGGGCCGTTTTTACTTGGAAAGAAAATGCTACGGGAGGCGTCCGCAAACTGCTTCATGTGGGCCAGTTTTTGTAAATAAAGTTTTATGAAAATACAGATGCACTCTTTTGCTCACAAACTGCTCGTGTCTGCTTTCACATGATAATGGCAGGGTTAACTAGTTATGACAGAGAACACATGGCCCACAAAGCGTGACACATTTACTATCTAGCCTTTTACGGAAAACCGTTCAACGAACCCTGTCCTAGAGTACCACAATCAAGTAATTTTCTGTAATTCTTACCTTTCAGAAAAGCCACCCACCAAATTTTTCTTTCCCATCCGGAGTGATTTTTGAGTAAAAGCACTGCCTATGCAAAGTACCTAGATGCTGATCGGCGTTACTTAAAAATATCCGTATAGTAGACGTATCCGTACTAATATATTATTCTGAAAAGGGATACCTATCCTGTGATTTTTAGCAAAACCTATCCTAAACACATTCTAAGATAAGCATATTGATGGATGAAATGGACTATAAATTTAGCAGAATAATGGCAATAATCATTTAACACTTGCAAATTTAAGTTTCCTTATAAATTAACTAAAATATACACAAAGCTTCACAGAAAGCTAATTAACAACAAAAACTATGCTATTCCTAAAACCCAATAAATTTTATATCTGGCAACTATCCAACATTCCTGAACCCTCTTGTATAAATTTCCATGGGCATTCCCCACTACTCAAATAGCAATCTTTCTATCATTACTTCTGTGTAGCACAGAGGCGTATTAAATTAATTAACATTTTAGATCTAAGTGCTACCCGGCACTACACTCTGATCACACTCTAATCCATCCACATCATGCTTCTTAACAAACATAATTACATATTTCCACAAGAAAACGACAGATAGTCCTCCGCCTTTAGCACCTCGAATGTGTCCTGGGTAGTGAACAAACACTTGACCTCTCCTCTTTTTGGTTCCTTCTAACTTCCTTCATCAGCGAGCCTTTGTACATTTCTCAGCTAAAAGTCTCATCCACTAGCTTCCCAATGGCGGAAACAGACCACATCTACCTACTGGCCAACCCAAAGGAATCCTTCCATCCAGTTTCTGGAACGTCTCTTGCCTATGATCCCATATATGTGTCATGGACATGACATTTTTGTTGTTTCTAGCTTTCCTGCCAGGATAGGAGAGAAAAAAATAAACAGAGGAAAAGGAAGCACGGAGAAATAAGAGAAGGTTCACAGCCATTATACCTAAACCGCCAAATTCTCTGGGGGAAATCACACGACAACATACCAGGAATCACTACCTCTAAAAGGGGCGAATCACTTACTTTGAAATAGACTAATGGTGCATTTCCAGTGACAATCAGCAAGCTTGGAAATTAAAAGATGGGAACTGATTACTAATCACAAAGTCATAGATCAATGACCATATTTTGGTACAACATGATTCAAAAGCCAAATGCATAGCTCCAAAAATACACGGTAGGATTCCTAATGCTGATAAAATGAAAGCAGAGAATGAAATGTTTGCAGGAAAAGTGTTTGGTATCTCAGATCTAACTACAGAGGCCTCGGAGACACAATGGACTCAGAAGTCGCCTGGTTTAGTGAGTAAGCCAACAGTTCATCCACAAAGGTAAGGTCTAGAAGTTGTATCCTATCCAAAATAAATTTACTCAAAAAACAGCTCCCCAACACAATTTCAGTGTTGTGAAATTAGCAGAAGCAGGTAGTGAAATGTCATGGCAAAAGAATACGATACTTTATACTTTACAAAACTCATCCACATTTCCTCATGGGATGCTCTTGGCAACCCCCAGACTCATTTCCAAAGCTTTAGTATTATTCCCCCGAGTCCTGTTTCTCTCTTTTTCCTATTGTCATGACAATCTTGAGAGTCAAGAAGGGCAACTTCCATGATCTGCTCAGAAAACGAGGTGACCTACACAAAGCTGCGGAAAACTAAGGCCTTGTGACCCAAGTCTGTGCTCTTTGTATTTTGGGCAGAGCACGCTGGAGGAGGCAGGATTCCAGGCACCATGAAGCCCCTGCCGGGGGCTCAATCCAAAGCAGGAGGCACGAGGAGCTCGCAGGCACACAAACCCAGACCCACCGGGACGAAGCCCCACAGGGCTGACGCTCGGAGCATCTGGCGGGAGAAGGAGGCCACTCGTCCGAGAGAGCCACTCATCCAAGTCCACTGGAGCAATATTTTGATGGCAATGGAAACCCAGCAGTGACCTCAGGCCGTGCTGGCTGGTCTTTGCAGCCAATGAGAAATAAATGAGGCATGCATTCATTCGGTTCAACATCAAACAAGAAACTGGTGAACAGTAGATTTTTGAGCCCTGCGTCGGGCTCCATAATCGGCTGGGAGTCTGCTTGGGATTCTCTCTCCCCCTCTGCGCCTCCCACCCACCACATGTGTGTGCGCCCACTCTTTCTCTTTCTAAAATAAATAAATAAATCTTTAATAAAAAAGAGAGTTTTTTTATTCTCCCCTCTTTAAACTCCACCACCCACCCCATTTCTAGTTCTCATCCATCAGTAATGAATGGTCTTTCAAGGTTTACCTCATTAACAGTAATTAACAGTACTAATAGAAACAGTCAAAAGTAGAAGCAAAATTCACTAATACATGTCAGGTACTGTACTAAGTCTTTTTTTTTTTTAAGAAACATTTTCTTTTTAATAAGATTTTATGTATTTATTCATGAAAGACACCCAGGCAGAGGGAGAAGCAGGCTTCACTCAGGGAGCCTGTTGGGGGACTCGATCCCAGAACCCGGGATCACTACCTGAGTCAAAGGCAGATGCTCACCGCTGAGCCACTCAGGTGTCCCTGTACTAAGTTTTAAACTCATGGTCTCAGGCAGCCCCGGTGGTGCAGTGGTTTAGTGCTGCCTGCAGCCCAGGGCATGATTCTGGAGCCCCTGGATCAAGTCCCACGTCGGGCTCTCTGCAGGGAGCCTGCTTCTCCCTCTGCCTGTGTCTCTGCCTCTCTCTCTCAATCTGTGTCTATGAATAAATAAATAAAATCTTTAAAAAAAAAAAAGGTAAACTCATGGTCTCACTTATGTCTCCGTATGACCCTGGGCGCAGGTATGATGAGTATGGCCATCCTTTTAGACAAGAGAGATGGTGATGGCCCTTAATCAGGCAAAGGCAGGAGAACATGGCGCAACCAGTGTCTTTTTCACCCCAAAGCCAGTGCTCGGACGCTCTACTGATGCTTGTCAGAGTTCACGCTTTCTATCACATCTTATCTAAACCGAATTCTCCAGATTTATCTTCTGGTAACCTAGACTGGCCATGTCGCTCCCTGCTCCCAAAGTCTGCAGTGGCCCTGGATAACCTTCCCAATCCAACTCAACCTCCGATGGGCAGTAAGGCCCCCAACAACAAGGCTGCATCCCCATGCTCCTGTGCCCATGGGAAGCCATTCATGGCTTCTAAGGTCCTCTCAGTGGAGAACGAACTCCCTCCTACTCGTCAACTCCTAGTCTGTCTTCAAGAGTCATGCAAATAACCACCTGCTCAGTCAAGCTTCCCCAGGGACCTAGAGGGAATACTTGCCCCTTCTTCCCTTCTCCATCATTCAGGTTGTGTGAGTCCACTACGGACAACCTGTGCAACTCTGTCCGCACCTCCAAGTGCTCCCCCATCTCCTCTCCCATTAGACTCAAAGCTCTCAGAGGGCCCTTGTGTTCCTACTCCAGCGCTCTATCTCACACCAGTATGGGATTACTCATGACTGAGCTGTGAGCACGGCTGAGGCAGATAAACACCCACAAGGAAGACAGGCACTTACTCTGTTCCGCTGCCATGCCAGGGGACAGTAACACTCCCTGTCCTGGCACATGTCAGTCTACTTCCCGTCCTAGGCTACCTGGGGCATGAGGCCCAGAAGAGGAGCACCGATCCTTGCAGAAAGCCAGGAGATGTGGACTACAGGAAAGGGCAAGGGCGTGGGGAATGGCAGCAGTGGACCAGGCCAGTCTCCCACGTGGGCGCTGCAGGACCTCCATCACCTTCCAGGCCTCCAGCACTAGGCACGCTGCCATCTCTTCGGAATCCTCCCTGTGCAGGCTTCCAGGTGCTCTGCACACTGAGAACAGGCACAGGGCCAGCTCCCCGAGAGATGCCTGCGCACACGGGGCAACGCCGTGGCGCTGCTGCCCACCCTCCAGCCCTGCGAGGCTGCCTGCCACCTGCCACATGGCCAGTCACTTCACATGGGCATGCGAAGCCACCATCCAAACGTACCCCGCCACCCCCCAGCCTGGGGGGACAATGGTTGGCGATCACCAGTAACCTCCCCAGGCTGGACCTTTTCCAAGACTCCGAATGCCCTTTCCCGCCAAGAAAATGTTGATGCTTCAGTGAATTCAGGATACTTGAGAGGGCTAGCCCCCATATGGAAAAAGCTCTTTGACACAAAAGGTTGGAGGTCAAAAGTTTAAAAGCTCAGGACACAAATGACAGAGGCCCCTTCGCCCACACTCTCCCTCTTTTTGTCAATAACATCAAAGGCCCTGGCCTGTTCTTAATGCTATTATTGTTACGCCTTTGGAATCCATTGAAATTCCAGCACATTTATTGCACACCGGGAGCACTGAAAGGCTCCACTTTCCTGTCCCTTAAACTCTGCATTCTCACTGTCTATGAAGCATCGTGAAGCAGGAACACACAGAGCTTTTAAGAAAAGAGTTTATTTTAAGTGCTTCTTTCACCATGATTGTAAAATAATAAGGCACACGGTGATGGCCTCGCAAGGAGGAGCAAGGAAGCCAGAGAGAAGGGGGAGGATCCGCTGCTGCTAGCACAGAAAAAAAAATCTCCTTCATATTTTTTGGCTCATGACAATGTAAGAACTAAAACATTCTTCGTTTTTCTTATACCACTCTTTCCACCACACTCCAGTATTAGACCCTAGGCACGTATTTCACACGTGCGCTCAAAGACATTGGCCACGTAAGCAGATAGCAAATGGCATCACGGGAGGGAAACATCTTTCTGCTTAAGAAGAGGGCTCTAAGGACCAGCTATGGCACCTGCACCTGCAGCATCCCCGCCATTAATGATGGAGATGACCAAAGAGTGGAAACTTTCAATGCCTGAGATTTCCCTAGTCCATTAAGCTGAGCTTATCAAATCAATCACACTAATGGTATGGACCCAGAAAGGAAAAAAAAAAAAAATCAAAGGAAAAAAATCAAAACCTATTTAAGTTCATCGTAATATCCCACCTGAAGTCTCTTTGCACCCTTGGTGGAACGGTGGCCATCTGGCAGCACGAGCTGCCAGCCCCCTGACGAGCAGGGTCACTGAACTTACCTGACCACCTGCCTTCTTTACGGTCCACGCACTGCCCCCAAGCTGTGGGCCTGACAGAGGGGACTGGTCTCTAAGGTCCATCGTGCATACTGCTGCTGCTCATGCAAATTCCTGGGTGTGCAGATAGAAAGCCCAGGAGATGCCCACATGTGGACTCAACAACTCCAAGGGCCATTCCCCAAAATTCACACTGGGATGTCCTCTCTTGTTGGCTACCCTTTCCTTGGCCACCGTCTCATCTGACTTCTTTTTGGAATGCTAACTACATTCCAGATCATCTCTCACTGGATATCTCTTCGAGTACCTGCTCTCATGGTAATGCCCTTGGGTATCTACACTCAACTGCAGGCAGAGGCACCTGGCCCCAAGCCCCCCAGACTTCTGGTGTTACACCTCATCGTGCCTATAGAGAACAGAGGCCATTCATGCCCCTCTTCCCCTCCATGATTCCTACAGTCCAGACAAGCTGAGCTGCTCAAAAACATCCAAAAGCAATTCCAATTGCCAGCGTTCCTCTTTAGGACTCAGGTAATAATAGGTCGGGTGGGGGGTGGGGGTGGGGGTTGGTCCATAAACCTTCTAGTCTATTCAGCTAGGTACCATCAGGGACACTTCTTTCTGGAGAGGCCAGTGGTCTTGAGATTGCCCTCACTAAGCAGGGGCTTTAGGTTTGCTGCCTACAGCTCCCTGGGGCCCGAGCTTGCCTGCCCACTTCCCCTACTGCCACCAGGACAGCCTATGGCCCACCGGCCTGCGTTCTGCAGATCAAACTCTGCAGTGATCCCTGAGACATCCCTTGTCTCAGAAGGTGACCCCCTGGCCAGTTCTCCCCAGGGCTCTCCATCAGGATGTGGCAGCTGCTCACCTCATCCACAAAGGCCCACACTCTCAACGTGATCTCCACCTGGGTCCTCTAGTGCCTCTCCCCAAAGGGACCCGGGTTTCTAGACCAACTGCACGGGCCGAGCCTTCACAAACGATACTTAGCCAGTGTCTAAATGATGCCCATTTGTTCTCTGTGCCCTGAGGACAGGGAACATGATCTACTTCTGGAGTCCATATCTACACCTGGGGACACCTACGGCCCTAGGGACCACGGCCTCAATACACAGACATGTATCACTTCTGGGTGATGGTGGACAAACCCTTCCAAAGATGTCTGTATCCTGCACTTTTCTCAATGAGTTTCCACTTGTCAGAGAGTAGAGTCTAGACACATTTCTAGACAGCGAGGCTGTGTCTCACGCCTTGCTGTTTGTAAGTGTTAATAAAGACCCAAAGAATGATAATTTGAGAATCTCAATGTATTTAGAACAAAGCATGGGTTCAGTAAGTGATTCCATGAAACAGACCAAATTGATGATAACCTACTGCTCAGTCATCTTGGAGCCAGTGTGTATTTACACAATATTTAATACCCTTTCCATAGAAAAGCCGTCCTTCCCACTCAGGTTCCCCTTGTTCAGAATCAGAAGACCAAACATTTAGCACACTGAATAACGAATGCATGTGGCAGCCTGTATAGGACGAGTTCTGCTACGTACAACCTTCCCACAGTACATGGCTTCTCTCCACCTGTCCACACAGCTGAAAGCGCTTCCCATTTTAAACCGTTTCTTAGAGATTTACATAGAAACAAATGACAATAATGACTATAATCATAGATTTTTTTTGGACCCATAAAATAAGACCAAGTAAGACCCAGCCCAGTTGAGTCCATGAAGTTGCTCAAAGGGCCAAGTGACATAGGTGAAGGTGGTTCATAACTTCTAAGGGGACTCCCATTTAAAGGGTTATTGCTAATTCTAAGTGGTTCTCCTTCAATACCAACATCCAAGTAAACATCCAACATCTTCACGCAGGTATCTTCAACTCCATACCTCTCTGATGGCTCAGCCCGTGTTTCTCCCTGGCGCTCAAGCTTTCACTGATCATGAGGCACGTGAAGGGTTCTCCGTGCCTTTGTTTCTCAGTGAGTTTTGTGGTAATGACCCGACTCTGTCCCCCCAATTCCAGATTAGCCAGCAGGGTCGACAGCTCAACCATCAGAGGAGAGCCAAAAAAAAAAAAAAGAAAAAAAATGACAGCCACAGAAACATTCAAATAATAAATAGCTATTGCTCACTGAGCACTTACTACGTGCTAAGGATTACGCTCAACGCTGTTCACGTATTTCTAAAATTACATCACACGGCTGAGTGAGGTAGGTGTTTGCTCACTGTGTTTCACAAAAGGAGAAAACAGGGAGAGAAGGCAGGAAGTTAAAGGCATTCGGGTGGGAGCTGACAAAGCTTGGCCTCAGGTGCAGATCCCCCTGACTGCAGAGCTGGAGAAGGAGAGCTGCATGCATGACCCAGGCCCCCACCAGGAAGGCCCTCGCCTGCTTCCATGACCTGCCACTGCCATCTTGAAATTCTTCTTTTTTTAAAAGATTTTATGTATTTATTAAATAAGGGAGAGACAGAGGCAGAGGGAGAGGCAGAGGGAGAAGCAGGCTGCCTGCTGAGCAAGGAGCCCGACGCGGAACTCGATCCCGGTACTCTGGGATCATGACCTGAACCAAAGGCAGATAGATACTTAACCAATTGAGCCACCCAAGCGCCCAGCCATGCTGAAATTCCTAACGAATTTCTGAGCAAGGGCCCATCATTTTCCTTTCGCAGCAGGTGCCCCACACCACTTAGCTCCTCCTGAGGACAGCTATTCCTCCCCTCCCTGGCATCCTGCTGCTTCACCCCTTAACAAAGGCTAAAGCAGTTCAAGGCCTCCTCCTCCACCCACCCAGGTATCCCCCGGAGCCCAGCCTCGCACCCCGACCTCCCACCCCTACCCAGGGAGCCAGAGGCTGGGACAGGGTGGGCCTTTCTGCTGGTGTTGGGGCGGGGAGGGGGGCAGTTCGCCCCGCATCCTGTGGTGCATCCTGTGGTCGGGTCTCCCCAGCACACCTCAGCCGCTTCTCCCAGGCCCCGGGGACCCCGCTGGGCAGGCAGCAAGGTCCTGAGCACGTGGGCCGGCCGGGAGCATGCAGGCCAGGCCCCCATCTTCACACTCTTTCTGGAGCCTTCCCTGCGGCTACCCACGTCGCCCCCCTCCCCATCCTCCAGCCATCCCGAGGGCTAATTGGCTGGTTTTAATCAAGACTGAATGAAGCCCAAGTCCCGCTCCACATAAATAAATCACAATTACTAAACCGCGAGACTCGGTGGGCTCCCCCCTCCCCTGTGGCCGGCGAGGAATTCCCAGGCCCGGGGCCTGCACAAAGGCCCAGGCCGGCAGCATCCGCGGCTCCGTTTATCATTTCAACAGTTGCCTAACGACTCCTCCGGAGGGAGCGGGGAGCGGAGGGGCGGCCACACGGCTTCCGTCCGCACAAAGCAGATATGCATGGCTTATTTGAATGTCTCCAGCGTTTACTTTAGTCCCGGTTAAATACCTTCCACTGCAGAGTCAAACAAACAGTTCACTTCATTAGAAAGGCAAACAATTTAGCGAGAGAATACCGGCACTTGAGGGGAGCCAAGCTGGGCCCCGGGAAGGGGCCTGGCTCGGGAGCAGCGCGTGCAAGTCACTTCAAAAGCCCTTTCACAAATACTTCACACATTCACTGGTAATTAACAGATAACCCCAAAGAGATTATCTGCCCCGAGGCTGAGGGCCCTGGAGGATTAGCCCCAGGGCTGCTCCCCGCAAGCAGGCCCCCAGGGCACACCTCTTTCCTCGAAGTTCAAAACCCCAGAAGGAGCAAGCTCCCCCGCCTCCTTTCCCCCAGCTTAAAATACGGAAGCAACATCCCATTGAAACAATATTCGTTTTCCGCAACGGCTGTGTAGACGTGCCTGGGAAAAGCACAGGGGCTGGGGCAACAAGTGGACAGACGGGCTGGGGACAGGGACAGGAAGCTGCGGTGCCCGTGGTGGGTGGTGGGGCCAGAGTCAATGGTCTCTTGGCAAAGTAGGGGGCATGCGGGAAACCCTGCGGGGTGATCGGGGTGGATGGGGGTGATCAGGGTGGAAGGGGGTGGATTGGGGTGGATTGGGGTGATCGGGGTGGATCGGGGTGATCAGGGTGGATGGGGTGGATTGGGGTGATCGGGGTGGATGGGAGTGGATTGGGGTGATTGGGGTGATCGGGGTGGGTCGGGGTGATCGGGGCGGATCGGGGTTGACCAGGAGCAGATCAGAGCTGGTTCCTCTGCGGCAGCTGTGAGAGACCCCAGAGCGGGGCGGCCCGGACAGCAAGCCAGCCCCCCGACGGCCCCAGCCAGATGCTGTGTGTCCTGGCCTCAGAGCCCCAGGCCTGTCACCAGCTTCCCCCACGCCGCGTACCCCAGGGGCTCTCGTCACACCTCCCCATGCAGAGCCAGAGCACAGGAGGCCATCTGGGGAGCATAGCTTTAAAAAAAAGAACTCTCCTCCCTTTTTTAAGAACACACATAGCTACCACTGCTGCCCTGTGTACACACACACACACACACACACACACACACACACACCCATCACAATCGGAAACTGGAACATCAAACAAAAATAGTCTGGGCGGTACAGGCGTCATCCTATTACACTTGAATTTGGGGTTTCACCCATGTTGTGGTTGTGCCGGACAGGGTCAGATTAAGCAATTCTAGTACTCATGGCTTTTAAGAAGTTGGTAAACCTCAAATGCCAACTGCAATAAATCATACAAGTCTCTATTAAAACTATAAATCACTCATGAAATTTAATACTGTCATGAAGAGTAATTAAGTGCTAATGTAATAAATCTACAAGAGAAAAAAAAACACACAATAATGCAGAATGTTAAGAGTAAGAGAATGCTCATGTATTAGAGCTTACGACAAATCTTTGTGCCCCCTACATAAAGCCTGCCTGTTTTCCTATCCCAAGCCAGTGGTCCTCGAGAAAGTAAAATATATGTGTGTGTATATATATATATATCACTAAAGGGCCACATTCTCAAATAAACTCAGGACTAAGAGCCAAGGACACGATGCCCTTCTTTGCTGCCTGAAAATACCACCAGAACTTTTCTCCTGTTAAGGAAAACAGAAAGGAACGAAAAAGAAAAGCAGAAGATAAGGACAGACTGTCCCAGAGGCATCTTGGGTTTGAAAAGAAGTTTTAGGAGAAGTCACATTTTGTTGTTGTTTTATTTTTTTTTTTCAGCAATTTTATTTATTTGACAGAGAGAGCAGAAGCAGGGGGAGGAGCAGAGAGAGAGGGAGAAGCGGATGTCCCTCTGAGCAGGGAGCCCAATGTGGGGCTCCATCCCGGAGTCTGGGACCATCACTTGAGCCCAAGGCCAGGGGGCTCCATCCTAGGACCCCGGGACCACGGCCTGAGCCCCAGGCAGAGCTCCCCCGACTGAGCCACCCAGGCGCCGAGGGAGTCCGCTTTCCCAGTGTCACCACCCCACCCACACCTGCCTTCACAGTTCTATTCGGGGTTAACCCTTCTGTCACCAAGCCTCCATGAGGGCCCTGCTCAGAGTCGCAGGGAGAAGAGGGCGCTCAGGCAGGTGCAGGGAGAGGGAGGGGGAAGGAAAAGGGTCTGAGAAGCCTGTTCCCCCTGAGGAAGGGGGAGCCTGGTTAGAGGGGAGGGGGCGCTAGGAATGGAGAGCAGGGACCTCAGTGTGCCTCCTCAGTGTGCCTCTGGCCCCCCACTGCTTCATGAAAACCCAGCTACGGGGTGTCCCCTCCCCTCCTGTCCCCTTCAGTAGGATAGGGCAGCAGGGGGCCGGCCTTTCTAGCCAGTTCCGGGGTGCTGCTGGGGCTGCGGGCAGGGGACCCACTTTGAGAACCACTGCTCCGGAGCCACACCTGGAAGGACATAAGGCCTGGAAGGACACGAGGCCCGGGCCCACAGCCTGGGAGGACTGCACGGGCGACAGGAGGGAGCAGATCCCCGGGGAGTACTGGCTTGGTGGGGGGGGGCGGGGGTGCAGCCGTAGGAACGAGGAGAGGACGGGGGCTGCTGGGCCCAGGGGGTGGGGGGCAGTGGGACTGCAGGGCCTTGGGAGACAGGAGGAGGGGACCTGACTGCTAAGGGGTCACCCTGGCACCGGGCTGCAGTGGGACACAGAAGGCCGGCAGGGAAGGGCCCCGTTGGGGGCGGGGGGGGAAGGCAGGGCACCCAGGCTCCAGGCGGATGCCAGGATGCGGTAGACCCACTTCTGGCCCGGAGACCAGGGGTGCGGCCATGGGCCCAGTCGTGCCATCAGCCATCAGAGGCCGCGGGAGTGGCCGGGAAGCGTGTGAGTGACAGGAGGACACGCGGGGAGTCCAGCTCCGGGTGAGCAGAGGAAGGGGGCAACGCAGGGCTGGAGCCAGAGCCAGGAGAGGGGGTGCTTCAGGCTAAATGCAGAGGCCAGGGCTGCCTGGGGGAAAGGGGGGCGCGGGGTGATGGGGACGGGCGGAGAGGACCACCATCCTCCTCCCCACCCCCAGGAGCCTGGCCCCTGAGACAGGAGAGGGGGTGCCTAGGAAGACCCAGGGAGCAGCTCCATGTGGGTGTTTTAACTGCGGTCACAGGAGAGGCAGGTGACCACAGGGTAGGCGGGGGGTGGGGGGCACCAGTCCTGGGGGGCAGGAAGCAGGTTAGACCTACGCCTTCCACTTCTCCGGGAGGGAGAGCGAGGGGGGCTGCTCTCAAGTGTTGGGTGAGGGACCTGATCTGTCCCCACTCGCGAGAGAAATATCAGACCTGGTGGCATTGCTGAGTCAGAGGCAGATCTTTTTTTTCAGATTGAGGCCCTGGTTGTTGTTGTTGGGGTAGGGTGCAGGCCATTGCTTTTAGGTTTTCTGGCCCAAAGGCTCCCTCCAGAATGGTGCCATTCCTCACTTCCTTCCCACTGGCACATGGAATTGCGGACACCAGCCCGGAGCGCACGGCCCCTGGGTCCCTCGGATCCTGAGCCACACGGTGCTCCTGCTGCACCCCTGAGACGCTCTGGGCTGGAGAGAAAGGAGGAGGAGGAGATTCCGGGGCCCAGGTCAGAGCAGGGGGAGCCAGCAGAATGAGACAGGAAATCCACCCTCAAACCAGCCTCCACCCAGGACACCAGGTGCCCGGGGAAGACAGTCGCCCCAAGTCTGGATGCGAGCCCAGAGCCCCCAGCGCGGGCTCCCCCGGGGCAGCCAGGGCGGGGGGAGGGGGGGGGCTGGGGGCGGCTGCAGGGGGCGCGGGCGGCTCTCACCGAGTGGCAGCACCTGCAGCTGCTCTGAGCCCGTGGAAGGGCCGCTTAGGACAAGCTGTGGTCACTCGCACCCCTTTCACGGACCCAGGACCCTGGACACGCTGCGGGGGATGGGAGCGGTCAGGAGAGGGGCAGGAAGAGAGGCGGGGGCGGGGGGGGGGTGCAGAAAGAGTTAACAGGCAACAGCTTTTGCAGGGTAAAGCGTTTCAGAAACAGAGAAGTCGCAGGCACTCCCTGCTGCTTTTATTGCTTTCGCTCAACAGCTGGAGAAAATGTTTGATCAAAATATTTGTATTATTGTGTTTAAGTGAAATGACATATGACAGCTCATTATCCCAAACTCCGAATTCCCACAGCATCTGTCACAGCCACCCTACTAGAGACACTCACTCCCCCCGAAGATGGAGAGGCATGGGGGAGAGGACGGGAGACATAAAGCAGCAGGCATCAGACCCCAGACATTCCCAGCCCCAGGGGCCCAGGCTCCCCGTAAACAGGATGGGCGATGCTGGAGGGCGAGGCAGGTGGTGCAGGAGCCTGGGCCCCGGAGGCCCCCCTCCCTGGGCACCAGCAGCCCTGCTTCCTCTCCACGGCCTCCGGATGGGGACGACACCAGGGGCTTCGGTGTCCAAGGAAAGGGCCAGCGGGGATCTCCCCTCGTGGACATCGTCTGGAAGACTATTTGGCAAGCTCTATTTATTGATTGGAATTTTAACAAAATCTTGTCTCCCGGGCCTTCTGGCTCCAGGCAGGTTTGAGAGAAGAAAATATAACTTTTTAGAAATTATCATGCCATCTTCTCCATCCTGAAGTGAGGAACTACATGACGGCACAGAACTCACCTGCATAAGCCTCTTCCCCCGCCCATGACAACCGCTGAGTAAAGGGTCTCAGCTCTGCTCCTGCCAGGTCCTGCCAGGCTACCCTGGGAACAGGTGTCTGATAGGTTCTGCGCCGGACACGCAAGCGAAGGAAGACCACTGGTGAGGGCTTACCCTGCGTCTAGCCCATTTCTGAGAAGTGGATTCACCTTATTCAATTCCCACAACTATCCCAAGAAGCGCGCTGGTATCACTTTCTCTTCCCAGGTAAGGAGCTTCATGCTCAGAGAGGCGAAGCCGCAGGCCCCCTGGCCCAGCATGCATGTGGAAGAGGACGTGTGGGAGTGAGGATCTGAACCCAGAACTTCCAGGCTCTAAATCTCAAGCATCTCCAGTCTCCACTGCAGCCTGGTGCCATCCAGAGAGATGAAGGCTGCTGAGGGCCCACCAGAAGGCTGGAGTGAGCACAGATACACCTGCGTGTCCCTTCTTCAGCACACACTGAACCGATCCAAACGCTTAGGCAGAGAAGTTCATGTCCCCTTGTCCCTCTGCCCCTGTGCTGTACCCTGAAGAGAGGGCTGTACCAATGGAAAGAGCAGTGCCAGGCATCAGCCCCATTCAGCCACTTACCAGGTAAGACCTCTGGAGATCCTGAGATTTCTAAGTCCCAGCTTCCCTACCTGCAGAATCAGGGAGTGATCCCTTACCTGGTGCGTGCTGTACCGATGCCACGTGAAGCAAAGAGCCCCGAGGACGTCCGCCGGCATAACCCTGTACAGATTACCCATTCCTCGGAACACCCACCTTCCCAAGTATAAACCTGCTGTGCCCGCCCACGGGTCATTTCAGGAGCCCTAACCAACGTGAGATAATGTACATGAAAGCGCTAGGTCCACTGCCACCCTGTCATTTGGAACTATCACAATGCCTTGTTCTTAACAGCGCCTTTTACTCTAAAGTTAACATGGCCCTAATTCCTGCCGCATGGGTCCAATTGCTCAGCTACCCCAGGAGAAACCAAAATTAACATCCTGCGGGGCTCCGGGAAGGATGAATTGCAAATGTCACAGTCCAGTTGCTACTGCGCTGTCACATGTTCTGAGGCTAGGCCACGTCAGCCTGGGTGAACACAAGGGGTGTGGCGTCCCTGGGTACTCCTGGAACGCTAATAGTAAGGCAGCTATGAAAATGAGGCACTGCCCCCAGGGACTAAAGCCCCCGCCCCACCCAGAGAGGACGGTGGTGTCAGGAGCACCACCTGGAGAGTCCAAGAAAGCTCTACCCCACAAGAGCCAGCCTTCAACTTCCAAAAGGCCCACACAGCGCCTCCCTGGGACATGCCATGTTTAGAGAAACTGGTTGCTGTGTCAGTAGCAACTTTGTGGGGCACCTGGGTGGCTCAGTCTGTTAAGTGTCCACCTCTTGCGTTTAGCTCGGGTCGCGAGATCGAGCCTGACTATAGGCTTTGCACTCAGTGTGGAGTCTGCTTCTCCCTCTCACACCCACTCGTGTTCTCTGTCTCTCTAAAAAAAAAAAAAAAAAAAAAATCTTTAAAAAATTTTTAAAAATAATAACTTCGTATTTAATAAGCTTAGTGCCAAAAATTAGGGGTAGGAAATACAAAAGCAAACTCAGACTTTACTCTCACCACGATGCTAACTTGGAGTGATTATTTCTTTTGAATTCAATGCCACCTCTCATATTATGACAGAGAATCGACCAACCAATCAATGACTCAATCAATCAATACATAAAATAGAGCACACTGAATAGTGTTTTAAGTCGATAGTAACAATGTTCTTTTTTACTAGGTTTCTTATCTTCCATAACCTCACATTTTTCTACATTTAATATACAGTATTTTATTTTAGTTTTATTTTTTAATTTATTTATTCATGAGAGACACAGAGAGAGAGGCAGAGACACACAGGCAGATGGAGGAGAAGCAGGCTCCATGCAAGGTGCCCAATGTGGGACTTGATCCCGGGAATCCACATATAGTATTTTAAAAGTTAAAACAAAAAACAAAACACTTTCAGAACAGAACCTGATATTCTAGAAGCTTCTGTGGAAAACATGGCATGCCAGGGTACTTTGCACCAGCAGCATGATTCCACCGTAGCGCTCATCCACTTTCCCCTTGGTAACGGGTATCAACACGTCTTTGTAATGAACTTGTCTTTTGATCATGTGTTAAGGTCTGTGTCATCCTCACATGCTATTCCACTGAGCCTGAAGATAGGCAGCTTTCTAAAAGCAAGTGGGGAGTCAGCATGCCGAGTCAATCAAAACCGGGGCCCCCGCCCCCCCAACGGGTCTCCTTATGGAACTAAGAGCCATGCCTTGGGGGTGTCCAGGACAGCCAAAGCACTGATGAAGACTACCTGGCTACCTGGCGGCATGTGCCCAGCCCCTATGCTTTGGGAAAAAAAAAAAAAAAGGTAATAATAAGTCACCTGGTGTCGTGGATTTGACTGTGTGCCCCAAAGATACGTTGAAGAGCTAATCCACTGAACACATGAATATGCTATTAGGCAGAAACAGGGTAATCAGGTTAGATGAGGTCATCGGGGCAGGGCCTAAATCAGCAGGACTCGGGTCCTCCTCAGAAGAGGAGATGAGGACACAGGACAAGGGCCACGGAGAGACAGGAGTGATGCTGCCCCTGCCAAGAAACAACGAGGGGTCCCGGAAGCTGGAAGAGGCACGGAAGGCTCCTCCCTGGAGGTGTCAGAGGAGCCGGGCCCTTGATCGTGGGCTTCAAGCCTCCAGAACTGTGAGAATAAAGGTCTGTATTTTCAGCCGCCCTGTTTGCGGCTCTGTGTGATGGCAGCCCTTGGGAATGCGCAGTCTTGAAGGGAAGTCCGCATTCCGCACTCTTCTAGGGCAGGAACAGTGATGGGTATTTACAGGCAGCAGCACATAAAAATCCTCAGCAAATCTGAGCAGAGAAAAGCATGCGCAGTAGGCCTCTGTCAGATTTTTGGCTGTGAAGCACCCATTCCTTCTTCCCAAACAACTGACTTCCTTTGGGAAATTACTCCTCTCCTGTCTTAGGCTCTGGAGGAGGGTAAAGGGAAAAGGCCGCGAGCCTCACCCTCAGGATGGGCAGGGCTCCTGGCTCGGACAGCTGAGGTGTCTTCTGGGAACCTGAGTCTCGGGCACAGGGACAAGGGGAAGGAGAAGTGGCCGCAGTCCATCGCCCACAGGAGACTATCCCTCCTTCAGGCCCGGCCCACCAGTCCTGGCCACTAAAGCCACCTGCTTCTCTAGACCGTTGGACCGTTTCAAGCTTCTGATGTCACCCCACCAATTCCTGCTGGTGCAAGAATTGGAATCTGTTCTGCTTGTAATCAAATGACCCTGGCTGCTGCGAGAAGAAAACCACACGGCCCAGCCGGTCAGCAGTGCCAGCGGATGGGGCAAGTCGCTTCAGGGGCTCCCCAGGAAAGTCAGGACACCACCACTTACCCGGCTGAAGGCAGGCTCTGGGTCAGGTAACCCCAAATCCTCTGCCTCTGCCTATGACTAGGTTGCCTGTGATTTTCTAAATGTTACTGCTGAGGAGGTGAATTCTCGCAGGTCTGGAGAGGGGAATGTGAACTGCAGGTCGAGGCTTGTCCTGCTCCGGCTTGCCCAAAAGTTGAGCAGTCTTTCGAAGGCTTAGTCCTCCAAGCTACCTAAAGACACACGCACAGGGTGCTGTCGCGGTGACCAGCCACACCTTAGGAAGGATGCCTAGCTGAGGCGGATCACTGCACACACCAGATTCAAAAATCAAAGGCCTTCAAGCTCCATCCTGCATATCAGGCTTGCATTAATTATACACCACTGCATACCCACTCACTTCACATTTTCCAGCTTAAAACACCAAACACCTGTCATATCACAATTTGTATGGGTAAGGAATGTGGGAGCAGCTGAGCTGGCTGGTTCAGGCTCGGGCTTTCTCGTGAGGTTGTGGTCGAGCCATCCACGAGGGCAGTGGTCACCCCGAGGCCTGACCGGGGACGTTGTGCTTCCCAGCTCTCTTGCGGAGCTGCCAGCAAGCACAGTTCCTGCCTCTGCCCTGGTCTTTCCGTAGGCTGCCTACGTGACCTCACGACAGATGGGGCAGCTGTGTCCGCCAGCGAGTGATCCAAGAACGTGCAGGAGAGCCACCCACGAAGGAGGCCATCGTCCCTCAACAGCCTAATTTCAGCAGTGACCTCCCCTGACTCCTGCCTCCTCTATTTGCCATTAAGTCCAGCCCCCGACTTACGGAAGAGCAATCAGACCCACCTCTTGAAGGACGACAGTCAGAGCCATGTGGACATACCCATACGACTACACGGGGCCATAAATAGCTGAATTTCTTTTCTAATCTCCAGTTTATCCAGTGAAATGATTCAAAGATCAAATGTGTCCTATTAAAAAGGAAGCAGGGCTAGGGGCCAAACGTTGTGGCTTTGATCCAAGTTCCGACAGTCGCTCCCTGTGACCCAAGATAATTGGCGAAACCCTCTGTGGCTCCTTTTTTCAGCTGTTACACTTTGGCCAACCACCGCACTAAGTGCTCTAGCCGCACTACCTCATCGGATCCTTCTCACGTTCCAACAAAGTGGATACACGAATCTTCACTTTTCAGCACCACACGTGGAGCCACGAGGAACTCAGATAACTTGCCCAAAGTTACACAGAAGCCAGGATGGGACCCCCACATCTGCCTCTTTAAAGGTAAAATGACACATGAAAAGATTCAGAAAAAAAAAAAAAAGTAGAAATAAAAGCATGCCATCTGAGAAGCATTACCCTTGGCCATCAACGGCAGCAAAACTGATAAAAGAGAAGATAATAACGATGACGACAGACGGGTTTGCTCTGGGACGGTGTGTTAGGTGAGCAGTCACTAACCTGTTTTCTTTCTTGTTGTTCACTGTGACGCCAGCTATGCCATGAGTACGAGAATGCTCATTACTCCCACTGGAGGAAGACAAAGGTGTCAGGTAGAAAAATGCTGCCGCCTGACAGGCCACTAGTTAAGATTCTATCATCTAAATCAAAGGTCAGGGATCCCTGGGTGGCGCAGTGGTTTAGCGCCTGCCTGCGATCCTGGAGACCCGGGATCGAATCCCACATCGGGCTCCCAGTGCATGGAGCCTGCTTCTCCTTCTGCCTATGTCTCTCTCTCTCTCTCTCTCTCTCTGTATGTGACTATCATAAACAAATAAAAATTTAAAAATAAATAAATAAATCAAAGGTCATTAGAAAAGGCAGTTACGTATTCCATAAAACTTACCTGGAGACACTCGGTACCCAACATCCTTTAATACTCAGCCAAAATGCCCCCTATGAAGCCTGCCCTGACATCCCCACTCTTACTCATGCACCAGTTCTAGAACTTCCCATTTCCCCTTTTCACAACGGGGAAAGGGGACAGCAGGGAAAAAAAAAAAAAAAAGTTTTGCTAACCCCCGAATCTATAAACCCAGGAGGGAATCTAGCATACGGGAGGCCTTTCCAAATATTTACTTAATTAGCAAACCACCCCCCGAGATTACCGTGTGTAACAGGCCTGAGATTATGAAACCATCATGTAACAAACGCGCATTTCTGAGGTTCAGATTCCTGGCTTCCAAATGTTTAAAGATGGGTGGATTCAAGGAAACAATCAAAGTTACAAGATCATGCCAGCACAGTGAACCCAAAATTCATACACTAGAACACTCACCCCAAGCGATGGTATTTGGAGGCGGAGCCTTTGGAGGTAATGAGGTCCGGAAGGTGGAGCCCTCATGAATGGGATTAATGCCCTTACAGTAAAAGTCCAGAGAGCTGGCTGGCCCTTTTTCTCCACGCTGTGCCCCCACGGCGAGAAGACGGCCATCTAGGAGTCAGGAAGTGGGCCTTTCCAGACACCAAATCTAAATCTACAGGTGCCCCGCGCTTGGACTTCCCAGACTCCAGAACTGTGCCAAATAAATTTCTGTAGGTTCTAAGCTACCTGGTGCACGGCCGTTTGCTACAGAAGCCCTAAGTGACTAAGACAACCAGGAACATTAACCAATAGGACTTGGTTTTATCTTAAAGAAACAAACCATAGCGCTGTCTTCATTTTACAGGTAAGAAAACTGAGGTCTGGATAGAAAAAATAACTCACCCCGGGCCGGTCAGAGCTATGCGTCTCTAACTACGTGTCTTTAACTCCTACTCTGGTATGCATCGCCATCGAAGTACCCTGAATTCAGGTGGGCCAACTCAGGAGGACATTCTGAGTTTTCCCATCAGCAGACTAACAACCAGGCTCTCAAGGGCTGTTTCCTTCTTCTGCTTCTTATTTCACATCGACATACAGAACTGGATGGTAACTTCAATCCCCTGCTCTTTTTCAGAAAGAGTCCTGGTTCTGAGAAGCCTAAATTTAGTTTCAAATGTGTGCAAAAGTTTACACGAAAGTGAAACTCTACGGAAAAAAAGAAAAAAAAAAAGAACCACTGGCAAAGAGACAGAAAAGCGAGAGGCGTAAAGGGAGGTGTGGAGGAGAACAGGGCAGTGGGGGGCGGGGGGGGAAGGAGAAAAAAAACAGAAGATTAAGAAGAAGAGCGTATGGACTCGGGTAGATGAGAGATGCTAGAAAATCTTTATTCAGGAAATGTTTGTCTGAATTCAAACACAGCGTTCCTGAGTTGCTCTTAGCAGGCAACCAGCAGGCTCCGCAGGCTGGACGCCTTCCACGGCGGCCGGGGCCTGCCCGGTGCTGGCCTCGGGAGGAGCCGCCTCTCAACTCACATCTGCAGGCTGGAAATGAATTTTCCGCAAGGCTCGAGGAAGCTCTGCCTCGTTGTATACGCACCTCCCTGGCCGCGGTCACGGGAGAGTGAGTTTAATGAGCAAGGTGTGAGGTGACGCCCATAAGACGCATCAGCTCCGCTTGGCTGAGGGGCCCAGACACCCCAGCAGGAAATCAAATTTCTCAGGACGTACCTAAACTTCGAGCCTTCCTTTCAGTCCCTGAAGGTTTCTCTTACCCTTTCTTACATTTGGTTTGCAGCCACACAGGCTAAGCTGTTTAACAGCCAAATGAGCCTGGGGTGGGGGCGTCTGGGCAAGCAGGCTGGGAGCCTGAGCGTCTCTGCCCTCCCCCACCCCCGACCCCGTGTGACAGCGGTTCCAGTGTATTCTGTGACCAAGCAGGCTCACCTCACTGTCCAGCAAGTACCTCCTTCGTACGGCCTACAGTCTCCATCCTGCTGTTAAAGGCTTGATATGCACGCCTTCTCTGGAGAGAAAAATCCAGAAGCTGGGCACTCTCAGGACTGGGCTGTCTCCCATGCCAAGACCTTCTAATCTGCTTGGGCAAAAATCTAGACTGCGCGGTGTCCCTCTCTCTCAGTGTCCCTTGAGCTGCCACCACTGAAGCCACAGCAGCAGAGCCCTGGGTCCCCCAGTCACAACAGGCAATAGGGTTAGAGGGTTAGAGGTGGGGGTAGGGGTGAAGGTGAGGGGCAACAGGCCAACGAGTCATTTCAGGTTTTACGGCCCCATGAGCAAGGACGGGCCCTGGCCAAGCTGGCTTCCTGCCGTGGGACAGTGGGCTTCCCTTGCGACTTATTTTGCTGCTAGAAGCTCATTTTTTTTTTCTTTTTTAGGTTCCTTTGCAGCAGTGGCCTCCAAATACTGGGTGGAACTTACAAAGTCTGTTGGATGAAGAGAAGGTAAACGAGACGAATGAGGCTAAAGTGGCAAGTGTTCACACAGCTGAAGTAGCTCTCCTTAGAAGAATGTTCTCTGCCCAATAATGTGTTTTTCTGACCTTACGGCGTGAAAGTCAGCCTTTCTGTTCTGAGCTGATGGCAACAGCAGATGATGTTTTTGTTATTGTTTTACATAGTCCAGCATCCCAACCCACCCCAGCCCCCGGGTCCTTATTTGGACACACGAGTAAACTTGGCATCCTGACCTTGGTCTCTCCCACGGTGTTTCGGTTGTTGTTGTTGTTTTTGAACCCGAGGGCTCAAATTCTGGAGGCTCCCGACTTGGGACTTGGGGTAAGGGAGGAACGGTGGAGTCCTGAAGACAGAAGGGAAATGCCAAAGCACCGGGCAGCCGAAAGGCCAGGGCAGGGGTCATGAGGGAGCGTGCACAGGAGCACAGCGGGGATGAAACCCAGGAGACCGAGTGTGTTTGGCCTGAGAAGGAGGTCACGGAACAGGAGTCCCAGGGCCGCAGCAGAAGCCAAGCCTGAGCTCCTCGCTGGTGGCGGCCTGAGAGGGCGCGGGGGGCTGGGGGCCCGGGGGACGGGGAGCTGGCTGGAGGGCCGTGGAGGGAGGGTGGCTCGGGTCCAGGGATTTTGTGAATGGGTGGGTGTGGAGCCCTCATTTCCTGAGCATTCCAGGGGAGGGAGGGGCAGTCACAACCCAGGGTGGAGGCGAGCCCAAAGAATCTGTCTCCGGGGACGCTCGGCATCCCTGGATGTCTGTTCAAAGAACTGCTGGCGACCCAAGGCCTGTTTTCCATCTTTGTTTGTTGCAGTTGTTATTTTTTAAAAAACAGCCAATGTTGCCTCGGGTGCCCTGGATTCCTCCCGGTGTCCCTCATCCCAGGCACGCTGACAAGGTGGGTTAGGCGGGGTCCGAAAATCGCAGGTTTCATGTGCCCGGCCTTCAGAAAATCACTGATGCTTTTCGACCCAATTCGCTGCCCCCAGGGGCTGGTGGTCGGGGGACGGGGTCAAGGGAACCCAGGGACTCTGGGTAATGCCCAGTTTGGCTATGTTCACATCACACCAAAGCACCAGAAGAAAAATGGAAAATGCAGCCAGTCCTTCCAGGTGCTTCCAAGACCCGGAATGCGTGGTGAGCTGGCAAAAACATCGGGATGCCTCACGTAGCTTCTCACTACTGGCGGCCACGGTTGGAGCTGTGCTGAGTGCCGCCCACCAGTAACATCACAGGTGTGTCTAGGCTTAGCTTTGTAGAGCCTCATGAGCCAAGAGGAAATGCTATACCTGCCTCCAGGGGCGTGACCGGCTGTCGGGACTACCCGCCCACAGATGAGGAAACTGTGCCTCCTCAGGGGAGACCCAGCTCCTCCGGGCATCCAGCTTGCACAGCCGGTGGGGCCTTCTTGCAAATTAGAAAGCTGGACCTTCCCTCTGGGTAGACACACAGGTACGGAGCTCAGCTCTCTGAGTGGGATCCTTTGTGCAGTGAACAGCCTGGACAACTACACGTAGAGGCCCTGCCTCCCTCCACCGTGTCCAAAGGTAACTCAACTAGAAGTGTGACCATTTCAAAGCAAGGATGCTAGGAACCGGTCCAGGATAAGACTTCTTCTTTAACTTGAACTGCGAGAAGACTCCACAATCCCTACTCCGTGAAAAGAAGAAAGAAAAGAAGAAAGGAGAGGAGAGGAGAGGAGAGGAGAGGAGAGGAGAGGAGAGGAGAGGAGAGGAGAGGAGAGGGGAGGGGAGGGGAGGGGAGGGCGAGAGGAGAGGAGAGGAGAGGAGAGGAGAGGAGAGGAGAGGAGATGGGAGAGGGGAGGGGAGGGGAGGAGAGGGGATGGGAGGAGAGAAGAGGGGAGGAGAGGAGAAGAGGGGAGAGGAGGAGAGGCGAGAAGAGAGGAGAGGAGAGAGGAGAGCAGAGGGGAAGAAAGGAGAAGAGGGGAGGAGAGGAAGAGAGGAGAGGAGGGGAGGAGAGGAGAGAGGGGGGAGAGAAGAGGAGAGGACCCTAAGTAGCCTTCCTTAGCAGAGGATTTCAGAGCCGGAAGGCACTCGAAGAGCTAAGTGCTCCTCTACCAACCGCAGTCCTGCCACGCGAGGATCTCCCTGCCCTGGTGTCCCCCCATGCCCCCCCCAGCACGCTGGATCCTGCAGGGAGCCCGACAGGCAGGGCCCAGAGCCCCAGCTGGTTAAAGGGCGCGCGCTAGGCCGGGAGCCCCCAAATGAGACTCACCACGGGGGCACGGCCACCCCCAGCCTCCTGCGGTGACCACAGCGAAAGAGGGGGCCAGACGCCAGCACAGGGTTGGGGGGCATGGGCTGTATCCGGGGACACCTGCTTCCCAGCGCCGAAGCCAGGGCCCCGGGCCAAGCAGACGGAGAGGTGCCCCCCCAGGGGCAGCAGGCGAGGCGGCCTCTGGGGCACTGGGCCACCTGCCACGGCGACGAACCCCGCGCTTCGGCTTTGCCTTGACACGCGACAAAGCTGACCGAGGAAACGCGGCTTAGGAATCCTTATTACAGGGTCAGGCTGTTCTCACTTAGGATCATTAGTTAGGGGAGACCCAGCTCCACTTTCCCGAGGCACCTGGGTGGCCCAGTCAGCTGGGTGTCCCACTCCTGGTCTCAGCTCAGGCCTGGATCTCCAGATCTTGAGTTCGAGCCCTGAGCTGGGGCTTTAACTTAAAAAAACCAACCAGCCAACCAACCCACCAAGCATTACTTTCCTGTGACTGGGGTTAAATGTGAGCAATACGTATATCTTTCTTTTTTCTTTTTTTAAAGATTTTATTTATTCATAAATGAGAGAGAGAGGCAGATGGAGAAGCAGGCTCCATGTGGGGAGCCCGACGTGGGACTCAATCCCAGGTCCCCAGGATCATGCCCTGGCTGGCGCTAAACCGCTGGGCCACCGGGGCTGCCCACACCCCGGTTATAGCTGCAGACACAGCCAAGAAAATACAAAGTAGCCAGCAGAAGGATCTCACAAAAAGCACAGGTAACCAAGAGGATCCAACCTCTATCTTAATTCTTTTTTCAAATATTTCCAAAGTTGATCTGAAGTTTCTCCAGCTAAATAAATTTTGTCTCCTAATCGGACTGACAAAAGATTCCGTTAACCACCAACCTTTCTTCAAGCCCCGTGCAGGATGCCGGAATAAAGTTGCCCCCCCATTCATTCATTCATTCATTCACTCATTCATTCAGACTTTAACAAATACCGCATCCCTACTGTGTGCCAGGCACCGTGCCGGGTACTCACAACCTGGCCCCTGGTCTCATGCAGTTAAGCAGGATCATGAGAAACATGTTAATTCATCATAAAAATTTACATAATTAAAAACTGCTAAGTCCAGGGAAGGCGAAGCCCATGCCATGATCAACCTGGTAATTCAGAACAAACTCATGTCGAAATGCTTCGCCTGGTGGGACCTACAAAACTTTTGAAACCGATCATCAGTTTTGCGACCACTAGTATTACCGATTATCTTAAGATGTGAAAACTATAGTGATACGATACTTTTATTTGAAGATAAGTCATTTACGAATTTTAAGTGATGGGGGGGGGCTTGTAATGAAGCGAATAACTAACTGCACAGAGGCAGCTTTCCTTTCTTTCCGAGGGTGTGTTCCTACAGAGAGAGGTCAGCTTATTTGCTCGATATTTACTTAGAGGACAGAGGGACACCGGGGCACGTTCCTCACAATTCAGATCCAATTCTGGCCAGCAGCAGAGCAAGCCTGGGGGTGGGAGGTGGGGGGCGGAGTGCAGAACAACACCAACTTTGGAAACCAGTCAGACCTGGGTTCGAATCTCAGCTCCACCGCTAGTTAGGCAAACCCTGGAAAGCTATTCATCATCTCTGAGCCTCGGTTTTCCTCTGTAACTACTACTGGTCCCAGCAGGAAAGGGAGCAGTAAAGATTACTGAGGACTTACGCCACAGTGGACAGAAATAAATAACGAGGAGTAACAACGTGAGTAGACGTGTCTGCCATTCTCCAAACTACGCTTTGTGGGAAAGGCCCGGGAGGGGAAATGATAGACGGAGGCCCAAGCAAAGGCAGGGCGTCCACTCCAGGCTCAGGAGCAGAGGGCGCACCGCGGCGGGGAGGGCAGACCTAGGACGAGCTGACGGTCGGATGAAGGCAGAGCGTTCTCACAGGTGCCTGGTGGCGGGCAGCTGAAGATCAGATGGAGGGGTTTGGACGATGCTGTACTGGGAGCCAGGGCCATCGAGCAGGAGGGTAATATGCTCCTGGGGCATTTCGAGAAGATTAACAAGGCAGTGATGGGAAGGAAAGACTCAAGATGAGAAAGCCTGGAGGCCGCTGTAATCGTGCAAGCACCGGAGCAGAACCCAAGTGCTGACTTCATGACATGGGGTCATGTCATGACCTAAGGGAGAACTGGGAAGAGGGGAGGCCTCAGGCAGGTAGAAAATCTGGAAGAGTCCACATCAGGTGCACGAGACACAACACGAACATAATTCCAGCAGCTCTACGTATCCATGAGGCCGAGCACCATTTCTACTGGGCCTGCTGGCTCTGCTCCTTTGGCAGCTCACACCGTGTAGTCTGGGAAGAAGAGTGCAGGACACGGATGGTGAGGGGTTCAGGTTTGAGCATGGTCTACAGTGTGATGGCGAGCATCCTGGGCCCACTGGGGAAGGGGAGGCGCTCCGTCGAGTTGACCCGCATCGTTGTGGGCAGTGCGTCTGTCCACGTGGGGAATGTAATGGTGAGGCCCATGGAGTGGCCATCCTGGCACCGAGCTCCAGGGTGTAATGGCCTGAAGATCAAGGAAGTATGAGCCTGAGGGAAACAAAGCTACAGGAACCCACCGAGGATGACAGCTGACGTATCCTAGCTGATGACACCCATGAACGTTGACCGGGGAAACTACCCCATCACCGTCTGTGTGACAGAGATGTCGTCTGAGGCCTGGGAAGTCCTCAGGAAGCCCTTCTGGAAACCAAGCCTATTTTCTTCCAATGGATTAAGCTGCACCATGTACATCCAGGCACCACACAACTGTGCCCAGTATTGTCACAGGTAAGGAAGCCAACCAAGGAACCTCCATTGTTGAGCGACAATGTGGGTTCAATGCCTTAATGACCTAGTTAGCTTTACCAGGTTACATAACCTAATAATTCTAACCATCTAACATTCTTTAAACTGACAGCAACGAATAATAATGATGCCCGACATAATGTCGAATGCCAGGAGAGCCTACGGGCCCATGTTAACCCTACAAAGAGGATACTATCGTCATCCCCATTTTACAGATGAAGGAGATGAGGTCATGCATCCCAGCCTGGCCAGGAGAGAGATTTCCAGTTAAAAAAAAAAAAAAAAAAGAGGCTGAGGAATGACAGGCATGCAGCATGGTGCGAAAGTACAGAAGTGCTTTCCTCAGAGCAAGTAGGCCTGTAGGACTGAGTTGGCCGTTAGGACAAAGAGGTTCTGTGGAAGAATCAGGTGTCCCTCTGCCTTCTCTGGGAGACACATCTCTTCTGCAAAGTGAAGAACCCAACAACTCTCTAGTCCTATCTTATCCAGAGGGACTCCTGCTTGAAGAGTATTAATTCTGTCAGAAATCTGCCAGTGTAGACATGCACGCGTGTGAATGCTGGGGAGCGGCATCCTTGCAGGAAACAACACGAGATTTTCAAAAATAAGGGAATAAAGGAGAAAGGAAACAAAAAGGGTATAGGATAAAAATGCAAGGCCTTCTTCTGAAATGGGCCCCCAATCATTCTTCTACATTTCGGCAAACTTCAAGCTATCCTCCATTTTCATTTCTCCAAAGAAAATGCTGTGAAAATTCTCTCTCTTCTTTTCCTGCACGTACCTGATAGCTCAGACGACAGGGATGTCTCATGAACTTCCATCAGGCCTCTAGAAGGCACGTGTGAGATGGAGGCTGTGCAGCCAGCTCCCTGTGGCAAGTGTCCCCGAGAGCCACCCTGGCAAGCCATGGGGTCGATGGTGGGGCCAGCCAAGCCTTACGTTGCTTGGGTGAAAAAACAAAATCTCTTCTCTAAGTGGTGGTCAAAAGTACACATACAAAGCTTTATGTTCCACGGTTTCTTGTCACACCTGACAGTGGGAAGGAGCTGGCATAGAGATTTTTATTTTCATGGCACATTACAGAACTTTAGGTTGGTGGCAAGCACTAATGACGTGTGTCACGCCTACCCAGGACTATGGTAAAGACAGGACTAGAACTAGAGATGGCTGTGGGCGGTCTTGGGTTTTCCCTCAAAAATCCTGAGGAAGAAAGCACTGTCCATCGGCAGTCTTGAGCAGACAGTGAGCCCCGGAGGTGACCACTGCAGATGATTTCCCAGTGCATACGAGCTATTTCAGAATAGCTTTCTAAAGCCACAAGAAACTTTCCAGTAACACAAGTTTTTGCAAAAACTGCCCCAACAACAACAATCAGGTTCCAAACATGTAAGCAAACTTCAATCTCACAAGACGAGGAGTGCAGTTTCTATGTACCCCACCTTCCAGTGTGGGTTCACTCCTGAACTGCCCAATGAAGAGCTCTACAACGTTGGGGGCTCCTGGGTGGCTCAGCTGGTTGAGTGTCCGACTCTCAGTTTTGGCCCGGGTCACCATCTCAGGGCTGTGAGATCGAGCCGGGCATTGGGCTCGGCGCTCAACAGAGTCTGCTTGAGGCCTCTCTCTCTCTCCCTCCTCTTCCCCTTCCCCCTCGGACACTCCCCCTACTTGTGTGCATGTGCATGCTCTCTAATAAATAAAATCTTTAAAAATATAAAATAAAACCTGTAAAATTTTGTTCAACAGGGACACAGGAGCTTCCGGGGATTGATGTGGTGTGATCAAACGTGGCTGTTGGTTAAAATGTATGGAGGAAAAAAAATTTTTTTAATTTAAAAATTTGAAAAGAAATGCATGGAGGAAACAGAGGGGGAAGGGCAAGGTGAACAATCAGTAGATGACACTTAGATGACACTTAGATGGAGGAATTCTGAGCCTTTGAAACTGGATGCATCAATAACCGACCGTCTGCATCAATCACCAGGGGAGTGGGCCTATGTCGGAGCTCTGCAAAGTAATGAATTAAGTTAAAATTTTTCTAACCCCTCTTTAAATATGCAGCAAACTTTTTAAACTCCTTCATGAATCTTACCCATGTACTTTTATTGTGATAGGAACAGTGTATAAAACGCCAGACAGATACCCAGGAAGCCCAACCTGGCCCATGTGACTGGGCCAAGCCCTCTCCAGACCACATCCGGTTTCTCATCATTTGCACGGGTCAGCCTGCGGGGTGGGGAATATCGACACGAAACTCTAATAGATTCCATACACACAGTTAAGGCCGCCTCCCTTCCTCCATCCCATAACTTAGTGGGAATTCAGTCTACAGTCTTGTAGTATGAGCGAGTCATCCGAGGGTCCCTCCATCGCACACTCTCACAGCAATTCTCCCCAGAGTACGAAAGCATCGAGGGTCCCACGGCTGATGTTAGGCCATCATCCACAGACAGATGTCACCTGGGAACTAAACGTGTTTCTCCTCTCGGGGTGCAACTCAGAAGGCTCCTATGCGCACATGCGCACTTGCAACCAACGTCTTCACCCTCACCACCTAGGAGCGTAGGAGCACCTTCACATGGCTTGAATCCTTGACTCACAACGCTGTCCACTCCCCGACCGGTGGTTTTCTGTGCTGGAGTACCGAGTACCAAACTCCCGACGTTAGCAACATTTGGAGAGTCACCAGGTACTTAAGATACTAACAGCTGCAAGTTGGTTCTAAGAAAAAATGAAAAACGGAGCATTGCGGATGGCAAAGCGGGCCCATCTAAGGGGCGCCATCGAACTCAATGAAGTGGGTGCAGGAGAGGCAAGGTCTGAAATTCAAGCTTTACAAAAAGCCAGGACTCGTGATGGGAAGTAGTTTTTAACTTGTTTGATGCCTGCCTCTGCTGGTGAATGCAACACACGATGGTTCGGGCTGGAGCTCCCAGGTGACATGAAAGAATTTCAGGTATGGGGGACGATCTCCAGAGGCCACGCACGGCAATTCACAGTAGAGTTTAGATTAAAGTGATGGCTGTGGATCTGGAGAACGCTGGGGTGATGTTTTATTTTACTTTATTTAATTTTTTTTAAAGATTTTATTTATTTATTCACGAGAGACATAGAGGGAGAGGCAGAGACACAGGCAGAGGGAGAAACAGGCTCCCAGCAAGGAGCCCAATGAGAGACTCTATCCCGGGACTCCAGGGTCATGCCCTGAGCCAAAGGCAGATGCCCAACCACTGAGCCACCCAGACCTCCTGTGAGGTGACGTTTTAAAAGCAAACTAAGTTGGGGCCTTCCTGCCCCCAACATCATGGTGGTTTCTGTGGCCTGGGAACCACAGCCCCAGGAGTGAACCAGGGCCATCTCTGGGGCAGGACGACCCCGTAGTTCATTCAAAGCTCACTGGAATGGCCACACTTGCCATCTCACATAGTACAGGTACGTGGGCAAGTGTGTCAGAAGATTCTGCCCAAGGCAAAACACAAGACGAGATGAGCTCATCTTTAACTGGGGGGAATCTTCTGGTTTGTTTTTTAAACAGAACTCAAAATACCTGAGATTTGCAAATATTCTCATTCGCTCTAAAGGTTAACAACCATAATGAGATGTATGTGTATATACACACATATCTAATGACATCAGTCATTAGAAATGACTACTGAGGATGGTGAAGCGGGTATAACACACACACACACACACACACACACACACACACACACACAAGGTACTTTCACCCGTCTCATTAGTTTCTTTCCAGTTTCTGCACACACCAGTCAGCTCTACAGTAGCTCGCACAGCCTGCAGTGTGGACTCGCGGAGCACCGTGGGCTTGGGGACTTGAGATGAGCTCACAGCCCCCAGCAGCGGCTCTGGGAAGACACTACCCCCACTCCCAGGTGTTGAGCCCGGGGTGGAGGGGGACGGAGCAATAGTCTCAGGCCACAGAGCGGGGAAGCGGCAGGGACCTCTGCTTCCCCCGAGCTCCAGCGTGGATGCCAGTGCCTACGCCCAGCGCCGGCCCACGGGTGAGCCACCACCAGTTTAGCTCACTGGTCTGATGCGGTAAACACAGACGGACAGACTGCCACCCCAGGACAGGAGCCCCCAGTCAGTGGGCAGTCAGTGCCTGCCTTTCTAGGTAAACAAGAGGACGCCAAAAAGGAACCTTTGACCGACACCTATTTTTAAGGCAGGAAAAATCCCAACTGAGGTGTTTTTTCTCAGACTGGTTCCCGGGTCCCGTGAGGAACATCAAGAGTTTCCACAGGTCCCCCAAGGTGTAGTTTCTTTGTATGAGCATGAACTCAAACTCAAAGAGAACCACAATGACCAGTGTCCCTGGTGGTTCCAGGAGGCTAATGGGGCCACCTCGTAGGGCCAGACGGAGGCCACCACACCCAACGTGCTGTTCGCTCTCTTCTGAAATTCAGGACGAGGGCCTTGGGAGCTTCCTACCAAGAACACTGTGGCTCACGAGTACCTATTCTTAGTTTCCAACCCAACCATGGGTCTCTCCGCTGCATGAAAGCACAAAGCACCGACGTAGGATGGACACAGAACTGACACGACACCCAATATCTCACGTTTCCCGCCTAGAAATACAGTCATTTCCCTACAAATTTCAGAAAGGTATGGTTTGGTCCGAGTATCTCTTCCGATGAGCAGAAACCTACTAAATTCCTCCCAAAAGGCCCGCTCTAAACAATGTTCCACAGACACACAGGGGCCTGCTTTGATTTCTGAATAATTGGACGAGGAGCACGTAAAGTCACAACAACATTCCCTGCGATAACTTTCTACCCCCTTTTTGGTTCCCAATATGAAATCTCCTGAAATAAAAATTGACAGCCCAAAGCTCCCTGGGATGTGTTCCAGATGAACTGAGTCATCCACACATACTCACACACACACTCACTCACACACCCCGAACCACTGCACCGATAGACGGAGTGGATTCCATCTGCGTTCCTCAACTCAGAGCAGTGGGTCTGAGGCTGGGGACAGCTTATGAACGCAACTTGAAATTTAATTTGGGGGAGATGCTAATTGTGGGGCAGTGGAAAATGCTGGCGACATTTTAACTTTAGCAGCCCCGCTGCCCTGATTAAAAAATATCAGCTTTCCATCTGCAAGACATTTCTAAGGTGGACTCCTTACAAATTGTCAAGGTGCAATTTGTGCACAGTTAGTTCTTTGTTTAATCGAGAAATCTGCCCGAACTCTGATTGGGCTGATTTCCCTAAGGCCGAGAGTGAAGGTTATTTCCTTATGCCTTTTGGGAGCAGCAATCTCTCTAATACGTTTCTGAATTATTCCAGACCGTGCTGAGGCTGAACAGGAGAACAAAGCCTTGGTTCCACAGCAGAAAGACTAACCAAACTCCCAGCTGGGAAGGTTTAGGCAGAGATTTATAAGTACAAACACTGAAGAAATTTGCAAGTAATTGCATGTATTTGCTTTCCGTTGTGGGATGCAGTAAACCAGTATTTATTAAAATACATCACCAAGGTACTGTTTATTACCCCCTCTCCTTGAGGCCTTGCAGAGAGGAATAAAGTGTTTGGCTTTTCTGATTCCTTTAAATTACCAGGCCAAATCAGTGTTGCAAAGAAGGTAAGAAAGAAGCTGATTTGGACAAGTACTCTGGCTGGCTGTGTGTCGCCCCTTGCAGACCTTGGAGCTGCAGCACAAACAGGGCTGGGGACAGATTTCTGATTTCAGCTTGGAAGTCTTCACTTTCTCTGACTCCTAACTCTGGGAAACGAACAAGGGGTAGTGGAAAGGGAGGTGGGTGGGGGGTTGGGGTGACTGGATGACGGGCACTGAGGGGGGCACTTGGCAGGATGAGCACTGGGTGCTCATACGCTGTATATTGGCAAATTGAACTCAAATAAAAAAAAGGAATCTTCATTTCTCTTTAATTCGTAAGCATCCACGAACCCATCAGTGGGGGGATCGACACTTTCGAGGTTCGCCTGCTTGCAAACCTTGGTGCCCAAAGGCACGCGTTCCCGAGAGAGAAAGTGATGGGCTCAGAAGTCTTAGATCCATAAGGGAGAGACTTAAACAACAAAAAAAGAGATACTCTGGCCACTGCCCCGTGTTTTGGATTTTCCCTCCTACGTGTGACTCTGGGCTTTAACTTGGCAGTGAGGAGAGTCACCAGACAGGTGACATTCCTCCTCCTTCCCCGCTTTGATCACAGCACTGTACCTGCTTCAGGGTCCCCATTCTACAGATGGACCTGAATTGTTCTGCAAGATACTCTGACACAATGGTTTTTAAACCTTGCATGCGTCAGCCTCACCCAGAGAACTTGTGAAAATCGATCTTGGGGCCCCGGGCCCCGAGCTTGTGATTCAGCAGGTCTGAGGCAGGGCCCTGGAATCTGTATTTCTAACGAGTTCCCTCGGGGATGCCAGTGCAGCTGGTCCCGGGTCCTCGCTTGGAGGACTGCGGGTCTAGCAGGCAGATGGGCAGCAAGTTCAGTAAAGCAGGAGGTCCAGAAAAAAATAGCAAATAATGACAACCAGATTGCATTTCATCCTCTCTCCGCACACAGAACTGAAATACCAATGTGTGAGATGTTAGTTCACAAATGCCAGTTGCCACCCACTTACACACGCAGTGGAACACGCTTGCCTCCATCTCCGATTACCAAGGCCCCTCCTGCCTTCCCTTCAGTCTGAAGCCCCCCGAGGATTTAGATGGCAGTGAGATTTCCAGTCTGCATGGTTGCTCCTCTAAGGGCCGCGCTGCACTCGGCCCCCCCCGCCTGCTCCCTCAGTGCACCCCCAACCAGGTAGTCATGCGCACCTGCACAGCACCTCGTACGCAGCAGGCACTCGCTGAATATGTGCCTTTCAAATCCAAGGCACTAGGGTAAAGCCAGAACACAGAAACGGAGGCAGGAAGAGTACTTCTTTCCCTGGAGGCTGGAAACTCAGCAGTGCTATTTGGATTTTCCTTATATGCAGCATTTGTAATTGATAAGTCCCAGTTCTTAAAAAAATAAAAAGCTCCAAGCAGTCACGTGACATTGATAGTTGGTGAGAAGAGTAACAGAGCCAGGAGCCAAGTGTGCCGTGCCCTGACCTTGGCCACATCTGCGCATTGCCTCCTACGTCTTTACACCAGGGCACATGGCAAGTTCCCACCAGTGTCAGGACACGGACACAAATGGATCAGTAACCCGGAGGGAATACCAAAATGAAAAATGCGATTACATAAAAATAGGCCAGGCAAGAAAAATCAGATGGGCGTCTTTTATTTTTTTTTAACTTAAAATATTTTATAGACAAGATCCTGGTTTTTCCATAGTTCTTTCCAATTATAAAACCATCGCCTTCTGGTCATGTAAAATCAGATTTTCTATGATTTTTATTAGAGAAAAATGACAAAGTCTGCATGTATGTTCGAATTGGCCAAAAATGATACTGCTAAGGGCAGGAAACACCTGCTCTGTGCCTGAGTCTTCTTTCTTTCTTTCTTTCTTTTTTTTCCCAGTTTTATTGAAATATAATTGACATACTGCTTTGATAAGTTTAAGCTGTATGGCATAATGATCTGACATACATATATTGAAATGATTACCAAAGTGGGTTTAGTTAAATGTCTGCCTCTTCAAACAGTTACAAAAAAAAATTTTTTTTTCCTTGTGATGAGAACTTTTAAGATCTACTTTCTTAGCAAGTTTCAAATACACCGTATGGCAGTATTATTTATTGCCAACACGTTGCACTAACTTAATTCACTTAGGAGAGGTAGGGTCTTCACACCAAGGAGGTGTCCCATGACCAACGGCCCATTAGTCCCCATGTTTGTGCTTCAAAGATCTGCTCCATCCCTCAGGACAAGGCTCCGAAGGGCTGAGAAAACCCAGGCTCACTAATCCTCTCTGCTCCAAATGCCAACTCAGGAAAAAAACTCACACTGTTTGGTTGTCAGAGTTTCCTAGAACCTGTAGCAAGGTGAGGAAGGACTGAACAGGGAATATTTTTACTATAACAAACACTATTTCTTAGACCTTACCAACAAACTGGACAAAAGGATAAATCTGGACATTAAATATTGAACTTGCACTACTCCAAACATTTTATTTCACGCTTCTACTGTTTCATAGTGTGTATTATAGATGTTAACAAGATGTTAGCATTTGTATCAGGAAAATCTAATGCAAGCCCATTAATGCATTTATTTTAAATATGTATGTCTGGAGTCTGTGTTAATCAGCTTTTCAATTAGAGTTTCCACTTGGATGGGTGACTGGACAGACCAGGCCAACTTTTTTTTTTTTTTTTTTTCCCATTTCTGGAGATAACCAAGCTCAATCAACAGTTCTATATCCTGAATCCGGTAATCTCAGCGATAAGAACTTACTTTAAAACAAATGTACCAAACCATTAACAATAGAAAAACAATTCATGGGGCACCTGGGTGGATCAGTGATTGAGCATCTGCCTTTGACTCAGGGGGTGATTCCAGGGTCCTGGGATCGAGTTCCGCACCCAGGCTTCCAGCAATGGGGCCTGCTTCTCCCTCTGCCTGTGTCTCTCCCTCTCTTTCTGTGTCTCTCGTGAATAAATAAATAAAATCTTTAAAAAAATAATTCATAAATTTGGTGGTTATTCTAGCAAATGACAGTATTTTCATATTTGGTGAAGTCTGTGTTTTTGTTGACAACACACATCTAAATACATGCGTTAAAAGGCCTGTAAGGGTTCTCATTTCTATCCCCTAAACAAAAATTCATGTACACACAACCACTGTACAAATTATCCTCCGCGGCCTGTAGCTGATTCGTTTTAGGCTCAACACTTAGGAAATATTAAATAAAAATCCTCCACTGCATCAAATAATTTGGCCAACAACCTTCTTTACCACATAGGGAAAGTAAGTTGATTTCATCATAAGTATTCAAATTTAAATTTAAGCAACTATCAAAAAAGTAAAGTATAATTCAAATAGGGATAGAATGTATAACAATCAGCTGAGCAAATTTACAGGATCTTTTTAAGATGGAAAAGCCAAGTATTTACCAATTGGGAATTTAAAGAATTCAATGGACACCTGACCTTTAACTTAAAGCAGTGGTACTCACACCATGTTGTGGTTAAAATCACAGAATCCCAGACTTGGTTCCCAGAAATTCTAACTCAGGAGGTCTGGGGTGAGGCCCAGGAGTCTCCACGGCCAGCTAGAACCACTTTTTGGTAACTGGGTAAGTTTCAAGCAGTGTAAACACACAATAAAACGATCCCTTGCAGAAGTTTTAAGGCCAAGCGCATGCTATGGTTGCCAGGTGGTCCCCATGACTCCTCCTTCACTCACCTGACTGCTGGAGCTTTAGCTTGCCTCTGTCATTTTAAAGATCATGTCATGTTTGGAAAAAGCCTGAGCTACCCAGAATTCACATGTGGGCAACACTTACTCTGGGAAGCTGATCGGTTATGGGCACTTGCTTCAAGCTAAGTGCCCTCACCTGAAGAAGCAGAGAAGCAGGGTGAAGGCAGTTAGTTGGATGCTAACAACCTTTTAGTCTCTGACCACAAAGCAACCCTGAGGCAGTGACTTAGGGATGACAGTTACCATGTCCCTGTACCGATCCCAGAACCAGTGCCAGCCCCAAGGACAGGAAGCGGAGTAGGGTTTCACGGAGCCAGAATTCACCCCTGCACTTGGTCCCATCCAAACACATGCCTCAGAGATCCCCACTTGCCCCCTGCAAGTGCCACCTGACCGTCTGCGAAATGCTTCATTCAACCAAAGTTCCAGTTCTTGGGACAAAGTGTATTTCTGAAATCCAGCAGATAATTTTAGTTAGTTGCTGTTTTGGGTGTTAAACAAGCGAAAAATAAAAATCTGCACTTTTCCCAACTGATGGGATTATTTAAGAGAGACTCTCATAAAAATTTAAGTTTGGCTTGTTCTTTAAAGGAATTAGTATTTTGGTTTTTTTGTTCTTTAAAGATTTTATTTTTTTTCTTGAGAGACACACAGAGAGAGGCAGAGACACAGGCAGAGGGAGAAGCGGGCGCCTCGAAGAGAGCCCGATGCGGGACTCGATCCAGGGACTCCGGGATCGTGCCCTGAGCCAAAGGCAGATGCTCAACCGCTGAGCCACCCAGGTGCCCCTAAAGTAATTAGTTTATTAAATTAAGTGTCCCAAATGCATGCAACTTACGCAAACAGATGTCCACCTCGGTTCACCTACAGGACTGCCTTACAAACTGTGGTTTTAGGGCCAGTGAGGCAAAAGAACTCACCCAACACGTCGTGGAAGCAAGCCACGTCATAACTTCTTTCTAAAATAGGAAAGGCCAGGGCAGCCCGGGTGGCCCAGTGGTTTAGTGCCACCTTGGAGCTCCCTGCATGGAGCCTGCATCTCCCTCTGCCTGTGTCTCTGCTTCTCTGTGTCTCTCATGAATTAATAAATAAAATCTTAAAAAAAAAAAAAATAAATGGGATAGGCCAGGCGTGTGAAAAGAGAGGAAAACTAGGTATTCATTAAAACCAAAGATCAGCATGGGTGAGGACCAGAAGCTGGCTCCCCAGTGCCAAGGGTTCTGTGCCTCGGGAAGCATGACGAAAACTCCTCCACGGCCAGGAAGGGATGCAAAGGACGCTGAAGGTTTCAGTGTTAAGTGCCAGCAGCCAGGAGAGGGGAGCAAGGGGAGGGGGGCCACCACAGTGCTACGTACAGGTGGCACCGCGGTCCCCGGCTGGGCCTCCGGACAAAACCGTCCCTTGTAAACCTTAAAGAGGATTAATCCTCCAGGAGCACTGTAATGAGACCTTAAAAGACTGAACAACAGCAGCCTATCGCAAAGGAAGGCAGTTGCCTGCTCCCCAAAGTCTCGCTCGCAGAGTTACATCAAAGCACACAGGCCCCAGATAGGAGGCTGCTGCAGGAATGCCTTATCTCAGCTCCAGCGGATGCGGCCGCTGTGATTGTCTTGAACTGCCACCTGTCCCAGGCATCTTTGAAGGCAACGCTAAGCCTCTGATGGATCTGACCTCCTTGAGCTGAGATCCTTTTATGTCTTTCTTCATTTTCTGCCCTGCTACATTCTTCCCCTGCCATGCACACGACATGAAACAAAGGGAGTTCTCACTCCTGACTCACTGTCCCCAGCCATTTGAAAGCAAAGAAAAACAATGTTAAGGATTATACTCCGCCCGTAATATGGAGCTGTCCTCAGGAGACAAGCCTCTTATTTTTGAGAGTATAACTAGACCGCATTTACGTGGAGGAGCTTTACAATGGGGCTCGATGGCGCTGGGCGCCAAGACACCAAAGCTGCATGCCTGTGATAACTTAAGAACACACGAATGTGGAACTTAATTAATAATCCCTGTGTTTTAACAGGAGGGACATAGATTGTAAAATATTAAAACACGCCCACCGAGTCACTGCAGTTTGGATCTGGAATAGGATGGTGACAGGCAAATGTCCCTGAATCTGATTCAACTCCAAAGGATTTAAAAAAAAAAAAAAAAAAAGAAGAAGCTGATAGTAAAGAGAAACACAAAACACTAATGCACGCAAATACTGCAGGTGAGAAAAGTTTAAAACCGGGACCAATTGCCTCTGGGGCCTGTGTCAGAGGCTGCAAGTATCTGATATTTCCAAATCAGACCCCAAGGAAGGGTGATATCTATGTTTCCCTGAAAAGGCCTGCCACATAGAGGGGACAGAACACAGCCGCACTCTGGATTCATTCAATACTGGATTTCTCGACAACACACTTCCGTTGTCACATGAGTCCCTCCCCACCTAGTGCTTCAGTAATACTCACTTCTGTGACTGTTGCTCACCCCCAGTGAAACTCTCACACTCCGTACTGACTGATTGGGAGGAGGAGTATTTTCATACTTTGCCTCCTGTCACTTAAAGATTCCAGGCAGCATTACAACAGAATTCATGGGAAAATGTAGAAGATGCTAACTGAATAAAAATCCGGTCAGAGAAACGCAGAGGCGGTCAGGATGTAGAGATAATTAAGCAGAAACTATGCAGGCCACAGATCCAACAGAGTTCATCGAGCTAAGCAACAAATTTAAGCCGGACTTTCGTGGTCTCCAAAAGAAAAAAAAAAAAAAAAAAAAAAAGAACCAAAATCATCTCAGTGACATTTCTTTTCCTGTAAGCTGCCGGTCTCAGAGTGTATTGCACTATTCTGTCTCTATGGTATTTTAAAACTTCAGAAAAGCATGCAGGTCATCTGAACTAAACCAGCAGTTCTGAAATTGCCACCACAACCTTGTTGGGCCTTGGGTTCCACTACCCTTGTTTTCAGAAGAGGGTGGGCCTAAGGGTGGGGACGCTGTGGCATTCTTGGTTCTGGCTTATAGGTCCCCCTCCAGCCCAGAAGAGTGAGGACCCCACAGAAAAACCCAGAGCCGGCCCTGGCTCCACCCCCACCTCCTTGCACCCCCACCCTGGGCTGGGCCGCACCAACTGCAGGCCTATGCCAGGCTGGCCTCTCAGCTGGGATTTTCACTCTGCAATTTTTCACCAGCTTCCCACCACACGGTCCTGCGCTCTGATGGACAGCCCACCTTCCCGTTTCTGACATGGCTTGATTGCAGCCAGTAAGGAGCCTTTTCAGCTGGGCCCAGGGGCTCTGCAAAAGGTGGACCACTGCCCTCAGGCTCTGAGCAGATAAACTGCCCTACACTCTTCTGTCCACACTGGAATAGAGACATTTTTCCCTGATGCTATAGCCCATCACTGTTCTTCAGGGATGCTTGATTAAATAAAGGGACATGCTGACGTTTACTTCATGTGAGGTGGGCAAGCATCTACTTAAAGCTCATAAATCTGCTGGCCTCCCTCTTCCCAATGAGATCTGATTTGTGAAAATGTTTGCAGGCTGTGGTATCTACTACGCAGCACCTGTGATCTCCCCAGTTCCCTATGCCCACCTCCTCACTGCAGCCAATTCTTACGGTGCAACAGTCCATTCAATACAGCACCAACTTAAAATTTTAAAACCCTAATGATATTTGCGACAGGCTGAAAATAACTTTTCCGATTTAAAGACGAGGTTAAGTTTTGTGCAGTATTATTGATCTAAGTTTATGATGTTTTAAGTGCAGTGGCATTAAAATGGGCCATGCTAAGAAATAAATTACAAAGAGGGCATATTAGCCAATTGCTTTAAAATATACTTAATATGTGTGGCGCCTGGGTGGCTCAGCGGTTGAGCATCTGCCTTTGGCTCAGGTCGTGATCCCGGGATCCTGGGATCGAGTCCTACATCGGGCTCCCCATAGGGAGCCTGCTTCTTCCTCGTCCTGTGTCTCTGCCCTTCTGTGTCTCTTATGAATAAATGAATACAATCTTAAAAAATAAAATAAAATATACCTATTATGCAAAACGAAACAACAAAAAAAATAAAACCAAAGAAAGCAGACACATACATCAGAACATATCCAATGATGTTAGGAGAAAAACTTACATATGCAGGAAATCTGTAGTATATGAACACTTGATGTGAGACCTAATTTGATGATATACCCATTTTAATTATTATGAATTAGCCAGAGTTGAACTATTCAAGTTTCTACTGAACCATTATATTAGTTGCCATTTTATTCTATTTTACTTTATTTATTTATGTTTTGGTCTACTTGGGTAAAGCAAATAAACTGGGGGAAACTATTCTGAGGAAATGAATGACTAGCTCCTCAAGTGAGAAGAAGTAAGACTTCTAAAATATACTTTGGCTGGGACGGTAGTTGCCCTTGAGAAGCTGTATTATTTAATCCTTGTACATTAGTTCCATAAAATAGAACACAATCACCACGCCTAGTTTTTAATGTAGGTAGGACTCTTTCCAGTTCTCAGGGTTAAATTCCATGATTTCCAATCTTTCAAGCAAAATCACAGAGAGAATAAAACACATTCTAAAAGCAAAAACTAAACAAGTTATAAAGGAGGGTCCAACAGCATCAAAAGACATGAGGGGACAGCCAATGAGTCACACTGTCTTGGTGTGTGAGTACCTTCCTTCAGGCTTAGGACCCAGACATCAGCGTGGCAAGAGCCACTATGCCCACACAAGGCTAACTGCTCAGGAAGGAGAGCCCATTTGCTGGGTATGTTCGTGTGTTCTCTGGTTTACTCTGCATCACCATGACTGCCCCCATTTTATTTTATTTTAAAGATTTTATTTATTTATTCATGAAAGACACAGAGAAAGAGACAAAGACAAGGCAGAGGGAGAAGCAGGCTCCATGCAGGGAGCCCGATGTGGGACTTGATCCCAGGACCCTGGGATCATGCCTTGAGCCCAAGGCAGACACTCAACCACTGAGCCACCCAGGCATCAACTGTCCCCATTTTGAAGATGAAAAAACTAGACTTAAATGCTTGCTCGATGTCAACCTGTCAGAAGGTAAAAGAGCCAAGACTAGATCCTAAGTTTAGATCTTTTATCAATAGGCCAAAAATACAAAATAATAATAATAATAATTTTTTTAAATTTATCATTTTTAATTCAAGATGGCAGGCTGGGCAAATACACTTCTTGGCATTCCCTCTGAAGACATCTCTAAAATATAAAGATGGAAGTAGATGTTCTAGTAATAATAAAAATACATACAAATAAGACTAAAATTTACAGAGCACTTACTTTGTGCTGGGCTTTTCTATAAACTTTATGTATATTACATCATGCAATCCTCAAAAGAGGCCAATGAAACAGGGGCTGTTATATTCCCCATTGCAGAGGGGAGAAGGTGAAGGCTTCCTTAACAAAGACTTAGTGATCACATTGTTAGAAGTAGCAGAACCAGGATCTGAACACAGGCAGCCTCAACACAGTCAATGAAATAAAATCAGAACAAGAAATTTCAACTAATTTCTGTAAGATGCAACCCAGCTAAGACTAGAATTATAGCTTAGGCTCATAAAGAAGCAGCAGCCTAGAATATTAAGAGGGCAAAGAAAGCGGTAGTAGCTGGTCCACCCAGGAAGTATTGGCCTGGCCAGATCTTTTCACGGAACCCTGTGCCTGTCATGTGACCTATCTCCTGCCCCAAAGCACCAGGGACATGTGTAGTTAGGATTTTCCCAAATGATATCATTATACCTCTTCAAAAAAATTAAATAAACTGTCCCAGGAAAGTGAAGTTAATGTTTTAGATTAATTTCAGAGACTTCACCTCTCCCAAGTCTCTCACTGAAATGCACCTGCCATGGGAGCCACTCCACCTCTCACCTCCAGTCGGTTTGGCAAATTGGCACAGCCCCTGGTAGGAGCCCAGGACATACCAGTTCCCACTGCTCCCTAGAATCAAGCCCTCCACATCTTGGCATGTGCAGGGCCCTGCTGTATTTCCCTGAAGGAAATCCTGTCAATTGATGTGCACAGTCAGGATGTTCACTCTGAGGAAAGCAAGCCTCCCTCCTTATGTAAGCCCGAGCAAAGGAAACCCAGGGCGGTCTCGTTGCCCACAGTTCTCAGGCACATGGATGCCAGGATCGCTAGGCTTATGAGAACATGAAGTGCACAGGGAGAAAGACCAGAACCAACATGAAGAAGTAATCCTGGAGGCAACTTCTGGAGGATTCTGAGGAAGTATTACATATAAACATCAAGAGCACCATGCTATAAAAAAAAAGGAGCCATGAGGGAAGTTTTTTTAAGACCTCTCAGAAATTAAAAATAGGATTACTAACATCAAAATATCACCAAAAGCACTGAAAAATGAATTCAAGGAAATTTCCCAGAACACAGGGCCAAAAGCAGACAGATGAAAGAAAAAGATACGAGACACAGAAAAGTAACCCAGGAGTCGTAACATTCAGCTAAGTAGAATCTAGAAAAAATGAACAGGGAACGTGGAGCAATACGATTAGAGACAGAATCAACAGAAAACATTCCCGGAGATAGAAGCGCAGCTTCCGACTGCAGTGGTCTACCAGCTGATAATCAGAATGAATAAAAATTAAGTTACATTTAAAATGCCTGCAACTAGAGGCAGGTCCTCAGACACTAAGGGCCAAAAGATTTACATCAACAAAGGAATACAAATCAAACAGGCATCAGACTTCTCATCTGCAACTTTGGACGTTAACGTGAAACGTAGCAAGGCCTCCCAACATCTCAGGGGAGACAATTTTTTTTTAAATTAGAAGTCTACCTAAACTATCAAACAAAAGTAAGGGCAGAATGAAGGTCTTTTCACCTATGCCAGAACTTGGGAAGTATACCTTGCCTGTTACTGAGAAGTTACTCGATCTATCACAGTAAAACAAAAGTAGAGCAAGGATGACAAGGACAGAAGACCCAAGAAAGAGTTGACCAGTTTGGATGACCAGGAAGGGAGGGCGCCCAGACACCCGGTGATCCAGACTGCTCGGTGGAATGAAGTGCCCAGGAAAGATGGGTGCTCTCCCTAAAGGCCAATGATAAGGTTAGGAGGTTGAACGGGAAATGTAAGGATCTTAAAGAGACGAGTAACAGAGGAAAAGCTAAAACAACTGCAAAAAATGCAATATGGCAGGTATGTAAGCAGTGAAGAGAAGGTAAGAATAGATAAAGCACTTGTTGTTAATGCTAGACCGATCACTGCTAGGTGAGTCAGGGATTAAAATGCTAGATCCCCAAAGAAGTAAGGCTGTAGATAACTCAACTGATTCTCACCCTTTAACGTCAACCTATGGACAGAAACACAGCAGATGTGATGTTGATTGTGAGATAACCATGGAGATATCAACACCACAGACCCTATAATGGAAAAGCTAGACTCCAAATGATAGGATGGGGATGATCACCCAATATCCTCATCTTCTGAACTAGAAAATCAAAAATTACTATGAAAAGTTGATGAAGGAATAAAGGTTAGAGGTATTTTTTGTAAGAATAACCACTAGGGAAATATCAGTAACACCAACAACATAGTATCAGTATTGAAAAGAGAGAAGGGTGCAATGTTGGAAAATCAAATATTTCCTATGCTTTGGGGGACTCAGTAAATAAGAGTTGAGTGAAAAATCTTGAGAGTCGATGTCAGGAAATAAAAGTGTAAGCACATTCTAGAGTTGTGATGGTTGTCTATCAAAAGAACTAAAACAAAAAGAAAAACAAAACAAAACAAAAAACAAAAGAACTAAAACAGAAATAGCAAAAAGTATCCTTGGCACTGGGGTTGAAGTAGAAAGGATGGGGTGACTTTAGCTTTCCATCTGAAGCTCTCTCGTACTTTATCATTTGTTGAAGTGAGCATGTGCTACTTGTAAATATGATTTGGGGTTTTTTTTTGGGGGGGGGGTGAGGGAGATGGAGAGGAGGGAGAGAGAGAGAGAAAGAGAATCTTTTTTTTTTTTTAAGATTTTATTTGTTTATTCATGAGAGACACAGAGAGAGGTAGAGACAAGGGCAGAGGGAGAAGCAGGCTCCATGCAGCCAGATGCGGGACTAGATCCCGGGTCTCCAGGACCATGCCCTGACTGAGCCGAAGGCAGATGCTCAACCGCTGAGCCACCCAGGCATCCTGAGACAAAGAATCTTAAGCAGGCTGCCCATTGAGCACAGAGCCCAACGTGGGGCTCAATTCCACAATCCTGAGATCATGACCTGAGCCAAAATCAAGAGTTGGACGCTTAACTCAGTGACCCAGGCACCCCTACTTTTAATGAAGATCAATAAAAGTCTAAATGACAAGGAGAACTTCAAATTTCACTCTGGATCTTTTTAGGGAAGATAACTAATATTGGAATAATCAAACAATCATCATATAGAAGAGAAGCTTTCACAAACCCATTTTTCCTGTTCAATTTTAACAAATCCGTTTCAGGGAGACAACCGTGCTCAGACCTGCCTCAGCTTCCCAGTTTGGAATATCATCACTGGGAGTGGAACCCTAGCAACACCCGGTTACAACTCCTAAGTGGACCAGGGGTGCACAGCTGCTCAAATGTCATCTCACGTTGGCATTCATGGAATATTAGCTCTAATTGTTCTACTTAATGTGACGTCATTTGACAGAGTTGAGCCAACCTTAACAGGTTTTGCGAAGCCTTTAGCCAAGGCTATAAAAGATCCTCAAAGTCGTTGAAAATAAAATGAGCTCTAAAAGAACACAAGATATCTTCACCTACCACCCTACCAACAATGCACTGCTTTAATGCTGTGCGTATCGTGATACCCCACTGGCATCCCTAGCACCAAAGCTTCTCCTACAAGATTTCAGGACACAAAAAGCCCATCTTCAATATTAACTTTGAAAAGAAAAAGGTGGTTAGGAACATTTACTTTAAAGAATGGAATTATTTAGGAGCTTCCACGTGGCTCAGTCAGTTGAGCATCTGCCTTTAGCTCAGATCATGATCCCAGAATCTTGGGATGTACGCCCTGTACCGGGCTTCCTGCTCGGTGGGGAGTCTGCTTCTCCCTCTGCCCCTCACTCCACTCATGTTCACTCTCTCACTCTCTCTCAAATAAATAAATAAAATCTTAAAAACTGGAATTATTTAAAGCTGCAAACAAAACTCAAAAGCAAATTATCTATGCCATCAGACTCCAGGGAAAAGAAGACAAATCTCCAACTTCTGGGGATCTTGCCATTTGTACTTTGGCTTTTTGCAAAACTAGGCTGGCAGTGAAATGAAGTGAGCACTTTGCAATAAATATTTTTACCTTGGTCTCAGATACTATTAACTCAATAAGGACAAGCAGGGATACAACACATAATCATTAATATCGCCCATGCGTCCAAGTTCATTAACTCCAAAACTCAATCACACAATGCAGCCAGCAGAGCTTGTCAGCCAGACTGAATCGGGGTCTCGTTCCTAACCCCACAGAGTCCCCTCCACACACTGTGTCAGGGAGGGATTCACATGACAGGAGGATCACGCTTCCATCCTCTATCAGCACCGTGCAGGATCTGGACTGTCCCCAGAAGGGGGGCCAATCCCAGCTCTGATATTGAGCTCTGTATAACACGACTTCTAATTGGAATCTTAATACTCAGGACCCAAAGCCTCAGAAAAAAAAAAGAGGAAGAAGAAGAAGAGGAAGGAAGGAAGGAAGGAAGGAAGGAAGGAAGGGAGGGAGGGAGGGAGGGAGGGAGGGAGGGAGGGAGGGAGGGAGGGAGGGAGGGAGGAAGAAAGAAAGAAAGAAAAAGAAAAGAAAGAAGAAAGAAAAGAAAAGAAAAGAAAAGAAAAGAAAAGAAAAGAAAGAAAGAAAGAAAGAAAGAAAGAAAGAAAGAAAGAAAGAAAGGAGCCTTAGAGTCACGCTCACCTAGTAACTCATGACGAACAAGACATTTCAGAAAAATCTAAAGACTTACAGCAGGTGACTGGCATCAAAGGACAAGACTGCACTGTTACCAAAACGTGAGAACGTTTTAGGGAGACCCTCTTGGAGTAAATTTACGAGAAGGAGCTAACTGTAAGGCAGGTCCCCAATGCCTCTCCTCGGCGGGGTAGACAGTCCCAAGGGCTGACCACTCGCTTCTGTCAAGACTGGGCTATCTCCATCTCGCTGTGTGGTCACAGGACGGTAAGAACATGTTGCCACTGCTACGAAATATCAAGTTCAAACAACTGAGCTTCAAGGGGACTCGTGTTTAAGAAAAATCAAGTGTGAGGGACCAAAAGTGGCTCCTGAATGCTTCACACCCTACACTTGGTTCCTTGTTACTGCGTGAACCACCAGGAGACAGAGAAAAGAGGAAAAGAATATTCCAGGTGGCCTCTCTGATACACAGAAGTGCCAATGGAGCCTCTACCTGTCCTGGGTCCGAGACAGGCCGATGCCAAGTCAGAACCTCTACTACCTACTAGCCCCTTAGATGCCAGACGGGGTACACGAAGGACGGGCAGGTGCGGTCGGCCTGGTGGGATGCACAGCGACAGGAGCATAGACCAAGCCTCACTGGCTGCAATATGAGCAAGGGTCACTATCAACTCATGTGAAATTCGCCCCCCAAAGGCCTAAAATTCAGGGGAGCATTTCAGACCACAGTTCAGAACCCCTCATAAATTAATGAAAGGAACACATGAAAGCTAATAACAGCTGGAACGGATCAAGCAGAAAGAAAATGCAGCCTCGGCATATGTGTTCTGTGAATTTCTTCGAGTCCATAAATTTGATATTTGGAAGGAAGAAGGGAAATGTTAATTAGGAGAAATTTCATACGGGATTTAAATATGCCATGCAGTCAGGGCTCTACTGTAGCACCCCTCGGAGTCAGAGATCACCCCCAGTGGGCCCGGGTCGTGCCTTTCATCCTGCACGTGATACTCGTTGATAGGTTACTTCATCACTTGCAGGTGTTTCGTGCCTTCTCTCCCCAACACAGAAAATGAAGAGTCAGGGCCAAACCTTTTATTTTTACTGTGGGTGGCACTAATGTCGAGGAATCAAAAAAATATCTAAGGGTCGCCTGGGTGGCTTGGTCGGTTAAGCACCTGTCTTTGGCTCAGGTCAGGAGCCCAAGGTCCTGGGCTCGAGCCCTGCCTCTGGCTCCCTGCTCAGTGGGGAGTCTGCTGCCCTCTCTCTCCCTCTGCTGCTTTCCCTCTCTCTCTCTTGCTCACTCTCTCTCAAATAAATAAATAAAAATTTTAAAAAAGATATCTAAGAAGCCATCGCTCAGCCTTTTAGAGAAGGCTGCAAGTGTTAGCCTGTTGCAGTTATAAGCATCTCCAGAGAGGAGTCACTCTGAAGTCAACGGTCACTTTCCTTATGGACTTGCATTGGATCACCAGACCCAGATGGATCTCAGGTCGGATCCGGTGCCCGGAAACAGCTTTGTGAGGTTAGGTCCGGGGGCTCCCCTCATGCTACCCGCAGGCCTGAGGGAAGCGGGTCCCATGGGCTCCCCGTGCCTGTCCTCGCACATGTTCTGTCTCACCCTCTGCAGCCGCGCTCTCCTTCCTCCAGAGACGCCCTGTGCCTCTGGTCCTTTTCATCTTTCCTCATGAGTCATCCTTCCAGCTGCCCCTTCATCATGCTAATCGCTTCTCCCAAGATCCTCACACTTTATCTGCGACACCCAAGCCCGGAGACCAGGAGCTGCCCATGTTAGCAGGACGCCAAGACACCTCTGTGCGACAGGCCTGCGTTCCCCCCTCTCTCTTTCTGCAAATATTCCAATTATACTTAAAAACAAAGGTGCTCTCTCCTTGCCTCCTTCTCCCCTGGGTGGAGCAGGGTGACGTGCGGCCCTGCACAGTCACACAGAGGAACACGTAAGGGGCTGCTGTTCCCAGACAAGGCCAAAGTGGAGCCAGATACTGCATTATTCTGGGGACATGCGGAGGCTCCAGTTACTTATACAGGCTGCTCTTCAGAATCGAGTTCACATAATGCATCTATCTATGGTCCACACAGATGGCCTATGTCCCAAAAGCCACCACCGGCATAGGGGTTCCCAGGGGCACTGTGGAGAGGACACAGTTTAACAAGACAGAGAAGAACAGCGCACGCAGAGCCTCCCTCCCAAACCCTAAGCCAGGGAGTCCAGACTCAGACTGGCACTGGGAGCAAGATCCCTCTAAATCCCAGTTGACTCACATGCCAAATGGATTTGTGCAAAACCTAAAAGAGTCCTCAGCCCAGCACCTGGCACATAGGGGCCTGCCGTGGAGACGGTCGGAGTCTCCCAACACACCTAGCCCCCAGAGCAGGGGCTGCAGAGAGGACTAGGGGGGCCCACCCGTGATCGCATCCCAGGCAACTTCTGATTCTTTGGGAGAGTATCACTGAGAAGCAGTTTCTCCTCCTCCCCTTGTAGTAACTCCTGGAGCACAGCAATCACAGAGGCAAACACAGGCACACCTGCACTCTCCCCCTGCTCAGATCCACTCATCAGCGACTGTAGACGCCCCCAAGGGCACGTCGGACCCCTGCCTGTCACCACTGGCAGCGCCACCCCTGGTTCTGGGACAGTCCCCAGGCTCCCCCAGCAGGCTGAGCATGAACCACTGCCCACCGGGCTGCCGTGCACAGCTAGCTTTCAGCATGGATTAAGAATTTGAACTCTGGGGCCAGTGTGAGTTCCAACCTTGGTTCAGGCACTTCTGAACCATGTACAAATGGGCAACTTACTTGGTCTACTGGGCCTCAGTTTCCTCATCTGCTTACAGGGGAAAAAAATCAACTTCTCATACGGTTATTATGGGAATGTAATACATTCCAAGCCCTGACATAATGTGGCACAAAGAGAGGGCTCAGTTTCTGCCTGCTATAATTTCTAAGAGAGGAGAACCATCTCCCTCGCACCTGGGTCACTGCAACAGCCTGCTGAGTCACATCCTAATTCTCCACTCTGGCCCCTTGTGACAGTCCCCACACGCTAGCCAAAAAAAAACCCAACCACATCACTCCCTCCCATGCTTTCCCTTGGCCCACAATTTCCCCCAGCCTGTCCCCTCAAAACTACCCCACTCCCTCGCCAAGCCATCATACTACCCTTCTCTCTGCTCCTGGACACATCCACAGCAACCCCACAAATTCTGCTCTTTAAGTGGAATGCTCTCCCCTTAGATCGTCCATGGCCGGCTTTGTCATTTGGGCCTCAGCTGCAGGGACACCTCCAAGCAAGGCCAGGTATGTCACTATGCCCCCAGTCTCTCCCCTCACCACCACCGAGAGCACCAGCTGTACGGGCTCAGTGATGTCTCTGCCCAGGTGTTTGGTGCATGTCCTCTGGCTGACCTTGTCAAATGCTGACCCCTCAGGACCAGACAGTGTCTGGCTCATAGCAGGCTCTCAAAAAATGCACCGGATTTTTGAAATGAGGATAAATATCATGCATCATGTACCCAATGGAGTAAGACGAGAAGCACACCAACCAGGGGTGTGCTCAGCAGGGCTGGGTACACCAGAGGCGCGCTCAGGTGCCTCCAACTGCTCATTGCCTATCTCTCTATGTCATCAATTTGTAGACAGGCTATATTCAAAACATCATTAGTGATAAAAGAGCCTACATAAAAATGCATCCCATAGCCATAGATACATGAAATATAGCAGTAAATTCCATGTTCCAGCAAAAGAGTCAAGCTATGTGGTCACATTTGTGGAACCAAGCTGAGATCTCAGAAACCAGGTGTGAGGTCCATCGGCTCACAAATGGGAGGGGAGGAGGGTGGCAATGACATTTCATGACATGCCTTCCTTAAGGGGAGAAATCAGGGATGGGGAGGAAATGTGAATTCTTGCTGCCTTTGAAAGCAGGCTTATTCCACGAAAGCAAGATGGAAAAAAAAGAGATGGTGTCTGTTTCCTGGCCTCTGCCACGCGCACTTATGGGATCCTCTCTAAATTAGGACAGAGGCGCCTCCTTTTATTCCCCTCACGAGTCAGGAGCACAATCAGGATGCAGATTTTGTCCCCCCCAACCCCCCAGCGGACAAGTAAACACCCAGCTTCCTGGGGTGGGCTTCCTCTGACCTGCACAATGTCTGCTGATTAGCCTCGCAGCCCCCGCGGAGGGGTCGCGTCTCCTCCTCAGGGGTCCCACCACCTTCTCCTAAGATCCTCTCTGTCCAGGCCGGATTGCGGGCTTCAGCTGCCACTGGAAGGCTTTGTTCCCATCCCCTTCCCCGCCCCCCCAGCAGCAGCAGCATTAGCTACTGGATTTCCCAGCTGAATTTCACTTTATTTCAGGCCCCCACCCCAAACCTCATCACGAGCCCCTTGCACTTTCTCTAGCTTGACGGATATTAGATTTAAGTTTAAAAAAAAAAAAAACAGTAATAATAATAAAACTCAAGGGTTTGTTTTTTTCAATCGTGAACATTATATATTTTGAAGTTAAAATGGGTCTTGAAACAGGACACTCTTAATTCATCAGAAATTAAGCCATATTTATTGTTGATGTTTGGGATTTGCACTTTGAGATTAAGAAAGATACTGTAGCAGTCTAGGTTATCCAACACAGAAGAACTCAGAAGTTTGAGAACTTCTAGATTTTGCTATTAGTGGATTTTGCTGTCTTCAAGGGAGGACCTGACACACCACGCAGGGCAGAGCAGCACATGAACAAGCAGTGGTCAGAAGTCGGGAGGGCCGCTGCGGGACAGGAATCCCCTGCCTGCAAATCGGAGGCAGGAGGTGAATTAAATAAAGTCTCTGAGACCAAGAAATTCTGGGTGAGCAATGGGAAACACAGTCAACCAAAGATCTGCTGAAATACCCCAAAGCTATGAACCACGTCCCAGGGATCACCCCAGGGACTCATGTAGGGGAAAAGCGGCTTCCCAGGAAGCCTGTCCACTTCCACCCACTTCTCTGAGCTCCACCCACCCACTACCCTCTTCCCGGGTCCTCATAAAGGATTTCCTTCGTAAAGGATCCTGTCTACCTCTTTGCCACAGGGGTGAGTTCAGATGTCCCTTCCTCCAGGAAGCCCTCTGGACCCAACTCTGGGTCAGGCATATTGTTACCTGCTCCCAAAGGACCCTGCATTTGCCTTGCTGAAATAACCTTTGTGCTGCCTTTTTGCATGGGCTCATCCACTTGTCTCAATGCCCCACCAGCCCGAGGTCCACGGAGGCAGGGACTTTGTTCCTTCTTTCTAACACGAGTTAGCACTTAGGAGGCCACTAAAGTATACACTGAAATAACAAATGACTAACAGATGAACACAAAAATATCAACAGCTGAATGAATCAAAAATTTTCCTCATTTCATGCTAAGAGGCAGAAACTCACCAAAACTGAGGTTGATAAAAAAGCCTGGACCCACCAAAAAAGAAGGGAAGACATTAGGAAGATAAGAGCAATTAATCGTAGACAGATCCAAAGTATAGAGACCAGAATGTAAAAGCTAAAGGATCTGAGGAAGTTGGATACTTTTCAAAGAGTACCGTAAGAATCCGAATGCTATCAGAACATAGGAAGGACAGAGCAATAAAACGCCAGATTGGTTTCCCTATATTCAACCCAACCGTAAAAGGCAACAAAGAGAAAAATCCAGTCCTTTCACCATGAAGTATGAAGATACGGCACAAACTTATCGATACAAGATCAAGAAAGCCAGGGCAGGACAGGAGACACAACTTGCAAGAGACATCAGAGGTAATTAATTATACAAGAAAAAGGAGGAGGGGCCAAGGGTAATGTTGCTCCATTAGGAAATGGGACAGAAAGTTGTTAGCAGATGGCTGAGGAGTGGCAGGAGTGGCTGTGTTTCTCATGCTTTACTCTATGAAGGGGGGACAGAGGAGGGGGAGGGATGGAGGGATAGAGGGATGGGGGAGCGGAGGGACTGGGAGGGGACAGAGGGACGGGCGGAAAGATCTATGAGCAACTCAAAAAAATGCCGATTGCGTTGGGTGGGTGCCAAATTAAGAATGGAAAATAATTACATGGAATATTTAAACAACCGAGTTCATAATCTCAAGCCTATCTGGAGATGGAGCGTCCTGTTAACACGGATTACACGCATACTTGGACGCTAACACGATGGAAAGATGTTACCGAAATCAGGGATTGCCTAGAGATTACTGAACGCAAAACAAGTCATTAAAATTTGGAAGAGGAGAAACAAATGTCACATTCACCTTAACTACAGGAAAAATACCCACCTGTTTCGGTTTTTAGAGGGGTGTCAAAACCCGCGGGACAGGTGGATCTCAGGCGCTAGTCCCACGGTTCTTAAAAAGAGGATCCTCCTCTAGGTCTGCGAGCCAACTGCCGACTTATCCCAACGTACCACAGTCCACGTCAGATGAGGACCCTAGCAGATGTACCCCCGCTGGATGTACACAAGAGAGCAAATACCTCTGCTGCTTCTGAAATGTCCAACTTGTAAATACGTATATATGTGTCATAAGTGCCTACTTTCAGAAAGGACGGGTGACTATGTTTGTCGGAGGTGGCATATAGGGACTAGAAATAAAATAGCAGCAGAAGCATCAGTCTCTTGCCAGGTGGCCCCTCCTGAGCAGCAGGCTCCGGACAAGTATCATCTGTGCTGTGACTAAGGTCCAGCAACAGGATAGCTCACCCTTCTGCATCCCACAGGGGCTCTTAGGGGCCCTCCCAGTCCTGCCCCAGGGATTCTGGTGGGTGTACGAGCTGGGGACCACCCCGGGACCACCGCATTATTCGAAACACCAAAGCACAAGCACAGTGCAGTGAGGTGCCAGGTGAGAATTATACGCCTACTTGGTGTCCTGGGAAGGGAAATAAATACCTTTGTGAAATGGACCTTAAAAGGACTCTCTAGGGAAGCGGTCTCTACTTACCCTAAAGACAGGAGGAAAGCACCGAATGACCCCAAGAGGAACAACAGTATGAACGGAGTGGCCTGGGCCGTGGCCAGGGAGTCGGGCTTGCCTGTGGGGAGGACCGTGTTGGGCCGCCAGGGAAGGGGGGGCTGTGCCAGGATGCAACCAACAGCCAACTGATTTTCCCTAGAACATGGTCTCCCTTAGCCTTCTCTGTCTTTCCTTTTCCTGAACGTCCTTCAAGCTTTTCCCTGCTCTCCTCCAATAAATACATCCCTCAAATTCAATGAATAAAATCAAATAAACTTTTCCAAACACTACAGTGTTTTTCTCACTGCTGGTTCCCTGTTTCTCAGGCCACCTGCCAAGACAGAATTGTAGAATCACAGTCATATTAGGCAGAAGAGCAGTCAAGGTTCACCGGCAAGAATCAATCTTCAACCCTTAGAATCACCCCTAAACTTCTACCCCTTTTGGCAGAGTCCGTTACCTTGCAATAGCCCCTTAAAAATCTATGGAAGTGGCTCACAGTTTGCAGGCCTTAAACGTTAGCTCTGGATTACTGAAAGAAACCCTGAATCCTTACATCAAATTTCTAATAGAAAGACCAGAATCATCACGGAGCTATTCTTAAGGTCACAAATACCAGTTTTGCAGAGGTTCACAGACTGTTTGCGTCTCTCAGCTCCAGATCCCCCTGCAGTTCAAGACTGTCAGTGGAAGAAGCAATATACCTAGTGGAGCCCCCAAGGTCTGACCCAACATCTGTCCTTCTAGCTAAACAGTACAGTCTAAAAAACTTAAAAAAAAAAAAAAAAAAAAAAAAAAGACAACCCACCAACAACAGAAAAAAAAAAACAAAACAAAACCATACACACAGACGCTCCTGATTGGTTCATCCACTGTTTTGCAAAGAGGTAAAAGACAGCCTGGATGAGAACAGAACTGTGTACTCGGGGAATTGTCACTCCCTGTGCAGTTTGGTCGACCCCAAACTGTTCATTTGTGCCTTGTAGGCATTCTTGTCTCTCACTGTCTCCAGATGACACTCCAACAGTAGGAGAAACGTGAGCAGGTGCATCTATTAAATATGCAAAATACACACCTTCTCTCCCACTCACCCAGAAGATGCATTTCTAAGGGCTGTAGAAAGTCACCTAATATAAAGACAGACAGGTAGAAAAAAAAAAAAAAAAACAAATCTTACTTTTTCTTTTTTCTTTTTTTTTTTTTTTTTTTTTTTTAGCACACAAGAATCCAAGGGGGCTCAGCACATCAGCTTTCCACAGAAAATAAATGCAAGCAATTAAAAATTCAGTTTCTTTTCTTTAAGCTAATTCCTCAGGTTTTGCTAATTAGCCACTAATAGTTCTGTCATCTGAGCTGGGAAACATAAGGCAGGATACCAGTGGTATGTTTTCAATCAAAGCATTTGCATGAAGGAATGAATCATATTTTCCATGAGGGATTACTACTGCTTGGGAGCAGTTGGGGGCAGAAGAAAAGCATCTTCACAACCGTAAAACTGTAAAAGAGACCTGAAATTTTAGAAAAGGGGACGTCCTTCCACTCCTTATACCAGACCCAGCAGGGGCCCTGTGTGGCATGACTAGTGAATCTGAGAAGCTCCCCGCAAAGACTCCTGCAGGCACAGTCAGAAAACGAGACTCCTCACAGGAAGACAGAAGACAATGAAACACATGTTTTCCGTAAAGAGAAGAGAATAAAAGTTAAGTGTCGGCCAGGGTACAGGAATGCTTTAACTATTATGTCACCTGCCTTCACAAGTTCCTAAGAGAATAAATGCATGGCAGTAAGTGAAAGCAGGGGGGTGCTGGTAGTTTGAAATACCTGGCCACGGAGAGAGCCCCTGGAGAGTAAAGGTGCAGAGAGGGCTTTAGGCAGGAGATGGGCCTCCTATCCTGACTCCAGTGCAAGCAGGTCAAGTCCCGGAACCCCAGCCCCTCCTCCCACTCTCTCCCCAGTTATAAAGCGCTCCTGATCCTGCAGCAGCACGCCTGTCAGCATCACCCCACGTCCGGGCCATGCTGCTTCAGCATCTACTTTCTTGCCTTGATATACAAGTCCTTCACAGCTACCCTTCAGGAGAGAATGCCCTCCAGTGCCCCCCGTGAGGATTTTATTCCAAACATATGTTGTGAATGTTTGAAGTGCCCGCTAGCGCTGGTATTTCTTTTTTCTTTCTTTTTTTTTTTTTTAAAGTTAAACCCACAAAACCTAAAATACTTTGCATCCAGCCTAAGTGCCGTTTGTGAAGACGCACCACTGCATACCCAAGGATAATCAAGTCTTGCGCAATAAAAATTGTACAGATGTCCTTCTGAGGGTAAAGAAATGATTTTCCCTTTTCCGGTCTTACAGGAAGCCTGCCCACACGTTAGAAATACAAAGTCAGTATATATAGAAGCACAAATTAGGCATCTTGGAAAGCCCACATTTTCCAACCACAGAGCAATGAAGGAATTCCTGGGAGTGTCCCCATGCCCAGCCACACCGGATTGGGGGAGTCTCTTCTCTTCAACAACCTGGTGGAGCTGGCAAAGACTCACAACCGTACAACCCTTCACGTTTCTGAACCTTGAGCCGGCGAAGGTCTGCACTGAACTTGTGTGTGGACACTGTCGCTACAGGACTGACAAGCGAAGAAACGTGATCGAACTTTCAGGCCTCATATGAAAAAGATAGCACTTTTCACCTACACTAAAAATTCATGGAGGACCTAGCGACTTCAGCATTGCATTGGTCATCCATTAGCTTGATCTGCATACTGAAATCTAGATAAGGTAGATAGATTTTATTATAAAGTCCCCCCAAATACTCATTATACTGGTGGAAGACTGGGTAATCCAATAGCGTTGGAGAAAAAGTAGAGTTGCAGCCTATCTAACTCCCTGAGGCTTAGTTCAGGATGTCTTTAAAATATTTCACATGAATAATTCTGTAGCTTTCATTTTTCCACAGGTATTGAGCCTGTATTTGGTACATAAAACACTTTCTGCCAAGAGTTTAAAAGGTCAAAACTTCTCAAAGTCATTTAAAAGCTTTAATATTTCTTCACTTACAAAATTGGAAAAAAAATTACAGTCAATTCATTAAGGTTCAGGGAGAAAGGTCACGCTCAGAAGGCCACCGTACACAGTGCTGACCACACCAACACTTTTCCTAAGGTTTACAGTCCACTCGATCTCTAATCGGTTTATAGATGACACAGATCTCAGGGAGGCAGAGCAGCACACACGACCGCAGCACTAACAAAAACAACTTGGTTTGGATAGTGAACTCATCACATTCAAGTAAAGGTGGTGATGGCAGTGGTGGTGTCGACCGTGGTGATGGTGGTACTGATGGTGGTGACCGTGGTAAGTGCTGATGGTGGTAGTGCTACTGGTCGTGTTGATGGTGGTGATAGTGTTGGTGGTAATGGTGTTGCTGGTGCTGATGGCAGTGATGATGGTGAGTGCTAATGGTAGGGGTGGTGGCAATGGTGGTGATGATGGTGTTGGTGGTAGGGGATGGTGCTGATGGTGGTGGCGCTATTGGTGGTGATGATGGTGATAGTGTTGGTGGTGATGGTGGTGGTGATGGTGGACCAGTGTAAACACACAATTGCGGTGATGACCGCAATTATGGAAAGGAAGGGACAGGAGGAAGTAGAGGCATAGGAAAACAATTGCCATAATAATCAGAAGCACTCACCCTGAGCCAGAGATTCTATTAAATACTATATTTGCATTGTCTCCCTTGATTCTCAGGAAAACACCATGGAGCAGCAGTCACATTACAACACCAAACATATGGTTAGGAAATGATTCCTAGAGGGGTCAGCACACTTGGCCATGCTGTAAGGCCGCTACCTGGCAAAGCTGGACCTTGAGCCCAAATCCTCTGCGCGGTAATCCAATCTGTGTAATCTCTAGAACTCCCCCATCCATGTTATATATGTAATAATACCATTGACTTATGACCAATTTAGGGGGTACATTGGGATCCCGGGTCAAAATGGCATCTGCCAGTTGGTTATAGGAAACGTACATAGTTTGTCAGTCATCATGCGACTTTAACAGCAACTTGGGACAATACAGTGGGGAAAGCTAAGGAGCACCCAACCTATTGATCTCTGTCCTCTAACTAGAACAGTTCGCAGCCCCAGTAAAAGCTCTCCAGTGCCCCACACTAGTGAATATTCCACTGGAGGCCCAAGGGCTGGGTCGCAAACGCACACCGCCAAGAGGCGTCGAGGATCCCAGGTGTGCCAAGCGCCCATTCCTCAAACGAAGGGGCTAGGAGACAACGGGCAAACCGTTAGAACACATGGACCCAGAGCAAGCTGCAAGCTGAATGGCTCAGGGAGAAAGTTAACGGTCATCTGCCCACTTCCATCAACCCAAAAAGAAGTATCCGTCAGCTGTCCTGCCCAATTAAGTGCCTCACTAATTAGTGGGCATCTGGAACAGAACCCAAAACGTAAGTACGAGATGGGAAACGTTTGTGTTCACACATCAGGACCAAAACAATGCAGGGTACTTGCGGCTAATAAATGAAACTGGATTCTTTTTACAACGTAAATATACTCAGGGAGTAGCGCTGTAGGTAGGAGGTTTGCAGATCCGCTCACTGTCTCTGCACGGATGGTATCTAATAGAGACCCGCAAATAAAAGACACCACGCGGAAAACAATGTGCTCAGAGAAAAATCCTGCCAACACGACTGTAAACTCTTGTCCCTAAAAGAAAATGAAATAAACTTTAATGAAGGAAGAGAAAGAAGTGAGTCCCCCCACCCCCGAACCTCCTCCTCCTCCTCATTCCTGGATCTGTAAAACACCACTGCAGCAACTGGGCTGAGAAGCGCTCTCTAATCAGAGAAGTTGTAGGCTTTTTCAAAAGCTTAGAAGACTCCATAAAACCTTTTCCTCCATGCTTCTGACCACTTAAAAATATAATGTCCCCTCCATCTTTACCAACAATGTAATCCGGTCGGGGGTGGGGGGTGGAGGGGGGAAGCCGTTGCTGAGACATAAGGCTGCTCCAGGCTCTTTGATCTGCACCCTGATGAGGGAACATTCCCCTCTGCTGCAAGCTAGCTAACGAAGGGATGAAATTAGCTTTTATCCTGGGCACTTTCTTGAGAAAAAAAAAAAAAAAAAAAAAAGCACTAATCAGCTGTCCTTGCTAATCAGTCATCTGGCTAATGACCTTTTGCCTTAAAAACACTAAAATTTCTGAATGATGTGGAAAAGGGGAAACGCAAACCAGTCCCCCCTCTCTGGAGCTCAATGGATCATCTGGAATTGGAGCCGGGAAGGTTAAATGGCAAGTCTGTATCCTGGCAAGGTGATAAATCTGTAATCAAGAGCTGTAAGCTCTGGCACCTCAATATGAACTTCATTACTCCACAACCAAATTATATTTTTTTTCTTTTTTTTTTTTTCACTAGAAACAGGCCACAAATAAAGTCAACCCTTACACCATTTTTCTTCGGCAAAAGCCATCGTGCATTTGTGTTCTGAGTCCTAGTGAATTACTTAAACTTTATTAGCGCTGGAAAAGGAGCTTCCCATGTTCCTGGCAAGCTGGTGAGAGAGGAAAGTAAAACACGTAGAGAAATCTTCCACATTAAGGACCTCAGCCTTGATTTGCTCAAGAGGGGTTCGTTCGTTCGTCTTCCACCAGGAAGCAAAAAAAAAAAAAAAAAAAAAAAAAAAAAACCTCAAAAATGAGGATGGCTGTTGCTCAGGATTTCGGCCAGTGCAGCCCACTTTAATAACTACCCTCCATCAACCAATTTTCCTCCTGCAGTGTCTACTTGGGTGGAAGAAATCTGGTTCTCGTTCCCAGCCAAGGTCCATGTGGATTAGCCACAGATGGACACCTTCCTGGGGGCTGCCCCACGGAGGCTTGGAGTTGCTTAGAGATGCAAGAAAATGGCTCTCTCTCTTAAAAAGAGGAATGGACAGGATGTAGGAGAAGGGAAAAAAACCAAAAAAACAAACAAAACAAAACAAAACCGGACAGTAAATTAAACACTGACATAAATTAATACCAGCCCCCGTCACCGGTAGAGCACGCGTGCACCCAGCCTTGCACAGCTCCCAGGACGAGGGCCGCCGGGCAGGGACCACTTACGGTAGTGGGGCTCCATGTAACCGTTCCGGGGGTCCATGGCAAACACGGCCCCACGGTACGGCACCGAGGGCTCGGCCAGGTGCGGCAGGGACCCATGGATCTCCTTCTTGATCAGCGAGGCCCTCTCCTCGCTAGACGTCGAAGGCTCCTCGCTGATCTTGCCGAGCCCCTGGACGCTCTGTGGCTGCATAGTGACTGCGTTTCTTCTCTCTCTGTGATAGGTCTGTCCAGGACTTTCATCCTCTGGAGGGAGAAGGAAAATGAAAGCTCTGTGAGCCACTTGAAGGAGCAATTCAAACCCAGTAATCAATTAGGTCTCCTGCTCTGTCCCTCCTCCCCAAAAGGAAGCCTATTGCTCAGTCTTGGCAACTTTGAAAGCTACACCATGATGGGACAGTCTCCAGACAAAACTGCCCATGAATGAGGCTTCCAAATACAAATCGAAGGACGAAGGGGAGCAGGAAATGAGCCTATTAAGTTGAGATGTAGGGGGTCAGCGAATTATCATCGCCAGCTTACAAGTGAATCTGCCAGTGAGGCTTTCCATTAGGGACTTGCCAATAGCCCTGCAGGTCCCAAGCGGGGCTGGCAGTTTTGCCAGCCTGAGGCCGTGGATGTCCAGCTTTCCCCTGTCTGTCTGAGGAAGCTGGGCCGCCGCTCAGGAATCGGGCCGCTCGGACACCCACTGAGCCTCTGGGTGATCTGTGGGCCAAATGACCTAAAGTGATCCAGAAGTTTTCCTGTTTTGTTTTGAAGTCAGATCTGTAACCCACTGGTTTAAGCGGAGCTAGGAATGGGACTAAAGGCCCACTAATTACAAGGGGTAAAGGTGCCCATCACGGAAACCTACAGTGCCCTTTGCAGGACACTCTTTTCTGCGGCCCCTAGCACAGAGCTGAGATCCCAGAACAAAATGGACTAGGACTGGTTGCCAGGGCAGGATGGCTCTGTGGGCGAGGAAGGCGTCCGTGATGCAGACCCAGGCACACGCTCTGCTGGGGTCCAGACGCTTCTTCACACACTAAGGAAACAGCTTGACCAAATTCCACATACATTCAATATTCCAGCTTCCTAATACTTCCATTCCCTTTGATCTGTAGGAACTTCCCATCTACCCATTAGGGCTCTCTGCAAATGTGATTGGATGACCTTTCTAGAATAGCAGATCAAAGAAGCCATGCATAAAATTAAATCGCACGAGTGATCAGAACCCACAACAAATGGGCCAATTCATCTGTTAGAGCCAGACACACACTCTACACTACGTACCCCCAAACAAGCTCTGCATTGCATCTGCAGACTGCGTTCTGGAAGGCAAGTACTGCTGGAAAAAAAGCTGTTCGGGCATGGCTCAGACCTCTAATTTGAGAAGGAAGTCCCATTCTTCGTCTTAAATAGACATAATAGGTAACTAATAACAGTGTTGCACGTTTTGGATGGACAGATTCTGAACACATCTTATCCCGACATATAGACGTATCTTCAAAGCATATTTCATAAAGTAGTTAGATCTGGCTGAGAGCCCTTAAAAAACAGGAAAAGTATGCTTTAGCAGTTTCATGGCTGTTTGTACAAATTCAGAAGAAAGTATAGCTATAAACATGGGCAAGTGTGAAAATATAAACTATAGTCACGACTACTGTTTTGTGATGACTAATGACTCGAACCACCCGAAGCCAGGAGCAATTTTAATCGCTCTGCCTGTGTCTGGGATTTGAAGAAATAAGCAATGTTTTGTTTTGCTTTGTTTTTCAGTCTGGCAAGTGACTTGCAAAACAGAATAGACAATGAGGTATGCTTTGGTCTTTACAGTGAATTTGCTGACTACTGCAGGGTAACTGTGAAACATTATTTTAGCATTGTTTTGTGCAGATCTTCACCGCCAAATCCTATAATTATGGGATACATTAGGAGTTTAATTTATCAAGTAACTACTAAGAAGAAGAAAAAAAAGTCTCGGTGTAATCCCACATTTTCACACATCGATCTTTACAGAAGCAATTCAAACCATGCTTTTGCTAATTTAAGAACAAACTACCAAAAAAAAAAAAGAAAGAAAGAAAGAAGAAAAGAAAAGAAAAGAAAAGAAAAGAAAATCAGAAAAGAAAAGAAAAAGGAAAGAAGGAAGGAAGGAAGGAAGGAAGGAAGGAAGGAAGGAAGGAAGAAAGAAAGAAAGGAAGAAAGAAAGAAAGAAAGAAAGAAAGAAAGAAAGAAAGAAAAGAAAAGAAAAGAAAAAAAAAACCTACATTTTAATTTTCCCTTCTGACTAATACTTTGAGGCTCCATTGCACCCTCATACTTCATTAGCAGTAAAGTTGCAGGCTATAGAATAAGGGCCTGCAGTTACATAAAAGCAAAAGGGTGTCAAAAACATTAAAACTCTTAGGCGGTTTTATAAAAATTCCTATAACCTACCAATGGCCAAAGTCACATTTTCCACTCATTTGCGCCTGTATAAAATCTTTATTCCAAATTTCAACCTGAAGTGAACCTGTGGCCCTGGCCTGCAAATTCTGTAGAATGGACCTTCGTGTGGAAAGCCAGAGAGCCCTCACCAGGAGCCCCCCCGCGACACATAATTAGCATTCTCTGGTTAAGATGAATAACCAAGCTCCACTAATCTGTTCCAGGTTGAAAGCAGGATTCCCTTGACTTAATCTTCCTAGAAGAAATTAACTTTTCTTCCCTTAAAACTGCATCCCCATAATAGAGTGAGTTTCTTCGAAGCCAAGCCTTTATGATGAGCAGTTGAACCCGACTTCACAAATAATTGAATAATTGGCACGGCCTGACCAGAGTCCTCCCACGTCCCCCCTACCCAGCCTCCTGGGAGAAGGAAGTAATTGGTGGAGCAGGGGAGTGGGCGGTGTGGGTGGGGGGGTAATGGAAATGGGGTGTCTTCAGCTAAGTGATTTTTTTTCACAAGTACTCCAGTTTTATTATTTTCTTAATGAGAGTTGAACCTAACACGTGTGGATATGAAAGTTATAACGAGAAAGAAGCGCAGTTTAAAGTTTTCTGACTTAACCCAGAAAAACTTGACTAACGGCAGGCGAGGAGTTCTTTTTTGAGAGTGGCAACTTCCATCAGACCTATAACCGTCCATGCCCACTCACTGTTACCTGCCCTCCGTCCTCTCCAGAAGCATCCCAGCCGACAAATACGTCGTGAAGACTACCCGGGGTACTCAGTTGCTGGGGACGGGCACTCGGATCACAACTTGACAGTACACACGCTCCGGAATACAAACAGCTCTGAGGCTGGAGAGCACGCTCTGCACAGTGAAAAGGAAATTTTCCAAGCAATATTCCTGCCTGCTCTTATAAATTTAGCAACCACTTCAGTAAGCCAAAAGACGCAAGCTGTCTAATCTTGTTCAGTTGTGCCGAGTTGTTCAATAAAGTTTGAGAGTCGGTGCAGACAGGCAACGCCAGGCCAAATTATTGACAGAAACATACTGTCCACCATGGCAACAGGCAGCAAGCAGTCGGCTGCAAAAATGTAAGCAAACAGCCCACTGCTCCAGGAGCATCTGCCAATGGACTTTCACGGCCAGACACAAGGGGACTGTTCGTGCTTCTCTACGTTAAACAGCTGCTAACTCGGGAGTCACACAGAAACGTGCCACTCACTCCAAAAAGTCACAGGAAAAAATGATTTGAAGCCCTGTCCTCACAATCCCCCTTTGTACCTCCACCCCTGTGCACAGCCGGGCTGGAGGGCAAGTGAACAAACTCCTGCCCCCAGAGGGAGAAGCTGCCCAAGCATCACCACGTTTTGCCAACAGGTCCCAGATTCTCCAAACTCCTCCGGAGGCAACCGACGTGGGGTCTGCGGGCCACGATCTCGGAAAACTCGGAGGTGGCTCAGCAGCACGGGACAAAGGCTTAAGGGCAGGGCGCTGCGGGAAGCAGGACTCGAACACACACTCCTGGGCCCCGACTCACAGCCTCCTGCACCCTCTTTCCCTGCCAGCCAGGAAGCAAGTGTTTATTTTTTATTTTTTTTTATTTTTTTTTTTCTTTCCCGCCTGGACCCCGGATGAAAGTTTCAGACAAGTCTTCCAGTCTAAAGACAAAACCCTGTACCGCGTCACCAACTAGGAACACCTCCTGTCACCCTGGCAAAATTAGCTGATCGGGAGCTCACGGTACATGCACGTGGCCACCTTTTAAAAAAATAAAAAAAAAATTAAAAAATTAGCATTGATTTTTTTTTACTATTTTATTTTATTTATTTACTTTTATTGGAGTTCGATTTGCCAACATAGAGCATATCACCCAGTGCTCACCCCATCAAGTGCCCCTCCCCTCAGTGCCCGTCACCCAGTCACCCACAAATTAGCATTGATTTTTGAACTGTTCCCTTAGATCCTGTTTTAACCCGGGTGCTCCTCTCTCTTCCCCCCAAGACAGAGGAGACACAGAGTCAAAGACAACGGGCAATACTTACAACTCGGACCCCAGGCTCTGGCTAGCTACTTTCTGCAAACTTCTCCCGGTGGGCTTGCTCTGGCGTGCAGACCCCTCTAGGAACGTTCTCGGTGTCTCCCTGCCTCCCTTCTCCCTCTCCCAGGCGGTGCTGCTCCCATTAGAGGAATTAAAAGTGGTTGGAGCCATGCTAAATTTAACAAGCTCATTAGTATTCTTTCGGAGTGCTTCCGAGTGAACTCTCTATTCAAGCCGCTCTCTCCAGCAGAAGGGTCAGGCGGCTAATCATTAAATCAAACTAATGTCACCCTATCACAATCAGCCCGAGCGAAGGAGGGTTTATTATTTCAGTTTATGCTAAATAAACGGTTTTACAAATGGTCCCCAAGCAAGGTCAACAGCAGCTTCAATTACAAGAGAAACTTAACAAGACTTGCTATAAACCAAGTACTCCGTATTGACTTAAGCACAAGCTCGGCTGCACATATTGCCACTAGCAGGGCTGTACAGGAATGCATATTGTAAAATAAAGGCCGGGGTGGGGGGGTGGGGGGTGGAGGGGTGGGGGTAGGGGGTGCTTCTTTCTTTGCCAGAATTTGCGACTGCACAGCGACTCCTCATTCACCTGTCTCCAACCAGCTAGCCGCTCAGCTCAATTCACCCCACACAAAGGCTGGAGCCCAGACCTCAATGGACCGAGTGAAACATGTTCAAAACTAGGCTCTCTATTGTGACTGAATTTCTTAACATCTTTTCAAAAAGCGGAGAATGCCTTGAGGCTAAAGGAAGAAACAGGCTAATGGTGAATTGGGAATTCTGAGCAAATTTCAGAGCCCTTTCCTCCTAGCTTTTGAGGTTGAAAGCAAGCTCTTTCCTTTCAAGTTTCAAAGTCCTTTTTCCTCCCGCAGTGTCACAGAAGGATTTGAAAAGAAGGTAATTGTGCTCGCAGTCTCCCTGATCAGAGCTTACGTCCTATTTCTGGTATTTCGGAATACTTCTTGCAATAATAGTGCATATAGCTCAATCCCTTAACCGGCCTGCACTCTGCAATTGCTCATTAAATGAACAATTGCGAGTATAAAATGCCTTTTATGTTCGAGGTCTGGATATAAGATAAGCATTCTAGGACTCTAAATTTGGTTTACTAAGGAAACTCTCCATCATTAAATTACAAAACTGAAGTCAGAATATCAGGCTTTCCCAGAAAAGTGGCACTCAGATTTCGGGTGAGCCAAAAGGAGAGGTGGATGGGGGTTTTTTGGGGGGGTGGGGGGAGGAGGCAACAAAATGTTAAGGAGTGACAAAAAAAAAAAAAAATCCCAGATACTCAGATTTCTAGCCGAACGGGCTTCTAACAAGAGAATAATATTTCCATGTTTAAGAAGGTCTGAGTTGGTGAGACCTCACTATTTCCATACTGAATGATATAATAAAGTCATCTTCAAATGGATTAAAACATAGGTGTGAGGCTCGGTCAATATGCAGATGACTATGCCCGACCCCTCCCAAGCAGACTCGGCCCCCTCTCCCGAGGCAGAGAGAGAGAGAACCTTGGGCGCCCCGGAAGGCGATCATCTCTCCATCTCCCTGGATCCTCACCACAACCAATGCTGCAGCAGGACGAGGTGCGGGGTCCGGAAGGAGGCTGCCTGGCTCTGATCTGGGAACCAGCAAGGCAGGGATGGGAGAAGAGCCCCGACCGCACGGCCCGGTTCCCGGGAGGGGAGGCCTATTTGTGGGCAGGTTTGGGGAATGATACCTGGGGTCTGTGCGCTCTCCCAGCCTCCACCTCCACCACCGCCACCACCGCCACCACCACCAGAAGAGGACAAAGAAGTAACTACAGGTTTACGCACAGTTTCAAAACTCTGATACTCCCCCATCAAGTTTCGATGACTATAACCCACTCCTGGGAAACGCCCAGAGGGGGGCCCAAATGCCAAATCAACGGTGAGACATCTGATCTCAGGGGGCTCGGGACCATGGAACATGCTAGTCGCACGGGCGTGAGGCACACACATGCCCTCCGCCGGGCCGCACCCTCAACCCCTCGCGTGCCGAGGCTCAGCCAGTGGCTTCCGTGCGGAACTGCAGTGTCCAGTGTGCTTCCACGAGCCGGGGGCCCCACCTTCCCACTCTGAGCCCGGTGATCTGCTTTCCTCCCAGAAAACTGCCTGGCTGTGTTTGGAAAGAGCATTATTTCATTTGTTTTTCCTACGATGCATTTGTTGCATCTTGTGAGCTTTATTTCTTTGGTTCTTTGCATGTCGATGGCCTTTGAGTAAAAACCAGTGGGCCCCAGGTCCTCGCCTTCCTGTTTCAGAATCCTCCCCATGACTCAGACCAAAGAGAGATCAGAAATGAAAAAGAGAAGAGGCTAAGTAGATCCATAAGCATCGTTGAATTACGTTCCCGTAGGTTTTAGAAACACAACCTCGCCTCTTCCCACCTGGACAGCAGTTATGGCTCAGCCAGGGGGGCTGTTCCCTAGAACGTCTGGAGCTTGGCTTCCAAAGGCAGGGAGCAAACAATGCCTTCTCTAAGAACATTTCCAATGCCCCTGGGGTCAGACATCGCCCTTGTGCAGCTACACATACATCTCCCATTGACAATGACTGATGACACAGGGAGTGGCCCAGATGGATCAGGAGGGAGCGCTTGGCTTTGTCTGCAACCTTTAAACTGACTGCAGGGCCTTGCAAGACGAGACCAGCAGCAGGATTTGAAGCTCTGGAGAGACTCCAAAGGCAACCCTCCCCCGGAGGTTGGGGGGTAGCTCTCTCTTCCTGCTTTCATCAAGCAGGAGGTCCCAGGTGGAAGGAGAGAAAGCAGAAAATGCTGTCCATCAGAGGCGCACAAGGACCTCCACTGTTTGAACGCTTCTAGAGTTCTTTTGCCAAAGAACGAAATCTGGTCTAGACTCTCCAACATCCCAGAGGCCCATCAGCAAGAACTTCTACCGCCAGGCTAATGCCTCCCCTCCTTCCCCACTGCGCGGCTCACAGAGCTCCACGCAACTTCCAAAGGGACGCCTGGGACAGAAGAGAGTGGGCAGGGGAGGCAAGAGGACACTTCTGATCAAGTCAGAGGCAAACCTGGCTATGACCGTGGGCCCCACTGCAGCCCCGCGCAGCCAGCAGCTGCCTGCCTTCCCCAAGATCACGCAACCAGGGCTCCTGGCCCACCTGGGAAATCAGGAGCCAGTACCATGAGGAGCTTGCCTGAGGCCTCACCAGGCGTGCCCTGTGGCCCACAGGGTCTCCGCTCCCTCCCCGCCGTGCCTCTGAACCCTCGCAAATCCAAGGTCTGGAGCCATGCTCACCCTTGCTCCTGGGCGCGGGTGACAGCGACAGCCAAGGGCTCCTGTGACTTGGCCAACACTGCCTGATGCGCTGGGGCAGTTAGGTCCAAACCCAAACCCAACAGCACTCACCAACTCTGACACTTCCAGACAGAAAGCACTAGGCAAGTCCCACCTACACGGTGGAAGAGAAAATAAAGCAGATGACACAGGACACCGAGGGCCCCTGCAGGGCCTCCTGTAAGAGAGAGGAGATCTTCCCTAGCTTCCACAAGCTTCTGAAGACCCTTCCTCGAATTAAGAAGCCTGAAATGTCAGGAAGCTTCTTCTATTAGCCTGCTATTAGTTGCCAGTTGCTGCTTACACAGAGTGAGTTAATTACCTACATCAAAGGCAGTATAATAAATTCTCAGGAGGGCCAATTTTTTTCCCCTTCTACTTAATAGCGCATTTATGCCGATCTGGTGAGTAACAGTCTCACGGATGTTTAGGTACTAGAGATTGTTTGAGAACTTGGTTTTCGCCTTTCGGAAGCAAAGTTAGAGTCTCTCTCTTTCTCACTCTGCGCAAACAGACGTGAGCAGTGGAGATTCCATAACAAGACCCACGACCAACAGTTTAGCAAAAACAATGAGGTGCCTGTTCACGAGGCCAGAGTGTGCAGGCTGCTGCTGCCCTCTGATGAGACAGGTCCCATCACTCTGGAGATCCACCCCAGGCCGCCCAGCCGCCGGACTACCGGGTGCCTAGTCTTCCGTTAAGGGCATGCAGGAATATTCCAGCAGCACTTTGGCACGGTGGCTTCCAGGTTTGCACCCCTCCTCCCCCTCAAGATCAAAGTCCCATTCCCTAACCTTTCCACCATTTTTTTTTTTTAAATTGCAAGAATGAACACAAACTTAACTGGCTTCATCTGGTGTGTTTATGTTGCATGGTTTTTGTTTTTAGAAGACTGCATAATGAGAAAGCCTGAGCATATGGCGGTATTATATTTTTAATAAAATTTTAAAGACCATGCTTTCTCCATTGCAGAAATCAGACCCTCCTGGAGAGCACATTTAAATATCAAGAGAATATCATTATTGTACCGAAATGAGCTAGAGGCTCCAACTCTGTGACAAGATTAGGGCAGGGGAGCCGGGCTCACCTTTGCTGACTTAGCCTCTGGGCAAGGCCAGGTGGGGCTGGGTCAGGTTTCTACAAGAGAAGCTCCCTCTAGCCACCACCCACTTCGACCTCAGCTATGAAATGTGCATTTGAGAAACCCAAATCAATCTTCACTATTTTACCCCATGAGATTGCCTACCCAGCCTGCTTTTACTTAGCTCCAAAAGTCTGCAACTATGCACAACATTTTCAAGTAATAGCTCAGATACGGTCTGTGAATGAAAAAGGAAGGGCCACAGAACCTGATCTCCCCAGAGCACATCTTCATGGTCACAGCCAACACAGGATGCTCTGCTACCCACTCCCCACATCAGGTGTGCAGGGTGGACACCAACCACCCATCATCCCCCACAGTGAGACTGGGAAGCAAGGCACAGGTCAGACCTTTCTCCTGGCAACTGTTCCATATTTCCAGGCACATTCAGGAGAACCTAAGGTTGGTTGGTTGGTTGGTTGGTTGGTTGGTTGGTTGGTTGGTTGAAGAAGTCCTGGTAAAAGTGATTTAGGAAACAAAAGACCAGATTTATCTAACTTTTCTAAAATACAAGTAATTTTGTTTTCGCTCATTCTTCCTATCAATCTCTTTTCTCAAAAGCCTGCCACCTTAAATACATTAACCATGTACCAATTAATGACCTCTAACATTTACTAACTATGGGGTGAGAAGGACTTCACCTGTCTCTCTTCCTCGTCACTGTAACTTGATTGTATCATCATTATGCTCATTTGCCAGATGAGAAAACTGTGTGGCACCCGGACACTCACTCACTCGGGTCACACAGCTGGCTCTCAGGCAGACCGCAGAGCCCAGGGAGTAAGGACGCCAAAGCCCACACATAAATATTTGGCTGTTGGACCTCCTGACTCAGTGAGATAAAGATAAATTTAATTTGAATTTCGTCCAAAGTTCAAGTTTGCCTAAGTGTACAAACTTCACCACCACCCAGCTCTACTGCCATAGGATGAAAAGAGCCATAGAAAAGCCCTAGCCTAAAAAAAAAAAAGAAAAGAAAAGACCTAAACTGATGAACATGGCTGCCCTCCCATAAAATTTTATTTATAGGCAATGAAATCTGAGTTTTTGTATCATTTTCACATATCACATTTAAAATCTAACAAATCATTCTTAGCTCATGGGCTGTACAAAAATAGGTAGCATACTGGATTTGGCCACAGTGGAGGCTCGGTATGACCCTAGAGGACTGTACATATTTCCGACATAAAACTTACACTCCGAAAACAAATGGGAACATTTCAGTAAAAGCAATAGTAGTGAGCGTTAGGAGGGACACAGAGAAATAATTATCTTCTCATATGGCTAAAATATTTCTATAATTGGCTAGACGTATCAAATGATTCCACTTTCAGAATGTACCTTAAGGAAGAAATTAGCAAAGACAACCAACCATTTACATTCAAGGATGTTCATCATAGTTATTTATAAGGAAAACTGGTTAACTAAATAAATGTCCGTTATTTTGTATGATGGAATATTATGTCATTTTAAAGAGAGTACATTCAAGGATTTTTAAAAAACACAGAACTGTACTGAGTACCAAGGACTGTGCTGAGGTCTCCATGCCAGTCCTATGAGGTGCAATTGTGATCCTCATTGTATACATACAAAAACAAAGGCACATGTGTCCAAGAAAACACAGCTGGAAAACGACAGAGCCTGTTAGAATCCAGAGTCTGCTCACCCACTAGACTACCCTGCTTCCAAAGTTCTAGAGGAAGGTGAGAGGAAGAAGAAATATATAATTATTCCTATACAAAATTCCTAAAGTTAAAAAAAAACCCTTAAAGGAAATGTGCCAAAATAGCACAAAAATATTTCTATGAATTATTTTTTACTTTATGTTTCTATATTTCCCAATCATTTTCGAGTGCAGAGATAGTTGGTTTATTTTACCTTTACTTTTAATTCTATCATAAGTACTACCTTTACAATAAACCTCCAGTGGAGTCCAAATTAAGCTCACGTAGACTGAAAAATTATCCCACAAATTTATCTCCTAAAATCTGGTCTCAAACTATTTATTCCACCTCTTAAAATTCATGTGCCTGGCAGGCTTTTCTTATACTTATTAATAACTCTTTATACCGATACTGGGCTGGCTGTACAGCGATTTAAATAAACTTGTTTATTTAAAATGACTTTTTTAAAGATTAATCTATTTAGTAGTAATTTATTTATTTAGTGGTGAAAAAACACAATTTATTTCGTAGTAATCTCTACACCAACGTGGGCTCGAACTCATGACCCTGAGATCAAGAGTTGCAAACTCCATCAACCGAGCCAGCCAGGCACTCTGAAAATCATATGAGGATCTCTACACAAGTGCCTTCCAAACAACAGCAAATGCTCTAACCTCCCTCCCTGCCAAACTTGGTAACTCACCTTTCACCAGGCCATCCCAGAGAGGTAGAGAAGGGAAACCGCGTTACCAAGGATCATTACTGCCATGGGTCTTGCTCACATTTACTGAGCACTTACTAAAAGCCAGGCTGTGTGGAGGGTGCTCCCTCCGTCTACGTGAATCTGATTGAATGCTCCTAGGCCAACCAGATATGCAGTATCCATCACCCTAGTTATTCAGGTAAACATCCTGAGGCTTAGCAAGTTTAAGCAACCTGCTTGGAGTCATACTTCAGGTAAGTGGCCAAATCGGCATGACTCTCACCTACTACAAAGGCCTGGTTACCCCTACAGAGTCTCTGAAAGCTCTCAGCAAGCTGCTTTGCTCCCGATCTTTCTAGATGTATGTGGGAAGATTATCATCATTGCTAAAATTATTCTCCCTCTTCCTATAAAAGTTATCAGGAAAAGCCACTTCAGACTGTAGTCAAGTGACCTATTACCTGTCCAGAGTTTCCGGGTTCTGAATAGCTAGCTAATCTGCAAAGGAATTCTTAATACTGTCCTTCTGCGGGATTGTGTTGCAGGCGTGGATGCAAGAAGCAATCTGCGTACTTGGTTTGTGTTCAAGTTAACAACAGCTCCAACAGTTAAAGCCGTACATAGTTTATGGAAAGGGGCATATGTCCAATAGTTAAAGAAGCATATGGTTTATAGAGAAAGGGGGAAAACTTGCGCTTGGAAGCAGCTTTGCTTGGATTATTTACCAACAAATGAAAGGCCCTTCATGCCGCCCCAGAGCATACTCCCCTCCCACAGGCTGGAAAGGAATGCTGAATGAGTCCATAAAATCAGAGTCACACTAAGCAGAGACCTTCTCCCCAGCGAAAGATGATTATCGAATTATAGCAAATTTAAGAAAGTTTTCTCTCTCTTTTTTTTTTAATCAAGAACAAGACCAGGCTACTTCTTAAAATGCACTATTAGGAATTGTAACTGTTCCTAAAAGTGCCAGATAGATTTCCATCCATGCAATATTAAAACTAACAAGCATCTTTTCAATTTCTTTTAATGATGGGGTATGCAATAAAAATACAGCACTGCTTCATTTAGCCAACGGAGCTGAAGCAAAGAGAACCAAAATAAATAAATAATAAACTTACATGGGCCACTTACCAAAAATAAAATCATTTAACTCAACCTTTTACAGGAGGTGCATGCAGCATTTTGAAAGCAAAAATTCTCATAACACAAACCTCTCCACTTAAAAATCACTGCCAGGGGCTGGAACCAGGGCAGGATGTTATTTCTTTTTCAATTTATTTTTTTTTTAATGCTTGGGTATTAATGACATCAACTGCCATGTCGTATAATAAGGCAGCGTGGTATAATAAAAAGAGTAAGAAACGTACGTCCCAGACTTGCCTGCAGCACTTCATCGGTGTGTGACCTAGGGTAACTGAAAAGATCTCAGACTGTCAGTTGCCTTACATAACAGGCCACTAATAAAACTTGCCCCTCTTACTTGATAGGGTTTTCTGAGGGTTAAATAGTATGTGAAAAACATCTATATAAACTAAGGCATTTATGAAGGCCAGGCACCACCACTAATCTCTTCATTATCTGTTTGATAATAACACAAAGCAGGGTGGCAGGCTGCAAGTGCCGCGGGCCAGGAGCGGGGAGGCTGAGTTCCCCAACTGCTTCCCCTTATATCCAGTGATACATCACCAGTCTTACTCCACCAAACCACTGCAGGGGATGATGCAGAAAAGTGCTCCGGAACCCCCCAGGGAACAAGCCAGTGCACACTTTCCCCAGGAACTAGGCTAAACATCTGCAGCATTTCTGCTGTTTCAGAAAAAGATTCAAGGTAATGACCTGTAATTACAACTGATCATCTCTTTCACCCACGTCTTTGATGTATCTTGGGTCAGGCTCCTAACTCACATTCACAAAGCAGGCCTACTTGAAATTTGCGTTGAAAAGATACATCTCTTCTCTACTTGCTTTTCTAAGACGACTGAAGACACTTGAATCTTCCTCAGGAAACCATTTTTTTTTTTTTTTTGTTTCTCCATAGACAATATTTACTAAAAAAGATCAAGCAAATTCCTTGAGGGTGATTGTTGGCAACCTACACCCGCTGCCTGTTTCTGTACACCCTGTGGGCTAACGAGTATATTTTACAATCTTAAATGGCTGGAAAAATCAAAAAGAAGAAGAGTATTTTATGGCATGAAAAGTATGTGAAATTCAAATTTCAGTGTCCGCAAATACACAGCCAAGCTCATTAGTTTTCCTATCATCTCTGGCTGCTTTTGCATTACAGGAACAGAACGGAGTAGTGACAGAGACCAAATGGCCCATTCAAAATCCTGAAATTGGGAATGCCTGGGTGGCTCAGTGGTTGAGCGTCTGCCCAGGGGGTCCTGGGATCAAGTCTCATCAGGCTCCCTGCAGGGAGCCTGCTTCTCCCTCTGCCTGTGTCTCTGCCCCTCTCTGTGTGTCTCTCATGAATAAATAAATAAATAAAATCTTAAAAAAATCAAAAATTCCTGAAATTGTTAGTAGCTGGTCCTTAATGGAAAAAAAATGTACCATCCCTTGGCTTACCTGTCTCAGGACATGTTAGAACACCCATCAGTGAAATGATGGAGCATTTCCCCGGGAAACATACAAAATAAGGCAACACCATTTTCAAAGAACGCGGTATTGAATTGACGCTTCCAAACCTTAAGATGACTCTGAGGTGGATACTAAGATCACCCCATTTTACAGATGAAGGAATCAGGTTTAGGGAAATGACCTTCCCCAAAGTCACAAGTCAATAAGTTGGGGATGGTATCAGTTTCTGATGATTCTAACCCTGATCATTTATATGGTGGTGAATGAAGGATTCGGGTTTTTCTCATATACCAGAAGAGACAGAACATGTTTCCTATTTCCTCTCTCCGTGTGCTAAGTGCTGAGATACATAATGAATTTTAAACATAAAATCTGAGGGGTGTGTGATTAAGGGCTGGCCTTCTCATCCAGCATGGCATGTGTCCGGAGTTGTTTAGGCTTTGCTTTCTTTTTTAAAAAATAATCACAAAACAAACAAGCACACATTTTTGTGAAAAATGCCACACTCTCAGGGCGCACCTGGGTAGCTCAGTCAGTTAGGCATCCAACTCTTGATTTCAGCTCAGGTCATGATCCCAGGGTTGTGAGATCGAGCCGCACGCCTGGGCTCTGTGGTGTGCTCTCTCGCTTCTGGTGGGGGGTGGTGGAGAGGGCAGTGACACACTCTCCTTGGAAATTGAAGGGGACACAGGCCATTTCTCACACCTCAAGCTCTGTAATGCGCCTTTTTTTCTAGTACAAGGAAACGCACCATCTGTTGAGCCAGATATATTCCCTCATGATCTGTTTTTGAAGGTAGGATCATCCAGACCGCATGTACTTTTGCTAATAGGGATGGAGGAGGCTCATGCAAGAATCAAGTTGCAAGACTTCCAATTCCCACCAAATTGGGGAATCTCATGGCCAAATGAAGAAGCAAATGCAGTTGAGACTCCCTAAGGGTTGTTTCTGCCAGCTGTATGAAAAACTGGGCCCAGGGGTTTAGGTCTGGCTGAGTCAAAGAACATAAAGACACCCTGGCTCGGGCTGGCCGCTCTCCACTTGAGTCACAGAGACGCATCCATGTCAAGGTCCCCGTGTGCTCCTGCACAAAACCTGACCATCTGAGAGGCATAAAAACAGAAGGCTGCTGCCCTCATGGCTCCTAGGATTGTGGTTTTTCTCAACATGGAACCATCTGAGAAGTGCAGCCGTAGTGTTGGCTCAGTGGATACGTGGGCTGGAAGCTGGCATCGGGAGAAGGCTACCGGAAGGTGTTGAAGGTGGGTGCACAGACCAGGCTGACCTTCTTGGAGGAGGCCTGGGAAAGTCTTAGGTGAGTCTACTCAAATTCAGATTTTTCAGGAAAGCTGGTCAACCCCGGCCTAATCCTTCAGGGACACATTCAACTGAGTAACATACTATTAACGATTGCTCTGATGCTCCTAAACACTGCACCTTGGGTTCGAGGGCGTCTGCATAGTTCTGTTTGTTTGTTTTGTACTCTTCCCTCTTCTTTAATTCACATCTTGCTGACACAAGTGGAAATTCATATTTCTTGGCAGAAAAGCTTTAACTTTACTGCCAAGCCAGGCAGATAAAAATTCTTCCATCCTCATCTCATTGCCTGGAACCGTTCTACTCAAGTCTTCGGGAAGAGCTGGAGAAGACAGCAACCAAAACACATAACCCAGGCGATTTTATTGTGCCTGACAATTTTGTTAGTTCTACTGGGTCTCTTTAGTCTGTTCTGTAATTTATAGGGGGAAAAAAATTCCTAGGAAGGTCTAGCTAGCAAATGCAACAGCTCTCCCTATAAAATCAGTACATCTCAGCTCATTCAGCAGAACATTAGCAACCACTACAATTTCAATCCGGGCTCAGACACGGGTTGCCTCCCTTTGGCTCTTAGGTCGTGCAGCCTCACAAAGCGACAGTAAAGGAAGCTCGTCTTTATTTGTCTTCCTCCCTAGGCATTACTGGCTCTGGACTCCTGGGGAGGAGTGGTCCAGGAGAGGAAGAAGGAAACACTTTTTTATATTTCCACTTAATCTTCAAGTCTACAGCACAAACCTGTCTTTTCCGGTCCAATAACAGCATTTACCAATTACGGGTCTTCCATCCAAACACCGTTTCTGTGCAATATGGGCCTCTTTCTGTAACATTCAGGCTGCTGTCTTCCTTGCCAGGGGCTTCATAAATGACTCGGAGAAAAGCCGAGCTACACACCTGCACACCTGCCTTTCCTTTAGTTCTGTTCCTTCTTTTCCCCCACATTAAAGAGTGCTCTTCTAGTTCACCCCTGACCGCCACCCCCCTCCCAATGCTGGCAAGGAATGCTCATCCCCAACATCAGCTCGCCTCTTTCTTAGAGTCACCTCTCTCTGATTTGCCTTTTCTCAAGCCAAGTCTTTGCTGGGCCCAACACCGCCTCCACCGGATATACCATCTTTCTTCTGTATACATCAGAACCACCGAACAAATCCTAAGATCTCCCGACCACCAATGTCTTGATCTCTGTGGCTCCCACCTGATGCCTGAAGTTGTCTCTAGTGTTTCCAAGAAGTGTCATTTGGCCAATGTAATGGTTTCCTCGCAGGATTGATGCTTCAGCACTCTTGCAGGGGCTGCACAAGCAACCTTTGAGTTACTTGTCCTTTCTCTATCATTTTAAATTTGAATAGCTCCAAAATGCAAATACCCAGGCCACTGTAAATTCATTTACCCTTTTAACAGGTTTAATAGAAATAAACACTGAAAAACTCCTGTACACACCCCTACACCATGAAGTTTTGAAAGGTGGTATTTTAACATGGTTGGATATTCCGGTGTTTCAATCCACATACAGAATCTAAAAAGAGGTTTAGTTTTTTTTAAGTAATGAAGCTCCACATTCTAGGAGCAGTTTTTATTAGCGTAAGAGAAAGCAATTGTGCAAGGTGAGGAATTAAAACCTGTTCAACAGACTGTACTCTCCAGCGGGTAAAGCGAATCTGTCGAAAACCTTTTGCTTTAGAGTAACCCCACTATAGAAACCACAGAAACCACCAAAAGTTTTAGTGAAATACTTCTTTACCCAACATGAACTGTCTTGCTGTGTTGCTATTTGAAGGTTTTAGGAGTTAAAATAATTTGCAAAGGCATCTTTCATGGGGGCTAGGAGGCTTTTCATTGCTTTTTAAAATGTCCCCCTCAAAATACATACTCTCGAGACCCAACTATGGAGTCCTTTCTCCACATGAACACTGGAAAAAAAAAAAATGAGAAACCAAAAGTTACAGATTAGCTTAGCTTCCCTGATCCGGTTGTGAAGAGATAAATGTGCCACACAATTGCCACATGTCATTAAAAAAATGGTTCATTTTGGGGTCTCTTTCCCCACATGTACCACGGCTGCCCCTTGTTTTATCAAAAACTAGCTGCTGATGATACCACGTCCTGAACCTGTTTACCGCCCTGTCACACGACCACAGAAACGAACACCTAAACATCCCCTTAAAATCAAACAAGTGAACTCGGTCAAGTCACTAAACATCCCAACATTCTGAAACACTCAACCAAAGATATCAAAACCAGTGTTGCAAAGAAGCTTCAAAGCACAGAAAAAGAAAAAGAAAAAAATACACGCACAATACTGGCAATTGGGTTATCTTGTGAATCCTATAATCTCACACATTACGTCTTAATTCTGAACGCAAAGCAAACTCTTTGTGGCGTCTTGAAGACCGAAGCAGTCTTACAAGCTCCCATGATCCAATGAGCCTAAGAATCTTCTGGAAGCACCTGTGACTCCCCTGCTCACAAACCTTCCACAGCGCCCGGTGTCTACACAAGACCAACCCCAAGCTGCCTGGCCTACGTACAGTCTCTGAGCGTGAGGGAACCACCTGCAGCCTCCTTCCTCCGCCGCCTCTGAGGCTACGCTGTCCCACCCAATGCCCACCAGGGCATCTCCTCAACCCTCTGTAACCACCTACGTATTTGTACACCTCGGCCACTAGAGCCACTAGAACGTGAGCTCCCTGAGGGCAGGGGCTGGATCGTGCTAGCTGCAGTAGCTCTTACACCAAGCAGACCACAGGCACCAGAGAATTCCTCTCTGGGAGGATCCATAACTGAATGAAGATGCAATAGGACTAGCAGGTGCCATCCGGTTGGGATAGGGCAAGTCTGCTGCTGTGTTGTCTCCAAGGGAAGACAAACTGATCAGGATCAAGGCCCAGAGGAAAGGACTCTGGGGTGTCCGTGGGGGCCCCAGCAACGGAGCCCCAAGCAACAAGATGCCAGAAATGGAAGCACAGCTCTAAACAGGCGAGGGGTGGCAATGAAGGGAGAGAGGAGAGCAAATCACCTACGGCAGCATCTTGCCAGGGGTTGGGCCTGCCTCTTTATGCCCCTTTGACTGTGGCCAGATTACCGATTAAGAACAGCTTGTTGCTATTCAACAATTTAAGGCTGGTGTCCTTTGATGGCAGATAAAACGTCTAAGGACACCAAAGCAATGAGAGTGAAAACAAGCCAGCAGACAAAGGGCGAGTGAAGTGGACACACACTGCTCTTCCGCAGACTTCCTCTCTCCCAACAGTGGTGTCTCACCCGTTCCGTAGGTGGAGATTTTTCCTGTGTTCACGACTCACTTCATGGGAGTTACTGTGGAGATTAAAATTTAGCCCGTATATATGAGAGGCGCACAAAGTGATTCATAGTTTACAGATACCCATAAAATTGGAAATGCACCAACAAACACTTGGCTCTCCTTGACATCCTGAATTGTCAGGTTAGACATGTTTGCAGAAGGTATTGATGAGTTTTAAAGAGATACACACACAATCGATGGATTAAAGAATAACAATTTAAGAAATAAGCCTTTTTGCTAACACACAGAGAAAAGGGGGCAGTGGCGGGGGTGGGGGGGGGGTGGGGAGGAAGGTAACTGCCAATTCCCTGCAAGGGTAGGGCATTTTTATGTAGCACATGGATTTTTTTTTTTAAACTCTATCTTTCATCTTCTCTCTGGTGAGGACTGCATTTGCCACAGGCTGATAAGTGAATGTGGCAGGACTTCAAAACTCATGTCAGCCAAAGAATCTAGAGACAGAGAGGAAAAAAAATCAGACATAAAGCTGGTAAAAGGCAGCTATAAATTTTTTTAATGCCTTTTATTTAATTCTACCAGAAGATCACACAGCAATGTGATCTAGATTTGGTACATCTCTCCAACTCGACTCACGCACGCACATGGCCTAAATCCCATTCCTTACCCCAAAGATGTGGTTTTCATTAAACTAGTAAACCCAGGAAAGTTGCTTGTAAGACCAATGTGTTAATAAACTGTTTCCTCTAAAGACAGTTTGAACCTTCAGTTCACGAGGGGAATCGAGAACTGATGAAGGAAACAACAGGACGTAAGACGTAACTCTTCATGTAAAGATGAGAGCCCAGCCTGAAGCCGACAGCCATTATCTACAATTTAAATCAGTCCTCTGTGACCTGTGAAGAGGACTCCATCACTCTCATCCTGACTAAAAAGTAAGTCCATGAAAAGACAAAGCAAGAGCACTGGGCACGTGAGCTCACACCGCTCTCGACTTTGCTCAAGAGATGGAGGCGGAGGGGGCAGGAGGAGGATGTGGGCACAGGAGGCCGGTTAGGACGTCGTCTAACACCAGGGTTACCAAGGCATCCGCCTGAGGATTGACAACAGCAGCATCTGTAACCGAAACTCCGAAACTGCCACATGCCCATCAGCGGTAGGAAGGAGTCCCGGACTGTGGCATCTTCACGCACAAGGGAAGGCCGCAGAGCAAGGTGCACACCCACCACTGCACAAGGCACGGATGCATCCCGTAAACACGATGCACAGCAAGGCGGGAGAAGCGAGCCACAAACACCCGAGACATAAAAACAGCCACATCTCCTCTAGACCGGGTCAAAGTCGGGAGCAGGGGGTTCAAAGGGCTTGTGACAGTGTGGTTCTGGGGTTTGGCGTTGGCTTCACAAATACGTTTGGTCTGGGAAAGTCTACAACATGTGCACTTTCCTACATGCATGCTTCCTTCAGGAGGGAGCAGAGTCAGTCCTCGAAACTTCTAGACCATTCCTAAACACCCTCTTCTTCGGATTCAGCTCCCGTGCTCCCCATTCCCAAGCATATAACATGCTCACAACTGTGTGTTTCAGGTAGTTTAATACAAATAGATCCAAACTTGCACCATATAAGGAAGTGTGACTCGACAGACAAAAACAAAACAAAACAAAAACAAAACTCCCTAACTGGCAGGAGCGGGGCGGGGGGGTTGAACAGGCAGTTCACTGAGGAAGAAATTCAAATGCACCAGAAGAAAAGAAGACATAGTTTTTAACTTCATTACATAATGAAGGAAGTGAACGCTGAAACCCACATCGGTTTTTTTGTTTGTTTGGCCTTGAGACCAAATTAGGAAGTGTTGGTAAAAGCTGAGTAAAGGACAAAACACGACTGCCCGCAGGGTAGAAGCAGTACCTCGGGCACACTCACATTTCTGTCCACCAGTTCGGTGACCTGTATGGCAAGTCTTTAAGGTGTATACCAGATGGCCCGACACCCCCTTTGGCCGGAAGTACCCAGGGGAGTCCCATAGACTCCACGCAAAGACTTAGCTTCAAGGAGGCTTAATGAAACATTCCGTGCAACAGAGGAATGACCTCCTAAATGACCAACCACAGGAGACCCATAACATCCACGAAGCAGAGAGAAGACAGAGGCGGGGGACGAGGGAGGACACGCCGACCTAAATGGTAGCGGCGGTGGTTACCTCTGCGCAGCCGATTATGAGTGGTCCTTATTCTCTTCCACTTGCTGCATTTTCTAACATTTTTTCTCAACTTAAAAAGTCTGCAAAGAATATTTAATTGGACACCGGGGTGGCTCAGTGGTTGAGCATCTGCCCCTGGCTCAGGGTGTGATCCTTGGTCTCGGGATCGAGTCCGGCATCGGGCTCCCTGCATGGAGCCTGCTTCTCCCTCTGCCTGTGTCTCTGCCTCTCTCTCTGTGTCTCTCATGAATAAATAAAATCTTTGAAAAAAAAAGAATATTTAATTTAGGGATAGATATGTCTTTTCAGAGGTCTGTCAAGCTCAGCCATCATCTACGTCTTACATGGAACGCGCCTTGGCTCTTTAAGAGAGCTCTTGGTCTTTGTGAAACAGGAGTTAGTGGTAAATACGAGCAGTGCCAGAGCCCTCACCGCAATGCCACAATCAAGTATTTGCTTGAGCATTTTGTTCCCCCTTTCCTGAATCCCCCTCAGGGCCGGGAAGGAGGTATTACACACTCTTTGAGCTCAGGCCCAGTTTAACCCTGATTTCCCAGACAAAATGCAACCTGCGAGGATTCATGCGTCTCTCTCCTCCCTGCAGCAAACACCCAGCTGACTCAGCGCAGCGCTATTTATTAATCATTCTACGTGCAATCACACTGTTCTAGAAAAAGGGCAATGTCTTCCACTGCGAGCTCACACCGTTTCCCAGCTCTTCTGACCATCTAGGGCTCTAGGCACTGCATTGCCAGGTCACTCCGTCCAGCTTCTCACCTGAGCTTTGAGCAGCGTTAGGATTCAAAAGCAGCCTTGATTGCAGAATTTTCAAAGATTGCTCAGAACTCTGGAGGAGATGGGATTTCATGGCCTTTTCTATCATCTAAGTAATTGTATCACAGGTTTCACTAAATGGTACGTGTTTGCCTTCTGTAAGTGAAAACTTCAGGAATCTGAAAATCTTTTCCCAGGAGGAGAATTGAGAAGGAGATAATGAGTTGAAGTACGTAAGGAAGGAATTAGACGGGAGAGTGTCCAACTCCACCGTAGAGCTGTCACTACATTGAGGCAATGTGAAGATATACAAGTGCAGAAAAAAAGACTAGAAGGAAATGTGCTAAAATGTTAATTTTCACTCATCCGTGATAGTGGAATAATAAGGGGGAATTTCAGTTTCTTGTGCTATGTTTTTCAATATTTCCTACATTGATTAAGTGCTGCCTTGTTTTTTTTGTTTTTTGGGTTTTTTTTTTTTTTAATTTATTTATTTACTCATGAGAGACGCACAGAGAGAGAGGCAGAGACACAGGCAGAAGGAGAATCAGGCTCCATGCAGGGAGCCCGATGTGGGACTTGATCCCAGATCCTGGGATCACGACCTGAACCGAAGGCAGCCACCCAACCGCTGAGCCACCCAGGCGTCCCAAATACTGCCTTGTTATTAGAAAATCATAATCGAATGCTACAGAACACAGAAAGTGCAGTAAGACAGAAAGAACAAAGGCTGAGCAGCAAGGGTCCTGGGATTCAGGGCTTCTCCCAACACTCAAGTTCATGGTTTCCAGCACCTCCTTCCACGGGTCTTCCCTCCAAAGTATGCCAAAGCTCAACACCTAAGTCCCCTGAAGATCCCCTTACTCACTGCAGAAAACATTTGACATTTATTTATTATCTAAAAGGGGGTTTGATAAAGGAAAAATAAAGGAAAGACCCAAGAGCTTATTTTATCTGTTTCTACTAGGAATTCTCTCCTACATTTTAATGGTGTTTTGTTGAGGGGAAGGAGGTCTCTCTCTCTCTCTCTCTCTCTCTCTTTATTTTTACCCACAAAAGCTAAACAGAGCATACCCTCACACTGACTCAAAGAATAAGATAATGTGAACAACTCCAAAACGAGGCAGGGGATTCACACATGCTGCTCGAGTCCCAACGCCTCATTTCAGCTGGATCCCTAGGAGCCTTCACTGCCCGACCACAGGCCTGTGGGAGAGGAGACGGAGAACAGCCGTGAACAGTCACCACGGAGGATCCCAGCATTGAAAGGTTTGCACAACGGCCTTTCTATCAACCAGCAGAATTAGACGGTCAGATGAAAAAGTGTAGACATTCAGTGGGCTATAAGGATGAAATAGTCTCAAAATCATCCTCAGCACCACCTCTCTTGGTCACAGCGTATCCGGAGGCCCTGTAGCTGGGTCGTGCACACGGCAGTGGAGCCAACAATGCTCAGACATCCCAGCTACCCCGGTCCACCCTCTGACCTGGGCTCTAACACACTGCCGGGGAGTAGGGGAAGAGCCTTCAGCAGCGGAGCTAAGATTTTTCCCTGAAGTAAAGTTAACACCCAGTTCCCCACCTACCATTAGCACCTCGTATTTAACAGGACACTTGAAGAGCTTTGCATTCACCGTCTATCTAACACTGCTATGCAGCAACCTTGCGAGCTATGAAGGTTACTCCACATTTACAACTGTGGAAACTGAGGCTCAAAGAGATAAAGCACCTTATTCAAAATCCCATGGGAACAGCAGTCAGGGCAAGACAGACAACCGATCAGGATGGCTGGCCAAGGAGTGTGGCCCTCCTACCAGCAGCACTCGGGCAGCACCCGGCCCTTTGGAGGGGGGACCGCTGTCAGCCCCTTAGCGCTGGTCCCCTATCTTCCTGCCAAGTCAAGCTGTCACGACGATGGTTATGCTTTCAATTTGTATCCTGCCACAGGTAGATGAATGGTAGGTGCTTCTGCAACTCGTGGAGCCTGGCTCATCTTGGGGGATGGAGCCCCCGTGAGCACCGGGCTGGGTGAGCCGAGCCATCCCTGACAGACACATGGACAAGAACTGTTGTGAAGAACCCAGTGAATAGCTTAACACCCTCCCTCTGAGCACTCTCCTCCCTCGTGTCTTCCCTCACATCCCACGTGACTTGAAGATACTTTCTTCTAAGGCCAGAGTCTGGCTCTCATTTCTGAGAAGGAATTTTTTTTTTAAACCCATGTTAGTATTACCTTGACAATCTCTAGGATGCAGCCATGGAATGACTAGATCTGTGGTCCTGCACGGAGCTGGGTAACAGGTTGGCAGTCTATACCTAGTAGAATATTCTCCCATCATTTTTCTTCGGTCTTTTCCCATTCTTCACTAGCCAAAAAGGACCTGTCAGAAGACCGACTAGAACATTCCAAACCAGGTTCCTCTCCTCAGCACAGTCTTTTCTGAGTCACGGACTCCCGCAAAGCAGAAAGAACCTTGGGGAATTCCGTAGGCACTCTATCAACCCGCCTCCAGCCAACGAGCGGCCTTGAGAAGCATCTGCGTTCACTCCCAAGTGGAAGTGACCTGGGGCAGACAGGAAGAAAAGTAAAAGTTGTCAGAACCTGAGAACAAAAGCAAAGCTTGTCCACGTCGGTTCTTAGAACTTTCTAGGTTTGGTCATTATATACCGGACACACACGTAACCACTGCCACGTGGGCTTTTGTTTGTTTCTGAGACGTGCTGAGGGATCACAGAAGTATCTGGCCAACTCTACAAACTATCCTAATTTTTATATTTCCTCCAAAGGACATAAAGGGCAACGTAGAGCAGATTCCTGACGGTATGTGACTGAACAAATGATTTAATGTAGGATGGTTTCATGTATTCTACAGGATAAAAGCTGCACCAACGTGCACAAGGCATTTATAGTTAGAATATAATCAAACAACAGGGGCACCTGGGTGGCTCAGGGCTTGAGCGTCTGCCTTTGGCTCAGGTCCTGATCCTGGGGTCCTGGGATCGAGTCCCGCCTCGGGCTCCCTGCTCAGCGAGGAGCCTGCTTCCCCCTCCTTCTGCCCCTCTATCTCCACTCCTGTTCTGTCTCTCGCTTTCTCGCTTTCCAGTGAATTAAAAAATCTTTTAGACAATATAATAAAAATATATTAACTTTCTAATTGTTCATAAATTTCAGACGGCAATTTTACCCCACGGACCATCAATTCAGGGTGGCCGGCGGGCCGTCTCCTGTTCCTATCTGGGCCACTGGTTTTCCTGGCTGACTGAGTCCCAGCCAGGCGGGTCAGCCCCCGCGCCCCCCATAACACACACTTCGTGGGACGGCCCCTGCCTGCGAGCGGGATGGGGGGCTGACCCTCACCCTCTGGTTTTCGGACCTGCCTCCTGGGGCCTCCGCCTCGCGGGCTAGCCAGGCCGCGCCGGGGGTCCAGCGGCTCTGCCCCCACCCACCGGTCGCCCAGGCCCCCGGGGCCTGCATCACCCCCAACCCGCTTGCCCACTTCCTGCGCCCGAACACCTGGAGCTCCGGGTTGTTCTCCAGCCGGTGGAGCGAGGCCAGGCCGCCCGGGCTCACGGTGGCCCTTGGCTGACCTGCGGACGCGGGAAGCGCGCCTCGCTCACGCACCCTCATGCACACACACTCATGCACACACTCACACACACACTCACACATGCACACACTCTCTTCATCGTCCCTCCGGCTCCTTCTGGCGGGCCGTGCTCGCAGCTGCCCTCGGGATCACGGCGGCGTCTGTGGGGGACGCACTCCTGGCTGCTCACGTCAGGCCTGACCCCCTGACCCCCTGACCCCGGGCGGTGCTGGACGTCCGGCCTGTACCCCCGCGGGGCTCCCCTTGCGAGTTCTCAGGGGACCCTGAGGCCGCCCCATCAGGAGCACCCCGCGTGGGCCCCATCAGCCTCCCCCGTGTCTGGAACCCTCGGCCATACGTGTGGGGGCTGCCATGGAGTGGTGATGCCGGCCTGAACGGGGCGCACGGGCCAGGGCCCCCCCAGGTGCTCACCTTCCGCGCCCCGTCCTCTGTGGGAGCTGAGGAAACCAACAGCACCGCTTTGGGCCTCAGTGTGAAACACGAGGTGACAGCAGCTCCCCTTCGGAAACTTCGGGGTGCAGGAAGCGAGGTTTGGTCTAGCAACTTCTCTGGAGAAGCCAACACCGTGGGGGCGAAGTCTGTTCCAATTTGCCTCCGAACATGAGTAACGACACAGCAGCAGCAAGAGCGACTGAACGTCAAGACCCTCCACAGCTCTGATTTCCTCAGCTCCTCACCACAGCCCTATGGATTCCCAGTTAGCCAACGGGAAAACCAAAGCTCAGAGAGGGTAAAAAACGTCCCCCAAGGTCACAAAGCAGAGGCAGAAACAAAGCCTGGGCCTAGGGAATCCCCAGCACACGGACTCAACCCTGGACAGCACAAGCCCCGGCACCACTGTCACTTGAGGCAGGTCTGAGCTTGTCCCCTGAGCTCAGGGTCGCACAGAGGATGAAGGAGGAGGATGGTGACATGGGCAAGCCAGCACGATCATCTGAATCGAGTATGGTGACCAACCAGTGTCAGCTGTCCCAACCAGCCTGTCATGATATCCCACCTCAGTGGGATTTAACATGCACTCAAACCAACTCAGTGGGATTTAACATGCACTCAAACCCCATTGCTTGTACCCCACATGTGCTGGGGTTGACCCAGTGATGTCCTCAGAGACTCCTCCAGATGCCAGGGAGGGAGCTGGGTTCCAAGCAGAGGGACACCGAATGCCCCCTCCACCGCTTTGTCCCAGGTTCTGACAAATCCTGTTCAGACCCGGGACAACTCTCTGCCTCCCCCTCCCTCTCTCCCTCTCCAGGTGCTTGGCCCGGCTTGGCCCCACAACCTCCTCATTCAGTCGTAAGAAACAGAACAAGATGTGAATTCACGCAAACAGATGCCCAAAGTTAGCTGTGCAAACAGGAGCCTCCCAGCGCCGGGCTGAACTCAGCTGGGACAGCCTGCCTCCTCACCCTTCAAGTGTCTAAGACAACCTGCTTCTTTAGCCCTAGGCTACTGAGAAAAATGAAAGGTCCCAAACTTAATTTGGCGAGGATTTCCTCCAAGGCACCACTTCCCGAATCTTCAACGAGTTGCAGTGCTCCAGTCTGGGCTGGACTTGAAGGCGGCTTATTGATCGCCCGGGCTGCAGCCCAGCTCCTCGGCTCCACTGCCCGGAGGGGGCTGGGACCGGGGGCCCAGGAAGAGCGGGGGCCCTGCCCTCCCCTGGGCACCTGTAAAACCCTTCTCTGAATTTCAAGGCGATGGCCAAGCTGTTCTCCAGAAAGCACACACCAGACTAAAATAAAGGACCAGACGCAAGCCAGAAGTAAGTGGTGCATGGGACCAAGAAGGGGGGTAACTGCATTCATTCCTGCCTAACTCACCCCCTTACTGAGCCCTGCCTGTGTGCACAGGGCGCTGTGCCAGGTGCTCATGGGACCATCTCCATCCCTCCCTCTGGGAGCCTACGGGCAGGCCCCGTTACAGGTCTGTACTCTAGTGGGGGTGAGGGCAGGCTGGCTGGGGGGTGGTCAGCAAAGGCCTCGGGGGACTCTCATACTGAATAATGGGAAATATCCCGAGATGCCAGCATTGGAGGGGGAGAAAAGTGTGGGGTGAATGGTAGCAGAGGAGGTCGGTGCATTCGAAGAACAAAAATGTACAGGCCACTATTGTGATTTCAGACAGAGAGGAAGATCTCATCCTGATGGGCCTTTTGGAAGCCAGGGGCACTGGAAGTGAAAAGACTAACATGGGGGCAAAATAAGGCCAGGTCCATTACCACCACCAGTTTGCAGGCGAGGAGACCCAAGTGCCAAGAGGCAAAGAACACGTGCAGTAGTGGCAGCAGGGGGAACGTGAGCTCCTTCCGACACCAGGACCCAAGCCTTTGATCCAGCTCCACTTTTCTGAGGCTTTAGAATGTAGACATTTAAACAAAGCAAAAAAGAATTTGCAATGGGAAAAAGACCGTCTCTTCAACAAATGCTGTTGTCAAAACCAGACAGCCACATGCAAAAGACTGAAACTGGACCACTTTCTTACACCGTACACAAAAATAAACTCAAAATGGATTAAAAACCTAAATGTGAAACCTGAAACCATAAAAATCCTAGAAGAGAACACAGCCAGTCATGTCTCTGACATCCGTAGGAGGAACATTTTTCTAGATAGGTCTCCTGAGGCAAGGGAAATAAGAGCAAAAATAAACTACTGGGACTGCATCAACATAAAAAGCTCTGCACAGTGAAGGAAGCAATCAACAAAACTCAAAGGTAACCTAGGGAATGGGAGACAGATCTGAAAAAGGGTTAGTATCCAAAATATATAAAGAACTTATACAGACCAACACCCAAAAAACAACCCAATTTAAAAATGGGCAGAAGGGATCCCTGGGTGGCACAGCGGTTTGGCGCCTGTCTTTGGCCCAGGGCGCGATCCTGGAGACCCGGGATCGAATCCCACGTCGGGCTCCTGGTGCATAGAGCCTGCTTCTCCCTCTGCCTATGTCTCTGCCTCTCTCGCTCTCTCTCTGTGACTATCATAAATAAATAAAAATAAAAAAAAATAAAAAAATAAATATTTAAAAAATAAATAAATAAATAAAAATAAAAAAATAAAAAATAAAAAATAAAAATGGGCAGAAGAAACAAGCATTTCTCCAATGAAGACATCCAGATGGCCAACAGACACTTGAAAAGATGCGCAACATCACTCATCATCAGGGAAATACAAACCAAAACTACACAATGAGACATCACCTCACACCCGTCAGAATGGCTAAAATTAACACCACAAGAAACACAGGTGTAGTCGAGATTGTGGAGAAAGGGGAGCCCTCTTGCACTGCTGGTGGGAATGCAAAGTGGTGCAGCCACTCTGGAAAACAGTGTGGAGGCTCCTCAAAAAGTTAAAAACAGAGCTCCCCCATAATCTAGCAATCTCGCTCCGGGGTATTTGTCCAAAGAATATAAAAACACTCATTCAAAGGGATACACACACACATACACACACACCCCATGTTTATAGCAGCATTACCTACAACAGCCAAATTATGGAAGCAACCCCAGTGTCCACGGCTAGATTAATGGACAAGGAAGATGTGGTACATACATACAATGAACTATTATTCAGCCTTAAAAAAGAATGAAATCTTGCCATTTCCAACAATATGGATGGAGCTAGAGTGTATTATGCTAAGCGAAATGAGTTAAAGAAGGACAAACAGCATTCAATCTCATTCATAGGTGGAATTTAAGAAACAGGTGAGCAAGGAAAAAAGAAAGACAAGCAAGCCAAGAAACAGCCTCTTACCACAGAGAACTAACTGATGGTGACCAGGGGTGGGGGGCGTGGGGGAAATAGGTGATGGGGTTAAGGAGTGCATTGGTCCTAGTGTACACTTGAAACTAATATAACCCTGAATGTTAGCTAGCCTGAGATGAAATAAAAGGTAGAAATTTAAAATGTCCAATTTGATGGAAGGATGATCATCAATAAGCAGTTTATCAAAGAGACATGGGGACTGAAGACAAACTGCAAAGTGAATCAAATTTAAAACCAGAGATAGATCAGCAGAGACAAGTAAGGAGCATTAGGTTTTTAAAGATTTTATTTATTTATTCATGAGAGACACAGAGAGAGAGAGAGAGAGAGGCAGAGACACAGGCAGAGGGAGAAGCAGGCTCCATGCAGGGACCCTGACGCGGGACTCGATCCTGGGACTCCAGGATCACGCCCTCGGCCAAAGGCAGGCGCTAAACCACTGAGCCACCCAGGGATCCCTGTAAGGAGCATTTTTAATCACACAAAGCTGCTGCAAACAACTAACGTGCTCCCCGGTAGAAATTCCCCATGCCTCCTGGCCTCGGCCTGCCAAGCAGGACAACGCTAGGGCACTGTATCCCGGTAGGATGCCTAATTCCTCCCATCTTTCCCCAATTATTTTATTGTGGTAAAATACACAACATGAAATTTACTATCCTAACCACTTTTACGTGTGCAGTTCAGTGGTTTTAAGTACATTCATCCTGTTGTATAACCATCACCACCCTCCAGCTCCAGAACTGTTTATATCTGCCTAATGCACGACTTTTGATGAGGCTCTGCTTTATGCAACATCACTCACAATTCCATAAACATTCCTAAAACCCTGCCATGTGAGAGACGGGGCCAGGTGGCAGTGCGCCAACACAGATACAACGCGGCTCAGAGGCTGCTCGCAGGACTGGACCAATGCAGGATCAAGTCAGCGCTCAAGCAGATTGCGGGTGCTGCGGCCGCTGGCCCAAGGACAACGAGGGCCCAGCTGTGACCCAGCTGGGAGGACGCTGGCCCAAGACGGCATGCAAATGTCACAGTGCACCAGAAGCCACCTAAGCAGCTTCTCTCCTCTGGAACAGAAAGTTCCAGAAGAGGGCAAACAGGTGCATGACCCAAAACCCTGAGAAAGTTTTTAAAAATTAACTCGATGTTTCCCCACACGCAGCTTCCGCTGGGAGCCCAGTGGACAGCACGTAGGTGGTGGGTCAGATCCATGAGACCCAACTGGAGGCCACCAAGAAGCAGTGCTTTAATTCCACAGCCACACGTCCAAGTCCCTGAGGCAGCCACCAGCACTGCAGAAGCCACCGCACTGACCACCCTGGATTACCTCCTTTGGAAAGATCGTCTGCTCTTACCGCCAAGATGGTATAAAACAAAAAGGCCTTGCCTTTGATCTACAAGGAACTCACCGTCCCCTCTCAAGAGGAAAGGAGAGCTATGTCTCCAGTCGCACACGTTAGGGCTGCACCAGACTGAACCAGGCACCCGGGCACCATCGGTCCACAAAACAGATGGATCCCCATCCCTGGGAGCTCAGGGATACAGCAAACGGGCAGCAGTTGTGAGAGGGTGTCAAAAGCTAGAGGTGAATAAAAGGATGGGTGACGTAAGTGGAATCGGGCCCCCGAGGGGTGGGTGGAAGGCCAGCTGGAGCCAACAGGTGATCCCCGTGGATCTCACTGACACGCTGACATTAGAGCTCAGACCCAAAGGAGATGGGGCAATTGGCCACAGAAGAAGAAGGAACTGCTGCACGGGAGGCTTCAAACCAGCCCGTGTGGCCGGAGCAGAGACAGAGAGGGCCGGAGGGAGGGGGCAGGGGGGGCAGCAGAGCATGCGGGCCTCGGAGTCCTGTGTGAGGACCCCGGCTCCCAGGGATGGGGGCCTAGACTGAACTCTGATCAGGAGAGCACGGTCCCATTTATTTCCATAAAAGCTCACTCTGGCTCTGTGCTGACCAGAGACCACGGGGAAGCCAAGAGGGACGCAGGACGCAGAGCTCTCGGGGCCATCCGGAAAGGAGCTAGAGGCGGTTTATGAAAGCTGGGCCAGCAGAATGTCCTAACAAGCTGGACTCAGGTCACATGCATGTACGAGAAAGGATACGGTTCCAACATTTGGGGCATGAAACACAGGAAGATGGCCTTGCCGCCAACTGGGGATGGGAAAGGTGGGCATGCACCAGTTGGGGGTGGGGGGGAGCTGGAAATCAGCGCCTTGTTCAATCTCACGTGTAAGAGGTCTACGAGATACTGCAACGGGAGGTTCTCACAGGTAGTTGAATATATGTGTCCGAAGCTTTGGAGAGAGAGGTCTGGGCTGGAAAGACCAATCTGGGAGTTAGAAGCAAGCCAAGAAATTGATGGCATTTGAATCCGTAAGCCTGGCTGCTCCCGCTGAAGGAACACACGGAAGGGGAGGAGAAGACCAGGGCTGAGCTCCCGGCCTCGCCCAAATTAAATAGTTGGAGGAAAGAGAAGCCAGCAAAGAGTATGGACAGGCAGTGGGCAGAAAGCAGAAAACAGGCAGAGATGTCAAGTAAAGACAGTACCCTGGGGGGCTCAGTCAGCTCGGCTCATGACCTCAGGGGTTGTAGGGTCGAGCCCCACGTCCCCAAGCATGGAGTCTGCTTGAGATTCTGTTCCTCTCCCTCTGTCCTTCCCTGCACTCGCTTGCCCTCTCCCTCTCCCTCTCTCGCTCTCTCTCTCTCTCTCTCTCAAATAAATAAATCCAAGCACATTGAAGAGGGCAAAGAGCTGGGTCCAGGGCCGCTGCCAACAAGCCAAGTCGGGATCCCCCAAGTCAGCCACGTGGGGTCCCTGATGGCCTCGCAAAGCAATGTCCATGCCGTGAGGGACACGGGGAAAAGCCAGAGCGAGTGTTTGAGGGAACAGCTGGCGGGCCCATGGAGACAGTGAATACAAACACTTCTGAAGACGCGCTGCTGAGACAGAGGGGCCACTGGTGTGCGTGAACAGGGTCAAGAGTCCTGTTTGTTTCTTTTACAAGGGTGGGTATTTATATACGATTAGGAGCAATCCAGCAGAAAAGCAAACTAGATGACCTAGAAGGGAGGGGGCGACGGTGGGAATGACAGCTTGGAGAAGGTGATGGGGTGGGACCAGGGGACATTTATAGACTCTCTAGGGTTATCTGTGCCAGCCGGGGCACAGCAGAGCGTGTGATCCCAGGAGGTGAGGAGATGTGGTTGTAGGAGCTGCTGCAAGTTCCCCTCTGTTGGCTTTAATTTGCTCGGGAAAGTAGCAAAGTCGGGCTATTGGCAGAGCAACAGGAGGAAGAAATTTCTGGTGAGACGGGTAAAGAACAGAAAACCACTCTTCCAGGTGGAATGGGAAAGCGGAAGAACTGGAGACATACGCTTCCAGAAAGTTACATATTCAAGGCCCCAAAACAAATGATGGGGGATTACCCTTTCTATGGTCCCCTCAACAAAAATCAAGTGTGCTTAGTGGAATAATGTGACTTCATTCTAACAGGCTCCTATTTCTCAAATTTCTCAAGAGCGGTCATCTGAAACTGCAAACATTACAGGGATGTTGAGAGATGATCTTAGGATCTGTAAGGACCTATTATTTTATACGGATCTGATACTACCTCGCTCACCTACTGAGAACACCTAATCGACACGGCCAAGGACCAAGATACGTCAAGGATGCTCAAAAAGAAGGAAGGAGATCTGTGTCCTCCCACAAACTCAACAGCTTCCTTCTTAATATCCAGTTCCCTTTGGAATTGAGGGATGTTTGGTATATGAAGAAATAGTTGGGAGAGAATCGCCGCTCGGAGGAATTGCACAGCCTTAAAAAATTCTAGAAGTGTGGGGAAATCCATGCCTCCACCAAAAGCCTTTTTTTTGCAAACCTGGCCCGCCCAGATGTTTCTGAACTGGAAAGGTACTTCAATCATTTCCCCATAATCTCCACCAAGGGCCAGAAAACTTTTTTCTGTAAAGTACTTTCAGTTTTGCAGACCATTCTATTAGAAGTCTGCAACAAGAGAGCTCGAGCGGCCACCAGCGGCAACAAACGAGTGGGCACGGCTGTGTTCCAATAAAACTTTATTTACCCAAACAGGCAGTGGGATGCATCTGACCCTCAGACTACAGTTTGAAGACTCCTGTAATCTAGGAACCAGACATCTTCCAAGAATCACGTTAGAGTATTATAACTTCCCGGCACAGCTCCCAATGGGCAACGTGATTCGAACCCCAAGTCAGTACAAAACTCCGACAGGCTATTTCTAGTTTACGGAGCTCTCCCAGGCTGACTATATAAATATCTTCCACCTGTAATTTCAAACTGCAATAAAAACTTCCACTGAGGTGACGGGCTCTGAGGGGGGCACTTGATGGGATGAGCACTGGGTGTTATTCTATATGTTGGTAAATTGAACACCAATAAAAAATAAATTTATAAAAAATAAAAATAAAAAATAAATAAAAGCAAAAAAAAACCTTCCACTGAACCCACATGCATCCCTCCAGAATTATTATACCCACTTTCCAGATAAGTAATGGCCTAGGCTGGAATCTATAAAGTACTTTAAAAATGGAAAAGAAAAAAAAATAAAAAAATAAAAATAAAAATGGAAAGGTGGGGCCCCTGGGTAGCTAAGTCCATTAAGCATCTGCCTTCAGCTCAGGTCGTGATCTCAGGGTCCTGGGATTGAGCCCCCTGCATCGGGCTCCCTGCTCAGGGGGAGTCTGCTTTTCCCTCTGCTTCTCCCTTCTGTTCATCCTTGCATGCTCTCTCTCAGACACACAAATAAATAGATAAAGTCTTTTAAAAACAAAACAAAACAGTGGTTTAAAAGGTGTGGGAGGGAGGTTCTCTATATCCCAATAAACAAAATCAAGCACTAACTAGATACAAAACTCAGCTACACAGCAAGAGCTTCCCAGGAACTGGTGTTCTATCTACTGACTAGGCCCAAAATATAGGAAATCTCATCTTCAGATTACAGGACTTCAGAGTTGTCCTCTTAGATGAAGCAACATTTTTTTTCCAGGTTTAGACCCACCTAAGTTTTCCTGTGAAAATTATTTCTCCCCTAGGCTCCTAGGGCACCGTAATTTTCAGTGTGACTCCAAGATTCCAGGTCAGCCTTAGATTCCAAGTGAGTGACGAACAGAATAATTCATTTTATTCCATTTTCATTTATTTAAATTTCAATATAAGTAGTCAAACAAGCCTTGTGGCTACCATGTTGGACAACCCAGCTTTAGAGGGAAAAAAGGAAAAAAAAAGGAAATGACAATGTAACCATGCATTACTTTCTTGCTCTTCTTTTTCTGCCTAAACTCTCCTCCTAATGGTCCCCCCAAATCTTGCTTTCTTAAAAAAAAAAAAAAAAAATTACTCCCTGTAAAGGTACAGTCTTCACCCAAAGAGCCAAACCTTAACCAGTTCTCGGGAAGAGCTCACATTTCACTTCCTATCAGCCGACATCAACTTTCTGGCTTTCGGTGGAAGATAAGGCCTCTCATCGAACGAAAAACATCCACAAGGATTAATCTTTCAACAGGGGCTGAAACAAATCCCTATCAAATACTGGTTTTAGCGTCCTTCGGGGTTCAACTCCACCACATTAGTGGCACCCACCTCTGTAACTGCCTTCCACCGCGTTCCAGGCAAACAGCACCACGACCGACAGCAACACGCGCACACGTTCTTTGTGGGGGTGAGTGGGGAAGGGACCTGGGGCACCTCAAAATCATGCTATCGTACCCCAACCAGTCCCACACCAAGAGTTCACTACTAAACTACTTGCTTTCCAAGCAAGCTTCTGGAAAGTGAATGACCTCTGGGTACAGCAGGGAGGGAGGGGCTCCTGCGGGAATCCATGTCCCTTACAGTAAGTCTGTTGATTTATTTATTTTAAAGATTTTATTTATTTATTCGGGAGAGACCCACAGAGAGAGGCAGAGACACAGGCAGAGGGAGAAGCAGGCTCCATGCAGGGAACCCGACGTGGGACTCGATCCCAGGACCCTGGGATCACGCCCTGGGCCAAAGGCAGACGCTGAACCACTGGGCCACCCGGCTGTCCCCAGGGAAGTCTGTTTGGTTTTCCCGGTCACTAACACACCTGTGACAGCCTGGGCGTCTCCCAACATAATACCAAACAGACAAGAACATACAGGGTGCACCCCGTCCTATCTAGATTTATCTCTTATGTCTGCTCCAGCCTGGCTCCAAGACTCCCCTCGGGTTCCTGTCTGGTCTCTGACCTCCCGCCCCCGAGCCCTCTGCATGTCCCCATCACAGGCTGAGCGCGGCCCCTGCTGCCCTTCCTCAGGGCAGCCTGTGATGGGGAGCAGCAGGCTCCTGGGCAGCCTAAGCGAGGAATTCCACCCTCACCCCCCATATGAACCAGGTGATCTTCCCAGAATGAAGGGGGTCAGGAGCACACGATTATAAGCCTAACCTCCCAGGTGGGGGTCCCCAGCTCCGCCTAGTGCCAGCCCCGTGGCAAGTCATTTAAACTGGGTGCCAGTTCATCTGCAAAATGAGGGGACCAGCTGCACCTCCTTGTCAGAGCTCTACTCACGGCGAACTCCCTACTACCTCCAAACCTCAAATAATAATTGCCATCGTACTTGGAGTAGATGCAGACTCCTTACCTCGGCCTCCTCTCATTCCGTGCCTCCCCGCCCTTACCGGCTGGGCTCTGTGCTGGAGCACACCACGCCTGCATTCCCTACGGGGCCTTGCCATGCCCTGGGCCCAAAGACTCTTCCCCACAGCTCCCACGGCCATGCCGTCTGGCTTCCTCACCCTCTCAGTCCTTCCGGGCCATCAGAGCACCCATTCCAGCAGCTGCCCTCGTGCCCTTGGGTACCGACCGTCTCCCGCCTGGAAGGCAGCCCTGCCCACCCCGCACCAGCTCCGTGCAGGCACCCCGCCTGTTTCACTCAATGCTCCAGCTCCAGGACCTAAAACACTGGACGGTGAGCACAGTGGCTGATGGGCGGCTCCCAGGAACAAATGCATGAACGAACGAACATAGCCACGTGCTATATGTTGCCGTGACCAGCAAAATGCCCAACCCGCATCTCCCTTCACTCAACCACCTTTTGGCCAACCGCTACCGGCCAGAGCCATTCAGCTGAGCCCATGCAGGCACCACTCGAGTCACCAAGAGCTGCCTCGCTCAAGGCCGCCCTCGTTTCTGGAGCAGCCCTACCTGAGGACTCATCTCTGTGGGAATAGGAAGGTCTGGCCATCTCAGGGCAGCTGGGGACAACTCGCACAGTCCGTTCCAGCTGGGGCACCCCCGTGGGCCGCCAACGCCGGGCTGGGCCTGCTACGTCTAGACTTCTCCCTGCTGACACTTCGGCTGCTCCGGCCTGTTCGGGGCTCCACATCTCCAGGGCGCTCTCTCGCAAACATCCTGCACAGCACACGTCATCCCAGAGGCTGCCTCCCACGACATGCGACCTGCGACACATCCGTACTATGCCGTGACGGGGGACAGCGGCCCCACGTCCCTGGGCTCGCAGGTACGTGAGCTGGGAGGTCTGCAGACCTGGCACTTTCCTGCCGGTGTTACTGACCCTGCTCTGCCTGGACAGATGGCTTTTTCCTCCAGTGCCTGGGGCCCAAAGCCCAGCTGGCCACGGGGCTGCTGACCCTGGAGGCCACAAGTCCCTGGGGTCAACAGAACCCGCCCCTCCTCAGATCTACAGGCGGCGGCCTCACTACAGTCCAGCCACTTTTTCCCCCCGCAGGCTTCTGGGAAGTAAATCTAAAAGACTGCCTCAGACTCCCTGGCTGTCTCCGTATTCCCCATCCCTCATTCACGCTCCCCTGCACCCTTTTCCAGCATCTGCTGGGAGAGGATTCGAAGCCTGCCCAGAAGCCTGTACAGCGGTAGCTCAAGCCCACACCCAAAGCCATATTTTTCTAATAATTACGGCAGGCTGCTCAGAGGTACGTGGTGCGCGGTTCGCAGCTGCTACAGATGAGCTTCAGCTTCTGTCCTGCAGCACTCGGGGAGCACGAGTGTCCAAACGCCCTGCTCGTTCGTGCCTTCCAGAGCTGTCGCTCGTGCCTCAGCGGCCCCTGCGCAGCCCGACGCGGTACAGATGTGCACGTGCGGGGTGTGCTTGGCCAGCCAGTGGTCCTCCCCAGCCGGCGACGGGGACCACTCACGTCAAGGATAAAGAACCCGGAGTTAAAAAAACAAAAACTGGGGATCCCTGGGTGGCTCAGCGGTTTAGCGCCCGCCTTTGGCCCAGGGCGCGATCCTGGAGACCCGGGATCGAGTCCCACATCGGGCTCCCCGCATGGAGCCTGCTTCTCCCTCTGCCTGTGTCTCTGCCTCTCTCTCTCTGTCTCTCTCTCTATGTCTATCATAAAATAAATAAATAAATCTTTTTTTAAAATTTTAAAAATAAATAAATAAATAAATAAATAAATAAATAAATAAATAAATAAATAACAAAAAACTAAAGACACCCCGGCGGCAGTACACAGGACCTGCCTGCCCGGGCTGACTGACCATCTATACGAACACGACCTCCTGGGCCACAGGGGCCACAGGGGGCTTGGCTGGACCCTGCAGGCAACTTGGCCCCCTCTCTGCACTATGGCAGGCTGTTCAGTAACAGCTGGCAGGTGCCAAGAGTGCTGATGGGGCCGCGTCGGAGCAGGGGGCTCAGAATTTAGCCTCACTGTCACCACGTGTTGAGCAAATGGTCACACGAGCCCAAGCATATCGTCAGCAATCACAGGTATGAAACTGTGCCTTCGAGTGTGTCTGGCCACTCCAGAACCAATGTCCTCATGGACCACAGCTTTAGGCTACAGAAGCTAAGTGTTTGAAATAAAAAAAAGCAAAAAAAAAAAAAAAAAAACAACCACCAAACTGGTTAATCAGCTCTTCTCACCAACTTTCCTTGACCAGTCCCTTCTGATCAAGGGATCATCCCCCTCTCTTCTGTCCAGAATACCGGTTACATGGTAATTTTAAAGACTTTTTAGGTATTCTCCTCTGCCCAACCCACGTCTGGGCGCCTCGACATCTGACCCCTCATCTTGGCTGGCATCCCTCGCGGCCAGCACGGTGCCTGGCACAAGGCAGGGACTCAAGAAAGATTTACAGAAAAGACAAGGACACTCTTGATTTTACGGGAAGACGGCCCTTTCCAGGTCCTCCGTCATTCCCAAGGCGACACCATGTGTGGAAAGAAGATAGAAACCCAAGACAGGAAGCTGGGAGGCCACACGTCCCCCCCTCCCACCCCCCAGCGGCACCACCTCTAGCCCATTGCCGCGACTATGCCAGGGGACAGGAATCAAAGTCTCTCATCTTGTTTCGCCACTACAAGGCCCACGACATCTACGACAAATAATTCAAGGCAGCCTATGAGCCTCAACACCACCATCTCTAAAAACCTGCATTTTTAGTTGGTTGAAACAGACTTCCCTTCTGGTTCGATACCCTATCAGCTTTCAAAGCCTATCACTTCTCATTTTCATGACCTCTGCATTTGGGGATTAAATAAAAGAATAGCTAAAAAGAGCTTTTAAACGTTTCTTGTGCTTCCTAGAATAAGAATGACTAAGTAGCGTGAATGATTATCATTAGAAACAGTATTAGGAATGCAATTATGGGGAAAGCTATAGGCCTCCTATCCGGGTAAACCCACATATATTTCATTTTTTAAAGTACTGAAGTTAGAGATGTGGGGTATGGCTATTTAACATCTACACGAGGGGTGTCTGCGGGGCTCAGTCGGTTGAGCATCTGCCTTCAGCTCAGGTCAGGATCTCAGGGTCCTGGGATCGAGCCCCACGTCAGGCTCCCTGCTCAGTGAGGAGCCTGCTTCTCCATCTCCCTCTGCTGCTCCCCCTGCTTGTGTGCTTGCTCCCTCTGTCTTTCTCTGTTAAATAAATACATAAAATCATTTTGTAAATGTCTATATGAATAAGGAAGAAGAAATCAAGAACAAGGTTATCAAGTTTATTCCTGGAGATAGTATCACCAGAGTAAAAGGGGAAGTTTGGTAATCAACAACTGGTCCTGTGGCCGTGGCTTGTGGCTTGGGAGATTTACTTTTCTAATCAGATTTACACGACTTTTTTTTTAAATGAGAAGCAAAAAAAGAAATCAAAATCAAGGCAACTTTACTGCTTTGAATAGTACACCCCCACCAAAATTCACAGGAACCTCCAAATGTTGGCATTATTTGCAAAGAAGGTTGGTGCAGATGCCATTAGTGATGTTAGATGAGGTCATGCTGGATCAGGCTGGGCCTACATCCGGGGAGTGGTGTTATAAGGAGGCCAGCAGTCACACGGACACACACAGAGACCGCCACGTGAAAGAGGCCGAGCCTGGAGTGACCCCGCTACAAGCCCAAGAACACCACGGATGGCCAGCGACCACCGGAGGCGGGAAGATGCAGGGAATGTCTGTCCCACAGATGATCACGATCCTGCCCACACCTTGACATCAGACTTGTGACCTCCACAACGCTGAGAATTAATTTCTGTCATCGTAAGCCACCTCGTTCGTGGTTATTTGTTACATCAGCCGGAGAAAACTGCGTAGTTTCCTAACATATTGTAAAATGTTAAAAATATTAATACACATATTGCTGCCGGAAAGGTAATCTGGTTTAGCCTTTCTGAATATGCATCAGAGTCTAAAAACGTCCATATTCTTTGATCTAGCAATTCTAGTTTAAGAAAATATATACAAATAATCAGAGAGAAGAACAAAAAGTTAGCTGCAGGGATAATCACCACAGCACTGTTATTTATCACAGTAAAAAGCAGCCTAAAAAAACAAACTCTAAAGAAGCAACAATAAAAAACTGATAAGTTTAGTCCAACCAACTGATGGAGTATTTGGAACTGCAAACTCAAAACAGAGCAACCGGCGGAGCGCCTGGGTGGCTCAATGGTTAAGCATCTGCCTCTGGCTCAGGTTGTGATTTCGGGGTCCTGGGATCGAGCCCTGTGTCAGGCTCCCTGCTTCTCCCTCTCTCTCTGCCCACTCTCAACCCTGCTCACGCTCATTCACTCTCTCTCTCTCTCTCTCTCTCAAATAAATAAACTCATAAGAAACCCAAACAAACAGAGCAGTCATCAACCAAGAGAGAATACGCAATGAATAGAAATCCTCATACAAGAGGGGTGGTGCAGAAAGTCAATCTGTGCAAGAACAAGGTAGAAAGTCATGAAACTATGAAAGTGAACAATCTGATCCACACTTAACATTTCGGAGCTCCTGCTCTAAGCACTAACCATGGTCTTCCAAAAGTAAAGGTTGGTTTGTTTTGGGTTTTTTTCCTGTTCTCCATTTTAAAAAGGTAATAAAGAAAAGCTGCCATCAGCCAAAAACAAAACAATCAGTGGGGAAAATAAAATATGAGAGTTTGGATAATCTAACATATATCTTCAAGCATGTAAAATATTACTCTGAACACCCACTTTGTACTGCAATGGCTTTGAAGAATAAAGAAAAAAACAGGTTTAAAAAATAGCACGTAAGACTTGACAACAGAGAAGTGAGAATATTCTTAAAATCTTACAGAGTCTGGGGGTAAATCAGCAAGAATAACAGGAGTCTGTCTGCTTCCCTGCCAGTGAGCAGCAACAGAATGAACCATTTCCTTTCTTGGATTCTAAGAAGCAACAGTCTAGTCAACCCACTCTTACACTCTTTCCCAGAGCTATAAAACCATATTCTATCTTGATAGATTTGAGTGTATCCTATAATGACCACACGTGCCTAAGCGGTAAGTGCGTGCAAACACATGCAATTCCAAGTCTTGCAAATCTATAGGGACAATGACATATTTACATTTGCCCAAACTATTACCAATAGCCATTGTGCATGGTAACAACACTGGTGGCATGAACACTGTTTGACTGTTATAAAACCCAATACATAAGTTCACATGCCAAGTTTTTAGAAGTTGAAAAAGGCAAGCAGGAGTAAGTGAAAATATTAATAACGTCAAAAGAATTAGGACTTGGCAAACTGAAAACCATTAGAAGTTATCAGTACATTCCCAAGCAAGTTGTTTGCAAGGCAAGGGGCACAATGAAATAAAGCCACCACTGGCTAGACTAGATTAAAAGGACAAAAATATACAAGCACAATCTGAGGGAGCAGGACAGAAATATGGATAAGGAAAAGTTGTTTGTTTCTTTTAATGAACCACTCTATATGATTAAGTCGTAAAATCTTGAATTAAGAGGTGGAAAACATAAAGGATCCGACAACAATGAAGAAACTGAAAAGCCATTCAAAAGGATTTCCAATAACAGCTTCACATTTAGTGTCTGGTAGTCTTACGTGTGGGTTCAGTCCAACTTTTAAAGGACAGATGATTTCATGTTATGAAAAATTTTCTAGACAAAAAAACACTTGAAAACAAGTTGCGATTCATTTAAAAAAACCAATGCAATTCAAATATCAAAATCTTATACTATGTGAACCAAAGGAAAAAAACCCACAATAAAAATTAAAACTACTTATGAACAAACAGTAAAACTACCAAGATTCTAAATACAAGATTAGCAAAGGAAATCACATCAAGAAGCCCAGCGTCAAATAGAACTAAATAGATTTTAAACTGGAAAATATGATTAAAAATATTATGTGATACACTGAAAACTACAAGACATTAATGAAAGAAACTGAAGACACAAATGGAAAAATATTCCTTGTTCATGGATTAGAATTGATAGTGTTAAAATGTCCATACCACACAAAGCAATATACGGATTCAGTGCAATCCCTGTTGAAATTCCAATGATATTTTTCACAGAAACAGAACAACCCCAAAATTTGTATGGAACCATGTAAGATCCCACATAGCCAAAGGATCTTGAGAAAGAAGAACAAATCTGGAGGCATCATGCTCCCTGATTTCAAACCATATTACAAAACTATAGTAATTAAAACATCATGGTATTGGCATGAAAGCAGACACAGAATAGAGAGCCCAGAAATAAACCCGCACATATGTGGTCAATTACTCCACAATAAAAGGAACCAAGAATACACAATGAAGAAAGGCCAGTCTCTTCAATAAGTGGTGTTGGGGAAACCAGGCCAGTATCTCATACCATACACAAAAATTAACTCAAAATGGATTAAAGACTTGAATATAAGACCTAAAACTATAAAACTCCTAGAAGAAAACACAGGCAACAAATAAGCTCCTTGACATCAAGTCTTGGTGATATTTTTTTGGATCTGGCACCAAAAGCAAAAATAAACAAATGGGGGGGTGCACCTGGATGGCTCAGTTGGTTAAGCATCTGCCTTTGGTTTAGGTCATGATCTCTGGGCCCTGGGAGGGAGCCCCACGTCAGGCTCCCTGCTCAGCGGGGAGTCTGCTTGCTTCTCCCTCTGCCTCTCCACCTGCTCATGCTTTCTCTCTCCTTCTCTGTATCTCTCTGTCTCAAATGAATAAATAAAAAATAAAAATAAAAATAAACAAGTGAGACCACATCAAACTAAAAAAGCTTCTGCACAGCAAAGGAAACTATCAACAAAATAAAAAGGCAACCTATTGAATGGGAGAAAATATTTGCACATCATAAATCTGATAAGGGGATCATGTCCAAAACATAAAAAAAAATTCATACAACTCAACAAATGAAAGACAATCTAATTTTAAAAAAATGGGCAGAGGATCCGAACAGACATTTTTTTCAAAGAAGACATACAGATGGCCAACAGACACATGAAAAGATGCTCAACATCACTAATGATTAGGGGAAATGCAAATCAAAGCCACAACGAGATTATCACCTCACACCTGTTAGGAGGCTAGTACCAAAAAGATAAGAAATAGCAAGTGTTGGCCAGGATGGGGAGAAAAGGGAACCCTTGGACAGTACTGCTGGTGGGAACGTAAACTGGTGCAGCCACTACAGAAAACAGCATGGAGCTCATCAAAATATTAAAAACAGAATTACCATTTGAGCCAGCAATTCCACCTCTGGGTATTTATCTAGAGAAATAAAACACTAACTCAAAAAGATATCTGCACACCCATGTTCATCACAGTATTTTTCACAATAGCCAGATATGAAAACACCTTGCGTCCATTGATGGAACAGTGGAAAAGTATAGTGTGTATGTGTGTGTGCGTGTGATGGAATATTATTTAGCCATAAAAAGAATGATATCTTGACATTTGTGATAATGTGGATGGATGTTGTGGGCATTATGCTAAAGCGAGATAAGTCAGACAAAATCAAGTACCATATGTTCTCTTACATGTGTATCCTAAAAATAAATAAATACATATATAAACAGAGATCACAGAATCAGATGCAGAGAATAGACCTGGGTTGCCAGAGGTGGGGGGAGGGGGTGTGGGTGAAGAGTTGTGGGTTTTTTTTTTTTTAAGTAAATAAACTGAAGTTTTAAAATTAAGATTATGAGAAAACATAAAGATCTTCAATAGATTAAAGATGAAAATCATCTATCACAAAAATGGAAGATGGGGCAGCCCGGGTGGCTCAGCGGTTTAGCACCGCCTATAGCCCAGGGCCTGATCCTGGAGACAAAGGATTGAGTCCCACATCGGGCTCCCTGCGTGGAGCCTGTTCTCCCTCTGCCTGTGTCTCTGCCTCTCTCTCTCTGTGTCTCTCTCATGAATGAATGAATGAATGAATGAATGAATAAATAAATAAATAAATAAATAAAATCTTTTAAAAAAATGAAAAATGATGAAAACGGTATTTGGTAAAATTCAACACTCGATTTAAAAAAAAAAAAGTATCAAACCCAACTAGAAAGATATTTCCTTAGTGTGATTTAAAAAAATAGTAATATTATTAAAGTAACAGCCAAGACAGTTATCATCACTCATAATCACTACTATCCAGGAAGCTGAAGGCAGTTCAATGTGATATAAAACAGAAATCAAGTATACAGCAATTGGAAAGGAAAGAAAAATGTTATTATTGGCACATAGTATTACAGCGAAACCCAGAAAGCCGAGAAGATGGAATAGAAAAATAATTAAAACAAAGAAGACGTTTAATATAGCCATAAAATAGAAAATAAATATCCAGAAATCAACGACTTTTCTATTTACCAGCAATTACCGGCTAATAGAAACATATTTTTTGAACACATATTAACTACCAGAAGTGGTGTGAAGCTCTGAACATTCTAGCTCATTTCATTTTCACAACAACCCTAAGAAGTAGATACCATTATCATACACACTTACAGGTGAGAAACCCAAGGCACGACAGGGTTACGTAGCTCGCCAGAGGGCACACTGGTGGCAAATGCCAGAGCCGCTGGGAGAAGCAGGCCACCTGAATGCAAAGTCCTCTTGTCCCCTCCCAATGCGATGCAAGGGCACACTCCTAACTCAAGCAACAATGCAAAGAATAAACACAGCAAGGGAGGCAGGCAAAGCCCTATGAAGGAGCTGAAAAATAAGAAACCTCACAATCACAAACAAGACCCTATTTGAACAGAGACGTACCATATTTCACAACAGGTAAATTGCACCTTATAAAAATGTCAATTAGCCCCAAAATAATAAATAGACTTAATGTAATTCCAATCACAATCTACTACAGAGATAGTATTACTCTTCTTATTGATGCTCGATTTCCTTGGGCAGAGTGGGGGGGGTGGGGAGGGAGACGGAGTTTTAATAATGTGATTCTAAACTTCCTCCCGAAGAAAAAGAAGTGAATATCCAGCCAAGAAATTTTAATAACTGGGATTAAACTGTCCTTTCAGATGCTAGTCACGGTCTCCCCAAGCTCAGATCCATGCAGTTCATCGTTCCTACAAGCAACTTCCTAACAGAGCTCTGGGGACACCTCTGGTGGTCCCTTAGTTTTCAGAAAGATAAGAGAAGTGCAAAAGAATCACAAAACCTAGGAACAACTGAGACGTGAAGACTCAAAAGAAAAAAAACAGGCTAAAATTTAAAACAGCTCTCGCGTTAAAGTGATGAAAGTATGTTTGATATCTAATCTTTGGTCTTCAAACTTTATAGTTTGAATCTTATAATTAAAGGAAAAAAAGGCGAGGAAGGGGGTATGACAAATGTAAAAAAAAAAAAAAAACTAATTCAAAAATTATCTTAGGGGCATCTGGGTGGCTAAGTCGAGTTAAGCGTCTGCCTTCAGCTCAGGTCATGATCTCAGGGTCCTGGGATCAAGTCCCCCACCCTTCACCCCTGCTTTGGGCTCCCTGCTCAGCGGGGGATCTGCTTCTCCCTTTCTCTCTGCCCTCACCCCCTGTGCACTCTCATGCTCTCGCTCTCTCTCTCTCTCTCTCTCTCCCTAATAAATAAATAAAATCTTTAAATAATTAGCTTAGAAAAGGTAAACTTTTTTTTTTTAAAGATTGCATATATTCAGAATGTTTAATCTGGAAAAGCAAGGCTGAGGACTAATCGAGCAGCTGTATTAAACAGGAAGGGACGGCTGCAGAATCGCACCCTTTGTGCCACCACACGCCTCGGGTGCCTCCCCTGCCGGGGTCCCCCCCAATCCAAACACCACCGCAGCTGGTGCTCTCGCAGTCCTCCTCGACCACTTGGCACCAGCTTCTCTGGCATCCTGTTCTCTCACTGTGTGTAAAGCAGGCTGGAGGACCAGGGGCAGATCCGCTGTCCCCCTTCCCGGGTCCCAGGCCTACGAGGGCCACCGTCCACCAGGGAGCATGAGCCGGACCCAGAAACACTTGTTGATTCAGGAACTGCAAGTCAGCTCCATGGCTCTCAGCAAGTTTAAGATTTCAAAAGACGGGGGAAATGGCCACATCAAAAAGGTGATGATTTTCTGACTCAGCTCCAGCTTTTTTAAATATTATGTTTCTAAATAAAGTAAATGGATACTCTAAAGGACTAGCTAAAGGAAGGTCACAGAGCAGAGCAACTACTCGGAGACTTGATAAATCAAATAAACAATGAGGCCAGGGCAGGAAAGCAGAGAGCATGCTCCAGACCCTCTTGCCTTTTTGTTTTCCACTAAGGAGCTGTTCTTATAAACAATGAGCCCATTCAAAAGGGGGTTTTCAAAAATCTCTGGAGGAAGCTCTATCTCCTGGACCCAAAGAGTGGCTCACCCCTTTTCTCCTGCCCACGAGCACCCGCCTCCATGAGTGCCAACCTGCTTTCATTTGGAAGGAAACACCTTTGATGAGCAGCTCCAAAAAAAAACAAAACAAAAACAAACAAAAAACCTCCCGACTCTAATTACTCAGGAACTCTATTTGCAGCAAAAGGTGAGCAAAACGTAAAGACCTCTCCGTAGAAGGAGTCCGCTTTGGGCGACCCTTTTGTCCTGTGCACCCAAGCAGTAGAGGTTTTTGGTTTTGGTTTTGCAACTTTTATGTAGATCTAAGCATCCACGTCCACCAAAGCCCAGCATTCCGAACACAGAATGTAATGTGCTCGGATGGCTGGACGCTCTCTCTCACCCCTTTTAATTCATTATTTATTTTTAAACACATTGATTACTGATTTATTACTAGTTCTTTTGACCTTCTGGTCTCCACGGGATCCTAGAGCTGAACTACACAGGCAGTCAGCAGACATATCATCTCACGTGACTTTTGTGTCTTTTTTAAAAACCTTTTAATTATGCAGTTTTCCAAATGTACAGAGAAGTACCAACAATGATACGGCAAAGTTTTCCATGTTACCTACAACCCAGATTCTAACCACAGGGACATGTTCTCATATTTGCTTCAGAGAGTTTTAAGGAAATAGGACTTATTCTTTCCCTCTCCCAGAAATACAAAAACAGTAAATCACGTAAGTCGGTGTTTATGTTTCCTGTGGATATTTTTTGAGTTTTGGCCCTTGACACCAATACTGATTTTTGTGTTTTACAAAATGCATAAAGCACAGTCCCCTGCCCTCTTCCCAGCCCCTATCTATGCTACAGAGCAAACCTTCTTTGAGAAGAGCCTTCCATCTCACATGCACTGTATTTGCTCCAATACCGATCGACCTTACTGCAAGCACATTCCTGCCTGTACAGTATCAAAAGAAGGACAACAGATTTAGGAAAGAATCATGGGAAACAACTGGTAGACATTCATAATTAGAAAGGATGGGCCCAAGCCTGAGGGTCTGACACATTCTCATTCAGCCAAGCTCCTTCAGAGAACATTTCTTCCTCCAACAGGGGCACACACTGCTGTCCCGTGGGGTTCAGGCCTGCATCAGGCTCTTCTTGCTCTGCTTCTGCGGCCTTCCCAATCATCATCAGCATTGCCAACCCAGACCTCTGCTCTGAGGTCCCACCACTTGGATGCCGTTAAACATAGACCATCCTGTTGAGGCCACGATGGTCTCCAAACCTGCTCCCACTCCTGTCTCAGCGAAAGTCCCACCTTCTACCCAAGGAGCCCATGCTCGAGCCCTGGAGAGCATCCTTCACCCCCACAGTCCTATTAAGCTCGGCCGAACTCCCACTCGAGTCTCTAATGCATTCCACTTCTCTCCCATGGCCACCACTCAGTGAGCCACCGCCCGAGGGCACGAGAATGAAGGCAGTAGCCTCCACAGGTCGGGGCCCCCTCCACCCTACTATAAACCCTAGAGCTGCGGTGACCTAACCCAAATACTGTCCCATCGTCTGTGCTTGAACACCTTCTAATCTGCCCTTTGGACAGAATCCATACCAGGCCTCTGGGTTGTTTATTTGCCCTGTCTCAACAGCACACCCCACCTCTCACTCCATCCCCTAGTTCCACTGAGGTTGTTTTAGTTGTTTGAATCCACAAGGATCCCTTCCACCCACCGCTCCTTTGAACACAATTCCCTCTGTATCCATCTCCTCAGCTATTCTTACTTGGCTTCCTTCCAATTTTATATGTTTTAGCCTGAATAACGCTTCTTCCAGAAAGTCCTCCCAGATGCCCAGCTCCGGTCTCAACAAGCATCCGTACCGTTTTGGGCTCTGTCACAGCAATCGTCGCAAAAGCCATGTCTGGCACATACAATGTTTGTGAAAAATATTTACTTTAGAAATAACTGGATGAATGGATGGATTAGTAGGCATTCAATAAATCTGGCTTGTTTTCGTCCCCCTCCGGGACACAGGGGCCAACTGAACAGACACGGTATGTCATGTTCTATGTATCTTGGCTCTAGCTGGGATGCTATAATTAAATATATTTCCATTTTGATCATTTTTCAAACATGATTTTGTTGCCAGCTTGTCCAGGTGGAGTGTCTCGACTCAACGAAACAAAGTTAAATACAAAAATTAATAGTTAGAAAAGCAGCAAAAGCAGCCTCTCATTCTCACTAATATCGATCAATGAGGCAGTCCCCAAGATGCTTCAGGAAACAATTCTGGCCCCCTTCACGTAGCTATGATTAAAGATAATTTCATAGTCCTAAAAAGAAGAGGAAATCTTTTCCAAAGGGACCTACAACTAAATGCAGGCAGCAGTACCCCCACTTTTCAAGAGCTCACGTCACACCCCTTTGCTTTTACGAAAGACTTATACCTGTTTTCACAAACCGGAGGAGGATCTCTGCTTTTCTGAAAGCAAAAATGGCATTCGGTGTTTGTTTTGCAGTGAGCCACAGAGGCAGCAGCGCACACCCCAAGCAGCAGGAGCAGCACCAGCAACCCCTGCCCCAGGAACTGCTGACTCAGCATCTCGGCACCTAGATGCCCCAGCTCTGAGCTGTGTCTGTGACCGTGTGTTTTATTTCTGTTTATTTTGTGTATCTGTTAGCTAGATGTGTCCTCAGGTGTCAGAAAAGCCTGATAGGTTGCTTCTGGGTCTGGGAACGCTAAAAAAATGTTTCCCTCTAAATTAACGGCGATCGCTTCTTCGCTTTACACCATGTCGACTTACGAAAGTTTCCACAGGGACACTCTGCTTTCAGAGCACAGGGAAACCTCTTTTAGCCAGAGGTGGTGAAGAAACATAGTTGGGGGTCAGCCCTTCCAATCTGAACTGACAGTTCTCAACAGTTAAAACTAGAGCTTCAGAAAATGAGGAGGGGAGGGCAGATATATGAGAGGCTAAATATATCATCTTCCCACAAGGCAACACCGATTAACATTTTATTACAGAAGATGTACCTCCCAAGAAAGACCTCGCAAAAAAAAAAAAAAAAAAAAAAATCTAGGATTACACCAGACAACCACCACCAGAAAAGCATATTACAGGAAACACAGACCACCACTCACTTTAAAAAGCATGAAAGGGGGGCGTATGGGTGGTCCAATTGATTACACGCCTACCTTCTGGTCAGGCCATGATCAATCCCAGGATCCTGGGATTGAGTCCCGAGTCGGGCTCCCTGCTGAGCAGGGAGCCCGCTTCTCCTTCTGGCCTTCAGCGTTGCTCATTCTCTCTCTTGCTCTCTCAAATAAATAAATAAATAAATAAATGTCTTTTTTTAAAAAAAGCATGAAAGGTTTGACTTATGTCCATTTTAGAGGTCAACACCTTTGTCACTCCTGAGTTAACACCTAAGTATTATCTTAGTTCTGAATTATGACTGATGATGACAGTGTTGTTTCTGACATCAAGACTCCAATTTTCCTCTGAAAACTCTGTCGGTAAACCTGGTAAGAGATATTTCAAGGTGATGTCATGTCTCGTTTGAGGTGCTAGAGACCTTTCTAATCAAGGGGGAATAAACAGAAGAAAAGCAAAGGGAAGGGGGGGGGATCTATCTTAATGGTGGCTGGCATCGTATTTATTCCCAGATCAAATGTGAAGGAAGCCAGAGAACGTTTTCCAAAAGAAGGGAATTGAACATGGACTTGGCAGTGATACAGGTAGTTCCTCCTCCCCGTTCTATCGCTCCTGACAGTGACCCTCAGAAAGTGCAGTTCTCCCTGCCTTACAAATATGGACACTGAGGCCTATCAAGTTCTTTGTGGGTCCAGCTACCAAGGGCAGAAGCACAACTCCCCACCGAGCCTGGCTGGCTGTAGAACTCACCTTTACTCAGCACAGCTGGCCACCCAGTGTGTCGCTCTTACTGTCATAAAGCGTCGCTGACCTCTCCTAGGGTCCCTAGAAAGATCACATCTTCACAACCTCTCCACGGCTGTGCAACGTCTATGCAGCCAACGACTGATGAGGCAACAATGACTTCATATTGAAGGTCTGTCCACTGCACCAACACCAATCACGAAGCCGTATCTCTCAGGCACCAAAGGAAGATGAAGCCAACCAAGTAAGGAAGATGCCTCAGCTAAGGCAAAACCCTGCAACAATGGTCCCTTTCTGGAGAATGCAGGGAATCTTACACTGGAAGCCCTTTTCTTATGTTCAACCTACAATGGAGGCAACTAAAGTGACAACTTCAGTGCACGCCAGTCTTTTGCTAGAGACCGGGGAGTTTGGCCACCGGACAGTCTTGAAGCCATATGTTCAAACACCCACCACCCCCTCAAATTAGCCTTCATCATCTAACTTCAAAGCAAAAACAAACGTCATGCTTCCAGAGCAGGGAGCCCTACTGACTGCCCAAGGAAGGATGTGGGCCTGCCTTCGTCCACCTTTACATTTGCAAGAGGGCAACTCATGTCACCCAGGCCTAATGGCCGTCTCCGGCTTCACCATCCCAGCCACTCTGTCCTCCCACTCTGGACTAAAACAACGTCCTGACCGGGTGTCCCAGAACCTATGAGAGCGTCCAATGGTGCACGCCATGTTGGCTGAAGGCTCTCGCATCATAAAACCTTCTGGAAGCCTACAACAGTCCCTCTGAGGAAACCAGTCCCAGAGAGATGGAAAGTAGGGGCAGAGTAGAGCGATTTTGGTAAATATGGGGGTAGCTGTCCAAAATACATGGCACGACCATCTACTCTGCAGATTAACACAACCGCCCACAACCTGAGGACAGCCTGTAGGACAGCATCGTGTAGAAGATGCAGAAATTCCCCAAAGGCCCTGCGGGTGCAGTTTAAGGTCATTTTTAGATCTACTCATTCATTTCAGGCATATTTACTGGACCCCCCCACCCGTGCTACCCGCCCTCTGCCAAGCACAAGTACAGCGTCAAGACGACAGGAGGGGCTCTTGGTGCTTGGATCCCGGTGCAAAGACAGAAAGCACACAGGCAAACACAGAAGAAGTAAAACAACTTCAGGGAGCAAGGAATTTTTTTTGAAGAAGGAAATCAAGGGAAATGTGACGGGAAGTGCGGGATGAGGGCGGGGTGGGGGCTGCAGAGAGAACACCTGGAGCTGCTAGAAGGAAGCAGGCGCGCACAGGTGGACAGGTGAGCCCCGGCTGTGAGTCCTTCCAGCTCCCCTCCCTGTCGGAGGAGCTGCCCTGAGACCTGTGCTGCGGAGCCAACGCAGGGGGTACTGAACTCAGGTGATGTGGGAGGATCGCATGACTAGCCTCACAGGCCAGGGCAAGTTTTGTTTGTTCTCCAAAGAGTTTCTACTTCATCTCATGGTGGTTTGGCAAGACCTGGAATTAAGGCCTTCTAGGCAAATGGCCTGGATGCTTTAAAGATATCAAGACCAGGGTACTTCCCTCAAGGGGCTGGGTTTTTTCTAAGATTTTATTTATTTATTTGACACAGAGAGAGAGATTGAGAGATCATAAGCAGGGGGAGTGAGAGGCAGGCAGAGGGGAGAAGCAGGCTCCCCGCTGAGCAGGGAGCCCAATGCAGGGCTCAATCCCGGGCCCTGGGCCGAAGCGAGACTCCTAACCAACTGAGCTACCCAGGCACCCAAGGGATTGGTTTAATATCTAAATCCTTAAGAATCGTATATCCTCCTAAGGTCTAACTATGATACCCCCTTGAGACACGCCCCCCACACACATGCACACACATGGGCGTGCACACGTGTGCCACACATACGTCAACTTTCCCACAGAGAAAATGTCAGACTGTTGCTGGAAAAACAATCAGATAAAACACAATCGATGATCCTGAAAACGCATAGCTTCAAATTCTCGAACTTATTTCAGAAAGTCTCTTTCTTCAGCCGAAGGAAAAAAAAAAAAAAAAGACTGGGGACAATCTCGCTGCCAACCAGAATGACAAAGCATTCTTTCCCCTAAATTTACTACAATGATAGATAACAAATGGCATCTATAAAGCAGTTGGTCAATAACCAAAAGCAAAACAATACACTGCAAATATGAAGAACAGAGTTAGAAATATGCCAGTTAGGCATGCAAGGGGCGGCAGTGCTTTGAAAACGCACAGTTTGATCCAAACGTTAGATGTGGTTTTCGCTACTCACCACAAAGTTGGGTTACGAACATTTCTAAAATTTCTGAAAGTGATTTTCAGGCCCCTAGACTGCTTGGGAGCAGATGAAAAATTTCCATTGTTGATACACACACATTTGTACGCAAGGTAAATCACAGGCAACAGGCAAGGTTCTAATGAGTCTGCAGGAAGCACATTAAAAGTGCAGTCAGAACTTTCCAGAATTTTCCCGGGCACATGGCACTCCTCACCTTCATTCCGCATCTCACCACGCCGGCCGCAGGGCCAACAGGGGCAAGGCGAGGCCTTCCGAGCCTCTCCCTTTCACGACTCCACCAGTTTGGCTTCCACAGTCCAACAACTTAAGGTGAGTTTTAAATGTGTGACACTTGTCACACTAAAGCACAAGGAAGGGGAATAAAAGACAGGGGTGTGTGCGTGTGCACGTGTGCATACGCATGTGGGTGCCCCCTCTTTTTACTTGAGCCTCATAAATCATTGATATGGTTAGCTCGCTGAGGGCAGGAGTTATGTCAGGCTGAAGTGAAGAGGAAGGAATTTAATAAGGCTAAATATAGAGGCCTATACCTGGGGCCAAAAAAGAATCAATACTCGAGGCATTTTCATAGAGTAACAGAAATAGGACCTAGCGGACGTGAAAGACAACCGGGGTGCACTTTTATGTCATGAAGAGTAGACCAGCTGGGAAACACGGCCATGCCCAAACCCACCCTGGGTTTCATGCAGGAACAGAAGTGGCCCTGCCCTGCTGCGTTCGACACTGTCCTACAGATAGATAGCCAACACCCAAGGCCAATCTTGACAAGAAAGGAGGGAAGGGGGCCTTGGGGCCTTACACTTCACATATTTGCAAGTATCTGTGGAAGAAGAACTAGCACAACCTTGGGACGCTTGGGTGGCTCAATGGTTGAGCATCTGCCTTCAGCCCAGGGCATGATCCTGGGGTCCTGGGATCGAGTCCCACATCAGGCTCCCTGCATGGAGCCTATGTCTCTGCCTCTCTCTCTCTCTGTGCATCTCTCATGAATAAATTTTTAAAAATCTTAAAAAAAAAAAAAAAAAAAGAATTAGCACGACCTCATGTGGCTCCGGAAGGCCAGAGGATGAACCATGCCTCCCACATCCATGCTTGGAAGCACCTCCGAGGGCCACGTGGTAGGAAAGCAGCAGTGTTGAAGGCACCAGGAGGTGGATCTTCGCCCCTTGCAGGGGAGAGTATTTAAGAATGAGCTTCACCTGAAAGTGGGATAAGCAAGCTGATGGAGAGCTGTCCCCCAACAGATCTGCACATCAGAGAAGGGATGGACCCCAGGAGTGCCAGGCCTTCCCCCTCCAGGAGGTGATGGCTCTGTGAAGATTCTTTCCCTTGGCAGGTGGGGGAGAAGGAAGGGTCTGTGCCCTAGTGCCCTTAACCACTAAGAAAATACCCCTCCGGTCAAAACCCAAAGGGAGTAACGGATTAGCACGTCTTTCAAGGCTGGTAACAATAAGTGTAATGACTCGAAGATGTGCAGCCATACACGTCAGATGCTGCTCTCCTGCTGCCCATCCTCATGCTCTGAAGCATCTTGGAAGTGGGGCTTTGTGCCCCATCTCATCTGGGCACTGAGTCCTCACCTCACCTGGGGGAGGGACACAGACATGTGGAGGGTCCCAGAGCGGGCAGGTGGGTACCACATGCAGCCACAGACCAGCCATAGGGCCTATCCACCCTAGGGCACCCCTGCTCAGGCAAGGTCCAGCTTGGTTCAACATCCTCCTGCTTTCTCGGGGAGAGCCACCAACTTGGAATGGAGGGAACAGAATGGATTGGAACACCCCCTCTACCTCTCTCTATAGCCACTGTGTCCCAAGAAGCTTCGTTCCTCCCAGATTTTTAAGTCCGCATTCCACTAACCCTACCTTTGCACCTGCACAATCTGTTTCTGATAATTACTGGCCGATTAAAAAAATTATTAGTTGTGTTTGTTTTCTTAAAAATAACTTGTCTCCCTTAAGGAGGGGTGGCGTACATATAAAAAGTGATGCTCACAGGCCAACGAATTCTGTGCATTTACAGTAAGGCTGGCAAGAGTGGCTTTCGGGGGTCCAAAAGGATGCTTCTCATCCTGGACAGCCTAGTCTGGCCAATGCAGGTGGCAAGAGGAGTTCAGGTTCTAAGTTTTATTCTTATCCACTCCCTTGGGACTTCCTGGGCACTGTCGGACAATCATGCGGTAGAAGAATCCCCTGCAGTCAAGCCTTTCCAGGAAAAAAAAATAATAATATTCGTATCTGGGTTGGTTCAAGATGAACCTGTCTGAACTGAGCTGAAAACGCAGAGCACTCCTAGAAGATGGAAGAGTCCCAGGTCTGTGTGTTCTAGGATTTGAGAGACAACAAGATGATGAGTGTTTTAGAATTACCCAATATCAACGAATAATGAGGTAGCGTCCAGTACTGACTAGAAGGCTGATAGATCAATCCGGGAGGTAGGACTCTTACCGCCACAGCTACGAGACAGGTGAAGCTGCCCATTCTAAGACCCAGACGTTGGCAATGCTTGGCTGTGGGCAGTGACACAAGACTACCCCATACTGAGTATTTTATTTTATTTTACTTATTTATTTTTTAAAGATTTTATTTATTCATTAGAGACACCCAGAGAGAGAGAGAAGCAGAGACACAGGCAGAGGGAGAAGCAGGCTCCATGCAGGGAGCCCAACATGGGACTGGATCCCGGGTCCCCAGGATCACGCCCTGGACCCAAGGTGGCGCTAAACCGCTGAGCCACCCGGGCTGCCTTTATTTTATTTTATTTTACTTTAATTTTAGGGGAGGGAGAGGGAGGCAGAGGAGGGAGGGGCAGAGGGCGAGAATCCTGAAGCAGATTGCCTGCTGCGCGGGGAGCCCTATGTGGGGCTCAGTCTCAAGACCTGAGCTGAAACCCAGAGCTGGCCGCTCACCTGGATGGGCCACCCAGGCGCCCCCTGAGCTTCTGAGTGCCTCTTAAAGGGCTTCCAGATACTGTCATTTGTATTTCAAAGTAGTCCTTTCTCAGTCTGCTGCGTTGAGATGGAATCGTGTTTCAGTTTTCCAATGGCAAAAAAAAAAAGTACACAGATTTCAGAGAGGAAAAACACGCATGCTGTGTACGGACACAGAAACAGAAAGACACATGCTCGGTGGCATTGACGCACCCTTCGTGTGTAGACATAGTAGATGGGAACCTTACAGTGCTTGGCAACCAGACTGTACCCGACAGAAATGATTACTTCTCACATTCTGCGGCAGCTGCCGCTTCTTGTTTTGTGACTCAAGATACCAACATGTGCCACCACACTGACGCGTGGCTCGCTAACCGCACCCCGGGCTGAGCACACGGGGGCCAAGAGGCCGGGGCAGGCCTGCTTCTGACCAGCTATGGGACGCTGGGGAAACCCAACCTCCGAGCCTCAGCTTCCTCATCTGTGAAATGGGTGCTCAGCACAGCTGACTCCATTCGGTTCTGGTCGGCTGTGACCCGCAGTGAACGGGGAGGGGACATCTCAGCAAAAGCACGGGGATGTTCTTTGAAAGATCGGACACGATACTGGGCCACGGCAGCCAGGGATCCGAAGGCCCAGGCTGAGAGCTCACCAACCCCAACCCCAGAGGCTCTTTCTTTAGCTCCTGCCCTCCTTCCCCGCACGTCCAAGCTGTCCGCAAGAAGCTCTTTACTCGGTTTAATAAGACGGTCATGCTTTCTGAATCCAAGAACACTGGACCTAATTTGGTCCAAGAAAACACAGATGCCTTAATGCTCACCCTCACGTACCTCGTAAGCTATTTTTCAGGAAGCAATTTCTAGGACTTCACATGTGTATCTGTCCCCACATCGAAATCCTCAAAGCTGTCACTCCGTCATCATTAATATAAGAAAGAAAGAAGAGAACTAGAAAGCATGAAATTGCCTAGTTGGTCCTGCAGGCTGCACAGGGCAGGTCGTCACACAGCGCTGAGGATGCCTGGGGTGCCAGGGGTCTCACGACACTTCTCAGGGTTTCCACGGGGCTTTGGGCAAGCAGGACTCGCAGGCCGGACCCCTCGGCCTTCCTCCCCCCAGGCACCCTATGCGGAGAACTTCTCCACACACAGAACAGTGCTTTCTCCCGGGAAAATAATTTACTTTCTCCAGATGGGGCAGCTGGCTGGCAGGGAAAATCACTATTTTTTTTTCCTGGTCCAGCCCTTGGGCATTTCCAGCCCTACTCACCTGCTGCTTCCTTCATCACTTCCACACATCTGGCCACCTGATGGCCCCCAGGGACTCCAGTCTTCCCCAATTGCCAAGACGGTCAGCATGAAGCCAGACCCCTACTCCTCCTCTCCTGGGCCTTCGTCAGTGCACCACGCCCATGCCCTCCTGCCCAGCTGCAGCCTTTAGGGACCACCAGCGAGGGATGGAGAGGAAGAAGAGAGAGTGTGCGCGTGTGCTTTGTGTGTGTAAAACTCAGCTCTCAGCACTTCTCCGACGCCTTTCTAGAGATGAATTCAAATCCGAACCATTCCTTTTAAGAAATACTAAGCAGTACATGAACAGAAAACAAAAAAGGTATTTTAATATGGTTTCCGTGTAAAGGAATTTAAAAGGTCAAAGTGGATACACACATACAAAGGAACCAGCATTTTTTTAAAAATTTTAATATTTAAAACCCATAGTACATAAGATTCCAATAAGAATCCAAAGATAAGGGCATTGGCTCCTCTTTGGTCAGTGTTATTCCCAATATCTCACCTTGCCTGAAATTCCTAGGATCTCCTCTCTCTCTCTCTCTCTCTCTTTCTCTCACACACATACACACACACACACACACACACTCTAAAGCAGGGCATTCCACTGCCTTGCTAGGTATCCCTCCCCGTTCTAAAACCATGTAAGACAGCAATTTTACTAAAAGCAAGCAATTCATGTCAGAGGAGTAGTCAGTATTGATTTTATTTACTCTAAGTCCACAGCCAGGCAGCAGAGTTGGTCAGCATCCCTAGGGACGGAGGCGGGGCTACGGCGCTCATCCCTACGAGGGCACTTTCCTAACTGTCCTCTTGGGTCAAATAAACAACCACATGTGTGAACCCTCCTTGCACGTGTGTTACCAGGTCGAGGGATCAGAGAAGAGACAGGACACGTGCATCTGGCCTCTTCTCTGCCCTCCAGAGCCCTGGCTGCCAACCCCTGACCCTGGGGTAGCCCCTCGTCCACTCTGCGGGCAGCTGTAGCCAGTGCAGGGGGGCTACTGGCACCACCCACCGCCGAGCCCATCTGCCCTCGGCGGGCCCTGATGCTCCCGGGCAGGCCTCCTCGCACCGACTCAGCACCTTCTCCAGCTCTTCTCCTACTATAACATTTTACAAGTTCATGGAGGAAACAGAAGCAAGGGGGCCCCGGATCTCTTCCCTCTAGTTTTTATTTACAGGTTCACCCGAGGTGAAGCTCCAGACCCCAAGGTCCTGCCACGCGGGCCACCCCAGCAGCACTGGCCTGTGGGCCCGCAAAGCCTCACAGCCGCACTGGCCCAGCACAGGCCCCTGCCCTCTGCTTCGTCACTGCCCTCCCGCCTCAGTCAGACCCCAACCACCCATCCTACATCTCCAGCTTGCGCACTCTCCACCTCCCACACTGCACAGCGCCCCTTCCCACACCCCCTGCAGAGCACCTGCTGCTCCCCCCATCCCCGCTCTCATCTCCCTGCCCTGCGCCAGCCCGGATGCCACCCCCAAGTCCCAGCGGCCGTGGTCCTGGCCTTTTGGCCCGATCCCCTCTTACCTATCAGATGCAACCCCCCCACCCCCAGGTCTCGCCTGCTGCTGTCTCCTTCCCTTCCCCTTGTCCCCGATGCCATCAACACTCACCTACTCCCGAGACGAATCCTGCATCTTGATCCTTGGCCTGCCTCTCTCCTGAGCCCCTCTGTCTGGTCCAAACACACACTGGAAGTCACAGGGCTTCGCGTGGAGAGCTCCCTAACCCCCAGGCCCTGCTTCCCACTCCTGATTTCCTGCTCAGAGCCAAGGGCTCTGCACCCCCACTCACTTCCATCTCCCACTTCTCCTGCCTCCCCACCATGACCTCCCCTGCCGTCCGTTCCCACGGCAGGTGCACCCCCCGGTGTAGGCGCCTGCGGGGCTCCTCTCCCCCCACCACGGTAGGCTGTGCCTCCCCTCTTCCCACTCGCGCTAAGGATAAAGCCCAGACTCATCAGCTGTGCATTCCCAGGCCTCCGGCACGTGGCCTCAGCCTGCCCTTCCAGGCTTGCCCACCGCTGTGGCCCAGGCTTACCCACTACGCGGCCCAGCTGACTCCAGGCATTTCCACCAGTCAGCACGTCCCCACTTCCAAGTCCGCTGAGGCTGCCGCTCCCTCTGCCTCCGAGGCCTTCCTTTTGTATCTGATTCTCCAGCCACTCACCCACGCCTCCTGTCCAGCCCCGCCTTAACCATCCACAGGATCTAATCCAGGTAGCACCGCTTCTAGGACACTCGCCTTGCTGCTCCGTGGGCATCGCTTACATACGTCGAATGAGCATACTGCACTGTGGTTGTTCACCCATCCACTTCTCAGTGTCCCGAGACTCGGCCCCCTATTTTCTTCATCTTCAGAGCCAGATAGGATGGTTTGGCACTTAGCAAGGCCTCAGAAGTATCTGCTGACTATGGACAGCACAGCAGTGGAAAAAGAACCTTACGTTTATAGCTACGTGGACTTGGGCATGAAGGAGGTGGGGAAAATATGATGGTCCAGGGTTTCCTATGTTTTCTTTCCCTGCATTCTATTCCCAACCTCTTCCTGAGCTTTGTTCCATTTGAGTATGCTTAAGAAAAAAAGAAAAGGTTCTTATTAGACAGAAATCCCCTGGGCAGGGTCTAGACATGAAAAGTTCTATTGTATCCACGATTTCCCCGAGACACTCCTGCGGGAAGAAAAGGAAGTTCAAATTTCTCTGTGGGCTGGCAAATTTTCTGTGCTTATTGGCATAGCTCTGGTGGATGCGGATCTCCCCAGACAAAAGGCCAACAAAACACCGAATGATCTGAAATTTGGAGAATAAGCAAGAGTCATGTCTCTCGATTATTTCCAAAAGCTCTAGGCAGCAGGTTGTGGGCATGCTTTCAAGTGTATAAAGTTGAGGCTTAAGAAACTACTGGAATTACACCTTTGGCGGCAACACTTCCTATCTTCAAAGGGATGCATATTCTGCTACTTGGAATCCTTCAAGATGTCTGTGACTGTCTTCTTTTTATGAGCTCTGCTTCATACACATGCGTCACAGCAACACGTCCCACACAGACCCAAGACCATATGCTTCACCTACCTTGCTCTGCGATTTGGCCATGACCAGCACACCTACTCATTAGTGAGCTAAGGTTACCCCAAGGTTTAGGATATCTTCAGGCCAAAAGCAAGAATGCCAAGATTCCTTCGGCCTTTCCCATTGCTGTCAAAGCTCTCCCAACAACAACAGCAAGCAAACAAAACCAACAAACAAATAACAAAGAGCCTCCACCCACTTCTAATCCTTGACCCTGGCATTGATTGAATTCAGTAGAAAAAGCCACCACGGAACAGACATCACTATCAGGGGATACAGAGGGCAGCTGCTGGAACTGAATAAAAACGTAGCCAGATGCAGGGAAGCTGGAACACAGTATTTTTCCTGAGAGAATACAGAGGTATTTGCATTAACTCAAGCACTTATCGATGTACCTGCAACTTTCAATTCAAGACAGATGAAACAAAGCTAAAATGAAATTGCTTCCAGAACAACTTAAAGTCTAGAAGGTGAAAGTAAAGCAAACACCTGTTAGGTCTTGCCAACTGTTACTTCCTAAGTATTTTCCTCTAAGTGACAGATTTTTCAAAAATACCTCTGAAGATGAATGCAGAATGTGGATGTCAAGTGAGTACATTTGGGTTTGCTTAGATGGGGTCACCTTGTGCGGACACCGCAGAAGAACAACCAAGACTTTTTCCTATGATGATGAAATTCCAGGAAAGCCTAAACAAACTAGCCATATATAGTTCCAAACGAAATTTGGAAAGGGTATCTTTTTTTAAGATTTATTTATTTATTCACGAGAGAGAGGCAGAGACATAGGCAGAGGGAGAAGCAGGCTCCATGCAGGGAGCCTGGTGTGGGACTTGGTCCCAGGACCCCGGGGTCATGACCTGAGCCAAAGGCTCAACCACTGAACCACCCATGCGTCCCAAACCTTTTCTCTTTAAAGAAATAAGGTGATACAGATACATCTGACCCTCTCCACCCTGCTGCCTCTCTACCACCCCCAGAAGTAACCACTACTGCTGAACTGATGTCATTGATTCACGATTTTTATATTTTTACTATATACATAGGAGTTCGTTAACTACACAATTCCAAAAAAAAAAAGGTGCCCCTAAATTTCTCCTAGAAGAAAAAAACTAAAAAAAGAACCAAGAACCATTTGAAAAGGAATAAAAATAAAAGATAATGGGCATTATCAGATAAAATGCATCACACATTATAACATCTGAGAGAAGGTTAAAGAACAGGCAGGTCAATAGAATAAAACAGTTCAGAAAAAGAGGCTATAAAATATAGTAAGGCAGTGTCAGATACAATTATCATTTCAAAACAGTGATAGGACAACTAGTAAACATTTATCCCCAAAGAACTACAAATTAAAAAAAAAAAAAAAGATTTTGACACTTCTCCAAAGAGGATATCCAGATCAACAATAAATATTTAAAGAGATGCTTAACTCCCTTAGACATCAGGGACAAGCTAAAGCCTCAAGTGAATACCACTACCCAGCCAAGAACAAGAAGCAAATGTGTACAACCACTTGGGAGAACCAGGAGGCAGTGGATCCTACAGCTAAATACATGCACCCTCTATGGTGCAGTCATTTCACACCCAGGTGTGTACCCAAAAGAAGAGTGTACACAGATCCACCAAAAATCAAGTACCCAACAGCCAACATCCCACACGGCCAAACCCTGGAAACCATCCAAACACCCATCAGCAGCAGAATGGATAAACAAGAGCAAGCCCTGAACAGGAAGGGTAACTGGCAGGCACGCAAGGCCCTCTCCAGGGCTGCTAGTCCTCCTCTCTGGATCCGTGTGCTGCTCAGATGACGCGTTCACTTTGGGAAAATTCATCAGGCTGCGGCCACATGCCATGTGCGCTTTTCTAGCTGCGTATTATACTTCCATGAGAAACTTTTAAACATGGGCAGACGTTGTCACCCATCCTACATCCTGCCAAGTGTTTCTGGGAATGAGCAGTCATAGAAACAGCTGGATGGAAATCCACGTTGCGATGATTCTGGAAACTAAATTTGGTTAGGGTGCCGTCGAACCACCCAGAACTGTTCAGGATTTTCATCACTTCTCCACTTACAACCAGAAAAAGAAAAGAAACATGTCGACAGCCGGTGACAGGAGACTGGTTGAGTACATGGCATCATCAGCTAAGTCAAGCTGCAGAGGAGCGGTCCCCGACGTGGAGGGTGTCCCCAACCCCAACATATGGTGGCCTGAGCATGTGGCACATGACAGATACCGTGAACAGAGAGACAAAGGCTGAACTAAGCCCAGGCGTTAACAATTCCTGCGTTTCTTTGTGCGTCTCTGAATTTCCCCACGAGCAGGTGTTCCTTTCACAAAAACGGACAAACAAAAAGGGTGAGAGGAGAGCAGGAAACCAGAGAGGTGGTCTTGGGGTCTCAGGCCACAGTGTTGCTTAAGGGAGAGGTACCCTTCAGCGCTCCCACTCTTTCCTTCCTGTTCCCACTGTGATGCTTTCCAAAACACATTATTCGATTAATCTCTGTATAATGAACCACGTCATCTTCCTTACGTGGTACAACAGCTCATCTCCCGTCTGCACATGTCCTCTGGCCTCTGGCTGAGCATCCTTCCCTCGACTCTATCTGATGGGTGACGGTAACAGGGCTCCCCAGCTTCAGCCCTATAAACACCGCTCTCAAGAAATAAGGACAAACGTGGGTTTCTTTGGAGAGGCTCAGTGGTTAGGAGCCCCGTAATCAAAGTTTATTATGTTCTCGGTTTTGTTTCTTCTTTCCACTCCCAAGAGTTTAAAGCAAGTAAATTAGCATCAAAGAAATTTGCAAAAGCTCTCAGTGCAGCCTTGCTGAAATAGAACTACATCAAACCAGATGCCAAACAGAAAACCATGCAGGGCGCTCTGTGAGGATGTTCAGGGCCGTGGGCTGCAAAGAGTCAGTCACACAAAAGGCCAAATACCCCTCTCACAGTCCCAAACACAGACGATGACCATGTCCTCCCAGGCAGATGAGCACCGGAAGTCGAGTCAGTAACTAATGAAACCAGGTCTAAATCAAGGACACACACACATCTCGGGTTTCAGAGGATCTACTGCTTTTGTGGCAATGGAATTGCCAGCAATTCAGCCAAAATCCATCAAAAATCTCCTTGGATTTGCACCTGATACTGTTATCTATAGAATGCCCTTCAGAATACCTGAGATGGTCTTCGCTTACCAATGGGACAGCACACTGTGGCCTAAACAAGCTCATCAGTAGCTTTTAACCCAAGATGGACACATATGTATAACCCATACAGATTAATTTGAAAGAATTCTATATTTCTCTTTCTTTTTGAAGATTTTATTTACTTATTGAGAGAGAGAAAGAGAGAGAGAGAACATACATGCAAGTGGTGGGGGACAGGGGTGGGGAACAGAGGAAAAGGGACAAGCAGACTCCACACTGAGCATGGAACCCAATGCAGAGCTGGATCCCAGGACCCTGAGACAGCGACCTGAGTCCAAATCAAGATTTGGATGCTCTATCAACTAAGCCACCCAAGTGCCCTTGAATTTCCCTTTCTAAACTTAAATTATGTGAACTCACTCCTTTCAAGCTCCTCTTATTTACCTGACATCTGGCCTGTCACTGTACATTCTTCTAAATTCCTGGGGAACCTAAGGTGAGTATCACAGAGACAGAGTTCTTGAGGGGAAACACTCTTGTAAGCTACATACCCATGTTCCTCATTTAGAGAGACAAAGCGATGTGCACACATTGAATTCTTAATGTGAAGCCCCTGTCAACTAAGCTGGGTCATAACTGTGTTCATCACTTTACACTTTATATGAGGAAGAGACAATTTTGTGATACCAAATCACTGTAGAGTTCTCATCTCATAGATAATCATTCCTTCAAAGATCCATTCTCACCATCTAATCAAAATTTCCCTAAAGAAAGTTAGAGCTGCAAAATCATCCTGCAGACCAAGTGCTTCTGGCAAATACTATGTCATGAATGTTTTTAAGAACCTGAGCAAAGAGAACATAGGCACATACCCATAAACCAATGCTGCATAAAATAATTTCAAGTGGTTGGTCCATTTTCGGAAGCCTATCCATGAACCTCAAGGGTTCCTGGATTGCCATTTAAGCCCCCACGTTGAAAAAGATGGCTCATTTCTGTTTGAGGCTATGCTGCTCTGAGACAATTCCCACAACGCTCAACAGAACTTGTTTTTGACTACACGGAGGCAGGGACCAGGATTTCTCCTAGGACTTGGAAAACTGACATTACCTTCATGAGAAAGATTTTCTATAAAAATTTAACTCTCTTTTCCTAAGCGCAGGTAATCTCTTGTTTGCACTTAAAAACGAAAAGCTTCCCAAAATTAAAACAAGGTATAAAACTACACCAGCAATTATATGTAAGATTTATACGTGTGTAATTCATACATCCACGTGATCAAATATCTATTATTTAAACACTGGCTTTCTCCCTGCCTCCTAATCCCCTCCATTTTGTACCCCATTAGCGGTACAAAAATTATCAAATGAGTCTAGTGTGGCAATTAAGCAATATTTTGTAGCCTGGCCCCACTGAATACAACCTTCAAAGAGAAAAAGGAACTAGATAAGGAATTTACAAAGCGCCTGCCTCTCCCTGTCTATCCTCATCATCTATTGTTCAAAAGAGAATCAAGGTATAGATGCTTTTCAGATAACCCGATGAAGAGCCAGCAACAGGTACACAGAGGACCATGTTCCCCCACTGCAGTCTAAAAAATAATAAAGCAAGCCAGAGGACCACTACACCTCATGCCACACCAACACTAATCACCAGCAGGAAGAAGCAGCAATAGAATTTTTCCTGCTGCAAGGGCACACTGCCACTGGTCCTATTACCCAACCTTCCGCATCCTAGGATTCCCCAATATTCAACCAGTATGTATGCCGGGTGTGTGTGTGTGTGCATATGTGTGTGTGTCTCTAACCATCTTTTTTTTTTCCTTCAATTCACCCAGTTTTTTGGGTTAAACTGATGGAGGGAAATAGTCTCAATTTGTGTGAAACTGATCAAAGAAAGCGCTTTGAATTTATGTGAAAAAGTTTCCCATTAAGATGGTAGCTATTTTTTTTTCAAACATGATTCCTTTTAATTGCGGAAAAGAGCCCAAAGGCTTTGTCAAGGGGCACATGTTTTCTATAAATCAAAACATAAATAAATGTGAGGTTATTTCACTAGGCATACATATGGTTTTTGCTAAGTAAACTCTATTTATAAAACATTGTTAGCCTCCACCGGAACTGCTGTCAACATTTATAGGAAAGGAACTTTTGTACTGCTCTGTGACTTGCCAGGATTTGAAAACAAGCCTAGAAACATTAGTTTTTCAAGACAGATTTGATTTAAACTTAATGTGAAATGGGCCACTGTGTGTTCTCTAGCTTTTAAAATGCTTGGAAGAAATCTTCAACTGAATATTAGGTTCGTATTTTACCAGAAAAATGTTTACATTGCTGGAAGTTCCATTCTTTTAACCATGCCATTGTTCTGTTCTTTCCAGAAGTTCTCTTTGGGTTATAGGCCAGAGTCTGGGATTATTTTTCTTATCACTGCCAATAGAACACACATATTCTGTGAAAGGGGAGTCTCTGACATCCTTTACAGCTTAGGATTCATAATTACCTCACCACCTTCTCCCAAAGGCTCATTTGCATGATCTCTCCTCTTTAGACCCTCACCCTAGAGTATGAACACATTTATCAGCCCTGCGCAGAGTGGGTCTCAAAATGAAGTTTTCTGTGAAAGGAATTAGCTGGAAGCAAGCATGAAGCAATAGTCCTTGACAACCCACAGCAAACCACACAAGGTAACGGTAACTTGAATAATATTGTACCTTCTCCATTTTCCATTCAACTTTTCTTTCTTGGGCTGCAGTGCCTTCCAAAACAGAATTCTTTCCAATGCTTTCGCAATCAATCCCTACTCTACGTGGACCTAAGCCAATAGTTACAGTACAGTCGAGAGCGCTTCCAGAAAGAGATCTCTTGCCCGTTCCTATTTTTTTCTTTTTTCCTTCCAAGTGGAAGCTTCCCCAGTTGTCCCAGTTTCTCACCTCTTGGCATGGAAGGCATTTATTTTTATTTTTCGACTGGCAAGAGGAAAATGTTAACTAGTTCCACAAAAATAACTAAGAGGGTTTTTGAAATCCCCAAATCGTAAATTGCCAAGGTAATAAAGCTTTCAAATAGATTTGATGATTACCTATCCAAGGTGTAACTACCTTCCATATTGATTAAACTGCTTTGGAAACAACGTAAATGCTTTCACTCCCAAATACTGTTCCAACCTACACGCAGAATTCCAAAATACGTATAGCGGTTACTAGAAGGAGTTCTATCTCTTTGCAGTTCACTTACAGGGGAAGGTTGCTTAAAAAACGTAGCCGTGGTTCCAATGAACCTAAAAATAGACATAGACAGAGCCATCAGAAATACACAGTTTTCTCTATCGTTGGAATATAAATGAAAAAAAAATGTATATATATATATCTCGTTGGAAAATAAATGCCTTCCATGCCAAGATTGTAATTTTGCAGATTAGCAGCTAGCTCCCCTAATGGGAGACACTAATGAATTTGAAATGATAAGGAAATATAAGGAACTTTAAGGCAGAATTTCCCAGGACTTCTGTTCCTAATCAATCACCAGAGATCAGTGACATCATTAGAGCCTTTGATCACAGCTCCTCTTTCAAGCTCAGATGGGACGGGATTGATCCTTGCTGGCACTGAGCAAGGAGAAGCACCTAGGAGTATGCTTCACCGTGAAACATGAGCAGTCACCAGCATCTCTTCCCCTCCTTGGGGAGGAACAGAGAACACATTCCAGGGCAGCCCGACACCGAACAATAGAGCCACCTCGTTAAATCCAAACCTAATTCCCATCTTACGAGGATTCCCCAGGTGCCTGAAGAGAGGAAGAGACCATAAGCTACTTTTCTCTCGGGCTACCATTTGCTTACCCAGGACGGGCCCCAAACCCCTTCACCATGGGGAGGCAAGATTTTGTTTGGGAGATTTTGTTTCCCCCAAGCTGTCCCTTCCCCAAGCACTGAATTCAGAAAACCCCTCCCCCTCCCCTCTAGCCTCCCCCCACCCCACCTTCTGGAGTTCACTTAATGAATCTTTACTAAAAACGTGGGTCACTCCATCCCGGCCAGAAAGAAGGTTCTGGAATATCACGCTGGCTTGGGCTGGCTTGGGTAATTTCAAAACGACCCGGGCTGCGATCACGCCCGCTGTCCTGACCTGCAAACGGTCCCCTTGGCAAGGAAAAGTTTCAAGTGGCCTCTACTACTTGAGCTTCATTGTTTGTTCACCCCCCTTCCTGATTCGTCACACGCATCTAATTGAGCTCCAGTGTATTATCTCCCTCATCAGGTGATCAATGATTTCATTAATAAGACAGATAACGAAACTGTCATATCATCGACACTGTTATGAAAGATGATCCTGGCTCCCCGCTCCATTTTCCAAGGTCCGGGGTTCTCGGTGGCAGCTCGGAGTCCATTCAATATTTCCCACAGACAGAGAAAAGTGAAAATCCATTTTGAAACCAATTTCAATTAGGATCCAGAAGCTGTTATCACAGGTGTCGCGGAATGGGCCCGTGAGTGGAAATGTCGCCTATCCATTCTGAAATGAAACCTTATCAGAGGCTACAAAGATGGCTGGGGACAGCCTATCTGTAAATTACTTTTCGTCCTGTGTTAACTCAACCTTAGTCCTGTCATATGGAATTCTTTCCATCCACCGGTAATAATCTAATGACTAACTAGACACAGCGCCCATACGGCCTGCAGCCGGCCAGGGCTGTCCCCTTCAACGGGGTGCAATGGAAGGCCCTGGGCCTGCAGGCCAGCGGAGGGTCGGGCGTGCTTTAAATGATAGAACTAAAAGTTGATTATGGGAAATAAAAGAAGCCCGTCTCCACCCACTGCATTCCTGGTGATTTTTCAATTGCAAACTCCAAGGCTCCGTTACTTCATTAATGCAGCACCCAAGTCGTAAGGCTTTTCTCTCACATCTTCCAGGCTCCTTTTAGCAAATTATCCCATGACGGCGGATTTATTCAGTCAAAGACCTCGGACTTTGAGAGGCAACAAAAGAATCAAGAGACTTTCTGGTCCACCTGCCTGGCGAATGATGAGCCAGGGAAAAGTCTCCCCCAGAGAAACCAATCAAACCATTGTGTGGCACAGCCAGACCTTTTCAACTGTCAAGCCAGAGAGCAGGGGAAGAGATGAAAGGACGCGGGATGAAGCTACCATTTACGGAACCATGTGGGAATGGTCTCCTAAGATTTAATAATTGGGATGGAACTCAACTTTCTACAACTAAAGGGGAAAAAGAGAGAGAGAGAGAGAGAGAGCCCGAGAAGAGGAAAGAGTCAAAGAAAAGGGGGGGGGGAGTGAAAAAGAAAAAAAAAAAAAACACCAGCTTAAGTCAGAGGAGAAAGGACTTTTATATAAATATTTTCCCTACCTGAGATGAAGTCCCATCTATAAACGTGGAGGGGAAAAGAAGGAAGTGGCAAAAAAAAAAAAAGAGAGAGAGAGAGAGAGAGAGAAAGAAAGAAAACAGATTTAACAAAGGCTTTGATTTTTTTTTCTCTAGGTTGGAGCTGTGTTACTTGTTCTAGCATTCTTATGCAATTAATTCATAGAGGCGAAACAACAGCAGAAAAAGCCCTCGTTAATATGAGTGCCGTGTAGTTTTAAGTAAAATGACATTTTAAATTGGCCTAAAAGGAAACAGTACATTGACTGGACAACTCAAAAAAAAAAAAAAAAAAAAAAACACAGACTGGCAGAGACACTAGGTCATATACTTCTGGGCTAATTTCAAGAACGTTTTATTGCTACTACCAATCCAACATGAAATGTTTAAAAAGAAAAGGACAAAACCCTAAGTAATGCTAACAGAGCCTTAAAAAAAAAATTTTCATGGACTCTTCAAAAACACACAAAATACATAACCTCAAGCAAGCAACTGTAGTTCTAATGCTTCCTGTTATTACTGGTGACCCTTACTGTATATGTTGCTAAGCCAAGTTTTAAAAACAAGTGTTTGTCAAAAATGGGGGGTGGGTGGGTGCTGAACTGTTCGGTGTCCTGGCTGTGGTGGTGGTTACGTGACTTCACAGGTCGGTTTAAATTCACAGAAACGCGCAATGAAAGAGTGAACTATGCACCATATAAGTTTTTCTCAATAAATATGAATTACAGCAGATCTCTTGTGGAAAGATTGCCACATGTAAGCAAGATAACACAGAGATCTTAGCTGCTACCCTCACCCCGCCTCCTTCTCTGCCTGGGACCCTGGTGGCAATCCTCTAGCATTCCACCTTGCGAGCTGCCTGGGCAGGCCCTTCCCCACCTGGGCCCAAGAGGTAGGAGGTGAAGGCCCCAAGCCACCCCCCCAGAGGGAGACCGCCCACCCACCGCCACCATTTTCGCCCTGAGCTGCTGCTGTTACCCTTACGGCCACTGTTTCTGATCCTGACCTGTTTGTTTCTGGAAATGTGAAATAACCACATCACTCGATCACAAGTAATCAAAGCAGCCTGGGAACTTTCCACAGGCAGTACACCCATCATGCTGTGGCTTCTCATCCCCAAGTTGGGAAGGCCGTGGCAAGACGGGTTTGATGTTCATTCCTCATTTATCTGAGTGCCCAAGAACTGTCCTTTTAGAGAAGTCTGAGAGCTATACACACAGGAAAAAGGAGCCCTGCTCTCAGGGAAGCCCATTAGCACAGAATCACTGATTTCATCCCATAATTTGAATGAATATTTATGAATGAGAAGCAGACCCTGAAAGCATTTGATTAGTTAAATCCAAACGTGGGCCAATTTCGGGACCAGTGATGGACGTAGCTTGCTGATCCCAGCTCCTGTCATCTCCTTTTTGTCCGTTAAGCTAGGTCCTGAGGACCACATTTTAAGAGTTCTTGTGCAAACTAGTATCCTCTAATTCTCTTGCCCAGATTACACTTTACCCACTCCTAGATTATTGCCAAATAACGTTGTGCTGAAACGAGATGAAATGTGTCCGTGAATGAAATCCTACCAACTTTTACTCAGAAGAGCTTATTGCTGATAACAGCTGACACGTTGGGTAGTCACTGTGGCAGCCTCAGCGATGTTAAGCAACTGGCCCAAGATCACACAGCAATGAAGCAGCAGAGCTGGGATTCAAACCCAGGTATTAACACAGCTGAGGTGGTCCATGCATGCCTCAGCCCTGTGGAGTGGCCTTAAGTCCTGGCATGCTTGTGCACCATGCAGGCCCCCTCAGTATCTGCTGCAGACCTCCCAGCACAGGACAATGAGGTGGGCTGGAGAGTGGGAGGACAAACCAGGTGCTACTTTCAAAAAATTTTAACTGAGAAAATTTTAGCCAGGATGGCTAAAATTAACAACACAGGAAACAATGGGTGATGGCGAGGATGCAGAGAAAGGGGAGTCCTCCTGCACTGTTGGTGGGAATGCAAACGGGCACAGCCACTGTGGGGAACAGTATGAAGGCTCCTCAAGACGTTAAAAATAGAGCTACTCTGCAACCCAGCAGTTGCACTGCTAGGTATTTACCCAAAAGATACAAAAATACACATGTGCAGGGCTACATGCACCCTGATGTTCATAGCAGCATTATCAACAATAGCCAAACTGGAGAAAGCCCAAATGTCCATTGACTAACGAACGGATAAAGAAGATGTGGTGTGTATACACACACATGCACGTGTGCACACACCCACACACACACAGTGGAATATCACTCAGCCATCAAAAAGAATGAAGCGGTATTAGCCACCAAAATGAACGAAGCCATTTGCAACAACGTGAATTGAGCTGGACAGTATTATGCCGGGTGAAATACGTCAATCAGCGAAAGACAGATACCATAGGATCTCATGTGTGGAATTTAAGAAATAGAACAGATGAACATAGGGGAATGGGGGGAAAGGGTGGGGAAACAAGCCATAAGAGACTCTCAACAACAGAGAACACACTGAGGGTTGATGGAGGGAGGTGGGTGGGGGATGAGCAGGATGGGGGATGGGCATGACGGAGGGCACCTGTTGTGATGAGTACCAGGTGCTATATGTAAGTGATGAATCACTGCATTCTACTCCTGAAGCCAATACGGCGGCACTGTGTGTTAACCAACAAAAATTTAAATTAAAAAAAAAAGTTTTAACTAAAAGGTAAAAATTAAGTATTATGGAGAGGAGAGAGATGAGTGCAACACAGAGGATTTTTAGGGCAGTGACACTATTGTGTACGATACTGTCATGGTGGCTACGCGTCATTATACATTTGTCCAAGCCTGCCAAACGTACAACACAAGGAGTGGAACCTAATGAAAACTTCGGACTTTAGTTAATAACAGGGTGCCAATATTGGTTCATCGGTTTTAACAAATGTACCACCCTCATGTAAGATGTTAATTATAGGGGAATCTAGGAGGTGAGGGGGTGTACGGGAACTCTCTGTACTTTCTGCTCAATTTCCCTGTAAAACTAAAACCCCTCTAAAATAGAACCTTTTAATGAAAATAATAAATACAATACCAAAAACAAAACAAAACAAACACCCAAGTGCTACTAGGTAGTTCCCAAAGGACACAAGGCCTTATGGAGAGAAAGAGACTGAGGACACAGCCCCATTTGAGAAGAATTTACATTCATTCTATGGCAGAGCAACATAAATGAAAGCAAAGAGCCCTTCAATTTAGCGAAAATATGGGTTACAGATGGGAAAGTATGGTAGCGTCACATCAGACTGGAAAGTCAGACTGAGGTCAGATTTCAGAAGATACCTAAATGTTACTCAAAGGATCTTGAACGGTCTTCTATACGTAGCTGGGAACCATGGAGGGTTCGAGAGGAGGGGCGTGGCATAAGCAGAACCATAAAAAGATTAATTTGGCAGGAAGGAGTCCCACAAATGAGAAGAGCGGAGACCAAAGGCAAGGTGATTGGATAGAAGGTTACTTTAACTGTCTAGGCATGAGGGAGTAGGTTTTAAATAGCACAGCACAGTAGGGTGGCCTGAAGGGACACGGGGGTGAATAATCACAGAGGAAAATCTATCAGGACTTCAAAACTGGTAGGATGTGGGAAGCAGGAGAGACGGAGGGGTCAGAGGTGACGGTGCGGTTTCAAGCCTGGGTGACTGCAGGAAAGGTGATATACTCAGCCAAAATAAGAATCAGAGGTTGCCGGGTGCAGGGACGCACGAGTGTGGAGCACGAGAGAGCCAGGGCTCTTCTGAGAATCAGATTATCCATCATTAGTTACTCGGTTTAAAAAGGTGGGCACTCCTTTAAAAAGCATAAAATCTAACTCTAATACAACACAAACCACCTCATAAATAAGGAACACTTTGCCCCAGAAAAAAGAACCAAGGAAAATGACATGGGCATGCTGTTTCTTTTGCTAAGCCACATAATCAGTGGTAGTCTTCAAAAAAAAATCAAAATAAATTTTCCCAAAATTATTTTCCCAATTTTCTGGCTTAAGAAGGCATTCAGCAGAAAGTTACAAAGTCTGTTAATCCATCCCTCCTTAAGATGCGCAAACTTGGTCACATTCAGGATTTGCGAAACATCTTGAACTACTTTTCAGAGTCCAGCAAATTCAAAATTACTTTTACCAAACATTTTTCCTTTAATTTCAAAACCTATGTATATTTTCAAGAAAACACAATCCTTTTGTTTTGGATTCATGACATTTAACTCATCCATGTGTCCCATAACGAGTGCTGACGTTGCTCAGCTCTTAGGACTTGCGTGTGGTGCTTATAGAAGGGTACAGGCTCTGCCTCACTTAATCCCCTAAGGATCCCGTGAAGTGGGTCTCATTACTTTCTCGCTAAACAGATGAGGAAACTGAGACTTTGAGAAATTAATTTGCCTGCACTCACACATCTAGTCTAGTCCTGGTGCCAGAACTGAGTCCAAGCCTTCACATCACAAAACCTGGTGGGTTTTCCGAACCAACGTCCTGTAATTTGAAATCCATTTTATCTGACAGCCCTTCCTATCCATCTGTCATGTGCTAGGAAACAAACTGTGTCCAAGAAAGAAAAGGCGGGCGGGGGGGGGGGACTTAAACATCTAAAGGCACAGGAAACCTAAAACTTACAATCTACTGTCTATATGGCACAAAGCACTTACCTGCTTCTGAGCAGAATTAAGTACATCGTCTCTTACTCTTAAAAAAAAAAAAAAGTCAAGGCGACAAGAGCTCATGGTGGAGAAGAGCCAATGAATTCTAAATCGCCAACAAAACTGAATGAGCCACCTTACGCCCAGCCAGGAGACCAACCGCTACCATGATGTGCTGATGGGTTATTGGAGAGCTGGAAAGAAAATCCCAAGGCCAGGGAGCAACCAAAGGTTAAAGTTAAAAAAAGTTATCTCCTTTCATATTTGCAGACCACAACACTCTCCCCTTACAGACTTTTAAGAGGGGCTTTGTTTTTGTTTTTAAGCAGAGAACCAAGCCCTTCCTTTTTAAAGAAACAAGAGTGAACAGAGAACTTCCTCTCCATTATTTAATCTATCAATTTTGGTTTCACATTGCATCACCATGAGGATAATAATATCTGCTTTCTATCACTTAAGGTATGTTCCCAATAACCATCAGAGCCAATAAAAGATCTCCAAGACCACGGCCTACATACGTTCATTATTAGTGACTTTTTTCTTTCTTTTTTTTTAAAGCAGAGTAGTAGGTTAATAAGAGATATCAGATTACTCCTTTAAAAAAAAAATCATCATGGGCCAAAAATGACATAAAACACTTCAAACTGAAAAGTCAGTACTTGCAAGTCTTGGAAGGAAATGTTACAGGATAAGGATAACGTTTAAAACACTGGAATATTTGGATTAAAAACCATTTACTATTTACAAAACATAACATGCAGCTTCGAAAGCGATGAATCCATACCAGCAACAAACAGACTATTCAGGAATTTTATCGTGGCGCTAACACATTAACACATTTGGAGGTTTTTAAGTAAACAATGGTTCCTAATATGCGAGCGTTCGCTGTATATGTGCAATATATTAGATGCCAAAAATAATCCTTCACTCACAATTGCCGTCAACAAAAATTCAGAGAACTGAAAAGTCTTTTCTTCTGTCATTTGCGTTTACTAAATAACCCTGAAAGCTTAAAATCCAACTGTGGCACGTGAAACACACATTGTGGTTCCTGGGTAAGAATACCAAACGCTCTGTGTGTTGAAACCAGTTCTTAAATGCTACAAAAATCAAATGTGGATTGTCTCCCCCCCGGCCCCCCATTCGAGACTCAGGACAGTTTTCCACTTGGGTCATTTCAAATTTCAGTGTTAAGAGTCAAATGCTCATTTGGAAGGCTGTTCAGGTTTTGAACCATACATTTGGGTTGTGTGAATGTGTGTGTTTAAACAAAACTCTGGATGAATGCTCTGCTAGGACGAGATACTCAGCTGAGAAAACTAAGAAAACAGATCTGTAAGGACATGCAGTGGAATGTGCGTGGTCTGGCTGGAAGGCTCACAATCGGGCGCAAATTGTAGCACATAATGGCTGGAAAAGTTAATTAAGTCAACCTAACAGCACCAAAAACAAAACTTTTTTGTTTGCTTGTTTTATTTTATTTTAATCATGAAATGTAGACGAGAGGGGAAAAAAAAGGCACCTACGACATCAGTGTGGTCCTTGATGCTAAACTGATCTCTCACCGTCCATTGACAAATCCCTGAATTTCAGAGCCTGGTAAAGAAAGTGCAAGAACACCCCTGGACGGCAGCATTCACTACTGTCTATGGTAGGATCCAAATGATTTTAAGTTCTTTTTTGTGAATGGCTTCAGTGCAGGTATCTGACGCCTCTGAAATGTTTGCAAAGAGAAAAGAGAGAAAAGGAGGCAGAGCAGAGGAAAGAACAAATGACCATGGCAATGACAGCCACCTGCCAGCACATACACAGCACGCAAGCAGCCCCATGACCTCTAAAACCCAAACCAAACCCAGACCAAAGCCCCCGGACTGGCTGCATGACCACAGCTAAGTGTGGAGGGAAGCGTGAGACCAGGTAGGAGCGTGCAGAACAAAAAAGAGGCTGGGTCATTCCAGCCCCCAGAGCACGATCCTGGGGCTACAAAGAGGCTCTGAACTAGGGAGGTAAAACGCGCAGAGGAGCCCGGGAAAAGGATCTTACCTATAATTATTACCATTGCTTACTCAAAGCAATCACAAAAAAAAGGGTTTTGTTCCTGTCTTTAAATTTGTCTTCTGGTTTTCCTGGAACCTTCCAGAATTGCAATCCATGCATACAAACGCCACTTCCATTTTTTGCTTTTACCTGGTTGGGCCTTTCTATTATCCCAAGATAAAAAGATTAAAGTTAATAAAGATAAAAAGTTACTAAAGCCCTTAAAAGAGAGAGGAACACTGGCAAAACAGTCAGAGCTGGCAGGATTACCAGGACAGCTCTCCCTGGGGCCTGCGCCCTGCAAACCCGACTAATGAGCATTTGCCCCCCACAGGACAGGTTTTACACCCGTCCGGGAAGCTTCCAGGATGCAGGCCGACGGGGCAGGAAGCCAGTGGCGTTGGTTCAGGACCTGTGATGACTTCGGACGCTGGTACCAAGTCGGTGACCCCCGACGGCTCCTTCCCTGGCTAATGTTCTTGAGCGGCTGCTGGGCTCCCACCGGGCTGGTTCTTAATCACCCTAAACAGGTTCACGAGAGGAACTCGTGGCCAGTGTGGCTCAAGCCCAACACAGTGGCTCCGAAACCCTGCCGGGCACGTGTGGGAGAGGCGGGAACAGCAGCACGATCACACGGATAGATGGACAGACAGACCGACCATGCGTGTGTCACTGCTCAAATTCTCAAAGGACGGTGCCTCACTGAAGGTCCACGCGCTGCGGCTCATCTGCCAACTCCTGCTCCTTCTCACCTATTCTCACACACCCACGTGCACGCTCCTTGACACTCACGCGCACACATGCCCACGCGCTTCCGCACACCCTCACACACTCCTGCACACCCAAGCTGTAAAGATAACCAAAGGTTGAGGTTTCACCAAGCATGATGCCCAGAAAGAGCTTATTCCTACACAATCACGATTTAAAACGATGGAACAACTCACCCTGCACCTACTGATTCTATTTCTTTTTTTTTTTAATTCTATTTCTGAAATAAGAAAATTTGTCTGACTTAGGAAAGAAACAAGGGTCACATGATGTTTTTTAAGGAGAAAAACAAGTCTTCTGTAACCACACTGGATGCATAACACAAATATCCAGCTCAATCAAAATAAGATCCAGTCCTGACTTTAAATACCACAAATAAACGGAGAAATACGGACAAATTTCCCTATGTATGTAAATTCATTATTTTAACTCAGACATAAATATATGTCCCTAAGGACCAATTCAAAACTGGACTCCTTAGCAGCAGATTTAACGCCGGCCCCTCCTGTGGCCCAGCCAAGCAGGCCACGCACACCCGTGACATCCAGGAAGAAGAGCCGTGGACAGGAATGGGTACGGGGAGCAGGGGCCAGGCTCCTTGGTGTCCACTCAGATGGTGCCACAGTCAGGAAGGAAGGTGCAGCTTTGTTTACTGGATCTCCCCCTTCAGAGTCTAAAGATCTGAGCAGCAGTCACCTTCCAAAGTAATCCCCCCACCAAAAAAAAATTGTAGATCAATCTACTAAGATCTTTCTTGGAAAAAATAATAAAATGAAATGAAATAAAATAAAATCCCCTACGGTTGGCCCATGCAAGTCAATGTGCCCAGATCTGCAGTGCCCAAAAAGCAGGAGAAAAGACCAGCTCATTCTTCTCAAGGGCACACAGAAAAATGGAAAAGTGGAGTGCAATGCGGGGCATCTGGGGAGGCCACAAAACCCACAAAAAGCAAAGGCACCAAATGCCCAAAGAGTATATAAGTGGGAAAAGGAAGCGGTCACCATTAACCTATTCGGTCTGTTTTTTTCCAGAGCGGGGCGGGGGGGGGGGGGGGGGCTCCAGAATTTGTTTGCAGTGCTCCATGGTTGCATTAAAATGCCTCTCGACATTGCGCTTAAAATATATTTAAAAATACAGCGCGCAGAAACAGCAGCTATGTGTCATCTGTGAACACAATTAAATCCATTTTTATAAGCCAACAGCAAAACCTGCATCTCAGACACCAGTGTTACCTTGACGTCCAACCATTAACGACTTTTAAAATCCTTTTGAATGAACTACATAGAATTGGCGGGGAGGTGGGGGGATCCTCTCACCACATCTTGACAAGGCAACTTTTGTGTCTTTTGTAATAACCAATAACTAATTATTCCAACTAGTGTAGACTTTCCATGTGAAATGCAAAGTATTTTGAATTCCTGCCAGACTAATCAAGATGATTTCCAAAATGCCACAACAGGAACTTCCTATAATAAATAACCTATCACATTTACATCTCAAATTAGGAAATTTGGAAGAAAACATGTAGTTTCAGTGCCAAAATAGAGATTACTAAAGCCTGCCCATCCCGCAAACCACCCCCCACCACCTCGCTCTCCACCTCCTTTTGCTTTCTTTAGCCTCTAAAGGAATAAACCCTGGTCCAGGTGCAAATGTTCAATGCACAAGGAATGCAGAGAACATGGAAATGACTGTAGGCTTGGCTGCTGGGGATCCCAGTGGCTGCTCACCATTGGAAGTGGTGCTGGAGGCCACCGCTTTCTCGCTGACATCTGTTCTCGAGGAGCATTTCACTATGGAAGTGTCCACTTTCTTCTTCTCAGTGGTCGTGGAGCTGTGGTTCTGGGCCTCCATGATGCTTTCTCATTACTTCAGCTCTCTGCTACCAGAAACGCCTAAAACAAAACAATGGTGCCATCAGCTTCCAGGAAGAGTGGGGGGAAAAAATCTCACTTGAAAACCCACTTCACCTGTCCCTTGAGGACGTGCCTAGGGTTTCAGTGGGTTCAAAATCTGGAAAACCCCTGCCCACAAATTTTCTGGAAAAAATACCTCCAAGTGGTAATACCAAGCCAGTCAAATTCTGTCTACATCTGCCAAAGGCGAAAGGAGGGCACCATCCATAATGTGAGACTTTCCTCCAAATTCCTACTGAGCATTTCTTATTAAGTGGGATCTAAAGATCTCAATTTTCAGCTGTGTTTACGGTGTGAAACTCAAATGTCACATTACTTTTTTTTTTATGCCACATCTACAAATGTGTCTTCAGGTGGACACATATAAGGAAGGGGCATTGTGACAACTTTCCAAAGAAGGGGAAGGTTTTTAAGTATTAATCAGAGGTTTTAGAGAGCATGACCACTTCTCAAAACCAAGCCCTACTCAAAAGTTGAGAAGCAGAGGGTAATTTGGGCCAAGGTATCTGAATTGCAATACTGCCCCCCCATCCTAATTCACTGAGGTAAACTGTACTCTTTAAGCTTTCTTAAAACATGAGGACGTTTCCATTGATTTGTGCTGCATTTTTAAAACCAACAAAGGCAACAGAACAACATGCTCTGGATCCCACAGGAGAAGTCAAAAAATCATTAGGACCCCTTTAGGAATACTAAAACCCGGTTAAAGGCGCAGTTGGTCCTCTTTCATTGGCTTCATTCATGTGATAATTGTCCTAACTCATCATCAATTTTCCTCTCTTTGGTTCTTGTTTGTTTTTGTGGTTTTTCTTTTTCAGTCATGAGCTGCATCTATAAATAATATAAGAAAAGATGACAAGTGTCCTCTCCAGCATGTTTTCCACAAGCTGCCTAGATTGCAACACTCGTGGTGGGCATTTCTTCTATCAAGTCATCTGCCCAAGTTCCACATGTAGCAGGCACCACCACGTTCAATCAAAACCACGATTAGTGAAATAAAATAAGCAACTGCTTAACCCTCTAAAAGGGCTAAGATACCTTGAAATCTTTTTAGTCATCCTTAACTCAAATTTGCAAGGCAATTGCAAGTTCTTTCTTTATTGTATGAGAAATTCTCCCCTTGATCTGGAATTGAAGTAACTAGAAAAGCTTAAGATCCAGAGGCTGCAGGGCACTAGAGCACCACCTCTTCTGCTAAACTTCCATTCTTTCCCCTTGATTATCCACTGCCATTCATTGTAAAACACACAAGTTATTTAAGAACAGCTTTTCTAGAATAAAAAAGGGGGGGGGGGGAAGCAGCATTGAGCTAAATTTACATATCAATTGTGAGATCCACTCCAAATTCAGAAACATCCATCAAAGAGGCCTAACAAAGTACCTCGGCCAAGGAGCTGCAGAACTTCCTTTCTCTGGGCTGTTACCAGGCGCTAGTCCAGAGGCCAGAGCCTCTGTAGAGGCTACTACTGGAATGGCGCCCCCCGGAGTCACCCCACATTCATTTCCTCATCTGCCAAGGACACATCACAACCTGGGACTTGGGACTGAACCTTGGGGGAAGGTGGTTACAGTACTCTCTCTTTTTTTTTTTTTTAAGATTTCATTTATTTATTCATGAGAGACACAGAGAGAGAGAGAGAGAGAGAGAGAGAGAGAGGCAGAGGGAGAAGCAGGCTCCATGCAGGGAGCCCGACGTGGGACTCGATCCCCGACCCCAGGATCACACCCTGAGCCAAAGGCACATGCTCAGCCACTGAGCCACCCAGGTGCCCTGGGTACAGTCCTCTTTAAGATTACATTGAAAGTTATGGATCCCCCTCCCAGAAAAATACCCTGAAACACACACCGAAGAGTGTACATTTGATTTGTAAGGGATCACAAGCCCTCCAAGATCTTCCCTGAACCCAGACAGAGAATCCCTGAAGGAGAGATTTTTCGACAGTCTCTTTTTGCTCTAACAATCTCAGAACGATTCTAATTTTTTGGAATGCTCCCCTCCCCAGAACTGACGTAGATACCCATCTTTTCAAGTAGGCCACAAGAAGAGTTCAACCCAGTCCAGGGCACTGACTCCCAAGGTGGTACAGAGAGCCACCTGGATCAGCCTGGCGACAGTGCCTGCAAGACATTCCGATTCCCAGCTCCAGTCCCTGATGTCTCCGAGGTAGCACACGGATCCTTTATTTTGGCCAGCATTGGTGATCATCAGGCTCACCAGGGCTTGCAGAAAACTGTTCCACACATTTCTGCCGACCCGTATGTATCCAGTGCAACAGATAAACCCATTTAAGTGTTTGCTGACCTGATGAAGTAATAAATGAATGGCACCCCAGAGTACTGAATTTCAACAGCCTGCCATGAGCCTTTCCCAGCACCCATCACAATAATAAATCCTCTTTCGGAATCTTTACTGAAAGGCCTCGTGGCCATCTCCCCCCACCCCCACCCCCACCCCCCAGATCCTAAGCTCCATGAAGACAAGCACCAGCTACATCTTCCTAGCGTCTCAGACATAAGAATGTTCACTGAGTAAATAAACGATCCTGAGATGACCCAGTGACCAGGACAGTTCTGCGGTGTCTACAGTGTTAGTCACCACCGATTTCGCTACACATCTTTTCTTTTACATCCCGTATCTCTTTGAAAACTGACACTTTATACAAAAACTAACAGCTTTAACAGGAATATTTAACCAAAACACTCCATTCGCAACCATTTTGGATAAACAGGCATTTACTACCATTGTTTCCCTCAAAACCCACATACGGTTTTATTGGTCAAATTTGGATGGACTTTGCTAAGTTAAAGCTGCTCATGGAAACAAGCCAATGGACCAGAAAAAAGAAAAAGAGATGGGATCCCTTCCTGGCTAAGAAGTTTCAGGGAGCTAATTAACAGTAGTGAGGTGACAAGTCACCAAAGTTCCCTGACAAACTTGGGTTTTGTGGAGTTGTTGGTTTTTCCCCCAAGCAAAGGACTGTGTTTTAACAAAGCAATAAACCCTCCAAATACTCATCACCAGAGAGAGAGGCTCACGTGAGGAGAGGTAAAGCCCCAGGCATGGACTAAAATTGCACTAATTAATGGTTTTAGAGAATACTAATTCCTACCCCCTCCCCCTGTTCGAAATGGTTTTTTAAAAAACCAGGCCCTTGGTCACTCAAGAATCTATCCCCTTCTTGTATTTTGACAACTTATTTTTGGATCTCATTAGTTAGTAACTAATTATTTAAAAGTGTGGTTTATGCTTGGAACAGGGCTGTAAAAATGGCAACTTGCCAAGCTAAGACATCTGCTTCCTGTATATCCCTATAAATTATATCAGCTTATTTTACTGATAAAAACACAACTTTGTCCCTGTCAGTTAGAAAGGGGAGAGTTTTAACATTCTAGGCTCTCACACCTCATCAAAACTAGGCATGAAGAGTTAGCAGGCAAGGGCCTGTGCAGGCAGTTATCTTCACGGGACATGGAGCTGAGTTTAGAAACTCAGTCCTGATTTGATACATGAAGGCGACAGGTACAGAAGTGACCAGGAAAGATTCCTCATGGAATCTTAAAACACACACACAACCACAACAGGGGCCCACCGTACTATTTTTAAAACCTGGAATTTCTTAAGTGATCAAGCCTAATGTATTTAGAACATAAGTTGCACGGAAAACTTTTCAGTTCTGCTTCACTTCAAAGATTTTTCTCTGAGGAAAACATGCCACTGGTTTTTAGATATGAATGAAAGGTGACTTTCCTCCACCCCCGACCTCAGTTCCTCTTCTTAGAACTCCACACTGTTCCTCAGCCCCTTCCACCACTTGCAACACCACATGCAAGATTTGTCGGCAAGGCCCTTGCCTTTTGAAAAATATATATATATATTTGTAGCTGATATTGGGAGTTCCAGCAGCTTGAGTATGGGGGGGGGTAGGGGGGATGCAACCAAGGCCAAGTCTCCTCGTGCAGACCTGCTAAAGCTTGAAGCTGCATAGGTAAATGGAAGGGTAAAAATTGCTTCCTGAAAGCACTCATCGCTTTTCCCCCCATCCCCGCAACTGTCCCAGAACCTTTTTTGCAATTTTCCGGAGGCCTAAACCGGGGGCACAATTAATTCCAGATCTTATGTTAAACCTAACCCTTCGCCCACTAGCAACCTGCCTGCAGGTGGGTCCTCTCCTCGCTGCATTCTAAATCTGCGCTTGCATCAACCTCCTACAGAAGAAAGCATCTGAAGCTTGCAGGAGCCCCTCGACCAAGCCCAAGCGAAGGCTAAAGAATCCAACAGATCCGGGGATCCCTGTTTGGCCCAGCGGTGTAGCGCCTGCTTTCGGCCCAGGGCGTGACGCCGGGGTCCCGGGATCGAGTCCCACGTTGGGCTCCGTGCATGGAGCCTGCTTCTCCCTCTGCCTGTGTTTCTGCCTCTCTCTCTCTCTCTCTCTCTCTCTAATGAATAAAATCTTAAAAAAAAAAAAAAAAAAGAAAGAATCCAACAGATGCAATCTGACAGTCCTTGCAGGGGGCACCTAGGTTTGGGAGCGCACTGTCACCCAGAAAGCCTCAAGCGGCCCTAGCATTTTAGAAATGCAATGGAAAAAAAAAAAAAAAAAAAAACAGACCAAACCGCACGGAACTTTCATCCCTGCAAAGCCGAGTCCCCATTGTTGTCAGAATTCTGCAGGCTGCGGGCCTCGCGTCCCCGGGGCGACCTCCCGCGCCCTCCGCGCACCCGAGGCACCGGCCAGCCCTGCTCCCGGTTCATCCTTTGTGAACCGCTAAGAGTCGGGGCGTCGGGGCGCGCGGTGCAGCCGCCCCCGAGGTCACCGTGGTCGGCGCAGGCAGCCGTCCCCCCAGCGGGCCCCGGGCGGTGCCGCAGCCCCGCTCTCCTGCACAGCTGCTCCCCCAGCTGACCCGGGGCGGTGCAACCTTCCAGGTACTCCGCAGCGCACCCCACCACCCCGGTGTGCCTCGCGGTAATAAAACCTTGGGGGAGCCCCGGAGGCCTTCGCGGAGCCGATGGGGGTGGGCTCCACTCAGCACGCTTCTAACTCCCCGCCCGTGAACCTGGCCCCCAAACGTCGCTCCTCCACCAGCCGCCCTAAGCGGATTCAGGTGTCGCGAATGGTTAAGGGGCAGACACATCTCCTTGTCTCTCAGGGAGGGAGGTGCTCCGTGGAGTTCCAAAGTTCAACCGTGAGGCTTTACGTAGTAAATAGCATGAAAGAAAAAAAAAAAAATCGACGGTTCTGGGAACACGTGCAAAAACTCAGCCTTTCCCCTGGCAGGTCTCTCTGCAGTGAAACCTGGGATCCACAGACAAACAGGGTTTCTTCAACACTTAAAACCGTTCAAATCATTTCAAGAAAGCACCAGTGCTAAAGCCAGCAGGTCAGATGTTTGAACTGTATACAGCGACCTTCTAATCTAAGGTGAAATGAAACAGTAGTTATAAACTGATAATGCATCCTTTGTGAACGGCAGATTAATTTATTTCCCTAATCCAGTTGGTTTATTTTTAAGTTGCCTGAACCTGGGCAGTAATTCTCTTCCATTTTTTTTCCCCTTAATGCATGTAAAGATGCAAAAAAAAAAAAAAAAAAAAAAAAAAAAAAAAAAAACCTAAGTTAAAAGCTTGATTTGGGAACCTGATGCGTTTCTGATAGGCTGAAACAGCTCCTGCCAATGAGGGAGCAGAGAGAAGGCATTCCAGTAGGCAGAGCGGTGCTTTTAACAGCACCGTGATTAGGCCTTAAGTGAGAAATTATTCTGTGCAGCTCAGGGAACTATTGCTCAAGTGGAATAAGGCTTTCCTCCAGAGAAATTACATTTACTTACACCTGCCTGTATATTTATAAGCTGAATGATCTCCCTAATGTGCTCAGGTTTTAAAAAGCCAGAAAGGAACCAGCCTGTGTGAGGATTTCTGAGGGGGTCTCCCCTGTATCACTGAGGAGTGACATTTCTCTCACACTCTATTACCAGTAGATTTGCTGCTGCTTCAAGATGCTACCCTTGGAGCAAACGTTTAGGCAAAATTCCTATTAAATAGCTATACCTTCCTGTTAGCATTAAAACTCAGTTTCCAATGAAAACGAATCGTTTGGGAAGTGAAAAAAGAAATCAAGAAGCACCCACGAATGCGGATTGTAACTTTAGATCAATTCTGGAAGTCAAAAAAGGTCTGGGTGTCAACAAGCAAAATCTAGGGAATTTAGAACGTTTCAGTGGGTTTCATAGAAACACATTATAGAAACCCTCTTGCAGGTTTGTAGCGTGGCTGTTTCCTTGGGCTCCAACTTGCTTTCTGAACTTCAAATCCATTACATATGCAGAACCTGTGACCCTCCAACCATTTCTTTTTCTTTCCTCACTCTTCCCTGTCTGCACTGCTTTCTTTTCCTGCAAGAAAAGAAGCTCTACTTCATAAGTTCTTAATGAAATCTTCATGAATTTTTAATTACGGTATTTTTAAATGTACGATTATTTTACCTTTCTGCATGATTTGACTTTTTCCTTAATTAGGAAAACCTAAAACATGGACTGCAAATGAGCAAGCCCCTATGTGTTCAAGTTGCTACACGTGGTCTCTGGTAGCCTAGAGGGTTCCCCAAACCTGCTGGCTATTGTTTTCAGCCTTCCTTCCCTACACTTCAGGGACTCCTAACCTCAGAAGAGCAGTATTCATGATAGACATCCCAAAATGGAATTACTCTAAAAAGGAATGGAATTACTCTAAGGGGAAATAACTGCCTGGCTATGGATTAAGTGAATTTGGCTTTAGTAAATTAATGACATCTCAACTTTTAAGAAACCCACTTATTTAACTTCAACCACTGAAAAGCTTTTTTGACATGAAGTAATCACTGCTATTATGGTTAAAATCGCAAATGTCATTTTGTGTGCCAGTTTTACTTTTCTGTCTTCCATATTTAAAACAAAAGATCACCAGCTACTCTGACTTTCTCTGCTGCCAGGAGGACTTTACAAGAAACATTCCAGGGGAGTATAAAGTAGTATTTAATATTTGTTACCGTTTCTGAGTTTTGCAAAACTGTGAAAAGCCATCCACTATACTTTGGTTAGGCTTTGCAGGAAGCAGGTGCCGTTAACAATGAGTAAGAATGCAGAGCAAGCTGGCACCCCCACTTTCTGTGTGGGTTTGCTGGAGACAGACAATCCTCAGACACAAAATGGGATCTATAAGTCAGAGATCAGCCTATAGATCAGCCAAGCTCATGAAAACTGTGTTTCCCTTAAACCCACATAGATCACAAAAACATCATATCTGATCCAAGGTGTTCCCTGTCTCACTTCCCTGAGATTTATGGGAATTAAAAATTTTCGCACATTTTTGGAAGAAAAAAGAGTCCTAAATTTAAAAATTATTCCTAAATTTAAAAATTATTACTTAACATAACTTTTGGTTCCTAAGATCATGGATGTTTCTACAATTAAGCTTAAGAGTGCATGTCCTCTGAATAGTAATTTGCTTTTAAGCCACCACAAATACTAGACCAGTAATACCTGTTAGGTGTCAAAATCACCTAGAGCTATCCCAAAGGGACTTAATGTATTTTTTGTTTGTGTGTGATGTGTTCATCATGCTTTTAGCATCCCAATTTTTTAAGCTTTTGATTCCTGACTCTTAACTGCAATTTTAAAAGCAAATTTTCAAAAAACATTAAGGATTGTCAATTAAGTCTTATTCAGTACAAATCATTTCCTGGTCCACTGAGCCTATAAACTTTGCTGATTCACAGACTGAATTCTTCAGCTTATCATTCGCGTGTGCACCCCCGCACCCCCAATCATGTACAAAACTGCCAATGCAAACTGTACCAAACCGCACCCCCCCCCGCCCCCCACCAGTAATGCTTGGGTATGGAATTGCATTTGAACATCCACAGTTCAAACAGCAGATGCTGTTCTGAGGTGCATGACCTGGTCCACACTTCTGGCCACTCCATTCACATTTCTGTTCCTCTGAGTTCATTAAGGCTTCATTCTTAGGAGGCTGGCTGAAGTTTCTCTACACACAGGTAACTCTCGAGACTGAATTATTCTTTTTAAAAATATCACAGAATGAAATCAATAATATGGTTTAACCATCTCATGCCTTCATTACTGCAATTTGAGAGTTAGCTTGCATCCAAATTGTGAGTATGCAGTCCCTTGCTGTAAAAAACCAACAGTTTATAATGTAAAGCACTCTGGAATATGGTTAGGTATTTTATGCAATCTTCAAAAAAAGTCAAAGTAGCCAAAGCTAAAAATGTGCAAATGAAAATAAGCAAGGAAGAGCCCACACTGTAGTCTGAAGGTATCCCACCAGAGATTTAAATGAAATTACATTTGTCTCCCACTATTTAATTTTATGGCATAAAAATTACTCAAATAAATACAATCAAATGCTTACATTTAAAACATACTCCTTTCTCAGTCTCTCTCTCTCTCTCATACACACATACTGTTGCCCCCTCCCATCAAAAAAAGAAAAAGAAAAGAAAAGCCCCAAAGCTGTTTCAGGCCAGCAATCAATCCAATTTACTGCAGGTACAATTTATATGTACAGTACATGCCACAACAAAACCACAGTATGATGCCAACAGGGCCCTTAAGAAAGTTCTCCCCTAAATCTCTGGAAAGAAGCTTTAAAAGAAAGCAAGGATTACAGTCAGCTAGAAGGTAGGGAGGGGACTTACCTCAAACCCAGCCAAGCGGAAATCAGAGCAGTAATTCTACAAGTCGACAGAGTACACTTTCAAAGCTCTAATGGTGTGAAGAAGTGCCGGGCAGCATGGCCTGAAGGCAGCACTAATACAGTGATGACTAATGGTGGGGCCAGGGCAGACAATGAATTTGAGGCTTGAAAACTAACAGGAACCATGCAGTACTTTGACAAATGGGCTTTCACAATTTCATTCATTGAATAACCTTTAAGCACAAAATTGGCTGAGTTCTCTTGGGAATTATATGACATGTTGTTGGACGATGATGTAAGTATTTTCTTTTGTAATTATGACTCTTATGCAAAATGCAAAAGCACCATCTATGAGGACACAACTATAGATACTACACATGCAGATGTGGCGCCTCAACACAATATTGCCTTTCAGGAGGGGGCTGGAATGTTCCAATGCCACCTTATTAACTATGTAATGGCTTGTTCATTCAGTTTCTTTAGAGAGCCATAGATTTTCTGGGACATTCTGTCCGGTTGAAATATACACACACAGAACAAAAAACACTTTCACGTTTTAAAAAAAAAAAAAAAAAAAACACCCTCACAGTGGACCTGAGTAACCAAGAAGTGTGGCGCTAAAATATAGTACATTTCGAATTACAAGTGGAAAAAGTCTAATTTTAAGAGGCAAGGCAAAGGAAAAAGTGCCTTAGAACAATTGAGACACCACGTGAAGTTTGCACTTAGGCTCACGTTTAACATCCCATCTCTTTCAAAGGGCTCTCTCCCTTCCCTCTTCCCTGCCTAACGAGTCCTTCAATTTACAAATGATAATTTGGGCAATTTTTAAAGAGCGAAATGAAATATCTAAAGTGTCTCTAAATTAACAGCACCACTTACTCCAGACAGCATTGCCTTTAGCAGCTCCTAAAAACTTAAGAAAAGGATCTTAAAACAGGAAGCTTAGTGAGCTCATAAAACTGTTGTTGGAGCCAGGAACACATAGCATATTTAATCTGCAAACTGTGGGAGTCTACAGTGATTTCAGCAAGATCTGAGGCATGCCCTCAAGGTTTGCTGGGATCTGGGATTAGGGGGTTGATAAGAACCTCTACTGCCCATGGACATGTTTTTCTTCTGCAGTTAAACACAAATGCATAGAGACGTTTGACTGCTGCTTGGCGTTACTGCTCAAGTTATATAAAAGCTTTGCAGCTCCTTTTGCTGTCAATATATCAAAGTTTAAAAAAAATCATCAAAGTGTGAAATTTCATTTAAAGTCTTCGCCAGTCTACAGCTCTATTTCACAGGCCCATCACATAAAAGTAAAGATGAAAAATACCCTGAAAGTACTTGAAAAAGTTTGCAGCAGTACCCCTGCCCTGTTGTTGTTTATTCTGTCTCCCTTTATTTGCTTTGAAACTCCAACAAATCAATTTTCATCTGGAAAAATGACATGAAGTGAAGGGCAGCCTCCCCTACTAGCCTTTAATGAAAAGACAACCTGAAGTCATTATCAGAGTGGAATATTTTGCTTAACAAATTAAATTTATACACACACGCACACACAAACACACATTTCCTCTCTAGTCATTTCAGCATTGTGATTGCTCCTCATGATATAAGTTGGCAGAAAATTTCTTGAATCTTCCAAAACAAGTCAGACCGACTATGGAATATGAATGCCAGCAAAACTAAAACCTCCTTCAAAGGACTCTTTAGCTGGGGATTTACAACAATTGCATAAAGAAGAAAAGTCTGACTTTTAAGATAATCTACTATAGTCTAAAAGCATTAACATTCCATTGCTAAGGTTTTCTTGAGGATTTCATGACTCAGTGATTCACTTTTCCTTCAAGACTGGTTTTTCTTAGCATATTACCGTCTCCATATAAGTTGAGTGCATGGAACAATGATCATTAAATTGTTTCCTTTCCTAAACTCCCAAACCCTAGCCTCAAAAAAAAGGGCGGGGGGGGGGGGGGGGGGGGCAGGGGGAGCGAGAAGGGGGAACCTCAGCAAACAGGATACCTTACATCCAGGGAAGGACCTAAGCACAGAGGAAGTCTGAAACCCTTGCAGCATGCAGGTAATTAAGAAAAGGGTCCAAGAAACAAAGGAAAGTCCAACTTTTAGGCTCAGGCATCAAATTGATAAATTAATGACTCTTTCATTAAATAAGTAATGAAATAATTCAACAGAGCCATTTTTCATCAGTACTGGATTTTCTCATTTCTGTCTATAGTCCTTTGCAAATTAGGCATACAGTGCAAGAGTGTTTGGATCAGGGCTCGATCAAGGAATACACGCACGTCAAAGGTACTGGGAAATGGTGGGTATCTAAGCTGGACCAACTAGCCTATGAATAATAACGCAGTCTATACCTTGTAAAGTGCTTCTGCATGTGTGAAATTTCACTAGACACCTCTCACATTGGACTCATTCAGGCATCTTAAACCAAAGCTTCCCGAGGCTGACTTTAAGAATTATATACCCTGAAAGGATCTCCCCTTAGGCAGGGAGTTTCTAATTAAATAGCTTTTAGTATAAAATAAACCCTCTTCTCCCCGTGAGTATGCTATTACAACTAATTTAAATGTTATTTCATGTTTGTTTTAGGTCTGACTATAGTCTAACTGGCCAAAGTGTTCGTGTACCACGTTATTAAGACCAATATTTCCTAACATAAACAAATTCTTTAGATACTTCACACAGTTTACATTGTTAAGACCAATCACCATGGCTTTAATACAGCCCCTCGACTGAACCGGTGTTCTGCTTTAGGAAAAATGAAGAGATTTTGAGGTTGTTTCACTACTTTAAAACATAGCATTTTCTGCCTTCAAAATAATCTTGACACATGTAATTAAGAAACTGTCAGGCTATTATTAATTTTTAATTTAAAACCTAAATGAAATAATTACAGGAATCCATCAATAAGGCACCTATTCAAATTACAGAACAATTACATAAATACTCAAAATTAATACTTTAGGCCAATTCTTGAAGATTTCAGCCTATAATGTGCTAAGACATCAAACAACGTAAAAAGTGTAACATGGAAACGATGAATAGTTCCTGCCTGAAATGAGATCATTTCAGTTGGCCGCGGCGGAGGCCCCCCACCAGCCATGCCCAACGCACTCAAGCTGGAACTCTTTTCAAAAGTTAATTTATTTCCACCAGGCACACATCTCAGGGATCTCAAAAACGGCCTCATCCAAATTTTGTACAAAATCACATTTTGGTGTGTGTGTGGTGGTGGGGGGGGGGGGCTCGTTATTGTGAATTTCCAGAGGAGTGCTCTAGAGAGACCAGCTGGGGACAAGGAGAGGAAAAGGAGGGCAGAAGGTGGTTTTTGGAGAACTAATAATACCAGTGCAGCTAGTGGCACTGCCCAGGTCTTCGCACAGCGGCCGGCCCTGCAGACCTCTGACTAAAGGGCTCTTTTACTTGGAGATGCGGACAGTCCATCATTTCAAACCGAAATGGCAGCTGGAAAATGTGGAACAGCTGGCAGAGAGCTGGGAGAAAATGTTTTACATAAATATATGTACATATAAACTGGCAGAGGGCCACAAGCACTGTACCCAAGGCCAGCAGCATCTACGCGGGGTAGGAGAAGTCGGGGCAGCAGGAATAGTGAGGACGCTGCCTCCTGCATCCTCTCAGTACGCGGGGTCAGCGGGGGCCGCCCGGGGCCAGCCCCCCACCCCCACCCCCACCCCCACGCCCGGGCCCCTCCTCGGGGGGCGGGGGGGCACCTCCTGCAGGAGCTGCAGGACCCACGACCCGAGCACAAAGTTCAGGGAAGGATACGAGGCCCGGCTGTGCACTGGCGCTTCGGCATCTGGCAATCTGCTTAAAAGTCGCTTCACAAACTCTCCAAGTTTGGGGTAAATATTTATTCCCTCTCGACTTCCTCCCGCCCGTTTTCCCCTCTGCAACTCCAGAAAGTAAGTGTCCCCTGCGGAGCGGTCCCTGCCCACTCTGCTCTGCAGACGCGCGGCCTGGCGAACCGCCGGGACCGGGCCACGGTGCCCCGCGCCCCCGCGCGCCCTCCCTGCAGCTCCTAACGCCTTTTAGTGCTTTTGTTTTCTATTGGCTTTTCTTTCTCTTTTCTTTTTTGCGCTGTGCCTGGAAAGGGAAAGAAATCAAAGCCTCCCAACCCCTGCCCCGACGGCCCAACTTTCACTTTGCCCCTCGGCATCCGCGCCCCGCACCCCCGCCCTCCCGAGGCCGCGCGGGCTGCGTGCGGACCCGGCTCCCCGGCCCGAGGGGGGCGGCGCGGGGCGCGGGGGGCGCGGGGGCGCGGGGGGCCGCCGCCGCCGCCAACTTCGTCCCCCTGCGGGACGGGAGGTCCTCGGGTCCGTCTGGGGCGCGCCGCCGCGGGCCGCCTCGGGCGCTGGGCACAGGGGCGCCCCGAGGAGGAGGAGGGGGAGGAGGAGGGGGAGGAGGAGGGAGGGCTCGCTGCGACGCCGCCCGGGGGCTCTCCCGAAGTGGGCGCCTCTGACAGCCGTGCGCAGCTCCTCCCGGCCCCCGCGCTCGGGGACCCCGTCTGCACCCGGAGGCGGGGGCGGGCGCGGCCGCAGGAGCGGGCTGCAGGGTGCCCGGCCCGCGAGACAAAGAACTTCGGGCGGGACGTACCTGCGGCGGCGGCGGCTGTCAAGTCCCCGAACTTCCCATAGACCCGCGTCCCGGGCGCGGGGCGGGCGGCTCCGGGCTCCGCGCGGCCGCGGGCGGCTCGGGCTACGGCGAGCGGCGGGCCCGGGCGCGGGGTGCGCCCTCGGCGGGCATGGTGCGGCGCGGGCGGCCGCGGGGCGCGCGGGGCGGGCGGGCCGGGCCGGCGGGGCTGCGCGAGGGCGAGTGTGCGAGCGCGCCGGGGCCGGTGGCGCTGCCCCTGCCCGCTCCCGCCCGCTCGTGCAGCTCCGGCATCGGTTTCAGGGACCGTGTAATCCGATCCCTTCTGACTCACAGGCCCTGAGTGACAGTTGTGATTCGGCTCACCCGCGGGGGGGGGGGGCGGGGAGCGCGCCAGCCGGCCCCCGCGCGGTCCCCTCCCCGCGTCCAATCCCCTCTCGGGAACCGGGTCCCATCCCGGCCGCGCCGCCCGCGCCGGCGGAGGCGCCCCCCGCCCGACCCCGCGCCGGGCGCTACTCACGGGCTGGAAAAGTTGTCCCTCGGCTCCGCTCCCCTCCCTGGCGCTCCCTCCTTCCCTCTGCTCCTCCGCTTCCTCCTCCTCCTCCTCCTCCTCCCCGCGCTCCTCCTCCCCCAAGTTTTAACAGAAGTTGCCGGACTCTCCCCCGCGCGCCCTCCTCCCCCCTCCTCCCTGCCCCCTCCTCCTCCTCCTTCCCCTCCTCCTCCCCTCCTCCTCCCTCCCGCTCCCCCGCCCCCGCCCCGTCCCTCCTCCCGCGGCCACTCGCCGGCGCGCTGGGGACGCGCGGAGCAGCAGGACGCCCGCCGCCGCGGGGGGCGAAGTTGGGAAAACTTGCAGCGCTGCTCGCCTTACTTTTGCGTCCTCGCTCCTTCCAGGCCGCCGGGGCCCGCGCTTCCCCGCCCGCCGGGGCCCCGCGCCCGGGAGCCGGTCCCAGGCGCGCCGCGGGCGGCGAGGAGGCGGCGAGGGGGCGGCGCGCCGCAGGCCGGGGTCGGGGGGCTGGGGAGCCCGGGCGCCCCGGGCCACGCGCGCGCCTCCGCGCCTCCCCGCCTCCCCCGCCCCTCCCGGGTCCTCCCTCAGCCCTAGCCCTGCCCGCTCCTCCTCTTCCCCCTCCTTGACCCCGCGCCCGCTCGGCGCGCCGAGGCCCCACCCACCCGGCGAGGGGAAGGGGGCCCGGGCGTGATGTCACCGCCGCGCTCCCCGCGCTCCCCGCGCCCCGCCCGCGCCCCCGGCTCGCGCGCCCAGTGTGGGCTCCCCTTTCCCCGCCCGAGGCCTCCCGATCGCACCCCTCGGGCGCCTCCCCCGCTCCCCCCGCGTTTCCCCAGGCCGCCCCTGCAGCGCGCCTGCTCGCCGGGGGGATGCTTCGGAAGTTCAGGGTTTGCCTCTGCAGCGGGGCTCCTCCGCCTCGGGGCCCGGCCGGGGAAGCGGCCACTCCCGCTCACCCACGGCCCAGCCCGCGGCCCCCGAGGGCCACTCCGTAAAGGACACAAAAACAAAGACCCCGTGGCTTTGCAGCCGGGGCTGCAACGTGGTGCCTTCCCCTGAGCCTCGGAGTGTCTCTGTCCCAGATTTACTCGCGGCGGCCCGAGCTGCTGAAAATTAGCTTCTCTCCTTCCCCAACCGGGCAGCCCGCGGCGATCCTCCGTTCCCTTTGAACGCACCCAACCTGGACCTGTGGCGGAAGAAAAGGGATTGGGGGGGGGGGGGGGTTGGTGGCGGTGGTAGAGACAGATGAAAAAAAGGAAAGCAAAACCCTGTGACATTCCCGAATCCATTCTTCTGGGGTAAGGGAGAGCCTAACCCACCCACCAGCCGCCAGCCATGCAGGGAGCTGAGGGTGCACTTGTATTGACTCGCTGAGCTTCTTGACTGAAGGAAGAACGTGGGTGGATGAATGATTAGCTATTATGATGTGAAGAGCATTTTGAGATTCAAATGCTTCACTGGAGGGTTTTTTTTTTTTTCTTTTTTTTTAAGGAAAGTGATGGTGGTATTCACTATTTGTTTCCTGAGACTTGTTGCTTATCTCAAAGACAAGAGGGAAGCAGACCCTGACTTCAGCTTTTCTGGTGGGAGCTGGAGGTACAGTGGGTCTGAAGGTCCTTTTTAGCCATTTAAGATTTCTCTCTCTCTCCACCTTAGCACTCCTAAGTAAATAAATCAATAAGCCGCCACCTACTCCTCCCACACGGAGCAGGGCTCTCAGGATACCTGGCTGGTGGTCCTGGCTTCCCCTCACTAACTGGCCTCAGGCCCAGGCCCCCAGGCCGGGGACCATTCTCTGAGCCTCTGTGGGCTCCGAGTCCATCTGTGGGTTGATGATAGGAAAACCGGGCCACATACCTCCCAGGATGTGTGTGGGTTTGCAATGAGATAATGCATGTGAAAGTATAAAGGGACACAAATGTGTAAGAAGTATTATCATCCTTTTGCAATTGCAGAGGACTGCAAGCTACTCTTTCCCATATATACTCCTCCAGCATCAGTCACAATTTTTTTTTTTTTTTTTTTGTATTCAAGTACTGCCTATGCCTCAATGACATGAATGCAAATAATAAAACCCGATAGCCTCTTCTGTTCACCCACTGGCAAAAAATAAATAAAAAGAAGAGAGACAGCCAATAAATCAACAACTTGAATAAACTAGAGATTTTGACTTTTACTTAACACAGTCTTCTAGCACATTTTGGATCATGAAGATCTCGATTCTCAGTTTTTTCAAAGACAAGAACAAAGAAAAGGCAGCTCATCTTTACTTTTAGGCCCATCAGAACAGTGAAAAGCAAAAGGGAAAGAAGATGCTGGCGTCTCCTGCGGGTCCCCGCTTCTTCACCTGAGATTCTTGGTGGAGACACTACTCTGCTGTCGCGGTGGCATTTTGCAAAATGGTGGGGCAAAGAAAACAGAAAAAAAAAACGAGGTTTGCCTTCCTGTGAGTTAAATAATGCCATAATGCTGTGACTTTCTATTTTAACACCAGAACTTTTTCCAAATGACATCTTCTATGGAATCCTAAGGTATAAAAAAAAAGTGGGGGGTAGCTCCCATCGTATTTGGGATGATGGGGTCTCAGAGCCCAGCCCTTTCTCTTGTCACCCACCCCTTTTCTGCAGTGGCACCTAAGACATCTTGAAAATCCCCAAGTCATGCTGGAAACATTGGAACCTCTCTTGTAATGATAAACAGGCACTTACAGATGTCCTGGGCTCTGAGGTTGTCCTTCCTCCATGTCTAAAATTCCACCGTTATACATTCATTTATTGCTATGTCTCATCAGTTCTCTTTTCAAATGCAAATATCCTAGGAAATTTTAATATAGTGAGTCCTCAAAATGATTAAGCATATAAGACAGATTTTTTTTTCTCCTTCTTCTTTGCAAAAATGGGATGAAAGAGGAGACTTGAAGATCTCTGTATTAGTTTCCTAGGGCTGCCGTAACAAACTACCACAACGTGGGTGGCTTACAACATGGAAGATCGATCGTCTTCGGTTCTGGAGGCTAGAGGTCCAAAATCAAAGTCTCGGCAGGGCCTTTGCTCCCTCTGAACGCTCTTGTGCGTCCCTCCTTGCCTTTTCCTGGCTTCTGGTGGTGTCTGTCGATGCCCGGCGTTCCTTGGCTTGCAGCGGCTTCACTCAACTCCTGCCTCCCTCGTCATATGGCATGTTCCCTGGGTCTGTCTCCCCTCTTCCCGAGGACGTCAGTCGTACAGGATTATGTATGACCTCATCCTGCCCTAGTACCTCTGCAACAACCCCCTTTCCATACCAGATCACACTTGGCCATTCTGAGAGTTAGAACTGCACCGTATCTTTTTCTGGAGGGACTCGACACAACCCACCGCGACATTGGAAGAGATGAAGGATCCGCAGTGGAGAGGGCAAAGGGTGAGCCCAAGAACCAGCTCTCCGTGCTCCTCTGCATTCCTTTGCCCTGTCATGTGGGCGCTGCACAACTTCCATTCTCGCCCGTTCTTACCCCTGCAGCTTTTCCATCTCCTTGCAGTGGCCCCCTTTGAATGGTTGAGAAATCCCAAGGGGATATTTCATGGACAACTCCTTGCTGTTAAGTGGTGACAGGATTCCCACTCACACGGGCTGAGGTTAATCTAAAGGAGAGGAGAGGGCAGGTATTTCCTGAAAAGTCCGTATGTGTGTATGTAGGCTTCAGGCAACGTGGGATCCAGGGGCTCCAACCATGTCTGCTGAATTCTATTTGTGTTTTTCAGCTAGGCCTTACTCACCCCTCCTACACACTGTCTTTGGGCAACCAAGGAGGTGGCTGGAGGCAGCTGCATTTTACATAGTCAGTCTTACTGTTTGAACTCCCAGAGAATAATAAGCACCTGGCCCAAGGAGACACACTATTCCTCTCAGTCAGGCAAGAGCGATGGTTGCCTGCCAGGTGATGATGATGAACGCTTAGGCTGCATAAACCCCACCGTGGTGACTGCCACTTTTTTCCTCTCTTGTGCTGGTCTCCTCCTGTAAATGCACCTTCACGTCACTTGCCCACCATCGGGCTGCCTGCTGGGCGGTGGTGCCTCCCATGCTCCATGTTCTCGGGCATCCTCAGTACCCTGAATTCCCGTTCATCCCACATCTGTGGGGCGAGACAGATTCTTTCAGTCTTTGGAATTATACTTGATCACAAGGCTCTGAATATGCTGTTCCTGATGTATGACTCTCTCACCAATTTTCTTTTTGAAAATAGCTCAGAAGTGCTTAGAACCTTTTTTTCTCTCGGGGACTAACACCTCTTTCATGTCCCTAAACTGAAGATCCCGAAGGCTCTCCTGATGCAGATAGAAACACTCACGCACACCCAGGTGAATACCCACCTACCCACCCACCAGTGAGACTCTACAAGCCTCTCGGCTGCACACTGTCTTCATTTATGGGGACTTACTGCCCAGGAGGCTCCAGGGTGTGGCATGCACATCGACTGCTTGCACGTAACATAACTCGCCTACTCGCCTACCCGACCTCTAGCCTTGCAAACCTCTCTGAATTACAGGGGAAGAACACGGCTTAACACTGTAACTAGGACTCCGAGTGTCTCTAACTGGTCATCTCCGAAGTGTGTAGGTATTAGGTAAGACACTCTTCCCTAGAGATTCTCAATGCCTTGAAAAATGGTGGGAGTTCAAATACTGTCTTGCCTACATTCGAGAACCAAATTCCAGAACAAAAATAAGGTTTCCTAAGTCTGTTCTCGTTTCCCTAACTGACCTGCTCCCTAAGCAAGGGCAGCTAGAGAAGGCGGCCCCCTCTCTCCCTGGCCAGAAAGCCTGGGCTCCCAGGGCTGTCTCATCAAGGTCATTACAAGGAGAGGGGAACTTGGTGGGAGGCACACAAGGAGACAGCAAGAACCAAGGTTCCAGACCCCAGTGTCACCCCCCCATTACATTCTCTGCAGCCCACCCTCCCTCCTCTGACCTCCTAATTTCCTAAAGTGCTCTCTTCTGGACTCACTCCCAGGGCCATGACAAATGATTCCTAGACCGAGCTGATTTGACTTCCTGAGGGCAACACTTGGCCCAGGTCAGCTTCCTCCTGCCCTCTCTCATTTCCTGGCATGGTGGTTCTGCGGGCGCTGCACCCACCAGCCAGGGTGCATGCAGGGAAAGCCCCCGGGGGGGCCGGCCAATCCTCAGCCACGCAGAAGTCTCGGGAGTGCCCCTGGGAAGAAACACTCCCCGAGAGGGATCCACGTGACCCCACGTGAGCTTCCCCACGCTGACTGGCTGGTTGCCAGCCGGGGCGTATGCATCACACAGGTGCCCTTCCCAGGGTCTCTCACTCAGCACCCCTGTAATTTATTCTTCCATCTTCCTGGAACACTGGGATTATAAATGTAACCCAGATGTCAGCTGTGTCCCTCTTCACCTTGGAGATGTAGCTGTAATTGGCTTGGACCTCAGCCAGTCCCACGGGTTGGGAAGACCTCAACCCCTCCCTCTGGATTTCTGCAAAGTTCAGAGCCCCACAGGACAAGTTCCCAATCCACAGGAAATCCACCCACAGCGGGCATGGGGCCAGTCTGGTAGATTTTACTGATGATCTGGGTCGCTTCGGTGGATTTTCTCCACCGAATAAAATAAGTTTCTTCCCGTGTCTCAAACAAAGCAGTCTAGTGAGCCGCATCTGTTTGTGGAGAGCTCACCTTCTCTTCCGAGGAGCTCGTTCATGGGACACGCTGGTTGACCTCTCCAGTGTCCCTCTGCCCGGGTCTGCTCACCACCTTTGGGATCATCTTGCGTCCACCTGGCAGCAAGGTCCAGGCCTTCTTTGAGCCTCCTGAAAGGTCAAGCACTGGCCTGTGGGACAGATGTCTGCTGATGCATGTTATTTGAGGTGCGGGAGTAAATTTGGTCCTATCCTCTTCCTTTTGCTGTGGTCTCCACCACTCCCATACTTGGGGCTGGACTCATTGACATGATCTGTCTCCCGCCTGGAAACTTTTGAGGTGGCATGGTTTTGCCCTAAACAATCCACCCACACAAACTGTGGGTTTTATCCTGTGTCTTTTCATTAAACAGGCTGTAAAGGAGAGGATGTAATCTCAAACGCATCACAGCAACTAGCTCCAATATTTCCCACTAGAATTTCTGTCTCCATCTGTCTCTGGCCGGGCCCCACTGCATTATTTTAATTTACTCTGTTCTTCTGCTCAGTGCCCAGCCTCACAGATTCCCCTTTCCTCAGGCAGAGCAATTCACTCCTGCCCCTCTCTGCTGGGTGTTCGAGAGACTCCCATGTACAGCAAAACAGGAGCCCTCCTGGCGACAAGATCCACCTTCCTTAAAAAGTGGTTTAGAGCATCTTGTTTTTTTTTTTTTTTTAATTTTTATTTATTTATGATAGCCACACAGAGACAGAGAGAGAGAGAGAGAGGCAGAGACACAGGCAGAGGGAGAAACAGGCTCCATGCACCAGGAGCCCGATGTGGGATTCGATCCCAGGTCTCTAGGATCGCGCCCTGGGCCAAAGGCAGGCGCTAAACCGCTGCGCCACCCAGAGATCCTTAGAGCATCTTGTTGAAGTTCATCTTGTCTTCTGGGCCCCACTCCCTGGCCTTCTACACACTGCACCCAACAACTCATCAGTATATTTTTTCCAAACAAGGTATGAAGAATTCCTCTAAGGAATTCCAGTGAACAAAACTTCCTGTATGTGCTACATAAGAAACTGGGAGAAGAGAGGCCACGTTTCTGGGAACACGATGAGGAGTTCAGATATTTTATGAAAAGTCGAGAAGCAGTGGTCATGTACTTGGGAATCGTGATGCTCGTGGGAAGAGGCCTCTCTCCAACATCGATAGGTGTGGGGTTCAGAGAAAGGGCTCTGAGATCACAGCGAGAGGCTAACATGAGTGGCGAGGGGCAACCAAGGAGTCCCACCCCAAAAGCTGCTGCATGGGACCCATGGGACTGGTAGTGCGGGGCATCTGGTGGCCAGGGGAGAATGTGAACCATCACCGCAGAGAACGTGGGACCTCAGAGAACGAAGCAAGGGAAATGAAGGACACAGGAGCTCCTGCTGCATCATCCAGTAGAGCCAGTGATTATTTTTATATCTTTGTTATTGTAAGAGCCCTTCCGCGGCCCTTTTAGGATCCAGCGTGGCTGAGGAGGGAAGCCCGAGTTATACACACAAGGCGAAAGGCAGGCATTCTCGATCTCTCTCTCCTCATCTGTCTGTCCGTCTTGTATAGCACATGGTTCTGCTTTTGATGCTGATGGCTGTCGTCTCACTTCTTTGGGGTTTTAATACTAATCAGAAGCATTACAAGAGAGAACAGACCTAGATTTTAATCAGTTCTCCACCACTACCATCTCTGTAGCTTTGCCAACCTGATTCACTCAGTTTGCCCATCTGTAAATTGGAAATAATGATATCCATCTCACAGAGTTCTTGGGGGAAGGAAAGTAAACGGTGTATGGAAAGGGGTGGGCCTTCTGTTCTGTCTGGGAGACGCCACGAAAAGCAAATTTCCTCTTCCTCCAACTTTTTATGCCAGCCAAGCCCAAGGTTACCGGTTATAGCCTTTTCATGCTCGATAAGGAAGACATTGGAGATGTGAGGGTTTAAGTCTCTGTTCTCCTTCACCTATGAAAGTGGGACTTGTTGTGAATAGTTTCTCTACTGAAGTATACAAAGTCACAGAACTATTTCAAGAGTCTATTACTCACCAAGAGCTCTCCGAAGAAGCATTCCTTCAAAGAAACAACCTGCCGATTCCAGACAACTTGCTACTCTTCCTGGCTCATGATGTTTTAGAAGTCATTTACCAGTTCATCCTTCCGAAAGAGCAAAGATTCAGCTCCTGACCCCTGGGTACTCTGGGTTTTTCTTTCTACAAACCCAGCAACCAGTGTGGCTCTGCAGGATGACAGTGTGCGGACAAGGCTGTGCGAAAAGAAGAGGTTTCCTTCCTAGTCCAGACTGCCCACACCTGGGAAGCCTTAGATCAATTCTCCATCCAGTCATTGATTCATTCAACAAACGTGCATGGAGTGCGAAACGTGTGACCAGCTGCACAAGCCGTCGGGCATATGGTGGTGAGCCAATAACTACATCCCTTGCCCTCACGGAGCCTAGAACCTAGTGGGGGAGGCAAACACGAGCACACACACACACACACACACACACAGTGTGGTAAGCAAAATAAAGAACCTGGATATCAAGATATCAAGATGAGTACCTTCCACGAGGGGGGTAGCCCCAGGCCTCTATGAGGAGCCCCAGGCCTCTATGAGGAGGTGTTCACCCCACAGCCTTAAGTGATATCAAAAAGGGTTTCAAGATCCTTGTTTAAAAGGCATGTTGTTATAACGGAAGTGTCAGGATATGCTTACTTGATAATTTTACTCCTTAAATTAAGAACCACACATGGCATTTATTTTTCTTTCCTTAACACTTCACATCGTATTTGAAAGGATCGATTCTACATGGGGCTTCAGCTCCCAAGACACTGTCTGGAGAAAGCTTGCTCCACTTATTTGCCATGTGAAATGCCACATGCGAAATATTCATTCGGCCCGTTCTTAAGCCTACAAGGTTACAGGTGGTGTCTATCTGTGGAGCCTATTTCAGAGTGAGGCTTGCCAAGGAGCACACTTGTATGAAGGCAGGACATAAAATCAAAGTTGAGTCTAAAATACCAGTGCATCACGGCCTTGTGTGCTTGTTAACTTGAATTAACAGTGCCTGAACAACTGCAGTCAGATTTCACCTACTCATGCAAAATGAAGTGGAGACGTGAGTAAATTTTCTTTATGTGGGCCAGTCAATTAAGGCAAAAAGTGGTTAGTTAGCCTAGATTATCCAGATTCTGCTCTTATCAGGAGGCTGCATCAGAAAGGCAGAATGAAACACCTCTCTTTTCAAAAATGTCAAATAATCACGGTGCTGATTGGAAAGGTGCTGGGTAGATAGCCATCAAGGTTAAAGTCTCCCAAAGAAGGAGCCAGGCTGTGAAGAATCCATTCAAGCTTGCCCAAATAAAAGGGACTCAGGCAGTAATTAAATTCCTGCATATTTCTTAAACCCAAAGAGAGGGCATTCAGCTTGGACAAGGCACCTTTCACAATAGAGCTTCTATTAAGGACAAGGTTTTAGGGGTTTTAGAGACTTTTTTTCTTTTTGTATTGCCAATTATACCATGCCCAGATACCTATGTTTCCCAAGGGAAATGATTCCTATCCCAGAATCATAACCTTCAGCTCCAGCTTGTTTGCCAGGAGCCCTCACATAAGGGTCTACTGATTTATGGTGCATTGGGCTTTCCCATTCTTATCTTATAACTGGAAGATCCTAGTTATGGAAGTAATGGAAGTAGTCCATCCACTTGCTATCAGGTCGGTATGGAAGCTCCATTACCCTTAAAATTCAGCTCAGTGTTGGTGACAAAGCCTGGGCTCAAAGAACCTTGGTAAATTCTACTTCTGCGTCTTCTTGGCCATATGTTTTTGGGCAAGCTACTCAAGTGCCCTGAGCTGCGGTTTCCTCCTAGGTAAAATGGAATCCTAAGACCTACTCAATAAGATGATTTAAAGAATGAAATGAAATAATAGATATTCAAACTTTATTTTTCCCACTTAACTTAAAGATGCTTAGAGTAGTTCCAGGGTAGGATCTCCATATACCTTTGTTAAATGAATGAAATAGGTGATGATGAGAGAGAGAGTGAGAGAGAACTCCATGAAGGAGAGAAAGACCACATGGAATGAAGCTGGATAGTGTTCTGCTCCAGTAGGGACTGCAGGGCTTGCGTGGCATACAGGTAATGGAGATTTGGAAGAAGCACTCTCAGCTCCAGAGTCGGTGGAAAGAGGTTGGGCAGAGGGCCATTGGAGGTAACAAAAACCACAGCCTCTGGAGCGCGGCCCCTCCCATCGCCCTCTGTGCCACCCTCATCAATTTCCACCTTGTACAGTTCTACAGTTGCCATTCGAAGCCATGGGGCATGGGTCTAATGAAACCTGACCCTTGGGACCCATGTGTCCATCTGGGCCTGAGGTAGAGGGGCTACACCATACTCTTAACAGGGGAATGGCCAGTCATGCTGTCAGGCTGAGACATCAGCCTACCCCTGGCATCATCACTGGGTTCAAGCACATACACCTCCTAGCCACAAACACTGCTTTGTAGCCTCTCTGATTCTGTCCCCCAACTTATCTCCGTATGTAGGCATGGTCTAGGGGGAATCACTCATGTGTGAGTTTTTTGGTCTCTATTTATGTATTTATTAGCAACTGCACACTTTCTGATGGACAAGGCTGTCTCTGAGCACTAGTATGTGGCCTCCTCACAGGGAAAGAGAAATGCCTGTACCTTATCAAGGAGTCACACTGATTTTAAGAGAGCAGACTGTAGATATGGTAAAAAAATATCACTACACTGGACCTATGACTCTTGTACTCAGGGGAATTCTCAATGCTATGCTTTCCTCCCTAAATAATATCTTTATGAAGGCCCTGAAACCAGCTGTTATCTTCTACAGTTGATACATTTTTAGTCCCTTGGTAGTTAAAGGCTTATTGATGATGTGTCTTTTTTTTTTTTAAGATTTTATTTATTTATCCACAAGAGACACAGAGAGAGAGGCGGAGACATAGGCAGAGGGAGAGGCAGGCTCCCTGTGGGGAGCCCAACTCAGGATTTGATCCTGGGACCCTGGGATCACACCCTGAACCAAAGCAGATGCCACTGAGCCCACCCAAAGGTCCCTCTTTTTTTTTTTTTTTTTTTTTTTAAGAAATACTACCCTTTCTGCTGAGACTATCTGGCAAAAGTTTATCCTGATATTTTCTGAGAATGGGTTTGCAAGCACCTGTCTTATATGTGTCAACACCCCAAGCAAGCTGGCCTGTAGTCCCAGAACTCTGAACATGGTAGCTCTTGCTGTGGCCTCTCAAATATCTGAAGTTCCTGGGTCTCTCTTTATTTGCAGATCACAGAAACCCAATGGTTTAAGTCAGAAAGAGTAAGCCATTAGAAAGATAATATGAGAGTAAGCTTCAGGAAGGGAGAATGCACATGACCTTCAGAGTGTCACTTTTGAGACTCTCTTCATCCCTTAGCTTTAGCTTTCTTTGTGCCTTGACTGGAGTGTCTTGCTGAGTACCGTGTCCCTCCAACCACACCTGACCTCAGATGGGAAGAAAATTCACCACTTAAGGCTCCAGATCATGGAGAAGGAATGACTCTCTACATCTGATTCTTTTCAAAAATCCCGTGAGATAAATGCAGTACAGCTAGATGCAGGTATTAGGATTTGTTGGTTGGTTTGATTTGTAGCAAGTGAGGGGGGAGTGTTATGGTAACTCCTGTACTCTCGTGTTGGTCAAAAGATGGTGACACCAACCTAATGTAGAGTACAGGACTCTCCATACAGGAAGAGCATGTGATAGTAGAGGGGAAGGGTGTTATAGGAAGCAGGTTGGGGAGAATTAGGTACCATTAGGATATTTCCAGTTTGACGTCTATGTAATAATAAAAGAAATATTTTTAAGATACTAGATGTATAGGGATCCCTGGTGGCTCAGCGGTTTAGTGCCTGCCTTTGGCTCAGGGTGTGATCCTGGAGTCCCGGGATCGAGCCTGTTTCTCCCTCTGCCTGTGTCTCTGCTTCTCTCTCTCTCTCTCTCTGTGTGTGTGTGTGTGTGTCTCATGAATAGATAAATAAAATATTTTTTTAAAAAAAATACTAGATGTATAAACATGGAATTGGGTCTAGGTGCAGGGACAAGTTTGAGCTGGAGATAAAGACTTGAGAATCCTAAATACATAAGGAAAACTATGGGAAAAAGATGGATTCAGCAGGAAAAGCATAGAGACCCAAGGAAGACAATGTAATACAACCCAGGGCAAGGACAACACTGAGTGCCGACCTAATAATGTTGATAGTCCACCCAGGAAAACTGGGAAGAAGAAGCTGGAGTGGTAGGAAGGTAGCCAAGGAAGCAAGGGTTGTTGCAGAATGAAGTGGTCACTGTTCAAATACAGAGGAGGATTAGATGAGGTGGGGATTAAAATGTGGATAGTGGATTTGGCAATATGGTTTCCTGGGTGAACATTTATTGAACATCTAGTAGGTGCCAGGCACTGTTCTAGATGCTGAGGAGAAGGCGAGGAAGGCAGGAGCTAAACGTGGGGCCTCTCTAACTTGAATGTGAATCTCACTTGGGAATCTTGGTGCCACGTGGGGTCCGCTCAGTAGCCTGCAGGGGGTCTGGGATCCTGCATTTCTAAGAAGTCCCCAGGTGACACAATGCTGTTAATCTGCAGGCCCCACTTCCATCTTCAAGTTAGACAACATGACCATATAGATCATAATAAGGAGTTGGATTTGATTCTCAGTGAGACAGTGGGAACTACCGGTGTCTTTGAAAAGTAGTTTTAGGGAAACGTGGGACTACAATCGGTTTTCACCAGGAAGTCAGAGTGGAGATGAGACACTGAAAGGAAGGAGAGTTGGGGTTGAAACACTCATTTTCTGGCAGCTCAGATGGCTGAAGCATCAGCTATAGGTGTACACTGTGGTCAACCAACCATAGCAAACAGAAGGATTTTCCAGGTAATGTGCCTTCTGTCCCTCAAACATATGTCCCCTCTTCCCATTTTTTCCTGCACAATATGTGCCATTTTTGTGGCATACAATTAGATAAGCAAAACCAAAACAAATTGTACTTGAACTGCTCACTTAATGACTCACCTGAGAATTTGGATTGTTGACTTCCTAGACCAGTGGCTCATAGGTCAACATATTCATTGATTTAGCCTAAATTATTTGCCTTATGAATTTTGACTGCTTTCTTAAGCTGATTATACAGGGGAAGGCCTAATGTCTGGCTTTCCAAGGCTTGGGTGGTGGGTCTATGTAGTTACTAATGTTATTTTTGTTTCGTTTTGTTTCAAGTGGGGCATTGGCAAGGTGTGTAGAGTGGGAAGTAGAGAGGAGAGGATACTGCTGCCAACTGTCTTCTGTGACTACTGAACCGAAATGTGATGTCCCTCCTTCAGCCCCAGCTGCATGGAGCTGGGGGCGGTTCTGACTTGCATAGATGGTTGCCCTGGACCAACTTGCATAGATGGTTGCCCTGGACCAACTTGTCACCTGGGGACTTCTTGGACAAAAAGTTTCCAGGCTACCTGTTGATCAGCACCTTTAAACCATGACACTGTTCCATTATGGTCCAATGTATTGACAAGCTACAGGTCTCATCCAGTTGCAAACATCTTGACATTTCAGGGAGAACAGAGCAAATGCCATTACAGAAAAGAAAGAATGTAAAATAGTGAAATTCTTTTTAGCAGACTGCCAGATTTCTGTCTCTTGTTCCTTTTAAGTTTTTTTTTTTTAAGATTTTATTTATTTATTCATGAGAGACGCACAAAGAGAGGCAGAGACACAGACAGAGGGAGAAGCAGGCTCCCCCTGGGGAGCCTGATGTGGGACTCAATACCAGGATCCCGGGATCATGCCCTGAGCTGAAGGCAGATGCTCAACCACTGAGCCACCTGGGCGTCCGCTTTTAAGTTTTAAGTTTTTTTTTTGTATATGATCCAGTACTTAATTTTTTGATGGGTTGATGTGAAATATAAAGTATTAGAAAGGGATGAGAAATCATTGGCACTGTGTGGAGCAGGGGCTACTGAACACTTCCATACATCCCTATAGCTCACTGTGTCCCCAGGGAAGACAGGCATAGCATGTTCTGGTCTGGAGCTCCAGCTCTGGGCAGGCTTCCTGGAGGGGGAGTATCTCTTTCTAGACTGTTTCATAGTCGTGACGCACAGTGGCAATGCAGAATAAAATGGGAACTCGTCCTAGATAGAATTACAATTCTGTTTCTGAGTCTTCCTTCCCAATCCACCAATCAGAATAGACCCAGGCTTCTGATAGAAATACGTACAACTAAGAAATGCAGTGAGACTCCGTGTAGTGTTCGGATCCGTATGCCAGTGGATGGGAGACTCTGGAAAAGGGATTGAATATTTTACTTGTCAATTACTACAAGTATGTTCTTTACCTTAAATAAATAAATAAATAAATAAGTGGCCCATTTATAAACCCATAGATTTCAGTCCTCCTCCAAAGACCCCAAATCTCAAATTGGTACTAAACTATAGAACTGTAAAAGTTTCTACAGTGTTTCCCTCAATGCATCCCTGGAAATCTTCTTGAGAAGCAAATCATCGTAAAGTGGCTCGTATTTTCCTAGAGGGACAGTGGCATAATTGGGACTTGAGATACTGACTAAGCATATGGAGTAAAATAAATCATAAATATGGCCACCAATCTACCATGAATGAAAAGCCATAACTGCTATAAACCTCAGTGATCACTTAACATTTTAAAATTATGTTCTAAGTCACGGAGGCCTCTAATTTTATGGCTGCGAGGGACCTCCGTGGTTATCTTGTCCAGCCCACAATTTGGAGACAAGGAAATTTAAATCAAAGAAGATTAAGTGATTTGCTTAATTTAGTTAGAAGCAGAGCCAGGACCAGGTCCCCATCTCCCCCTTCCACTTAGTCCTTCCTCCATAATACCCTGCAAATTAAACATGTAAATACTAATGATAAAGGAGTAAAAATACACATAGAGGAGACCATAGAGTGACACTATCATCAATGTGACCAAATATTAATATTTTTATTGTAACAAGATGTGAATTTGACATCTAAGTAATAACTCTCTTGTCCTCTTTAGAATTTAGGAGGGTATTTTCGGGGACCCGACCCTGCAGTGGTAGCACAAAAGTAGCCAGAGACAACATGCAGGACAATGGGTGGTCTGGTGTTCCACGGACAATGACATTTGAATTTCATACAGTTTTCATGTTTTCTGTGTGCCACAAAATGTTGTTCTTCTTTTGATTTTTTTCCCCCCAACCACTTAAAAATATAAAAACTGTTCTTAGCTTCAGCCATACAAAAACAGATGGAGGGAGGGTCAAATCTGGCCTGTCAGTTTGCTAAACTGTCTTAGTGGGAAAAAGGAGTGAGGGGTTCAAGTGAAAAAGACCTAGTTGAAAAAAATATTTGTCATACCTTGGGGTTGTTACTTAACTTTCCTCTGTCTTAGTTTGACCATCTGTAAATGTGGGTGATACCAGCTACTTCACAGGAAGCCCATGAGGACCAAGTGAGTTAACCTACCCAGGGCCCAGTGTGGAGAGCAGGGCAGCTGCTGAGTTCATGTTAGTTCCCTTCGCTGCCTTTTGTCTTCCTAACCCCCGTACAAGTACACACAATGCACACAGTCACACACTCATGCTTTTTATTTCCTAACCCCTGTGCAAATACACACACGTGCATATAAACACACTCACACTTCTTTTTTTTTTTTTTTCTTCAAAAAAAGATGGTATTTATTTATTCATGAGAGACATAGAGAGAGGCAGAGACACAGGCAGAGGGAGAAGCAGGCTCCCAGTGGGGAGCCCGATGCGGGACTCAATCCCAGTACCCCAGGATCACACCCTGAGCCAAAGGCAGACGCTCAGCCACTGAGCCCCGCCACCCCCCTCCCCCAGGCATCCCAAACTCACACCTGTTAGAAGTTCATTTGTTTCCTTCCTCTTCCTTTCATTCTTCCTTTTCCAAGTTAAGCCACGGCACCGAAGCATGTGGAGTTTGCGCCAGCCCCGGTTGCGATGGCTGGAAAATCAGTATTTTCTATCATATGGACCATTTGTTTTCCCTGTGCTATTTTCAACCCTTAAAAGAAAAAGAAGAAACAAACAAAACCCTGGAATCTTCAGGAGTCCTAATGTAGGAAACAACAGATAACGGATGTGTGTGGCTCACTGAGGCAAGAACGAGAACGTTGTCACAAACTCATAGTGCATCAAAGTAGATGTACTTCAATTTGTTGATGGACTCAGAGCCCAGAAGCTTCTGGGGCTGTCAGTCAGGAGTCGTCACAGTGCTGAGAGCTGTGGTCCAGCTCACGTGGCCCGTTCTCAGGCCTTGGCTCAGGGCCCCACTTAACTGGCTTCCAAGCAGCCAGAGAAATCTCACTCGTGACAAATGTGTATACAGTCTGAGGCCTGAGGCTCCCACAGAGCCTACACCAAAGTGTCCCAACCTTCTTCTGATGCAAGGACAGCTCTGGAGCAGATAGGAAGTCACACAAGGGTGACTGGATGGATGTGTAGGAGGGAACGGAATGCCGTATTTCTCCATAAAGGCAACGGGGAGTTGAGATAGGTGAGAGCCAGTGGGACAGTGTTATGAATACTTGCCTCTGTAATCAGACTTTCCCCAAACCTGTTAGAAAAGTTGGCAGGGTCTTCCTGTGTTCCTGAGTCACTGCTATGGAAACAGCAGACAGAATGGGGCGCTTCCATTGAGGTATTCATCCATCCATGGCCTGGGTGTGGAGGACCAGGTGCCAAGGCAGGTGCTGGGAATTCATAAGCTGGAGCGACGGTTGCTGCTCTGAAGGACCTTGCTCTTTTTTAATTTTTTTTTTTTTTATTGGAGTTCAATTTGCCAACATGCAGCATAACACCCAGTGCTCCTCCCGCCAAGTGCCCCGCTCATTGCCCATCACCCAGTCACCCCAACCCCCCGCCCACTTCCCCTTCCACTACCCCTGTTCGTTTCCCAGAGTTTGGTGTCTCTCATGTTTTGTCACCCTCACTGATATTTTCACTCATTTTCTCTCCTTTCCCTTTATTCCCTTTCACTAATTTTTATCTTCCCCAAATGAATGAGACCATATAATGTTTGTGAAGGACCTTGCTCTAATGAGGTGGCGGTGGGCAGTAGATAAGGAAGGGAAAGCTTGCACTGTGGGCTCTCTGAGATCCTAAAAGGATCCCCCAACCCTCAGTGTGGTGGACGGGGAAGGGTAGTCAGAGGAAATGATGTGTAAGCTGAGGTCATAAGGTTGAACACGATCCTTCCAGGCAAAGAGAAGAAGGGGCAGAAGGAGGAGAAGGAGGAGAGAGAAGCATCGACAGCAACTGACGTTGGTTGGGTGCTTACTATATGCCAGGCACCATTCTGAGGTGTTCCTGTGTGTCACCTCGATTGTGAGGTCGTTCTTATCATGATGCCCTTCTTACCTGATAAGACAGAGAGGTTAGGTGGCCAGGTCAGGGTCCACAGCTCATAAGTGGCAAAGCTGGGATTCAAACCCAGGCACTCTGGTTCCAGGGCCTCCACTCTTGACCTCCACACAGAGAAACAGCAAGAGAGAGCATGAGGTGCTCAGAAGCAACTCCAAGTTATCTGGTATGGTTGAACAGGGACACACCTACGAAGTAGACATATCGAAAATTGAAGACTCTTCACTGAGGGCTGAACTGTGTGCAGAGATGAGCTCTCATTGTCATCCTGGTGCACACAGAGAGAGCCAGCTGCAGCAGCTGGATAGAATTTGGGGGCATCCCTGTGACACTTGATGAAAAATTAGTCGTGTTTTCTTTATAGTACATAATTATGACAAAAATAAAATAAAAAGGGGCACCTGGTTGGCTTAGTGGTTGAGCACCTGCCTTCGCTTCAGGTCATGATCCTGGGGTCCTGGGATCGAATCCTGAGTCAGTGCTCCCTGCGAGGAGCCTGCTTCTCCCTCTGCCTATGTCTCTGTCTCTCTGTGTCTCTCATGAATAATAAAAAAATATATATCTAAAAGAAAAATAAAAGACATTAAAGAAAATATGAATATAAAATTTCTGTAAAAGTTCTAATACCTTCCCAGCATTTTAGGAAAAGTTCTTGAGCTTGTTTCCGTCAACAATTTTTTCCAAAAAAAGAAAAAAAAAAAAGCATAGGTTTTATGCATCAAATGCCTATCAGGAGCTCCACTCAAGGTTTTTTCCATGTTCATCTCTTCAAAGTCTTGATAATACCATCAATAAGAAACTTAGCTCACACGGGCAGGTCATACAACACTTAACACGTTTTCTTTTATGAACCACTCAAAACTGTACACAAGTTAAAATGATGCGAAAATATCTAAAAGCCCTTCTTGTTTCTCCTCAACCAAAGGGGGAAATGAGAATGGATTTGCGAAGCAGTGAAACCGTGTCAAACTGAGCACTTCAAGGTACTGATGAAACTTGCACAGGCAGGAGGCGCAAGTGGTGTCAGGGTGGCCGCCGAGCAGCCCTATGAGCAGACTAAAGGGATGGTCACGTCAGCCCAACTGGACAGATGTGTTCACTTCCGTGACCCCAGAGTTTCCTGCCCGACCCTCTCTGCTACCTGCCCCTCCACCATGAGCACTTGGGGCCATTCCCCATGCCCCATGCACACCTGCAGCCCTTAGAGCATCTTGCCCCCGCGCACAGGGGCGCCCCCTGCAGCTGCTGCTGTCGGGGATGCCCAGGGTGGCAGCAGGTGACGGGGTTCAGGTCAGGGCTCTCCACTCCTGCTGTGGGGCCCCGGACGAGGCTGCTCACAGCCTTAGGCCACCAGGCTGGCTTCCCCACGGCCGAACCAATCGATTTCGGGCCGCACATCTGTAACTCATTCGTGGCTCGCGGCCTGGGAAGTTCTGAATTAAACAGTGCTCAGGCATGAAGGCTCTGGAGCCAGACTGCCTCGATCTGAGCCCCAGTTTCTCCTCCTCTCAGCTCTGTGTCTTTTGGGTAAATTAATTAAAATTTTTATTTCCCAGCTTTCTCATGTGTAAGTTCATGGGCTTCATGTGAGTTAAGTGACTTCGCACATGAAGTGCTTTCAACCTGCTCTGGGAGGACGCCGAGAGCTCAATAAATGTGAGCCATGGTTAGGACTCTCCAGTCCTTGAGTTGAGCGTCGCCTACGTAGTGATTGAATTTAGCTGTTGGCTTCAGTGTTGAAGGCTTTAAGCTCTGAGGCCTTTTCTCTTTCATTCACAGATAATCACTTAATAGTTATTTATTTGCTCATTCATGTAGCAGACCTGTGTATGCCAGTCCTGGACTAAGTGCCCGTGGTTGTGGAGATGACACGTGGTTCCCGCACTCACGGAGCAGACGGTCCAGTAGGGAAGAAAGATGCCACACAACTAAACATGCATGTAGAGACTGTCAAGAAAATGTCAAGGAAGAAAACACAAGATGCCAAATGAGAGCTTAATAGGGGGCATCACGTGCCTTAATTCTGCTTGGAGAGCGGTGGAAGGTTTCCCTTCGAGCAAGGGACATTTAAGCCGGGACATGCCTGCTGAGTGAGAGTTGGCAACGGTGTGGGCAGGACCAGGGAAGGAATTCTAGGCTAAAGATATCACATCCCCCAGGCCTTCCGGCCATGTCAGAAATAGGGAAACCAATAGGCTGAGCGTCATGAGCATGGGTGGACGCGCGTGGCCAGGAATAGGCTGGATGATACATAATGGTCAGACCTTGCAAGGCCCACTGGGCCATCTCAGTTGCATTTTAGCATCAGATTATGAAGAGTTTTGAGACAGTATAAATATGAGCCAAACCGATAGATTGGAAGGCAATGGAGGCGAGAGCCCATTAGGTGCTATTGGTAGTAACTCCCAGGGAGAGATGGTGGTGGATTAACCCCCTGGGGACGGAGGAGACAGAGTGAAGCAGATGGATGATGGTTTATTTTGCAAGCTGTATTGACAGGATCTGGTTAAAAATGTGGAGGCAAGGTGAGGAAGAGGGAGGAGAGAATTCTGATTCTTGACTGTCAGGAAGGCAGGTGGACGGTAGTGTCATTTTACTGGGATTTGGGAAGAAAGATAAAGAATTTAATTTCGAACATGTGTTGAGGAACTTGTGAGAAAGCACATGAAGATGTCTGGATTTGCAGTTGACTATGTCTACACAATAGTGAACTCAGAACTTTTTTTTTTATTTTTTTAAAGAGAAAGGAATCATCAATATATAGTTGGTACTCAAGGTCACTGGAATGAATGAGATTGCCAGGACAAGCATGCAGTGTGAAGGTCAAGGAGGCTCCGTTCAGCGTCTTGAACGGCAATGCGTAGAGCGAATGTGGGTGAAGCGGTGGCCAAAAAGCTAGGAAGAAACCCTATTTTATATGATGAAGAAAAGAGAGTATTTCCCAAAGAAGGACTGGTCTACTGAGTTGAATGCTGCTGAGCAATCAAAGAAGATAAGCATCTAAATGAGCCATGGATTTGGCAATAGAAGTTATTAGTGATGCTTGCCAGAGCAGTTTCTGTGAAATGGTTAGAGAGCCAGGCTGGAGAGAATGGGAAGTGAGGAAGCTCAAAAGGGTTTCTTTGAACCTATTTTCTTTTAATAATTTTTTAAATTTTTTTGAACCTATTTTCTATTCACTGCCTGATATCTGTCCTTCCTTTTATTGCCAGAATTATTGAAACCATAGCCTACATCTGCTGTCACCTTTCCTACCCACACGTTCCTTCCTCCATCTCCAGCCAAAGCCATTCACACATTTATGAAATGTGTTTCCCACTTCCAGAAGGCATCACTGGCAATCCTCAGGAGGAGCTCCGTAATCTGACTTCATTTGATAAACAGGGAAAGAAGTCCCTTCTATTTTTGGTAGCCGCTTTCAGGTACCAGGTGCAGAGGTAAGAGTGATAAGCGTAAACTCTTGACCCGCTCCCAGTAGGAGCCAGGGATGAATAACTATAATTGTGACTATTGCAATGGGTGGAGCACCATGTATTTCATTATATCATATAGAACAGTGGTTCTCTCTTCCTCCTATCTTAGTCCCATCATGGGTAACTTTCACACGTATGGCAAGTTTCACGAACTTATTCTATTAATTTCCATTTTAATCAAGCAGGCTTGGCATACTGGAATGTAAATAGGGGAAAGTGACATTTTAGCCACCATTTTAACCCATTCTAATTAATTAAAAAGGCCAGTGTTCACAAACCTCAGGACTTTATTATTAATAATGCATCCCCTGCGATACACACGAACCGGATGAAAGAAGTTGAGTACAGTCGGGAGCCTCTGAGATGTGGGTTCAGGTAGTTGGGTATTGCAGGTAGGGGAGAGGTGGTGGAGAAAGGTGATGCTGGAAGGACAAACAGGGGACCCGCTCAGGAAGTGCCTTTGCACCACACAAAGGTGCTATCCAACAGAGTGAGTGGGTCACAGAATGAGGAGGACATCTGCAGTCTGGATTGAACCAGGATACGTTGGGAACACGGAGGTGGGTTAAAAGGGAATGCATTAATTTAGTGGGAAATGATGGTGGCCAAACCAAGGAAGACCATGGAAAAGAAGAGCACACACTTAAAAAATATATATATTTTTATTAATTTACGAGAGAGAGAGGGGGAGAGAGAGAGAGAGAGGAAGCATGAGCAGGGGTAGAGGCAGAGGAAGAGGGAAAAGCAGGGAGCCTGATGTGGGACTAGCTCCCAAGGCTGCCATGGCATCAGCTTGCATCTTGGTGCTGGTGGTTCCCACCCAACCTATGGGAAACCCACAGTCACCATGAACCAACCAGAATGTAGATCTTTTCACCTTGACCTTCATTCTAGCTGATTTTTAACACCTTCTGGCAGCCCTCGGGGGGACCAGTCTTCTACTCACTGAAATTCACAACTTCAATTTAATTTAAAATTACTTTCTTCTTCTAAAATTCCCTGTGTCTAAGCAGTCAGCAAGTTGCTTCAGATTGTTCCTTCAAAATACCTTTTTTTTTTAAGAAAAAAGATTTTATTTACTTCATGGGAGACACAGAGAGAGAGGCAGAGACACAGGTAGAGGGAGAAGTGGGGATCCCGTTGCGGAACTCGATCCCAGGAAGCCGGGATCATGTCCTGAGCCAAAGGCAGAGGCTCAACCACTGAGCCACCCAGGTGCCCCTCCCCCCAAATTTATTTTGGTTGACTACCCACAATATTTGCCATCTTAACCATTCTTAAGTGTATAGTTGAATAACATGAAGTATATTCACGTTGTGGTGCAACCATCCCCACCATCCATCTCCAGAACTCTTTTCATCTGACAAAACTAAACTCTGTCCCATTGCACAATAACATCCCATGACCTCTTCCCTCCGACATGTGGTAACCACCATTCTATTTTCTGTTTCTGTGAATTTATGTTGGAATATTATTCAACCTAAAAAAAAAGAAAAAAGGAAAGAAATCCTGCTATTTGCAACAACATGGACAAAATTGGAAGGTCTTATGCTGAGTAAAGTAAGCCAGGAAGATGAATATTGCATGATCCCACTTATATTTCTTACCTACCTTCAAACCTGGTTGCCTTAATCCCAGATTTGCCTTTTTCCTCTAATCCATTACCTGCGTGCAGCAAATTATGGCCTGAGGGCCACATCTATTTACACTCCATATAAATAGAGTCACATAGGGGCCCCTGAGTGGCTCAGTCAGTTAAGCATCTGCCTTCAGCTCAGGTTGTGATCCTAAGGTCCTGGTTTTGAGCCCGTGTCGGGCTCCCTGCTCAAGGGGACCCTGCTTCTTTTCCCTCTCCTCCCTGCTCATGCTCTTGTCTCTCTTTCTCAAATAAATAAACAAAATGTTCTTTAAAAATAAAATCACATAACACGTACTTCTTACTTTCTGGATTCATTTACTGAAGATAACATTTTTGAGGTTCACCCAGGCTGTAGCGTATATATCCTTTTACATTGCTGAATAGTATTCCATTCTACGGATGCCCGTATTTTGCTTATTCATCCTTCAGTTGATGGACGTATGGGTCATTTCCTATTTGTGGCTACGATGCATAGTTCTGCCAGGAACATTCATGTACATATCTCCACACAGACACATGTTTTTGTTTCTTTGTGCTGTATTTCTAGAAGTGAAATTGCAGGGTATAGAGTGAGTTACATTTCACTCTTTAAGAAACTGATGAGCTGTTTTCCAAAGTGACTGTACCATTTTTATATTGGAAATAGCGATGCATGAAGATTCCAGTTTCTCCATATCTTCACCAATACCTGATATGGTCCTTTTGAATAGTGAGTATGTAGGGATATCCCCGTGTTGTTTTAATTTGTATTTCCCGGATGACTAAAGACGGTGAGCATCTTTTCATGTGCATATTTGTGTATGTTCTTTAGTGAAATGTCTACTAAAATATTTTACTTTTTAAGTGAATAATGTGTCTTAATGAGTTATGAGTGCTTTATAGATTATAGATACAAGCCATTTATGAGAGACATGATTTACAAATATTTTGTCCTACTGTGTGGTTCACCTTGTTTTTTCTATCTTCTGGAGCACAAATTTTTTAATTTTGATGAAATCCAATTTTTCAATTTTTCCTTTTAGGAATCAGGTTTTGGTGTCCTCAGAACTATTTGTGCATCCCAATGTCTCTTATAACTTCTCCTAGGAGTTCTACAATTTTGCCTGTGAGATTTAGTTTGTTTGTATTTATTTATTTATTTATTTATTTATTTATTTATTTATTTATTTATTATTTACTTATTTATGATTTTATTTATTCATGAGAGACACACACGCAGAGAGAGGCAGAGACACAGGCAAAGGGAGAAGCAGGCTCCATGCAGGGAGCCCGATGTGGGACTCGATCCTGGGACTCCAGGATCACACCCTGGGCTGAAGGCAGGCGCTAAACCACTGAGCCACCCAGTGATAACCTGCCTTTGAGATTTAGGTTTATAATCTGGTTTGGGTTAATTTTTTTCCCCCAAGATTGATTGATTGATTGATTGATTGAGGGGGCAGGGGCAGAGGGAGAGGAAGAAAATACCACACAGACGCTCCAGTGAGTGGGAACCTGATGCCAGGTGGGATCCCACAATCCTGAGTTCATGACCTGAGCCAAAATCAAGAGTTGGGTGCTCAACCAACTGAGCCATGGTTTGGATTCATTTTATGCTTAGTATGATGTGAGGGTCCAAGTCCATCCTTGTGTGTGTGGATATCCAATAACTGCAGCACAAATTGCTGACAAGATCCTGACACCTTTGAAAGTGTCTCTGCACCTTTGTTGAGCACCGAGTGACCATATATACAAGGATCTTTTTCTGGACTCTCAAGTCTATTCCACTGATCTAGGCCTATCCTTGAATCAGTATCATCTTGATTATTGTGGCTTTATAGTAAGTGTTGATATTTGCTAGCGTATGACTTCTAAATTGTATTTTTTCAAAATTGTTTTGATCATGCTGGGTTTTTCACATACATTTTAGAATCAGCTTGTCAATTGCTTAAAAAATGCCTCTGGGGATTTTAGTAAGGATTGATTTCAGTTTGATTTCAATTATTCAAAGCTATCTTTGTGAGTGTGTGTTTTTTAAATTAAATTAGTTTTGGAGGGGGTGCAGAGGGAGAGACATGGAGTTTAATCTCACTCCTGAGATCATGACCTGAGCTGAAGCCAAGTGTCAGACACTTAACTGACTGAGCCACCAAAACTGCCATCTTTTTAATATTGAGTCTTCTAGTTCACGAGCATGAAATCTTTCTCTATTAATTTAGATCTCCTTCAGTTTTTTTCTTCAGTCTTTTGTAGTTTTAAGTGTAAAAGACTTGTATATTATTTGTTAAATCTATTCCTCAATATTTTATTCTTTTTGACACAGTTATGAAGTGCATTTTATTAATTTTGTTTTTGGAAGCTTTCTTTGCTAATAAATAGAAATGCTATTTCTGTTTATTTAAAAATATATGCAGTAAACATAGATTTGCTACTAAATGTTGTTCCTTTAAATGTATTTCTGTATAATATATTTCAATTGATTTTTTATAAATCGATCTGGTAATCCTGCATTCTGCACCTTGTTAAAGGAGTTTATTAATTCTCATGGTTTTGGGATTTTCTACTCATAGTATTATGTCATTTGTGAATAAAGGCAGTACTACTTCTTCAATCTAGATTCCTTTAATTTCTTTCTTTCTTCCTTCCTTCCCTTCTCTTTCTTTTTTCTTCCTCTCTTTCTTCCTCTTTCTTTCTTTCTTTCTTTCTTTCTTTCTTTCTTTCTTTCTTTCTTTTTTTCTCCTTCCTTCCTTCCTTCCTTCCTTCCTTCCTTCCTTCCTTCCTTCCTTTCTTTCTTTCTTCTTTCTTTCTTTCTTTCTTTCTTTCTTTCTTTCTTTCTTTCTTTCTTTCTTTCTTTCTTCTTTCTTTCTTTTCTTTATTTTCTCTTCCCTTATTGCACTGGCTGAATCTCTAATGCAGTGAGGAAGAGAAGTAGGGAAAGCAGGACCCTGATGTCAGGAGAAAAGCATTAGGTCCTTTACTGTTAAGAGTGATGCTAGTAGATATGAGTGTTTCATAGATTCTCTTTATCAGATTGAGGAAGTTCCCGTCTATTCCCAGTGTGTTGTTTTATCATAATGAATGTTCAATTTGCCAAATGATTTATCTATATCTACAGAGATGATTTATGTTTTTTTTGTTTTTTTTTGTCATTGATTCTTTTCTTACGGTGTATTACATCTGTTGCTTTTTTGGGTTTTAAGCCAACCTTATATTACTGAGATAAGACCAACTTGATCATGGTGTAAACTTCTTTTTACATGTCGCTGGATTTCGTTTGTTGATATTTTGTTAAGAGTTTTGTGTTTCTGTCCATGAGAAATATTGATCTATACTTCTCTTGTTATGTCTTTGTCTTGGCACCCTGTGATTTTCCTTTACAGTCTTGATTACAAATATATCACTAAGCTAATCACTATTTCTTTAATGTGTGTCTCTCTACTTTGACTGCAAGCTTTCTAAGGTCAGAGAATGTGTCTGCCTTGTATATTTCTGTGTATTCTATACACTCAAGTCAACTGTTAAATGAATCTAAACAGATATGATACCCAGGTGCCACTATTTTATATATTGATCTGAACATGATACACATACTACCTGCAAGACTTTGCAATTCTTTTTTTTTTAAGGTTTATTTATTTATTTATGATAGACATAGAGAGAGAGAGGCAGAGAAGGAGGGAGAAGCAGGCTCCATGCCAGGAGCCCGATGCGGGACTCGATCCCGGGACTCCAGGATCGCTCCCTGGGCCAAAGGCAGGCGCTAAACCGCTAAGCCACCTAGGGATCCCCCTGACTTTGCATTTCTAGTACTCTTTGTTGGTGGTTGCTCTGGTCCATATACTGTGCTCCACTTCAATCTTGTCTTTTTTTTTTTTATTGTTGATAATGTGTTCATGAAGGAGTGTATATATATATATATATACATATCCCCTTATATTATATATATATAATATTATATATATATTATATATATATAATATCCCCTTAATATTTTTTCTTTCATATTTTGAACTCCGGAATCTGTTCTTTCATAAATTATTTGTATTACCCTCAAATTCTATTAGAATGCCTTCTTATTTTTATCTATCTAGCCATCTATCTATCTTTAGTGAAGTATAATTAACATATAGTGTTGTATTAGTTTCAGGTGTACAGTATAATGATTCAACAATTCTGTACATTACTCAGAGCTCATCACAATAAGTACACTCTTAATCCATCCTCCTCCCCACCTTCCCTCTGGTAACCACCAGTTTGTTCTCTGTATATAGGAGTCTGGTTTTTTGTTTGTCTCTTTTTTTTCTTTGTTTGTTCATTTGTTTTGTTTCTTAAATTCCACATATCACTGAAATCATATGGTATTTGTCTTTCTCTGACTTATTTTACTTAGCATTATACCCTCTAAATCCATCCACGTTGTTACAAATGGCAAGATTTCAGTCTTTTTATGGCTGAGTAATATTTTATTATATACACACACACATATACATATATGTACACACACCATATGCGTGTATATATACACACATACACACAGTAATCTTTTTTACCCATTCATCTACTGTTGGTCACTTGGGTTGCTTCCATATCTTGGCTATTGTAAATAATGCTGCAGTAGGGGTGCATATATGGTTTCGAATTAGTGCTTTTGTTTCCTTTGGGTGAATACTCAGTAGTGGAATTACTGGATAATATAGTAATTCTATTTTTAATTTTTTGAGAATGCCTTCTTTGTTTTCCTTCTTATGATCAAGATGTCCCCATTACTCTTCTTCCTGTTCGGTGCATGAACATTGTGCTTATTTTAGTCCATATCATTGTTCAGAATGCAACTAATCGTATATATGAACGGTTTGTTGTTTACTCTTTTATGCTCTGCATCTCTGGGCTCGAGATCTGGGCCCAGTGGGAGATATCCACCAACTTGGTCGTCTGTTAATATTACAGCTTCTCCAAGCAGTCAGATTATTCTCAACTTGTCTATCATCCTGTTCCAAGCTTAACTAAAAGAGCTTTTTTGTTGTCTTTAGCATGGTCTCAAATTTTCAACTCAATCTAAGCTTTGACTATTGTGATGTTATTCTTATAAATAAATGCTACTATTTTTGTGTCTGCAGAGTAGAATAAAGAAGGCAATTCATGGGCCTGTCTACTGCACTCTGACATTCAACAAATATAAACATCTAATGAGGTACTTTCCTTCATAAATAAATGGTAGCATTATCTTTAGGGCTTAGAACCATAACTTCATACTTTCTGTGGTATTTTATAGGGAAATGGTTAAGAATGTGGCTAGTTCTGGTTAGACTCGAGCTCAAGTCCTCACTGTTTTATAATCTGTGGAACAAAGATGATAACAACTGTAATTTATTCTTGGGTTTTTGTTAAAATCAAATGCTGTAACTTCTGTAAAGTGCTAGTACAGTGTCTGACACATAGTAAGCTCACAATATATTGTTGTTTTTAAAATTTATGATTACTTACCAGTGTAAGCATGCTGTCTGCATTTGTAGGGATTTCTATAGGATAGAAAACTCTTTGTGGCTCCTCATGCAAGTGGTTAAGGTTGGGAGAATGCCTTTTTGAGAAAATAGAGATGGTCCTACCTTTTCCTTCATCAGGAAAGCATTTAGTATCTAAATCAATAACATATATGGTGCTTTTGCCTGGGCTTTTGACTCAAAGTAGCTTGGATTCAATTAACGAGAATTTAATCTTTATTAAGTAGTCTGTAGGACCGTATCTTTTACTCATCATTTTGTTCCTATTCAGGCAAAATGACTTTAGTGTGCTGAGCCTCAAGCACCTGTGCTATTGCAGCTTTTCAGGACCATGCTTTGGCTCTGTGTATATACAAAATAACTAGGATATTTATATGAGAAAATACTGACCCCAAATGCCTGTATCTTCTAAACAAAAATATTTATCAGGAAGAGCATTATAGGGACTGGAATAAAGAGTAAATCAGATATTTCAATTATGTAGTGAATCATATGGGCTACAAAATCTCTCAAGAGTATGATAATTTCTAAAGTGTGGGGAATGACATATACGCTGAATACCTGCCCACTATTTCATATTTTCTGCAAGTAATCCCACCAGCAAAATCAAGTTGTGTCTGCACATTATCTGTTGAAATTCCCACTGCTCCTTGCACATACTGTGCTTCATTTCAACAAAAGTAATGTATGAAACCATTCATTATTTTATTCATTCTCTGTCAAGATGATAGTGGAATGATGTCCATAGTATGTTCATGTATGAAAGGGCATAAGTTTTCTTAAAAAGTATATGTGCATGACATGTGTGTGTAAACAAGCATATGCATCTGTGGAAATGGCACATGTTAGGAAGAGTATGCGCTAACTAATTACCTCTAGTGGATAAAGTTTTGATGAAACAGTGAGACAGTTTGCTCCTTTTATTGTGTAATTTTGAAAAACCAATCACATGTGTCCAGTTACATTTCTAGAAGTATAAGTACCATGTAGAGAACGGGAGACAAGAGACAAGAACGACAGCTGGTAGAGCAAGAAGGGCATCCCAACGAGAGGCCATGTTAGCTTGCACCAGAGGGAAATGGAAGTGAAAATGGCAACAAAGAAGAGATTAGGGATGCATTTTGGAGGTAGAGACAAGAGGACTTCCTGATGGAAAGGGTACAGGCAGAGAGGGACAGAGTGGAATAAAGAGGAATCCTGGTTTTTTGGCGTGAGAACCTGGGCAGTTGGTGTTGCTACTCACTGTAGTCAGTCAGGTTACGGGGGTAACTTGTGGGCTTCCAAGGTGGCTACAGCCCATCATCTGCTTGTCCATGCTTGAGGATTGCCTGCCTACTTGCTGTACTCCAGGCCAGGATTCTAAGCATTGGAGATTCAGGAGTAGCCAGCTGAAGTTTGAGCCTCATGAAGCTTCATGGAGGGGAAGGGGGGGACGGGTAGTTAGATAAGAAATAAACAAGGAAATATTCACTACACTGCACTGCACATTTCATATGGTCCTTAGACATATGGAAGCAAGTCACATACTAGAGGGTAAGACCATGTCCAGGCCCATGTGCCCTCCTGAGAGGTTTGGACTACACATCTGAGGTAATGAGGAACCAGGAAAGGATTTTTGGCCAAGGATCCTTTGGTCAAAATGAAGATATAGATGAGTGAATTGAAAAGTAAGTGACTTGCATTCTGGGTTGATTGTGGCATCTTGAGGTACAATCTTTATTTGCTAACTAGACACTGAGTGAGTCGCGTAATTTCTGAGCCAGAATCTCTTCTGAACGTCTAAGAGTTACTTTAAGGCACGACGTATAAATAATGCCAATGTATCATTTTTATTAATTACTCTCAACAAACTTATACATGGGCAAGAGTCCTCATTTATCATCCAAATACCACTTGCTTGCTTTGATCCATTTCCTAAGAATTCTGAAGAATCATTCCTAGCATAACTTTTCAGTTACTCATGCTGCGTATTCCAGGTGTATTTATCTTTTCTGCCTCATAGATTTAGAATGTTGAGGAGAATGGGGAAAATGAACAGGATGCTTTGAGATGGAGATTTGCTGCCTTAGGGCAGCAAGAAACAAGCAAAGACAAACCTTCAGCAACAATCTTTTCTCAGGGGCTAGAAGACACTCTCAGATGCCTTTGCAAAAGTTCCTACCCTGCTTCCTTACCAAAAGTATAGATTTGGGGGGGAAGGCTATGGATGGGCCCCTCAGGGTTTGAACCACAGCTTGCATCCCTGAGCCCATTGCCCTTTGCCAGTAGATGGGTTCTGGAATAGTCGTGGGACTCCCAGCTGGCCAATGGACATGTTGGGAAGTCTGCTGATAGGTTTCTGAGAGTGGTCGTTCCTGCTTTCTTTCCTGCTTCTGGACATTGTTGAGTAAGGAAGTAATTCTTGAAGCTTTGACAGTACTTGGGACCATGAGGGGAAAGCCAGGGCAGTCAGAGGGAAACCAACCCAGAGCCCTGACTTTGTGGAGTTGCTGGATTGATCAATACTGGACATTTTTATCTCCAATTTCTTGTTAGGTGCGTTAACAATAACCTTTTAGAGGGACTTTATACCATTATTTTGTTTTGTTGCTGTTGTTGCTGCTGTTGTGTGTTTACAACAGAAAAATATCCCGATACATGGGACAAAATTACCCCGATCTAGCCCTACCGGAACTCTTGCATCTGCAGTGGGTAGTGACAGGATTTTAAAAGTTGCCAAGATCCTTATAATTCTTTGAAAAGCTCAAGGACTTCATGCATAGTTTTTCATATAGTTGGAGACTGTTTTTAGGTGCATTTGGATTCATGATGATCGGTCTTCCTGGGAGAGTTGTGGGGCATGTCTCTGCCTGTCTTACAGTTTCTCATCCTAATTTTATCTAATGCCAGTACAAATATTTCAGTTCTTTGCTCATTTATTTTTAATATGGTTCTTGCAGCACAGAAACGTATACCTGCGTCTTGTTTTTGTTTTTCCAATCCAACTAAGTAGTGTCATTTGATGGATGAGTTCAGTTTGTTGACGTTCATCATGATCCTTGATAAGTCCACACTTATTTGTGCCGTCTTGTTTCGTGCCTTTCATTTATACTTTCCCCCCTTGCCTCTGTTCTTTCCCTCCTCATTGTGACTAAGGAAATATGTTCACTTTGCACCAGCTGTTCCTGGTATTTCGACTTTCAGTAGTTATCTTCCAATTTTTACCACAAACTTTTCACTTTATGTTCTCATGAAACACTAGATAAGTCAGTATCTGTGGTTTTCCCCCCGACGAGAACCAAGTATTTTAGCAACTCAAATACTTTTTCAAATTCTTCCCTCTTGTCTACATTTTGGATAAATCCAAAATTGAGTCACATTCATATGGCTGTTATATTCTTGGTGAATAATTAGTTAAATCACTGTTGTGTTTTGCCTGTGATTGCTTCTTGCAGTTGACTTTTTTTTTTTTTTTTCTAAATTTCATCCTTTGGTATTACTTTCAGGAAGAGTCCATTGGTAGTATTCTGTTTTAGTTTTTGAATGACTGAAAATGGCTTTATTTCATTCTTACTCCTCAGTAACCTTTTAGTGAAATGTAGAAATCTCTGGGGAATATGTTCTTCTCCCTCTCCCCCTCCTCCTTCCCCCTTCCCCCCTTCTCTTCCCTCTTCTCACCCTCCCAGTCCTCCTTTTCCCCTCCCCTTTCTCCCTCTCTCAATCCTCTTTCTCACCCTCCCGCCTTCTTCCCCCTCCTTCTCCTCTTCCCCTCCTCCTTCTCCTCCTCTCCCTTCTCCCCTTCTTCCCCCACCCTGCCCAGGCCACCCTCTCCCCTCCTTCTTCCCCCTCCTTCTTCCCTTTCCTTTTCCTCTTTTCCCCCTCCTAGTCCTCTTTCTATCCCTCCCCCTCCTCCTCTCCCCAGTCCTCCTTCTCCCCTCCTTCTCTCCCTCCTCTTTCTCCCCTTCTCCTTCTTCTTTTTCTCCTTCCCCCTTCTCCTCCTCTCCTTTCCCCCTCCCTTTCTCTGTCTCTCAATTCTCCTTCTCCCCAGCCCCAGCTCTCCCTCCCAGTCCTTCTTCCCCCACCCCTTTTCCTCCTCCCCTTCCCTCTTCCTCTTTTCCCCCTCCTAGTCCTCCATCTATCTCCTCTCCTCCCCTTCCCTGTCTTCCTTCTCCCTCTCCTACTCCTCCCCCTTTACCACCTCTTCCTGCCCCCTTCCTCTTCCTCTCCTTTCTTCCTCTCTCCCTCCCCCACTCATCCTCTCTCCCTTTCTCCTCCTCCTTCTTCTCAGCACTTTGAAGACATTACCTCCTAGGCTTTGGGCCTCACCTCTTGCCCGTACGAAACCTGCTGTCTCCATAAATGCTATTTCTCATGGACAGTCTCTCCTCTCTGTGAGGTTTTAATATTTTCTTTTTATATTTGAGGTTATGTAATTTCACCAAGATCAGTTTAATTGTAGGCATTCCTGACAACAGTGCATTCTTTCTGGGGGAGATTCGTGTCCTTTCTTTCATTCTGGTAAATTCTAAGCTGTTTTGTCTTTCACTAAATCCTGAGCCACTGCTGATTCTTTTATGACCTACAGTGGAATTCCTCTCAGGGTGAAATCTCTCAAGGCTGCACTTCACCAGCACCCCAATTGCCCACCTTCCCAGACCTCTCTTTCTTCCTTCTTCCACGCTTCCTTCACCTCCTACAGATTCTGTCCTAGAACAACCCTCTCTGTGTGTCACATGCACATGCACCAGCTCTGCTTCGAAGACCCATTGGTTAAGTAACCTGCCCAGAGTCTGGTGCTGTTATAATAGTAGAGCATCCTTTCAACCCCTGCACTGTAGAACCTACAGGAAAGCATCTGAGAGAGTGAGACAGGTGGACAGGGCTCACGAATGACCCTGCCACAGGTGTGCAGGTCATGTGGGGTCACCCCACAGCCAGCTTCTGGGGCTCCCAGGGCCCTCCATTCTCTCTGCTGCTGGAGCATGATGGGCTTGGGGCCTTGGCTGGCCTGCACAGCTGGTTCCTTTCCAGGGCCCCTTCTACTTCTGTGCTGGAATGTTCCAGTCTTCAAGAAAGGTTGAACTGCATCTACTCTGTCCTTCTTGGGGGTGGGAGTGGAGCGTGGGAGTCTGGTCTTCCTCCATCTTCTTTTCAATCCCTCCTCTGGCACAAATACTCTGCCCTCCTTTCTCTAAGGCCTTCTCTTTTTGCTTCTTAATAGCCTTTTCTTCTCTTGAAAGCCTTCCTCTTGCATATCAAAAACTTTGGCTCTCAAAAGTATTGTTTCTGATCTGGGATCAAGAGCTTATTTTGGAAGCTAAAAAACTGAACACTATTTCTTTTTCTCTGTGTTTCAACTGTCCCCCTTTGCCTTCAGGTTCTGTGGGAGCTGTACAAGGAAAAGAAGAGAAGAAAAACACAGGCATTTGTATTTCAAGATGCTTTCCTGGCATGGCACTTAAAATAGAGCCTGGACTACAGCACATATGCAATATATGTTGTTAGTCATCTTATTTATTACCTTCTTAATCATTTTTAAGTATACAGTTCAGCGGTGTCATATACAATTGATATTGTTGTGTAACCAATCTCTGGGACTTTTTCATCTTGCAAAACTGAAGTGTTGCCCATTAACCAACAACTCCCAGCCCTTAGCATTCGATTTCCAATCTCTGTGATGTTGACTACCCCTAAGTAGTCAAATGGTCACAGTGTTTGTCTTTTAGTGACTGGCTTATTTCACTGAGCATAATGTCCTTGAGTTTTGTCCATGTTGTAGCATGTGTCAGAGATCCTTTCCTTTATAAGGCTGAATAGTATTCGTGTGTGTGTGTGTGTGTGTGCTCACTCACGTGTGTGCCACATTTTTTCTTTATTCATCCATCCTTTGATGGGCTCTTGTATTCCTTCCACCTTGTGCAAATATCTCTTCAAGACTGTGCTTTCAGGGACACCTGGGGGGCTCAGTAGTTGAGCGACTGCCTTTGGCTCAGGGCGTGATCCCGGGGTCCTGGGATCGAGCTCCACATCAGGCTCCCCATGAGGAGCCTGCTTCTCCCTCTGCCTGTGTCTCTGCCTCTGTGTGTGTGTGTCTCTCATGAATAAATAAATAATATCTTTAAAAAAGAGAGAGACTATGCTTTCAATTCTTTGGGATATATACTCATAACAGGGTGGCTGGATCATTTGGTGATTATGTATTTAATTATTTGAGGCACTGCCCTTCCATATCATAACCTGTTTCCACAGGAGTTGCAGCATTTTACATTCTCACCAACAGTACACAAGGGTTCCAAGTTCTTCACATCCTTGCCAACACTTGTTATTTTCTGGGTTTCTTTTTTGGTTGTTTTTTTGTTTTGTTTTTATTATTTTTAATAGTAGCCATCCTACAGGCTAAGAAGTGATATAGTATTGTGGTTTTGATTTTCATTTTCCTAGTGATGTGATGTTGAGAATTTTGTCAGACTTTTTAAAAAAATATTTTATTTATTTATTCATGAGAAACACACAGAGAGAGACAGAGACACAGGCAGAGGGAGAAGCAGGCTCCCTTTGGGGAGCCTGGAACTTGATCTCGGGACCACAGGATCACACCCTGAGCTAAAAGCAGATGATCAACCACTGAGCCACATGGGCACCCTGACAGTTTTGTCATATTCTTATTGGTCATTTGCCTCTTGCATTTTTGTAACACCTTCTGTGTTCATTTTAGAGCTAAAACATATAGGTGTCCAGTAAACTTCCGTAAAGAGTTCTCCATTCGGGATCCCTGGGTGGCGCAGCGGTTTAGCGCCTGCCTTTGGCCCAGGGTGCGATCCTGGAGACCCGGGATCGAATCCCACGTTGGGCTCCCAGTGCAAGGAGCCTGCTTCTTCCTCTGCCTGTGTCTCTGCTTCTCTCTGTGTCTCTCATGAATAAATAAACAACATCTTTAAAAAAAAAAAAAAGAGTTCTCCAATCGTTTTAGGTTCTCCATTGGCCTCTAGGCTTCTGACCTTTTCAAACTACTTAATCTATCTTATTCTGCCCAAGATTTAGCACCCATGGGATTCTGGTTTTTAGATCTTCCATGCTGAGAAAGTTGGAGACTAAGGGCTTGTGTTAGATTGAATAGTTGCTTCTCTGAGCTGGGATGCTGTGTGGGAGTAGGCAAAGCTAGGTAAGTGTGGCTGTTTTGTGAAAGAAAAGGGTAAGGGGTGGGCCTGGGAGCATGGGAAGACCTAAAGCATCATGTCCAGGGAAGCAGTTGCAAAGCAAAAATTGGGTCCAAGGCCAAGTGCCCACAATATGGAGGTGGTAAGGCAGTCAGAGGGCTTTGGGAGGCAGAGAGCAGCAGTGCCTATTCGTGGATATGGAAGTGTGAAGGGTACTACACAGTGTTGCCTCTGCTCGGTCTGTGGTTCACATGTGAAGACCCCACCTTCTACCCTGTTCCACTGAAGGGCTCCATGGGAGGATTTTCATGGGAGAGGAAGGAGGAAGCCAGCTGTAGAACGAATGGGATATACTTTGAGAAGCATCCCCAAACCAAAATGTAAAAGGCTCTCATTCTTATGGCAAACATAAATTAGTCACTTGATGGCTTTGGTGTTTTACAATTAGGAATTGATAAGCACGTTGGGGTGAGATCTGTACTTTGCGACCTTCATGTTATGTCAGTATAGATGGTTTATTTTATTCTCTCTTCCCTTAGAATTCATTTTGGTAATTACTTACAAATTGTCTTTCCTTCTGAGAATGTGGACAACTTTTATACGTATAAGGTAATGGAAGAGCTGCACAAGGCTGTTATGATTATTGTTATGCAGAAATCTGCAGTGTTGAGTTGTGGCTTTCCAGCCAAACCCCTGTTCAGTGAATCCCCAGGATTTCCTTTCTACAATGTTTCGAAGAGGCTATTTAGTCCATTACCTTCTATCGACAACATTGCATCCACCTGCTGTACAGATTACTTTCAATGCATTAATTTTATTGGAACAATTTTAATTTAAGTATGTTCAAGCTTTTTGTTTTTGTTTCTGCTTTGGTTTTTGTTTTGAATCGATGCAGCTTACATGAACCTCTATGAGCAGGGGTGAATTTAGTTACTCATCATTTGAAGGCATTGCTCCGTATTTAGATAATCCTTCCTGTTAATGATTCTGGTAAATAATCACCAAAGAAAATTGTGCCATTGTGTAGCTTGCTAACATCAAGACAAAAAATTTGGTATTAGCCCCCAACCCCACTTTGCTTGTTAAATCATCAAAAATGGGACATAAATACCCAGTTGCTGGTAAGGGTGGCATAAGGTGGGAACTGTTAGGCATGGCAATTGGCAGTGTTAATCTGCAAAGAACCAGTTTGGGAAATCAATTGGCAATGTGAACTGACCCTGCAGCCTGCCTCGGGGAGCATGTTTCCACCACATTAACAGTGAGATTTTAGGAAAGTGCTTACCTTCTCTAAAGCTGAATTATCTCTTCTACAAAGTGAAGATGGTAAGAATATCTGATTTAGAAGTGTGTGTATGGGTTTTTTTTTTAGATTTTATTTATTTATTTGAGAGAGAAAGAATGAGCAGGGGAGGGGTAGAAGCAGGGGTGAAGCTGACTCTCTGCTGAGCAGGAAGCCTGACTCAAGACTCCATTCCAGGAACTTGGGATCATGACCCGAGCTCAAGGCAGATGCTTAACTGACTGAGCTACCTAAGTGCCCCTAGAGGTGTTGTTGTTAGGATTCAACGAAAATAATAATTGCTCAGTCTAAGTAATGAATCTAAAAGAATGAAAAGGTCGCATATACAAAGGTGTTTATTTTGCAATCACTTATAATTTAAAACTTTGAAAGTCACTTCAGTGTCTGTCAGTAAGAGATCCATGAGGCATATTACCGAATAGCCGTTTGGTGAAATGTTTTGCAGCTGTTAAATGAACACTTGTGAAGATCCTGCAGCAAAATAGAATGAACAGAAGTTCCAAATAGCATAAATTAAAAACATAAAAAACCCCAAATTTATTAATAGCATGATTAAAACATAAAATGGAAGTATGAAAGAAATAAGGAAGAGGATCCCCACCGTGGCAATGGGTAGTTGAGTTTTACATCTTTTCTCTTGTTAAGTTTTTCTATTCTGTTATGATATTGCTTTTATAATTAAAATGCAGTAGCTTTATTAATTACCCGTAGTTTTCCTATTTATGAAAAAATCGTTACTTTAAAAAACCTAGCTAATTCAGAAAACCATGAATAATAAAATGAAAATTACCCTTAATCCTGCCGTATTTTAATTTGCACTGCTGTACTTTTTTCAAAATTAGTCTTGCTTAGCTTCTGGTTTACCCCTTGGCCTGCTTCTCAGGCGGTGGCTTTTGCATCTCCTCCTTGTCTTTGATCTTTCCAGATGAGCCTCTTCTCCCTCTTCCAGGAGCCGTGCATGCCTGCTTTATTGAGAACACCAGGAAGCCCTTTTTTTGAAATGTTCTTGTGTCTCCTGTCAAAAATAATTTTGAGAGGTGAACTGTGGCCGCAAAACTTCCAGGTAATGCTTTTCTCTCTGCAGTGCCGGGCGTAGCCCCCTCGGCCCCCACCCCCCCACCCCTGCCACCCCCACGCTGCGTGATAGTGGGGCTGTTTTCCCTCTAATCACCCTTTAATCACGCAAGACCCACCCAGACCCTTGGTTCCGGGCACTTGCACTGAGTGCATGAAGACTTCTCCCAGCTGGAAAGCAGGCGGGGAAGCCAATGCACTCTGTTCCCTTCCAACAGGCCTTTATTCTTCTGGATTCAAGCTGAGTATTCACCTGTTCTTGCCCGGTTCTCTCAGAAGTGGGAAACCTTTATGTTTTATGTGAACAGAAGTTCCTTCCACAGACACAAACATGTGAAGCGCTCAGTCCAGGGCACACACTCCCTGGGCTCTTCCGATCTTGCTTCACCTGTCGTGTTTGATGTGAGAGGAACGACCTACCTGCAGATAAGATTGACTCTTCTGTTTCTTGGCTTGGGCATAGGACAGAGACGAGTCCAACTGAACAGGGTAGGGTTTTGTATATGGCTGTCATTTACATTATCAGAGAATCAATTGTAGGACTGGGCGGCTCTCTTGCTTGGTACCACAGCCAACGACAATAACGCCTCTTCTAAACAGACAGGGTGCTCTGTCCATGAAACACACGTTTTTCTCCTATGAGCTGGAACCTCTGGACAAATATAGAAAAAGAGGCGCCTGGGTGGCTTGGTTGGGCGTCTGCCTTCAGCTCAGTTCATGATCCCAGGGTCTTGAGATCAGCTCCCTGAGTTGGGCTCCCTGCTCTATGGGGAATCTCTCCCACTGCTGTTCCCCTGCTTCTGCTCTCTCTGTTGGATGAATAAATTAAATCATTAAAAGAAAAAATAAAATCATTAAAAGATATAGAAAAAGAATGCTGATGGGGGTGCTGCTGAATGGATTTGGTAAGCAAAAATATTTGTGTTATAAATCGGTATCTTGGCAGAGATGGCTAAATGGATTTTCTTCTTCTTTTTTCCATCATTTGCAGACCATGGATGTCCCAGTTAGCAGTAGATAGTGGAGGAGTTTGAAACTTCTTCCTACCTATTTTGTGAAAGGTGATCTTAGAGTTCAAAGGGTAAAGCATGTAGAAACCAGTTCTGTTTCTCAATACAACTGCATATGCTTGGTAGTAATTTAGCAATACTGCCAAGAATTTTTCAAAATTTTGCCTATGATCCTTGGTTTTCAGAGATGCTATAATTTTTTTTCTAGTCCTTCTAATAGGACTGTGGATGAAGATGCTAAAAAAAAGCCTGTTCGAAAGGAATGTTACCCCTTTCGATTTAAGTACTTTGTTAAATATACTTTGCAAAAAAGCGATAGCGTCTGGCCTTTTCTAACATATCACTACAAGTCCCCAAATGGTGCAAAAATACACAGATATTTCTCAAAAAAAGAAATTACTGGGCTATTTTTAAGTTTATAGAGCATAATTCCATAATATAAAACTGACAGAAGCTAATAATTTCTCCTATAAAGTAAATAATAAGCAATTCCTATACGCGTTGAGCAAGTTTACTCGTGTAGTTTATCCCTCTCTGATTCTTTGTCATCCCCAAATTGTTTTCTACTACAATACGATGGGGGGGTAATACAGCCAAGGTATTGCTGCAGAATCCGAGAAATTTTGAAACCGCAAGAACAGCGGAGATGGGTTTGACAATGAGGATCCCATCCCCTTGTGGGAACATGACATTCCTGCTTGTGAAATTGAAGGAAAGAGAGAAGACACCCATTCACCCCTCTCTTCCCCACTCTGTGACTCAGAGCCCGGGTTTGTCCCAACCAGAAAGCTAAGTGGTCATCACTTTACTGTATAGTTGCCCTTCTCTATAACTTCTTGATCTCGAAGGGACCAGAGGGCAGTGGGGCCAGGGAGATGAATTGTACACAGTGAATCCTGGGAATGTGCTGGAAGCTCTGCCCATGAAACAGGCATGAAACAGGTATGAAAAGTGGATTAGAACACCCCCAAGGTGGACTATCCAGGGAAAATCTTCAAAGCGGCGTAGATGCGGCAGTTAAGGTCATAACAAAAGAGAAACGTGTGTTGGTTTGTTTATAATATCCATGAAAAGAAGTAAGACTGAGGGACAGGACCTAGGCTGGGTGTAGGCATTGCAGCCGAGGGAGAGGAAGCCTGCCTTGCATCTGGAAGGGAGAGAGAAGTTCGAATAGGCCTCCATGGTGAGGGTGGGGAGGAAGCTGAGCTGGGTGGTGGGCACCACGGTGCATTCTGGGGAATGTAAATTCCTCATGTCAGTGGAGAACCTTGGGCTGATACAAATGATCCAGAGGTAAATTCTCCTCTGCTGGTTCAGATTACCAGCCAGGAGAGTCAGGAGACTCTGTTTGTATAACAGAGACACACATGTCTGTTGACAGCTTGTTTGTGAGGCTCTTGAGCAACGAAGTTTTGGACAAGGCTCCATGTGTGCCACTACCTTAGTTATCTGGACTCTGCATAGAATGATGCATTCTGGAGGGTGGTATGGTTTTGGTAGTTTAGAGGACCCCTTTCTTCTCCCAACCTTGGCTGTATCACCTCCCATCGTATTGTAGTAGAAAATAATTTGGGGATGACAAAGAATCAGAGAGGGATAAACTACACAAGTAAACTTGCTGGAAGCATATAGGAATTGCTTATTATTTACTTTACAGGAGAAATTATTAGCTTCTATCAGTTTTATATTATGGAATTATGCTCTATAAACTTAAAAAATAGCCCAGTAATTTCATTATGGTTACCTTAATAGTATAAACAGCACAAATGCACAGGCATTGTGCAAAACAAAATGTAGGAGGATTTTTTTCTATATGTTTTAGTAATGGAGAATGAGTCATGTTTGAAATACAATACATGCATGTGGTGAAGCCCAGTAATTGGAAGTTTTATGTCAGAAATGTTGTTGATGCAACTGTGTCTCGCCATGCGGTAGGACTAACCAAACAACCCACAACACAATGAAATAATAACAGAGGTTAAGGAGTAATTTATATTTAAAAAAGTGAAAACAACAGCAATTAAGAAATGCAACTGACTCAAGAGAGCAAAACTGACAAACTACTAGCAGAGTGGAACTCGCTACCTCCAACTGGACCTTTGGAATCTACATGTGAATGCACAGTAGGACCTTTGCAGGTCAGAGAGCCTCCTGTGACCGCCATCTATCTATTCAGAAGAATACTGATTGAGAATCCTCAGAAAACTCAAGGAATTGCTCAATTTAGTCTGTGAACAAACACTGAGTTTAATGATCTTTAGCATCTCAATTAGGGAGTTTTAACTACATAACTCCCAGTAGTAAGGATCTTTGGAATTGTGAGTTACCTACCCATCAGAACTCACAAAGCGACTTTTGGATGTGTTAGCAGGGGCCTCAAGTACCTATACTTCAGGAACTATTGAGCAGGATTATCCTGGGTGTAGGAGGGAAGGCAAAGGTCTTGTTTGAGGTTAGTAGGTTCACTTATTACCGACCTATAAGGCAGAGAGAACCTGACTCCTGGGGAATGCGATCTAGAGTGATGTAACACTCCCCCACCACATGTTGAGAATTGTTCTTTAAAGGACCAACATTTTAAAGAAGCCCTTCTAATGGAAATTGTTCCAAAGGTGTGTACATAATCATTTCTTTGCCTTTTAACTAGGGTATCCTCGTACCAATTAAGTTGTCTTCATCATTGTTATTAAAATCAGTTGTTGCAAAATGCTATCATAAAATAATACCCAGAGGGCTAAGAGGGAGATACTTGCACCTGAATTACGTAATCATAATCTGCTCCACAAATCCAGAGGTTTTAATAGTTTTTTCCCAGTCTTGTTTCTTATGGTCAGCTTGAAACTGCCCCCGTCTCAATTCTCCAGCCTCTCCAACCTTCTAACTTAATTACTACTTCCGATCAGAATCAAAAACTACTGTCATGTAAAGAACTATTATGTTTCAAAACACATTCTAAGTTTGTTTGGATTTTGTGGAACTCACAATTTAAAAAATCATGATTTAAGTGCATGGATTTGAAGGCAGTATTGGTTGTACTGAAAAATAGAACTTCTGTTTTTTTCTTAAGTGCTTTATCAGTTTTAGATTACCATTATTATTGATTTAAATAATGACAATACTTTACATTTTTATGATACCCTTCAGTTTGTTGACCCATCTTTTCTTTTCTTTTTTTTAAATTTTTTAAATTATTATTATTTTATTTATTTATGATAGTCACAGAGAGAGAGAGAGAGGCAGAGACACAGGCAGAGGGAGAAGCAGGCTCCATGCACCGGGAGCCCGACGTGGGATTCGATCCCGGGTCTCCAGGATCATGCCCTGGGCCAAAGGCAGGCGCCAAACCGCTATGCCACCCAGGGATCCCGACCCATCTTTTCTTAAGTAGGCCTCTCCAAAAATCCTAGTAGGATTAATCATACTCCATTCACACAGCTAACTGCTACTCATTGGTACTGGTCCATGTACCACGAACTGAGGAAACCAGAACTCTGAGAGTTTACATAATAGGGGAAAAGCAAATGCCTAGGGACTAACAAAGCTGGATCTGATTCTAGGGCTCTCTATTCAGGATCTTTCCCTTATAATATGGGGGTAAAGGGCAACTGCATTATTTAATCATCTGTATTATTTTCTGAATTAGATATTTTTGTTTACAGAGTAATTAAGGCACACAGGGCTCAGAGCCTTGACCATTTGTAAAATCAGAGCCAAGATGATCAATCCATGAGGCTCTAAATGGGATATGATCCTTTGGCCAGGATGATATCACTGTACAGCACTTGTCTCTCACATACAACATATTAAAAATCTGTGCTATTTTTAGCTCTGAAAACCTCAAATAGGCAGAAACATCCCTTCCCCATCACTTTTCTTGAAGGCATTGGAAGTCTTTTATCTAATGAGGTAGGTAAGTGGCTCCTTCCTAATGTGCAAAACCCAAAGGCCTCCATGACCTTTTCATCTCCTGTTCTCTGCAATGTGGATCCTCCCTGAATCTATCTTCCCTGCTGTGCTTCCCCAGATATAGATCTTTTTAGAAGGCCTTACGTTTCCAAGTATTGCCAACTCTTCTCCTGGAAAATAATCTTCCTTTACAGAAATATATGCCCAGGTCCTTGCCCAAATACGACTGTGCCAAAAGTAAGGAATAAAGAAGAGTCTACAACATGTCCTTTCCTGCAGTGATAGAAGTGGAGAATTCTGGCTAAAAAGAAAAAGAATAAAAAAAACTCAGTTTGATTTTTGGAAAGGTAGAGCTGGATTCTTTAGAAGAGGTGTCCTTCCCATTGGCTGCACCTGAGGGACCTAGCTTCTCGGCCTTCCAAAGGGCCGAGCCATAATTGCTGATATAATTGCTCAGTCTGCTCTGAGAAGATGGGCAGAGTTGGACCAGGCAGAGAGGGGCCCTAACTGAGGACACATTTGTCTGGTTCACCCCCGTGGAACGTAGTAGTGTCATAGTGAAAAGTGTAGTGTGCTTATTATGAGTTGCCAAAAAAAACGTAGATGGTATTGGATAAGGATATTTCTGGGAGGAGAGAAAGGAAGATCAGGACCAGACTTTGTGATTAGAAGAAAAAAATCAGAAATGTTGAGTTCCTATTCTCTTCTTTTGTACGTTGAACACTATTACGCTGAGTGAAATAAGTCAATCAGAGAAGGACAAACATTATATGGTCTCATTCATTTGGGGAATATAAATAATAGTCAAAGGGAATAGAAGGGAAGGGAGAAGAAATGGGTAGGAAATATCAGAAAGGGAGACAGAACATGGAAGACTCCTAACTCTGGGAAACGAACTAGGGGTGGTGGAAGGGGAGGAGGGCAGGGGGTGGGGGTGACTGGTTGGCGGGCACTGAGGGGGGCACTTGATGGGATGAGCACTGGGTGTTATTCTGTATGTTGGCAAATTGAACACCAATAAAAAATAAATTTATTATTAAAAAAATAAAAATAAAAGTACTAGAAATCTGAACAAATCCTGGGCTGTCTGAATTGGCACAAAACATGGGACTTGGATATAATCTGTCTTATGATTTAATTAAGAATTCACACCTTAATTTAATAGTTATAAACTATTTTTTAATGTAATAGTTGTCAGTCTGTTTTTTTTTCCCCTGTACATCTATGTGCTAAATGTATTAGCTCATTTAATCCCCAGATGATGCAGTGAAGTATTAACTATTTCCCTCCACCCAAGTAGGTACAGAGCAGTTACGGAACTTGTGTGTGGTCTTCTGTAAGTGACAGCACAACATTCAACCAAGATGGCCAGATTTCTGAACCTCAGTTCTTGAGTACTGTGCTATTTTGCCTTGCAACTACATAAGCTATCTCCAACCCAGAATTCTTGTTATTTCGAAACATTTCTTTCTGCTCTCTAGCTTTCCAGAAGGAGCCAATTTTCAAAGCTGTTATTATCAAACATTTATTTAAACTGGTCAAAGAAACTACCTTTCTGAAAATAATTCAGGCTTTTCAATTAGTCAGTGGAGAGGAGAGATGTTCCGTGTGATTCCGGCAGAACTATACTAGATGAAAGCCAGCAGACACCGGGGACTGGGATAAGATCTTGGCACATCTCTGAGCTCCCCTGCTGAGGAACAGAGGAGCTTATCCCAACCACCGAGCCAGCGCCAGGGTGGCAATTCAGCCATGGTATCTCTTCACAGGCATGGTGGCCAGATTAATCTACTTAGGTGAGAATAATGATCAAAACTGAAAATTTAACGTTAACAAGTACTCCAACACATTATGCTAAGTGAGAAAATCCAGCCACAAAAAGCCACATATCACATGAGGCTGTTTATATGATGTATCCAGAGAGATAGAAGCTAGATTAGAGGTGCCTGGGGACTCAGGGGTAGAGGACAGTGGGAAGTTATTACTTCACAGGTGCAGGGATTCCTTTCAGGGCATTGCAAATGTACTGGAACTAGACAGTGGATGGTTGTAGAACATTGTGAATGTACTAAAAGCCCCTGAATTGTACACTTTAAAGTATTTAAAATGGTACATTTTGTGTTGTGTGAATTTTACTTCAATTAAAAGTTTATTTATTTATTTTTTTCACGATCTTATTTATTTATCCATGAGAGACACACACACAGAGGCAGAGACACAGGCAGAGAGAGAAGCAGGCTCCATGCAGGGAGCCCGATGTGGGACTCTACACTAGGACTCCAGGATCATGCCCTGAGCCGAAGGCAGATGCTCAACCACTGAGTCACCCAGGGATCCCAAAAGAAAAGTTTAAATACTGCAGCACAAGGGAAAGAAACATCATCCTGAAATTCAGGGGGAAAACAAGTCTATGAAAACGACTTATTATAAGAACCAGGGAGAAAAGAAGCATAGTCAGTAGCTTCAACTGAGTATGAGAAGTTATGACCCCTTGAAACAGGCAGGTGCGGAGAGATTTAATGAGCGGATTCTTTGTGGTTAAGGCAATGGAACAATATGAAAAGAAGTTATATGTGATATGGGAGGTTTGAAATGGGTTCTAAATTACGGAAGAGAATTTAAACCCTGTGGAAGGTGCTCAAAAGCTGGATTGACACTGTGGAGAAGTGAACCATTGATGTATGAGAAGAAGCTGAGATGCTCTCTTGGAATGAAGAACAAGTAGAAGAAATGATGACAGTGTAAATAGAATGTGTGCTCAAAACAGCACGCTCGATGATCCAAAGCAATTGAGAAAGTCTTTGTGCTAAAACAAAGGTCTAAAAATAGAGCTAAAATATACAATATTACAGGTAATATCATTGAAGAGACCATTTTTATATACCTTGTGGTTTTTAAAATTATTTTTTGTCTTTTTCAAAGATTTTATTTATTTGAGAGAGAAACAGAGATAGCAAGAGTGAGCAGGAGAAGGGAGGAAAGGGAGAAGCAGGCTCCTTGCTGAGCAGGAAGCCCAATGTGGGGCTCGATCCCACGACCCTGGGATCATGAACAGAGCTGAAGGCAGACACCCAACCATCTGAGGTACCCAGGTGCTCCCCTTGTGGTTTTTTGAAGCAAAGAAAAAGAAAGCATCATATAGAGTGAGTAAATAGGATCAACTGGTTGCTTGCAAAGAAACAAAAATTGAGCTAGACGCATATTTCTCTGAAACATAGATTATTAGAAGATGTTGGAACAAATTCTATAGAACTTTAAGGAAACATTATTATGAAACAAGTATATCTTTCCAACCAATTTATCATAAGTGTGAAGGCAACAGAGAGATCTTCTGAGATAAGGAAGAGCCCAGAGAATATAAATTTGTATCTTTCTTTTTAAAATTGCTTGAGTAAAATGGTACAGCCACTCTGGAACACAAGTTGGCAGTTTCTTATAAAACTAAACATGCAATTACTTATGACATAGTAATTGTATTCCCGGGATTCATCCCAGAGGAATGCAAACCTTTGTTCACACAAAAGATGAATGTTCATAGAATTTTGATTTGTAGTAGCCCCTGATGTCCTTCAGAAGATGAATGACATTCACTGTGGTACATCTATCCCATGGAATACTAGTCAACAATAAAAAGGAACAAAGTATTGATGTATGCAGCAACTCTCTAGAGAATTATTTTTTTAATGATTTATTTATTTATTCATTAGAGACACAAAGAAAGGCAGAGACACAGGCAGAGGGAGAAGCAGGCTCCACGTGGAGCCCGATGCGGGACTTGATCCCAGGACGCGGGGACCATGCCTTGAGCCGAAGGCAGATGCTCAACCACTGAGCCATCCGGGCGTCCCTGATAAGTTCTTTATAGAATTTGTATCCTAGCCCTTTATCTGTTATTTGCAAATATCTTCTCCCATTCTATTGGTTGCATTTTAGTTTTGTTAGATTATTTCCTTCCCTGTGCAGAAGTGTTTATCTTGATGAGGTCCCAATAGTTCACTTTTGCTGTTGTTTCCCTTGCCTCCGGAGACATGTCTAGTAAGAAGTTGCTGGAGCTGAGGCCAAAGAGGTTGCTGCCTGTGTTCTCCTCTAGGCTTTGGGTGGTTTTCTGTCTTACATTTAGGTCTTTCATACACTTTGAATTAATTTTTGTGTATGGTGTAAGAAAGTGACCCAGTTTCATTCTTCTGCACGTCACTGTCCAGTTTTCCCAACACTATTTGGAAAAGACTGTCTCTTTTCCATTGGAGATTATTCCCTACTTCGTTGGAGACTAGTTGATCATACAGTTGTGGGTCCATTTCTGGGTTCCCCATTGTCTTTCATTGATCTGTGTGTCTGTTTTTATGCCAGCACCATGCTGTCTTGATGATCACAGCTTTGAAGTCTGGAATTGTGATGCTTCCCACTTTGCTTGTCTTTTTCAGCATTACTTTGGCTATTCGAGATCTTTTCTCGTTGCATATAAATTTTATAATTGTCCTAGCTCTGCAAAAACCCCTGGTGTTATCTTGATGGGATTATATAGAATGTATAGATTGCTTTGGGTAGTATTGACATTTTAACAATGCTTGTTCTTCCAATCCATAAGCATGGAATGTTTTCCCATTTCTTTGTGTCTTTTGCTGAATTCATGTATCAGTTCTAGCAATTTTTTGGTGGAGTCTTTTGGGTTTTCTACATAGAGTATCATGCCATCTGTGAATAGTGAAAGTTTGACTTCTTCCTTTCTGATTTGGATGCCTTTTATTTCTTTTTGTTACCTGATGCTGAAGCTAGGAATTCCAGTACTATGTTAAATAACAATGATGAGAGTGGACATCCCTGTCTTGTCCATAATCATAGAAGAAAAGCTCTCCGTTTTTCCCCATGGAGGATGATATTAGCTGTGGGTCTTCTGTATATGGCCTTTGTGATGTTGAAGTATGTTCCCTCCATCCCTATCTTGTTAAAGGCTTTTATCAACAACGGATGCTGTAGTTTGTCAAATGCTTTTTCTGCATCTATTGAGAGGATCGTATGCTTCTTATCCTTTCTTTTATTAAAACGGTGTATCACATTGATTGAATTGTGGATATTAAACCACCCCTGAGGTCCAGGAATAAATCCCACTTGATCATGGTGAATAATCCTTTTAATGTATTGTTGGATTTGATTAGCTGGTATCTTGTTGAGAATTTTGCACCTGTGTTCATCAGGTATATTGGTAATTGTAATTCTCCTTTTTGGTGAGGTCTTTGTCTGGTTTTGAAATCAAGGTAATGTGGCCTTATAGAATGAGTTTGGAAGTTTTCCTTCCATTTCTGTTTTTTTTTTTTTTTTTTTTTTGGAACAGTTTGAGAAGAATAGGAATAATTCCTTTAGATGTTTCATAGAATTCCCCTGGGAAGCCAGGCCCCGGACTCTTATTTGTTGGGTGATTTTTGATTACTGATTCCCTTTCCTCGCTGGTTATGAGTCTGTTTATATTTTCTATTTCTTCCTGTTTCAGTTTTAGTAGTTTATATGTTTCTGGGAATTTTTCCATTTCTTCCAGATTGCCCAATTTGATGGCATATAATTGCTCATAATATTCTCTTATAATTGCTTGTATATCTGCAATATTGTTTGTGGTATTTCCTCTTTCAATTATGATTTTATTTATTTGGGTCCTTTCTCTTTTCTTTTTGATAGGTCTGGCTAGGGTTTTATCAATTTTGTTAATTCTTTCAAAGAATCAGCTCCTAGTTCCATTGATCTGTTCTACTGTGGGTTTTTTTTTTTTTTCCTATTACATTTATTTCTGCTCTAATTTTTATTATTTCCCTTCTTCTGCTGGTTTTAGGCTTTATTTGCTGCTCTTTTTGCTGGGTCCTTTAGGTGTAAGGCTAAGTTGTATATTTGAGACTTTTCTTGCTTCTTGAGGAAGCCCTGTATTGCTATATACTTCCGTCTTAAGACTGCCTTTGCTGCATCCCAAAGATCTTGACCTCTTATGTTTTCATTTTCATTTGCTTCCATGAATTTTTAAAGTTCTTCTTTAATTTCCTGGTAAACTCATTCTACTTCAAGTTTCTTACTAACTGATTTATATATTTGGCTGCTCCCAAATTGGGGGCATAAATATTTGTAATTGTTAGATTTTGTTAGGTAGACACCTTTATTATGATGCAGTGTCCTTCTTCATCTCTTATGACAGTCTTTATTTTTTAAAAAAGATTTTATTTATTTATTCATGAGGGACAGAGAGAGAAGGAGATAGAGGCAGAGACATAGAGAGGCAGAGGGAGAAGCTGGCTCCATGCGGGGAGCCTGATGCAGGACTTGATCCCGGGTCTCCAGGATCACACCCTCGGCTGAAGGCATGTGCTAAACCACTGAGCCACCCAGGAATCCCCTCTTATGACAGTCTTTGGTTTAAAACCTAGTTTGTCTGATATAAATATGGCTACTCCGGCTTTCTTTTGATGCCCATTAGAGTGTTAGATTATTCTCTACCCCCTCACTTTGAATCTGGAGGTGTCTTTAAGTCTAAAATGAGTCTTGTAAGCAGAGTATCAATGGATTTTGTTTTTTAATCCATCTTGATACCCTATGTCTTTTGATTGCAGCATTGAGTCCATTTAAATTCAGAGTAATTATTGAAAGATAAGAATTTAGTGCCTGGTATTACTTGTAAAGTCACTGTTCCTGTAGATTGCCTCTGTTCCTTTCTGATCTGTTGCTTTTGGTCTCTTTCCCACTCAAGGGGGTCCCCTTTAGTATTTTCTTGCAGAGCAGGTTTAGTGGTCATGACTTCCTTTAGTTTTTGTTTGTCCTGGAAACACTTTACCTCTCCTTCTATTCTGAATGACAGCCATGCTGGATAAAATATTCTTGGCTGCATGGTTTTCCCATTTAGCACATTGAATATATCATGACAGTTCTTCCTGGCCTGCCAAGTTTCTGTGGACAGGTCAGCTGCTAACTTTATGTGTCTACCCTTGTGAGTTAAGGACCTTTTGTTCCAAGCTGCTCTCAGAATTCTCTCTTTATCTTTGTATTTTGCAAGTTTCACTATGATATGTGTAGGTATTGACCTGTTTTTGTTGATTTTGAGGGGAGTTCTCTGTGCTTTCTAGACCTGAATGCCTGTCCTCTTCCCCAGATTGGGGAAGTTCTCAGCTATAATTTGTTCAAATAAACCTTCTGCCCCCTTTTCCTGCTCTTCCTCTTCTAGGACTCTTATGATAGGGATATTATTGCACTTTGTAGAATTGCCTAGTTCCCTAAGTCTATAGTCATGACCTAATAGTTTTTTCCCCCTTCTTTTCAGTTCATTATTTTCCATAATTTTATCTCCTTTTTAAAAAAAATTTAAATAAAAAAATTTATCTTCTATAACACCTATTTGATCTTCTGCTTCTTCTATCCTCATTGTGATTATATCCAGTTAGTTTTGCATCTCAGTTATAGTATTTTTTATTTTGGCCTGACTAGTTTTTAGGTCTTTTATCTCTATAGCCAGAGTTTCTCTCGTGTTTTCTATGCTTCTTTCAAGCCCAGCTAGTAGTCTTATGACTGTTGTTCTAAATTCTTGTTCAGATATACTGCTTATATCTGTTTTGAGCAAATCCCAGACGGTGATTTTTTTGTGTGTCTTCCTTTTGGAGAGAATTCATCCATATTGTTATTATGTTTAGATTTCTGTCTTTTGTGTATTATAAAAGCTTGTTATGTTTCCTGCTCCTGAGAGTAATACTATATTAAGAAGGAGTCATACACTCTCCAGGGCCTGGCGCTTCAGGAAGTGATTCTGGTGTATGCTGTGTGCACTCTGCTGTTGTGTTTTGGCTGCTCTTTCTCACAGGTCAGTTCTCCACAGAGTTCCTTCTTGCTTGCAGTGGTGGGTGTTAGGACTCTTAACTATATATGCTTTGTTAGGATAAGCTTAATTTTTAAAAAAAATAATAAATAAAAATGCTTGATCTAAGAAAAGAGAAAAAGAAAAGGAACAGAAAAAGCAAACAGACAGACAAACAAAAAACTAGAAGCCTAATTCCAAAAAAATAAGAAGGAAAAAAGAAAATAAGAAGAAGAAGAAAAAAAAAAAAAAAAAACCTGATCCAACAAGAAAAGGAAACAGACAAACCAACAAGTGAAAAAAAAAAGTTAGCCCTACACCAAAGAAAAACAAAAAACAAAAAACCACAAGCCTGGTCCTATTTGCACCAGAAACAAAGCTGACGCTTTGGAGCACTCTCTGATCAGTAGACTTGGTAGGGGGGGCCTTTTTTGGTGTTCTGGGAGGGAGGCTTGCTGTGCTGGCTCACATTCAGACCTGCATTATAAAGATGCCCCTGCCTGGCAGTGGGGTGGAGTTTGGTGTAAGTGACTGCAGCCTCCCCTGGAGGCACTGTGTTTCTCCCCAAAGTTCACCGTGCTGGTAGGTAGGCGGCGGTGGAACTCATGGCTACTACTACTCAGGAGACACTCACAGAAAATGGGACCCATCTCCTCTCCTATGTCCCAGGCTTTCATCAGCTCCCTGCCCTCCACCTGTCTGTGCCTGGCCATTGACACACCTGGCACCACAGGTGTTTTATCTCTGGCCAGCAGCTGGGATTCAAAGTTCCAAATTTTAAAGGGCCTGGCAAGGTGTGCAATCACTTCTCTCCCCCTGAGAGGAGCCTCCTGGCGGGCTTGGCATTGTTCTGTTCTAGAAAAGCAGTTGCACAGCGGTGTGTGCATGATAGCTGGAGTCTATTGTGATGCATGGTGTAAAGCTGCAACCAGGTTATCTGTCCTCTGCGGGAGCTTCTGTCCCTTGATGCTGAACGGCCACTCAATGGCTCCCAGTAGGCCTTTTGTCCTTGGAGAAGCAGAAAATCCTCTTCCAAATGTATTCTAGGAAGGGAAGTGATCTCTCCTAGTGCAACCCGGGGATCCCCTCAGCATGGCATGTTGTGTAAACCCTACTGCTGTTATCTCTCTCCTGCTCTCTCCCTCACTTTGCCCCATGAAAAGGGCTCCTTCCCCTTAGTGGCACTGTGGCTTTTCTCTCTCCCAGTTCATGGCTCCAAACCTTGCATCTGCCACGTTCTCTCCCTCCAACTGTGCAGATGGTTTTCCTAATTCTCAGATCGATTTCATAACTGTTCAAAATGATTTGATGTCGATCTAGCTGTGTTCAAGGGACGAGGCAAGCTCAAGGTCTCCCTACTGCTCTGCCATGTTAGCTCCTCTCCAGCATAATTCTTAAGGGTCCCATGTTTTGGGGCATGGCAAATGAACATTGGCTTCAACTTTAAGTCAGCAGGTACATTAGCCCCTAATAACAGGGAGTCTGTCCTTTGAGGCTTGAAGCTTTGAGCCAGGCATTGACTTCTCCTCTCTAGCTATGAAAGTCCTAGATGGCATCTTCTTCCAATAGAAAGGTGTTTTTCATCCACTGAAAATCTTGTTTACTATAGCCACTTTCATTAAATCTCTTAGCTACATCTTCTGAATAACGTGCCACAGCTTGTTGCTTCACCTTGCACTTTTATGTTATGGAGATGGCTTCTTTCCTTAAATCTCATGAATCAACCTCTGCCAGCTTCAGACTTTTCCTCTGCACCTTCTTTAACCTCTCAGCCCTCATAGAACTGAAGAGTCAGGTCCTTGCTTTGGATCAGGCTTTGGCTTAAGGGAATGTTGTGGTTGGTTTGATCTTCTATCTAGACCACTAAAACCTGCCCCATGTCAGCAAGAAGGCTGTTTCTCACTGGAGTAGCACTATTAATTTCCTTCAAGAACTTTCACTTTGCATTCATAACTTAGCTAACTGTTTGGTACAAAAGGCCTAGCGTTTGGCCTGTCTTGGCTTTCAGCATGCCTCCCTCACTAAGCATAATCATTTCTAGCTTTTGACTTCAGGTGAGAGGCTCAGTACTCTTCCATTCACTCAGAAGATTAGAGGCCATCATTGTGGGGTTATTCACTGGCCTAATTTCCATATTGCTGTGTCTCAAGGAATAGGAAAGGCCTGAGGAGAGGGAGGGAGGGAAATGAGGGACTGGCCAGCCAGTGAAAGAGTCAGAACACACACATTTATGAAATACGCTGTCTCATATGCGTGGTTTGTGGCACCCCAAAACAATTACACCAAGTAACATCAAAAACAAGTAACATCAAAAATCACTGATCACAGATCGCTATAACACATATAGTAATAATTAAATGTTTGAAATATTGCGAAAGTTACCAAAACATGATACAGAGACACAAAGTGAGCAGATGCTGTTGGAAAAGTTGGGGGATGCAGGGTTGCCACACACCTTCAGTTTGTAAAAACCACAATATTTGCAAAAAGCAATAAAATGAGGTATGGCTCAGTTTTGCAAGACCTTGTGGGAAATCAAGTAAAGTATATATGGGGGCTCTCGTAGGATTTTTTAGATTTGCATGCAGATCTAATTATCTCAACTAAAGTTCCAGTAAAAAATTACTCACATTTTAGTCTCCTTACTGAAATGTTAATCAAGTTAAAATCTGAAGGATGGAAATTTAGAAGAAAGTATAAATATTATTATAGAATCAAATCTTAATGTCAATAATTTCTGAAAAAGACTATGTAGATGAAAAAAATTAACAACGGCAATCTGGTTTAAAAGCCTCATCTTATATGAGTGAAGAATGGGAAGTGAAGGAAATAAAACAAGAATGGTTTATTCTTTTACCTATGAGGAGTCAAAAAGGGACTTTTCATTTTTAATATTTTTAAAATTAAAAAATTTTAATTGAGATATAATTGACAGCATTGTATTATTTTGGGTGTTTTATTATCTATTTTGACAGAGAAATTTTTTTAAAAACTTACAGAAAATGCGAAATAGCACTGAGACAGGACATTTACATTTGAAAACTTTGGAGAAGATAAACATATAGCAAAACAAAGAGAAGAAGAGGAAAAAAGCAATATAATAAGTAACAGGAAGGGGAAAGAAGATAATAAATAAGATAATCATTGGCTAATCCAATAAAACTAAATAAATAAATTCTCCAAGTAAGATTTTAAAAAAAGGTCAGATTGGGTTAAAGACATTATTGAACTATATGCTGCTTTGATTGATTGATTTAGATTTTATTTATTTAGAAAGAGTGTGTGCGAATCACAGTGGGGAGGCATAGAGGCAGAGGGAGAGGAGGAATCTCAAGCCGACTCCACACCCAGTGCAGAGCCTGGGTTTGGTCTAAAGATCCTGTGATCGTGACCTGAGCCAAAAATCAAGAGTTGGACACTTAAATGACTGAGCCACCCAGGCACCCCTATATGTGCCCCTATATGCTGTATAACTGTAATTATGCAGAAAGGTTAAAATAAAAGCTTAAATAAATACTTATTCATAGGACCCAAAGGAAAATAAGAGATGGCATCACCAATTTAAGAAAAATAAGTCACTTGTGATATTGCAGGACCTGGGGTAGAAGCAGAAATTGAGATCCATGTACCATATGTCTCAGTATTCCAAAGTTAAATGTCAAGCCAACAAACTTAAACAAAACACACTCTCTCCTCCTACCTTGACTCATAATCTTTCAGAACAATCTGGAAGTCCAGGGTCAAAAGCAGCTTCTTGGACAACTCTGAGTTCCATGAAGCAATGTGGCAACAAAGTGAGAGCTAGCTGTGGCCCCGGCCCCACGTCTGGCCTGTCTCCTTGGCTTCCCATGAGGGCCTAGCACTGTGTGACCACCCAGCATGCTTATCTCCCTACCGAACCCCAATACCTGCCCTGAGTCTAGCCTTTGGGCCTGGGGATGGGCACTTGCCTTGGAAGATGACCTTGGCCAGAGGCTGCCTGGGGTTGTAATCTGCTTCTTGCACTTAGTAGTACACTGTGCAGTCTCCCTAGGGCTCCATGCTCTTCCAGAAGTGTTCCCACCCTGTCACCTAAACTCGGGTTATCCAGAGCTCCTGCACAGGGGGCTGTGAGAAATGGGGAAGGGGCTCAGAATCCCCTCATTTGGAATTCAGACAGTGCAACTTTGTTTTCAACTACTTTACATAGTAAAAGAACAGGCTTCTGTTCCATATTTTGTTTAAAGTTGAGATGGGTTCATAATAACCAAAAAAAAAAAAAATGGTTTTCAAATTTAAATTTGAATTGCTTAACGATAGTCTTCTACTGTTGGGTATTTAGGTTGGTCTCAGTTTTCCTTTATGATAAACACCTTCCCCATCTTCTTTATCTAGCTAATTCATATTCTTTCACTAATAGTCTTTTAGATGTTTTCTCCCACCCTTGGGAAATCTTTTTCTTTTTTTTTGAAACTCAACCCAGCTGGATTTTCTTCTGCAGGAACATGCGCAGCTCTAGCACCTTGTCCTGTGTTTTGCACTGTGTCACTCAGCACTGTCTCCGAATAAGATCGGGAGTTCCTTTTAACTGCTGCATTCCACAGAGGACGGGTCACTGATGTTTGCTGGGTGATTAGGTCCTCTGTGGAACCTCTTGCTCAGTTTCTGTGCTGGCTACACCAGGAGGTGTAAGGATCCCTGGGAGAGCTCCTTAACGCAGAGGCTCCTTCCCAAAGCTGCTAATGCCTGCTGCCCCTGGGAGGACACACTTCTGGAGGGACTCTAGTAGACAACTTTCCTCTATTGTTCTCTTGGGAGGAACTTTCCTCTATTGTTCTCTTGGGAGGGCTTTCTTCAGAGGAGAAAATATTCTAATACTTGATGGAAACAGGAGTGTCTGTTTGGATGTTCCTTTTGGCCCTGTAAAATGAAGGAAATTTGTTTTCTTACAGCCATCTGTTGTACGGTTGGTAAATATGCCTTATTAACCAAGTTGGTGCACTGTGCAAAACTGACAAAGTTCACTGTGCATCCCTCACTCACTGGGGTCCAGCTCCTGGCACATGTTACACCATTATGGAAGGAAGGCTTCCGGCCTTCCAGTATTCTATCTATAGAATATAGAGAGGCCTCTATATCTATAGAGGCCTCTCTATCTTCTGCCTCATTGCTACTGCAGCAAATTAAATATCTTTTTCTTTGTAATCACTTCAAAAACTGATTATAGATTTATGCCGCTTAGCATATGTGTTTAGAAGCAGAAGGCTTTCCTTCAGTGATTGGCAGTAGGAGGACGCACAGGCATGCCTCATTTTATTGTGCTTCACTCTATTGCCCTTTGCAGATACTGTTTTTTTTGTTTGTTTGTTTTGTTTTATTTTTTTTTCAACGTGAAGGTTGATAGAACTCTATGTTGAGCAAGTCTATTGGGGCCATTTATCCAACAGCATTTGCTCATGTCGTGTCTCTGTGTCAATAGAATATTTTAAAATTAGGATATATACATTGTTTTTTAATTTTTACATATAAAGCTATCACATACTTTATAGACTACAATATAATGTAAACATAACTTTTACACACACTGGAAAAACCAAAAAATTCATTTGAGTGCTTTATTGCGATGATACTTGCTTTATTGTGATATTTGCCGTATTACAGTGGTGTGGAACCAAATGCACAGGATCTCGGAGGCATGCTGTAGTTGAAAAAGATAGAAGCTAAATCCTAGTTGTCCTAGACAAGCACAGAAACTTAGAATTACAGAGATGTGTCAGGGATGGAGGGGGTGACTGGTAGGAGTGCTGTTCTCCTGGAGTGCACATCCTAGCCACGGTGTACGGTGGGGGTGTGGTAAGGGGTGGTGGAAATAATCTGAGGAAGAGACTAATCACCCCCCCAGAACTGGCTTGTAATAAAAGGCTGATAATAGGTGGGAAATTGCCTGCTTTTGATTCTCAGGCACTTAATGGTGCTATAGAGAAAGAGTCTTGGACGCCCTGGCTCCTATCCAGGACAATATTATTTAATAATAATAGGTGCTCATTTCTCACCTGGTTGAGTTTGCAGGGTGGGAGGTTGGTTCACTAATGCCCCTTTATGTTCTTTTAGTACCTTTCATCCCCCAAAGACTTCACAACGTGTTATTTATCTTCAGAGTCGGCTTCCTGAGGGTTGGGGGCGGGTGGGAGGGCAGCCGAAGCAAATGTTAACGCACTACTTTATGACCAGGGCAAAGAAAGCATTGGAGGGCATGTGATTTGTTGAAGTCCAGACCTAATGGCTGTCAGTAGCTGTTCTTCTTGGCAGCCCATGGAGGTTTAGATGCCCAGTGGTTGGCAACACTCTCAGATTCTTGTCATGGGAATGATCCATTTAAATACAATATGAGTACATGGTTTACATTTCCTCACAGAATTAAAAGAAATACAGACAACAAATGCAAGCTGGCTTCTACTTTTAAAAATGATTACACACTTACCAAATGGCACCATTCATAGTCATTCTGAATATTTTCATGTATATTTCTTTTAGTTCTTCTTAGGGGATTCAGTCAACTTAAAATCAAATGAAATATTTTGAATTTTCTACCACAAGGATGAGGAGATCCTGTGGAATGGAGATTTGAAGCTAAATGAACTCCAAGTCTTAAAACCAATACTGAATTGTTTCACTAAGTACCTGCTCCAGGTACATCTGTGTAGCCCCTACTCCTCAGCCCTCTCAACTCCCCTCTTTGGACATTTACTGCCCCCAATGGGGCCATTTTTCTTTAGGTCCTGCCGGAATAAAGTGGCAGGAAGAAGCAAAGCAGATTTTCCCTCCCTCAGAGACTTGGCATGGGGAACGCTGGGAAATGGGGCAGAGACCCTCAAGAGATGTCATCCAGAGCCCAGCTCTGATCCACATCACCCTGCAGCATTGCCTGTTCTATGAAAGGAGGTAATGCCAACTTCTATCACATTCCCACAGCCTGGGGATGTGAGCACCTTCTCGGTAATAATTTATAGGAAAATTTGAGAGTTTCCTCCTTCATTCCAGTTGATCTCTTAGAACATGAGTACAGACCACGAGAGCTCTCACAGCATCCACATCTACCTTTTAAAGATCATCAAACTTTGAGGTGGCTGGAAATAGACCTCTGATCCCCTCCCCCAACTGAAATACAGCCCCCAGATCAACCAACCAACCAACCAACCAACCAACCAACCAACCAGGTGAGCCTAGTTTGTCTTGGCCAGCTCTTTAGCCCAGCTCTGTTAATGGTAATGCTAACTAAAAGCCTTCAGTGACCAGCCCAATAACTTCAGCCTCCTCCCTAATATGTGTCTGAATACAAAACACACCACTTTAGCTTGTGGTTCAAATATCACCTCATCTAGCTAAAGGCATTTAATTCTATCTTGCTAAAAAACAAAAACAAAAACAAAACAAAAACATAACCCAAATCACCTCAAACTGTTGCTGCTGACCTATGCAAACAAGCCCGTCACTATCTGTTTGGTTGTCTAGTATAAATAGTGAGATTTATTTCTCAAAATATAAACCATTTTGGTCATAAAACCAACTAGCAGTCCTCTTAATGTATCACCAGGGCTAAGAGGTTGGGGTCAGAGGACAAACCACATTAGATTATTTTTGTGGGGAATTTTAGGCTTTTAATTTAATTCCTAATAATTTATCAGATAATAGTATGGGGCACATACAAAAGATAAACTTGCCACTGGACTACAACTCTTAAATTGGAGATTAAAAAATTAAAAAACAAACAAATAAATGAAAGAGTTATTTTGAAGTCAGTATTATACTAGGATATTTTTATCAAAATCATAAAATAAGTATAATGATAAAGCAGGGCTCACTGATTATTTACTCTAGATAAACAAGAAATGTTTAGGAAACCCAACTGTCTACTGTTTTAGGAGGGATCTAACCAAATGTTATCTCTTCCACTTTTTGATCCGTTTACACAAAGTTTGGAGAGAAGCAACTTTCTTCCTTAGTTTTTAGGCAAAATTATTAGGACTAGAACTATAGACTACCATTTTCTAGATTGTAGTTAAAAAACTACTATCAGGCAGCATAGATTAAAAATTAACTCAGGATGGGATCATAAACCTAGATATAGAATCTAAAACTATAAAACATCCAGAATAAAGCTAAGGAGCAAACTTTATAATCTTGGGTGGGGCAAAGATATCTCAGATGTGGTACTCAGAGCACAAGCCATAAAAGATAAAAAAGAAAAAAAGATAAATTGGCTCCATCAAGATTAAACACTTCTGTTCTCTGAAAGCCACTATTAAGAGAATGAAAAACATGCCATCAACAAGGAGAAAATATTTACAAAGCACCTATCTGACACAGACAGTACATCCAGAATATATAAAGAACTCTCAAAACTCAATAATGAGAAAACAAACAATCTAATTTTAAAAAATGAGCAGAAGTTTAATTAGACAATTCACCAGAGATAATATATGAGCGGCAAATTAGCACATGAAAAGATGCTGAAATCATTAGCACTAGAGAAACGCAAATTAAAACTACAATGAGTTACTAGCCTGCACCTATCAGAATGGTTAAAACACACACACATGCTCAAAACCAAAACAAACAAAAAAGAATGGCTAAAAACAAGAACAAAACCCCCCAAAAGAACAAAAGCCAAAAAACCCCAACATACTGGTAATACTGAACCCTAGATAGGATCAGGGACAACTGGAACCGTCATTATGCTTCTGATAGGGATGCAAAATGCCGCAGCCACTCTGGACAACAGTTGAGAGTCTCTTCTAAAGTTAAACACATACTTCCCGTCCACCCAGCGAACCCGTTCTTAGTTATTTACTCATGAGATGTGAAAACTTAGGGTTGCATAAAACCTGTACCTTTGTTATTCTTGATGGCCACAAACTGGAAGTCACCCAAATGTCTTTAAACAGGCACATGGCTAAGCCAACAATGGAATCCATATGACAGAGTACTACTCGGCGGGGCAAAGGGACACACTATTTATACGTGCAGCAGCAGGAATGCATGTCAAAATACATGGTGACAAGTCAAAAATAATTTTTAAAAAGCCAGATTCAAAAGTCACATCCTTTATGATTCCATCTATATGACAGTCTGGGAAAAGCAGAACCATAGGGACAGAGACAGGAATGGTGGGGCTGGGAGTGGGGAGAAGAGGCGACCCCAGAAGGCTTTGAGAGGATGTTTCAAGTGATGGAACTGTACGGTGTATGAGTTGTGGAGGAGGTTAGATGCTGGATTCGTTTGTTGACGAATCTGTCGACAGCTCAGATAGCAATTACTCAGAAGAGGTAGTCTTAATTAAAAAAAAAAAATGTCTCCTTCTGGGGCACCTAGGTGGCTCAGTCGGTTGGGAGTCTCTCCTTGGCTTGGGTCATGATCTTGGGGCCCTGGGGTCCAGCTCTGCATCGAGTTCTGCATCAGGCTTCCTCTCCCTCTACTTCTGTGCTTGCTCACTCTCAAATAAAAAAAAAAAATCTTAAAAAAAAAAAAAGAAAGAAAATGTCTCCTTTTAATACTTTACTTCACCATTATTGGCAAAGTTCCATGCTTATAAACAGAGCCGTGCTCTATGAATTGCCTCAGAGAACTCTTGAGCAGCCCATCTTCATTCCCACCTTTCTGGCTTTGTCCAGGCTCTCATCATCGCCAAAGAAGAGGACAGCAGTAGCCTCCAAACTGGCCTCCCTTCTTCCATCAGATCTGCTGTGACAGGATCTATATCTTAAAACTATAGAACACTTCTGAAAGAAATTGAGGAAGACACAAAGAGATGGAAAAATATTCCATGCTCATGGATTGGCAGAATTAATATTGTGAAAATGTCAATGTTACCCAGGGCAATGTACACGTTTAATGCAATCCCTATCAAAATACCATGGACTTTCTGCAGAGAGTTAGAACAAATTATTTTAAGATTTGTGTGGAATCAGTAAAGACCCCGAATAGCCAGGGGAATTTTAAAAAAGAAAACCATATCTGGGGGCATCACAATGCCAGATTTCAGTTTGTACTACAAAGCTGTGGTCATCAAGACAGTGTGGTACTGGCACAAAAACAGACACAAAGATCCATGGAAAAGAATAGAGAATCCAGAAGTCGACCCTCAACTTTATGGTCAACTAATATTCGATAAAGGAGGAAAGACTATCCATTGGAAGAAAGACAGTCTCTTCAATAAATGGTGCTGGGAACATTGGACATCCACATGCAGAAGAATGAAACTAGACCACTCTCTTTCACCAGACACAAAGATAAACTCAAAATGGATGAAAGATCTAAATGTGAGACAAGATTCCATCAAAATCCTAGAGAAGAACACAGGCAACACCCTTTTTGAACTCGGCCATAGTAACTTCTTGCAAGATACATCCACGAAGGCAAAAGAAACAAAAGCAAAAATGAACTATTGGGACTTCATCAAGATAAGAAGCTTTTGCACAGCAAAGGATACAGTCAACAAAACTCAAAGACAACCTACAGAATGGGAGAAGATATTTGCAAATGATGTATCAGATAAAGGGCTAGTTTCCAAGATCTATAAAGAACTTCTTAAACTCAACAGCAAAGAAACAAACAATCCAATCATGAAATGGGCAAAAGACATGAAGAGAAATCTCACAGAGAAAGACATAGACATGGCCAACATGCATATGAGAAAATGCTCTGCATCACTTGCCATCAGGGAAATACAAATCAAAACCACAATGAGATACCAACTCACACCATATTGGCCTTCCTTTCACGGCAATACTATTACTTTTCTGCCCAAAAACCAGTAACAGCTTTCCCTTCCTAGGATGAAGTTTGAAGCCCTTGGCAAGGCTCATGGCCTTGCTCCTGACCACGAACTCTGCTTCCTTCACTCCCTCGAATGCATACCAGCTATCTGCTTTCATCTGTTCACATTTTCATGCCACCATACTGTTCCCCCTGTCTGAAATTCCTTTCCCCTGTCTTGTTTACCTGCTTAATTCCTACTCATCCCTTAAGATTCAGCTAAAGGCAGACGACACAGACTTCCCATTCCTTCCATAGCATTCTGGGCATGGGAGATTTATGTATTTATGTATTTTTTTGGAGGGGGGGAAATTTATTATAATAGTAACTTTTGTATCTTTTTATGTTGTTTTGCCTCTGCTGTTTCTTCCCCATCTTGCCAAGGTTCATTCACTTAACTCATTCACCACATCCATATGGAGCTCCTCCTTTGGGATAGGCATACATTGTGCTAGGCAATTGGGCAAACATCCCTGCTTACAAATAGCCCACAACCTAATGGGAGGGAAAGAAGAGGCAATTAATGATAATGTACCCTGAGAAGAATATTGATAGAAATGTATGGAAGAACTAGAGATACCACGGGACAATGATTAATAGTGAGATTTTGCTGATTAATGACCAATTACTGTGTTCTTTGAAATATTCTAAGACCACAGGTGAACATGCCCTAATAGGGCTTTATTATTTTATTACAGAAAAGAGAATGTTTATTCCTCTGGGTCTTTTGGCCATTCTGAAAAGTGGGCTTTAAAATGGCTATTTTACTAATTTGGAAAATGGGAACTGAAGAGTTTGACCCAAGCAAGTAAGGAGAACGTTTGGGGTCGGACCTGTAAGCAATGCTTGCATTCTTTCCACTCTCACGTTTCCTCTACTTAGCTCTCATTTCTTGGGTGCTTCACCTTGGTTTTGTTCTTTTTTCTTGTATCTCTTTAGCTCATGACCTTACCTTCTAATTCTAAAACTTTAACTTCTTTTTGGCATTTTGCTAAGCCTTTCCTGCTCCAGGCTGATTTGAGTAACCCATGCGAGGGTTGATATTCAAGATACTTAACTAGACTTTATGGGCATCAGCCATTCACAATGGACACTGATTCATCACTGGCTGCCAGCTGGCCTGGGAACAACCCCTCTGACCGAGCGCTGGCTTTCGACCCACATCTGTCATTTGTCCACTTGATTAGAATCCCTGCCAGCCCTTCCTGGGACCCTGGTGAAAGAGATTTGGAAAAAGAATCTCACTATCTAGAAAATTTGGTATTCTTGCAGAGAATGGCCATCCAGTATGACCTAAGCTTAAGAGGAGACTTGCACAAGGAAAAGCAAGACTTAGAAGAAAGAATGCTAAAGCCCCTGAGGAAATTAGAGCATGTTCCCATAAGAAATAATGCTGGAGTGGTGTTTGTTCATTTTGCGTATGACTCGAGGTGGAGGGCATGACTCAGAAGCATGTGTGAAGGAACATGGGTAGTCGGAAAGCGACCAGCAAGTCAGCACAAGAGAGTGCAGGGATGTGGGTGCCTTCAGTGGGCCTTCAGGGTTGATGTGAAGGGCCCTGTACATGCCAGGCCATAAAGTCTGCATGCTATACTTATCCTAAAGAAACAGAAGAGGCCTAGTGACCTTCAAGCAAGAGTGACCATCCCACCAGTATACTAAGAAGTGCTGGGGAAGATCAGTTGCTGATTTTCTCTGGTGGCTTCACTGAGCGGCAGCATGTGTAATCGAATGTATAAGTATCTCTTTACTAAGGTACTAAATTTGTGTTCAGATGGAAAGTTTTGTCATTTCTGTTAGGCCCTGATCTCATATTTCATTCTTAAATCTAGCTTTAAGGAACTGCATGTCAACTTAGAAAAGAATGTGTACCTGGCCTATAAAACAAAAGCATTCTTTGCTATTAATGTGTATGGAAAAACAAATATCAAAATTAAAAGGCCCAGGAACTAGGTAATATTATTCATTTGCATATCTCTTTAACTTTATAAGAAGCTTTCATATCTGGTATGTTACTGACACTTCATAAGAACTCTCTGGGGTGAGCAGGGAAACCCAAAAGCTAGAGACAAAGGCTGTGTTGTGATTAGCTCAAGTAGACACCAAAGTGTAATATTTCCTGTGTTCCCTTGATGTGAAAAACATCCATTCTTGGCCTGTGATGCAGTCCTAGACTATACTTTTGGTAGCAAATCCCGTAGATCCATTTGAGCCAGCTTAAGAGAGGCAACATAATTATCAGCCTACAATGTCTCCCAAATCCTAAGGGCTGAGTTTTGGGAGTGGATTGAAACCTGAGAATACTATCGGGGTTCTCTTTTCATTGTATAACTGCTTTATTGAGGTATAATACACGTCACGCAAGTTACCCATTTAAAAGTTTACAAGTATTTGGTATATTCACAAAGTTGTGCAGCCCATCACCACAATCGATTTTAGAATAGATATTAGATTTAGACTTTTAGAATCAATTTTTCGTCATCGTCATTAACCCCACTAGCTCGTGGCAACCACTGATCTGCTTCCTGTCTCTGGATTTGCCGGTTAATGACATTTCTCACAAACGGAATCATACAATTTATGGTTTATTTATTCCCTTACCTTAACGTTTTCATGGTTCATCCGTGTTGTAGCATGTATTAGTACTCTATTATTTTTATTGCCAAATACTATTCCATTGCATAGATATGCCACGTTTTATGTCTGTCCATCAGTTGATGGACGTTCTTGTTGTTTCTAACCTTTTTGTTATTATGAATATTGGTATACAAGTTTCCATGTGGACATGTTTTCATTTCTCTTAAACATATAAGTCGTAGTGGAATTGCTGGACTGTATGTTAATTCTACGGTTAGCATTTTGAGGAATTGCTAAACTGTTTCTCACAATGGTTGTGGACCGAATGTCTGTATCTCCCCCTTACCCTAATTCATATATTGAAGCTCTAACCCCAAATATGATCGTATTTGGAGGTGGCACCTTTGGAAAGTTTAGATGAGATCATGAGGATGGACCTGCAGGGTGGGATTAAGGTCCTCATAACAAGAGGGAGAGACCAGCTCTCTCTGTCTTCACCATCTAAGGATATAGGGAGGAAGTATCTGTCTGAAGCCAAGAAGTGGGTTCTCACAAGCAACGGAGTCTGCCAGCACCTTGATCTTAGACTTGGCCACCCCAAGAACTGTGGGAAATAAACATTTTCTGCCTAAGCCACCCAGTTTATGGTATTTTGTCCTAGTAGCCTGATCTAATACAGTGGCTGAACCAGTTTACATTCCCACCAGCAATGTGCAGGAGTTCCAATTTCTTCATATCCTGGCCAATGCTTGTTATTTTTCGCTTTTTTAAAATTATAGCCCTCCTAATGGGTATGAAGTGGTACCTTATTGTGGTTTTCTTAAAAATTTTTTTAAAGTTTTTAAAAAATAATTTGAAAGAAAGGGAAAGCACAGGCAGTGGAGAGGGCCAGAGGGAGGAGCAGGCTCCTCGGTAAGCAGGGAGCTTGACTCGGGGCTTGATCCCAGGACCCTGGGATCATGACCTGAGCTGGAGGCAGATACTTAATCAACTGAACCACTGAGGCACCCCCTTTTTATGGTTTTGATCAGTTCCCAATGACTAGTGGTGTTGAGTATATTTTCCTATTCTTGTTTATATGTATATCTTTTATGGAGAACTATCTACTCAGATCAAACTACAAATGCTGAACACTGTGAAGACAATATTGTGAAGACAATATACATGCAAGATATTATTATGGTCATAAAAAGACATGATGCCAAAAGCTTAAGGATATTGAATTATGGAAGTAGAAGGCTAACAGATAAAATGGTAGTTTAGGAGGTTAAGGGTGGGAGTCAGGGGCAGGAGATAGAAAGATAGAGAAAGATATACCTAAGCTGATATAAATGATTATGCCACATTTCTTAGATTTTATGTATTTATTGCTTATTTATTTATTTGACAGAGAGAGAGAATGCAAGCAGCGGGAGGGGCAGAGGGAGAGAGAGAATCCTTAGGTAAACGCCCTGCTGAGCACAGGGCTAATGCAGGGCTGGATTCCAGGACTCTGAGATCATGATCTGAGCCAAAATCAAGAGTAGGACATTTTAACTGACTGAACCACCTGGGGAACCCCCATTTCTTGGATTTTAAAAGAGATATGACCATTATGTAATAGTGCCTCTAATGTGAGATCCATATGTGAGTAAAATATTTCTATTAAATGTGTAGGACAGGTTTCTCAATATCAGCATGACTGATATTTTGACCAGATTATTCTCTGTTGTGGGGGGCTGCCCTGTGCATGGTGAGATGTTTAGCAGCATCCCTGATGCCCATAGCACCCCTGAAGCACCCCTAGGTTACACTGTGCCCCATCCCTCCTCAGCTGAGCACCACTGGTGTAGGATAAGGATGGGAGGGGGAGCTCCTGCTCAGTACTGCTGTGTAAAGTCGGATGACCTGCAAAATTCCACTCCAGGCAGGTCCTAGCTGGATAGTGCATCCCAAGTGTCTGCATCACTGGTGGCCCTCATTGTTCTCTGCAGCTGATTGCATTACCTCCTTGGCCACTAGTTTCTCTCTTTCAAATCCATACAGGCTGTGTCTTGCTGGTTTCCCAGACGCTTTGGCAATTTGGGCTTTACTTCCCTCTTCTCTGCCATCTTCTCTCACCTTCTCTCTTTGCCTCCACTGCAATGAACTGCTAAGTCTTCCCTGGAAATGCTGTGCCTAGATATGCCTCCACATTTATAGCCACTGTTCTCCCAGCCCAGAGTGTCTTCCTTCCCTTCTCAGCCAGAAAACTCCTATAAATCCCCTTTTACGACTTAGCTCACATGCCATTTCCTCTGGGAATCTTTTTCGGACAACGTTAGACAGGATCGGTGTGACTCCTTCCTCCGTACTTGTAAAGCACTCAGTTAAATTTTTTATTGCAGAACTTTTTGTACTGAATTTTAATGATTTGCTTTAATTATCTGTCTCTCTTACACATAACAGGTTAGATTCCTGGAGAGTAGGGACTCCCTGCCTCACTTGTCCTGCCTTCAGCTTCTGTCACTTGGCCTGGGACACAGTAGGTGCTTAACACTGATCAGTGTGTGAAGAGTGGATGATTGAACTGATGGCAAGGTAGCCCCATCAACGCATCCAAGCACAATCGGATGGCCAGTTGGGATAGTTAGTTTAGGTCTTTCAGCTCTCCAATAACTGGTCAAGTTCTTTCATGAGGAATATTGAAAAACAGGAAGGGGATTTATGTTGAGCAGCACCAGACAATCCTATGGAGGAGGTACATAAAAATCTGCCTCCTAATTAATTTAGACCAGCACACAGCTAATTACAATATGCAGAGTGCAGGTAAGATCTTGTTTAATCGCTCATCCCTACCCTGGTAATCATAGTGCCTAGCAGCCATGTCTCAGTTGGGATCCTGGTGTGGGACTAAACCCCACCCTTGGCATCTGACTCATGTTGTCTGTTCTGGAATCTTGTGCTACTCTGCACATCCTTGGAGCCAAGTGCTTGCCCCACTCTTACAGGACATTTTGTGCTTCTCTGACTCGTGCTGCTGCTGCTGTCGCCCCGGCTCCCCCCCTCCCCCCACCAACAGGCCTCTGCAGTTGGGCATCACATCACACTCCACCCAGCCAGGGGACCCATCGATGGCTGCCTTCAGGAGTCAGACCTCTGCTTCTGCTGTGCTGCCGACCTGAGTGCTAGCTGCCTTCCCACCTGTCTGGCCTCAGCCCGGCCTTGGTCTTGTTGCTGTCTAGCACTCCCACGTGTGTGCCATGCCATGCCCCTCCCGATGTGCTCGGGTCACTGCTGCACATCTGCTGTTTGCTTTCCTCAGCACTTTGGGAGGGGCTGTTTATCCCTGTGGTTTCTGGTGGGAAGATGTAGTTTCAGGGCAGAGCCTTATGCCAAACTTCTTGGAAACAGATCTCTTTCTCCAGGTTTCTTTCTGCCATCCACATTTGAGCCTCCCTTGCTGTAGCTGGATGGTAGGCATCACTGGCTATTGCGTGACTCTACGTGTGCAATACGTAGTGGGGAAAAGCCTGGGAGTGGGGAAAGCCTCCCAAGTCTTTGGACATCTTTGGTTTAAGTACAGAAGAATGTGCACAGTGAGTTACTATTTGGGAAACAAAAGGGAAACAAATGCGTATATGCACATGCGTATATTAACATGCCTCTAAGTGGAATCTCTTCAGGGATATTTGCTAAAGTAATGGAATTGGTTACTTATGGGAGAGGGATGCTGGGTGGGGGGTCAGGGTCAAAGGATGGGAGGGAAATTCTAGTGTCTTGTTTTGTGACCTTTGACTTCCCAGCCAAAGAAATGTGTTGCCTGTTTCAAATATAAGTGGACAAAAGCTAGAGATGAAGGGTTCACAGAAAAAGAAATAGCAACATATATAAAGATATGAAAAGCTGTGCCCTTTTGATTTTTATCAAAAGAAGCATAAATTTATTTTTTATATTTAAAGATTGTATTTATTTATTCCTGAGAGACACATAGAGAGAGGCAGAGACACAGGCAGAGGGAGAAGCAGGCTCCCTGTGGGAATCTCGATGTGGGACCCCATCCCAGGACCCCAGGATCATACCCTGAAGGCAGATGCTTAACCGCTGAGCCCCTCAGGGGTCCCAAGAAGCATACTTTTAAACTGGAGGTCAATATTTACACATCCATTGGCAGCTCAAAACATTGAGTACTACAGTGTTGGTGAGATTGGGAACCAGATCCTCTCATACACTGTGGGTGGGATGTAAATGGATTCAACTTTTGGAGATTGGTAGCTATCAGCATGCTCCACGATACAGCAATGTCTCTTCTAGGAACTTACCTACTTATATTTTCATATAGCATTGCAACACATGCACGAGGCCCATTGCAGAATTATTTGTATCGACAAATGAGTGGAGGCAATCTAAATCTCCATCGATAATGATATATGAAAATATATGTAGGTAAGTTTCTAGAAGAGATATTAATTAATTAATTAATTAATTAAAATATTTTATTTATTCATGAGAAACAGAGAGAGAGAGGCAGAGACACAGGCAGAGGTTGAAGCAGGCTCCATGCAGGGAGCCCGACGTGGGACTCAATTCCGGGTCCCCAGGATCATGCTCTGGGCCGAAGGCAGTGCTAAACACTGAGCCACCCGGGCTGCCCATGTTTACCCTTTAGAATATTTATTTTTCCATCCTTCTGTCATTTATTCCATCTATTCTATCATCTATCTTTTATACTCTTTCTATTATATATCCCTCCATCCATCCTTTCTTTTTTCCTTCCTTCCTTTCTCACTCTCTCCCTATCATCCACTTATATATAGAAAACTTTAGAAAGACATGTAAGAGACATTACCATGGTTGTCTATAGTGAGAGACATTTCATTTTCTTTTTTTTTTTTTTTTTAAAGATTTTATTTATTTATTCATGAGAGACACAGAGAGAGAGAGGCAGAGACACAGGCAGAGGGAGAAGCAGGCTCCATGCGGGGAGCCTGATGTGGGACTCGATCCTGGGACTCCAGGGTCACGCCTGGGCCGAAGGCAGACACTTAGCCCCTGAGCCACCCAGGAGTCCCGAGAAATTTCCTTTTCATCCTCTACCCTTTGGTACTGCTTGCATTTTATCATATCAAAAGCATATACGAGGGAGGTGGACAGGGGATGAGCTAAATGGGTGATGGGCATTAGGAGGGTGCTTGTTGTAATGAGCCCTGGGTGTTGTACCTAAGTGACTAAATTCCACCCCTGAAACTCATTTTACTATATATGTTAACTAACTATACAATGTAAATAAAATTTTGAAATAAAAAACATTAAAAAAAAAGCTTATTTAACTTTTTAATATTTTTATGATGAAATCAACCGTCAACTATCAGTTGTTTTCTTCGCTCAACAGAACTTGACCAGAGCAGAAAAGGTCCAGCTTGGTGATGCATCTCAAAGTGAGCCTGTGTGCGATGACTACTCCGAGGAAGCACTGGATCTCTGCAAACAGTCTGGAAGCTGCTCTGAGACCCGTCCAGGCAGTGCCCTTCCTTCTTCCCAGAGGTGACTGTGATCTCGACTCCCAGGATGATTACTTTTCTGCTTTTCTCTCCACCCAAAGCACTGCAGCTTAGTTCTGCATATGTTTTGAGCTTTATATCCACGGAATCCTAGAGTACGCACTCTTCTGTGCATATCTTTTGTTGCTGGACGTTGTACTCATCAGTGTTGCTCCGTAGCTCTAGTCACTCATTTTCATCACTGCACAGAATTCCAGTGTGTGACCCAATACACTGCAGTTTATAAATTTCCTGGAAAAGGATGCTTAAGTTTATACTTTGGGGCCTTTAGAAACCAAGCTGCGGTAAACATGCTTGTACATGTCTCTTGGAGTAACATTTCTATTGGATGAAAAAATCACGAGTAAGGCGTTTTGGCCATGTTTAATGTATTTTTAGTTCTAATAGTTAATGTCAGAATTTTCCAAAGTAGTTGTACCAGTTTGTGGTCTTCCCCACCAACGAATGAGAGTTCCTATTGCTCCACATCCTTGTCCATATTCAATATTGCTTTCTGTTTTTTTCTCCTGCCATTCTAATAGATGTATAGTGATATCTCATTATCTTATTTTGCAATCCATAATTACATATGATGTTGGTGAGCCTTTCACATGCTTATTTGCTATATATCTTCTTTGGTGAGTCGTTGAGTTAGATCTTTGCCAACTACTTAATGGAGTTATTGTTTTTATTGAGTTTAAGAGTTCCTTGTAGAGTTTTAATACACATATCCTTTATCATATCAAGTTTTTTTTCCCAACCTTTAGTTTATTTTTCATTCTTTTGAACTCTAAATTTTTTATAGTTTTTTTTGCTTAGAATTTGATATATTCATTAGATATATTTACATGTACTTGTTAATTTTTTTTTTAAATTTTGATATTATAAGTAATGTTACTACATTTGATTGCTGATATATAAAAAACTCTTACATTTTATATGTTTATTTGTTTATTTCCAATAATTTATCTGTACATTCTTTTGTTTATGGTAGCTTTATTTGTTTTAGGTATATTATTATATTATATCTTAGGTATATTGTATACTAGCTTCATAAAAATGTTTTGAGGTTTTCACCTTTTGCTCTCCTTTTTCTGGAACAACATATGTAGTATTTTGATTAGCTGGTCCTTGGATATTTGGTAGAATTTCCTAACAAATTATTAGGACCAGGACTTTTTTTGTGTGGGATAGTTATTTAACAATTTTTCAATTTTCTCGATGGAAATTGGTTGGTTTAGACGTTCTGTCTCTACTGGGGTAAGTTTTTCCAAATTGTATTTCCCTACATTATTTTGTAAAATAATTTACAAAATTATTTACTTCATCTGATCTTGGTATTCAAATTACATAGTATTGCAAAGTAGTGCCATTTGACTTTGAAAATCTCATCTCTTTTAATGTTTATTACTCCCTTATCATTTCTTATTTTATACATTTCCCCTCTTTTCTCTTAAATAAATTTCTGTTGTAGAAATTTGTAGTTTGTCTATGAAGTAGCATTTTGGCTTATTCACTAGTTGTATTATCTTTCTATTTTCTACCACATTTGCTCTCCTTTTGTTATTTTTTTCCACCCTTGTTCAGTTTATACTTTTTTTCTAGTTTTATAGAGGATTTCATTTAATTCTTATAATTTTATTCTTCTATTTTGATTGCTATCAGGCTAATATTTAAGGCTATTAGTTTTTCTCTAATCATTTATTTAATCATAGTTCATATATTCCAATATATAATGTTAATGTTTACGTTAGACATTCTGCAATTTTAGTCTTTTTTTTTTTCACTTTTACATGAGTTTTTCATGGAGAGACATTTCCTTTTAATTCCAATGCATTTAAAATTTTGCTATTAACTTCTAAAAATTTGCATAGAATTTTCTGAGATTTTCTTTGTAATCTAATTATATATGGTAAATCTTTGAAATAGTCTGTGCTGAAGTCAACATCACTAGGAAAATTTCAATATATACCTAAAAGTTATGCCTTATGGATAATATTGCTTAGAACTTTCATAGTATAATTTATTTTTGGTCCACTTGGCTTATCTTAGGCTGAGAATATTGTTTCAAAATCTCTTAGTATTAATGTATTCTTATCCATTTTTCTTCCTATTTTTTAAAAATTTTATATATTTATGAGAGAGAGAGAGAGAGGCAGAGACACAGGCAGAGGGAGAAGCAGGCTCCATGCAGGGAGCCTGACATGGGACTCGATCCTGGGATTCCAGGATCAGGCCTTGGGCTGAAGGCGGCGCTAAACCACTGAGCCACCTGGGCTGCCCTCTTCTCCATTTTTCCTTGCATCTCTATACTTTGCTTTATCAAAGAAATCTTTAGTTATTTGCTGTATAAACACTTATAATTATCTTCACTGGAAATTGTTGCCTTTAGCATTATAAAATGCTTTTCTTTACTGTATTTCATGCTTTTAGGCCCATTTTTAATCTTATCTGATATCAGGCTTTCTATCCTTGATTTCATAGTATGCATTGCTTGATATACATTTGTCCATCCCCTTTATTTTTAGCCTCTTTGAGTCACTTTGTTATAGAATTGGATTTTGTCCTTTGAACCAATTTGGAAGTCCTTTTTCCAGTGGGTGTTTTATGTTCATCAACATTTATTGATATGATTGTTATGCCACATTAGTTTATACTATATTTATTGTGTATATTTTGTTGCATTTATGTGATCTGTTTTCTTTGCTCCATCTTGTAAGTATTTTTTTGATATTTAGGAAAGTTTCCATTTTTATTGTATTGGTTACCTTATTACTATTACATTATATAATGTTTCTCGTACTTAGTTTTCCTCACTTAGGTTTCTACTATTCAATTTGTTTAAAAGATATTCTTTGATTCTCACATGTCTTCAGTACAATTGTAAATTAGATGTTTTTCTACTTTCCTTTTTTCTCCCCATTCTTTCCATTTCTTTTAGTTGTTCTTACTTTGTCATAACATACAGCATTTACATACTATCCTTTTTTCCTTGTCCTTGCTTTTGCTTTGGTCTTAGATCTATAATTAAATATATTCGATTGTCATCAGTGACTCTTTTGCTGAATTTTTCCTGGTTACCTCTTGACTGTATGAAGCTGGTGCTCGACTAGCATCCTAGGAATGGCTTGTGAGTACAATGTTTCCTGAGATTGTGCATGGATAGAACAGCCCTGATAATTCAAGGACAGCGTGGCTGGATATAAAATTCTTCATTCACATTTTGTCAAGTTTCTTGGAAATTTTGTTTTTTGTTTTTTTTTGTTTGTTTGTTTGTTAATATTCTTTTTTATTTTTTTATTTTTTTATTGGTGTTCAATTTACCACATACAGAATAACCCCCAGTGCCCGTCACCCAATCACTCCCACCCCCCACCCTCCTCCCCTTCTACCACCCCTAGTTCGTTTCCCAGAGTTAGCAGTCTTTATGTTCTGTCTCCCTTTCTGATATTTCCCACACATTTCTTCTCCCTTCCCTTATATTCCCTTTCACTATTATTTATATTCCCCACATGAATGAGAACATATAATGTTTGTCCTTCTCCGACTGACTTACTTCTCTCAGCATAATACCCTCCAGGAAAATTTGGAATTACTATTCTCTTACATTGTATATTTCTGTTACAATGTATTTTGATAATCTGTGTCTTCCTTTGTGACTTGGACTTTTGTATAGAAATACTTTTCTCTTTCAAGTCTAATAAAGTATATATTGGAGTTAACCATTCCAGATCAGTTTTTCCAGGTACATGGTGTGTCCTTTCAATATGTGGATTAGGTTTCTTTTATTTATGAAAGTTTTATTTATTATAGCTTTATTTTTTATTTTTTAAAAAGATTTTATTTATTTATTCATGAGAGACAGACAGAGAGAGACAGAGACACAGGCTCCCTTGTGGGGAGCCTGATATGGAACTTGATCCCAGGATACTCAACCTCTAAGCTACCCAGGTGCCCCTGTGATATAGTCTATTTCTTAGTCATTCTCTAGACATAGTTATAGGGAACTTAATTTCCTTTCTTTGTTGTTTTACCTTGTTTTTGAAGGATTTGTTAAGACATTCAGATTTAGGTGTCTGATATTATTCTCTAGAGGTCCTCTTTTACTGCCTCAGGGATGTAATTCTATTGTTTTCTGGATCCTACTGCTTCTGCTTAGAACTTAGATGTCAGGGTGTCACTCTTGACAATAAGTCATTTGTCACTTTCCTCTGACAACTCTAACACTTTTCTTCTTTTCCTTTGTTTTTAGCACTTGCACTATGATGGGCCTAAGATTTCATCCTGCAAGGGGTGCATAGTGCATTTTGAAGCTATGGCTTGATGTCTTTCATCAGTTTTGAGGTATTTTCAGTCATTACCTTTTAAAATATTGATCTTGCCTCCCGTGGTCTCTCCTCTTTTAAAAATTGAAGTATCTATTTTTTAGGCACCTTTTCTGTTCTATTTCTTACTCTCCTTTTTGTATTGTATTTCTTTTTGTCTTCCTTCTGGATCTTTTTTTCTTTCTAGATATTTTCTTCTGCCCTAATTTTAATTTACTCTCTCTCTTTTCTAGTGTGTCTACTGCACTATTAGTCCCATTTGTTGAGTTGTTAATTTCAGTTATTGAATTTTTCACATGTAGAATTTACATTTTAAAAATAGTTTCCCGTTCTTTGTGGAAACTTTCAATATTGTCTTTTCTGGGGTGGTCACCTCTCTTGGTTTGCTAGGATATCCAACACTGAAACTGGAAAAGTCTCAGACAAATCAAGATATGTCAATTGCCTTATCTTCTTAAACATAGGAAGGAGCATTATTTTAAAATTTGTATATCTCCAACACATAGAATATATTTCTATGGTCTTTTATCACCCTGACACCTTTCTTTTATGATATCTTGTATCCTTGGGCTACATTGGACTCTGTGTTGGACAATATACTTCTATTTTTAATTGATTAATTAATTTTTAGAGAGAGAGAGAGAGACGGCACTTGCATAGGTAGGGAGGGGCAAAGGGGGTGGGAGAAAGAGAATCCCAAGCAGGCTCCACACCTAACACTGGGCTCAGCATGGGGCTATGTCTCAAGACCCCAAGACCATGACTTGAGCCAAAATTAATAGTTGGATGCTTAACCAAATGAACCACCCAGGCACCCCTGGACAACATATTTTTAAAGTAATTTATGAAAATAATTTGAAGTCTAGTATGAGAATATCCTTCCCCACAGAGAATTTATGTTTTCCTCTGCTAGATATGTGAAACCAGCATCACTCTAGGAAGCTTGAAACTTTAGGAAAACAGGATCACCTTAATCCTATGGTGCTTCAAAGCTGAGCTGAATTCCCTGCAGGGACCTATTTCAATTCAGTCTTTTCTTTTCTTTTTTTCTTTTCTTTTCTTTTCTTTTCTTTTCTTTTCTTTTCTTTTCTTTTCTTTTCTTTCTTTTCTTTTCTTTTCTTTTCTTTCTTCTTCTTTTTTTTTTTTTTGGTAAAGATTTTATTTGTTTATTCATGAGAGACACTGAGAGAGAGGCAGAGATGTAGGCAGAGGGAGAAGCAGGCTCCCCTCAGGGAGCCGGATATGGGACTTGATCCCAGAACCCTGGGATCACACCCTGAGCCAAAGGCAGATACTCAACCACTGAACCACCTGGGCACCCTTCAAGTCAGTCTTAATTCTAGGATAACTCTTAGAGATCTTAAGCAAGCATTGGAAGTGTACCAGGACCATCCCATTTCTTGTACCGCTAGATTCTGATCTTTGTTTTGATAATTTTGTGAGGTACTAAAAGTGTTACTTAGTCTTTAAGCCATTTCCTTCATTTTCAGCAAAGGTCCCAAAGGAAAAATGCTTGCACATGCTGAATTCATGTGTGAGTATTTCTTGGTTCTTTATCCTCCATCACATCCTTGCCCTAACTTATTAGCTCTCTGATACTTTCAAATACATTCTGCAATGCTTTTATAATTATTTTCAGCAAGAAAGTGGGTTCAAATTACTGAATCTTCCACTATTTCTGTGTTTCTTGAAAACATAAAACATTAATTTGAAAAATCCTTGCCCCCTCTTCCCTCTTTTAGTGTTACATAAGCAACAGAGAGAGGTATATGGAGGTTGAGGGGGGAATTATGAAGTCTATACTTCTAGAAATAAATGACTCACAAATTTTTCTTTTTTTTAGCCCTTGATTTCCTGTTGCCAGAAAAATCTTCATCACATTTTCCTCTAGCCAGTCCTCAAAGCTGCAAAGAAATATTTACAGCCAAAGATAAAGGAGAGAGATCTGATCATTGCTTTTCTTGGGCCTCTCATTGCTACAGAGATTGGGAATGCCATGATGGGTTTAGCTCTCTCTTTGGAAACTCTTCACCTCCCAGCTTCCAGTTGGTCACATTTCCTGTCTATCTTTTGTCTAGCTTAAGAAAAAGCTAATTTAGTTATGTTTCCTGAAGGTAAAGAGGCAGACTGTGGTCATAGTTTGCTCTGGGTCATACTGGTATTCTATGCTAAAGAAGGTGATGAGTCAGCATAGGTTGAATGAGTGAAGATTATCCAATGATTGGAACGTGTTAGAGAAGCTTTGGCTTTTGGCCAGAGTTTAAGAAGTAGCCAAGACTTTGGCAAGATTAAGGTAATAGATGGGCCTTGAGGCAGCCACCAATTTCTAAAATATGCAAGAAAGTTTCTCCTTCCTCAGAGGAGTTCTTTCTATAATCTTCCTGATGCTCTCTTCCCAGAAAGGGAAAGAGGTGCATTTCATATGAAGAAGATGCTTCAAAGGAGCTTGTTTGAACGAACAAGAATGTGGCATTTGTTTTTATAACCTCCTGGGTTTTAGTTATAAGTTAGAAAGAGGGGAAGCGCACATTGTTTTTAGACTTTCAGTAAGTAACCACCACATCTCCTAAGCAATAAAAGCTTCCCTTGCCACATCATTCCACTGGGACACATGGTGATCTTTTGCATTTATATAGATGTTTGGAAGCCATCCACTTAAATTTGAAGTTAAATTTGAAGAAAAAGATTTTCTTTCTTGCATCAACATCCTTCCCAGATTTCTATTGTTAAGTGTTGTCTTAATTAAAATAAAAATTTGGTTTGAAGTCCCTTTTTCAATGATCTCTGGTTTTGTTTTATGTTTGGTTTAGTTTCATTTCCCCTCCTCCCTCTGCTGTTTAAAATTAAGTTTATTTAAATGCAAAGAATGTACTGTTTATTCAACCAAATGGTATCTTTATGTGGAAAAGGAAAAAAAAAATCCAGAGCTACTCTACGGTCTCAGCTTAATAACTCAGTGGTTTGTTTTTTCTCTTTTGTGTGCATTTTTACTTCCAGCTGGGCTGCACACATAAAACTGCTCTGTGGTAAGAATCTTTGGTAAACTATGCTACTTAAATGTTCATTGAACAAACAATTGCTCATCATCTCTCAACCTTAACAAAATAATATTGCAGTGACTTCTTTTAAAAAAATTTGAACAACTGATTTTCCATCCACATAAAATTTGTCTTGAGTGTGTGCTCGTAGACTTTTGTTTTTGTTGGTTGTGAGAGTGTCAATAGTGTGGAGAAAATATTTCCTTAGATTGTATTACCTGCACAGCAATATTTTTCATTTTGCTGCAAAATTTACATGTAGAAACTTCTAGCACTTTCAGGGGTCCTGAACAGCCCTTTGCTGTTCTGTACTATATTATTTTTAGGCCCACTATAGAAGAGAAATGCTACTATTTCTCTTTTCTATCCTCGTAATTAGTAATCTTTCTTAATTCTTCTGGGAAGATTTGGAGGATAGTGAGGAGGAAGAGAGAGAGCAAAAATTATCCAACTTCACTCTAATGGTCAACTCTGCCTACTATTTTGTTTCATAAAACCAACACAAAGGAAACATTTTGTGGGAGATGATGATCCCCTTAAAAGGTTCAAATTCTAAAGATCCTGGGCATCTTCCAAATAGCCTTAATTTCCTTAATAACACGTTATATGCTATTTATTACCTCACTGTGCTTAGGCTTACCCATGTTTCTGGCTTCTATCACGTCTTGGGAGAAAAGAATTCTATAAATGTATAAAATAGTTTTCCATTTCCTTTTAAAAAATACACTTTATTTTTTATAGAAGTTTCAGGTTCATGGCAAAATTGAATGGAAGGTGCAGAAATTTTGCATATATTCCCTACTGAAGTTTGTGTGACTATAAACAAAGCTGCTATAAACATCCTCGTGCAAATTATTTTGGTGGATAGAAATTTTCAAGATTGTATAGTAAGAAGGGCAGAGTTTTTAAAGAAACCACCAAACTATCTTTCAAAATAGCTGCACTATTTTGCATTTCCACCAGTAGGATAGGAGCTTGTTTGTTGTTCCACATCTTCAGCTGCTTTTGGTGTCATTGTTCTGGGTTTTGGTCATTCTAGTGGATGTATAGTGGTAACTCACTGTTGTTTTAACTTGGATTTTTCTCATGACATATATGAAGCATCTTTTCACATGCTTGTCGTCTGTATATCTTCTTTGGTGAGGTGTCTGTTGAAGTCTTTCATTTTTAATTGACTTTTTTGTTATGTTTGAGTTTTAAGAGTTCTTTGTATATTTTGGATAACAGCCCCTTATCAGATGTGTCTTTTGCAAATATTTTCTTCTAGCTTGTGGTTTGACTTCTTTTCATTATTTTGAGTGTCTCTTGTGGAGCAGAAATTTTTAATCTTAATGAAATCTAGCTTATCAATTATTTCTTCAATAAACTATGCCTTTGATATTATATCCAAAAAGTCATTGCCTAACCCAAGGTCATCTAGGTTTTTCCTATGTTATCTTCTATGAGTTTTATAGTTTTGTGTTTTACTTTAGGTATGTTTTCCATTTTGAGTTAATTTTTATGAGGACTATATGGTCTGTGTATAGATTCTTTTTTTTGCAAGTGGATATCCAGTTCTTCCAGCACCATTTATTGGAAAGACTGTCATCTGTCATTGCTCCATTGCATTGCTTTGGCTTCTTTGTCAAAGATTAGTTGATTATGTTCATAGGATTCTATTTCTGTGCTTTTTATTCTTTTTATTCTGTTCAACTTATCTTTTTGTCTTTTCTTTTGCTAATACCACACTCTCCTGATTATTGAACCTTTATAGTATGACTTGAAGTCAAAAAGTGTCAGTCTTTTGACCTTATTCTTCTTCAATATTGTGTTGGCTATTCTAAGTCTTTTGTCTCTCCCTGTAAACTTTACAATAAGTTTGTCAATATCCACAAAATAATTTGCTGCAATTTTGATTATGATTTCATTGAATCTGTAGATCGAGTTGGGAAGAACTGACATCTTGAAAAATTGAGTTTTCCTATCCATGAACATGGAATATCTCTCCATTTACTTAGTTCTTTAATTCTATTCATCAGTTTTTAAGTTTTATATATATAGATATATGTATCATATATATCATATAATATATGGATATATAAAACATATATATAATATATATGGAAAGTTTTTAGAAAGATATATATATCTATATTATCCTTATTTTTTTAGATTTATGCCTAAGTATTTGAATTTTTGGGTGCTAATGTAATGTTATTGAGTTTTTAATTTCAATCTCCATATATCTATATCTATCTATCTATCTATCTATCTATCTATCTATATATATATATATATTATATATATATAACCGATAAATCAAAATCTCAGCAAGTTTTTTTTTTTATCTGTTTGTTTACTGTAGCCATCCTAGTGGGTGGCTATGATAGGTCTTTCTGGTTTTGAATTGCATTTCCCTAATAACGAATGTCATTGAACATCTTTTCATGGGCTTCTCAGTCATTTACATGTTTATCTTCTTTGGAGAAATGTTTATTTAAATCACTGGTCCATTTTAAAATTGGGTTACTTACTTTTCTTCCTTTGCTTTTCTCTAAAATTTCCTCTTCTAAATCTTTTTGAGATGTTTGCTTGATCTCGTATTCTGGCAGGATTACATATGTTCTTGTTTACAGTCTTCATAATTTTCTTTATGCCAATAATTTCTCAGTCTTTTTTAGTCCATCTTCATAAAACAGCATATCCAGCCCTTTGGCATTTTTTTTTCTTCTTAAAGACTTTATTTATTTATTCATAGAGACAGAGAGAGAGAGAGAGGCAGAGACACAGGCAGAGGGAAAAGCAGGCTCCATGCACCGGAAGCCCGACGTGGGATTCGATCCCGGGTCTCCAGGATCGTGCCCTGGGCCAAAGGCAGGCGCCAAACCGCCACGCCACCCAGGGATCCCCCTTTGGCATTTTAATTGCTTTTTTCCTGGACTTTCTCTGATTTTATGAACCTTTTCTTGAACTATATGGAGACACATTTTAAATGGCCTTTTATTGTGCACAATGGGAGGGAAGTAATCCTTTTTCCTGAGGATGTCCCAGTGTGAGCTAACTATGGGTCTTCAGGTCTTTAGAGTAGTGTCTGAGATGACTTTCATGATCATTGGTACCTCCAATCTGCTAAATTAGATTTATATTGTGTCTCATGCAGGTGGAATGGAAAAAAGAAGGCCTGGGATATACAATAATCAGCAGGCCTGATTGAGAAGGCTGATTCTGCTACTTAGAGTTTTGTGACCTGGGGCAAGTTACTTAATCTCTTCATAAATAAAATTGGGATAATCATAACCACCTCATAATATTATTGTGAGGATTAAAGTCATAATGATTGAAAAGCAGCTCACAAAGTGACTAAAAATGAGCCATAATTGCTCAACAAATATTAACTGTTTTCCCATGTGATGACATAGAAATTCTTATTAGCTTCCTTCCTACTTGTCAATTTTTGTACTATCATGCCATTGCAATTTCTCAGTCCATTAAACCCATTTTTAAAACTTCAGATCTTACATTTATTACAGGACATGCTACAGTCTGAGTATTTGTATCTCTCCCCCAATCCCCCCTCCACCACCAAATTTGTATGTTGAAATACCAACACCCTTGAGATGATATTAGAAGGTTGGGCCTTTGGAAGATGCTTAAGTCATGACGGTGGAGCCCTCATGAATGGGATCAGTGCTTTCCAAAAGAGGCTCCAGTAGGATCATTAGCAGAATGTGAGGATGTAGCAAGATGGTGCCAGTTTTGAACCAGAAAGAGAGGCCTCACGAGAACATGACCATGCTAGCACTTTGATCTTGCACTTCTAGCTTCCAGAACTGTGAGAAAAAAAAAAAGTTCAGTTAAGCAACTACCCAGTCTGTGGTATTTTGTTGTAGTGCCTGCAGAGACCAAGACAGCATATTATAACATTTGCAGATTAATCTAGTTCCAGCACAGATTCCCCAGATCTGTTTTGTACATTCCTTGCTATTTTGAGAAATCTGTGTGTGTGCGTGTGTGTGTGTGTGTGTGTGTGAATGTGCCCGTAAATCATTTCTGTACTGATGGCAAAGCAGTCTTTGTCCATGAATTGTTAAAAATGATCCTTTGTCATATTGCTTCAGTGTCTCAGGTTCTTAATTCACTGGTTGAGTGGAATCCACTTTCTTCTTGAACTGACTCTTTTATTTCCAGATTGGACTAACTTAAGAGCTTTCAGTCTGAAATTTCTCTTCATTTCACTTCTGGCTTAGTTGTACTTTTTCTTGTATCTCATGAGCTTTCTTCCTTTGATCCCAATTTCATTTTTCCAAAGCATATCTTCAATAGCTCTTCCAGAAAGTATATATAGAAAAATACCTGACACTCATGCTGTCCATAGTTTTAGGTTCAAAAATTATGTCCCTCAAGGGGTGCCTGGGTGACTCAATTAAGTGACCAACTCTTGATAATGGTTCATTATCAACGGCTCTTTGGCTCAGGTAATGATCTCAGGGTCCTGAGATCGAGCCCTGCATTGAGCCTCACATTGGGCTCTGTGCTCAGTGAGGAGTCTGCTTGAGACTCTCTCCCTCTCTTTCTGCCCCTCCCCCTACCCACACACCTTCTCTCTCTCTCCTTAAAATAAATAAATCTGAAAAAAAAATCATGTCCCTTAGAACTTCAAATATTGCTCTGTCTCCATCTAGCATGCTTATAATAACTCCATTATTACTGTTCATTTGTAAATAAGCATTAGCACCCCTCCCACTCTTGAAGATTTAAGGATATTTTTTTCATTCTTGTTCTGAGTCGAGATGTGTCTAACAGTGAGATTTGCTTTCAGTGTGAACACTAGCATCTCTCTTAAGCTTTGGTAGAGGTGGAGGAGAGAATGAGGATATATCCCAAAGCTTCCTCTTATTTCCTACATCCTGTTTTCTTTTTCCAGAACTATTAGATAGATGTTAAACTTTGGGATGTATCCCTGGTGTTTCCTTTCTTTTTTTTAAGATTTTATTTATTTATTCATGAGAGACACAGACAGAGAGAGGCAGAGACACACAGAGAGAAGCAGGCTCTATGCAGGGAGCCTGATGTGGGACTCGATCCCGGGACTCCAGGATCACGCCCTAGGCTGAAAGGAGGCGCTAAACTGCTGAGCCACCCAGACATCCTTCCTTAGTTTTCCTAACTCCTCTTTTATATTTTCTATATCTGGTATTTTCTAGTGTCAGAATACCTCCTTTGAGTTTAATTTTTAGAGCCCTCAATTAAGCAGTAAGGTTTTTTTTTTTTTTTTTTTTTTTTTTTTGGAGGGGAGGAATCATATTTTCATTTCCATAAACTCTTCTTTATTCTCTGATGTCATTTTCAAAAACAAAATCTCTTTTTATTTTATAGACCCATTGTCTCCAGAATTTTTTGAGGCTATTAATTACAGTTTTTTAGAAATATGCATTCTTGTCTTTGAATAAAAAGTATTGGTTTCTCCTAGGGTCAATTATTGCATTTGGTTATTTGTCTTTTTATTTTACTTTTGGTTTTCCTCAAATATCTGGCCATCTTGGTTGTCCATTTACTCTTAGGAAGAAATAGTTTCCTCTGCAGCTGTTTAGATGTTTCCCCCATCTGCCATCTTCTTCAGTTCCAGCTTCCAGTTTTGTGTTTGTGGGCAGGGCTTAACTTTATTGTTGCTCTGGGGTAGTGGTTCTCAACTGGAGAAGATTTTTCGTCCAAGTGGCGAAAAATTTGGCAAGGTCTGAAGACAGTTTTGGTTTCCACAAACGGTGTTACTCCTGGCACCTAATAGACATCATCCAGTGGATGCTAAATACCCTACAATACAAAGTATGGTTCAAAGGACAATCTCTACAACAAAGAAGTATTTTGTCTAAAGTGTCAACAGCATGGCTGCTGAGAAACTCTCTAGAGGTATGAGCAGAAAGCTCAGGCATGCTGATTATCCTCCTTAGTGTTGAACGTGGAGCACCTTTCTTTTGGGGGTGCCGATAATAGGAGTCTGGCCTTTCCTAGGAAGAATTTTTCTCAAGTATCTTGGGCTTGCTGTTGCCCCTGAGTCAAAAGCCTTCTCTTCCTGATTTTGGGTGGGAAACTGAGACTTCCTCTTAAGACTTTACACCTATGGCAGTATTTCCAAAGGGTGCTCCACGGAAAACAGGCCCTACCAAGTCATCTTAAAACAGGTTTCAAGCAAAGTTTCAGAATGGATTTTGAGAATGCCTATATATACTAACACACTTCAGTCACTGGAAATGAGTCTTACAGGAACACCTCTTTAGAAATTGAAGATGTAGGGACTTCCTGTGTCCTGAGGAACTCTAAGAAGGCACTTTGGAACTATGAGTCTAGAGGCTGGCACTGGGAAAGTAAAACATAGTCAAGGGAATCAAGGCATGAAAATAATAGCATACGTCTTGTCAAACTAGATAATCCTTCCTGTGTACTGTTTTCTAATTCCTAGGGAAGTCAAGGAGTGCAAGATTTGCTTGAACACCACTAACTTGGGCAGACCTCGGCTACCCTGATTCTCCATCTCTCTTTTTGGAGAACCTCTCACAGTTAGATCTAAAGAAGCATATCTATGAACTAAACCCTCCCCCAAACCTATTGCATCCATTTGATAGCAGAGAAAAGAAGACACTTAAACACATCAAACAATCTTAACTCTAAATATGATAAGGAAAAAACACAAATTCAGCATTTCAAATAAAGTTCATCTTATAGAGTAAATTGGCATGGGACCTTATGTAACAGAAATAGATGTCATTCCACTTTTCCAATATTAAAACTAAGCCTCACATGGCAGAGATATTTGTTTATATCAGGCTTCTGGAGGGACAGTTTTCAGAAATACCAATAGCAATTTCAGTTTAAGAATCTGCTGTGGTGATTGACGAGCTGCAGCCAATTTAAAAATTTTTTTTATTTGTTTTTATTGAAGTTCGATTTGCCAACATATAGCAGTTGAAGCCAATTTAGAGACAAGAGCAAAATTATCCCCAGAAGCAACCTTGGTGGATGGACCTAAGCAAATCCAGAGCGACAGGAAATAAGGTCACTGCATAGGGCCTATACTCAGGAGCAGAAATACAGAATTGATGATGTTACGGGTTTTAATGATCTTGCACACAATAGGGGATGAAGGAAGATACCTTGGGCCCATGGGATGCCACCATTAGCAAGTTCTGAATTGTGTAAGAAAGCAGGAATACCTCAGCTGTCATTCTCTGGGGAAGTAGCATAGATGGAGTCCACCCTCGACCCCCTCCTCTCACCAGATATAGTAAACACAATTCCATGGTTAACTTCATCACTATACATCCTGGACGACTTGCATTGACTGGCCTCTACCTCCTTTCATTTCTCCAGATAACCTTGATGATGCTTGATGAGATCAATGGGGACTTGGGAAGTATGCAGATAGACTCAGCCCTGTAATTGCTCTTCTCCTCTCCTAGGAGAGGAGTCATTCCCTTGGCTGACCAGAGTCTTAGAGCTTATACAAAATGAGTCAAGAGAGCAAAAACATGGGATCATCACAGTGGTATTTACTCCCTATTCTTCATGCTTCCACAACAAGCAATTTCTGTTATTGATATTCTTGGCCTCTGCCCATACTCTCAGTCTAATGTAGATGGTAACTTTTCTAAGGGAAAGTGAGCTTAGCTCCTCTGTCTTTGTCTTTCAGATTTTCTTATTTTTAAGTGGCATACATTCTGTTTGGTTTTCTGCCACATAGTAAGTAACTGAATAGGAAAGTTTGTCTATTTAAAAAGGAGGTATTAGAAAGCCCTTTGAACCATAGAACTAAAGCCCTGGCCTTCAACCCGTTCCCTTGGGAATAAATATAGTGTTTTCCTGTTGGTATGACTGACACTTGTGTCTGATTCTCAATGGAATTTGAACTTGGAAGAAGAAAAAGCCACCCAGACAAGGTAGCTTAAATAACAGAAATTTATTTCTTCCAGTTCTAGAAGTCCAAGACCAAGTTTGCAGAGTTGGTTTCTTCTGAAGCCTTTCTCCTCGGCTTGTGGAGGGCCATCCTCTCCCTGTGTCTTCACTTCATGTTCCCTCTGTTCATGTCTGCATTCTAATATTCTCTCCTTAGAAGGATATCAGTTATTTTGGTTTAGAGTCTACCTTCGTGACCTCGTTTTAATTTAATTACTTCTTTAAAGACCCTGTCACCAAATATGGTCAAATTCTGAGGTACTGGGGGTTAGGACTTCAAAATAAGAATTTGGGGAGGGGGACACAAGTCAGCCCATAATAGGTTGTTTAATTGGCCCCTCCTAAAACCCCAAATAGTACACGTAAATGCATTTCTACTGCACGTAGGTGTCGTGCTTTTTTATTCACCTGGCATGTGGTGTAGGCATGACACAGAAATGATTCTGAGTTTAGCTGTTAGCTCTGGACCTATCATAAATTTTAACCCTTTTTACTTTTAAAATGACTTAACAACCCTTTACTTTTCCTTACTTAAGGAAATTTACTAAGAAGTTTCAAATCATTATAACCCGAAATAGACTATCTCCTCAAACATTTTAGTCATAGTTATAAATTACCAGAGCCATATCATTCAAAAATGATTACTTTATTAGTCATTTCTAACAATAAATTCACTTTTATGAAAAGAAATGTGGGTTTAGAATTTCAAAGGGCCTTAAGTTTCCAAGTCCCGGAAAGTTAACTTAAGGCTCTGGAAAACTTCAGTGGAAAAATCAACAGCATATTGAGTCTGTACCTGAATCTTGTAGCAAGGAAAGATGCATAGAAATAAGTCGAGGGGACTACATTAGAATGTTCTGTGTCCTCAGAAGCTAAGGAGTTAAGGCAAATGAGCAGGATTTACTTGGTAAGTCTTCTGGGAAGAAAGCATTATTGGATCAGGCCCTGATGAGCATGTGGGATGAGGCCAGAACAATGAAGTTGAAAGGAATGGAGAGTCTCATCTACAAAGACATAGAATTGGAGGAACAAGATGTTTTCATAGTTTGGGGAACAGAGTCTTCTTGGAGAGGAGGATGAGAGCACAAACTAGAATGGTTCAGTTGAAGAAAATAACATCCTGAAAACCCAGAGGAACTTTGGGTCCAAAGGCAGTAATTCACAGCTGCCATCACTGACTTAGGAAAACCAGGTTGCTCATTAGAGATGAGAGAAGTATCACACAGATGGCAGAGATCAGGCCAGATTGGTAGCCAGTGGCCAGATTTTGAAGGGCCTTTTCTCTGATCTTCTGTTGATTTCTGTCCTTCCCTCACTATAGATTCCTTATTTTTAAAATTGTTGAGAATCATCACTTCTCCAAAATCAGTTGTTTTCAAATCTAACATTTTCCTCCAGGTTGACTTTGTAGGTAAATCAAGTCATTGTGCTTTTTCATCCACTATTAATGTCTTTGAGATTAAGGGAAAGAGGTTGAAGGCAGGTAAGTAGTAATTGTTAAAATATTTGTAAAAGTGCCCTTCTGCATTAGCTTGGACCCACTTGTTAACAAGTCTGAGAAAGTATTCTGACACAGCAGCCACAGGCTTTATGCACACTTTAATTAAATAATCAGAAGTGTTACTTGCTTCTTTCCTCAGCATTTAAAGAATAGCCCATCAGTGAAGAACCCTATAAAATATTGTGTCTTTTTATTTACCTTTCAGTTTTTCACTGCCAGGAAAATAAAATTCCTTTGATCCAAAATTGTTGTGAGATGAACTTTTGAAGTTCTCTTCCCACCTTGTCTGGAATCTTTAATCTTTACAGATCATGAAAGTAGAAAAGATGGTTGCAAAATCATTGGTTGAATTTAATACTAACAGAAGAGTGGCTTTTAAGAGGCCCTAGATGTAGGTACAGAGCACAGACTGATGGCCACAAGCCCTGTGGCATTACTTCTAGCATTTACCATGGTCTTATCCTGGCCTATTCCTCTGGGCACTGCAGTAGCCTGTCTTTCTTATCTCCCCTCCCTACCAAAACAAGAATCTGAATCTTTCAGGATCTAGTTCTTTAACAGATTAAAAAAAGGTTGTCTATGAAAAATCAGATGTGTTGATCTCTGCCTATGTGCATATCTAGAAGGTATTCTAGAAGAGAAATGGACAGTCCCTCAGAGTTAGGGCCAGTTCTGCCATTTTCATGTGTCTTTTTAATAAATTGTTACTTGGGCAGCCCAGGTGGCTCAGCGGTTACTTCCCGCGTAGGAGCGTGTGTCACATGAGGCCTGTCCATGCTGTCTTTAGCTGCCTATGAGGGCTACTTCTCTTGTTGAAATGTTGACCTAGGGATCCCTGGGTGGCTCAGCAGTTGAGTGTCTGGCTTTGGCCCAGGGCGTGATCCCGGGATCCTGGGATCGAGTCCTGAGTCGGGCTCCCCGCATGGAACCTGCTTCTCCCTCTGCCTGTGTCTCTGCCTCTCTCTGTGTGTCTCTCATGACTAAATAAATAAAATCTTTTTTTTAAATAAATTGTTACTGAACATCTCCTGTATGTCAGACATTTTCCAGAAGTACAATTTTATCAAATTATTTAACTTTTCCATATTTATGATTCTTCACAATGTCATTGGACAGATAAAATAACAAATATTAAGTATTGACTAGTAGATGGCATGAAGAAGCTCCAACAAATGTAGATACTCATTCCTCCTCTTTATTGACTTTGGAAGATTAAAGTTTAAACATGAATAGTGTCCTAAAAGAATATGGTGTCAAAATTTCTTGGTGCTTGTTTTACATCTACTTGAATTTGCTGAACTTGTCCAATTTTATATAACTTCTTTGAACAATAGTATCTCCACTTGAAACAGGATCATTAATACTCACCTCATATTAGTGTACATGTGAGGATTTAATGACATAAATACAGGCCTGGTACAAAGCCTGGCATGAGAGAGAAAGCAGATGTTATTGCTCTTTTCTTCCCATAGGGGTTTTTCCCTCTATATATCATCATACTTTAACCCCAATGACTCTAAATTGCTGTACGAATAAGAAATTCAAACTCTGGGGAATATAGAAAGGAAAGAGACTTTTATATAAGAAAGCTTTAAGGAAGCCACTTCCTATAGACATTTAAGATAGTTATAATGCTCTTTTACATGATATTTCAACAGCAGGCTTAATATTATAATTTCAATTTTCTATTTTTATAAATGAATCTTACTCATAAGTATTCAGAATAGGAAGAAAGGATGAAATATCGTTTCACAGAATAAAATCATCCTAGACAAGTTCTGTGGGGATAAGAAAAATGTCAAACCAAGAAATCAAAATTATTTGAGTTATGAAGTAAGCATAGGATCAAATTCTTAATTATGTATCATTACATAGTAGATTTGGTGTAATCAGGAAAAGGAAGATAACAGCACTGGAAGAAAGATGTCCACTGGATCTTGGACATTGGATGTAGTAAATAAAATCATCCGAATCAAGCTTGTCAACAAAGGGTACATCTGTCTCTATCATCAGGTCTTACTTTATTTTCTTAATTAATTAATTAAATTTTAGTTTAATTCCACTGTAGTTAAAATGCAGTGTTACATTATTTCCAGGTATACAATATAGCAATTCAATAATTCTATACATTATGCTCATCATGGTAAGTGTACTCTTTAATTCCTATCACTTATTTTACCCTTCCCTCACTCATGTATTTCTTTATTTATTGCCATTAATCCCACAAAATACTTGAAAAGATTACAGAATTAGTTTAGAGGAGTTACCAAAAAACTGTAGCAGCAAAATGATAACATTACACAATAAAAACAAATGGCAAGAAAGGAAACGAATCTGATTTTCAATTGCTATATAATATTTAAAATGTTCAGATTTTCAACACAAATTACTATATAGAAAGAAAAAGGAAATTATGGCCCATACATGGGAAAAAATAGCCAATAGAAACAGTTTCTGAGTAATCCCACACATTGATCTTCCTACATAAAGATTTTAAATCAATTAATTTAAATACATTCAAAAACTAATAAAGCATATTTTTTAAAAGCTCTTTTTAAAAAAGAGTTTATTTATTTACTGATGAGAGACACACAGAGAGAGGCAGAGACATAGGCAGAGGGAAAAGAAGGCTCTCTGCAGGAACCTGATACGGGACTCCATCCCAGGACTCCAGGATGACAACCTGAGGCAAAGGCAGACACTCAACAACCGAGCCACCCAGATGTCCCTAAAACAAAGCATGTTTAAAGAACTAAAGGAAACATGAAAACAATGTCTCACTAAATAAGGATTATCCATAAAAAGATGCAAATGATGAAGAAAATCAGAGAAAATCTGGGACTGGAAAATATAAAAATTGTAATTAAGAACTCACTAGAGGGAACTACCAACAAATTGGACAGAAAGAAAAAAGAATCATCAAACTTGAAAAGAGGTCCATTAAAATTACTTCATCTGAGAAACAGAAAGAAAAAAATAAAGTGAACAGAACCTTAGAGACCTGTAGAATACCTTAAAGAGAACCAATTTATGCATAATATGAATCCCAGAAGAACAGAACAGAAGGAAAGGGGCAGAAAGGAAATCTGAAAAAATAATGGCCCCAAACCTCGAAAATTTGGTAAAAAGCATAAATCTATGCATTCAAGAAGTTCAACAAACTCTAAGTGGGATAAAATCAAAGAGATCCACAGCTAAATACATTATAATCAAATTGGCAAAAACCAGAGACAAAGAGAAAATATAGAAAGCATTGAGAGAAGCATCATGTACAAGTAAGACTGAGTAAGATTAACAGATGATTTCTCATCAGAAAACATGGAGCCCAGAAGGCAGTAAAATGATATACTCAGAGTGCTGAAGGAAAATGGTAACCAAGAATTCTACGTCCAGCAAAAACAATATTTCTAAATGGAAAGGAAAATGACAAGGGTATCTGTTCTTGCCATTTCTATTCAACACTGTTCTGGAGTTTCTAGCCAGGGCAATTAAGTAAGAAAAAAAAAGAAGAAGAAAGAAAGAAGAAAGAAAGAAAGGAAAGAAAGAAAGAAAGAAAGAAAGAAAGAAAGAAAGAAAGAAAGAAAGAAAGAAAGAAAAGAAAGAAAGAAAGAAAGAAAGAAAGAAAGAAAGAAAGAAAGAAAGAAAGAGAAAGAAAGAAGAAAAAAAGAAAGGAAAAAAGAAAAGGGCATTCAGATGGAAAAAGAAGTAGTAAAACTATTTTCAGAAGACCTGATCTTTTATATAAAAAATACTCAAGAATCCAGAAAGAAAATTTATTAGAGTTAATAAGCAAGTTGAGGGGCACCTGGGTGGCTCAGTTGATTAAATGTCTGACTCTTGATTTTGCCTCAGGTCATGATCTCAGAGTGGTGAGATGAAGCCCTATATGGTGCTCTGCACTCAGTGGGGAGTCTGCTTCTCTCTTTCTCCCTCCCTTTTTGTCCCTCCTCCCCACTCATATTCTCTCTTTCCCATAAATAAATAAATAAATAAATAAATAAATAAATAAATAAATAAATAATCTTAAAAAAAAACAAGTTCAGCAATCTTATAGAATATGAGATTGAAATACCAAAATAAATTGTGTGTTTATCAATACACAATCTAAAAATAAAATTAAGAAAAAATTCCATTTAAAATAGCTTAAAAAGTATAAAATATTTAGGAATACATTTAACAAAAGAAATGTAAGATTTATACACCACAAAAAACAAAACATTTTGAAAGACATCTCATGCTTATGGATGGGAAGACTTAATATTAAGTAGAACACTCCCCAAATTGATCTATAGAATCAATGAAATCCCTATCAAATTCCCAACTGCCCTTTTTTCCCCCAGAAGTTAACAAGCTGACCCTATAATTTTATGGGGAAGTGTAAGCAACTCAGAGTAGACAAAATAATCTTAAAGAAGGTGAACAAATTTGAAAGATTCACATTTTCATATTACCAAAACTTACTACAAAGCTTCAGTAGTCAACTTTGTAAGGAGATATTATTATACTGGCATAATAATCAAAGAAAAAACCCTAACTTTTATAGTTAATTGTTTTTCATGAAGAATGCCAAGACAATTCAATGGGGGAAAATAGTCCTTTCAACAAATGGTGCTGAGTAATGGGATAACCATTTGTGAAGGGATAAAGTGGGACTCAGTCTTTACAACACATACAAAAAATAATTCAAAATCTATCAAAAAGCTAAGTTAACAGTGAAAATTGTAAAACTCTTAAAATAAAACATAGGTTTAACTCTTTGTGACTTTGAATTAGGTGTGGGTTTTTTTTGGGGGGGGTTCGGATATAATTCCAATAATGTTTTTTTTTTGTATAAAATTTTGGTTACATAAGCAACTAAAGGGAAAAGGAATTTGACCTCATCAAAACTAAAACAAAACAAAACAAAACAAAAAACCTGTGCACCAGAAAACACTATCAAGGACGTAAGAAGGCAACCCACACAAGGAGAGAACGTGTCTGCAAATAATGTATCTGACAAAAGGACTCATATAGAATATATGAAGAACTCTTACAGTAAAAAGACAAAGGACCCAATTTTAAAAACAGCAAAGAATTTGAATAGATACTTCTCTATTGAAGATATACAATGAAAATATGTTTATCGAAATATGAATACATCAGTAATCATCAGAGAAATGCAAATCAAAACCACAATGAAATATCACTTCACACCTACAAGAATAGCTATATCTTAAAAAATGGACAATAACAAGTCTTAGCATGGCCGTGGGGAAATTGGAAACTTTGTGCATTGCAAGGGGGTGGGAGGGAACTAAAATGGCGCCATCGCTGCAAAGTACAGTTGGGCAGTTCCTCAAAACACTAAACATAGGTTATCATATCCCCCAGAAATTCCATTCCTAAGTATATATACAAGAGAAAGGAAAACATACCCACAGAAAAACTTGTTCATGAATGTTCATATCAGCATTAATCATAATAGTCAAAAGTAGAAAAAACCTAAAGGCTATCAACTGATGATTGGGCAAACATAATGGGGCATACACATTATACCCATTCAATGGGATAGTATCCAGTCCTCTAACTGATTCATGGATGGATCTTGGAAAACATACTAAATGAAAGAACTCGGACACAAAAGGTAGGTATTGTATTATGCCCTTTATATAAAATGTTCAAAATATGGAAATCCATAGATTTCAAAATAGATTATTTGTTGCCTAGGAACTGGTGAGGGCAAAATTGGGTGTGACTGCTAATAGAAACAGGACTTTTTTTTTTGTGGTCATTAAAGTGTTCTAAAGTTGGTTGTGGTCACAGCTGTCAATTCTGTCAATACACTACAAAGCATTGGATGGCACACTTTCAATGGGTGAGTTATAATGTGTGAATATGAATATGATATGAGAATTATGTCTATTTGAGCTGCAGAGATATAATATCCAATTGCTCACCTTAAATCTCCTTTTGAATACTTCAAAGATGTCTCAAAGACAATATATCCAAATTGGATTAATAATCTACTTCTCCCCTCTTGTTCCTCTTTCAGATTTCCCTGTCTCAGTATACACCTCTGTTCTCTCATTTGCTTGTATAGTTCAGAAACTCAAGAGTCATTTTTCACACTTCCCCCTTTTTAACTTAGTCCTGGCTATTCTACTGCCTAGGTTTCTCTTTTATCCATTTTTGTACATCTCTACATTACCACCAGAGTAAGTCTGAGCCATTTTAATGGCCTCCTAACTAATCTTCCCATGTCCACTGTTAGCCATTTCAAATCTGTTTTCCACATTGAATCAGGGTGTGTTTTCAAAATGCATATCCAACCATGTCACCCCAATGGTGATCTATGGACCTATGGACCCAGATTCTAAAGAGACCCTACATGGAATGGCTTTCTGCTTGGTTTCTATTAAAAAAAAAAAAATCAGCAAGTCATGCAAGTAGATGGCAAAAAAAGAAACAACAACAACAAAAACCCCATGATTAATCAGATTATGTGTTTATTTTTTTAAAAAATATTTTAATTGTTTATTTGTAAGACAGAGAGAGCATAAGCAGGGTGGAGTGGTGGAGGGAGGGAGAAGCAGGGTCCCCACCGAGGAGGGAGCTGAAGGTAGGTACTTAACCAACTGAGCCACCCAGGCACCCTCAGATTACATGTTTCAATATCCTAAAAAATATCTATGCATGAAACACACCACCTTTCAAGATTCACAAGTAGGTAGGTGATTTAGAGCGATTGCATTATTTTTCAATAATATTTTAATGACAATGCTTGATAGTATTATTATAATGACTTTGTAAATTCATGTTTCTATAAAGAGGTGGAAACCAATTTCTCTCTTTTTCATTTTCCCTTCAATTTTTAAAAGCAGAGGAAACCCTTCTTCAAATGGAATCTTATTAGAAGGCCCAATGTGAAATGAGAAAATTAGCTGCCCTGGTAAGGTAATGGAACCTGGGCTTGTGTCAGCTTGATCCTCCTCTTAGCTTCTGACCTAGATTCTGAACATCTAGGGAACACAGCTGAAATCCACTGGCTTAATCTATCAAACATTATTCAAAAAAAAAAAAAAAACAATGCCATGATTTGGACATTTCCATTCGCATTAAAATTTCTTTCGAAATATTTATTTTTGGGGATTTTCCATGTACCTTTTTTTTTTTATATCATCAATGCTATCCCCATTCTTCTTTTCCTCTGGTAGTTCCTTCATGTTGATTTATATTAATTTCCATTCCTCTCCTGGCCACCTGTACTGTACTCATTTCTCCTGTGAGAATAACCTCAAGGGTTCTTTGTGACAGTTTACAGAAAAATCCATCATTTGAGATCCACTTTTTCATTTGGTAAGATGAATGGTGCTTTCAGAGGCATTGGCTGTTTACCCTTTCACTGACCCTGTAAATGCCGATGATTTGCCCACGGAGCTCACTGAGATGAGCCCATAAATGCCAGTTCTCGCAGAAAGTCTCTGTGCTCTTCTGTTCAGATGACATCTCTTCAGATGTCTGGCTTCTGCTTCTCCAACTTTGTCCCCATGTTCGAGTACTTCAGTCTCCTATAGTATGTTGGTAAATGTTTAAATAACTGACTCTCCTTGGGGGATGGTAAGCCCTGATTTATTGCGTTTGTCTCTTACATCCTGGCCAATTTCAAGCCATCAATGTTGCCATGGAATGGTGGAGTGAGGCAGAGATGTGCAGTGGCCTTTCTGCCACACAGAGACAGCATATGGGGACAACTTCCAGAGTAGGTCATAGGAAAATAATTAGGTCGTAAGGAAATTTTAACTATTTATTTTTAATACACAGACTTTCCTTGATTTACAATGGGGTTATATATCCACTGTAGGCTGAAAATATCATTAAATTGAAAATATACTTAGTACACCTAACCTACTGAACAACAAAGCTTAGCCCAGCCTACCTTCACATTTATGCACCACCTGCCCGCATCACGTAGGATTCCTGTAGTCTTCCCAGGAACCAGAGGTCCCTCCCACCCCCACCTTCCTGCGTTTGCTGCTGCATCCCAGAACCTGCCCTCCACAACTTATCCTGGCACTCTTTCCTGCTGGGCATGAGGGTACACTTCAAGGATGTCACTGAGGACCCTGATTGACATTCTGGAAAACTCTGGCGTCAACAAATCATGATTGCACCTCCTTGGCTCCTTGTTTAATCCTGTGATATCTAATCTGCCCCCTGCACTTGGTGGCTCACGTAGAATCTCTTCTGTGCTTCACAGACTTTGGTTCTTGTTTTTCTCTCAGCTCAGCCTGTGTTGGGCTCCCTGTGCTGTGGGGAAGAGACATTCTTTTATAACCTACCCGAGGCTCAAGGAATCCCTCCTAACCAGGTGAACCTTCCTGTTGCCTCTCCCTCATCCGATAATTCTCTCCTTCCTTCCAGTGATAGGAGAGAGATTCAGCAGTTATGCACATTTTAGTGAGATATTCTAGCTGAGATTACCTCCACAGTCCCTGATACACAGCATGTGAGCAAGTGTTACTTCTGCAGCATTCGACTCAACTGAAACGCTCTCTCTCTGGAGGGTTAAGATTTCAAGAATGAGAAAATCGATCAACTATGTTTTATGTAATTCCTCCCTAAAAAGTATACTTTCTGAAAAAGTGTATTTTTTTTTATCACTAGGAAATGGTGACCAGAAATATTTGAAATCCAGTCGACTTTCCAATGGCTTTTACAGGTTGAATATATTTGAGAGAAAGGTGTTGGCATAACAACCTTAGAGGTGTTGGCATAACAGCTAGGGGCTCAATGTTTTTCTTTTTAATGCTAACCCTTGGCTTTATGAAATGGCTAGAAGTTTCCCCTGTATTTGTCACTCGGAGGACAAAATGTCCTTTGCCCTGAAATGAGGCTGAAATCCAGCTAACGTGCTTTCAACGGGGAGGGTTCTCGGACTTTCAGGAAGATGAAAAGCAAACACAGGGACGAGAAGAAAAGACAGTGGTGGCTGGAGCTGCCACCACTTGACAAAGGGAAAGAGTTGCACATTCTAGCCTTTTACTTTTTTATTTTTAAATTATCATTGAGTTCATCAGTGTTGGATTTATAACACCAGCCGTGAGGTCCTGGGCCCGTCATCGCTAGTGTTCACTTCACTGACACCAGAGGTAGGAACAGGTGAACAGGTGGCATTAGTCAAAAAAGGACACCAGCAGAAAAATGATACTTGAAAAAGAACTCTCTGGAATTTTAAAAGGTGAAGGGGTCTTCAGAACGCCAATGGGAGGAGCACCAAAGCCCTGGTTTTGTGGAGTCTGGGAAGGAGAGCTAGTGATTTGAACAGTTACATTTACAAGCTTTGCTTTTAACTAAGATCCAAGTTCATAGCCTTTGAATGCTGAGGGGGGAACATCTGAGATATAGAGTTTCCTAAAGAAAATGAGAACAAAGGTAAAGAAGATGAAATGTGGCTGCTTTGCAAACATGGTGTCCCGGAAATGCCTTGAATGGAGAGAAGATGGAAGTAACTTCTGCTTCTTATGTGCTATTTACTTGAAGCATGTTTTATCTTAAATGTATCCTTCTGTGTACTGTTTTCATTATCCTCATTAGGAGATTATGAGAGCACTTATTTAGTTTAAAATTCTTGTCTTTCGTTCCCTCAAGACTCATCAAATGCTGGATTAATGTAGAAGGGTAAATAATGCTGGAAAAGAATTTGCTTTTTACTGAATCACAAGGAGCATTACCTTTAAAAAATATTCTTAAGAGAGAAAAGGTCTTTTCACAGTGGTAACGCTTCATATTTTAGTTGAAAATGTGCATCTAATTAAAATTCCATATGACAATCATAGTATATTATTTAAATACCAAATGATTATTAAAATCACATTTAATTGTGGCTTAAAAAATATAACAGATATGTACCCAGGAAACAGCTGCTAAACATCACCAAAATTTCCTTGATCAGCTTTGTTTTCCTCAAGCATTTCCCAGTTACAGTCAGCTTGCTTGGAACAACTATTTCTTACACACACACACACACACACACACAGAAACACCACTGATGTGATGACAAGAGATTTTGTTTAAATGACTGACAGTTTTGTGAGGGTTCTCAATGATTCAAAAACAGTAACAGCAAAATTAAGGCTGGATTTTCTTTCTTTTTTTTTTTTTTCCTATGATGCACCTTGTAGAACCAGAGACCATCTAGAGAAGATCTAGTGTGGGTTGTGTTGAAGATGGAAACGAGGAGAGGTCTGTAGAGCTCAGAGGGCCAGTGGAGACAGGGAGCCTACACCTGCGCGGTCTAGTATGCTCGGAAGCTCGGAGGCCCAGCTTGTCCTCCACACAACCATGGGGGAGCAATCTGTTGAATGTGTTACTTTGAAAGCAATTGGCTCTCTATCCACTGCTCGCTTTCCAAACAGCCAACTAGAACGCTCTATGATGAAATTTTGTGTGCTCACACACCTTAATGCAGTTCCTCACCAACCTTTGGTTCGGAGATTACAGATGAGGCTGTTGCCACGACCAGGTTAGTAGGCAGCATTACAAAGGGGGAAAAAAATCGACTGTCAGGAAACTCCTTCACCTTGGCTTTTTTGGTGCACGTACTCACTTTGTGACTTCTCAGGAGGCCAGTTCTCTTGACTCCAGAATCGAAAAGTCCTCAATGGCAAGCCAATTGCTGCAGTATCGGACCGGAGTCTCTTCTTCCCCTGACATCTGCCCTTCTAAGACTCCTTTCCTTTCTGTTCCTAGTTTCCTCCTGCCCCCCCCCCCCGCCCCCCCCAAATCCCTGTTGGTTAACATCGAGGCCAGTGGCAAACTGTTGAAACAGGCGAACTTGCAGCGAGGTATCTAGCATTATGAGGGGGAGCCATGTAAATGGATCTCCCCTTCTCCCCTTCCCCCTCCCTCTCTACCTCCCCCCCGCCCCCACACACACACCTCCTGCCTCCCTCTGCCTGTGGTTTTCTTTTGTTTTCAATAAACAACCCAGGATTTCTGGGTAAGAATGTGATGTCAGCACAAGTGTCTAATTCCTCTGCCTCCAGGTCCCCATTAAAATGACCGATAGGTATAAAAATAAGAGAAAAAGCTGCACCCGGTGCTGACGGTTGGGAAGGCAGAAATGTGCACACTCAAGCTCCAAGAATTTCTGTTAGATGAGAATGAATCAGAATGAAAAGGCCAAGTGGGGACTGACCCACCCTCCGTGGAAGAGGGGCAGGGTGCAGAGTCAGGGGCAGGGATGCGGGCGGGAACCTGCCAACAGGCCTCAGGTTAAGGAGCCAGGCCGACAGCAGGTTAGCCCGTCGGGAGGTCAGGAGCACATCTGGATTCCTTCAGTGTGTTTGAAAAGTGTCAGCTGCTCCCCCAGAGGCTTCCCCGTGGCCCAGCCTGGGCGAGGCCCTCTGCGGAGGACCGTGGGGCCCGATGAAGGTTGCTGCGCTCAGGGCCTCCCATGCATCTTCACTTATTTCCTAAGGATCCGTTCTTGGAAGGAGAATTACCAGGCCTGAGCCTGTGAGCGTTTTTATGATTACTGATCAGAAATTGCTCTGTAAGAAAAGGCTGTGTCAGGTTACACTTCCACTAAGGCGGGCACGCTGCCCTGTCCTTTTTGCCAGCCCTCACCGGGCGTGGGCACCGAAGGGCGAAACATGACAACTCCTCATTGCTCGATTTGTGCTTGAGTATTAATGGCATTGAATTCGTTTCTCCTTTAACCAGTGGGTATTTTTTTTTTCTTTTTGAATTGCATTGCTCATTTTTTTTTTCTTTTTTTCCCATTTTGGGGCTGGTCTATTTCCTATGTATTTGTGAAGTTGCTGCCTTTGAGGGAAGGTGTCACCACCAAGAGAAGTAAGTGTGGGATTCCAGTTCTTTGTTTCTGGTTCCTAGGAACGGCACAATAGACCTGCAAACACGCGAGCGAACCTAGCAGTGCACACGCGCTGTCATAAATTACTGCCTCGCGTCCTGCCCTTGTGCTGGGCCTGCTTGTTTTCTTGTTTTCGAAGATGCTCTGATTTCATGCTGCTTTTATTTTTACCTTTATTTTTTAGTGTGAGGGTCTGGACATCGAAGTCTGCTTTTGTGAGCTTCCGAGTTAGATCATCACCCTGTCTGACAAATGGGGAGAGCAGGACACGTTCTTCGAGGGAACGCCTCAGGAGGAGTTGGCTGGATGCTTTCATGCGTACATCTCCTTCTCCTCGACCAATATTAACAGATCCTGGGAGACAAAGACTGGTTTGCTTCTCTTTTTATCCACCCCCCGGCCCCCGGAGCCTAGCAAGGAGTCACTGGACGGGTGCGTGATGCACCAAAGATGGATAGGTAGGTTTTGAAAGACTGAGAAGCACAACCCTAAGTGATGAGGACAAATGAGCAGGGAACACGGGGCCCCCAAAAGGAGAGGATTCCAGCAGTCAGAACCCAAAGATAAACATTGCCTGTTTTATAGCTTTGCTTCAGGAGACTGAGGTTCCAGGGCGGGCAGAGCTAATTCCACACTTAAACAAATATATTCTATACGGCTCACAAGGAGCTCACACAGTCATCGCCAGCAGCCTAACAGGGCCCCGTCCCCTGCTATTAGCCACGCTCAAGACGGCCACACAATTCTTTCCCCGGAGCCTGAGATGAGCAAAGGCCATGGCCACCATGCCTACTGCAATTCTTACAGCCCTCCTGTCTGATTGGCTTTTTAAGATTTTTTAAGTGATTTGGATGCTGAGAAACAAGAGAAATGAGAAAAAGTAGCTGGTGCAGGATACCTGGATATCTTATCCTTTACTTACTTCTTTACTTATGCCTGCAAATGCTTTACAGATGCTCCACGGAGAGGTTGCCGAGGTTGGGGGGTTGGAGGGGACTCGTGCCCTGGAGGCATTTCTCTCATCCCATTTGAAGACCCTAATGAAATGGGCTGGTTTCAGAGCTGTAGCAGCTTGCAGCTCTCCGCAATTGAATTCCACTCTCTAATGAGTTCCCCTAAATCTGCCATCAGATGACTTTATTGACTTTCAGATCATAATTAACCAACACTCACTTTTTTTGCAGTTATTTTGACTCCCCCCCGCCTCCTGCCCCCCCCCCCCCCCACCGTTCTGTGATTGAACGTCTGGACCCAACCTAAGTCATGGATTCCGACAGATACGTAATGACCAGACACCAACAAAGGACGCTGTCTCTCCTTGTCACTTCTGAAAGAAATATCACTGGGCTGGGGGGTGGGGTGGAGGAAACACGTGGCCTCAAGTATTTTCCAGAACCACTGGCTGTCTTCAAAGGCAAATAGGAGGAAAGTAACCCATCAGCGGGTAATTGACACTGTTTGTGACGTTTTTATGACTTTTCAATTAGAGAAGGTGGTAGAACATTCGGTTACCTTCTAGACCAGTAAATTCTCCAACTCGGAAAGCCTTGGCTTCATTAGAAGCGCATGCTGGTTAAAGTTGTAGATCAACGAGGCTAAATCAGTTGCCACCTTTTCCTTTTTTGCTCCTTGGCAGACTGAGATAAAATCCTGTGATAAATGAGCAATTAGGCCAAGACCTCATTATTTTTTCCAAAGGGACGTACCCTGTTCAGCATCCCCCATCATTTAAATTTGATTTCCAGGATGCCCAACACATTGCCAAAGTTGGTGACTGCTCATTAAATAGACACTGCATTTCAACCCACGTGTGCATGGGCTCACGCTCGCCGCGCAGTCCCCACGCCTTTCGGAAAGTGCTCTTTGAAATAGTGAGCAGATAGATTTAAGTGCTTTGCAATAAGGAGTCAGGACCTTGCACCGAGGGGATATGCAGGACTCAGTTAATTAGTGAGGTGGTCTTTAATGGGCTGAGCCATGAGTCCCATTTTCCTGATGGGAGCTCTGTGGCCCAGAGGAAATTAAGATCAGTCCGACACAGGGCTCACTGCACAGATGTCACTTAGAGGCAATTAGATCCTTTCCTCTGAGGCCACTTTTCTGCTTTCCGACCCTGATTTCCTAATAATCACAACAGGCTCTTGTAGCCCCTGTGCCGCCACCCTCGACTCTGTATCCAGGGAAAGTTAGTTGAACTTTTCTGAGCCGAGGTTCCTCGTTTTGTACAGAGGGGATGATGCTACCATCTTTACAGGGTTTTCTGAAGTTGAAATGAGGTGCTATTGCTTAGGTGCTTTGCACGGTGTTTGCTGGCCCAGAGTAACTGTTAGCATAGGAATGCAAGTACTAAACCCTGATATCAGATTGATGAGCTGGGTTTCATGCTTGGAGAGGAGAGGGAGGTGGAAGTTGGGACCGTTGAAGCAGCTGTGACCATCACAGAGCGAACCTCAGCACAGGGCAGGGCTCCTGGAGTCCGCGTGTGATGTCCGCGTCTGCAAGAAGGGGCCAGGAGGCCCGGCTGATGGGCACCTGCGGCCTTGGCTTCTGCTACTCCAGTTCACGTGATGCCAGACTGCTTCTCTCTCTGGGCGGCTTCCACTCTAAATCTGAAGCACAACCTGAGAGGACTCCTAGTGAAGTTCAAAGGAGTCTGCTAACTGATTAAAACTGTCTTTCCTGGGACACCTGGGTGGTTCAGTGGTTGAGCACCTGCCTTCAGCTTCAAGGCGTGATCTTGGAGACCCAGGATCGAGTCCCACATCAGGCTCCCTGCATGGAGCCTGCTTCTCCCTCTGCCTGTGTCTCTGCCCCCCCCCCCCCGTGTCTCATGAATAAATAAATAATAAAAAAACCTCTTAAAAAAATGTCTTTCCCAGTTTGTGGCTCTCTCTATTCTCTCTGGAAACAAGAAACTGGTCAGAGACAGAGGGGCCCAGGGAGGTGCTGTTCCCAGGAGAGGGTGAGGGTGGGCTCAGCCCCAGATGAAGATGATAGGACATCTCATGGACCTGGAGCCCATCAGCTCTTTGGCGTGGCCAATGCCTGGCCTGGGTCAGAGCCTGAGGCTGGCCGTTGGGGGTTTGAAGATGTGTCTACATTGGCTACTGTCCCCTGGAGAGACTGCTTGCAGTTATCATTTAAATTATTATTATTTAAATTATTCCTTGACCAGAATTTGAGAGGCTAGAGTCTAGGGTCTAGAGTGGGTTGTCCTCATGTCTACCTTGCAGCCACCCAGAGGCCTCGGGGCTGGACTGGAAATCTGCTCAGGCATGTTAGAGCAGAGGTGTCCAGGGCCAATGTCTAAATTGGACTTCCCTTTTGGTCTTCAGGGAAAAATTGAGTCATGCAGGCAGATGATCCTGAGAGAAACTTTGTGTTCTTTTAAAACAGAGTCCTGGGCACCTGGGTGGCTCAGTTGGTTAAGCGTCTCCCTTTGGCTCCCTCAGGTCATGATCCCAGAGTCCTGGGATGGAGTCCCACATTGGGCTCCCTACTCAGCAGAGAGTCTGCTTCTCCCCCTCCCTCTTCCACTCCCCCTGATTGTTCTCATGCTTGCTCTCTCTCTCTGTCGAATAAATAAATAAAACCTTTAAAAACAACAACACAAAAACCCAGAGTCCTACATGCGGTCCTTCAGGAGACTGACATTGGGAATGATAATTCTTTGTCATTTGAACCGTTGCCAAAATCTCTTCTGAAAAGCAGACCAGCAGTTACATCCGGACAACTCTTGGTGGCTCCACTGGGAGAAGCACAGAGTACAGGTTACTGGGCAGGCTTGGCAGCCAGGCAGCCCCGGGTGCAAGTCCCAGGGCTTCCATCTGGGCGAGGGAGCTTGGGAAAGTTTCTTTACCTTTCTAAGCCTCAGCTTTCCCTGCTCCAAAGTGTGCAAATGATGCTTATTTTATTTTTTTAAGGATTTTATTTATTTATTCATGATAGACATAGAGAGAGAGAGAGAGAGAGAGAGAGAGGCAGAGACAGAGAGAGAGACAGAGAGACAGAGAGGCAGAGACACAGGCAGAGGGAGAAGCAGGCTCCATGCAGGGAGCCTGACTCGAGACTCGATCCTGGGACTCCAGGATTGCGTCCTGGGCCAAAGGCAGGCGCCAAACCACTAAGCCACCCAGGGATCCCCAAATGCTGCTTATTTTAGAGGTTTGTTAGGAGGATGAAGACAAGGACTGTGATTATCTGTGGCATAGGAATAATGAGTACAATGAGTGCTCAGTACAAGGCAGCTATTGATGTTGGGGATGTTATTATCCCTATTCTACTTCTTTGATGAGTCCTAGGAACGAAACACTTTGTCATATGGTACAATTCGGATAAAAAAGTTAAGTTGATAGCCCAAGGGGCATCAGGGCCAGTGGGACCTCACCTGGTCCACACCTCATCCCACCAATTGAGTATCACTGGGCATTTTGCTCAAGGAGAAAGCAGACCTGCACAGTGAAGTGACTTACATGGTCAATTAGCTGCGAAGTAGAGGGGTCAGGATTCAGACTCAGGGTTGTTGGACATGACGCCTTATGCTGTTTTCACCAAGAGCGCAGAGTCCACCCCTTCTGGAGTCATGTAGAGCATAAGGCTTTCAGCTAAGGGGTGACGTGTCCCACTGGGGCCACCCTGCCTGAGAACTGCACCACTCCCCTCCCGTTTTATCTCTTCCTTAGCTCGTGTTGTCCAAGCATGGAGTTCTTCTCTTTCCCCAAATCCCTTCTTTTACCTCCTTACTCTGTACTCCTCCTTTTCTAAGCTAGTGGACTGGGATTCTTCTGGTCTTCAGAGCTGAGCTAATGATCCTTCTTGGATTCCTAAGCCACTTGCTGCACATACCTCCATCATCACACCTGGTCCTCCGACTTGGAATGATCTGTCTGTAGATCTGTCTTCCCCCTTAGACTGTAGGATGCCTGAGGGCCATATTCAACCTCTCGTTCTGATACAATGAACCTGACCACAGTAGAAGCTCTGTGTGAAATCAATCTCAACTCAACTTAGAATTTTGCTTCCAAGATCATGTTCCTTCATCCTGTTATCTATAACATTGAAATGGAATGAAAACAGTGAGAGTGATTCTGTTTTGAATAAGGAACACTGGTATTCATCTGGGTAAACTCCGTACCTATTTAATTAGAGCTTTGCTCCTAAATGCACATAGGAAATAGGACGCATTGACTAAATGTGGCCCCAAAGCCCATTTAATTGTTAGTTTCCTAACTGACGTTTCAATGTTTCCAGGGTTGTCATGTTAAAAAAAAAAAAGAAAGAAAAGAAAAGAAAAAGGAAATTACATTTTTTTGAAGTAACTGGCATAAACAGGTGTATAAATTAAAAAAAAATAATTTGTCCACTACTGTTCAATCTCAATTTGTAGAGATAATAATCCCAGATTATTAGTGGTAATTACTGTCTGGTCTGCATCCTGTTAGACCAATATTGTCCAATAAAAGTTTCTTCTGATGGTGGAATGTTCTATGTCTGTGCTAATATATGATAGCTACTAGCCATCCATACCAAACCCTTGAAATGTGGCTAGTGTGATTGAGGAATGAACTTTTTATATAATGAAATACATTTTCATTAATTTAGATGTATATGGAAATAGCTGAAGTGGCACTTGGCTGCCATATTGGCCAGTACAGGACTTTATCTTATCTTTGTGCAAACCTATATGTTCTTTATAAACATAGATTTAAAAAAACACATTTTATTTATATTGATCAAAAAGCAAATGCCTGGAAGCTCTTAGAACCGGAAACTTCGCGGTTTTGCTAAGGGCTTGTTTGTTTGTGATACTAAGTGGTGGTTTTGTCATTCTGATCTAGGCCCTAGAGGATGTACACTAACAAGTGTGCTATTGGAAATGGGTTCATAGGTAGCTGGGTTATGATCTTTTGTTCCTTTTTTCTTTTAAAACTTTCAGTATGGGGCAGCCCGGGTGGCTCAGCGGTTTAGCACCGCCTTCAGCCCAAGGCATGATCCTGGAGACCCAGGATCGAGTCCCACGTCGGGCTCCCTGCATGGAGCCTGCTTCTCCCTCTGCCTGTGTCTCTGCCATTCTCTCTTTCTCTCTCTCTCTCTGTCTCTCATGAATAAATAAATAAAATCTTTAAAAACAAACAAACAAACAAACAAACAAAAAACCCAAAACTTTCAGTACAAAGAAATACAATCAGGTGACAGAAGGATTTCCTTATTGTAGGTGCTCTTAGATGCAAGTGATATTCTTCAAGGAAGTTTCAGAATTCTTTTCTCTGATGCTTGTTATACATAGCATATAAGCTTTTAATAATCTGGGATATATAAGCATTAGTCATTTTTATAGCAAGGTGAGAGAACACATGGTACATTCTATGAGCTTAATTCTGATAAATTCCATATTCTCATAAATCCTAGCAAGATTTTTTGGAAGCAATTCATTTTTCCTCTTTATGACAACGCTGAAAAATTCTCAAACATATATTAAATTTTGACTTATAGAGATGCCAGGGTAAGGAGGATAATGCCACATGAGATGTCAGAGCAGGAGGAGGGGAAGGCTCCGATGAGCGTATGAAACCACATCCATGGTTCCATCCTTTAGGAAACGGGTTGGGTGGTTGTGTGTCATATTTGGGGATTTGAGGCCCCACCTTAACCAAATTGGCTCTCCCTGTTAGTCACATTCACTGGTCAATTGCTCAGTTTCTTTACCGTAGCTCTTCTAATGAGTTCCAGTCATGAATTTAAGCCCTACACGGACCTGTGAGCACAGACAGCAGTCCAAAACTCAGCCAGTCGCCATTTGTCATGAGGACTGGGGGACGGAATAAGGCACAGGCCCTGAGCAGAATATGTACCCAGGTCCTACTAAAATCCAACTCTTCATTCAAATGTCAAAAAGATGGAAATGATGTTATTGAATCGAAACTCCCTCTACCAAATAAACAGATAAAAGAAAATCAGTTGGAGCTTGAATTAAACATTGCCTAAGAAACAGACTCAATTTTTATTCCAAATTTGAAACCATCTTAGCAGTACCTTTACTTACGAAGGCAGAGCCTACGTGCCAGGTACTCTTAGGACTGTCATCAGAAAGAGAGGTACCAGAGGACACAAAATTATTTTGCATCTCAATGGAGAAGAAAGCCACTGTTCCCTGGATGATGTAAGTTAAATTTCCCTTTGCTCTTAAAGTCACCGTGGCAAACAAACAAACAAACAAACAGGTACTGTGGCCTTTAGCTGATTATTCACCAAAGCTGATCATTTGTCTACAGAAGGCTCCTGGGTGAAAATGTGGCTCTCGGATCTGCAGCATCAGTATCACCCAGGACGCCTTTAGAAATGCAGAGTCTCGACCCACCATCTTAACAAGACCCCAGGTGGTTTGCACGCACATTAAAATCTGAGGAACCCTCTCCCCCAGCGTCTGCACTTTATCTCCTAAGGGGATCCTGATACGCAAATCCTGCTGGGCCGCCAAGGTCCTTGATTATTGAATGTATCTTGCAATCTTTCTGATCTAAATCAATTTTCCTTTCTGCGCACCTACAATGCCTGGCATTTACAATGCATTCCATCTCTCTGCTTTTCTCGAAGTTTTCCGCCTAGAGATTTGCTGAAATGCTGCCGGTTTTGCTCTGGGAAGCCAGGTGGCTGTATTTGAGATGAAGGTTTGCTGTAAGTTGATTACCATCTATGGTTCTGAAAAATTAAGTGGAAACATCTGTTCTAAGGTCAAGATGAATTTAGTTGACACTTAGGACAGATCCCTGAAATCCGCACACAACACAGGGCCAGAGGCTCCTTGTTTAGGGCTGCTGTTAGGGAGTACCTTTGCCAAGCCCGCAATGGACATTAATCACATCCTGGTTGCTGTGTTTTCAAGCGAAGGAGTAAAGCACAGAAAACATGGAGTGGTGTGGAGAGCAGTACAATTTTGCGTATAGAATAGAATACAGTGGGAAAGGCCTGTGTTTTCTGGATTCAAATTCTCTTCATTGCTTCATAGGGAAGAGTACATTGTCATGGAACTCTTAGAAATCCTTTTCATTCCAAAATGGCTATCATCTGGATTTTGACTGCATTCCTGCCTTTGGTTACCCCCTTACACTTACAGGACTGGATCTCCATGAGTGGGTCCAGACACATCCATTTATTAGCACAGGTAATCCTGATGCCTGGGCACAGGCCAGGTTTGCGGCTGTACTGGGGTGGGGTGTCTTATTTATCTCAGTAAAATTCTGCTGAAGATGATGCCAATGGTCATGGTCACAAGGAACCAGCTCTGTAGCGGGAGCCGGGGTTTTCTAACTTAAGACCCACCATATGGATTCTCAGCCAAAAACTCTTGCCCATGAAACTGACCCAACCTGTGAAGAAAGAGGGTGAGGTCAAATAGATTTGCCTAAGTGCTCTGGGGCCAGAAACACCCAGACTGAATGGGGCTCAAGAACCACCTGCATGTCAAACAGGCATTTGATTACTGGGGGGGGGGGGGGGGGGGGGAGAGAGAGAAAAGGAGGGGACTGATGGGATATGTCAGATGTGAAGAGTCTTGAATACATCATTCTGCTCAAATATCTAATTTCGGGTATTTATTGATCACTTACTATATATATATATGGCTGTGTGCTTCAGGGAATGCGGCAAAGATGATAATTCTACAAGACTTTCATTTGTATTGTACATGCGGGGGGAGAGGACCATCAGGAGCGCAAGTCAGAAACACGGGGAGCATTAGGATGGGCCTTTTAGGCACCACCTGGCACTTGGCAGAGCTGACTGAGCTGAGATACTCACCACAATAGTGCTGTCTGCTTGTCTGCCCTAATTTTTGGACTCAATTCTGATGGCTAGTTTTGGGCTAGTACAAGTGTATGGAGGTAGTGTGTGAGTGTGTGTGTGTGTGTGTGTATGAGTAGAAGTAAAGCTCTAGCCCCTTTCTTCTATAATTAATATGATATGGAAAACTTATTTTATCAACCTTGTATAAAGTTATATGTAAACGCAGCCTCAGATCTCCCCTTCCAACCGGAATGCCTTCTCCAAATACACTCTATATAGGAATTCTGGATCATGACAAGTCTGGGCCTGTTCCCCACACCTGGTTGTATTTCTTCATGGACTTCCTGCCCCATCACAGACCTTGGCTTCAAATTGCTAGTCTTCCCTCTGCAGAGTAAAAAACTGAGCTTGAGCTTCATGTTGGTGGCCACTGTCCTTGCTGGGGGACCTCCCTGGTGGCTCTGGCCTGGTTGAACATGTCTGGATCTGCCATTCCTTGTTGTCCTAGCCTACTCAGTGAGCACACTTTAGTTAGACCCTCTGAAATTGACTGTTGGCCTGGTCTCTCTCTCCCTCTTGGACACTAAACTCTGCCTGCTGGGCTGGACTTCCTCCAAGCATCAGCAGCTGGGTCAAGCTGCGTACCACCTGTCCCACCCCAGGAGGGAGGGACTGGTTTTAAGGTCTCAGCCCCTCCTCAGTCTCACTGTCTACAGGCTCCTCAGTCCACTCAATTAACTGAGTCATGCCTGGCAGTTTTCCAAGATACAACCCAGATGGAGGGAGAGGTTATATCTTGTTTTTAGGAGGATGGCTCTGAAAGGGTCCTTGGAATTATCTAGCCACTCTCCAAGAACATTATCTGACACCTCAAAAGAATGCCTCATAAATTAATTCACACACGTTATTGCCACCACACCCTCCCCAGTCTTGATGACATGACAACCACCAGTATTCCCATCTTGTAGGTAGGGAAATGATCTCAAGTTTTTTCCATCACTAATCCCTGCCTAAAGTTTGTTTGTTTGTTTATTTTGCATTTCAGTTCTCAGATTAATCTTGTCCATGCAAAGAAGTAGTTGTATTTACTAGCAGGAGACACCCATGCGAAGATCTTTTTCCAACCCGGGGCATATATCGTGCAATTAATAACAAACTCTTTGGGTATGTGCAGTTCTTTTCATTCCAAAGATTCCCAAAGCACTTTTACAAGCTTAACTTGGGCTAAATATCCCTATTACCTCATCCAGCTCTGAAATGTAGCAACCTCTCGGGGAAATTGTGGCAGCTGCTTAACAATGCACAGACATACTGCACCGCGGCATGAACATAGGGGGCTGCTGGGTTCACAGCTCTCTTTTATTTTGTATGGCAAGAGAGGCAGATCAGGAGAACAGAATCAGAAAATTGCCTGGGAGCACTACCACAGTCCGTATGAACATGCTCTTCCTAGAATCTTAGAGAAACAAAGCACATTCACCCAAGGTATACCTCCCAGCCAAACAATACTTCTGGACCTAGTAGGTCAGCGAGGGAAAGGATTGGGCAAGAAGATGTTTCTGGAAGGTAACCTGGAAGGGTAGCACTTTGTAAAATTTCCTGGTTGTTGAGAATTTGAACTCCTACAGTGGCTGTATGTGTTATAGGTGGTGGATGGTTTCCATGTTCTTTTCTAGATTGGTTTCACACCTCTCTGCTCTTTTTCCCAAGAGACTGACCTTTATGGAGTGACTCACTGGGGTTCCCCTGTCCTCTGGTTTCTGGGCTCAGCCAATGGTTGGAAGCAGTGATGCTGGGTATTCATTTCAGCACATTGGGGTACGGTATTCTCCCATTAATGTCTTCCAGTGCTGTCAGATGGCCCACTCTTCCAGCCACAGCTGCTCTTTCCACTCACACAACCATTCCCTCTCCTTACCCCTTAATAAACCTACAGTGACAAGGGCTCCCTGATGCTTCTAGCCCCAGGGGCATTACTTTCCTTCGTTAATTGTCCTGACAAAGTCCCCACCTCAAATAACCTTTTCTAGAGAATCCATTGATATATTTGTCTCCTTAAATACCCTATTTGAGTGTGCCATTTGCAAGGCCCTGATAATTTATGATAGGAACATATATGAGAAAGCACCACGAAGAATAAATATTTATAATAATAATAAATTTTAATGAGAATCTACTTTGGGCCAGATAAAGTTTACATGCTTTACATGTGCAATCTCATTTTGTTTACTCTTCATACAACATATAGTTTGATTACATCTGTGTATCAAGTGTAATTCTAGGCTTTGGGAACTAGTGTTCAAAGCAGCAGAAGGCTTTGGACTTGTTGAGCTTAAATTAAACTGGAGGGGCTCAGACGGTATGAATTCAATCTCCAAGTTTCATGGGAAAAATGCTGGGAATAAGAGAGTAAGAGAAGAGGCTGTGAGGATCTAGGGAAAGGTCAGTGTAATTATTGTTTCTGTTTGATGGATTTTTTTAAAATGAGGCTTTGAAGAGTTAAGTGATTTGCTCAAAGTCATATAGCTAAAAACTGATAGGGCCAGAACTATTTCATCAGAAAGCCAAGCATAGATCTCCCTAACTACCTAATTCAGGAGAATGGTAGGCCTGAATGGTATGGACTGAGTGTGAATGAAACTCAAAGCCTGTGTCAAAAATCATAACTAATAATAACTGATTTTATGTTCATTAGTAATTTGCATAACATTTTCTTGGAAAACAGGGACAGGTGGTTTAGATTAAGCAATGGAGCTAGAAATCCCTGATATGCAAGTTTCAACATGAGAAAACCAAGTGATGTAACTCACAATATCAACAGATTAAACTCTAAGAAAATTTGGAATAAACAGGAACCTCCCGAACCTGATAAAAGTCATACAGGAAAAACTTATAGTTGATATTTCTAATTATTGTGTCTCAATGAAACATTGAATGCTTTCATCTTTGTAAACAATGCATTCTTTGTAAACAAAGAAAGGCAGTCTGCTCTTAACACTCCTATTTAATCTTTTCAGTGGAATTATTAGCCAATGCAATAAGGGAGGAAAAACGGGGGAAATGACATACAGATTGGGAAGAAAGAAGTCTGTTTTTATTTGCAGGATGGTCCATGTAGATGCAATGGGCTGTGTTTGTGATCCACAAATTCATATGTTGAAACTCTGATCCCAATGTGATGGTGTTTAGGGTGGGACCCTTGGGAGGTAACTGAATCATAAAGATGGAGATTACATGAATGGATCATAAAAAGAGACCAGAAAATTAGCTATCTCTCTTTTTACATATGAGGATATAAGTCAGCAGTCTGCAACCCTAGACAAGGCTCTCATTATAACCTGACAATGCTAATATTCTGATTAGACTTAACAGCCTCCAGAAAGGTGAGAAAAAGTTTCTGTTGTTTATAAACCTCCTGATCTATAGTACCTTGTTATAGTATCTCAACCTCAAAGGACTAAGGGATTAATCAATGCCTGTTAAGGCAGCAGAAAATCTCGAAGTATTTACGAAAAAGCTTCTATAATTAACAGATAAGTTTGGCAAGGTCATGGGATACAAAGTCAATATCAAAAAAATTTAAAAATTAAAATAAAAAAATTAAAGTACCAAAAAAAAAATTAAAGTACCATTTATAAAAACAAAACATAAAATATTTACTTATTTATTATTTTTAATAAAGATTTTATTTATTCATGAGAGACACAGAGAGAGGCAGAGACAGAGACAGAGGGAGAAGCAGGCTCCATGCAGGGAGCCCGATGTGGGACTCCATCCTGGAACTCCAGGATCACGCCCTGAACTGGAGGCAGACACTCAACTGTTGAACCATCCAGGCATCCCAAAACGTGAAATATTTAATACAAAAATACTTACACTAAAAATACCTAATACTTAGTACAAAATATGTACAAGATATGTATGCTAAAACTGATTCATGAGTGATATCAAAGTAGGTTTAATAAAAGTGGGGCTTTATGATGGTCATGGATTGTAAATCTCTATATTAAGATGTTGGTTCATACCAAATTGGTCTATAGATTCAATGTAATCTCAAGCAACATTTTTTTTTTTTTGGTAGAAATTGGTAAGCTGATTCCACATGGAAAAGCAAAGGACCTAATATGGCTAAAACAATGTGGAAAGAGAACAAACATGAGCAATTCATACTAGCTGATTTCAAGATTTAACATAAAAATCATATAATCTAGATAGCATATGATCAGTGAAATATAGGCAAATAGGTTGAGGGAACAGAACAATAAATACCAGGCATAGATCTGCACATGTACAGTCAATTGATTTTTGACAGAGGTTACAAGGTAGTTGAATGAAGAAGGGATAATCCTTCCAACAAATGGCTGTAGAACAGTGGATACATACATAATACTATTCACTAATATCTCATACCATACAAAAAACATGAAAAGTTAATATAAAGAAAGACTGACTTTATATTCAGGGATTAAAGTAACAATGGGTTGGTTTGTATAAAATAAAAACTAAAGAATAGAGGCATAGCAGTTATCAAGAGAAACCACTATCTCCAGGACTGAATTCTAGACATTGTTGGGGCATGGCTGTGGGTCATGGATAGCAAAGAATCACTGTGATGCTGTGCTGGTGGAACATGCTGGAAAGCCACCCTCTAGAACTTGTTCACAGAGAGGCGTCTCACTAGAGGCTCTGGGCTACCCAACCACTCTTGGGGGCTGTAGGGGATGTCATTGGCTGCTTGGTGCTCTGACTGCAGTGCACTGCAGGAGCTAGCTAGCCCAGGAGAAGCTGTGTGAACTGCAAGAGCCTGAGGTGTGAGCACTCTAAAACCAGAAGGCAAAGTCCCTTTCTTCCTGCAGGCTCTCTAGTACCTTCTACTGACAGGGCTTCAATGACAGTAGGAGAAGGAAAAATATTTAATGGGCCTGGATCCATTTTCACAGAGCAGGCAAAGAGAATTAATTTGCAGCTGAGAAGTAATAAACTGATAAAGGCACAGAACTAAAATTTTTAGTACTTCCAAAAGAAAATATGGAAGAAATTTGTGTAACTTTGGGTTAAGCAAATATTTCTTAGGACACAGAAAACATAAATCACAAAAGAAAAATTTATGAATTGAACATCATTGAAATTAAAATCCTTTGCTTTTTGAAAGACACTGTCAAGAAAATGAAGAGACAAGCTACAGACTGGCAGAGGTTATTTGCAAAATATGTACTTTAAAAAGGTCTACTTACAACAGATAATTTTCATACTTTGTTTGCTAGAAATCAACCAAATCGGGATGCCTGGGTGGCTCAGCAGTTGAGCATCTGCCTTTGGCTCAGGGAGTGATCCTGGAAACCGGGATCGAGTCCCACATCAGGCTCCCTGCATGGAGCCTGCTTCTTCCTCTGCCTGTGTCTCTCTCTGCGTGTCTCATGAATAAATAAATAAAATCTTTAAAAGAAATCAACCAAATCAATAGGTAATGGGTAAAAAATCTGAACAGTCACTTCAAAAGCAAAGATTTACAGATGGTTAATAAATGAATGATTAAATATCATTAGTTTTAGGTAAAGACAAATTAAAATACAAATGATACTACACAGCATTTGGTATGGCTAAAATTATAATGAATTGACAGTACCAGGTTCTAGGTAGAGATGTAAAGCAATTGGAACTCTCATTCATTGCAGGATGCAATAAAAAAATACTATAGCCACTTTGGAAAACAGTTTGGAAGTTTCTTATAAAGTTCAATATCCTCTTGAATTATCCAGTAATCTTATTCCTAGGTACTTACTCCTAGGTACTTACTCCTAGGTATTTATCTAAGAGAAATAAAAATATATGTCCCCATGACACTTACATGTAAATGTTTATAGCCATTTTATTCATAACTGACCCAACCTGGAATCAACTCTAATATCCATCAACTGGTGAATGGGTAAACAAAGTGTACTAAATCCATGCCATGGAATACTACTCAACAATAAAAAAGAATTAATTACTGTTCTGTGCATCATTAATGGATCTGAAAAGCATGCTGAGTGAAAAAAAAGCTCGACACAAAAATCTACATAAATATGATTCCATTTATATGATATCCTAGAAAACAATAAACTATGGGAACAGAAATCAGATCAGTGGATGCTGGGGTGTGGGAGGAAGGAATTGACTATAAAAACCCACACAGAATCTTTTTGGAAGGATGGAGAAATAGTATATCTTGATTATAATAATGGATACATTTGTTAAAACTTATGGATTGGAACTGAACAAAAAGAGGAAAATTGACTGTATGTAAACTATTCTCCACTAAAAATGACTTAAAAATTCAAATTTAGGGATCCCTGGGTGGCGCAGCGGTTTGGCGCCTGCCTTTGGCCCAGGGCGCGATCCTGGAGACCCGGGATCGAATCCCACGTCAGGCTCCCGGTGCATGGAGCCTGCTTCTCCCTCTGCCTATGTCTCTGCCTCTCTCTCTCTGTGACTATCATAAATAAAAAAAAAAAATTCAAATTTAAAAATATTTACATGCAACTGAAATGCACAGATCTTTAATGTAGGTATTGAAGACTACATTTAGTTAATTTTCTTATTAATGGATATTAAAAAATACCCATTATTTTCTATTATAAATATAGCTCTATGAAAACTCAGATACAAGGCTGTTGTATTGGAATCCACTCAATTTTTTTGAATTGGAATCCACTCAATTCCTAAGCTACAAATTGCCAGGTTACAATTTATGTATATGTGTGGTGGAAACTGCCGAAAACTTTTCTAAAGTGGTTGTAATGTTTTATGATCCCACCAATACATACACAAATTCCAATTGCTCTCCTTTCTCTCCAAAGTTGGTATAAAAATGAGAATTTAACATTTAACTTTCACCATTCTGATGGCTCCACAGTGGACCTCATTCTGGTTTTAATTTGGATTTTTCTGATAAGAAATGATGTTGGGCACCTTTTCACACACTTGTTAACCATTGTGATGCCTTCTATGAAATGCCCTTTTCAAGTTGTTTGAACATTAAAAGGTATTAATTGTTCTTTTTCTTATTGATTTTAGGAGTTATTAATATATTCAAGATGAGGGTCCTTATCAGATATATGAGCTGCAAGTACTTTCTCAGGGGAAATTTTGACTAGTTACAGTTTAAATAAGAAAATGCTGAAAAACACTATCAGTGCCTAAAGCACAGGAATCTTTTAAAACAAAATAGTTAATGTAAGAGGAAGTAAAGGCTTTGGCTGGCTCCTGCTGTCCGTTAGCTTGGCATCCTGGAAGTTGACTGGCTGTTCACCAGACTCATTCTTAATTTCTCACCTACTGAAAGACCGCATTCCCCATTCCCCCTCTCAGTTAGCTGTGGCCATACGACCAAGTTCTAACTAAAGGAGTGTGGTTGGAAGTGATGCATCCTACTTCCCAGCCTGGCTGGTAGAGACTACTCATTCCTTCCCCAGTCCCCTGACTGACTAGAGAAGACCCCCCAAGCTCTAGGGGATGATAGAATCATAAGATGGAGGGCGCCTGGCTCCCTGAATGACTGCATGGAGCAGAACTTCCCTCCCACTCCCTTCCCAACTTAATTGCCAAATGGACTTGATGTGAATGAATAACACACTTCTCATGTGTTGATCTGATATTTCGTGTTTACCACTTGTAGAAGCCGGTATGACTCTAATTAATATTTAGTATTTAAATCTGCACTTCGATAAAATCAGTACCTTTCCTTACTGTGAAAATTCTGCTTTCTGAAGCAATGGGAGTCATTTCATCCCTTCACTCCCAAGCCATGGCTATCACCAACACCTCTATTTTTATAGTTATCCTGAGACTGTACTTGTCATTGGTGGAATCATTTGGGGGATGAACAAAGCAAATAAAGAAATAGAAGATGGATTGAATCTGCTGACACCTCCATATTATAGCCACCATCCCAACGCACCAATCAGTGGAGCTTCAGGAGGCTGAAGGGATGGAACCCAACTGCACTTAGTTCTATTTTGCCCCTGCGATGGCTCATTTCCCACTGAGAATTGTGTAGGTACTGTGGCAAGGGAGGTGCTTTGATCACTTCCACTTGAGGACATCATCTGCCATCTTTTTTATCCATTCATTAGTCAATGGATAATATCTAATGTCCATTAGATAATGGATAATTAGTCTCTTTCCATAATTTGGCTATTGTTGATAGTGCTGCTATAAACATTTGGGGGCATGTACCCCCTCAAGTTAGTATTTTTGTACCCTAAATACGTAGTTTTAAAAAGCCACCCTACTTTATCATTGTAGCTGTCACAAGACACTCATCTATCATTTTATGAAAGGAAGGTCCTAAATCCTTCAAAGTTCTTTCTGACCAAGCTGAAAAACAAAACAAAACACCCAAGATACTCCTCTTGAGGGAAATCAAAGCCTGGCAAGACCATTCTAAGAATAAAATAAATATTGTAAAGAATTTTGTGTTTGGAGTAGTTGCTGGGAAACCAGGCCTGAGGCTCACATCTATACAGTGACAAGCACTTCAGTATTTTTAAGTCTAAAACAATGACAGCGTATTTTCTCTCATGGTCTCATGAGTTTGGCCAGGCTTGGTGAAGTGGTTTCTCTGCTCCTTATTGGTGTCTGCTAGGTCTATTCCTATAGGTTCATCCAGCTGGTGGCTGGGCTGGCCTGGAAGGTTCTTAAAGGCCTGGATACTAATTATGGGCTGAAGTGCCTCAGTTCTTCTTCACATGGGCTGTCCCTCAAAACAGGAGAGCCAGAACTTCTCTACAGACTGGTAGGTTCCAAGAGGGAACATTCTGAAAGGACAAGACCCAGTGGGCAAATGCTTATCAAACCCCTGCTTGCCCCACTCTTCCTAATGTCCACTGGCCAAAGCAAGTCACATGGCCAAACTCAGAATCAATGTGGGAAGGGGTCACTGAGGGGTGAGAGGACCGGGAGGCATGACCAATGGAGAACGAGTGTCATAGTGTACCACATATTGCTGTGTGGCAGGGCAATAGACTTATTCAGAGAACTGGACAAAAGTGCTCCTGAGGATGGGATTCACAGCTGAATGTCTGTACATAGGAGCGGGAGGGAAAGTGGAATTCCATGAAGTGTGGAGGCTAAGGGATGTCCATTGTCACTGTCCATGGTGTCCATCTGTGGTCATTCTGTGCCATCCCACACTACGACTGCCAGAGAGGCAGGGTCTGATTTAAAATGTTGCTCTGTGTTGCCAAATCCTGGTGTTTCATGAGTTTGGGAACACAGGAGCCCACTGTGGGAGAGAGTGACAAATCTACTGTGGGAGTCACACCAATAGGACATGTTGCTTCATCACAGCAATATTCAGGACGGCATCCAGCTTGGCCAATGCACAAGTGTTGGTGCCAGGGTATCTGTCAGCAGCCTGGATGAACCTTGTTGACCGGGGAAGCAGGGGGCTGTTTGGCAAGGCCAGAAGTTTTAAGGTGGGGCATCATATCCTGTTCATTTTCAGATCTTATCCTAACTTGGCTTCCCGGGGAAGTCCCATAGGGTCGGTTATTTTAAATACACATCAGAAATCCCTCCTCCTTTAGTCTAACATGCATTGCTCTTCCTGATTTAAAGTCTGCATTCCTGTTGGCCACTCAGCTCTGGGCATAGACAAATCATGTTTCTTGCTCATCACTGTATCTCTAGTGCCAGGACTGGGGGTGTTGAAATTGAAAACTGCAAACTGCTTCCCTTCTTTCCTTCCACTACCCCTCCCTTCCCCAGAATCATTTACATTTAAAACTGCTGACTAAGAAGGAGGCCAATGACCTTGGGTCTCTGACCATGGCCTGGCCTCTGTTGATAACTCCTATAAGGAGCCATGGCCCCAGGAAGTGGTGCTCAGCTGGAATGATGTAACCACTGCCCTTTGACATAGTCATGGAACTCAGATGCTGTACCATCCTTGGAGAGGTGAGTGACACTATCCCAAATCCCCAATTCTCTGAGGAATGGGGCCTTCGGCCAAGTTTCAAATCTCAATGGGGATTCTTGAAAGTCAGATATTTCCCTGGGTCATTCAGACTGATTTTCTGCTTCTAATGCATCCTGGATCTGTTTCCCATCTTGCATTTTCAGCTGTCCGTTTCTCATTTTCCTAGATCTACCCAGAGAAATTCAGCTCCTCTATTTCCTTGGCATAGCACTCATCCCAGGCCATTTACAGTCCTTATCAAAGATTCTGGGTGTAAGTGTGGGGGTTACATGACAGAGTAGCACAATGGATGACTTAGACTTTCAGACCTATTCACCCTAAAGCCTTCTGATACCCCTTCTCCTGAGGCCCCAACCCACTGGGGAATGTGCACTGACTAGCCTTCTGCTAGTCCCAGACTCAGCTTGGTTTTAGGTTCCATCACTTCCCCTCAGTCTCCTCTTTTCCATCCTGCTACTCCAAATACCCCTTTCAAAACAACCTATTTTTATTTCCAAGTAAGTTTCCAGCTTTTTTGAGTTATACTTGAAATGCACAAAACTGCACATATTTAAAGTGTATAATTTCATCAGATTGGACATCCATACCCCCTGAAACCATCGCCTCTCAAACAACATTTCCATCACCCCCTAAAAAATTCCTTGTGGCCTCTTAAATCCATTCCTTTTTCCACCCCATCCCCAAGCAACTGCTGGTCTGCTTTCTCTCTATATAAATTAGCTTTTATTTCTAGATTTTATGTGAATAGAATCTTACAATATGTTCTCTCTTTTTTTTTGCCCTGGCGCTTTCACTCAGTGTAATAATTTTGGAAATCGTTCACATCGTGGTGGACATCAGTAGTTATTTGTCTGAGCAGTATCCCATCGTATTCCACTCCACAGTTAATCCATTTATGTACTGATGGAGTTGGGTTGTTTCTGGTTTGGGCTATGGCAAATTAAGCTCCTGTGAGCACTCACAGACAAGTCCTTGGGTTTCTTGCTTTCATTTCTCTGTGATAGATACCTACCAGAACCATCTCATGCTTCTGCCTGTCGTGGATGAGTTTCAGTTGTCCCACGTTGTTGTCACCAACGTTTGCTATGGTCAGTCATTTACTGACCATTCATTGAACCATCTCAGTGTGTGTGTGTGTGTGTGTGTGTGTGTGTGTGTTTTAAGCACAACAGTTTAGCTGCCTCTTGGCTTCCTTTCTTTAGATGTGGCGCCCATACTTAGGTTTACAGGGAATAATGCCAGGTTATGCCTGTGTGCCCAGTGAAGTTATTAATAGTATCTGCTTTTCTCCTCCAAAGTGTCTTGGTTTGCATAATAAAATACCTGATTCCTTTACTTCTAGCCCACCTGGTCATGACCCCAGGGTATCTATCCCTCCACATTCACAAAGGCCCATCAAGGTGTTGTGTTAACAAAGAAAGTAAAAGGAATTTTCCTGCTTTTCTTAAACATTTTTTTTTTCTTACCATAATGGAGGAAAGAAAAGGAGGAAAGGACTAGCACTGTAACGTGGTGCTAGTTGAGACCATTCTTGCCATCCAGTGAGAAGAACTTACCTGAAGGTGAAGCCAACATAGAATAAGGAGGGCAAGGGTAGAGGGAGTCCGGTCATGTCAACATGACATCCCTTGAGCCCTTGGATCTCTGTACTTTCCACTCAATTTTGCCGTGTACTGAAAACTACTCTGAAAAATAGTCTATTGAAGCAACCTAACATTTTATTTTTTCCATTTTTTAATACACACAGTTTTTATTTCCCCTTTGCTCCAAAAGGTATTTACAAGGTCATTATAAAATATCTAATTGGAGGAATTCTTTATTTAAATCTTTACCATTATCTGTAATTTTATTTTACTGAGGACAATGTATTTTTCCAAATATACTGAGATTTATTATGTAGCTTAAAAGAAAATAATTTTCTAGAAAGAAAATTCCCAAATCATGGACATGGGAAATAAGGTGATACTTTCTGTGTAAGAGGTAAAAAGTTAAAAATGTATCTTTCAAATAATTGTTATTCATTACATTAATAAAATCTCATAATCTTTTGAAACATTTGTCTACTTGCTTAACAGTGGCTGAGTGAAAATTTCATTTCTTCTACTTTCATGATTTTGTCATATTTTCTGTCTCTATTTTTAATTTAAATTTCCAGACAGATAATATTATTTGTCACATAAATCTTAATGATTGATTTATGTTTTTGTGAATCGTACTTTTACAACTTAAAGTGACATCTGTCTCATTACTACCTATAACATGTATGATTTTGACCTTAGACTTTTCTATTGCTGTTTGTATTTGTCTTGCATATGTGTTTAACCTTTTCCTTTGGATTATTTTATTTACTTGTTTTAGGATATCAAAGATTTTGATCCTGATATTATCCCACCTTTATTTTTTATTTATTTATTTATTTATTTATTTATTTATTTATTTATTTATTTTTATTTTTTATTTTTTATTTATTTTTTTTTTAATTATCCCACCTTTAGCTAAGGAAACCTTTTCAAATGCCCTGTGATCTTCCATACAATTTCAAAATGACCCAGGCTTATTTTGTACATTTTCAGGTGCAGGAATCAGATCCGGAATTGGGGATTTCTTCAAGAATGCCTGATTGCCTTACATGGGAAAAAGAGAAAACAATCAGGGTGCATCATAATTTTATGGCTTCAGATAACTGACTTGGCGCTTGGCTAACTTGCGTTGGTAAGAAATTATCCCTTACCTAAGATTGCCTGTTAAGACACAGATAAATACATTGGCTTTATAGAAACAGACCATGAAACACTCTTCCATTGATTTCTTGGGTGTCCAGAATGATTTGATTTCTATTTGTATTCGAGGGACAAGACAAAATTAGGGTCCCCCTACTCCTCCACCATCTTAACTCCTCTGACTAAGAAACATTCTTGATATTTTTGTGGCAGTGCTTTAGGTACGTAGGTAAAACTTTGGAACGTTTGACATTTAACAAAGAAAATAGAAACATTTGACATTTGACATTTAACAGAAAATAGAAACCAGTAAATAGCTATATTACAGAATATGAAATGACTATTTTGTTATAAAGACAAAAAGAAGAAATGAAGATGGTTGCCACAGAGCCAATAGGAATGTGTTACTCCCCCACACCGTGTTTACATTCTATACCACTTATGTACAATGATATTGCAGGGCCTTGACCAAGGGACAACGTCCTATTTGTCATTATCCATTTATCAGGTAAATATCAGGTAATTATCATGATAAATATCCATTTATCACGTGATAAATACTTTATTACCAAATAAATTTAGAGATGCTACTAAAGATCCACTTTTTGGCAGGGGTAGGGTGGGGTGGGTGGGTGTGAGGGAGGACAAAGTAACTAGTGGGAAATATATAGTTTGTTCTATATGTTTTTTTAAACCCCATACTTTGTTCAGTTTCACATAGTTAAAATGTGCCTATCCAAAAAATATTTTCATGTGTGATTTAGGAAAAGAAACAATTAGAAAATAAAGCATAAGCTCAAGTCATATTTAGTTGCCCGATTAAATATTAAAATCATTAAAAGACAAATTATTTGAAACAATGATTACTCCTCAGGAAATTCATAACAAATGAAAAGAACAGTAGGGAAAGTACTTTTAATATATTATCTTTTTAAAAAAAAAAATTCTCCAAGCCTTTGTTCTTAAGGATGCAAACTGCTGTTTCACTTCCCTGAAGCCACTGATAAAACCATGCAAGAACATCAGAGAAAAAACGAATCCAAGATAGGTGCCATCCCCAAGGGAACAGAGTGCTTCTTTGTTTTATATTTCCATTGGAAATCTGGAGATTTTGCATGCAAACATCTTATTTCATGGCACTGCTTCTCAAATTGAGAGATTAAATCTAGCTCTGCATAAAGGTTTTTCAATAAAGTAGGGTTGCACAGTCTTCTGTTTATGGAAAATTGATGCATCATCTGATATGGTTTCAATTGCTAACTTTTGTTTCACAAAAGCTGGAAGGAATTTCAACCAACCATTATCTAATCAAGAAAATATTTCCTACCTATCTTGTCTTCAACATAACTCGCTGCCAAATGTAGTTTTGACTATTGTAAATCACTATGCATTTTAACAAGCAAAATGGACTCTGTAGTTTTGTTAGAAAAGGTACAAATTATTGAAACTATCCATCATTATCAGTGGGATGCCCAAATTTTGTGCACACTGCAGAGTGATTATGACATAATTTAATGTTATGTTGGTTATACTAATTCAAGTAGAATTTTCACAATCTTGAAATACCGTTACATATTACAATAATTCCACTGAACCTCATGTTTCCACCTAACCATGACTACAAGTAAAGCCTGCACTTTGGGTGTTGATTTAGCTATAAAATTTACAGTAATGTATAAGATCAAAATTCCACCTGGTTCAACATAATACAAAGTGTAGGAAGAAGCAAACTAAATATGAGTTGTGCAGGGGTTTGGGTGCTTTTCAGATAAAAAGAAAGTTATTTCAATCCATCCAACTACCAGTTCCCAATGCACACAAACAGTGCTTGAGAGGCTCCTGTCGCCAGATACCTAATCAGATATGTGATCTGATTTCAGCTGATTCAAGAGAATGGCAAAGCCTGTTTGGGAAAGAGGGCCTGGCTGACGGAGTCTGTCGGAATCACCTCTGGATTCTCCTGAAATGTGTGTTCAGGGAGCCAAGGCAGATTCTGGAGCTGTTCCAAACCAGCCTTGGCATCCTTGGGCCAATGATCACATGTCTCTGTGCCTGTGCTTCTGTCCAATGGGAGAGAAGTTTCGATGATGACCTATGTAAAGGCATGGAGTAGGGCCTGGTGCATGTGAGAAGTACTATCTACATGACAGCTTTTTTATTTGTTATTGAAGCTACACTGCAGACCATGACCTGCCACCTGTGTTGTTTCTTCATTCCTTCAACAAACATGCGTGTTTACAGTAGAGCTGGGTAGTGTGTGCTTTCAGCTTATGTGAACACAACCACACCATCTCAGGCAGAGAAGGAACTATTTAAACAGCACGGTCCCAGCTGTTCACTCCACCAGCCATTGTCCCAGAGAGAACCAGGAAACCTGAAAAGGAAGACCCCCCTCCCACTGTTGCCTCAATGGGTTTCGATCTCCCTGTGTCTCTGCCCCTTGTGGAGCAACAGGCTGTTGCTCTGGTGTCCAAAGTGTCACCATCGCTTCTGGTGAGCACTAGGCAAAAGCTCTACTCCAAGGCTGAAGAATTCAGACATTGTTGACAGGATATGTGCACACATGTGCCCTCACACGCATCTCTATACATATAAGCACATACATGCCTGCACACACACACACATGCACATGCACCTGCACACACATCCATACACCCGCATGCATAGACACATAGAATTTACAAGTGTGGTGTCACTATACCTATGATCATCCCGTCCCCACCCCCCACTCTGGAATCCAGCCCTCAGCACAGTGACTTTGTGTTCCCTGCCAGAGGATGAAGATGCACTTGTCAACAACTCACAGTGTCTGTCCTCAGAAGCTAATCACTCAGTACAGACGTCCTCATGTTCAGAATATGTAGGAATCATCTGGGATACCCATGAATCTGCAGGTTCTTGCATCCCATTGCTAGAGGGTCTGATTCGGGAGGTCTGGGGTATTACCTGACAACCCATTGCTTAACCAACACACTGTATTTGTTTTTTATTTTTTAAAAATTTATGTTTTCCCATAATAATAGAGATTATAATGGTAACTGGTTCTCCATGTTATTCAACAATCTTCTCTCACATAATTTAAATGCCCATATATTATGCCATTATGTGGGGTTACTATGACTTAGACAATGAATTTAGATGTTGTATGATGTGTCATTTTCATAAACAAATTTTTTAGAGAGATCTTTGCACGATTCATGATTACTTCCTTAGTTTACTATCAAAGCTCCCCAGTACCCTATATTCCTTTTCTTAGAGTTTGCTCTCAGGGAAATCTCAGATAAAGCGAGGGATGGATGGAGAGCTGTGTGTGTTCTTGCTGAGGCCACCCATTTCTGTGTCTATCGTACACGATCTCATATATTTCTCTTAGGTTTGGATTCTATAGTAATAATAATTCTATAATAATAATAATTCTATAATTCTATAATAATAAGTCTCCCTTCTGTTAGGTCAAGTAAGTTTCTGGGTTATTTGTTTTTTGGTATTTATTTGCTATGACAATGAAATGATGATGACTTGGAGTCATGATGTAGTCCTATAGGAGGAATTGCTGGATCCAAGTGAATAAAAATATTAATAGAGAGCATATCCTTATGTGCACACATAGACACACACACACAATATACATAACACACACACATATTTGGCTGCTGCCCTCCAAAAAGATTTCACCATTCCCAGTTTCTTTATTTATTTTCTACATCTAGTAGCAACAGGATATCTTCCCAAACTTTTAGGTAAAATGTAACATACCAATGCTTTTTTATTTGTAAGTTTTTATAAGATAAACTTTTTTCAACATATATAAGCTGCTTGTTTTTCTTCTTTCATAGATTGTCTTTCTTGTACTTTGTTTATTTTCCTTTTGGGGCAAATTATGGTTTTATTACTGATTTCTAAATAATTTCCGCTAAGTGGTTTGCAAATATTTTTTGAGTTTTAATATATAATAAAATGTAATGATAGTTTTATAATTCCTGTCTTAGTGTGATACTTTAAGAAATCATCTCTATCCCAAGATTATATCTATATCGTAATTTATAAATTTATTTATAATTTATATTATATTTATATTGTTACTTGTTTTCTTTTCATATATTGTATATTTATTTTGCATTTGTATCTTTAATTTGTGGCTTTTAGTCAGAATACAGAATCTATGCGATTTATGGTCAGAATACAGAAATTATTATTTTTCAAAATGCTTCACTAGTTGTTCTAACACCTTGTATTCGTTAAATACATCTTTCTTCACTTATTTGAAATTCTACACTTATACATTAAATGCTTAAATATGTTTTAATCTTGGGTTTTATTTCTTTGATTTGATATTCTAGTATTATGTTTTTACTTATCCCTGTTATAGTCTTGGTATGGCATGTTTTTCTCTCTGCATTTATTAATATTTACTTTTGATACTTAGATGTATTTATTATTCAAGGTCAGCTTTAAAACCATCTTGTCAATGGACCTTTCCATCCATACACATAAAAGTCATCAGCTTCATGGTTATTACCATCACCATCATCATCACCATCATCATCCTGGTGAGCATTGCACATTTCACTGAATTAGGATGATGAGATTTTACACAGCTGTATTAGTCAGGTTTTCTGGAAAACAGAACCAAAGTGTGTGTGTGTGTGTGTGTGTGTGTGTGTGTGTGTGTGTGTGTGTAGACACAGAGAGAGAGCCATTGAGAAAAAGATTTTAAGGAACTGGCTCCTGTGTATGGGGCTGGCAAATCTGTAACCTGCAGGGCAAGCTTGTAGTCTGGAGAGCTAGGGAAGGCTTGATATTGCATTCTCAAATCCTTTCTGGAACTGAATTCCTTTTCCCTTGGGAGTCCTCAGGGTTTTCTTTTCTTTTTTTAAGATTTTAATTTATTTATTCATGAGAGACATACAAAGAGAGGCAGAGACACAGGCAGAGGGAGAAGCAGGCTCCCTTTTGGGAGCCCAATATGGACTCCATCCCAGGACCCCAGGATCATGCTCTGAGCCATGAGTAGATGCTCAACCACTGAGCCACCCAGGTGCCCTTCCTCAGTGTTTTCTTATAATCTTCAACTGTTTAAAAGGAGGCCCCTCCACATCACAGAGGTAATCTACTTTACTCAAGGCCTGCTGTTAAATGCTAATCACATCTAAACAATATCTTCATAGCAACCTCTAGACTAGTCTTTGACCAAAACCTGGGTGCCACGGCACAGCCAAGTTGACACATAGAATTAATCATGACCACAGACACAAGATTCTTTTCTCTTACTGAAATGCAGCATAATTAGGATTTATTTAAATCTTTTATATCCATCTATACAGTTTTATAATTTGTTTTTCCTTTTGGCTTTAACAACTCCTATAAAGTTCACTCCTTAGTCGTTAATAATTTTTGTCACCGGGCAGCCCCGGTGGTGCAGCGGTTTAGTGCCGCCTGCAGCCCGGGGCGTGGTCCTGGAGACTAGGGATCGAGTCCCACGTCGGGCTCCCTGCATGGAGCCTGCTTCTCTCTCTGCCTGTGTCTCTGCCTCTCTCTCTGTGTGTGTCTCTATGAATAAATAAAATAATAAATCTTTAAAAAAATAATTTTTGTCACCATTAAGTGTGACCTTTTTATTCTCTTACATTTTTTCATAGGTTATGAAAAAGATGCAAACTGGTCAACTGATAGAAGTGTTTGGGGGTGGCCTGTACACTTGTACATGGCCTGACTACCTGTAGTTTTGCTTTTATTATTTTACTTCGTTTTCTAATTTCAGTTAATTGGCTGTTTATATTGTTTTAATCAGGGGATTGCAATAGAAATCCAGAGTTCCAGATTCTCTTAGGAGGCGGACGATCTTGCACCCCTGGGCCTCCATCCCTTGAGGAGGAGGCATCTTGGTGGATGGGGCATACAGGCTCCCGGAAAGCACAGACCCACCTTCCTCTGGCTTCCTGCTCATTGAAGTTAAATGTCAGTTACCAGTTATAGTTATGCTTGTCATACTGTTTTCCTTATCCTAAAGTTATGTAAAAATAAACTATTTCTCCTATGTTTCTATCAAAATCTGAGAGAATAAAAGACTAAGAAGAATAGAAGTTTAAAAAACAAGAGAGGGATGCTTGGGTGGCTCAGTGATTGAGTATCTGCCTTTGGCTCAAGGCATAATCCCAGAAGTCTGGGATCGAGTCCCACATCAGGCTTCCTGCATGAAGCCTGCTTCTCTCTCTGCCTATGTCTCTGTCTCTCATGAATAAATAAATAAAATCTTAAAAATAAAATAAAATAAAATAGAAAAACAAGAGAGACTAATTATGACAGAGAAGCATGCCATTTCAAATGTGAAATGCAAATTTTATTAAGAAGCCATTTTATAACTAACCAGTTTGTTAAATGTGTGTATGTAGGTATATAGGTGTGTGTACAAATATATATATATGAATATATATATGAATATATATATATTCATATATATGTGTATATATATTCCTATATATATGTATATATATACATATATATATTCCCATATGTAGAAAAGATAAGTGATTTAAATCTTAAATTGAAATAAAAAGACTAGAATCTTAATTTCAGAATTTGAGTAAAATAGCTATGCTGCAGTGACATGAAATACTATGTTTAATGGGAAAGTTTGCCTACACATCAAAACATTTTCTAGATAATGAATTTATATGAGTGTCTGAATAGTGCAGCAATTCATCACATGACTCTAACAAACACAAATATAAATTTAATGGTAAATAACTGTTACTCTTTCTAGTGAAGGTTGATAGTTTTTTGTCAAATTCTATATGAACACTGTGCTAGAGACTGGATTTTCCAGCCTCCTATGTGGCGACAGTGGCCATGTGATTAAGTTAACACCTGTGCAGTGAGCAAAAGGGATAGATATTAATTCTGTGTCACTTTGAGAAAAATGCTTGTCATGTTCTTCCGCACTTCCTGCAAGTGGATCCTCAGAACCCATTTCAATCGTGTGGACAAGGTACACACCTCAAGAAAAGTTGGACCAAGATGGAACCTGTGAATGATGCATGAAGCAGAGCAGCCCAGCCAATCATCTCCACACTTTGAAACTATTAGATGGGAGTGAAATAAACTTCTTTTTCCTTTATGCCGCTGTATTTTGTGTTGGAAGCTTAAATTTGCCCTAAATACCTTCAGCATGTTAAAATATAGATAAGAAGTTACAGAAAAGACGCATGGAGTTTTAATTCACCAGTGGCATTTTGTCTCATAGCTGGTAAGAAAACAAAAGTAACAATACCACCCTGTTTGTTATTTTAATTTATGGTGACACTGAGAAATCTCATGCATCAAGAGAAAATTTGAACACAGTATCTATGAAAACATAAAATCAAAAATAACTTATTTTTGTGTGTTGAAAATTTAAATACAACTTGTCAAAATTGGTAAATCTACTACAGGTGATGCTCCTTCCATGCTGAGGGTTATCACCCTGTTTATCAGGAAATCTACATGTAAGATGTTAACTTTTCATCTACTTGCTGCCTCAAATGAAATAAATACAGAATTAGAAACAGACTATAGCGTGGATGTGGGGTAATTAACTCTGCAGCCGGGATACACTCAAGTCGCTTGACTTTGGGAGGAAGGTTCAACGCTGTGACTTGGATACACACTACAGTAGTCTGTTCTGCATGGAGGGGAGTGGCTTAGCAGGGATTAGAAATGAATTGACTTGTTAGATCATTCGAGGAAAATACCCCACCTCAGCTCACAGAGAAGACTCAAAGACTTGGTCTTTGTTTTGACAAACATTCCTTGCTTGAAAATATTTCAAAAAGAGTCTATAGGTAGATACCTAGTTGTGACTTAGTACCCTCAGACGTGGTGGACTTAAGCCTTTGCTCACTTTCTTATATTCCAAAAGTGAAAATATGTCAGCATGAACTATATTCCCTAATAGTGGGGTTAAAAACTGAATTCAATCACAGCTTCTCGAAAATAACTACTACAATGTGCTTGCTATGCCCTGGGCGTTGTTCTAAGAGCTGTGCACATACTTGGTGATTTAATCTTCCCTCTTGTATAGGTGCTATAATTGTCATCACTTTATAGATGATGTGCTGAGGCCCAGAAATGTTGAAATAGTGCCCCTAGGTCCCGGTTCCCAAGTGTTGGAGCCAGGATAGAAGTCACACAGTCTGGCTGCAGAATCAATGCTCTTAACCTCTGAACCCTGCAGTGTCCGCAGCCTACTGTGTGCCAACTTCTCATTTTGAGAGAAGTAACCAACAATGCTCGCTTGATCTTTAGCAGAAGAAGACTGAATGAAGAGCTACAAATGGAAGTTTCTGAGCTCAGAACATACAGTGACACATGTTTATATCATTCCAGGAGAATTGTGCAAATATCCGGGGTATGATTGCACTAAATAGAAAAATCATCATACAAAGATTATGTTAGGTTAGGAATTTCCTAAATTTGTGAGCAGCTGTTTTCTCTTATGAAATATGAAACCATATGAAACAAAATATTACTCCCAGTTAAAGGCTTCAAGGCTGAGTTCTGTCCTGCATATGACAATGGAAACATAAAACTTGACATTGCTATCTTACTATAAAATGTGTTATTTTTTTTTTCTGGCTTAAGTCAGCATTCCCAAGTGAGAAAACATTGTAAAATTAAACTATTTTGATTTGTCAATTTATATTTTTTTCTACTTCAAATGTAAAATATAATCTTCAGTATGACCAATGTTTATATCACTTGTTTAAGCCAAAATTCAATAAAATAAAAAAATTTGTACTGCCTCCCTCACAATTTATTTCCTTTCACCCATTTTCATTTGGTGAAAATGCTGTATGCATTTGAACTGTGACCCCAGTTATAGATCGATGTGGGTTTATTGATTAACTGGCAATCTTACTAAACTCTCCGTAGTTCCAGTTATTTTTTTTCAATGAAGTTTTAGGGATGCCAAAGGTAATATGGTAGGAGCTAACAAATATAGTATTACATCTTTCTTTCTCATATTTACAATCCCAATTTAGTTTTACAACTTATTTTAATACTGGCTTTTCCAGATCACTGTTCAGTAAAGTAAAACAAAGGATGATGATAGTAGATGCCCTCTCATTCCCAGGTATCCTGTTTGCACAGTGGGACGCACAGGTCTGAAGGGTACAGTTCAATGATTTTGATGAATGTGTACCCCACGTAAACCACGTTTCAATCAAGATATAGAACATTAAGAACATTTTAAGTTCTCCTGTTGCCTGTCCCATTCAGCTGAAAGGATGTCACAGGTCCTATCGCCACAAGACACTCCACATTGGCAGGGAAAGTATCAATTTCATAAAATCCCTGTAGAGCTGAGGTAACCAGATGTGGCAACCAGCCCAGGCGTCTGACATCCCTCCCCCAAATCCCAGAGCTAGTGGATTTGTTTCTTTGGATGAGTTTGTAGGTGGCTTGGCAATGTAAGAGTTGACTGGTGGAATAATGGTAAAGAAATGGTGGTCAGTGGCTTGTACGCTCACCCCCTTGCCACCCCCCACCCTGAACTGTCTGGTAGGATGAGAACTGGGATGTGTGTTTTGACCTTTTCTGTATGCACATTACAGAATAAGGTAGCTGATATTCCCAGGGGAACTTAAAGTCACAGGCCAAAAGGAGAAATGAGAGAAGAACACACTATTTAAGAAATACCAACAAGTACAAAAAAACATATTGCAAAAAGAAGTATCATTAGATCAGATGAGCAACGGATTTAAAATAGGCACGACAATGCCTCCAAGGCACAGGAGGGTATTATTAATATGAAGCAGGAAGACGCCATTAGAAAGAACCAGATGAAATGTAAAACATACAAAATACAGGAGTTGAAATAATTAATTCAATTCCATCCCAGTCAAAAATTTGGTTTTGGCAGCTGTATAAAGAACTTGATTTGTTCTAAATGTCCACTGAAGGATAAGATCTATGAACAGCTAAGTTAACTTTGAGAAGGGGAATTTGCTCTCCTTTCGATGACAGCCTACCACCCAGCCACACTAATAGCAGTGGTATAGGATCGGCATGAAAACAAATAGAATAGAATTGGGAATTTAGATCCATGTATAAATAGAAATTAATGCATATGCATAATGAAGAAGAAAATCGTTTTAAGGAGGAAGGAGGGTGATCAGAATCCAAAGAAAAAGACAACTGGATCCTTACCTAACATGGAAATGTAGCTTCCTGATAGATAAAAGACCTAACGGTAAAAGGTAAGCTGAAATGTTAATGGAAATTGTTTAAAAACATATCTTCATGATCTACAGAGAATAAAAGAGGGTTTCTTTCATACCACAAATTAACCCTTTGCTTAAACTTATAAATGTACATCATTAGCCAGAATTTTGGGATAGGATCAGGTCTTTTTCTGTACACATCTGCTGAATGGAGTTCTATGTGCTTTCCCAAATAAATCACAATTATTTTTATATTGTCAAGAATTAGGTAAGCAATTAGAGAAATCTGACATGGAATGCACTTTATTTTTTGCTTTATTTTTTTGAAAGATATAACTCATGGGTTGAAGATCAAAATATCAAAATTACAGTTTGATAATTTTTTGCATTTTTATGCAACTGTATAACCACAGCAAAGGTCAGCATATGGATATTTGCATCACCCAAAAAATCCCCTCATACTTTTTCCCAGGTTAAAAAAAACCCTGACCACTATTCTGATGTCTGACACCACAGGCTGATTTTTACTATTCTTGTATATAACAGGGTTTTAAGTCTATAATATATACTCTTTTGTGACTAGTTTCTTTTGCTTAATAATTTTTTAAAAGCTTTTCATCTATGTTGTTGTATGCATCAGGGTTTATTCTCTTGATTGTTGCATAGTATCCCATTGCACGAATACCACATGATAAGTTTATAATCTCTCCATTTGACATGGAAGGTTTTTTTTTTGTTGTTGTTTGTTAGTTTTTTTTTTTTTTCCAGGGTTGGGCTATAAAGAAGAAAGTTCCTATGGCTTTTCTTACACATCACTTTTGGTGGACACATGTTTCTCTTGGGTTTATACCTAGGAGTGGAATTGCAGGCCATAATATAGGCATGTGTAGCATTAGTGCCATACAGTTTTCCAAAGTGTTTAAACTGTTACATTTTCCCCAGCCGTGCGTGACAGTATCAGTTGCTCTATGCGTGACAGTACCAGTTGCTCTATGCTGTTAATGATACTTGGTATTTTCACTCTTTCATTTCAGATATCCTGGTGGATGCATAGTGGTAACACATTGTATTTTTAATTTGCACTTCTCTAATGACTAATGCAGTTTGGGGGCCTTTTAATATGCTTATTAAATATTCAAATATCCACTGTTTTGAGTTGCCGACTCAGGCTTTTCTCCATTTTTAATAAACAGCTATTTATCTTTGCTTTTTTGATTACAAATTTTTTTTAAGATTTTATTTATTTATTCATAAGAATACACAGAGAGGAGAGAGGGAGAGTGAGGCAGAGACACAGGCAGAGGGAGAAGCAGGCTCCATGCAGGGAGCCCGATGTGGGACTCTATCCCGGGACTCCAGGATCACATCCCGGGCTGAAGGCGGTGCTAAACCACTGAGCCACTGGGGCTGCCCTAAAAATTCTTTATATAATCTGAACATGAGTTCTCTCTCTGTGACTCCCCTATTCATATTCTATTTAAAAAATAAAAAAATTAATTCTAATATAATTAACATACAGTGTTATATTAGTTTCAAGGGTACAATATAGTGATTCAGCAATGCTATATATTTCTAAGCTCATCATGGTAATTGTACTCTTAATCCCTTTCACCTATTTCACTCATTACCCTACCTACCTCTCCTCTAGTAACCACTGATTTTTTTCTCTTTATTTAAAAATCGGGGTTTTTTTTTGTCTCCTTTTTTTCTTTGCTCATTTGTTTTGTTTCTCAAATTCCACATATAAATGAAATCATATGTACTTGTCTTTCTTCACTTCAACTCCACTTGACTTACTCCACTTAGCATTATACCCTGTAGTTCCATCAATGTTGTTGCAAAAGGCAAGATTTCATCGTTTTTTAAGAGTAATATTTCATTCTGTGTGTATATATATATATATATATATATATATATATATACCCCTTCTTTTTATCCATTCATAAATTGATGGGTAGGTGGGCTGCTTCCATAATTTGGCTATCCATTATTATGCTGCAATAAACATAGGGGTCCAAAAATCTTTTAAAATTAGTGTTTTCATATTCTTTAAGTAAATATCCAGTAGTGGAATTACTGGATCATACAGTAATTCTATTTTTTTTTTTTTTTAGTAATTCTATTTTTAATTTTTGAGACAGCTTCATGCTGTTTTTCAAGTGGCTGCACCAATTTGCATTCCTACTAACAGTACACGAGGACTCCTTTTTCTCCACAACCTCGCCAACATTTGTTTCTTGTGTTTTTGATTTTAGTCATTCTGACAGGTGTGAGGTGATATCTCTTTGTGGATTTGATTTATTTCTCTGGTTATAGGTGATTTTGAGCATCTTTTCGTGCGTCTGTTGGCTATCTGTATGTCTGTTCATGTCTCCTGCCCATTTTAATTAAATTGCTTATTTTTTTAGAGTTGTATATGCTCTTTATATTTTCTGGATACTAATCCTTTATCAGATATGTCATTTGCAAATATCTTCTCCCATTCAGTAGGTTTTCTTTTAGTTTTGTTTATTGTTTCCTTTGCTATACAGAAGCTTTCTATTTTGATGTAGTCCTGATAGTTTATTTTTGTATTTATTTCCCTTGCCTAAGGAAACATACCTAAAAAAATGTTACTGTGGTTGATGTCAGAGAAGCTACTGTCTGTGCTCTCTCATAGGGTTTTTAGAGTTTCAGGTCTCATGGTTAGTCCCTTAATCCATTTTGAATTTATGTTTGTGCATGGTATAAGAAACTGGTCCACTTTCATTCCTATGCATGTTGCTGTCCAGTTTTCCCAACATCATTTGTTGAAGAGACTGTCATTTCCCCATTGCATACATAGTCTTGCCTCCTTTGTCAAATATTAACTAACTATATATTTGTGGGTTTATTTTTGGGCTATCTATTTTGTTCCATTGATCTATGTGTTTATTTTTGTGCAAATACCACACTGTTTTGATTACTATAGCTTTGTAGCATACCTTGAAATGTGGCATTATAATACCTCCAGTTTTGTTCTTCTTTTCGAAGATTGTTTTGGCCATTTGGGGTCTTTTGTGGTTCCATACAAGTTTTAGGATCGTTTGTTCTAGTTTTGTGAATAATGCTCTTGGTATTTTGATAGGGATTGCATTAAATATGTAGATTGCTTTGGGTAGTATGGATTGCTTTTCAACAATATTTATTTTCCTAATCCATGAGCATGAAATATTTTTCCACTTGTTTGTTTCATCTTCATTTCTTTCATCAGTGTTTTATAGTTTTCAGAGTACAGGTATTTCACTTCTTTGGCTAAATTTATTCCGAGGTATTTTATTCCTTTTTTGGTGCAATTGTAAATGGAATTGTTTTCTTAATTTCTCTTTCTGATACTTCATTATTAGTGTGTAGAAGTGCAATGGATTTCTGTATATCGATTTTGTATACTGAGACCTTATTGAATGCGTTTATCCATTCTAGTAGTTTTTTTGTGGAATCTTTAAGGTTTTCGATAGATACAATCATGTCATCTGCAAAAAGTGAAAATTTTACTTCTTCCTTTCCGATTTGGATGCCTTTTATTTCTTCTTCTTGTCTGATTGCTGTGACTAGGACTTTCAGTACTATGTTGAATAAAGGTGGAAGTAGATATCCTTATCTTGCTCCTGATCTTAGGGGAAAAGCTGTCAGTTTTTCTCCTGCTTATTCACATTCTTTATGACACTTTTTGATGCATATAGTTCACAATTAAACTAAAGTCAAAATTACTATTTTTATTTTATATTTAGTTTTTGCGGGATTCTGTTTATTATATCTTTGCTACCCCCCAAATCATAATGATATTGTTCTATATTTTCTTTGAGAAGATCTGGCTCTATGATCCACTATGGATTTTTTAGTATGGTCTGAGATAGGAAATTAAGGATCATTGTATTTTTGTGATGTCTGACATTATTTATATTTTACTCTTAGAAAATTCAGACTTAGAGGTAGAAGCTCTGAGAGAGGACAGCCTCTGTGTCTTGGCAATCTGTTCCTGGAACTTTTCTTTGGTCTCCTTCATTCTCTTGGCCAAAAGTTTAGCATATTCTGCAGTCTCTTCTTTCTTTCTTTCTTTCTTTCTTTCTTTCTTTCTTTCTTTCTTTCTTTCATGTTTATTTTAATTTTTTTTAGTATTTTGTTTCTTCAGAGCAATATGCCAACGTTTATGTTGGAGGACATGTGGAGTAACAAGATACTGAATCTTGGGCACTTTGGTTCTAGGTTTCTTACCTTCTTTGATTAGGAGTTTTCTCACAATATAGTGGTGGATGCCATCTTATTTAGAGAGATGGAAAAGTGTGCAGATTCTTCTAGCTCTTTTGGGCCCCAGCCAATGAGGCATAGTGGTATCAGTGAATCCAGAATACGCTTCTCTGTCCCCTCCCCCTTTTAAACAATGACCAAGTTGAGAACACTGAGGTTGGCATCTACGATGCAAACCCAAACCAATTTTTGCTTTTTTTCTCCAGTCCTCTTGGTCTGTAGCAGGAATGCCCCTTACTCAGCAGCAGACAGACATAGCCATGGGTTAAGACACCCTGCTTCATGGGGAAGACTTGATTTTCATTGCCACTACTGACTCAGACCACATAACACTTCTATTCTTCACTCAGAGCAACAGCAGCAACTTCGGTGGCCATACACATCTCATTAAAGGTACTAGGTGTATATTCGTCATACATTTCAATGAGTTTCTGTAAGCTAGTAGCTGGGAGAGAGATGTTCATGTTCATCCTAAAGCAGACTACCACATCGTAAGCATCATGAAAAATAACAGGATCATTTTCTTCTTTATGTGGGTATATAGTTGCTCCAGCACTATTTTTGAGAATATAGTCCTTTTTCTAGTGAATTGGGGTAGTTGTTGTAAATCAAATGATTGTATATGTGTGAGTCTATTTCTGCTAATCTCTTCTGTTCCATTGGCATATTTGTCTAACTTTGTACCAATATCATTTTACGTAAATTACATTAGGTTTATAGTAAATCTTGCTGATAGTGAAAATATAACTTTTTTTCTTCAAGATAGCCTTAGCTCTGCTGGAAACTGTGCATTTTTCTATAATTTTAGAATTTTAAAATTTAGAAATCTGTCAAGAAGAACTTTCTGCTGGGATTTTGATTGTTATGGTCTGAATGTATAGATCAATTTTGGCATAATTGGCCATAATAACAATATTAAGTCTTCCAATCCATGGACATGGTATATCATTGTGATTCCCATTATCTCACATCCTGGGCTTTATTATTTTCTATAATCTCTTAGTTCTGAGTGTGGGTTGAGACTTAAAATTTGCTTCCAATATTTAGACTATGTAGACTATGGCACTGGTGATGGGATGTCACTGCTGTGATTACATTATATCATATAAGATTCTATCCTGCTATCAGATTTACTATTGCTTTTCTGCTGAACTTAAAGGAGCAAACTACCATCTTGTCAACTGCCCACTAAAAGGACCACAAGGAACTGCGGCAGTCCCTAGAGCTGGGCATAACTACTAGCAGACAGCCAACAAGAAGCTCACACTTCTACAGCCACAAGGACATGAATTCCGGTAACAAAGGAGTGAGTTTGGGAGTGGATTATTCTCCAATCGAAGTCTCCAGATAAGAATGCTGTCCATCATCACCTTGACTCCAACATGGTGAGACCCTGAAACAGAAAACCTACCTAAGCAGTGCCTGAACTTCTGATGCACAGAAACTGTGAAATAATACATTTTTAAAGTAAGAAAATTATGGCAATTTTGTACACAGCAACTGTTAACTATTCCACCATTTGTTTTTGTTTTCTTTATTTTTTAGCACTGCTCTGTAGTGTTCAGGTAGAGGTCTTTCATATCTTTCAGTAAATTTCAGTAAATTTCAGATTCTTTCAGTAATCTTTCAGTAAAAACAAATTCAGTAAATTTGTTTCTAGATATTTTATATTGTTGATGCTGTTATAAATGGCATTTTATTTTATTTTCAAATTGTTTATTGCTATTGTTTATAGCATATAAAAATAATATCTTATGCTGACCTTATGTTCAGAAATTTTGTTAAATTCACTTATTGATTATAATAGTCCATTTGTAGACTCCTTTGAATTAGCTAGCAGTCATGTTATCCAAGAATGAAGACTGTTGTGCAATTTCCCAGTCTTTATATATTTTGTTTTTCCTCATTTATTGAACTGAGGAGAACTTGTAATACAACATTGAATATGAGAGGTAATATTGGACACACTTGTTCCATTCCTGAAATCAGGGAGAAACTATTCAATATTTCACCATTGTCTCTTTCATTATCTGTAATTTTTACATATATTCTGTATCAAAATTAGATAGCTCTTTTCTATTCTTTGTTTGCTGGGAGTTTTATGATAATCAGTGTTAATTTTATGAACTTCTTGGGCTTCATTTTCCTGTGTCATGGTTTGGAAAATGCACTGGGAGAAAAAGTTGAGTGGGTGTGAAGCTCAACTCATGTGCTTCTCATTTCTCAAGGATTATAGCTCTGTCTTGGTTGTTTCCAACATCTGTGAATAGTTGTTTTATTTCTTGCAGCTTATACAGTTTTTGATAGTAGTCCACTCACAGCAGGTGTCTGAAATAGGCCTTTTCAGACACGATGCCAAAAGTATAAACAATGGGGAAAATGTGATATATTTTATTATGTAAAATTTAAGGATTTATATTAAAAAAAAAGAGGATACTTAGGAAGTAGAAATGATAATGGGGAATGGAAGAGGGTGGATAAATAAGTGAGTAAAACAAGAGCGGGCTTTGCTTGGACAGTCATGTGAATGTGTCATGAATTCACCTCTCTGCATCCACAGCCCAACAACACATGAAGGGCAATCTCTGCTGGAATATAGAAAGATGACTATAAGAGATGAGATGGCCGTAATAACTACAACGGATACTAAATTAGCATTCAACTTGCTTCATAAAGTGGACCTGAGAGTTAACAAAGAATGGCTGCCTATAGTTTGGTTGAATCTTTTTCTAGATCTTCAAATAAATATATAAATAAAGATAAGAGAGATGGAAAAGGAAGTAGTAGAGAAGATAGAATGTTAGTCAATCCCCAAATCAGCATCTTGGAGGTATAAGAATGATAGTGCCATTTTCTTTTTGATATAAGCCTTAAAGCTTTGCTTCATGGGATATACGGTGAGGGGCATGCAAATTATCCCTCTCTTTGCTTAGATGGGTTTAGTTTCATTAAGCACAACTAAGATATTCCATAAGATAAGCCTTGTCTTTTTTTTTTTCTACAATCCTGTGTCATCCACTGTATAACTAGTGCCATTTTCTCTCAAAATCTAATAAAAGGTCAACTGCTCATCTCAGTTTTCATTTTCATTTTGTTTTTAACCTTTCCTGTGTCTTCCTGGATATTTTGGGGAGACATCAAGAGAGAATACACCAGAAGTTGGTCATCAGTTGCCCTATTCTAACAGATGCCTCATTGAAATCATTTATTATGTTTCAAAGGATTTAATTTTTGACACTGTTCCAAACTCCTGAGTCATATTTCCTTCCAAGCCTCATAGCATAAAATCATTTATTCCTTTTCCTTTAAAGTTTCTCTGAAATTTAAAGTATAATAAATCCAACTTTTAAATGTGATGAGGTTTGAGTCACTAAATAATAAATAAAATATATAAAAATATCTCTAATAAGAAATATAAAGAAAAGTAAATAAAACATGAGGCCTCAGTGCAGACTTGTCTAAATACATTAATCTTGTTCTAAAAGGCTAAATATCTTGATGGTGTGTAAATTTATGTGTATGATTTTAGTGATACTGTTCTAATTAAAATTGTGAAATTTGAAAATGTTATTCCAAAATTCATGTGAATTAGCACAATAGAACTTCCTATATCTTTTCTTGAAAGAGATGAAATGGGAGAAGAAGAACTTATCCTACCAAATTTGAAATAATCAAAATTTATAATAAAAATAGCTGGCTCACCAGATTTTAATGGTGCATAGATAGACCTTAAAATACTCAAGGATTTTAAATATAAATAAAGTGCTATTATAAATTACCAGGGATAGAAAAAATAATTAATAAATGTTATTAAGAAGTTACTTAATGCCTTAAAAAAAGAAATTAACTTCACCTCATACCTTCTACAAAAATAAATCCCAATTGGTTAAATAAGTACATGTTAGAAAACATACTATCAAAGAGAAAACATGTTTTAATAAAAAATAACATTTTAAAAAATGTTAATATACACTGTCTATAATTTAGTGTTAAAAGAGAAAATATTGGGATCCCTGGGTGGCGCAGTGGTTTGGTGCCTGCCTTGGGCCCAGAGCGCGATCCTGGAGACCCGGGATCGAATCCCACGTCGGGCTCCCGGTGCATGGAGCCTGCTTCTCCCTATGTCTCTGCCTCTCTTTCTCTCTCTCTCTCTCTCTCTCTCTCTCTCTGTGACTATCATAAATAAATAAAAATTAAAAAAAAATTTAAAAAAAAGAGAAAATATTTGCAATGTGGATGACAGATTAAAGGTTAATCTCCATATTACAAAAGTAGCTTTTTATTTTGACAATGAATATTAAAAACTCAAATTAAAAATAGATAAAGATTATGAATAGACACTTCACAGAAGAGTAGAACCCGAACAATACATCCAATAAACATACGAAAATATTCTCCACCCCCCTCACAGTTAGAAATGACAAATTTAGGTAACAACCAGATACTGTTTTTAAACATCAGGTTGGTAAAAGTCAATGAGTGATAACATCTACTAATTTCATCCATTATAGTTGGAAATGTACACTGTTTCAGCACATTTTATTTTATTTTATTTTATTTTTTTTGTTTCAGCACATTTTAAAAAGCAATTTATCAGCATCTCAAAATTGAAAATAGACATACTCTTTTTTTTTTTTAAAGACTTAATTTGAGAGAGTGTGAGAGGGAGAAGCAGACTCCCCACTGAGCAGAGGGCCCGTTGAGGGGCTCAGTCCCAGGATCTTAAGATCATGACTTGAGCTGAAGGCAGATGCTTAACCCACTGAGGCACCCAGGCCCCCTGAAAATAGAAACACTCTTGATTCAGCATTTGACTCCTGGGACTCTATCCCACAGAAATGTAAGCATTAAGTATGGAAAACAATAGGAGACAAAGATGCTGATTACAGAACTGTTTATAATGATAAAAATCTTGGAAATAATGTGAACTTCATTAGTATGAACTAGTGAAGGGAAGGGTTGAATTAACTTTGAAATACCAGTAAAATAGAATGTTATACAACCAATAAAAAATAAGTTAGAGGTCTATTAGCTTACTGGGAGGAGCTGGATGGGGCTGGGACTGGGCAGATAATTCTCTCTCCAAACTGGAAGCAGCCTACAAAGTTGCAAATGGAACAAGTAAAACAAAAGGAGTCGAAAATCTATTCCATAATAAGCTGTTTATGCATTTATCAAGCCCTGAGACGTGGGTGGGAGTTTAGAGCAAGGAAGAAAACAAAGGGGAAAAGATGATTTCAATTTCAATACATTGATTAATCTTAATTCAAAACAGGGTTTGGGTGGGAAACTCCAGCAGGAACTGATGAGTGGAAGTAGAAGCTCATTGTGTGTTGTAAGCATGTTCGTTCCGGTGGGGCCGAAGCTGGACCTGGCTGGGAATCTGCTGCTCAAAAGTGTGTGTGGGGAGCATAGGTGTGAAGTGCAAGGAAATCAAGATGTTGATATTTTGTATTTTATTTACATAGCTTTAAGCTGAGCCTGGTTTTCATAACTTCACAGGCCTGCAGAGCCCTGGGGATCAGATATCTTTACAACATAGAGATGCTTTTGTTTTGGGGTCTCCAGAAAGAAGATTCTTAAATGCTTCCCACCCCCAGTCCTATGTCACCAGAAAGCCTGAGCCATTGCTGCAAAGAGGGTCATTTAATCCATTCAGCTTCCCGCCTCCCTGCTGACTGCCATCAGCCACAACATTTGGGCTCAGATACATGTGACTGGTAATTAAAATATCTTTTTCAGGCAAGGGTCTCCATGTCATTGTTGTTATTGTTACTGCATTTGTGCATTTATGTAAGCTGTGGAAGCAGTATGACATAGGGAACATCTGGGTCTGTGTAATGGATGGATGTCTCTTATGCTCTGTAATGAGGTTAACTCTAAAGGATTATTATAAAGATAAAATGAAATCGGTCAACTGAAATCATGTGTAAATACTAAAGAATAAACAAACAGAAAATGTTGTTATTAAATATTACTAATTTTAACCTTAAAGAACTATTAGGTCAGTGAGAGAAAAAAAATCAATGAATGAATAAATCTTTTAAACACTCAGATTTTTACAAGTTTTGAGAGATTCCTAGCAGAATCTATTCATTTAGTATATTTTGGGTAAATAATGACCATTAGTTCTAAGTGAGCAGAAGAGACTTAGAGAATACTATGCATATGTGTATATTATACTTGTGGAGGTGAACATTTGCTCATTTAATCTGCAGCCCCTGGGCAGGAGTTGCCTTCTTACCCCCACATTCCAAAGTAAATGGCTGATCATCTGAGCATAACCTGGGAAAGGAGGTGTCCAATAACAAATTGTGTGACCCTTAGCTCAATATCTTTCCAATGTTTATCGAAGTGGGAGGTTGGAAATTTCACAGTGGATTTCTATACAGAGAATTCTTAGGGGTGCTGTGATTTTTGCCCTCTCCATGGAGAGAAGTGCTTCCCCTAACCTCAAGTCTAGTGACTTGAAGCTAGTGAGAGAAGCTGCAAGAAACCCCCCCTGATAAGAATGCAGGGCTGCCTCCAGCAGCATAGGATAGTGGAAGGCTGTGGCTGGGAAATAGCTATGCCCCATCTACCAAAAGCACAATTTTTCTATACCCAGATACAGGCCAGGTGTGAGGGAAGAGCCAGCCTAGCACCTTTTTAAGAGGTGATGGGACTTCAGAAAAGAAGTTCTGACTGAGTGTGGGCAGTAGAGAGCCCAGAGCCTAAGAGCAGGTACAACAAGCCATTGCCATGCCAGTGACTTGCACCACCAAGGAGTACTGTTGGAAGCTGCCATGTGTTACCTCTGAGAGAAAAGAGCCACTTTCAACATAACAGCATGGCCAGAAGCCAACACCAAGCTGGTGCCACTTAAATACAGCTGAGACACCTCATGAGATCTCAGGTAGGAAGTGCAGCAAGGCCCATGAAGGATTAGATTCAAGGGCTAAAGAGTCACAGGTAATGCAGGTGCTCAGGCAGGCCTCTCTCTTTCTCTACTCCCCTGCCCTCTCTTTGTCCCGTGCCTCCTCCCTCTACCTTTAGGATAATTTTAAATATATTTAAAGATGAGTCTCTGTTTCATCTTTCCTTCTCTCCAGTTTCCACTCTGAAAGGTGCAAAGACTCAAACACAGCTCTGGATTAGAGAAAACCCCAAATGGATAGCACAAATAAGGTCCCAATTCCAAATCCCTGCGAGAGAGACTTTGATCAGCCCAGTTACAGTCAGATTTCTACCCTTAATTCCCTCAACTAAGGCCAGTGCTTTAGGGTCATAGTGTACATATAGGCTGCCATGGGTTCACCCATCTGGATATAGGAGCATTCTCAGGCCAAGAGGCATGGCCTGAGAAGATATCCTGATAGTTGTCTATCAAATATGTACTCCAAAACACTGAATGCACGAATGCAAACAAATTGTGGTCCATGTAGGAAAATACTGAAAAAGGAAACCAAAATTCAAAGAGAACAAAGAAAAAAACGACCACACCTACCAAACAGGTCATTCACTCTACATGAACTAGACTCCTAATTAAAAGGCAAAAGCCCTTAGATAAATTTATTGATAAATAAGATAAAATCTAACTCTATGCTGTTTACAGATGTCATTAATGGCTTGAAACATGTTAAGTATGTAAAATTGTGTGATTTCAAATAATCTTAACAAAATTAGTCCCTTCGGAAGTTTGTAGAGCACCACTCATTATTCTGAATAACTGATAAATAAAGGATCAACCATTAATCCTCGCTTGGGGGCATACATTATATTTCCGAGTAACATTTGTAGAATTCCAGCCAGTGAAATAAGAAGGATTGATAGAATTAGATCATCATTTTGCAGCCCCTCATGAGAAAAGGCTTTAGGTGATCATCAAAACTACATACTGAAACCCTTAAGCAAAGGTGGGTAGGGAGCTCTGTAATGCCTGGACCAGGCTGACCACTTGAAACCCACAGACTTAGCCCTGTCCTTTAACATCACTCAAAACAGGATACTCAGGATGTATTCTTAGCCAAAAAAAAAAAAAAAAAAAAAATGGAATCAACATCCATCCAAACCTCTTCATCTACTTTTAAACTTAATGGAAATACAGGGAGTAGAGGAACATGTTAAATGACACCACAAGGAAGCAACCAACCAAATCTGGACTGTAGGAATAGCAACAAGAGAAATGACCTGGTTATTTAACAAGCACATGACATTTAAAAACATGGGGAGAGCACAGATTATTAGAGATGAAAATAAGGCTTAGAGACTCATCAGTCAAATACAGTACATGGAACTTATTTGATTCCAGATTTAAATAAACTAACAGTATGACATTTTTTTTCAGACAATCAGGGAGTGTCAACCCAAACTGAGATGACTAGGGGAAGAATTGTTCATTTTGTCAAGTAAATCATTGTGCCTGGTTGTCTTTTTAAAGCATCTTAAAAGGATACAAAGGATTTATGGTCAAAGTAATATGAAATATGAGATTTGCTTTAACATACTCTAGCTATCCTTCCAAAAAAGTGTGCAGGTAATAGATAAAACCAGATTGTTAAAATATCGGTAATTGTTTAACCTAGTTGATTATGACTTATGTGTTTATTCTCTCTACTTTTGAATATCTTTTGAAAATCTCTAAAATACTTCCAAAATTGATAAGGCATTGTGTAAATAGAAGTAAACATTAATTGTAATTAATTCATTTGTTTAATTATCCTGCTGGTAGGGAAAGTATCTTAAATATCCTTTGTCTCTCTGAGAAAAGCTTTAGATTTCTGGCCTTCTCCTTTTGGATCCCTTGACTTTTCACCCAAAGTACATATAAGACACCTTAGCTTTAAACCACTCTCCAAACACCCAACCAGACCATCCACAGTCACATCCTTAAAATTGGCTCAATGAGAAAGCTAGCAGGAAAATTAAGGACTAAGTCCAACAACAATGAAAGCATTTCTCTGTTCACTGCAATGGCTTCAATGACTGTGAATTTTTCCATTTCTGGAAATGACATCAGTAAGAACACTAGAGCCAAGTAGCTAAAAGCAGGGATTCTGGATCCAGAGACACTGTCATCTCTTGCTCTGGCTGTCACTGACAAATAAGTTACTGAACTTTCTGAGTCACTGTGTAAAAGGTAGAGAATCATAGTGCCTAATACACAGGGTGACTGTGAAAGTGCATTTAGCTGAAATACTGACATAGAGAGTAAGAGAGCAAGGCATTAGGACACATCCAAATATAATAATATTTATTTTATATTATTAGCATAATATTTACCAGTTTATAGTGTTTCTGAATTCATTTTTTTATACTGCTTCATCTCTTTCTTTGTGGTCAACTTATTTTTCTGTTTGGAAGTCAAGTTTCTAAATAAAGTTAATTTTTTTGTAACAGAAAACTACCAGCGTAAACCAATTCATCCCCCAATACTTCTAACTCAAGAAAACACAACAGAAGCACACTTATTAATTAATTTAAAGTCCAACTTTTATTTTGGATAATTTTAGATTTGCAGAAAAGTTGCAAAGATAGTACAAAGATTCCCACATATCCCTCAGCAACTTGTACTTTTAAAACTCAAGTGTAAATTATTTGTTAAACGATAGATACTAGATTATTATTATTTTTTGATACTGGATTATTTTGAGAGAAAAAAGTTGAATCTCAAATAGAAGCTAATAAAACTATTTTTTAAATGAATTTACATCATTTTCTCCTCCCTAGACTGTTATCTTAAACACTGCCTGGTCCACAGTGAGGATGCATTACATTTATGCATGCTCGAAGACAGTGTTGAAATTATCAATAGATTTTTGTAATTCTTCACCGTGGCATATTTCTTGGGTGACAGAAAAGGCTTCTTGCTTCTGGTTCAGGAAAAATGGCAGACACAGGAGAGCTAAAACCTCAGGGATGATGCATAAGGGACAAGTATATAATTTAGGACAATGGTTCTCAAAGTAGTCTAGGGACCCCTAAGGACTCATTTTAGGCATCTGTGAGGTTAAAACTTCTCTCATAATACTACTTGTGAGATTGTCAGTGAGTTTAATGACTGTGGTTTTTTAATATTGTCGAATAAAATGTATCAACATTTAGAAGATCTGCAAAACTCAGTGAACCAATATTCTAAATAAAATCATGCATACAAGATGCAACCCAATTGTAAGATAGACCAAATGTACTTTACTGTTACAAGCTATAGGAACCAAGTTCATCATCATTGTTCCAGATTCCAAGCTGCAACCAATTTTTAAGAAATGACCAATTGAATTTAGGGAAGGTATCAAAGAGTATCTACAATTATCTGCAAAGGCAATTAGAATATTCCTCCTTTTTCTTTTAAAAATATATATATATTTTTAAAATTTTTATTTATTTATGATAGTCACAGAGAGAGAGAAAGAGAGGCAGAGACACAGGCAGAGGGAGAAGCAGGCTCCATGCACCGGGAGCCCGACGTGGGAATCGATCCTGGGTCTCCAGGATCGCACCCTGGGCCAAAGGCAGGTGCCAAACCGCTGCACCACCCAGGGATCCCTATTCCTCCTTTTTCTAACTGTTTATCTGTGTGATGCTGAATTTTCTTCATATACCCCAACCAAAACAACACATCACAAGGGATTGAATATAGAAACAGGAATGAGGGCAACCCGGGTGGGTGGCTCATAGGTTTGGTGCTGCCTTCAGCCCAGTGTGTGATCCTGGAGACCCGGTTCGAGTCCTGTGTCAGGCTCCCAGCATGGAGCCTGCTTCTCCCTCTGCCTGTGTCTCTGCCTCTCTCTCTGTCTCTCTGTCTCTCTATTTCTCATGAATAAATAAATAAATAAAATCTTTTTTAAAAAAAAAGAAACAGGAATGAGAATCCTGCTGTTTTACTTTTAGACAGACATTAAAGAGACTTACCAAAATGTAAAGCCATGCCACTTATTTCACAAATATGTTTCTTTTGGAAAACATTTTTTATCTTAACACTTAGTGGAATGATTATTGGTATTTTTAAATGAATTATCAAATGAGCAGTTTTTGTTTTAATCTTAAAGTGCAGTAAAGTAATTGTATTTAAATGTACTTAAATACAGTAATTGTTAGTAATGAAATCCACATAAATAAAATTCTTTGGAGTTGTCAATAAATTTTGCAGATGAAAAATCTTTCTGACACCAAAAAGTTTGAGAACCACTTTAAGTGTGTCTAAAGTAGAGAAAGGCTGACCACCAGGACAATGAAGACGTGAACAATGCAATAGCCCTGAGAAGCTAGTGACCTAGTAGGACCATGAGTTTGGGGTTGGTTTTAATGCCCATTTAGAGTGTCTGCTTCTTTTTTCCACATATAAGAGAGTTGATTTGCACGAAGCTGACACTTGAAGATGTACTATCTTGGAGAGAAGAGAACAATGAACTTCCTTTATAGGATTGTGAGATGACAAGGAAGCTCATTTATGCCATGAATCTGACATGGAAAAAACAAATTCCTATGAGAAATTGAATCCCTGGGCCTACACTTGAATTGCCATCCTGATTGTCAAGAGTTGAAGAATTGTAAGCAAGACATCAATATAAGTAAGAATTGGTTCAGAGTGGTTGATATTTGTGGGACACCTAGAAAAAGCAAATGCAGAACTTCTCAGTGAAGTTCTTTAGTAAACCCAGTCTCTGTGAGATCCAAAATGGCCTTGGGCAAACCAAATTTTGGCAAATTGAATGTTTATAGAAGATTCCCCTTCTCTTTCTAACAACCGTGATGGAAAGGGAAGTTCTTTAACTTAATAGAGGGTTTTAAAAAACAAACGCCTACAGCAGGTACACATAAATATGCAACCTTGGAAGCAATTCCTTAAATATCAGGGGTACCCAATATCCCTGGCTGCTTCTCCATCAAGTTGGTGTCCCGGGCAGTGCACAAGGACCAACTAAAATAAAAGAGGAAAGAAACAAAGTCACCTCTTCTCACAGACAAATGATTTGAAATAATAAAGCAGTTATCAATGTTCTAGATACAAACTCTATATGCAAAAACAGCTATATGCTTAAATGTCAGTGACAAATAACTACAAATGCAAATAAAAATATAATTAATATGGCAATAAAAACTATAAGGTATAACTAGGAGCAAAAAAAAAAATTCAAAAAAATAAAAAAGAAAACCTAAATAAATAGAGAGGTATATCGTGTTTTGTTTTCAGAGAAGGAAAGACTCAATGGAAATTCTCCCAAAATAGATATATAAATTATATATAATTTATTGATTCCAAATAATATTCTAACATGATTTTTCACTTTACAAGTTGATGTTGAAATTCATGTAATTATCACATGACCAAATAAATACTTTTAGGACAGTTTTGAATAAGAGTAAAAATTAAGAGGGGCACATCTTATTAGATATGAAAACTTATTATAAGGAAATGATAATTAAGACAGTGTTGTATCAGTTGATAGACGAATAGGCCAATGAAATAAGTTAAAGAGCCCCCAAAAAACCCCCACATATGTATGCTTGAGAAGTATATGCAGGAGGTGGTGTTATAAACAAGCAAGGGAAAAAAATCAATTAATCCATAAAAAATGGGCTTTCTAACTGAAATAAAAATAAAATTAGATTCTTCATTCCATAAGCAAATCTAAATTGAGTAAAACAATTAAAATTTGAAAATCAAATATAGGAGCATATTTAAAGATATTGGAATGATTTCTTAATGATGTACAAAGAGCAAAAACTACAAGAAGATTGGAACATTTTGACAAGTATCAAATAATCCCCAAAACTCAGGGTTTAGAAGGCAAAGGTATGTTTTTGGATTATGCTGTACTTCTGTCAAGGCTTGGCAGAGAGCTCTGACTCATGTGAGGCTTCAAGTCCTGGTTGTCAAAGCAGCTTCCACCTTGAAGTGTCAATGGCTAGTGAGTGACGGTGAGTGTAAATTCTACATGGTCCAAGCAAACAGACCATTTGCACTGACGATGGGTGCCTCAGACCCCATAAAGTGTCTGAAGACACCAAAATTCTGGTTTGGCTCTTTGAAATTCATAGTAATCAGAGCCACCTCTGCAAACTACAGCGTATTAATGGCTATTATGCTTTAAAAGTTGTTGTGAATCTATTCAAACGAGTGTAAGATATTCTTTCTCCACACTTTATTTTGTTTGATTAGGACATGGAATTTATACCTAATAGCTTCAGAGAATCTAAAATAGATCAAAGTTTTAGTTTAACTCTGTGCCGAGACTTTGGGTAAGCGATTTTAATCTCCAGACTTCACTTTTTCATTTGTAAGCTGAGAAGTTTGGGAGGATCGCTTCTGACATTCCTTCTAGATTGTTGATATCCCTAAACTCCGTATTTCTTCAATTTAGCCAAGGAAGCACAGTGTTATGGATTAATTTTAGAATTCCAAGCTGTGGATTCACTGGCTCTCCAGTCTGGCAGCCTGATTTCTTTATCTTAAATTCGTTTTCTCTCTTGTCATTCGTCAATGAAAATGGTTTTGATTAGCTTAACTTTTCTTCTAGCCAGGCAGTGATATCATTCTTTTGAAGGCTATAATTAGTTGATGGAAGAAACCACCAAATGAAACCATTGGCTAATTAGTGAGTGGAAAACTTGGTTTATGCAGTTTTGGCCTACTGATGAGTTAACAAGAGCTGTAATAAGGATTGCCAGCCAAGAATCCTCGGAGCTAATTTAGCCATCCTGTAAGTACCACACAAAGGCTCTAACAGTGTGTTTTCAGAGATTGCCAATTTTTCTTTTATTTCCAAGTTGAAGGGTTAATGAGGAGGTGGGAGTGGACGCGGATGGGAAAGAATCCTCTTTCTGAACCTAAGAGGCAACCATTCAAGGAATCCAAAGGGTAGGCTTTAGCAGAGGTAATGGGGGGCGATCTGTGGGACCAAGAATGAAGTCACTGCTGAGGCCGTCTCTATATCGTTTAAAGCTCTTAAGGTCACCTGCAGCTCTTCTTAAAGTGCAGTGAGCAAGGTATCAACTGTGTCCTGGAATAACCCATCTCTCCAGAATCCACTTTCAGCATCAAGGATTGTTTGGAGAAGAAGAAGGGGCTCATACTAACAGAATCTGACACTTAACTATTTTATTACTGTCCATGAAAAATATTCTGTGGAAGATGTGGAAGATGCTTTCAATATTGTACCCCCTTTGCAAAGAGGTGTAAGTAGACTCATTGTAGAGAATGACACATTTTGGTTCTTTTTTTCCATTTAAAAAAAAACACAGATGGAAGAATGTGCACATTTTAATATAAAATATACCAAACCCCTAGACCTCCCAGCCATTAAACCCAAGGCGTGATTACACTTGTGTGCTAATGAAGCCTTTATTAGGCATAAAATTCCCAGCAGTTGCAGGACAGGAGCAGCAGCCCTCCTCTTCAGGGGGTGAATCAAGTCCATATGGTGGCGGGAGAAAAAGACTTATTCCAGGAGAGAGCCAAGGGGTATGACTTATTAACATGGCCCTCACTTGTTTTGCTTGGCTGGTGTCAGCATCTTCTTCGATCTCGGGGCTAGATTAGAATGACCTGAAGCAGGCATCACCCGGGAAAGCAGAGTGGCCTCTGGAGAGATCCCAGGTGGTATTGGCAAAATCTACCCTTTAAACAGGTCTTTTGCTCTAAGTGTAGATTGAATGGAATTAAATGCAGCTTTGCTTTTTCTGATGTTAGAAAAACAAAAGTCTGAGGAATAATTTTTAATAGACCTTATTATTTTTTTGGACACTTTTTGGTTCATGGCAAAACTGAGTGGAAGGTACAGAGATTTTCCAAAGACCCCCTGGCCCACACATGCATAGCCTTCCCATTATCAACATCTGCAACCAGAGAGTGCATTTGTTACAGTGGATGGACCTACATGGACAAATCATTATCACCCAGAGTCTGTAGTCAATGTTAGGGTTCACTTTTGGTATTACATATTCTAGGGGACTGAACACATGCGTAATGACATGTACCCACGTAATAGAATCATCCAGAGTTGTTTGGCTGCCTTAAAAAATCATCTGTGCCTCATCTATTTGTAATAACTTTTTTCCAAAAAAAGGAATCAAACATGAAAGTAATTTCTCTTTTATGAAGCTGAATATAATTGAAAAGTTGAGGGACAAAAAGGACTGAATTCCCCCCCTTTTTTTTTCAAGGATGAGGTGAAGAAGAATGCCATCTGCTTTGGTTTCTGCTTATTCACACATCCAGCCAGGATGAAGATCACAAGCTTCCTCTCCCTATGTGGCAGGTCCCCTTTGTATCAAAACCCTTCTAAGGCCGGTCTGAATTCTAAGTGCAGTTTGAATCTGTGTGTCTGAGTCTACAGATCTCTTCTTGGAAAATTGCCCCTGGAGCAACCTAGCTGAGTTCTGTTTCTATCCAACTCCTGCCTCATAGGTGTTGATATCTTACTGGAAGCTCTCTCCCACCCCGTCCTACTGCAATAGTGGAAACTCTGATAGAAGTCATGTATGTACAAATTCAGGTGCAAGACATGCATTTAGTCAATATTTGTGTATAGTTCATAATCGGGACTGACTGTCTCACCGGGTGTGCTGGCATTTCTGCAATGGCTGGTTTCAGGAGTAGAGCAGCATGCAGAATTCTAAGAAAGTTCTATCTGAAAAGGACTACTCTGTTTCCTTATGTCCAATGGCCTGATTTTAAGTTTAAAACCAAGTGTGGGGATCCCTGTGTGGCGCAGCAGTTTGGCGCCTGCCTTTGGCCCAGGGCGCGATCCTGGAGACCCGGGATCGAATCCCACGTCGGGCTCCCGGTGCATGGAGCCTGCTTCTCCCTCTGCCTGTGTCTCTGCCTCTCTCTCTCTCTCTCTCTGTGACTATCATAAATAAATAAAAATTTAAAAAAAATAAAAAATAAATAAAATAAAACCAAGTGTGAAATAAGAAGCTTTGAAAGATGGCTATCAGCTATGTAGATATGCCTTTGCTCTTCCCAAAGATAAACACAGTGAACCTAGTCATTAAATGCAACCTAGAGCACTTGGCATGAAGGGATTAGAAGGGCAAGGATGAGTTTCCAGGGAAGTGGGTTTTGTTTTGCTTTGTTTTAAGTCTCTAGTAGTACCTTGTTACTTGCCAAGGCAAAAGAACACAAGTCAACAAAACCAACTGAACCCAACCCAACCCAACCCAAACAAAACAAAATTATATCAGAGCATGTTGAATGGGATCTTCCTATTCAGCTGGTGGGAACTGCAGTTAAAGCCCCAAATTATGGGCAAATGGTACCAGGTTCCTGAAATTCTATATCAGAGTGCTGCCAGGAGTTCTGGCCGGCCATCTCACCAGAAGGTTTCCAGACACTTGGCAGGAGAGAGGCAGCCCTACCACTAACCAACTCCAGCTATTATGGTTGAGAGAGTCTGCATGGTGTGACCGGAGGTCTCAGTTCTTAGATTCTCCATGAGAAGATTTATGTGGGGAGCCCTGCCCAGGATAAAGACAGCCAGAAGGAAAGTAGCAAGCACAAGGCAGTTTATTAAAGCAAAAGTCCATTTGCAAGGTGGGAGAGTGGGCAGGGTCCCCAGGTGGAATGGGCCCATAGGTCATTTTCAGACTGGATATTTGTTGTGTCTCTCTAGGCTGGGAAGAGCTGTGATAGAGCGGGGTGGTCTCCAATGGAGATGGCTTCTAATCATTTGGGAAACTACCCCCCTCGGGTTGAGAGGGGGTGTTTTTTGACCCTACAAGGTTTGTATGAACTGTTTTGTCAGGCTTTCTCTGTGGAGGGGTGATAACAGCAATGCAAATGACTTGTAATGAGTCCAGGGGTCCATTACAAGGGGTTTCCTTGTAATGAGGAAGAGGTGCAGGAGGAGAGCTCATGTTCTGCAAGTGTGGCTCTTTGGTCTGTCAGTCCCAAAGTCTTAGAAGCCATAAGGTCAGGATATTGAGCTCCTGGGCTTTCAGTGTGTAAACAGATCACCACCCTTTCCTCCAGCTCTGCTTCCACTGCTCAAATGTAGCTTCTACCTGCCATAGCCATCACTCAAAGGTGAGGCCTTGGAGAAGGGGCTGCTGGGGGAACACGGAGCCAGGGAGGAGAGATGGTTTTCTGTTCTCAACCTCGCCTTGGAAATGGTGTTTGAATTGCTGCTAATTCCCCTCCCGTATTCTTGGGAGGAATAAGGGTAAGAATTGCTCAGAAAGAGAGTTCCTGCAAGATAAAGGGACAAGACATTCACCCCTGGTCAGACTACTTAGCTAGTGCACTTCCTGTTCTGACTGTGCTGTGAGAACCTCAAAGAAATTGAGGAGAGATGTTGTTCGGATAGACTGCCAGGTGCAGAGAGTGCCAGAACTGTGCTGGGTCTCAAGAGTCACAGAGCTGGATCTTGCTGAAATAAGCACTGGGTGGTGGAAGGGTCTGGGATTTGAGGGTCTGACCCAGGCATGGTGTGATGCCTCCACCGAGATGCAGCCCAATCACCAGGATGCTCACTGCATATGAGTGAGCCCTTTGTCAGTGGGGCCTGTTCAGGCCACCGCCATGTCCTCCAGCAAAAATGAGGGACAAACCCTCCTTCCCCTCTCCCTCTTCTGCTGCCTACAATGAGGAGCTTGTGCCCAGAAAAGACTGAGGGAGAACCTGGTCCTCTGCCCACCCCAACCACAGCTCCAGCCTTCATTAAGGCAATAAGAAGAGAAGAGCATTGAATTCCCAAACTGAGCATTGTTCCAATAACTGACAGTGGCCAGGAAACATAGAGCTGGGCCAAGCTGTCATTAAAAGGGTCAAGCAATGAGGATTTGGTGGGAGAAATAGGATAGCATGTAGAAGAAATTAAACTTGTAGGCTCTGATTTCTCAATAGACATGTTTCAAGGACTAGACTTCAAATTCAGTCTATGGCTTCAGAATAAGTGCAAAGCCTGACACCACCGGGCCTGAATTAATGAGGTTGGATTTGAGGGGAACGCTAAATACTCAGTAGCACCCCTACTTAACTCGAGTTGGGACTTGAAAGGATGGCAGCCTCAAAGAACAGATTTCATTCTTTAGTGTGCTGTGGAGAATTGGGCTTCATTTGCATGTAACTTCCAGGGATGGCACGCTGGAAATAGCGATGGGATTTTCTGGTAATCAAAGTGTGGATAACTGTGGAATCTGTTACAGTGGGTCTAGTCTGGTTACCGGAATACACGGTCTGTGCCCCTCTAGGATGGAGGTCCTCATTACCCTATTTCTGAGAGCATCACAGATGACAGTCTCAGCTGTGTCCCTCTCTGGAGCTTGTCCTGTGCTCACACAGCCACCGCACCCAAAGCCATCCCCCTTCCCAGGAATACACAGCAGCCGGGTCCAACTGAAGGACAACTTTCCCCTGACTCAGGGCACCTCTGCAGGGCCATCCCAGCTCTGGGGCCCCACAAGGTACAGGCAGACACTGGGATGGCTACATCTCACTGCGACTTCTTCCTCCAAGCCAGAGTCTACAATGACCGCTCACAGGCCAGATCTGGCTTGCTGCCTGTTTTTGTGTGACCCATGGGCTAAGAATGGGTTTTACATTTTTAGAGGGTTGAAAAAAAAATCAAAAGGAGGAGATACTCTGTGAGATGAAAAAAATCATCTGAAAATAAAACTTCAGTGTCTGTAAGTGAGATTTTTGTGGAACACAGCCAAGCTCACCTGTTTATGTCTGTATTTTCTGCGGCAGCTTTTACACTACAACAGTCAGAGACCATGTGGCCCATGAAGCCAAAAGCAATTACCATCTGACCCTTTATAGCAAAAGTTTGCTGACCTTTGCTTTCAACCAGTCCTGCTCTCTTCTCTCCCTACTGGTGTTGAGGCGGAGCTCGTGCCCGAAGAAGCTTTGGACATGCTGGCCTCCATCTCCAGGTCTCCTTCCTCGGGCCCTCCACTAGGGATGGGCTCTCACTCCTGGTGATTCAGTTCTCGAAAGAGGACACTGTGCTCTGGAGTCTCAGGCATCTTACCACCAGGAGCATCAAACCACAGTTAAACATACATTTTCAATAATAGTGAATTTCTAACTCTCTTCGGCTTCCTGGAATCTGTTGTTGAAAATGATAGAACGATACTCGTACCCACTGAGATGTGTTTTATTTTATTTTATTTTATTTTATTTTATTTTATTTATTTTATTTTATTTTTTTATTTTATTTTTAAAGATTTATTTATTTATTCATGATAGACACATAAAGAGAGAAGTGGAGACACAGGCAGAGGGAGAAGCAGGCTCCATGCTGGGAGCCCGACGTGGGGCTCGATCCAGGGACTCCAGGATCGCGCCCTGGGCCAAAGGCAGGCGCTAAACCGCTGAGCCACCCAGTGATCCCCTGAGATGTGTTTTAATGTTCTGGTCTGCTTGGCATCTATTTTTTCCCCTCTGGGAATACGTGCGGATTGGCCCCCGGGGCCTCTCCACTCCTGGATTCTGTAAACCCACACCTGTCACACTGGGTGGGCACATGACCGGGGCTGACCGATGTGAGTACCACCGCCCCACATTCCCAGAATCGCACCCCCAAACCACAGAGTGGGTCCCAGCCCCGACCTTTGTTCTTGGTACTTTCAGAAAAGGGGACTCACTGAGCTGATGGGAAGTGAGGCTGGAAATGGGCCACCACCATGACGTCCTGCTTGTCGGGTGCTGGAGAGACCAAAGGGAAGTCTGAATGAGGTCCTTTCAGCTCCATTTCCAGCCAGGATTGTCAACAAATTCCTTTATTTGTGTAAGCCAGTTTTGGTTGGCTTTTTGGCATTTGTAGCTGACAGCGTCCTAAGCAGTGCAGAGATTTCCTTTCTGTCCCCGGGGATGTCACATACAGTGCTCTTTGATCCCCGTGGCACTCTGACATCACTCTGCTCACATTTGAGTTCAGTATCATCCCACTGATACCGATGGATCCAAAACCTGACTCCCGTCATGCTCCTCTAAACGCCCGTTCCTTTAGGCTGCGTGATGTACATGATTATTCACTTCTCACCTGCACCTTATGAAACAACAGGAAATGCTGAGATTCACCATCAAAAGGAAGAAAAATCTTTACGTTCTGGATGACATTGTAAGATGCCAAAGCTCATCTTCCTGCATTTTCAGGGGATGTGAAACACCATTTTAAGAAAAGTCGTTCAAAAATATCAGAAACCACATTAAGAATTAGCTTTTGGGGCACTTGGGTGGTGCACTCAGGTGGGCATCCGACTCTTGGTTTCAGCTCAGGTTGTGATGTGAGGGTCGCGGGATCGAGCCCCGAGTCTGGCTCTGTGCTAGGCGGCTGAGCGTGCAGTCTGCTTGAGATCAGCTCCCTCTCCCTCGGCCACGCTCGCTTGTGCTCGCTCTTTTTCTCTCTTTCTCTCTCTCTCAGATAAATAAATAAAACTTTTTAAAAAAATAAATAAAATGTTAAAAAATAACTTTTTGAAGATTTCCTACTAACCAGGTTATAATATTTGCATCTAATTTTCTCTACAACCTGTGAGGTCTTGAAGCTTCCTTCTGTTTTGTCGTGTCTTAGAGAGCCAACTGCTCACACAGCCACCACTGGCCTTATTATTATTTTTTTTAGGGCACTTTGAGGTTCACAGAAAACTGAGTGGAAGGTACAGAGATTTCCCATGGACCCCCTTTCCCACACATGCATAGCCTTTCCCATTATCAACATGACCAACCCACCTGCCATAGAGCCTTTTTCTGTTTTTCAAAATTAAAAAAGAAGGGTTGATTTTTCTGATTCCCTAAATGAGGCACGCCGACCGCAGAATAAGGACAGAAGATTGAAGAAGTAAAGAAACATTGCTGGGCATCTCTGCCTCCCCAGGGGAACCACTGTCAACGTTTAGATGACACTTTTCAAACACTGGAACTTCTCACTCCCTCCTTTGCTCTGAGGAGGATCATCAGGTCTCCTGAGGGACACGAGCTTTCTGAGCTCTGGCTCTAAGTTCCATCCCATCAGAAAACCCAGGTGTTTGCCATTCCTTTACTTCCTTTATCTGTGTTGCGTTCAGAAGCTTAACCACTTGACGTGTGTGCATGTGTGTGCACGTATGTATCCATGTGCACATGCCTGTGGTAGATGCGTATGCACCTGCGTGTACAGGTGGGTATGCATGTACGTGTGATGTTGGTATATTTTGTGTGTGTGTGTGTGTGTGTGTATATACATGTATATACACGCACGTGCACACACGTTTACAGGCTTTCTATTTTCTTTCTACTTTTCAGCTTTCCAGTGATGAAGAACTTTGAAGCACAAGGAGGCATTTTCCCCTGGGCACTTACTCATAAAATAAGAACCTCTATGCTTCTGCCATTTTTTGATTTGAGAATCTTCTTTAATCTTCAGAAAAATCTCATTGGCCATTATATGGCGCAACTGTCCTTTTACGTAAGCACCAACGGACAGAGTTCTGTGACCCACTAATGTCTTTGAAATGATTTTTTAAATGAATCGAAGCTTTATCTGCCTGTGTTAGAACTGACAAGACCATGTGAGAAGATATAATTTATTCGGTCTTTAAAACATATGATTGTTATTAATACTAATGCATTTATTTAAAGAGGTGGTGGTGTTTTACATACAAAGCTCATTATCCATGCTGCATATTTTACTGGATTTAAATAAGAGCCCAAATGGTGATGCTTGTGTGATGTGGGTTGGAGGTCTCCATTCACTACTCCCCAGATTTCTCAGTGGTCCAAGGCCCTGAGGTTGAGAATAACATTCTGAAGGAATTCTTGGTCAAAATCTCAGCCCTCCTCTTCCACAGTAATTAGCTGAGTTGGGGAAAAACACTACACATTTAACAGCTGAGTCAGCAACATGACACAAGGTTAGAATTCTAAAATTTTTAGGAAATTCTTTGGATACAGCAAGCTCTTCATCCTGAGTAGATGCTGCACATCATGGAAGAAATGATCCATTTTTTAAAGATTTTTTTTGTGTTTAATATTTCTTAAGTTTTCATACTGTTTTTTTTTTTCATTCTCCACAGCAATTAACAATAGAAACATCCAAACAAACAACAGAAAGGCTTTGTGTGTTTACCTTTGGCCAAGGGTGGTCAGCAGGTCATGATCTTGGTTGGAGCTTCCCACTATTCTTTCCCACGGCGCTTGCTTGTTTCTTCACTATTCATGCTACGTTTTCCCAATTCTCATTTGTCCCTCTCCTGTCATTTCCCTAAGGGCAACGGACATATCTGGTTTTCCTTTTATTTTTTCGAATTTCTTCTGTAGTATAGTTGACACGCAATGTTACATTAGCTCCAGGTGTACGACACAGTACTCGACCACGCTATAGTCTATGCTCACCATGGGTGTAGCTACCGTCCGTCACCAGACAACGCCATTATGGGACCACGGACTATATTCCCTGTGCTGTGCCTTTCATCCTCATGACTTGTTCATCAGTTTTCCTCATCTGTGATGTGGTGACAACCTGGTTATTCTGATACGTCTATAAAACTTTTCAATATCAATTTGGAAATCAAAATTAAGAAGCAGTAGAACCTAAACCAGATACACTGCTGTCTTCCTGCAGGTGGGTGTGGTCATCCTGGCCACCCTCCCTCTGCTCTGAGATGTCCACCATTCTCCACCACAGACACCGCCATCCTAGAGGTCAAGGCCATGCTGCCCTGGTGTGGGGCCTCAGGTTCTAGTTTTTTGCTCCTGAATCAACTTATTGTGTGAATCCTCTAAAGTGGTTCATACTCAAGTTGTAAGAATTTTACAAACAGCCCAACGCTTAGTGAGGTGTGGATATTATTAAATGATTTTGTGTTATTTAAACCATGGCCTTCAGCCATAATCTAAGGAAATTCCTTTTCCTCTTTTTATATGTATGCCTCAGGCAAATCCCATGAGTCTAGTCCAGTACAGACCAATAAAAAATGGTTAGTCTAGATTCCCTATCTTTTAGAGATATACACTGAACTATTTATGGCTATTTACGTCTGGGTTTTGGTTACGAGGAATGCTAGGGAGTAATGCTGGGGAGGGTATTGGGTGAGGCTCTAAATGAAGCAAGACTGGTAATGGGTCTGATAATAGTCGAAGGTGGGTAATGGGTGTATGGGTGTTGTTACATGGTTTCTATTTTGCATATGTTTGAAAAGGTCTTTAATAGAAGCTTTAAAATGTGCTTTAATTATTACCCTAATTATATATGCACACTAAATCACAATAAATAAAAAATTATAATAAAGAAAAACACTGGTGAGGGAAAAACTCCTTTAAGATCTTATCTGACTGGACATGTATACCCCGTCCGCTGGGCGTAGGCTTCCGTAGGTCCTGGGAAAAGAGAGCGGCGTGTTTTGCTGTTATTTCTCCACCCTCTTCCCCTCCAGATCTTCCTCTGTCATTTCAGATCTCCTGGTGATGGAGTAGGAAAGAGAGCTTAGGGAAAAAGGTTCACACCCTTTCGGCTGTTTCTCCTTCTGGGTCCCCACTTTTGTGCCAAGGGTCCTGCCCTCTGGGCAGCAGGTGTCCAACCACTGGCTCTCCTGGGTACAACTGTCACTCCCTGGGGGGGCTTGTTGCAGGGGCATCCCTATGGCACACTGTCTTTGCTTGGAAGATCCCCTTCTGGCTTCATCCCCACTGTTGCCTGCTCCCTTACTGCCCCTGCGGTTAATCCCACAGTATCTATAGGACACTCAGAGTCCTGGTGGAGTCACATGTTAGGTGCAGGCTTGCATCACCTTCCCTCCCTCTAAGGCTCCCTCTTCTCTTTTCCCTGCAGAGCAGCAGGTCTACCTTATGGAGGAGGCCTGGCTGGCCCAGAACGAGATGCTCGCCTTCCTTCCTTAGTTTTAGCGGAGGTTGTTATTGTTGTCATGGCCACTGGGGAACAGAGGCTTGCCCTGCTGTCCCCTAGGCTGCTCTGACTTCGGGCTGGAGGCAGGGACCTTTCTTACACGTTTTCTACTTGGATAGCCCTGCGGGGAGCCCTGCGTGCTGACTGATGGGAGAGGGCCAGCCCGCCTCCGGCCAGGCTGCTGGGGTCCTCCTCTCAACATGAAGACGTGCAGACCCTGAGCCGCAGCTTTTGCTGCTGGTCACCAGCCCTGGGCTGTGGGAAGTTTCCGCCTCTTCTCTCCTACCTGCTGGCAGGCCTTGCAAAGACAGAGCTGTGTGTCCTCAGGCCTCCCCCTAGCTGCACATGCGGCCCTGTGGTTTTATTCTTGGGGCTGCATTTCACCCCTAGGGTTTGGAAATATGCCTGCCCTGCCCTTCGGACGGCACCCTGCGTGGTGTGGCCGGCACGTGCTTTCATCCAGCCACCGCCTGGGCAAGGAGTGAGGCCTGCGTCTCCACGTCCACCTCGCCAAACAATTCTCCAAGGCCCTCAGCCTCTCTCCATAATGCCGTCCAAAGCTAAAGTGTAGCTGGGCCCTCAGTCCCTTCCCTTGGCTTCCTGGGTCTTTTGATATCAGCATCTCCTTTCCCCTCTTCAGAGACTCTCCCCCTTCCCCATCTTCTGTTCTTTCCCCTGGGCTTCCTCATTCCTTCCTGCAGACATAGGCCAGTCTAGTCCATGGAGCAACCATGCATCGGAGAAGCTGTAGGTCTTATCGTCGGGTGAGCTGTGTCTCTGAGTCTGTGCTCTGTTTTCCTGTAAAAGGGGAGATGGATGAAGAGAAGGGAAATGCTTAGATAACCAACTCTGCCATTTATCTCTTCCTGGTAAAACTAAGAACTAATTTATACTCAAATGATAATGGTTGATATTTAATATAACTTTTAAGTACTTACCTCCAGTCTGCAGATTGGCTGGAGAAAGTTGCCACCTCAGGGCTTGCAAGGGGGCCCTAGACTGGTCACAAGAACTGGGGCAGGCCCCACAGTCATGTGAGGAGCAGAAACACCCCCAGCAGAAGGGTACTGCACTGGGTTGTGAAGGCTGAATGCTATTGTTTGAGTCCTGCAGAAGTGTTTACTAAATCCAAATACACCCATGAACCCCAGCCTCCTTATCTGTGGAAGGAACAAGTATCCTTCCCCGGGGGTTGCTTTGGGGGGGGAGAGTTAATTGAGATGATTGATATATTCAAAAGAGCCTTGGAAAGTGAGATGCACCTATGCAACTGGCAGTTATGGAAACCCCGTGGGGCCTCCGAGAACATAAGATGTTACCACGGAGCTGGTTTTGCCTGGCTAAACCCAGGGGAGTCTTGAGAGTTGGCAAGATACGTGATTTACGGACTGTCTTCTGTGGCTTTTACCCAACTGTTGATCCTTCTCCCAACTCAGCACTCTGAAGAAGAATCTGTTCCCAGAGGGGGTGCGTGGGTGAGAAGAGTCAGTGAGCTATAACCCCTTCCACATCTGGCTCCCCTGCGCCCAGGGAAGCCCAGGGGTGAGGTGAGCTGGCGCTTCTCACCACTCCCCCTCCAACAGGCAGGCCCTGGACTCTTCCTGGGGAAGGTCAGAAGGCTGACCCCCACCTGGTGCTTGCTTGGGACATCCCAAGGCAGGCTGTGTCCCCTTAGCTGTGGCCGCTCCCAGAACTTCGCCTTACCAGAGCCTTCTACAGTGCAGAGTCTCTTCTTCCTCCGAGGAGACCAGGCCTGGTTGCTGCTGTGCCCCAGGCCATTTGCACTTGTGTGGAAGGACAGGCACACACGACGTCACTTCTCTTTATGTTTTCTAGAGAGATGGCATAAAGAATCCTAATGTACCAGGGCGCCCTATGTATTGACTCGCTGAATCTGGAGCCCTTGGCTGTGAAGGGTACAGGATGCTGTAAGAATGTGTTTACAGTAAGTCTTAACCTGGTCTGATGGCAGCGGTGACGTGGACGATGCAGGGATTAAAGCACAAAAGAGCCATTAGCTGTTAGCTTTAGTTCAACACTTCTTTTTTTTAAAGATTTTATTTATTTATTTATGAGAGACACACACAGAGAGAGGCAGAGACACAGGCAGAGGGAGAAGCAGGCCCCCTGTAGGGAGCCTGACTCAGGACTCGATCCTGGGACCCCGGGATCACGCCCTGGGCCGAAGCCAGATGCTCAACCGTTGAGCCACCCAGGGTTCCCCTGGTCAACATTTCAACAAGAGAAGTAGCCCTCCTAGACAGCTAAAGACAGCAGGGACAGGCCTCGTCTGACGCGTGCTCCTACGCGGGAAGCTGATTTTTAATATTGCTGTGCAGGGTGATTTATAGATTGCACTATGGAAAGACTTTATGCAAAGTTTCCATGCCGAGCTACAGAGCTCAGAGCAGGTGTAGGGAGGGCCACGTTCCAAGAAAGTCAGGAAATGCCCTCCCTGACCAATTACCGCAAATCCTCTGCGCACAGAGAAGTGCTTGAGACAGGAAGACATGCAGGTGGAAGCACACCATTTTCTCCAAGCAAGACGAATAACTAAAAAATTAAATAAATAAACCCCCAAACTCTGGCAGCCTTAGCTTGCGTGGAGGAATTTCTGTTTCACGGTGCATTTACTCTTCAGCGTGGAGCCAGGTGCCCCCTCGGAAGCGGATCCGAAATGCGGGAGGTAATAGGACAGGTTTGCTCTGTATTTTTCTACATGGTCCCCAGACCATTCTTCACTCTTGTCTTGGAGAGCCTGGAACTCTCTCCTCAAGTCTTTATGCTCTTGCCTCACCTTCTCCACGGCTCTTTTTGCATCTCCAAAGATCTTGGTCTGCGAATGTATTTGATCCTCCTGCTTCTTGGGCCTTCCCCATGCCTGTGATGATAAACATACGAAGTGAAGTATGTATGTAGGTATTTAAAGATTTTATTTATTTATTCATGAGAGACCCACAGAGAGAGGCAGAGACACAGGCAGAGGGAGAAGCAGGCTCCATGCAGGGAGCCTGACGTGGGACTCGATCCTGGGACCCTGGGACCACGCCCTGAGCCAAGGACAGATGCTCAACCGCTGAGCCACCAGGCATCCCAAAATTGAAGTATTTTACATATTTGCTTCTTGAAGAAAGCACGTTATCCATTTTTAACCCTAAAAAGAGAAAAACAACAAGTGAAACAATTCCAAATCAAATTCCAGAGTGAAATGACTTGATTTTGATGTAGCCCTTCATACTAGCCGTAGTTTAATTATTTCCCTGTGAGTGGCCCTCAAAAGAAAAATGTTCCTTTCTCCCCATCACAGATAACATCCAAGGCCTAACGAGGTCCAAAGCATAGGAGCTAACAAAACGTCGCTCAGATTATATCTCCCAAATTTCACTTTAATTTTTGGCCACACCCAAACGTTTAGTACTTGTTTTTTATTCTTAGTATGACTGCGATCCCACGAGGAGAGAAGAACTGTATTCATGCAATACTCACTTTTATTTTAAGGGTTTTATTTATTTATTCATGAGAGACACAGAGAGAGGGGCAGAGACACAGGCAGAGGGAGAAGCAGGCTCCCTGTAGGGACCCCGATGTGGGACTCGATCCCAGGACCCCGAGATCACGCCCTGAGCCAAAGGCAGACACTCAACCGCTGAGCCCCCCAGGCGCCAGCAATACACAGGCCTTGACCGATACCCAAAGGACTTCCGTTAGTTTGGGCTTCTCTCAACACCAGAGAAGGAGTTGGGAAATAGTAAATCCATTCTGTGGAATGAAGTGTGTGCAGTTTACTGGGACATTTACTTTGGCAACATATGCAATAGAGATTTTTCCAGCTAAAAATAATTAACTCCTACAACAAAGAACAATTCTAGTGTTAATAAGGAGTGGTTTCTCACTACCATGCAGGTGAAATCATTAGCCTGTTGGGGCTTGGGAAATTCCTCTGTCCCCTGAGTCCTCTCTTTCTGTCATTATCTGGCTTAGTGTCATTCGATAATCCCCTTTCACTCGCCATATCTGACTATGTCCCATATTGTTGCATTCAAGGAAACAATCCTTTCCTTGTGTCATAGTGTCCTGGCCCAACTTTTTTTTTTTCTTCCTAAAGGATGATTACATTTTCTGCCTCTGGATCTGCACATTCTCCAATCCTGGCTCTTCAGCCTGTTGTCCATTCTAGGAAAGCAAATGTGCTTCCAGTAACACCCCCCCCCCCATTTCTTTAAGACGGACAGAGTTTATTTCTGTTGCTTGCCGTAAGAACACAGACTTCTCCGGCTCCAAATGAAGCCTGACTTGTTCTTCCGAATGTCTTCCCAGGAGGCAAACTTAACAGATGAACCCTCTGGAGCATTTCCCCCCTTTTCTCTTTACCGATGATTTCATCTTTTATTTAATTGATAAAATGACCAGGTAGAAAGTCTTGATCTCAGTTCACCCCAACAATGCACTGGAGCTGTTCCTCCAGTTCCTGTGGGCCCAGGTTAAATTTTCAGGAATTTCTGTAAACTGGCTGTTAAATTAAGCTGTTAATGGTGGGAGTCATTGGTTTTTGCTTTTGTTTTTGTTTTTTTGTTTTGTCTCAAGGGCTGTGTGGGGTATTGTGCCGCATCCATCGTTCTGCGCCTCCTCTTTCTCACCGAACCAGAACACACCGTGCAGCTTCCCATGGTGCACACCATGGGGTCACCGAGAGTCTCAAAGTTGCTGAAGGGACTTAGAAGAAGCTTTGCCTTCGGCTGTCAGGGCAGACTGTGTCTTGGGTTAGGATGTGGTCCACAGTCTTTCTGTAATGGAGCAGCCCCTTGGGCTGCAGATGTGGTGTTGTGGCCTCCTGGCACATCGTGAGGGGCCCTTGGAATGGCTGAGACCTGAAAAATAATGAGTCATGCCGAATACGAGAGGAAAAGGCCAAATCAAAATAAATATAACCCGAAAATTAAAATCACAAAAATGTGTTCTGATTTGGGACAAAAGATTTACATGGGAAATGTGTGTATTTCCCATGGTGCTACACACAGTGCTGTGGCCTCCTCGGCCCCATCACCTGGATCAGCAGAGTTCCCCACGGGGTCTGCAAACTCACTGCAGCAACCCAGCACCTGGGGCTGCCTGTAGGGTCCTCACTTTTCCAAAGGCACGTCTGTGTGAAGCCAGATCTTCTTCACGCACAGCAGTGAAGACAATAGATCACAACACATTGATGCAGAAGCATGCACGGGAATCCATCTGTCTTCTACCCATTCAGACCTGGAGAGATTAGCAAATATATAAAACAACACCAATCTTCTAACTAATGGTTTGGCTTGAATAGCCATTTTTCATATGGATATATGTCATTTAGGTTAAAATGTGATGGGGCTTATTATTGTTACTTGCAAATGACTTAATAAACATTTAAAACTTTGCCAGGTTGCATTGTTAGTACAGTAAGTCTTGGCAGCTGTTACCCACCCAAGCAGAAGCTCTTTGGAGTCTTCGATCCTGGGACTAAGAACTTTGAAGAACGTCATCATGCGATTGGTGTCATAGGGTCATCAGAAACTGCAGAAGTCTTCATGTTCCTGAGGACTATCTCAGAGTAGGGTCTGGTCTCACAGACTGTTAGACTCTACACCACCTTACAGTGGACCTGGGGTCACCAAGAGTCTCAAAGTTGCTGAAGGGACTTAGAAGAAGCTTTGCCCTCGGCTGTCAGGGCAGACTGTGTCTCGGGTTAGGATGTGGTCCACAGTCTTTCTGTAATGGAGCAGCCCCTTGGGCTGCAGATGTGGTGTTGTGGCCTCCTGGCACATCGTGAGGGGCCCTTGGAATGGCTGAGACCTGAAAAATAATGAGTCATGCCGAATACGAGAGGAAAAGGCCAAATCAAAATAAATATAACCCGAAAATTAAAATCACAAAAATGTGTTCTGATTTGGGACAAAAGATTTACATGGGAAGTGTGTGTATTTCCAAATGTTTTCTATGAGGGAACGACGGGTACCTAAGGTTTACTAAGGCTCCCTAGGGGCCCGGTTGCAAACCCTGGGTAGAATGAAATTTTGCAAGATTCTCTCCACATGTGGTTAGTGCTGTTACTCTGGAATGAGGTGGAGCGCTTTAACCTAGGTTTCTATGACAAACCCTGAGCCTTGCAGGATTCCCTAATGGGTCTTTTGCTAAGACTTTCCCCAAATCACTTAGGAAAGTTGGTCCTGAGGATGGGAGATGTGAGTAGTTTTTAAATGTGAAGGTGGAGAGCAGGACTCTCCACAGCAGCGTGGCCTCGTTTGGGGTCACATGTAGGTGTCTCAGTCTCCACATGTCCTCTTTCCAGCACTAATCGTCTTGCTGGTTTCAAGGGCCTCCTTGATCATCCTTGCACCTCCCAGGCCCCTCCTGCTTGTGCTCTTTCCACTTGCTTTTTCACTCTTCCTGGAACGTTCTTCCCATTACTCCCTGACATCCTTACTAAAATTTCATCTCACTGAGGCCTGCCTTGGCCACATCACCTACAGCTGCCTCCTCTTCCAACACTTGATATGCATCCCCTGTACCTGCTGTTTCCTCTTGATGACTCATCATCTCATGGAATGTTATCTATTTTTCTCATTTATCTTGCTTATCATCCTCCCTTCCACTAGAGCATTCATGCCAGGAGGGCAGAGATTTCCTCCTTAGTTCATTGTTGTGTCGTAAGTGCCTGCCTACACATTGTCCAGCACATAGATGTTCAGCAGATGTGTTGGATAAATCAGTAAAGTCAAACTTTACTCGCAGATATTATTTCTTCTCAGTGGTGTAGATGGCTTCTCTTGTACAGTCTTAGAGGAAACGGAGACAGTAGGGCTGACGGTATCTCCTGGAGCACCCTGGTCCCCATTCAATGTTGAGGTCTCCAGTTCTATAGTAAATAGGTGATGGAAGGGGATAGATAGGAAGGAGATAAAACCACTCTACCTAGAAAACCTTGGAAATGACGATTCTTGTTGAGTCATCTGCCAGCGTGTCTGGGAAGAGAAAGTATGGGTCTGGGAAGTGCTCCTTGGGATAAAGACTTGTCAGCCAAGTAGGGCACTGAGGTTGGAATGACTTTGTGTTCCTTGTAGGGGAAGGATGGGAAAATATCTTCCACATGTCCCTCTTTGGAGGCAGCTCGAAATCATATCTTAGAGAATCTTGACCCTTATTACTGCTTTCTAGGATTCCTAAGGGTACAGCATGGAATTCTTTTTAGAGATATATTGACAGATATCAACCTTGTTTCAAGCTTGGCTGGCTCTTATAGTCGATGGGACACCGAAATATAATTGTCCTGGTGAAATAGGTGAAGGAGATTAAGAAGCACAATCTTGCAGTTATAGAATGAATAAGTCACAGAGATGAAAAACACAGCATAGCGAATAGTCAGGAGTATTGTAATAATGATGTTTGGTGACTACATTTATCATGGTGAGCACTGCTATTGCTATACATAGAATTGTGGAATCACTATGTTGTACACCTGACACTAATATAACATAGTATATCAGCTTTACCTCAATAATAAATTTTAAAAAATTGTCTTTGAGGCTTAACCTCAAACTCATGGGTTTTCAATAACCATTAGAAATTCAGTTGAGAGAACTATTTATGGAGACCTGTCCTAGAAATTCATTTCTTTAGAGTCATAGTTTTCAAACTTGGCTGGGCATTGGATTGTCTAAGAATTTATAAGTATACAGATGTCTGAGCCTCACGCATTGGGATCCTGATTCATCAGGTCTAGAGTGGGACCCAGATATCTGTATTGTTAAAAACTTCCATGGGTGTTGTGGCTGCTGAGCCAGTATTGAGCAACAACACAATAGAGCAAAAATTGAACACAAATGAAGATGCCTAAGGGGGCCAGGAGGTAACATAAATGAATTAAGCAGACTAGTAAGGACCATGGAAAATCTATCCCTCATCCCCTGTCCAAAAGGGGCAGCGCTACTCAGCACCAACTAGTTTTGGACATGTAAATCTAGGGTTGCCAAATCTTACAGTTCCTTGAGGAATACTGAAAAATGTGAATTTTTATATGCAATTGCTCAATTTTTATGTTTGCTCAATTAAATATCCCCTCAATGATTATGGCCAAACCAAATATATTTCAGGCCAAATTTTTGCTCAAGGGTAGCCTGTTTGCATCCGTGGCAAAAATCTTTTCTTGGTTGAAGCCAGTTTGTTAGAGAGCCATATTCCTGGACCGCGTTGAATGATCCCTTCATTCACTAATTTTTTTTAAAAAAATTGTGGCATGTACTTATATTAAGAGAAGTTATAAGAACAGCCCCAGTAACGTGAGACACTCTATTTATTGCAAAGGTGCTATGGGGCATCCCCTGTTGCACTGCCTCTAGTTCTGGGTGAATTGGGGGAAGTTTAGTTTGAGCTTCAGTGTAAGGACCAGCTGAGGGGCTTGGTGAGAGATTAATTTGCACTTACTTAAGTAGTTTCTCATGTGTCCTGGTATTAACTTGGTAACGGTCAAGCTAAATATCCCAATTTTAGTGAGGATATAAATTGACATGGTATGTATTTTTTCACACTTACTGAATTCCTGTTTTCACTTCCTAATTTAATCTTTTGAATTTTCCCTCTATGACATTATTCTGACCTCTATCTTATCTTGCTATGTTCCAGTTTCTAGATTAAGTATCTCAATTAGCATATTTCTGCAAATAGTAGCTGGAAAACAATGAATATTGAAATTTGTTTTATTTCAAAAGAATGAAAATATCATTTAGAGTTTTGAGAGAATACAGTTGTGAATCAACACTTCTAACAGAACATACATCCTTCTATATTAAGCCCATAATGAAACCAAAGGATCTGCAATATTTGTACATTTTCACACTGTCTATATTAATTGAAATCTATGGGATTAATATGGTTTTAGCATATTAAGTCTCCTCTCATGATATGGAGACATGAAAAGTGTTTATAATCCAATAAAAAAACTCTACCTTTACATTTTAGTGTGCCTAAAATAATATATATTTGGATATTTGGGTTATACTGCAAAGTTACCCTCCATAATCTGTATCTCTGGCTCTCTCCCTGTCACAACAAAGCATGAGGACACTTGTCTCACCTTTGTCTTCTCCAACACTGAAGGGTGTCAATCCTGACAATGTGATAGCTGATAAATTGCCTCAATTTGTTAGCGAACTTGAATATATTTTCATAGGTTGGCTATTTCTAGTTTTTCTTCCTAATTTTTTAAAAATGTATTTTCCTATAGGTTGTTTATATTTTTTCTTATGGAGTTGTGTGTGGTGTCTTTATACTATGGAAACAATATATAATTGATATCTGTTGTTAATATTTCTTGGTCACTTATTTTTAATTTTATATGACAAAAGACAACATAAACTTCTATTTTCATGTAGTCAAATTTAACAATATTTCTTTGATTATGAATGTTTTGCTCAGGAAAATCTTCCCCACTAAAACATTTGTGCCTTAAGTAAGATGCCAAATATTTTAAATATTTTGCTGTGTAAATTCAGTACGTTTTTTCCTATGTGCACACACATGAAACCATCACCACCCAAGTCAAAATCGTGAATATAGTCATCACCCTCTATAGAAGTATATATCCATCACCCACATGCACAATGTATAATTCAATTTATAGAAAGTTCTGGAAAGTGCAAGGGAATCCATAGTGACAACAAGCAGATCAGTAGTTGCCTAGGAATGGCAGGAGCTGGATGAGTGCAGAGAGGAGATATGGAGATTACAAATGGGCACAAGGTATTGTCTTTGTTCCAGAAGTTCTTTGTTCTTGGCTGTTCCTTTTTCCATATAAACTTAACAATGTTATTCAAATATCACAAAATTATGTTTTTGGAATTCTGATTGGAATTGCATTGAAATCAAGATGTCTGGGTGGCTCAGTGGTTGAGCACTGCCTTCGTCTCAGGGCATGATCCTGGGATCGAGTCCCATGTTGGGCTCCCCATGGGGAGCCTGCTTCTCCCTCTGCCTATGTCTCTGCTTCTCTCTCTGTGTCTCTCATTAATAAAATAAATACAATCTTTCAAAAAAGGGAATTGCATTGAATTCATACATGAATTGCAATACATGAATCCTTGCAATATTGATTTTCTCTACCCATGAATAGCCTGTCTGTGTTCTTTATTGTTTTATAATATTTCCATTAGGGTCTTGTATACAATAAAAAAAATTTTCCCCTAGGTATCTTTTAATTTATGTTACTATTGTGAATAACATTTTTTTTTCCTTTTCTACATTTTAATTGTTTTGTTCTGATATATAAAGATGTTATGGATTTGTGATGTGGCTGTTAAAATCAGAAACCTTAAAAATCTTAATTTTAATAGTTTCTATTTAATTTAATTTTAAATTTAATAACTTTAATAGTTTAATTTTAATAGATTTGTATTTGATATATATTTAACCTTTCTATGTAGACAACCATGTCAATCTTGTGCCCTCCTTTTGAATCTTATACCTCTTCTGTTTCTTGTCTTATCACATTGGCTGGTACTTGCAGAGTAGTAAGTTTTCCTCAGTTTGGAGAGATTGAATCTAGTCTCGCCAAGATCATAAATAATACTGGTTCAGACTCAGTTCAAGCTTTCTTTCACTTCAGTTTCCTCTCAAACTATAAAACAAGCACACTAAGGAGATAAGTAACCTAATTTAGTGTATGTAGGTACCAATGACTCCATTGTTACTCAGAGATCCTGTCCAAAATAGTGGTTAGTTGCCGCTGTGAGGAGCGAGGAACCTATATGCCAAAGGAACTCAGAACCATCAGTGCAATCTTCTTAATACAAATGTGATAGGAGAGGGGTCATGTTAGGCCCAAGGTTTCTCTCTTATCATCTAAGAAATTTCTCCTTCAAGCCATTTGTTACAGTCTTCAGCATTTTATTTATATTGTGTCATCACGTCTGGAGTGTATTTAGCCACGAACGACTATATTTGGTTAAAAGTTTTATTTTACATATAATTTTATTAAAAAAATAGTGTTTGCATTAATTTAAAATTTACATAAACTGAGATAAACATACAGACTTAAAAATTTAATGAGGCAAATTATATTAACAGATTTCTTAATGTTGAACCTGCTTTGCATTCCTTCAATAAACCCTATTTGGTCCTAATATATTCTTTTCTTTTTACTGCTGGATTTGATTTGCTAATATTTTAATATAATGTTTATAGTGGGTGACTTACAGATGATACTTGTCTATAATTTACCCATTTTTTAACTGCTCATTTTTTCTTCAATTTATCTGTACACTAATGCTTTTATTATATAGAAATACAGCTGGACTTTGTTGTAGCTATTATTTTATTCTTTTTTTAAGATTTTATTTATTTATTCATGAGAGACACAGAGAGAGGGGCAGAGACACAGCCAGAGAGAGAAGCAGGCTCCATGCAGGGAGCCTGACATGGGACGCTATCCTGGGTCTCCAGGATCACATCCTGAGCTGAAGGAAGACGCTTAACCACTGAGCCCCCCAGGCATTCCATATTATTTTATTCCTATTTCACTTTCTCAGTCCTAAAATAACCAATTTTTATTTTTTATTTTTATATTTGTTATGTTTGCCAATGTTTGAAAATGTTTCTACCATACAAATATGCATAGCCTATTTGTCATCTTTCTGTTTCTTTCTTTTTCCTTCAATACCTTCTTACAGATTGAAGACATATTCTTTATCCCTTTTTTTGTTACTAATTTAGAATTTACATATCTTATTTCTTTTTTTCTAAGATTGACTTTAAATTTTTTAAATTGTTGAATACATTTAAAATTTTTACATATTTAAATTTAAACAAACTACATCAAATCTTTACATTTTAAATTTAAAATGTTAAAATACATTTAAATAATAGTATAAAAATCACTTTTATAACAAAGTCCATGTTTGTTCTTTATCTCTATCCTCTTCTCTAAGAAATTAACATGCTTTAAGTTTCATTTACATGCTATCATTTCTATTAATGATATGTGATATTTTAGTTTTATTTTTTAACTAATGAGAATTATTATTATTAACTTTATTTAGATTTGTCATCTTTTATTGGTTTCTTAATCTTTTTTTTTTTGCTCTTCACTTTATTCTTTAGTAGTTTATTAAGTAAATAATTGTTAAAATAAAACCTTCATTTTTATATGCTATTGATACCTTCATTTCACTCTCAATACTAAGTAATACAATTGCTTGGTATAATATTTTTAAAGATACCATAATTTCTCATGCTATTACTTATCACTGGGAGAAGTCTTCTCTTACTCTGTATTCTCTGGTATATAATCGTTTTTCTCCTAGTTACTGAACGATTTTGATGTTATGCAATTTTACTGTAGAGTTTCTGAATGAGATTTAACTTGCTTGAGGACCAATGAATTTCCATATATTTGGAAAATTATCTCTTTACTCTTACCTTTCTCCTATTCCACCCAGTCTTTCGTTTTGGAATGCCTAGATGTTTGATCTACATTGGTCCTCCATGTCATTTCACTTCTTTCCTACTTCCTAGTTTGCTCCTTCATTACCTGTATCTGGCAAATCACTTAGTTTGTTTTCACATTCACTAGTTCTATCTTAAGTTGTACCTTTACTGTTTAGCTCCTCTATTGTTTGTGGTTTTCACCAAAGAATGTTCATTCTGCATTTACAGAATGTAGAATGTTTTCCCAGTCGAAATTCTTTCAATTTTTCATACCCTCCCAAATCATAGAATATAGGAAAACAGAAAACATTTACATTTTCTCCTTTAACTCAAATATAACATTTTCAACAAAATGATGCAATGAAAAATACCCAAGTTATCTTCTAAATATGCAGGTCAAATGTCAGAATCACATGTGGCTATTTTGGGAAATGCCCCCAGTGTCAGCAAAGGGCACTTGCACTATGTGATTGCATATGAAGCAGCTGTTCACTAACAATCAGGCTTTAACCACTTCACATTCTAACATGAATGGAGGAAGAAGAGCTGAAGGCATCATGTCTAGAAGGCCATGGACAGAGTTGGTCTGGGGTTGGCATAAACCACCTCATGGAACCCTTGGAGTAACACTGTGAGAGAGGCATGTTTAGCTTCATTTTACAGATGGAAGACATTTATCCTGAGTAGTCCAAAGTACTTCCCAGTTTGTTTCATTAGGCCTGCCCCTCCTTGGTGTCAGGCTTGACATAGACCTCTTCACCTGGAAATCCCACGCAACAGTATATGCAATATATAAAACCTGAGTATGTCATCTTCCCTAAGACTGCTCCTCTTCTGGTCATCTAGAGTCATCTCTCTTCCTCCACGACACATAATCAGACATCAAGGTTTGTGACTCAAATCTTTAGCATGATTTTGGAAGCTGTGGTCTGCCCATGCATACTTCCACTGCCTTGCTGAGGGCCTCATCCCTGCTCTGATGCCTATTTCAGCAGCTTCCTGATCTGAGCATTTCCTACACATAACTGCCTGTGTTAGCCATTGGAAATGTAAGTGAGAACAAGTAGGCTCTTTCTTAAAATACTTCTGTCTTCCCCAGGGTCACTGATGTTCACTGTTCATGGCTCTTCACAGACCCTCACACCTTCAGGCCCTCCCCAACCCCTCGTAGCTGTTGGTCCTCCCTTCTCTGTACTCATGCACTATTCATGGCATGTTGCTGTTATACCCAGGATGAGTCCTGAGTAAAAATATCGAAGTAAAGAAGACAGGAAGAATTATCCTGAAGATTCAAAGGAATGGTAGATAACTAAAAATTGTTTAATGTACAAAATAGGAAAGAGATTCCAAAAGAACAGGATGAGTTAGAAAGGCAACAGGCTAAATTTAAGTCTAAAATGGGAGGGGTGGTGGGGGGGAAGAGGAAAGTCTTCTGGGAAAACAAAAATGATGTAGCCAAATGAAGATTAAGATTGGAAGCAATAGAGAAAAGAATGAACATTGCAAAAACAAAGCAAGACGAAACAATTTTGGAGGATAAACTGGAGTTCCCTCAGGTTGTAGAAGCAAAAGGAAAGAGAATGCTTTTAGTTTTCCTGTCTGTGACATGTGATATATGAATAGTAGAAATTCCTTAAGAAACTAAGAAATATATAAGGACGATGTAGTAATTATATACATGTACACATAATAGAAGAAAATTTTAGAAATAATTATACAGATAATAGAAAATTATATACATAATAGAAGAAAATTTTCTTAGCTTTATTAAGAGCTACTTATGGAGATTTCAAATGCTTTCCTTACAAGGCAAAGCTGATAAAAAGGTACTTGCATTTGGACAAATATTGGCAAAATAGAAAGTGGTTTACTTTTTTCATATAGAAACAATAGGCTGATGTTAGACTTCTTTGTAACTCAGTGCCAGAACATACAGAAACAATGATTAAGGTGTATTAGGAGAGAATGTGCACCCCTCAAACTGTGTATTCAATCCAAGCCTTGTTATGTTTGAAGAGGACAAGATAACTCAAATTAGCAGTTTTAGGAAGTGTAAAATACATATATGACTCAGCCATTAGAAACGACAAATACCCACCATTTGCTTCGACATGGATGGAACTGGAGGGTATTATGCTAAGTGAAATAAGTTAATCGGAAAAGGACAAACATTATATGGTCTCATTCATTTGGGGAATATAAAAATTAGTGAAAGGGAATAAAGGGAAAGGAGAGAGAATGAATGAAAATATCAGTGAGGGTGACAAAACATGAGAGACACCTAACTGGGAAACGAAAAAGGGGTAGTGGAAGGGGAGGTGGGCGGGGGGTTGGGGTGACTGGGTGATGGGCAATGCGGGGGGCACTTGGCGGGATGAGCACTGGGTGTCATGCTAAATGTTGGCAAATTGAACCCCAATAAAAATTTTTTTTAAAAGGAACAAAGAAACAAGCAGAAACATTGCTTCTTAGAAGCAATCTCGATTTAATTGAGAAGCAAAGTGCTGTTAAGAATTCAAAATGCACAAATCATATACAGATAATGGACACCAAAATGAGCACCAAAATCTGTCAGACATATAAATAAGTTTAAATATTGATTTTAAATTGACAAACAATTAAATACAAATTGATGTCAGTAAGTGACTGTCATGACGGAAATACCAGAACTAATAATGTTTTTGTTCCTGGTATCTTAAATGATGTCGGCAAGCACCATAAAGTGGATGAATAAGGAATTAAGGGTGTCATAAATTTATTTATCATCCTAAGGAGGGAATGAAAATATGTATTAGTTTTTCCCTTGGCAAATTAGATAAATATAAATCCATATATATTCTTGAAAAGATTACTACCACCATTAAAATAGAGAATCTATACTTACAAATAACAAAAACCCTAATATATAGGATAAATGGAACAAATAGAGAAGGCTAAAATATGTTTTAATAAAAGACACAATTTAAGCACAAGAGTTCTAATAGCAAGTCTTATTTGTTTAAATGCCACAATTAAGCACAACAACAAAATTGTGTAGTTCCATAAGTTTCTTTGTTTTTTTTAATTAAAAGAATTTTTTTCTTTATTTTTTTTCCTCATAGGTTTCTTTGTCAGAATCAGGACCCTGATAAGAAATGAGCAGAACCAGAGACCTAACATGGAACAATCTGAGTGGATGAGCCTGAGAACCTTGAATCCCAAAGTTGCCCATGAACCCTTCTAGCCGACAGATGTCTTTCCCCTTGCTGGAAATAACCACTTTCACCTTGCAAAGACCTCAGCCGAGGCAGAGGACTTGCAGTTCCTTAAAGAGCTCAGTCAGCCTCTTAGTGGTAGGTTGATTCCATGAGATCCCTTTTACCGGGGGTGTGGATGTTTCCTTTGCCTCTGCCATCACTGCGATCCAGTGGCTTACAGAGGGCCATAATACAACACAGAACACAGCCTATCAGTATGGGATCCCACACAATGCCCTGGACCCAGAGACTGATTTTATGGTAAAGAAGCTGTAAAAACCATTATAGGACCATAGGATGGATCCCCTCATTGTATCCCCAGACACAACAAGACTATCAGAATGTTGGAGCAGCCTGTTAAAGGTTCAGCTAATGGGTCTGCTTGAGGACAGTACCCTGGAGATCAGACACTGTCGTCCAGGCTGCAGTTCATGCTCAGTAAACCAATGACTGATCTAAGGGGTTATAACCCTATGGGTTAGAATACCAAGTCCAGGAACCAAGAAGTGGAAGTGGAATTGGTTGTACCCGCTTGCGGAATATTATATTGTGACATTAGATATCCTAGACCCCTCGGTCGGGGGTGTGGAGTGGTATGGACGCTTCCACCAGGACACAAAACTTGGGGCTCTTTGGAACTTGAAGCTAAGCCTACCACTGGGTCTCTCTTGTCTGGGAGTAGTTGATCCTGACCAGGAGCTAGGGTTTCTGCTACAACGGAGCAGGGATATTCACTGGGATGTGTTTTTGTCGCTCTCATTCCCAGTTATCCCATTGAGGGAACACTCACAACAACCATAGGTGGTCAAAGTCAAGGCAACTCAGGGCCCAGATTTATCAGTGATGAAGGTCTGGGTGGTCCTATCTGATTAGCTTCCTAGACGGGCTCAATCGCTGGCCAAGGATGAGAGAAATGTAGAGTAGGAAGTAGATGAGGGAGAGGGTGAATGGCAATTGTGGCCTTGGGACCAGATGCAGCAGATGGACTGCAGCCCATAGCTTACCCACTAGCCACTGGAATCGGGTTTTGAAAGAATAAACTGGGCCTCCGCCCTGAAGGGGATTTCATAATTGAACGAATGTCCTGGAAGGCACGAAGAGATCTGAGGAATGCAAGGGAGTGGGTGGATATGGTACATGCTTGGTGCATTGCTTCATATCCTCCTGCCCCTGTCCACTAACTGTAGCCACCTCTGCAACCACAAGGCCTAGACAGGCTCTCACCAGCCTGGCCCAGGTGCAAACTCAACCCCATGCCTTGGGATGCCTGCCCTGTATCTCTTGCTTCCCATCGTGGGGCTTCTCAGTCTCCATAGTGCGGAATAGTCTGGGAAACTAGAGTAGTGTGTGTGATCTGGCAACCAGGAAACGCAGGGAGGAAAGTGAGTGGAGGCGACCTTGACCTGCAAGGGAAGCAAGCTGTCCCACGACACTTTCTGCCTGTTGTGGCCTCGGGTGTAGTTCTGAGAAGTACTCTGCTCCGCTCAACAGGCCCACAGGAGCGCTTGAGGTCCTGAGCTCTCATCGCCAAGTAAACTACCTGCACACACGTCCTGACTCTGGGCTCTGCTTTCAGACTAAGCCACAACTTGAACCTTTGCACAATACAGCAGTTCTCAAGCTTTTTGGTTTGAGGACCCCTTTTTTACTCTTAAAAACGTTTCTACTCTTCTGTGCCCTTAACAAGGGCTGTTTAATGGGGGTTATATCTATTGATCTACTGAAAACTTGAAATTTTTACTTTTCTTTATTAATCCATGAAAAATAACATTAACAAATCTACCCCACTCTAATATAAATAACATTTTTCATAAAGAAGAAACTATGTCTTTTAAAGCAAAATGAAAAACTGGTAAGAAGAGTGGTATCGTTTCATGTTTTTCTCATCCCTTTAATATCTAAGTAAAGAAATGACAGCTAGAGCCTGTGGCTGCTGTCACGAACTCACGGAGTTCAGTCTTCGTGATACATTGTTTTAGTTCAGGTATTTGAAAAACAGCCAGCCTCACAGAGGATATGTAATTGGAAAAGGGAAGGGTATTTAATAGTTTTTTTTTTTTCAGATAACTGTCAATATTCTTCTTTGATATAACAGCAAAACTTGGCAAGTGGGGGTTTCTTCAAGGTGAGTTGTAATTGCGGAATCTGCTCTATTTTCAATGAATTTTTTGTTCTCTGTTACATTAAAATCTATGTGGTCTATCTTACAATTCAGATCGGTCTTTTACCCATGTGTTATTTATTTTAGGTCACGGATTGGTCACCTGGGCAATATTGATTCACTGAGTTATGCAGATCTTCCAAATATTGGCACATTTCATTATACAGTATCAAAAAGGACATTTGTTAAAAATCCACGGATTGCATCAGAAAAATCTTTAAGTATTAGGAAGCTTTCCTTGTGACAGGGTACAAGTTTTCCAAAGTTTTAATTTTTGTTTGAACACTTCAGTTAAATCATGGGCAACAAGTATTGTCCATTGTTTTTCTCAAAGTGACAGTCTCACCTCATTCATTTTCAAGGAAATGTCTGACAAATACCCCAAACTGGATAATTAGAGTTTTTAAATTGTTCTTTCAAGTGAAAATGGTGTTTCATGGAAAAAGCTCCCTGCTGAAACAATCACACGGATGTTTTTCCTCGAGACAATCTTCCCGCTTCTGTGGGCAGTAGGAGTGCTTTATGCATCCTTCATTAGAGAGAATATTAAAAACACTGATTTTCCAGGGCTGAGATTAATGACGTCAATCATTTCTACTGCCCCATAAAGGATGGTCTTCTGTGAAACTGGAATTTTTAAAAATTGTGACCATACAGAGGGGAAGGGATGACTGGTTTGTGCCACTTTGGACACAGTTTCACCACCACTCCTTGGGCACCAAGCAAATGTGAATGCAGTGAAAAGAATAAATAACAGCTTACTCTGAAAATGGTTTTGGCCTCTCAGACCCCCTGCAAGGTTCTTGGGGAATCCTAGAAGCCCAAGGCCATGTTTGGAGGACCACCGAGATGAAATACTATGAGTTTTGTCTTCCCTTCACACATTTTCTGAAAGCTCAGCAATTAAAACAAAACAACACGCACACATACACACCTATTTTTAATGCAAGATCTCCTCTTTTTGCCTCCAAAGTCTTCAGTCAGCCCTTCTACCTGAAAAGGAAGTCTCTGCTTCATTTTTCACTATGGCCAGAGTTGTGTATCCTTGGAAACACAAATCTGATCATATCTCTCCCTTGTGAAAACCTGTGTGAATTCGTTTTGGATTTCTATTGCATTGAGGATAAAATGAACACTTCTCTGCATGGCCGGCCTGAAGGTTGTTTAAGGGGTTCCTGAGCCCCCCTCTAAGCATCCCTCTTGCTTTCTTCTCTTGAGATGTCTGCTCTTGCCCTACCTGGTGATACTTTTTTGCTTAAATAACTCCTTTCCACCATCCAGGTGCCACCTTTGGTGGCTCCTCTGGCATCTCCAGTCTGATCGGGCCCTCCAGTGCTCTGTGCTGGGCTGTGGCACATTTCACAGGGGCTTCTGATTTCATGTTTAAGCATCATTTTCTTCATTGCTCTGTGAGTTTATGGAGGCAAGGATGTCTCTCGTTCACTGCTGTATTTCCACTGCCTTTCAAAATGCTTGGCCCAGAGGAAAACCTGGCTCCTTTCACGATCTACCTGGATGAGGAAGTTGGTATTGGAGCCTGGGCTGGGAGCAGGAATGTGTCACTTAGATTCCACAATTTCTGGGATATTTATCATTATTAAATAAGTAATAGATACTAATTGTAAATACAGCAGTAGATACATGCATTACATATATATGGCAGTTGCATATTTTAAATAATGCAGTCATAATATATGGTGTTATGAAGTTTGCTTTTCACACAATAATGTATTTGTGATTTTTTTATGCCAGTGACATAGATTCTCTTTTTAAAAAAGAACTGTCCAGTATTCCTTTGACTTTATTTCATTGTATTTATAAATCAACTAGTTGTCTACTGACGTATTTGTAGATAATTTCCGATGAACTATTACAAGTAAAGCAGCAATGAACATTTTTATGCACATATCTTTGTGTTATGTGAATATTTCTACAGATTACGTTCCCAGAAGTGAGACTGCCCAAAGTCCACTCCGAAAAAGCTGGATTAATATACACTTCACCAAGAGTATATGATGATGTCTATTTCTCTATACTGTATTATCAATTAAAAAATCTCAAACATAAGTAAAAAATGTTTTTTTATAACATTCTTTTTCATTTATTTAGGTATCAGTAGTTTGACTATCTCGTAATATCTTTGTCATTTACATTTTTCTACCTGAATTGCTTGTTCATACCCTAGTGGTATATGTCCTTTTGCGTCGGCCTATTGGTTTTCCACAGTAACTGAAAAATTATATATTATGTAAAACAACCCACTGTCTGTTACATTTTTCAAATATTTTCATTAGTTTAAAAAATAGTTTTTAGCTTAATTTATCATGTCCTCCTGTTACAGAAATGTAAAGTTTCGAATAGTCAAACCTATCAGTATTTTCCTTTATGATTGTGCTTTTCACCTCATGCTTAAAAAGGCTCAGCATCCAAGACTGAGAAACGTTCACCTGCTTTCTTCACAGACAAGGCTGTTGAGTGCATCCAGCTCAATAGTGCAGAACTACGACAAGAAGCCAAGGAGCCAGAAGCCCATTTCCCTTCCCTTTGCGCCACGGCCCTGTCACGATGACTCGTTGCCTAGAATAGGCAGATAAAAGGCAACTCTCCAATCTTGTCCCACTCTCTGTGACTTTCAAAAATCAAGCATAACCTTATGTCAGGACTGGTCCTGATTCTTATAGTCTGAAATGGAACAAAAATGTTTTGGTAGAAATTTAGGAGGAAGTCACACAAATAAGCTTCTAACAACTTGAAAACATGCGTATCTGCCTATCCAATATAAGGTAAATGAATGTGAGTTAAATAGAGATAAATTTCAAGTTTTTAACTTTAGTTTTAAATAGGCATTCTTCATTCTTTTTAAAGGAAAAAAAAGCTCACCAAACTTTTTGTTTCCATTTTTCCTCCCTTGAGTTCTGAAATTCTTCATATACTCAATAGGAAATAGTAATTTTCACCACTGTCATCATAATTAAACATAATATGATAATAGTTAGGATTATGAATCACTGTCTTAATGAATGGTGATTATATTGCTCATTATTATGGTGGTTGCTATGATTATTATTTGGGGATTATAGACTATCCAGAAATGGCAAGTCCTTTCCTAAGATGATGATTATAAATAATAACAATGATGCCAATAACATAACAACAGATTTCTGCTTTTTTGGGCAAGCATGACTACTTTATAGGTCAGAATCCTTAAAAATGCACCTAGAGATTTTCATATAGAAGGCAAGGAAATAAATGATGAATAGTCCAACAAAACTGTGTGGTGTTGCTCAGTGCCTCAGGACTGTTCACTAAAGCCAAAGGGCAGGAAGTTTTAAAACTATCACATTAGCTTATCACATACCTACTTATAAACTAATCTTCATGATGAATGATGCAAGGAGCTAAAGATAATCAGAAGTGTTTAGTTTTAAATTTCTTATATTGCAGCGATATGAGAGAAATGCAAGAAAGAAAGAAAAGAAAAGAAAAGAAAAGAAAAAAGAAAAGAAAAGAAGAAAAGAAGAAAAGAAAAAAGAAAAGAAAGAAAAGAAAAGACAGTGTGACGGTGAAGTGGGGTACATAGTATAAGCTCCAGAAGGAATATGTCAAATGGGATCTAGGAAATGAGAAGCTTTACTCCAATACCACCCCTCTCCCACCTTCTGTACCCTGCTGGGAAATCGCATTTTCCCCCTGACCTATGTGGGATAATACAGGCTTCCAAATTTTAATGTATTTGAAAAATAGGTATCAGAAATCTATTTTCCTTGAAAACTCTGCCCAAGAGTTTGAAAATATGTTCATATTTCACAATTTTAGAAAAGAAGACTGCTATTATTATCAATAATAGTACACCTGTTTAACATATGCTGAGAAAGCAGACATACTTTATTAAAAATCTAGCTCAGCTCTCTTATTTCAAGCTCAGCTCAAAATATTGTAATGCTTAATAGTACAGATAGAATATCAATTCTTGTTTCGATTCACACAGAAAATGAAAAACAAATATTAGAAGAAGATGGAAAGGGCTCCAGTATAACATATGAAGTATAAAACCATCAAATAAAGTAGAATGAGCACTGGGAAAGAATGAATGATATCAGAACAGTCAAGTTTTTTATACAAGCCAAGGGGAATAAAGAAGTTTCCTAAGAATAGTTTGTACCAGCACTGTGTTTACGTGATCTCACTGACAACCCAAGGAGTTAGCTATAGCAGGTGTATGCTCCCCAGGGTGTGGGTGAGGAAACTAAGCCCCCATCTGAGCATCTGATCTAAGGAGAACTAAAGCATAGGTTGGCTCACTCTTAGCCTAGTGTTCTTTTTTTTTTTTTTTAAAGATTTTATTTATTTATTCATGAGAGACACAGAAAGAAAGAGGCAGAGACATAGGCAGAGGGAGGAGACGCAGGCTCCATGCAGGGAGCCCAATGTGGGACTCGATCCCAGGACCCCAGGATCACGCCCTGAGCCAAAGGCAGATGCTCAACCACTGAGCCACCCAGGTGCCCTGTATATGTAGTATATATATATTTCACATTATTCTGTGTGTTCCTTCATTTATTTATTTGTTCGTTTGAAGATATTTATCAGTTGCTTCCCATATTTGGAAACTGTGCTAGACACGAAAAATATAGAAATAAAAAAGATGCTGTTCTTCTTTTCATTGATTATATAATCTCATGGGAATAAAAAGCCCTAAATATTCGAACATATATTTATTTACAAATTCTTAGATGCTTAATGAAGAGAAAGTTTAGGAATCAAATTGATGACATAACTGGATGGGAGAAGTGGGCAGTTGAGGCAGGATTCGGGGGAGAGGAGGCCTTTTATGTAACACTTGAACAGAGAAGTTAACAAGGCAAGTAGGGTGGAGACACTGCAGATGAAGGGCGCTTGAGAAGATTCTAAAGCAGGGATAGGCAAGCTTTTGGGAGAATTTTTTAAAAAGGCCACTGGGGCAGGAGTCAGGTAACAGGGGGGCTGGGTGATCCTTGGAAGAACACATGGAACCATAGAGAATCCAGAGATGATCTGAAATGGAAGAAGGGGCTCCAGAAGGTGTTGGGCAGGGGAGGTATGTGAGCCAATGTGCATTTTAAAACATCACTTTTCTTAGTTAGCTACAGAGACGGTGAGTAAATCTCCTAGCCTCTGCTTCTATAAATCTGGGAGCGCTTCTCCTAGAGGTGCAGTTCCAGCAGTTACATGCTCCTTAGGGATTTTACATCACGCATTCACTTTAACCCCAAAGACTGTAATGTCTCTGGGTACAAGGACTATCTTTTACAACTGCCCTGACATCCTTAAGACAGGAATTCAATAATTCTTCATGAATTTTAACTCATTACAACATATTAAAAACATGCATATCCACACATGTCACATTCACACAGAGCAGGGAGACTGAAGCCCTTGGTTACGTTTCTAGAAGGTTCTCTAGAGGGCTAAAGCCCAGGCAGTGCAGGCACGGAGCTGGGGCATTTTATGGTCCAGACTTGATCTGCCCCAGTGAAATTCCCACCCCAGTTTTATAGACTCAACTTCACTCCATGTTAAGATAAGCATCTGAAAAGAATGGAAACACCTGCCCTCATCCTAGGCTCACATTCTCACTGGGTGTAACTCTAGCCTTGGCCATAAAGCCTAAAGAATGAGGCTCTCTCCTGACAGACGTGCCTGTTTTGAAGTTCATAAGGCGCAATGCTTCCACCTGAAAATTTCCTTTTTGTTAAAAAAAGAGATACCTGTTTTGCAATTTTGAACTTGCAGGAACTATTTTAATGAAAGACATTAAAGGGAATCCCGATTAATGAAGGCACCCAATTAATTGAGAAATTCTGCTGTACTTCATTATTGAGGAGAAAGAGGCATATTACACACTCCAGGCTCAGGGCAATAGCCACGGCACATTTCCAATACTCTGTAAGGAGAACTGGTGTTTAGACTGATAAAAAGAGGCACAAAAAGGACCAATCTTTTTGTGACTATCAGATGTCAATCCTTGGGACATTGTGGTTACTAATGTGGGCTAATGCATTTGGGGAGGATTTTTCACAAGAGTAAAAATAAAAGGATTTGCCATTGAAGCCTGAATTTACCAGTAAATTCAATTAACTGGAAGGAACATCCTGCTCCCCAGCATTTTGATTAATTGATGTCTGCTGTACAGTCATTAGATTCTGGTGTTCTAGCACTAAAGTGAAAATCATAATTATGTGGCACTTATTGAGTCCCCTAGCATGCGCATATGGTAGGTGGAACCCAACGAAAGTGGGCTACACAGCCAGAAAGAACAGCCTCTTCCAAATACTACAAGGCCAACTAAAGTCCTGTTGTCACTACCTTTTTAACTGCTTTGTAAGCAGATGTTTAAAGATACATAAGGGTTACACATATTTAAATTAAACCATGGCATTCACGGAATGATTAGTAAGTGACCATCTCTAAAAGTTCTTTACATCTCAAAGACAAAAATAGCCGCAGAATACATTTCACAAATGAGTCAGACATAAATGATGTTTTTATGGTTCGAGATATGAAGAGTTTAGCTGCACATATCACGCCATGCATATTTCAGCAAACACTACTTCCTTCATGAAAACATATTTCAGGTGATTTCTTTTAGATCTGGAAGCTTGGGGAAGATTGGAAAAACTCCCAACAAGGGGAAGAAGTGCACCGGAAGAAATCCATTTTCACCCGGTACTAATGGGAAGAAATATTGTGCAGTGTTCACACTGCAGGTGCGAGCAGCAGGGACACCCTTATCCATCTATACACCCTAGACCTCATCCGTGTCCAGGAGTTCAAGCTATATGATTGGGATGATTCAGGAGGTTAAATAAGTGGCCTTAAAAGAATTGCTATTAACAATCATATTTCTGCTGGCAAGTTGTTGGAAGTTCGTTATCACTTTGGATCAGGAGACCCAGTGCACCTGAAGCACCCTGCCTTATATCTGTTCTTTGCTTTGCAAAGAGGTGCATAGGGGAGGTGAAGTTCTGGTGGATATTTTGAATTTCCATTGCAATGAGGAACAGAAGACTTTTTGCCATGGCTCTTGTATTTTAACCTACCTAGCAAGCACATAAGCCACCCACAATTCAAGGGATCGCTCTTCAGAGTAACAGTGTCTTCCCTTGAGAATGTCCGTGTCATTCTTGTTTTCGTGTTACCTGTAGATCCCAGCAACACAGTCTTACCTATGAAGAGACACTTCTATTGCAGATTCGCCAGCTCTGCCGTCCATGTCCACTGCAGCACAGGAAAAAAAAGAGGAGGGGTACCTCTTTAGCCCAATTCCAAGGATCAGGATAGATACTTGGCCTAACTGTTAAAGACTCAGACTAAAGTCACATGTTTCACTTTATTTCTGTTGTTAAAAGATACATTTTTAGGCCAGAGAAGGGATGATTCTTTGCCCGTCCTTGTGACTTTGTGCTTACATGGATTCACTAAAATCCGAATGTAGCATATCTCCGTGATGGCAACCCCGTACCACAGGAGCTGTCCCCTGACTGTCACTCAGGAGAGTCAAGACTTCTGGAATGACCAAGCTCTCTGGAAACTTCCAAACCCTCAGTACAGCACATCAGGCAGCCACTGTCCCAATGGCATTGACACACTGACCATGTTTTGCCATCATATGCATTCAAGATAAAGTCTTGATGACTATCAATAAATTTGCTGTTTAGTCCTAATTGCTTTAAACGTAGTGCAAATCAATGACTTGAGTTGCTCTTTTGGTAGTTCTCAGCCTTGATTCTTGATGCTTTAGTTGTCTGTTTCCTTCCTCCACTGGCTCCTCTCCAAGGGGTGTCTGGCTGTTGGGGGAGTGGGCTGCCTTATGTGATTGTATCTTTTTTGGCAGCCAAGTATGAAGTCTGTGGCTGGTAAACTGTGGCCTGCTGTTTTGTGTCAGTTGATGCTCTACATGGGTCATCATTTGTCTCCCATTGGCTGATATGGCTTCCCCTCTGCTTCTAGTAGCTATGGATCACCATCCAATCCCATCTCCAGCAATCCACCATGGTGTGGCCCCATATTGGCCCACTGCAAGCTCTGGGAAGCTCAAAGCTACCAATCTGGGCTCTATCTGGTCTTGCTGTTCTGCTCTCTCATCTGGTCTAGATTGCACCACACTGGCACAGGCTCTAAGCACTGATCACCTCAATTTGTTTAATTCTTTTTAGCTTCTCTGGATTGAATCTGTAAAGAGGAATATTGGGACAGATATCTCTGCACTATCATTTTCTAGCTCTTTCCTTCTTCTTCCTTAAAACTGCAGGGAGGAGAAGCAGCAGGTCTTACTCTCCTGAGCCAGAATCTCTGGGGTGGGGCCTGGGGATCTATAGTTCAACTAGCTTTCCAGGTGACTCTGATGCAGCTGAAGTCTGAGAAAAACTGATGTAGGTCACCTCCTTCCAGAATCCATCAGGGCTAGACTTTAATAGAAAATAGGTAGGGCCCTCTGAGTGGCTCAGTGACTGTGTTTGCCTTTGGCTCAGCTGTGATCCCAGGGTTCTGGAAACGAGTCCCACATCAGGCTCCCTGCGAGGAGCCTGTTTCTCCCTCTGCCTATGTCTCTGCCTGTCTCTCATAAATAAATAAATAAAAATCTGAAAAAGAAAATAGGTCATTCTTTCCCCATAAAGAGAGATTTATGATGAATCCTCTGTGGTTAGCCCTTGACGTGGAGAAAGGGGAGAAAAAACTATCTCGGATAATCTATATTATGAGGGCAACAGCTCAAATTTTGCATTAGCTCTGTCAAATCCTAACTTTTCTCTTCTTACTACCCTTGCTCACTCCCCCAAGCAAAGCTACCCTGGGTCAAAGAGTAAGAAAAGCATAATCTTAGGAAGGAAAAAAGAAAACACATTTGTCGTTTTCCATGCTATTTAGCCCTTACAATATGCAACAAGCCATATGCAGCCTACAATGTGACCTATGTCCTTTATGTCACATTGTCAGAACATACTTGGTAACAATTTGGCTAAGCACTGCAAGGGGAACATTTCTATCCAGTGCAGCATCCTGTGACTTACACTGTTTGGATTCACATAGTTGGAATCATCTCATTTCTGCCTGTGGGATTTATTACTAATTGCAAAGGATTCTGAGATGTTCCCCCTGCAGTGACTCATGGCTTGTACCCTCCTGAATAGCACAGTAAGGTTTGCTTTCCTCTGAACTGTCTCTGAGAAGCACCAGTAGCTGTGACTCACCTGCTGACTCCATCCCCTCTGAGACTTTCTTTGTAATTCATTGGCATGGGGAAAGGGGGCTTATTGCTGCTAACTTTATTGTGAACAGAGTACAGTTTTCAGAAACTGTAATCAGAAGAATTCCTGTTGCTGATGCCTGATGATACTTTAACATGATTTTATCAAGACAATTCCCTACATCCTCTCACCAGTGACCAGGTGTTGACACCCATGTCTTATAAACTGTTTCAAACCCTGTTGGGGTAGACCGGTGGCTCTCAAACATGTATGTGTAGTAGAATCATCTGGAGAGCTTGTCCAGCCAGAGGCAGCTGGACTCATGTCTGAAACAGTACATGCAGTAGGCAAGATAATGCCCCTCTGATGATGTCTGCATCATCCTAACAACTGTAACTTATGGTTATGTTACCTTGTATGGGAAGGAGGGATTAGGTTTGCAAATAGAATTAAGGTGCCTAAAGGCAACCTACTGGGTGGGAGAAGATATTTGCAAATGACATACCCAATAAAGGGTTAGTATCCAAAACAAATAAAGAACTTATTTTTGTAAATCAACACCCAAAAACCAAATAATCCGATTAACAATGGGCAGAAGACATGAGCAGATGTTTCTCAAAAGATATTCAGATGGCCAATAGACACATCACTCACCGTCACGGAATTACAAATCAAAACCACAGTCAGATATCACCTCATACCTGTCAAAATAGCTAAAACAACAACACAAGAAACAACTAGTGTTGGCAAGGATGTGGAGAAAAAGGAACCCTTGTGCATTGATGGTGGGAATGCAAACTCGTGCAGTCACTGTGGAAAACGGTATGGAGGTTCCTCAACAAGTTAAAAATAGAACAACCTTATGATCTAGTAATCATGCTAGTGGGTATTTACCCTCAAAATACAAAAACATTGACCCAAAGGGATACATGCACCCCTATGTTTATTGTGCTATTATTTACAATAGCCAGACTATGGAAGCAGTTCAAGTGTCCATCAACTGATGAATGGATGAAGAAGATGTGAGATGTATATATGATATGATATATATAATATTCTGATATATATCACATCATTATTCAGCCAAAAAAGAATGAAATCTTGCCTTTCACCAAAATGAATAAAGCTAGAGAATATAATGCTAAGCAAAATAAATTAGAGAAAGACAAATACCATATGGTCTCATTCATACATGGAATTTAACAAAACAAATGAGCAAGGGAAAAAAGAAAGAGACAAAGCAAGAAACAGACTGTCAACTATAGAGAACAAACTGATGGTTACCAGAGGGGAGGTGGGTGGGGGGATCACTAATGAGCTGATCTTAAAATAGGGAGGGTTACTGGTTGGCTCAGTCAGTTAAGCATCTGGCTATTGATTTCGGCCCAGGTCCTGATCTCAGGGTTGTGAGACTGAGCCCCATATCTGGCCCTGTGCTAGATATGGAGCCTGCTTGGGATTCTCTCTCTCTCTCTCTCTCTCTCTCTCTGTCTGTCCCTCTCACCCCTCTCTCTTCCTGTCTATATAAATAAATACATAAATAAAATAGAGAGATTATCCTGGATTATCTACATAGCCCAATACAACCATAGGATCCTTAAATGTAAAAAGAGAAGCAGAAGAGGTCAGAGTTAAGTAATGTAGGAAGAACTCAACCCACAGTTGCTGGCTTTGAAGACAGAATGATGTGGCCAGGAGCCAAAGGTGGTAGCCAACTTCTAGAAGCTTTAAAGATCAAGAAAACAAATTCTCAACAAGAACCTCCAAAAGGAATGTAGGCCTACTGACCCCTTGATTTTAGCCAGCGAGACCCATTTCAGACCTTTTTGACCTCAGGACTGTAAGATAATAAATTTGTGGCTTTTTAATCCACCAAATTTGTGGTACTTTGTTACTAATACAGTAGGGCTGGGCTGTGGTCAGCGATGCTGCTGGACATGATCAGACTTTGAGAAGCATAGATGTAGATTTTACTTGTACCTCTGACTTTCTGAGGCCTTTTCTAGTTGTGGCAGACAGACTTTAGGACTGCCCACAGTATCCCGACCTCCTGTATCCTCTGGTATGGTCCCTGCTGATGGACTGTGGGTAGGACTCATATCTTGTTCCTAACCAAGAGAACATGGCAAAGTCCCTTTTGTGATTTTTTATAATAGACTGTCTTGCTAGCAGATTTGCTCTTTTCTCTGTTGCTGTCTTTGCAGAACCAAGTTGCTACGTTGTGAGAAGGCTTACGGAGAGGGCTACACGGCAAGGAGCTGAGGGTGGCCTAGGAGCTGACATACAGCACCGGGTCGGGACCCTCAGTCTTTCAGCTGTAAGGAATTGACATCTGCCAACACTGAGTGAACTTGGAAATGGATTAGTTTCCAACTGAGCCTCCAGATGAGAACACAGCCTAGCCAACACCCTGAAGGCAAAAGGCTAAACAGAAGACCCAGTAAAGCTGTGCCCAGGGTCCTGATCCATATAAACTGTGAGGGAATAAATACTATTCAGTTTTTGGTCATTGTTACACAGCATGGAAAATGAATACAATAGTATAGTCCAGAGACTGGACTAAACAGAGGTAAGCAGAAGAGTCAGAGGGTCCCAAAGTGGATCATGGCTGTCGTTCAGTTAGAGCCTATCATGGTAAAGTTACCATTTATCGAGCATGTTCTGTACTAGGCATAAAAACTGTCCCAAAAGTTTCGTACTCACTACCTCACTCAATCCGTGAAGCAGCTATTAGCCTGTTGCACACGTAAAGAAATGGAGGCCCCAAGAGTTTAGGCAACATTCTAATGTCCCAGAGTTTTGTAAGCACCAGGACCTGGACTGAAACACATATTGGTCTGACTCCAGAAGTTACACCCTCATCATTGGTGCCAGGCTGCCGTCCTGAAGTGAAGGTGGCCATGGCCCTTGAGGTGGTCCAGGGCTTCACCAATAACAACAGTCTCCCAGTGATGACTGTGCATGAGCCACCTATGGCAGGGTTTGGGAGACAGGGAAGCGTAACAGCCACATGCAGAATTTTGTGTTCCTTCAATCTGTCGTCTTTCCTCTGAGTCCTGCTGGCCTTGGGGTATCTCCTAAGGCCTGTGTCTGAGAAAGGGGCTGAGGACAAGACACCCCCTTCGGAAGTTCATATCGTAGGGGAAGAAATAAGACTTGCCCACTTTGACAATAAAAAGCACTTGTACAAAAACATTTAAAATCTGGAAAAGGGAGTGTTTGACTAAACCATTTGTCTACATAACATATTTCCCTTAATTTTGCTCATAATGGATGATTTCTGTACCTTCATGAGTACAGCGATGAGATACTGATTTTAAGCAGACCCACGTGGTTGTGACCACATTCATAACTGTCTCATTTATGAATCTCAGCAAACCCATTGAGTGTAATGAAGTAGAAAAATTAGGAGCTCAGGAGGTCATTGAGCGCTACGACTGTGTGCAAATACAATTAATGCACATCTCAGTAATGGTGTCAAGGAAGTATTCTCACCTAATATCCGATTCAAGACAACCAACACGACTAACCCAGCGCTTTGTCTGAAGACACATCTGAAATACATCAAAGAAATAAATTAAGTGTCAAAAACTTCATTTATTCTCCTGAGATTATGAAATGCAGCCAGGGAATTCGTCTGAAAGATGGCTGCAGGAGCTTGGAGGGAGTTGTGGAGGACACCGACCATGGAAGGGCCCCGGGCAGCTGAAGGCAACCTCGGCTGAATGGATGTGACCCAGGCCGCCTGCTGCCATGACTGCGGAGCTCCAAGAGGCCAGTGGCTTGGGGCCTGAACTGGAGCAAGCTCCGGCAGGGCCAAATTAGCAGCACGACCATGTGGTTGTGGTAAATTCCTCCATTCAGTTTTTATTGAGAAAATAAGTCATGCTCCACTCAGCTTGTTCAAAGTCGTCAACTCTCTCCCTCAATTTTTTTCCCCGAGATTATTATTTTGTGGGTGGTGTGTCAGAGGAAGTTGGGGATGGGGCAAAGGTTCTCAGCTAATGGATTTCTTTTTCAAGCACTGGAACTTTAAATTGCAGCTGTTGAGGCATAAAACCACAAGCCAATTGGGTGAGGTGGTTCATTCCATTAGAAAATGGGATGAGCCACATGTGGCGAAAGGAACCCATGAAGGTTGGGTTCCATGATGAAAAAAATGGGTGGTATTAAAAAGAGTGGTGCTTTCCACTGCCTCCATATTTGTAGTCTCCTAACAACAGCCTCCTCTCCCCACTCCAAGGGAAAGAGAGTTGCCTTCCCATGAGCATTCAAGACTCAGGCCCTTGTCCTTTCTCCCACGGCCCCAGCCCATGAGGCATGCCCTAGGTGAGCAGCTACCACCTGCTCCTTGCCAGTGCTGACTTGTCATGTTTCCTAATCCACCTAGGAATGCTGTGAAGACATAGTATCCCCATTTTTCAGACAAGGAGACAACAGCTCAGTAGGTTTAAAGCAGCTTCCCCAAGGCCATCCGATTGGGAATGCTGGAGCCCAAATAGTGAACCTATTAAAGAAAATAGCTAAAATACTAGAATGGCCCATCTGAATTAAATTCCAAATTCCAATGTCTTTACAAAAATAATCCTGAAGATGAACATTTGTGTAGAGGAAAATAAATCAGAGGAGAGAAATTAAAAGAAGCTTTCAGAAAATATGAGAAATGCAGCCTGTGCATGAATATGCATGCAGAGACGAAGATGGAGGGAAAGAAAATATTCCCAAATGAGAGCCTGTGTTCCAAAAGCTGACCAGAACTAGGGCAAGGGGTTGGGGGCAGGGGACCTGGCAGATGAGGCAGGAGGAGCCAGGTGGGGTGGGAATGCCCGGGAATGCCTAGACAGCGGGTTTCCTCCTTTGCAGCTACGCCTTCTCTGGTTCAGCTGGGCCCTGAAGACAGACATTCCACAAAGTGTTCTCGAGGTAGCTCTCTGGTTAGACTAGAAGCAGGAAGTGCCAGAAATCTTGCAAGGAAGCCGATTCTCTTGACATTTCCTGCCCTCGAGATTCAGGGAGCTCAGGCTCACCTTTAAACCCGAGGAAGCTTGGTGAACTTCACCAAGTTCACCGGACCCAGGGAGAGCCCCGCGGGCTGACAGCAGCTCTCACCAGCAGCAAGGATTTATGTGCCACATTGCAGAGGACATGCATTTTAAGGATTTCTTGCTGTGTGAGAAACCATTGGGGCAAAATGGAAGAGAAAAAAAAAGTGCACCTGATTGTAATTAATGCTGACAGTAATCTCCAGCTTTCCTTCTGCAAACAGCCAGATGGGAAAGCTGGAACTGTTAATAATAGAAGACGTTGCCATCCATGGTTCGTGGAGTCATAACTCTTTAAAGACTGTTTGGATTCCAGATCTCTCCAGACTGGCCCAGGCCAGATGCTGCTCAGACTCTCTGCAGCCGTAGTAGCAAAGGAATCAGAGCGAAGCTCTGCTCAGACCCCCGGCCCTGATGAGAAATCTATGCGTGGGAGGCCTGGCGCTGGCGGGGAAGAGAGGAAGGCAAGGAAATTGCAAGAAAATGTGAGGTCAGACCGTGGCACTAAAACATCTTCACTAAGAGCCTCCTGTATGGGCCTCGGGGAGGGAGGAGCCCGTGAACTGGGGGGTGAGAGCCCAAGTGAGATTGCAGAAGCACGTTGGAAAGGGACGTCATTCTCCAAGGGCCCAGTCAAATGTGGCCCAACAGAGGTCGGGGTAGGGGTGCCCCTGGGCGCGGGTGGGTGGGAGCCAGCAGTGCTGTTTCAGGCAGCGGACGGAGGCCAGAGGGAGAGAGCCTCTCGGGGAGCAGCCTCGGCTCATCTTCTGTTCCTCCCTGACAGGCCAGGGGGATGTCCGCCTTCTGCCTGCCTGGGGGCTGCGTGGTGCAGCGAGGAAAGGGAGGGAGCTGCAGGGATCCATGCTACCCCTGGTGCTTCCTTAAGGCCCCGGAGTAAAGGGCCAGGGCTGAGGGATTGCATGGCCAGAGAATTCCCAGGTCGGGGGTGCAGGATCAGCGTGCAAGGCGGAGTCCTTGGTGAAAGCAGGTGGGGGCCGGCCACCAAAGTTCTTCGCTCAGTCCCTTTCCTGTCCTTTTCCAGAGCACCCCCATTAGATCACTGGAGTCCTCCTGACAGGGCTGTGGGGTCCCTGCAGCAGTTCTGATGTGCAGTCAGGCTGGCAGCGGTGGGCAGCCCCCCGGAGGGAAGGAGGAGGCTGGGGGATCTGAAGGTCTTGTGCTCAGAACGATGTGTTTAGAGGGGCATTGAGGGGGCTGGAGGTTCAACAATGAGAAGGCAAGGACATGAATTCGAGCCAGGGAATGAGCCTCCCGAGAAGCTGGTGCGCACCAGAGTGTGGGCCCTGGGGAGGCTCACGCTTCCTCCCCTGCGTATCTGGCCGAGAAGGAAGGAGGCAGAGTGGCTGCTCCACGGGCTGTGTGTGCAGGGGACCCCGTGGAAGGTGGAACTCACTAGCAAATGGAACCACGTGGGCAGGCTTTGAGAGCAGGCCGGGAGGGCCTGCGAGGCTGGTGATTTCGGCTGGATGCTAGATGAGGTGTCCAAATCCTGGCTGGGCTGCAGGGACTGGCCTGGAAGGGCAGAGGGACGGAGGAAGACGGCACGTGGAAAAATGTTTCAGCCCATCCTCCTCACAGCCCACACCAGGGAAGGTGGGATTCTATTTCCACCAGATAACAGGATTAAAAAAAAAAAAAAAAAAAAAAAAACTCAAAACCAAACCAGCATACCTTTATTTTATGCCCACAAAGACATCCTGAAAATTTTCACTGGAAGTTGGGTAGAGATGAGAGGAACATGGGTGAGCCTCCGAATGGGAGGTGCTTGGAATGGGGATCAAAGGACATTGTGAGTAAAAAGGACTTTGAGGACCAAAGACTAGCGAGGTTTTAACTGATGGTTTTCGGGCAGGAGAAAGCTCCCATTCCCCTCAAAAGAAATCTCATGGGGAAGCACACACGGAAAGTAGCAGAGTGGACCTGACTTTCTGTCCCGTCCGAGCCTCCTGGCCTGGCAGGCGAGGGCCTCCCGGCCTACGAGTGGCCACAAACGTCCCCTGCAGAACCTGATGCCTGGGAGGAATGCTCTGGAAACCACAGACTTCATCAACCCTTTCATTTTGAAAATGAGGAGGCTGAAGCAGCTTTGCCAGGCAAAGGGAAGAAGGGACACACTCTGGGGTCCCGCTGAGACCCCCGAACCCCCCGCCTGGGAAAGGCAGGGGTCTGCTCCCTCTGCACGGGCGCCGGGGCCTCAGGGAGGAACTGGCACAAACCTGCCTCACGGGTTTGTAGATTCTTCTATTAAAGTCGATTTCCACATACGGCAAGCCCAGCTGAACCCTCCCCTGCAAAGCTGGGCTCACAGCGCGCGGCCGGCGATGAGGGTGCGGGGGGCACGTGGTGAAACCCCATTGGGCCAGGTGGCCACCTGTGCCTGCGGACGCAGCCTCTGAGGCAGCGCCCCATAACCCGGGTAATTACAGAGCCTGGGCCCACTCAGGGGAATTAGATGAAGCAACAAGCTATTATGGCCCTCGTCTGCCGAAATAATAATATGTAGTCCCTCCGTCGCACCTTTCATCAGCAGACTTCAAGGTACTTCCCAGGCACTGGTTGATTGTAAACCCTTTTACCAGTGATGTGCCGTAGAGAAAATGAAGAATAAAAGTGGAGTCTCTCGTCCATGAACCGGTATGAGCTCAACAGCAGGGACGGGGTGCCTCTGCGGAATAAGGGCCTCGTTCTGCCACCCCAGACCAAGCGAGGGCCGGACAGCAGGGCTGAGGCTACCCCCAACCGTGCGGGCACGGGTCGGGGTGAGGGATGCGCAGGGAAATTGCTAGAAGACTCAGCGTTGGCCCAGCACCTCCTCAGGCCAGCGCAGGACGGAGGCAGCAGGAAACCGGAGAGGGTCCAGGATGTTGAACCATCTCGCTGAGCTCAGGAAAGGCCCCAGAGGAGGGAGGGGGATGACTAAGGCCAATAAAGCCGAGGTTTTTGATAAAGGAGCCCATGGAGACAAACTAGGAAAGTGCAGGCCGGTCCGTTTGACATGAATTGTGGGCCACTTTGAACTTGTTTTAAGAGTCAAGGAGGAGAACATTTGGTTAAGGCACAGACCGCGGGAGGTGACTGGGGTGTCCTCAGGAAGGAAGGGGCATTGGGTTTCAGGAGCTCAGAGAATTCTTTATAGATCCAGCAGGTCTGGCTGACAGAGGGAGCAGGCCCGGATGCTCGGAAAGCCCACCTCCTGGCTGCTGGGGGGCGGGGGGCACCCACACAATAGCCCCGCACCCGGCAGGCCGTGATGAGAAACGACGACAAGTAAAACAAACAGGAAGGATTTTAAAGACTTCGCCACCCTGCACACTCCTCCGCGGGCCTTCCCCGCAGCTGCCTTCCCCCGGAGCCGTGTGCCTGGGCCCCCGAGGACGGTTCCAGGCTGGAGTCAGTCGCTAACGGGCTGCGGCCTGCTTGCGGGAGTCCCCTCTGGAACATGAACACCGCACCTTAGCTTGGGACAGGCCCTGGCACGTTTGGAAGGAAGCAGACGCTTTTCAATGGTCTTTGTCCCTGCTGTTCCCAGCACCCACCTGGGGCTGTTTGTCCTCTTGCAGGTTCTTGGGACCGAGCGTCCGTCCCCCGGAGTGGCTAGTGACCAAACACTGCAGGCAAGCGCGGCTGGTGAGGGGCTCCCCAAGGACGTCGAAGTGCAGAGGCTGCTGCTTGAGGTTCCATGGGGACCCCTTGGGGCAGGTGGAGGACGTAGGGAGCTGGGAGGAGCCCTGCGCAAGGAGTGCAGAGGAGGGGTCCGAGGCTCCCCTCTTGGCAGCCAGGAAAATTCGAGACAACACTGTTCAGAGAGCGGGGCAGAGCCAGGCAAGGGCAGGGGTAGCACACGGGTCCCTCGGGCGGCAGGGCGGGCGACAGGCACCTGCTGGAAGCACCTGGATGAGGACAGTCCTGGAAGGCAGGCGAGCCTGAGGTCAAGCCCAGCCACACCTCTTGGAAAAGTCCAGAAATCTGCCTAAGGCTGCGCGGACAGCAGACGGTTTGGAGCTCAGGCTTGGAGCCCACCCTCTGCCCTTCAAGGCTCCCCTTCAACCTCTGGGCAGGGGCTGGCCGGCTCCGGCTCTGCACCCATCCAGGCCACGGCTCGTCCGCCTGACCAGCGTCATCCGGGGCTTCACCTCCACGACGGTCGGGGTCGCAGCAGGCGGGGGGGCGGCGGCCTGTGACTTGGAATATCCCAGTCGTTGCTCCTCGCAGTGACGTTTGCAAAGGGCCTGGGCCTGCAGGCCCCACAGCCAGGAGATCCCGAGCATCTCGCAGAGGATCCTGACCCGGGGCCACACTGGGTTTGTGCTGCGGGTAATTGTGATCCGGTCAGGACGCCTGAGGACAGAGCAGGCCTGGCCCGTGCGCGTTGCCTGAAGGCCTCGCGGCAGCCTTGGCTCCGGGGAGCCAGGAAGGGCTGTGCTGAGGCTGGAGCGGGGGGCCTGGCACGGGTCCCTGGTCGGAGCTCCCACCCCGAGCTTGTGACCCTGGGGGACGGACTAATGATGAGGGCCCCTTGGCACAGCGGGCGGGGGCCACGGATTAGCCCCAGGGGTAATGAGCCTTGGTTAGACTGGCTGAGTGCTCCGTTTTGAAGTCATTCCGTCCCGTGTCCTCTTGGCCCTGGGGAGAGTCTTAGGGGCAGGAGGCTGGGCAGAGGCTGGGAAAATAGGACAAGCTTCTCCTCCTTCCTCTGGCTCTCGCCCCTCGAGGCAGGCCAGCTTCCAAAGACTGTGCTCACAGGTCTAGGTTGGACACAGGAACCTGCATTTCTAACACGAATCTCAGGCAATTCTTACTGTTGTATTGGTTCTTGGACGACACGGTGTTATTTTCTGAGGCTGGAACTCTGACGTGAGCTAGCTGTTGTCCACTCTCCCTGGTACCGTCTCTCCCCAGCTGGCTTGTCCTCAGCCTCATGTCCAGGAGCTTTGGCCCAGGGGCTACCTTGCTGGAGGGCTCCCTCTGGCCTCTGACATGCTGAGACCCCCTCGAGCCTGGGTGCTTGAACCAGAGGACTCCAGAAACCTAAGACTTGATGTGCCATGCGTGTTGTGCATGCATCCTCTGTCCCTGCAAGCGTGAATCTTTGGCTCCAGACCCTGGCTTTGTGAAATGCTATTTCCAGGTTGCTCCAGGCCCCCCATGTCCTATGAAAGGCAATGGATCTAGGTAAGTAGAGTAGGATCCATTCTTCCCTAAGCCTCCTCTTATTCCTCCTGCTTGCCACCCACTGGGTGGCAGGTGAGATCCTAGCCATTTCCAACCCTTAACCAGAGGAAGACACCATTCCCATCCATCAAAGGACAGATGGGGAGCTAGGTGCTGCCTCTCGCTCTGTGGCCTAGGCATCACCAGTTCTGCTCCTATGTTCTCTGGAGGGAAGTGGGGCAAGTCCTAGTGAGCCAGCAAGATTTTTCCCAAAATGGGTGGCTGTATATAGGCTTGCAGATATGGCATGCAGGGTGACCCTTCCAGGGGCTCTGGCCAGTGGCAAGTCTCTCCTTCTGTGGGGCTATTTTGGGAATTCTGGTGGCCCTAGAGCACAGATAACTCCGCTGGCCAAGGGGTCCCCACATACTTGTACTTGTGGTCCATCTGGAACATGTTGACACTAAAGGGCCAGTGCAGGGAAGGGTTGTGAGGACCCACAGGACAGTGCTCTTCTGTTTATCTCTATCCTCTTAGAGAGCTTCCAGGACATTCCCAACATTGCAAGATTTCCTTCAAATATGCATCTCTTCACAGACACATACAGCAGCTGACTCATGGTCATTTTGGAGGTGGAAACAGGAGATTATTAATTTAGGATGTGTAATGCACGTTCAATGCAACATTCACATGTGTTTTTTTTTTTCTTTTTAAATATATGACTTTCCATCTGGGATGAATTAAAATCATATAATAATAGCCCCATTCAGATCGTCTCTCATCTCCTTCCTTGCAGTGACACTGCAACGTCCAAAATTATGTTTTTTTCCTGGTGACTGTCATCATGAATTGCCCCTTTGGAGGCTGCAGCAAGCTAATAAGAATATTTGAATATTTTATTGTTGCAACTCCTAGTAAGTGTTGAGATATGAGCTAAAGAGCATGAGGCTTGGCTCAGCCAGATCCCACATTGATTCAGCCAACCCTCAAGCTGCCATTTATTCTTTCTCATGCCCCTGGGATGAACCTTCAGGAGCAGACCCTTCTGTGTTCTTCCTCTCCCTCTACCTCAAGGACAAGCTCTGAAGTGAGCACTGGCCTCCACGCATGCTGTTCCCAGGGCCCAGGGCACTCCTGCCAGGGACTTGAGCCATCCTGTGGTCAGGGAAGGATCACAGGCCACCCAGTCCATGACATGGGAGGGACCTAGAAAAGCAGAGAGACTGAACAAGTTATTACCTCGTCTAGTCCTCAGGTCCTTCATTTCAAAAATGGAAATATTGATAAGAATTGAAAGTGAAGTAATATATATAAAGGGGCCTCACCTGGACCATTTGAGTTGGTGAATGAATAACCCAATCTGTTATTTTGGACACTCGTTGTATCTACTCAGACTTTGTATCTGCTTCCATGCTGCCTCTGGTCTGCTCTGACTGGGCTGAGCTTGCCCTGATCCTACTGCATTCAATGAACAAATTCATTCCTCTATCAAATATTTATTAAATGTCTGTTATGTACAGGTCTCTAAGCTAGTTACAGAGAATATGGCTATTTCAAGGAAAATAAGGCCCTGTTCCTGTCTTCAGGGAGTACATGGGCCAGCGACTTCTGACAGGGGGTTTGCTTTCTCCGCACCTCAGCACTCAGCCCTTCCCCTCCAGCCACTAGGATGTTCTAGAACGAATCTGTCTCTCATCTGTACATGCGAAGACATGTCTACTAGCCAGCTCTTTTGTTATATCTTGTTCTTATCTCTCCATTTAAGAAATGAAAGCAATAGTGAACATCAGTGAGCCCTCACTTCGGGCCAGGTAACATCATAAGCATTTTGCATAAATAATGACATTTTTTCTTTCAGCTACCCATTGAGGTAGGTACCATCTTTGTAATAAAGACCCAGAAGTGTAGCTAGGTTACCTCACCTGAGGACCTACAGCGAATTGGCCAGTAGAACAAGGATTTGAAAATAAGCAGAGCCTGTGTCTTCAGCTCTGCTCCACTACCTTGCATCAGCATGTGGCACAACTTCTTAGACAAAGATCTCTTCCAGCAGCCCCTCTGCTTTGTCCTCAGTGGCCTGGGTTTGTTAGACCAGCTGCTGCTCTGGTTAATTCTTCTCTCTTGAGAAATGCCATGTAAGATGATTGCTTTTTCTAAGCACTGACACTTGCCTACTTTGATGGTCAATGGAAAGGGTCAAGATCATAGAATCAGTGTTCTATTTTTGTCCAACATTTTTTATTTTACTTTTACACAGGCTGTCTCCACTGTAAAGGAAGACAAGGGAGCAAACTTTCTTTTATGGTGTTGTCGGGTTGCCATTCCTTCTTCCATTCCCATTAAAATCCCTATGAAGATGAACTTCCCAGATAAGATGGCAGATAGTTAGGGGCATGTTATTTGCCTTCCCAAATTATCATTGAAATAATTATGGAAATTGAGTGAGAGATAAAAGCTTCCACAGTACTGGAAATTAGGAATACAGACTAATGATTTGCTCGATGCCGGGGGCTAATTTCTACCAACTAAAGCTTAGATGGTGCCTGAGGTAGACAAGCTGGATCAAGCAGAAAGATATTGAGAAATTTCCACCCTAACCCACTGAGTTATGTATCCTAGAACTCTGGAGACTTCACCAATTAAATAATGAAGCAACTGCTTTCTGTATTAGCTAATGCCATTTTATCCAACCAAACTCTGTCATTGGCACTTCTCTTTTGATACCTATGTGGGAGGTACCATTTGGTAATATAAGAGGGTCAGGTCAGAAATAGTCCGATGCAGAAACGGGGCACTGACAATGATGAATGGAGGGGACAGGGAAATAGAAGAGGGATTGCAGTCCAAGCCTGCATCTGAAAAGGAAATACATAAAGACTATCAAATTGCCCATGAATAAGTTGGGTTTCCTGGTATAAGACGATCAGGCTGGGGAAGCAGATCCCACAACAATTCAAAAGGGCCATATTATGTATCATTGATTTTTAAAGACTGTACATTTACGTGGAGTTCTGTAATAAAGCAGCCTTCCAGTTTGGGAATGCTGGGAAGAAGGTCCCAGTGGTGTTTGTATAATTATTGTTGGAACCAGGTGACTCCTTGCATTTGTAAATATTGGCAAAAGTCAGGCATGGGGAGTCCTCTGATCCTTCAAGAATGAGTAAACAGGGGGGAAAAATCCCCCCTAGGGCAAAAGGAAAAATAAAAGAGATGTATTATTAATGTCAAGTTGCAGAAGACAGATGGAATTCTAATAAAGATCTACTATAGGAAAAGTTTGTCAAGTCCATCACCTATATACTCATTCTGAAAAATACTCGAGGATGTACGGCAACTGACCCATAAATGGATTGAAATTAAATGGCTAAAAGCAGGCAAGTAGTGGTATTACGGGAGCCAGGTGATTATGAAGTGAAGTCTAAATAACTGTCGTTGTATATAGAAAATGGAATGGAAATGTTTAAAAAAGAAAGAATATAAATAATGTACATAACAGTGATACTTATAAGCATCATCCTAATCATCAGAGTCGTGCTCTATTTCAGGGGAACCAGGAAGATGGCAAAAAAGACGGATAGTAAATTAATGCTCATTTTGCCATCTGATTTATTAAGCGCAAAGGGTCGGAAATCGTCTTCCTGAGAGAAGAATGTACACTGGAGCATTTTAAAATTTACACTTGAATAAACTACCAGTGTATGTAAAACCAGAACATGTATCTTGAAAATTACCAGATTGCAAAAAGATTAGAAAACATGTGCTACATAGGAAAAGACTGAAAAACAAAAGGGAAATAGTCACGAATTACAAATCATATAAAGCACAAAATGAGATAATGGAAGAAATACTCCACATTATTTTTTTGGGGGGGGAAGATTTTATTTATTTGAGAGAGAGAGCACGAGCAAGGAGAGAGGCAGAGGGAGAGAGAAAGCGAGAAGCAGACTCCCCGCCGAGCAGGGAGCCCTATGTGGGGCTCGATCCTAGGACCCTGGGATCACGACCTGAGCCGAAGGCAGGCGCTCAATCCAACTGAGCCAGCCAGGTGCCCGGAAATACTCCACATTTTTAAGTACAATGAATGTAAGTGGATTATGTTCAAATATAGACAAACATAGGTCCAGAATGGGTAATGAAAAAAAGGAAATAGTGATACATAAAAATGAAAATAAAAATAAAACAGAGATGGGGAACTTTTGCAGGGTGTGCTTAGAAAACAGCCGAGTTTCAAGGAAATGATTTGTTCCATTGCCACAACAGAACCCCTGCTTCCTTTCTCCCTCAGTTAATGGCCACGGTCTTCTAGACCAAAATCAAAGGTGTAAACCATTTTCTTTGATACACACAGTATTCTGTATCCGGGACGTGAGGCCGATGAAACTCAGCGTAGGCAGGATTTCCAGGCTTCTTCGTGTCTCATCAAGTGAAACCCGACTTTTATTGCCCATGAGCGAGGGTAAATGGGTTCCTCTGGTCCCATTTACCATTTTATAAGTCCTCTCTTGGATAATGGTGTGCTGAATTGCTCAGGATCAAACCTGGGTATTGTGATTAAAACTAGACTCACATTAGAGCAATTATACGGTTATTTGCACCTATGATGTAATCAGCTTAGACAAAAAAGTCCTACACAAGTCGAAATGTCAGTCATTATTAATATTATTGTGGTATGCAGTGATTTCTGCCGTTTTTTTTATGTTCAGTATATTCTATGCTTATTTCTGTCTTGTTCAACATAATCCTCGTAGGCTGAGCAAATCCTGATGTGAACTGAACATCCAGTGGTTGTTTTAGGGATACGTGAGAGTGTTTGTCATCTTCGTTTATTTGAATAAAATCACTTTAATTGAATCAATATTTTATTTTATTTATTTGAGAGATTTTATTTATTTATTTGAGAGAGACAGAGATAGAGAGCATGAGCAGGGGAGGAGGGGAAGAGGGAGAGAGAGAGAAGCAGACTCCCCTAGGAGCAAGAACCCCAATGCGGGGTTCGATCCCAGGATCAGGACCTGACCCAAGGGCAGGTGCTTGACTGACTGAGCTCCCCAGGCATCCTCTGAATCAATCTTATTTTTAAGATAAATGTTAATGTTCTAAAGTGGATGTTTGTGTGCAAATATTAAAAACATCTCCCCAGAGCCCTGTGCTGCCTGAGAGTGCTGGTGAGGGAAGTGGTGGGCTTGCAGCCTGTGAGCCCTGGAGCCCTTAGGAACAGAGTTCCTATCTCTGAGGAGAGTGACTGAGAAAGTAGGGTAGGATCATCGCACCGTGGAGGGAGGGGTGGAGCTGGGGAAGGGTCGGGACAGTCCGATGCAGGCCAGGCGGTGGGCACCTTTTGAGGGCCACAGAGCTCAGCCTGCAGCTGAGTGTGTCCACAAAAAGTGGTGAAGCAGACAGAGCTGGGTGCAATAGCGTTTAGAAAATTATGAGTCGTGTAGGTTATTAGAGCACAAACGAGCAAGAAGTGAGGTCAAGAAGGAGGTGAGCGAGGTATGAATAACAAGAATCTGTTCATTCACTTCTTTTTGTTTCTGCCAGGAATAGGCAATTCTTGGGATAGGATGAGATCTGGTTTTGCACAGACCCCTTTGGGGGTGAGGGTGGTGGGTAGAGAATGGAGAGATGGGGGTAGAACTTGGGGGGGGATATCCCCAACTCAGGCTCTCTTCCTTGCCAGCAAACACACAGCAGGCTTCCTCATTCTTCTTGCTTGGGTCGGAGCATGACCTGCTGTAAGCTCCCTGACATGGCAAAATCAGCAGCCTCAAATGAAAAGTTCCAGAAGGTTACTTCTGGCCTCACACTCCACACTCCTCTCCAACACGTGGTTGACCAGCAGCTGCTTAAAAGTGTGTTTCTCCCACCTGGACTGTCTGCCCCAAGCAGTGTCCCACGAGGGTTCAGGGGCTGTGGAAGGAAGCCCTGTGTCTGGCCTGGCCTTCACCTGCTGGGTCCCCTCCCCCCGATCCTGGGGCCGGGGGGGCACAGTCCCCCCACCATGGAAACTGTCCCTGACTGCCTCTCCCGGCATGTTCACCATCACTCTTTGTTCTCCATTCTCTTTCTCTCGCTTTTATTTTTTAAAAAGTTTTTATTTATTTATTCACAAGAGACTTAGAGAGAGGGGGGGAGGGGCAGAGACACAGGCAGAGGGAGAAGCAGGCTCCATGCAGGGAGCCTGATGTGGGACTCAATCTCGGATCTCCAGGATCACACCCTGGGCCGAAGGCAGATGCTCAACCGCTGAGCTCCCCAGACGTCCCAATCTCACTCCACGTTCCCTCACTGGTGCCACTTGCCATTACTGGAAAACACAATTTCTACGTTTTATAAATGTATTTATCATTCTCCTCTCCCCCGCCTGTGAGCGATACAAGGGCGAGGCGTAGATCTGTTTTATGTACCAGCGAACACTCAGCACTTTTTCCGTAGATCCTCATTGTTTGGAAGTTCTTTGGTGTGAACCTAAATATTCTTCCCTCTTGTGTCTAGATCTGCTTTCTGTTACCTCCTGGGGACAGAGCTAAGGCCCCGCAGGCGGCTCTGGGCGCCTGGCCACCAGGGCCGCTGAGAGCTCCCCCCACCCCCCGACCCCTCCAGGCTCTTGGGGATCAGCAAGCAATGACTGGACTCTGGGGTTGTTAATTGAGATAAAATCTGAGATAATTGAGATAGAATTTTTGTCTCTCAGAAATAGAACTTATCCTTAAAAAGATGCTGAGCTGCCTAAGGGAGAAGATTCTGGTCTTTGCCGTCCAGATTTTCTCTCTGAAGACACATCCCATTCTCCCACGTGGGCCGGCTACAGTAACGAGCATGACTATTACACTGTTTAATTATAGCCCAATAAAAATATAAATAAGATTATCGGTCTCTTATAATTACCCCTTGATCTGATGCTTCCGGGGAGGAAGAAGGGAACTGTGTTCCCTTTAGAGGTAAATTAACTCCTTCGGGCTCGTCCTGCAGGAGAACCCTCGTCTCCCAGGGCGGCGCGCGCAGCAACAGTTCAATCACAACCAAATGCAGGCAATCGACTTGCCGGTAGGACCGGTGCCCTCAGGTGGGTTCAGGAGGATGAGGCCGGCAGCTCTGCTGGAGGGGTTGGGACTGTTCCCTTCCGAGGACTGAGCCATTAGGGCCCGACGGCCCAGCAGGGAGCAGCCCCTCACTGCTGCTGAGGCCTTGCACCCCGAAGGACAGGCCCCATGCAGATGTGCCCTTTGTGCTCCTCCAGGCGGAATGCATCCGGCCTCCCGGAGGAGGCCAGCCCCCAGGGACCTCGGGGACACCAGGGCCAGGGTCCTCAGGGTCCTGGCAGGGTGTGGCTCCTGCATCCATGCTCCCTGGAGGAGGCCAGCCCCTGGGGACTCTGGGGACACCAGGGTTGGGCCCCTGGAGGGTGTGGCTCCTGCAGCCCTGCTCCCTGGAGGAGGCCAGCCCCCAGGGGCCCCGGGGACACCAGGGCTGGGCCCCTGGAGGGTGTGGCTCCTGCATCCATGCTCCCCGGAGGAGGCCAGCCCCCGGGGGCCCCGGGGACACCAGGGCTCTAGCTTCTGCAGGGTGACAGAGGGACACATTTGGCAAAATATGACCCCCATCAGAAAAACAGCTTCACGTCCCTCAAGGCTTTGGGCTGGGGACCCACAGGGCCCGGAAGTAGCGTTTCCTGTGAACGTGTGGGACGCAGCCTCTAACCAGGGGGAAGGCGTGCGAACACCTGGGGGACGGCCCCCCGGCAAGGGGCAGGCGCTCAGCTTCCCCGGCAAGTGGCCTGTGGCATGGCTGGGGACCACGCTGGACCGCTCTCCCGATGCTGGATTTGTTCCAAGTGTCATCAGGCGGGCAGGGAAGCGGGATCACGAAGGGCAGGGATGGAAGGCGCCGGCCGGGGGCTTGGGGCGACTCTGGCCAGGCTGCCATCCCAGCCCCGTGAGGGTTTCCACCCGGCTCCCCCTGCGCCACGGCTGCGGTCACCCCTCGCCCTGTCCCCAACCGCAGTCGGAGGGATGGGAGTGGAAGACCCAGGGGGTGGGTGAGGGGTGGGGTGAGCCCCTGCTGAGCCTCGCCGGGAGCTCGCAGCCTCCAGAAGCGACGGGGCCTCACCGGGCAGGCCGGTCTGGCTTCCTGGGAGGAGTCGGGGAGCCGAGAGGGCCTTGCGCGTGCTTAACCACTTTGGGGGCAGGTTGGGGTAAAAGTGACCCAGTGCTGTCCCTAAAGGGGGGAGGGGGCAGCCCTAGGAATAGCACCTGAACACCCCTCTCCCGTTCCCTGCATAACAGGTGACCCTTCCTTCCCGGTTCCTCCCCTTGGAACCCGGGCCAGGGATCCTGGCGGGGGATCTGTTTGAGCTCCTTATTCACACCGGGGCCAGGTTCTGGTCCTCGGGAGAACGGGGAGCAGGGTCCTCTGCAGCGTATCAGGTGGCTCTTTGCAGGGCTGGGGGCAGCCGAAGGTGCTCCTCCCCGGGGCGTGCAGCAGAGCCGTGGGAAAGCCCCGGGCCTGGGGCCTGGCCCGAGATGCTCCCCTCCCTCCCGGGGGGCGGTGGGGGGGATTCAGCAGCGGGTGCAAGTATAATACGGAGGGCCGAGGCTGCACCTACATGTCTGCCCTGGCCTTGCAGGCTTCCCTCCCTCCGGAGCCTGCAAACAAGGGAGGCCTGCCTCCCCGGGCTCCGGGCCCTGGCATCGATTAAACTCCCTCGGTGCCAGGCCCCCAGGAAAACTGTGGCAAGACGGAGGCTCTCTGCTTGCACATGCCGCTATTTTGAGCTCCTGCATTCTCTGCGGACAAAGGACACACATCAGAGTAAACTTTTCCTGAGAGTAAATCGAGGACAGTGAGCTTTGTCCTCAGTTTCACATGCAAGTGGGAAGCAGAGACTGCTCCATCCCTCCCTTTTGTCTTTCCTGCAGAATTGCCCCTGCAACGGGGCTCGGCCCCCTCAGTCCTGCCCCACGAGACCTAAACTGACGCCTACCCCAGAAGCTTCCTCAGGGAGTGGGCGACGGGGAAGCAAGTGAGCTTTTCTTCTCCTTTTAGCCTGCAGGTGGGACGCAATGAAGTGACCGCATCTATCTTGGGCCTTTGAGGCTGCAAGACACATTGGGGTTGATAAAGCTGAACACAGGGGTCTGGGACCATGACACCACCAAACCAAAGTCCTTCATTTGGACTTTTGCATGAGAGTGAAATAAATAATGTTTATTTTATTTAAGTCATGGATTTTTCCTTAATGTATTGTTTTCTATTCCATATGCCACCCGGCCCTGTAAAAGACTCAGGTGCTCAGTCTTTAATCTCTTGGGATATTGACTGCATCTGACTACAACCAACTTAAACATTTTATTCCAGCCTGGGAGGTGGCGGGGGTCAGCCGGGCTGTTTTGTTGGCGATGACCAGTCTACTGGTTCTACGTAAGCTGCGAATAACCTTGTGGCTATTCTTTCCTGTGTCTTGTCACCTCCTCCAGCCGTGACCACAAAGGATAGCTTTCTGCAGAAGTGCTAACCAGAAATCTCAATTCTCCTTTTGCCTCTCATTTTCTGTTAGACCCTTGACTTAATTAAAAAAACAAAAACAAAAACAAAACAAAACAAAAAAACTCTTCTAGCTTTCTTACCAAAAAGTAGGCACATAGGCCGATTTATGCATACCAATGTTGCTGGCGAGAATGATAAATAAAGCAACAATTATACATTTAAAAGCCATGTGCATATATTTGGTGATGGTCATAGACTATCCCTCTAGCGATGGGTATTTTATCCATGACCCTGGTAGTCTAGCTCAGAGGTCAGCAAATTTGTTGCATAAAGAGCTCAGATAGTAGCTATTTTAGGCTTTGCAGGTCATGTGCTCTCGGTCACAACAACTACTCACTTTGGCCATTGTAGCCTGAGAGAAGTCGGAGATGATGTGTAAACAAATGAGTATGGCTGAGTGCCAGTGGAACTTTATTTGCAAAAACAGCTGACAAGACTGGATTTGGTCCATAGACTGTCATGTGGCGCCCTTGACCTAAAGGAAAGATCCTAAAGCAGGGAGCTGAGTATTCCAGTGTGCCCCTTGGTGATCGACGAAAGACCCTGGTAAGGAGGCAGGTGAGGGGTGTGCACCTGCTGCAGTGGTGACATGAGACCGTCCGTGCAGTTCCACGCGACGACTGGGATGCCCTGTGGTTCTGGAAGGTAGGACTGAGGGGTGTTGCTGTGTCCTACAGTGCTGGGCATCTGCTCCAAGTGGGGAACCGAAGATTTTTGGAATAGACAATGGATAAAGTTTTTTTTTTTTTTTTTTTTTTCTAAAAATGAGAGTAAGAGCTTCTGTGAATAAAAGTATGACTCGACAAATAGGCACTCTCTGTTCTCCATGCATCACATGCATCTCGGGCTCAAAGGTTATCCCTGAATAAGAGCTTCACGAGCGTGCCCCTGCCTATCACGCTGGGCTACGTGTAGCCTCCCTGCCAACTAGGTGGAAATGCGACGAATACGAAGAGCACTGGTAGGTTGTGTGTCAAGTCCGGGCTGAATAAGATTTAACAGCAGAAGCACTGGGTGTTAAACACTACATCCGAGACGAATGATGTACATATGCTGGCTAATTGAATTTAAATTTAAATTTATTTAAATTTAGGTATTCATGAAAGAGACACAGGGAGAGAGGCAGACACAGGCAGAGGGAGAAGCGGGCTCCTCACAGAGAGCCTGATACGGGACTCGATCCCAGGACCCTGGGATCACACCCTGAGCAAAAAAAAAAAAAAAAAAAAAAAAAGAAGATTTAAGAGCAGAGAGGGGTGACTGCAGCTGGAGCAGCCCAGAAAGCCAGATCCGGGGTAGAGAGTAGAATGCAAGGCAGCAGAGAGAGGGGAGAGAGTGTTCTATGAGGAATTAGCACACGGGCAAGGGCAAGACATTGGAATGAGCCTGACCCAGTGAGAGAGAACGTGAGAGTGGCTGGAGCCCCCCTCAGTGTGGGCCACAGGGGCTCCTTCCTGGTTACACCCAAATCTTGGAGCTGCTGCTCAGGAGTTGGGAAGCCAAATGTCGGGGGCCTGTGGGAGAACCAGGGAGGTTTCTGAGCCAGGCAAGTCTCCTGACATGAGTCTTCTTCAAATCCTCCTTGATGCACAGTGTAGACCACACTCGTGGAAGGAAATCTCTGGAAGTTAAGTGATCAGGACCTGGGTTGGAAACTAGCCTACAAAGGTGGAAGCCCTGGGTGCGCTGAGAGTTTAGCATCCCTTCACACTAATGCTTTACGTTTGGTTTCGCATTTCATTAGCGTGGGGAGGAGGGCAGGAGAAATAAGCTGATTTTTCTGAAATCGTAAAAATCTCTTAGGTTCAAGACAAGGAATTTCCTAAGTGAACCGCACCAAATACAAAGTGAATCTATCGAAAATTATCATTGTAGTTTTCATGTTACTCGTAATCAAAGACTTCATTTCTTTACTAAAGATAAGTCCGTGGCTATATTTCTAGAGTTGTGCTGAAAATCTGTTGAGGGTCCCACACCCCAACCCCCTTGGAGGGTGGGCAGGTTGGTGAATTTTGCATGGATTCAGGAGATATAATACACTCAGGTTACAGCATATTAAAGTGATAGAAAAAAAAAAACAAAAAAACAAGAGAGAAGTAGGTGGGGAAATGTAGTTTTTGTGGGGCCTTACCCTGAAAGCGATCACTACAACCAAACTGAGCATTCCTGGAGAAGAAGGATACAGAAAATCGAGGAGGGTGAGGTGGACAAAGTCTGTGGCCACGTGAAGAGCGTCAGGTAGCGCCTGTGTTCAGGGACCTCCAGCAGTTACCCTAAGGAGCCCAGGCTGCTGGAGAGGCCCCACGACGCCCCGTGGTCCAGGTCCCCTCCATCACCGCCCTCAGCTTGCGGCGAATGGTCTCACGATGTTCCTTGCACGTCCAGGCATAGTGTCCACGCTCTAGGCCGGAAGGAAGAAGTTGCCAGGTTAATAAAAGTACAGGACACCCGGTTGAATCTGGATTCCAGGTAGACAATGAATAATCTTCTAGTACAAATCCTGTGTCTTCTCTGGCAGCCCCAGTGGAAAGCAGAAGGCAAAGACCCGAAAAGACACCGAGCTGAGGCCACCCCCTGCACCGAGCTTCCACGGGTCTAGCCGGGGGCTCAGCTCACACACCGTTGGCCACGCGAGGGCCACACGACCGTCCTTGGCCACAGGGGACTCTGGGACCCTGAATATGTGTGACCAGACTCACTGGGGTCCTGAACAAACAAAGATTCTGTAAGTGAGGAGAAAGGGAGGATAGGCACAGGGTAAGCAACCAGCAGGATCTGCCGCAGGGGAGAAACTGAGTCCGCAGGCAGAAGGAAGAGCTAACATTTCTATCGAGTAGTGACTGCTTAAGTACCTTGCCAATCATCCCAACTGCCTCTAAGTGTTAAGTAGTATTATTACCCTCGTGTTTCCGCGAGGTGCATGAAAGTGCGGGCCCACGAGCCCCCAGCTCTGTGTGGCAGGAGCAGAATGCAAGCCTCTGTTACACGGAACAGGTGTCCGGGTGACATCCACCTGCTGAAGACCTGCTTGTCAAACGGACCCAAACAGAGCCCAACGGATCCCCCACAAACCACACGTGGGAACCTGTACTGCTTGAAGGACATGCTCTCAGGAATGGGTGCCCATGTCCCGGATTGTCGGGGACTTGAAACTCCTGGAATATAAGAATTTCGGTGCTAGTCCCAGAAAGTGCTGGGCAAACCAGGACATGCCAACCACCCTACTCTGCAATAAACAACTTTCTTTAGGGGGCCCCACCTTCATCCTAAACCCAAACAGGATGCTAAGGGTCAGGGGAAAAATGGCTCCAGTCAACCAAAGATCCTTACGGTATTATCGACCAGGAAGTTCTCATGGATCTTGTAGAGAAGACAGCAGCCTCAAAGCCAGAGGGACTTACTTCCACCTCTGCCTCCACTTCTGACTTACTCTGGGACCTTAGGCACTTTGCCTTAACATCCAGCCCCCCACTTCCTCAATCAACAAAAGGAGGGGAGTAAATCTGGCAATTTCTTGGGGTCCTTTTAATTTTCAAATTCAAGAACCTGATTGTCTCTACTGCCCCTTAACACAGGAGGAGGTTGTCGGACCGTGTGAATCTATGATGAGAGACAAGGTAACTCTCGCATAGCCTCTAATTCCTTTTGGTTTGGATACAAACCTGTTGTGGTTACCACGAAAGACAAAAAAAATGAATTTAATTACAAAATTTTGGTTAGATCTGATGATCTGGGCAAAGTCACAGCCAGCTCGCAGTGGCGATGAATGAATGACTGACTGTGTGTGGAAAACCTACCGTGACACATTTGCTCTCCTGTTGTGTTGACGCCTTTCCAAGCAACCAGACTGAAATGACCCCTTTCGGTGAAGTGCTAGCCTACTGCCTGTGGGAAATATTTTATGCTTAATCCACATCTTTCGTGCTGTATTTTTAAGTTTGTTGTTTTTAAAGAATACGTGTATGTGATGTGCTCCCGCCATGAGGCTGTACTGGGGAAAAGCTGTGGGAATACCTGAAGCGCACCAGAGTTTCTCATCTCAAGGAATTTCTCTCTGGGAAGGAGCTAAGATCCATAAATGCCACACAGAAAAATACAGAAAAGTATGAAAAAGCATCAAAAAAAAAAAAGGTATTCAGTAAGAAGCAAAAATGTATATGCTGCGAGGACTAAACACATACTCTGTTATTTCAGGGATATATTCTTGCTTTCAGAAATACTCTACCCCTTTGTTCCCACCAAAATATCCCAAGAATGGCAGTATTTTTGGCACTCCGGCTCCAATTTCATTGTTTCTCATACCCAGGAGTAGTATGAAATATTTCTGTCAAATTGTGTTCTGAGTTTTGGGACTGAAATATGGACTTGATTAAGAACAGAAGCGATCAGTATTGGCTAAAGTTATAGGAGTGTCTTCCCGGAAGAATTAGTACTTAGATTTAGAGAGTGTTAGACCTGAATGGAATTTCAGAAATTATGTAGCCCAGCCCTTCTCGGTACAGGCCAGGGAGATGAGCTGACATGTCCAAGCATAATTCTAAGGACTAACAGAGTCAAGAATGGAAAGTGAGGCTCCTGACTGTCAATACGGGGTCGTTACTGTGTGCAGAGGGGCCATTCCCTCAGGATGGGCTGCCTTCATTTCCTCTCAAGTACGGTCACTCTCTGCTCTTGCTGCCCTCCCACTAGGACTGGGGGTGGGAGCCTCGGCCTGGCTCATAAATAATGACAACATGCAACAATAGTGGATGCTCAGAGCCCAATGGAACGTATTTGGGAGATGGGGAAGATGATGATGGATGTTGGGAGTGGGAGGACGTAGTGGGGAGGCCGGCAGAGGAGGGAAGACTGGATGGTGGTTGCAGACAGCGCCCGACGGTGGGGTGACACAGGAGCCCAGGCTGAGGAACTGGGACCGGACTGCCCAGGCGAGGTACGGAGGCAGATTAGCATAAGGTAGAGTAAATTACTTGGGTTCTAATCCCGGTTCTGACCTTGCTTGGAAAGACCTAGCTTGCCCATCCACAGAATAGGTCTAACAGTATTCCCCCAAAGGAGGAGCTAATGAAAAACTATATGAACGGCAGGATGCCCGGCACACGGGAGACTCAATAAACATATGCCATTATTCTTCTTGTTATATAATGTGATTATTGTATTTGTAAATAGTGGTATTTGTTCCCCGTGTAGAGGTTGAGCATGACACAGTCGATATCATCTCTTACAAAGAGACTTTGGACGTGCAATTGCCCAATGTTCCCTAACAGAAAGTTGATACAATCCTTAGAAATGGTGTAAAATGTAAGACTCTGGCCCGAGTGCACACTAGCTTTCCCCCCACATGGAGGGGACAGCTGACAGCTCGGTGACAGGGAGGGGTGACACACGGTCAGGGAGGGCGGGACGAGGAGTTGGTGACAGGATGGGGCTTCTGTGTGCAGCCGTGCAGCACCACCATGTAGGACAATTGCACAGGGGTCCTGGAAAGGCCATGTACACCAAGCAAGAAAGACAAACATTCACGGGGATTTGGGGCAAATAATCAAGCAGATTCTGGGATCAGAAAATGAAGGATAACGTAGTCTGCTAAAAAATTCAAGTTCTGAAGTCAGCTCTTGGGCTCATCGACAAAAACCCTTGGTGGTTCTTACTAATCTAGCAGTTTCCCCAAATCAAGCGTACCTACAAGCCACCTAACGGTCCTCATTAAACACAGTCTGGACTGATTCTGAGGATCTGTGGTGAGGCCCTTGCACTATAACAAACCCCCAGGTGTTCCCATGTCATCACTGTTTGTTGGGCCAAACTTAGAGAAATACTGACCTCCTTGTTCTGAGCCTTACGAGGTCGTCATCTATGGAACACAGGTCCATACCTGTTGTGGTGAATTGTCTCCCCCCAAAAGATACGATCAAGTCCGAAGTCCTGGTATCAGTGAATGTAACCTGGTTTGAAAAGAATCATTGTAGATATAAGCAAGTTAAGGGGAATTCACACTGGATTAGAATTGACCCAAATACAATGACTAGTGTCCTTATAAGAAGGGGGAAGGGGCACCCGGTGACTCAGTGGGTTAAGCGTCTGCCGTCAGCCCAGGTCATGATCCTGGGGTCCCGGGATTGAGCCCCACATCGAGGTCCCTGCTCGGTGGGAAGTCTGCTTCTTCCTCTTCCTCTCCTCTGACCTTTCTCCTCCCCACCACCCACCCCTGTTTGTGCTCTTTCTCTCTCTCTCTCAAACAGATAAATAAAATCTTAAAAAAGAGAGAGAGAGAGAGAAGGGGTGAAGCAATATCCTTGGAAGGCGGCCACATGGCGTTGGAAGCAGAAATCGGAGTGATAGGCCTACGAGCCACGGATTGCCAAGTATCATCTGCAAGGACCACACTCTAGAAGAGACAAGGCAAGATCCTTTCTGGAAGCCTCCAGAGGGAGCATGGCCCTGCTGACGCCTTGATTTCGGACTTTACCCTCCACAGCTGTGAGAGAATACATTCCTGTCGTTTCAAGCCACTCGGTTTGTCGTACTTTGTTACGGCAGCCCTCAGAAACCAATGCAGGAGCTCACGGGGTTGCCCAGAGTCAACTGTGTTGTTATAGTAGCACATCGGCACCTTACAGCTGATGGTGGAAGGAAGGAAGGTAGGAAGCATGGGTTTCATTCCTCGTCACGTGGTGTCCCGTTACACAAGTGTTTCTCCTACATCTTGGAGAAAAATTCATGTAGGTATTTTGCAATATGTTGAAGGGGGTTTGGGAAGACTGACTGCAGTTTTGGAAGAACACTGAAATAGGCATCCCAGTTCTAGCTGAGGCCTTCCGCTCATTGGCCGTTGGCGGTGGCCCGGTCAGGCTAGACTTCCACGCGGAGTTTGCCTCGTGGGGAGGAGGAGATGCCCTCCTTCCCGGGCTGTCAGAAAATCAAATGATTTAATGAGTCATTAAGTTCACTCATGGCATTTCCAAGTTCACTGTTACTGAACTTGGAAAAGCCACGTAAATGTAAGAGGTTATTGACTTATATATATATTTTTAGTTTTCAAAGGGATTATATTGGAAGCTACGTGAAGGAGTTCACTCTTGAAATACTCCTTGATCTGGACCTTGGAAATCATGGCTTTCTGAGGTGAGAAGAAATTTCAAGGTGGGTGGATTATAGAACCGCAGGGGTTCTGTGGGTGGTGGAAGGAGGGAGAAGGGAAGGGATTGTTTGGTGAAGGGGACTTTATGCTCTTGAGGGAAGGGGTTCTGGAGATAGTCTGATGTCTGTCTCCAGGGTCTGTGAGAGGATCTTAGCGAGAGCAGGCCAGAGGCATGTCTGTGAGTTGCTAGGGCCAGCATGCCAGAGTGTAGGGCAATCTGCACTCCAGCAGAGTGGCTTTGGCATAGTGTTGTGGGCACAGAGCAATTCTGGGGGTGGCTCACAGGAAACAGCACCAGGGACAATGAGAATGTGCCCATGTGCCACCCCTTGACGTGCCCGACCCAGAGGGTGCTGGATCAGAACAGGAGGCAAAGGGGCTGGACAACCCCACACCATGGCTGAAACGTTACTCTAGGGACAATGGCCATCCCGAGATACCTTGTTAGAAAAGACTGAGATTTGGGGCAAAGTGTAAAGTAGGTGAGTGAGAGTGAGCTGGGCAAGACCACACCTAGTTGAACAACTCTGTCTATCCCCACTTGTTACAGCTGAACCGTACCCGCCAAATGTACCTGCCAAAGCCCTGACCACCAGGACCTCAGAATGTGACCGCACCTGGAGATGGGGCCTTTACAGAGGTTAAAGGCAAAACGAGGTCATTAAAGTGGGCCCTGAGCCTCTCTGACTTGGGTTCTGGTGAGAAGAGGAAGTCTGGACCCACAGAGAGACCCGGGATGCGCACTCAGGGGAAGGCCGTGTGAGGACACCGCGAGAAGGCAGCCGTCTGCAGGTCTCAGACAGAGGTGTGGGAGGAGAGCAAGCTGCCCACACCTCAATCGCAGATCCTCAGCCTCTGGAACTGTGAGGAAAGACCTATGTGTGCTGTGAGCCACCAGTCTGCGGTTCTGCTCCGGCAGCCCTAGCAAACTCGCACGGCGCTCCATCCTCTTCCTCCATTAGAGCCTCATGGAGAGTATCTTCTCAGGGCAAAAAACAAAACAAAAATACTATTCCACGCAATGATGAGACCAACACTCTCCCTTTCCTTCCACCCATCTGTTGCCTAGGACAGATCACAGAGTGAATGGAACCTTCTGGGTGCCTGGATAACAAGCGAGGCCCCAGCAAGAGGGTGACTGCGGTGAGCCGTGGCAAGCACGTTCTGACTTGGGAACCTGGTTCTGAAATGATCGGGAGCAGGAAGGAACTCCATGAATACTTCTAGAAAGGTGTGTCTCTTACCCCAGGAGAGGTGTCATCTCCAAATCTGCTGTTGGTAAGATGTATCCCTGGCCGCCCACTCCCGGGACTAGCTACATCGGGGACGGGGCAGGTGACTTCTCTGACTTCAGGGAATTCAGAAGCCCCCCTGGCTAGTCTGGCAGTCAACTGCTTTTCCTCTTAGAATGTCAGAAAGGAATAGAGCTTTGAGACTGGGGGTTGGAAAGATGAGCCCAAAGAGCAGAAATGTCAGGATGGAGAAGAGAGATGCGCAAGTGAGGAGAGCCAACAGAGGGTGCGTCCGCGGCTGCTTACTGCTTACTGCTACTCGTGAGGGGCTTAATTCTTCAAGGCCCCTCTGAGGACCCATGTAAAATCCAACCAGAGGATGCGAGGTTGGGTGTTTATTCACTAAATCCCTTAGGGATACTCCAGCCCGTGAATTTCCCACTTGGGCTCTCTGTGGTTTCAGAGATTCTACGGTAATGAGGCAGGGGGTTGTAAGGGCACACTCACCAGGTAGGGGCTGGTGACACACATGGAGCAGTCCATCAGAGCTGGGAAGTCAGGTACCTGGTGACACACATGGAACAGTCCATCAGAGCTGGGAAGTCAGGTGGACTAAAGGAATGGGGCATGGTGCAGAGTATTCCGGGCAGAGCAAACGGCCAGTGCAAAGGCCCTGAGGCGAGAGCATCCCTGAGGCATTCAAGGAACACCAGAAGGCCAGTACAGCAGAACAGAATAAGCTAGGAAGAGAGTAATAGGAGCTGCAGTCAGAAAGGCAACGGGGCTGCCCTATGGGAAGACTCTGCTTTTACTCCGAGAGATGCGAGGTAACACGGTCTGATTTATGTCGTGCTGATAACACACTTGGGTTAGAGTAAGGGTGGAAGTGGAGGCTGTTTCCACGATCCAGGTGAGAGATGACATTGAAGGCATACAAGGGGCGGAAGCGGTAGTGGGGAGGGAAATGGCGTACACTCCCTGATTCTCTCAGCAACCCAATTTTTAAGCTTTTTGAGAGTTGGGCATCCCTGTGAATCCTGTAGGTTAAGGAGCTCGTACCAAGTGTCTGCCCCCGATAAAGGTATAAAACTAGATCCTGGGCCTCCATTCTCTCTGAGCCTTCCCCCGATTTCCGCCGATGATCTCAGAAAGGCTGCTTACTCTGCGGGTCCTGCCTCCCCAGGCCCCAGGCCGGGATCTACTTACTGATGGGGAAGGATGGGGAGAGGCAGGAAAAGAACAAAAAGTCCATACGGTCTTTCTAACAGAGAGCCTACTTTTCTCCTCACATTCCAAGATGCTGAACAAACTAGATGCAAGACTTCAGAAACTGTAGGACAGCAAATTATTGGGTTGGAAAGCAATAATTAGAAAGGAAATGAAGAACATGGACGTTGGGGGCCTTAATGTGAAATATGACATTGATAAATCAAAGGAAGCCTTGAATTAGAGATGTGGATATTTCAACTGATTACCCAAGATAACTCATATCCTCCATTACCCTCGTCCATCTTGTTTTGCCTCTGTGAAGACAAAGACGGTCTTTGCAAATTGCCAGGCCACAGGATTGTGTCTCCCAAATGTTTATCCAAAGAGGGCGGGCAGGAAGGGGATGAAGCACTTGAAAAATAATTTGCTTGTTAAGCAGCCCAGAGGAATGTTCTCCTTTCCACCAAGTCTGGTGTATTTACGGGAAAGATAATAAGAGAAGCTTATGATGGATTCTGACAGTGAGGCAAGAGTAAACAACCAGCCCAGGCCCGAAAAAGTTCGAGTCACGTACCTTGATGCTTATCCTAATGGTTGAATGTAAACCAAGTGCCACATGACGGTTGGGGGAAAGTTAAAAATCCCTCAGCTGCCTTCTCGTTCCTGATGCTTCCAAAGCAAATGGTGTTCATCTGGGGGACTTTATTTTGATGTCTTCCCCCCCACCCCCAAGAAAGGTGCCACTAGGGACAAAAGGCATGTTGGGACATTAGCATGACCACGAGTCTCCAGATCATTTTGATTCATGTGACGATGCGATGAGAGTCTGAGGGGAGACCACAGAAGTGGGAATGGAAAGGACTCGATTGGAGTCTTTCATTTCAGCCACCCCACCCTTCCTGGCAGGGGAGAGTCCCTCGACAGAAGATGTACCGGGCGGCCTTAGCCAAATATCCCGGTCGTCTGGAAACTCTGACGGTATGACAGGAATTTGAACCCGAGCCGTGAGACACCTCAGAAACCCCGTGGGCAGAGCAAGAGGGTTGGAGGAGTGTGTTCCTTGGGCGTTTTACAAGTGCTTCGGTGCCCTTTTAGGGCAGGTGACCTGGTGCAAGATCCAAGAGATCCTGCTTGTCCGTTAGCTGGAGCTGGGACTGCGCCCCCCGTTCTGGAATCAGCTGCTGCTTTCCTACAGCCGCCTGATGCCAGGCCCCACAGGAGTCGGTCTGGTTTTCCCTGGGATGTGGCAACATTTCAAGAGCCTTTGTTTTCTCCTTGGCTCTTGGAACCAAGTCTGGTTCTGCAAAGAGCGTGAAAGCCTGGGGCCTCTAGAACATGAGGGCGACCTGTTGGGTGTTGACGCTCTTGCTCAAGCATCCACAAATTAGCTCTCACCTCACCTCGGCCAGGCTCTTCACCATCCCTCACGTATGCCTCCTACCTCCGCCTCACATCCTTAAAAAAATTGTTCATGTGACACCACCCGCCCAAGCTGCCCCTTACTTTCTTCCTTATTATTTAAAATGCCAAACAAATGGGCTTTCTGAGGAGTTGTTTTACAGACGGGCATTGAGAATTATGTGACCCATCAGAGTCCCCATTCTGACCTCCACTGCTTACAAATTCAGGGCTAAAATGAATACTTGTTCTTAGATTCCCTAGCAGTTTGGGGTTGAGATGTTTGCTTCCTTTTTTTTTTCCCCTGTTTTCTCTCATTTCCCATTTCAAGTTTTAAATACATACATCATTTATTATAAGCTTTCTTATGTTTTTTTATGGGAAGCAGCAGAGACATAAAGACAAAACGACCACATGATGCATTTTGCGATCCTTGAGCTCACCTAAAGAAACCAGCTCCACCAAATCAGAAGCCGGGGTGATGTCCTGCAGTGGGCGGCCTTGGCCATCTGTTGGCACAAGCATGTCCACAGCCAGAGGACGCGTGGCTACTGTCCCAAGATAACCTGCGTCTCCCAACCATGCGGCTTGGTGAATCTGCTAACCTAATGGTTCTCAAAGCTAGTTGATTCTGACGCACGCTCAAGTCTGACGACCACTTGCCTACCCACACGTCACACACCCGGTGGAGACCATCTGAGAAAATTTCCTTTTGACTCTTTCTGCTCAGTTTGAACTTTGCTATACAAGGCACAGGTTGTATTTCTCCACGGACGTTCTTTTTTTTTTTTAAAGAACTTTTTTTTTTTTAATTTTTATTTATTTATGATAGTCTCACAGAGAGAGAGAGAGAGAGAGAGGCAGAGACACAGGCAGAGGGAGAAGCAGGCTCCATGCACCGGGAGCCCGATGTGGGATTCGATCCTAGGTCTCCAGGATCGCGCCCTGGGCCAAAGGCAGGCGCCAAACCGCTGCGCCACCCAGGGATCCCTCCACGGACGTTCTTGCTCAGTCTGAGTCTCATTTGCTCCTTTTCACTCACTGAGGGCCCATTCCTCCAAATCCCTTCTGCTTGGCCCATGTGATTGGACACCGACCTTGAATATCTTCCTGGACCCAGAAACTTCTCTTCTTTCAGCTTACACGTTAGTAAGACATCAAGTGAATACTTCATTTCTTTGCACACACTCGTCATTAATTCATTGGCTGGTGGCCCTGCTGACTCACATTATTGTTTTTCACCACTCCTGTCATTTTGAACTTTAACAGAGAGGTAAAAATAGGTGGGGAACTTCCATGTAAGTGTCTGTGAAACAATGAGCAGCAAAATTCCAACGAGGCAGTGAGTATGGAAACGTGAGCCTTGCCTTCACCTGGCATGGGGCATTTTGCTATGGGTGCAGGAAACTATGGGTGAATGAAGAGTTTCTGAAAAATGGGGAAAAGTCAAGTAGCACTCAACCTTGAAGTCAGCTCTTTCCTGCCCCAAACCAAGGATATTTATGAGACCTCTCCTACCACGCAAGTGCAAAGAAGAGGCTTCATTTTCTTCTCCTCTGCAGACATTTGACAGAGAATAGCCACAATGGGAGAAAATGACATTCCCCACTGTTCATGCATTGCTCAAATATATGAGGAGGCCCATCACTTTATTTGGGGTTCTGAACAAATAGGCATCGATGACCAAAATAAAACTGGCAATCAGAGCCAGAAATAGATTGAGGCCTTTACAAGAGAGGGTAGCGAGAACAGGACCCTTGGATCACCTGCCGCAGAGCAGGGCCTGTCGCTGTTTGAACGTGGTGCCGTCTGTGAAAATCCCTGCTCTGATCACCTGCTTTCCTACAGCCGCCTGATGCCAGGCCTCATAGGAGTCGGTCTGGTGTTGAATGCCCTCTTCCCAGCTTCTCATCAGGCTCCTGCCCTTCTTCCCTTCACTAGGTAGGTCCAGTCCTATCAGCATATAATCCACACACCACAGTATTCTGAACAGCTTGATGCCAACTCTATTGTGAGGTCATGAGAATTGTAGTATTTAGTATTAATCTAGATAATTACAATGAACCTGCGGTGATCAAGTTGAGGCAAGGAACAGTAATCCCAATTTGCCCGACTAGGCTTTTTTAAGGCTAGGTTTAAGGCTGCGTTTCCTGAGACATTGCCGTCATCACACCCAACCCCTAGCATTTTTATGAGGTTTAGATGAGATAATGATTGAGACCCACTATTGTAGCATGCGCTCGATAAATGTTATATCCTTCCTCCAGTCTTCAAACATCAAACTGTGATATGAATATTTCTTGTCAAGCCATGAGATTAATGGAATCATAGAGTCTACAGGGCATTGAGGCAGCTGATCCTGCCATGAAAAGGGCCATTAGAGAATATTTCTTTTGCGAAATTTGCATTGGCCTTCCCATTAAGGCCATATTTTCCTTTCAACTGTTTTCATTCCAGACTCTCAGTTCAACACAGACATCCAGATGCCAAAGGCAAGATTTCTACGCTTTTTTGCTTATAACTTTGCCCAAAGCAATCTACATAGTAGTCAGGGGGAGAAGGAGGAAGCTCATTATTTTATTCAGGTTCTGAACAAGTAGCATCAATGTCTCGAGTAACTAATGTAACTTGTGTTTAGGCAAAATTCTACTTAAGAAATTTGTCGCGGGTGAGATGTTACCGTTCCTTTTGATAGCCTGATAACAGAAGGAAGAGTATGTCTGTATGAAATACAATAAAGGATCAGGAGTGTGGTCTGCTTCCCAGCTAAATAGGTAAATTGTGTATCTTTTTTCTTCTGTGCATAAAAATATTCCTAAGCCTTTATTAACGAATAGATACAAACTAGCTTATATAGCCATTCTGTTCTGTAGGCTTGACGATACTGATTTGACTCTAGGCAGACATGCCAACCTTCCAGAAACAGTATTCTTTACCCTAAATGTTCATCAGGCAAACTGAATCCTTCCTCATTCAATGGCTGTTCATGGGATTTTTAGGCATAAAGTCTTAGGTACCATCTCTATGTTATATCCTTTCTCTTCCACTCCCTTCTGAGTGAATCTGCTCAGCCCAAGAGTCCTTCCCAGTGGGCAGTTCCAGGTAGAAGATATGTCTCATGGACAAGGAGGGAACGCGTGTTCCCGTAGGTGTATCAGGGGCTTATAAAGTGGTTTACTGTAAGTAGAAGGGCTGAGGCACTGCAACTCCTTCTGGATCTAGTAAAACAGACACAGTAAGGTGCTTGGCTTCTCTTCAATGAGAGTTGAGGCTCACAGAATGCCACGTAGTTGTGGGAATTTGGGATGGCCATTGTGAGCCATATGTAAACTCAACTGACCAGGGATGGAAGCAGAAGATACGTGGTTCAGAAAACATATAAGAGATAAGGTATGATACCAGAATAGGGAAAAAAAAACAGATGCCCGGGGGTCTGAGTTGTGTGAATACAGGAGCACCAGCACCGAGATGTGGACTCTTGCTGCTGCAGTCTTTAGAACAGCCTCAGACCCAAAGTCCCCTTCTGATCTAGTGTCTTTGAAATTTGCTCTAATTATAGATCCTTGCTACCCGCTCTTCCTCTTTCACTCTCCATGAGATTCTGTATCCCTTATCATTCCATATGTGTCCCTAATAAATAGTCCTTTTAATTCAGCTAATGAATCTCTGAAACTTACAACCAAATAAGTTGACCATTTTTTAGTTCTTCGCTAGGTTTGCCACATTGAAATGTTGCATTTTATCACAGATTTAGCCTCTGAGCTCTCCTCACCCCTTCTTGTTAAACAAAGAAGGATGCTTCTCCTGGCTTCCAGAAAGTAGCATAACAAAATTGTAACTGGTAATCTACTAAGAGTTTTTTCACTTTTCTTGAAGAGTAAGCTCCATTTTGCCATTCTTCTGCAAATTGGGTTATGTGGTTTCAAGTTTCTCTGTGAATTTTGTTAGCTCAGGTTCTAGCTGACCCACCCATCTTGTTACGATGGCTTTGTGCCCTTCTGTTCTCAATGTCACGTTGGTTCATGCCTGGGAGGGCTAAGGCGAAGTCATGGGCTGGCTTGAGATGCCATGTTTAAAAGAAAGGTCTTATATTTTTCTTATTAGGAAAATGATGTGCTTACCAGAAAAAATAGAGACAGCAGAAGAGTAAAAAAGAAAAAAATCACCTATAATCTCAGACGAAAAAAAAAAGATCAGAGTTAAAATTTATGTATGTTTTATCTTCATTTCTTTGTACATGTAAGAAATAATTGAGATCATATGGCACATGATACGTTGTGGAAGCTGCATAATTCACTTAGCATTGTAATGTAAACATCTTCCCAAGTTTTAAAAAGCTCTTTGTAAACTTCAGTTTTAATAGCTGCGCGATAGCCCATCAAATGTGATTTCATCACTTGCAGTACAGCTAATAATTCCACAGTGTTGAACACTTGTTTACAATATTAGGCGAATATAAATAATTATGTAATGGATATTTAGTCCATGTTTTGGATGATTGTTTTCAGATGGATTTCTGAATGTGCAATCACTGGGAAAGAGTTTGCTTTGGCATTTGTAAGACCCTTTAAAGGCCTTTTTCAAACTTAGAAACTTTTGAGATTAAACAGCCCGTCCTCTATGGACCCTATCAACTATCGTGAAGATTCAATAGCTGCATAGATATGACACCTGGATGTCAGATCCCCTGATGACTAAGCCTGCTTCCATGCCCAACGCTGCAATTTAGAAATGTCACACAGTAATAACCCAATTTTCTACTCAGGAAGTCTGCCTAGATGAGTAGACTTAGCTAAACTCAAGTTGGTGGTTTAGACTGTTGTGTTGGGTCCTGGATGGATTGTTATTAAAGGTAAAGGAAAAAGAAAAAAGTATCAAAAGTGTATATACACATTTTACATACATGTATATATGTGTATGTGTGTATATTTTATTTATGTGTGTATATATTTATATAAATAAAATTTGTGTGTATATATACTATTTTTCTATGTATTTATGGGTATATATACATATATATGAAAGAAGGGAGTATTGTATATATATAAATAATATAAAATAAGTATATATAATAAATAATATAAATAATAAATATATAAATAAATTTATATATAATAAATATAAATAAATAAATATATATATACATATAAAATACTCTCTTCTTTCTTTCTTCAAGACTACTTGCTTGGCAGAAGATGGGGAGAGCCAGGATGGAGAAGCAAATGCTTTGCCTGCCCCAACTCCACCTCTGCTTCAACAAGAGGCTCTGCATCTATCTTCTGTATGTTTGCCCTCTGGATGAACTATCTTTTGAAGAATGATACTTGGAGGGTCGGAGAGGGAAGAAATCACAAGTGCCACTCTTAAGGATAAGTTTACAATAGAGAAGCTGAAGAAGTTTAGCCTTTTTCTGAGTTTTAATGCAGTAGGATAACTTGGAAGCACAGTACATTTTCAGATTACTTGAAAAATATAACTTATAATGCATGTGTCAAAATTCCTAAAGGGAAATATAAATGAAAGATGATGTGTTATCTGTCATTCAATTTTGTTTCCGATGCCCATGGCAAAAAATATTCTGTGTTACAGATAGAGGCTCTTTTAAGGATATATCTGGAGAAATTCCAGAGACACTGAGCCATTGCGGTAGTCGTGGTCTTTTAGAACTGTTCCTAAGACCAATCAAGTGAGCAACTGACCAACCAATCAGTGAATATAAAATGAAACAAAACAAAGAGATGACAACACTATCCCACAAAAAGAAGTTGTAGAAAGTGGGGTTGCTCAGTGATCAGTGAGTGCGATCAGTCAACAAATCTATCATGAGGACCAATTCTACCATGTCCTGTGCTAGAAGCTGAATATACAACATTAACTAAGGCCCAGTTTCTGCGTCAGGAAGTTACAACCTAATGAGGAAAGATGCACACCAAAAATGAAGATACCACAGGATGAACAGTAGAATGGACATGTCTGTGCAGTGTAGTGGGAAAAGAGAAGAGAGGTCCAAATCTTATGGAGAAAATAGGAAGAAATTCAGAGGAAGAGAAAATGAAGCTGAGGACTGGGCTACCTTTATGGGCATGAGGATATGATCCAGGCCCCATGCTTAGAATCCAGGCTCTGTGGTTGGTTTAATACTCTACTGTTGCCATTTTGAAAATTTTTTTAAAAGATTTTATTTATTTATTAATGAAAGACACAGAGTGAGGGAGGCAGAGACGCAGGCAGAGGGAGAAGCAGGCTCCATGCAGGGAGCCTGATATGGGACTCGATCCGGGGTCTTCAGGATCAGGCCCTGGACTGAAGGTGGCACTAAACCGCTGAGCCACCGGGGCTGCCCCCATTTTGAAATTCTTGATAATTTTTAAACAAGAAGCCCCTTTTTGTTTACACTGGGCCCTGCAAATTATGTAGCTGGTCCTGGCTGAGGGTTTTGTCAGGTGTGAAATGAGAGAAGGTATTCCAAGCCAATGCAGTAGCATAGTAAAAGACATGAATCTGAAGGAATGGGAAACGTAGAGTCTACTGAGACTCATACAATTTGACAAAATTACACGTTGGGGTGGGGGAGGGGATGTATTTGAAGACAAGGTAAAGCAAGTTATAGGACCTGGATCCTGAAGGGTCTGGGTATGTTGAAAAGAATCTAGATTTTATCCCATGGGTAATACAAAAGCATTCAAAATTTTGACCAGATGAGTAGCAAGATGACATTTTTTCATACCTGCAAGGTCATTTATGTAATAGAGTGGAGATAAATTATAGAAGGTCTGCCTAAGAGGTTGGTGGACTGGTAAGAATTCCTTAGGAACAGAAACTGAATGATAGTAGAGGGAATTTCTAGAGACATGGGATGAAGGTGAATGGACATAGAAACAATGGAAGCAGACAAATGGTGGTTGGATCTAGGAGTTAGGGAGGTGGGGAGAAATGAAGAACAAGTGCTAGATATCTGATTTAACACATGGATGGTTGGGATGTGGTCACCTGAGATGGGGAATGTAAAGGGATAAAGTTGCAGAGTAGAGGCGATGAGGTCAATTGTGAATATGTAACTCTGAGTCCATAGAAGATTGATGTGTGAGTGCAGAATTGGGTACAGCCGTCTGGCTGAAGACACAAGTGTGGAAATCACTAGGAATTAAAAGTCGGTGCACAGATGAAAGCACCCACTAGAGTGTACAGAGTGAGAAGAGTAGTAGGCCTAGTAGTAAGCTCTGAAGAAAGTCCAATGCAAGGCTCAGGTAGAGAAACTGGGATCCACAAAGCAAAGTCATAAAGAACATGTGAAAGGCAGCACCAGCCCAAGAGAGTGTCACATGCTAACCCAAAGGGTGAGTTCAAGAGGAAAGGGTAGTGAACAATATAAGGGAGAGGGAGGTGTCCTCACCCTAATTCAGAACCCAGAGCAGCTGCAGTGTGAACCATGTGACTCTGTCCTAGGCCTCTTTCCCTCATTTTTCCACATCTCATGCTGGTTTGGAACTCTGTTTTTTCCTCTCTCACTTGCTCAGATTTTACTCTAGCAGCTTCCTTGTTGACATCAGGTTCTTGACCACAACCCAAAGCCTGGTTCCCCTTTAAAATTCCAAAGTCACCTTAACTTGAGAAAGGCACCACCCTCCTGTTTGATAACAGTTGGGCAAGAACAGTTGAAAATTGAGAATTTTGTGGGGGGGGGATTGATAGACCACCTTTTCTCCATGACACCGTGACTTTAAACCAGACTAAATGACTCCGGTGCCAAGCACTGGCTTCAGACTCCTACCTATTCAGGCTGCTGTGTTTGATTCTCTCTTCAGTCTCTCATTTGTACCTCACCTCCTGCTTTCTCTCTGCCTAGTGTCCTGACCTCTTGGTCTCGTCATCCTTCTGCACCCCACACTTTGCCTTTGGACATGATGGCAGAAGCAGCTACCCTCGGTGTTCCTTAGGACACACCTCACACTCACCTTACATTCTTGGCTTATTCGACCTGGTTGACCTGAGCCCTGGGATCCTACTGGAATGACTCTTCACCCACCTGGATCCCCCCAACTCGCTTTGCCACTATAAACCCTACCTGCCAAGATGGTCGATGGACATTATCTTGTTCCTGCCCCATTCCCCCCAGGCTTAAGTTTGAAATCAATAATACAAGAGCTATGGGATGCCCTTCTTTTCTACTCTTGGACACTCTCCACAGAATGGTCCTTTGTTAAAGTCCCTTCAAATGACAGTTAGAGACTGAATAGGACAGTGAGGATGTCCTGAGTGTACTTGGGGTGGGAATTCTAAGTAGTAAATGTCAACTTTGTCTCCATCTACTCTATCTACCAAATTCTTAAGTGATTCTGCTGGGTAGATTCTCTGTACAATGGTGTGCTCTTGTATGAAACATTTCTCAAACAAAAAAGCATCTCCAAATAATTATTTTTAAAGCTTTATATGTTATTTTAAGCTTTTGTGTGTGTGTGTGTGTGTGTGTGTATGTGCTTTATATATGAGGTAGATAATCTCAAGAATCTTTCATTATTTCTCAAGTATTTGTTTGGCAGGAATATTAAGGGATTAAGCAAACATTTTCATCAAACACAGATTCAAAGAGAAAAAAAATAGAAAAGAAAAACATTATAGAAAGTCCTGGCAAGGCACGAGGTAACAAGTGCCTGGTATCCATCTCTCTAGGCTAGCATGTATGTCTGGATACGCTACACGCTCTGCCTTCCTAAAAAAGGTTTGGAACTTTTTTGCCGGGAAGGAATGTCAGACCACATCTTGGTTTCTTAGTTTGGACAAGCATCCTGTTCAGTGGCGGGGGCTGTGTAAGAAGCTGTTTTGAGAGTGTGCATGTGTGCGAGAGGGTAAGGGGCCAGGAAGTGGGAGAGGGACCCAGGGACAGGCAGAGGTTATGACAATGGAGGATTCACTGGGATTTGCCACGCTGAGCCTCAGCTGGCCGGGCCTCCAGAGGTCATATTAGGGGCATCTGCTTCATTGGATTTAGAACAATAAAAAAGGCTATGCTCTCTTGATAATTACTTGCCTAAAAAAAAATAATAATAATACAACAACAAAACAAAAAAAAAATGAGCTAAATCCTGGCTTTCCAGAAATAGTATCATCTGTTTGTTTTTTTTTCTTTTTTTTCTTTTTCATGACAAAATATAAGGCCGAATAAAAGAAAATGCTATTCAGGGTTCCTTCAGCCTGAAATTTTTTTTAAAATCAATTCTAACTGTTCTCAGGGGCTTTTTCTAGTAGCCACTGGGCCAATTATGATGTCCTGGAAGTGAGTGAGGGGAGAATTGGCAAATGCCCCAGGGGCATCTGCATTGCCTCACCCCTGAGAGATAGCAAAGAGCATGTCTTTCTGCTCTGAATATCTCACCACCAAAGCCCTCTCAGTGCCCGAGCCAGGGAAACATGCCTGGTCTAACTGGGCCCTCATTTTCTTCGAGTTGTGTGCTTTAAGCTACTTCTTACTGCAATGTTTGGCCCTGTAAACTGGATCCTCTGATCTCACTGAACTTCTAATATCTTTCACTCACTCAACAAGCTATTACTAGGCACCTAAAATATTCTCAAGGAATTAATCAAGTAACTTGAATAAACAGGCAAGTGAGATGGAATATGTAAAAATTGTGAGCTATTTGGTTAATATGCAACCCTTCAGGTATAAAGCATCTGCTATGATCTGGTTAAAACATATATTTGGAAGGTCCGTAGAGTATCACTGAATTCACATGAATAAGCAAACTAGTTCTAAATTACTTAGAGTCAAAATGAATATATTAGCTTCCTAAACATGGTGCTTAAGAAATGACTACCTGTGAGTGAATTATCCCACAAAAAAGCCTTTCAAAAAACCTTAAATTTTTTTGTCTTTAATTGTATATTTATTATAGATTGATGCTCATGGTAAGAATGGAAGGCATTACCTTTGGGGGAAAGATAATTTCTTAATATTGTCCACTCAGTGATTTATCAAGGGAGACTCTGGCCCAGTGCTCTGCACCTTGTTCACCTACGAAGCAAATTATAAGAGAGACTATAGAATGCACCACGGAGAGGCATCTAGCTTAGTTACTAGTGATTAATGTCTGAACTCAGTGCCCCGAAGCGAGTCTACTTTCCCTCTACAAAATGGGAACAATATGGTTTCCATCATTTTTAAAGCCCTTTTAAATTCTCAGATAAAAGCACAATTAGTGCAAAATACCTATCCCCCAAAACAAAATAAAGCAAAACAAGACAAACCTTTGAGTTCAGTATACCTCAGAAGCAAAGTTTAATTTTTGAGGGGATAGCCTCATCTATTAAAGAATGTAAACAATTTTGCTGAATTAAAATTAACTTATTTTCACATTCCCACTCCATCAGCAACCAACAGACACAGGTCTGCCAATAGCTTGTGCCTGTTGAGCCAAAGCCTATGGCAGAACCAGACAGGGTCACTTGGACAGGCTGGGACTCAGGCTGAAGGCCCAAGCAGGTCACACATCCCTGTCATCAGGTATGTGGGTTCCAGCTCCTGGGGCTCTGTTTCAGAAGAGGGACCCAGCTTCCCTGGCTGCTTTCTCTTTGAAGTAGAATGACCGTGGGCATGACCTGGGTGGAGGGGGCAGGGGATTAACACTGGGGCCCGGACATCAGGCCGTCTGAATCCATATGCCAGCAGCTACAGGGGAGGCCAAGAAATGCCAACAGACCAAGCCTGGAGCCCTGAAAGACCCAAGGCCTGATGGAAACTGAACTGGATGCAGCCCTTACCCTGGTAGACCAGGAGACCGGGGCATTTCCAGGCAACCTGGCTGAGCCCTGCTCCGTTGTGATGTATACAATTTTGAGGGATGCTCGTCTTACCAGATACATTCACACGGCTGATTCTTTAATTTTTTAGTTTCTAACTTTCAAAAAATAAGGTGGTAATTTCCATTCAATCTAAAATCCAACCCCTCATGGCTTTGGAGGAGGAGACTTTTATTATTTTTTAATTTTTTAAAAGATTTTATTTATTTGAGAGAGAGAGAGAAAGCATGAGCAGGGGGAGGAGCAGAGGGAGAAGCACACTCCTCTGAACCTGGAGTTCCACATGGGGCTCGATTCCAGAACCCTGGGATCATGACCTGAACTGAAGGCAGACACTTAACAGCTTAACCCACTGAGCCACCCAGGTGTCCCATGGGGGAGACATTTAAATGTAAAAATCTGAGCAGTGTAGACAGGTAACAGATAAAAAGATTGTCAAAGACATTGACCTGAAAGAGATGGATATTTACATTTTTTGTGAGGCTCAAGTAGTTGGCTCATGAATTAAATAGATTAACATTTGTTGAGCACCTCTTAACCAGCCACTGGGCTCTAGATCAGTGACGCTAAATTAATAAACATACTCCCTGTTCAGGCAGGGCTGAGGTATGTGTGTGGGGGTAGGGGGAAGCGACAAGCAGATAGATGACTGTGGTCCAGTGAGGTGAGTCCTGTTAGAGAGAGAGAGGAACAGCATGGAAGGTGACAGGGGGACAGGGAAAAGCAGGTCAGGCAAAGTCTTCCAGAGGAGGTAGTGTGAACCAAGTGGAAAGGTAGGTCATTTTTTAAATAGTGAAGTCTTTCATTACTGTGAATGAAATATTTTTATTCATAATATTTTCTTTTTTTAAAAAAAAAAAGATTTTATTTATTTATTCACAAGAGACACAGAGAGAGGCAGAGACATAGGCAGAGGGAGGAGAAGCAGGCTCCCTGTGGGACTCCATCCCGGGACTCCAGAATCATGCCCTGAGCCGAAGGCAGATGCTCAACCACTGAGCCACTCAGGCATCCCTATTCATGATATTTTCTAAAATGTTATAGACATCATATGAAGTGTTGATTTTTAATATATTTTAATAGATGCTAAAATATTACATAGTTCGGATTTTTTCCAATGATTGTCTTTAGTAATCTAAAAAGGAAAATGCCATCTGTGAAAATACTTGGTGTTCTTTCCAGTAGCCTTTTACATACTATCTACATAGATATGGAATGTATATTCTGTGGCTGATATTATCCTTCCTTTTTCGTTTATCTGATTTTAATGTGAATACTTTTAGGTTAGCATATCCCGAAATGTGTCTATAAAAGATTGTTCGATAGAAATTTAATATGGGTGATAAAGAGTATTCCATGCTCAAATAAAAGTGGTGGAAAACACTAGATTGGGTTTGGGTTTCTCAGAGCCTTTATTTAACATGGTTATTAAGATATTAAAGGTGAATCTCCAAGAGGAACTGGTTTGAGTGTTTTTCAAACTTATTTGACCTCAGGACATACCCTTCTGTTAGAAACTGTTTTATTTTATTTTTTTTTTTTGCTTTTGTTTTTGTTCTTTCTTCCTTGTCCTGTATCATGACCATCTTCCTGTGTTGTTAAATATTCACTCACACCTATTTGTAGTCAAATATACGAAAGCTTAGTTTATTTAATTTCCTTATACTTGTAACCGTTTTTACTTTATAACTTTATATGTTTTCAGGGACACACTCTGGTTTGTGAGGCTGGAATTTTGTACAATTTTGAGAGTCACTTTTAAAAAAACGCCTACAAAACTAGGAACCTAAAATTGTTAGCATCTCTGTTTCCTACAGTTACACTTCAATTTAGATGTTGTCTTTAATGAACACAAAAAGGACTGTGTCTTCCCTTAATATCTGTGCCATCTCTTTGACATTAAAATTGATCATCCTGCCTTTGTTTTTCTGTTACTGAGTATCTTTGCTTTAATTCGTCAGTTTGTCTTTGTCAGGTTCTCTTGTATTTCCCCAGGAAAATAGGGAAAACCCGGGACTCTGGATAGGAAATCGGAAAACCAAAAGGCTCTGCTTAGAAGACACTTTACTTCTGAAAAGGTTTTGTGTAGCCCAATTAAGACTTAACTCAAAGACTGTAATAATTGCCATGCTATTTATAGGAGAAATAATCACAAAAATAGCTGACCAACATTGACTATTTATTATGTGCCAAGCCTTGAGCTAAGGACTTAATCTGGATTATTATTATTATGTTTTTAAAGGAAAAGCAGGTACTGCAGGTACTGCGAAGGCAAGTAGTATGAATAGTCCCATTGCCTGGGTGAGAAAACTGCGGCCCGGAGCGCCCAAGGGCGGGGAGCGGGAGCAGCGTCCCACCTGCAGGCCCAGCGCCCGCCTCGGGCTGTCAGCGCCTTCACACAATGGGAGCCTTCCCTGTAGGATCTTGGGGCATCTTAGGGAGAAGTGGGACCGCGTCGCACCAGGAACTGTGTTCTGTTAACCTCACCTGCGAGTGAGCTGCAGGCGCCCAGGTGGGTGGGCGCTGGGGACGCACCTGGGCGCTTCCCGGGGGGCAAGCCCCGCGCACCTGCACCTGCACCCGGTCCCCGCGGGTGCCCGAGAGCAGCTCCGGGGACGCCGAGCAGCAGGGGAGCCGTTGGGCGGCGCCGTCGGGGGTCCGCGGAGGCCAGGATGCGCGGGCTTGGCGACAGGGGACCTGCCTGGCCCTGCGCGCGGGAGGGACACGCGGCCGTGAGGGCTCCGCGGGCCGGCCCGGGGCCCAGTCGCCAGCGCCCTTTCCAGGAAGCACGGCCCTCGGGGCGCCCCCCCACACCCCGGGCCTTCGGGGGCAGCCGGTCCGGGCAGCCCGTCCCATCGGGTGGGTTGGTCCCGGGAGAGCACACGGGCCACCCCTGGCCTTGGGAATGCGGGGTCCCCTCCACCCGTAAACCCCTCTACCCCTAAACCCCTACCCCCCACCCCTCCACCCCTTCACCCCCACCCCTAAAACCCCTACCCCTAAACCCTCCCACGCCCCACCCCCTCCACCCCTCCACCTTCTCCACCCCAAACCCCCTACGCCTAAACCCTCCACCCCTCCACCCCCACCCCTCCACCTTGTCCACCCCCTCCACCTCCACCTTCTCTACCCCTTCTAGCCCCCACCCCTCCACCCCCTACCTCTCCACCTTCTCTACCCCTTCCAGCCTCCCACCCCCCTACCCCTAAACCCTCCCACCCCTCCACCCTCCCCACCCCTAACCTCCCCCACCCCTCCATTCCTCCACCCCTCCACCTTCTCTATCCCCTCCACCCCCACCCCTCCACCCCTAAACCTCCTACCCCTAAATCCCCCCACCCCCTCCACCTCCCCCACTCACCCGACCCCCCTTTCCCCCCAGCTCCCCTATTCCCCCACCGGCCCGCGACCCGCTCCCCGGGGCGCCCCCGCCCCGTTGCGCAGTGAGGACTGGCCCCGCCGCCGGGCACCCCAAACCACGGCCCCCCGGGGAGAGGCCTGCGGAGCCCTTCCTTGCTCTGCTCTCCCCGAGGCCCCGGTGCGAGGGCGGGGGGCGATTCACCTGCGCGGCCTCAAGCCCCGGGGTGCCCCGGGCCCCCTGCACCCCGCCGGGGCCGCACCCCGAGCTCGCCTTTGCAGGACGAGCCTCGGGGCCTGCGAACGCGGGAAGCCGGGCCCCAAGGGGCGCCGCGGTCCGCAGCCGCCACCGCAACCGCCCCGGGCCGGGCCGTGCGTGCGCCCTCGCTCAGGAGCCGCTGCGCGCCGCCAATTTGCGCGGCTCCCTTGGGCTTGGCGGCCTCGCTGCTTAGTCTGCAGCTGACAACTATTTAAGGGCAAGAGACTTCAGCTGCCGCCACCCTGCCTTCTTGTGCCACCAACACGGTTGCCACAGGAACCCTCTGGAGCTCCGGGCAGCCCAGCAAACGGGTTACTAGGGTACAGGAGAGAGCTCTGGAGCTTGGAGCTGTCCTGCCCCCGCGGGCCGCCTCTGTCCCAGCAGAAGGCACCTGTGCGGCCCACAGGCCTGACCGCCGTCCTGCCTCTAGAGGGGTCAGCGCTGCTGGGGTCACTCAGTCTTGGCTGGGGTGGCCGGCTCTGCCCCCCGCACCTCTTCACCCCCAGCACGTGGCCTGGGTGTTTTAGCAAAGTAGAGGCACAAATGCAGGAGGAAAACTCGGCCTCCTGAGGCCTAGGCTTAGAACTGGCCCACTGTCCGGTCCGGTGGATTCTAGTGGCCAAGGAAAGCCTCAAGGTCACCCTGATTTTAAGGAAATAAATCTATTCCCCAATGGACTCTAAAAAGACCTATAAAGTGACAAGACAAAAGGCACAGATACAAGGAGCGCGGCACTATTGAAACTACCCAACAGTGACCACAGCGGCGCCAGCAGGTGCCTGTCCCCTCTTCCCTGGGGCTCTTTCACTGTGCCTTGTTCATCCCGCTGCCTGCCAGTCCGAGGACAGCACTGCAGGTCAGTGACCTTGTATTTGTTTGAGCACAACCATACCCGGAACAGGCATTTAAACCTTTTCTTATAACAAACACAGCAGCGCTAGGGATGTGTCATTCCCCTCCGCCCACATCTACTTCTGGCATTTTCCCTGTACCTTTCCCTATGATGTGTCTAGGTCTGGGTTCTTTTTGTTTATCTACTCACCCAAGAGGGCTTTTCAAATACTTCCTCTTTGGAGAAAATATTTAACCACTTTCTGGTCGACCCTTTCGTCTCCACCGTCCTCTCCTGTCTCTCCTTCGGGCACACTTAGGAAATACATACGGGACTTCTCTCATTATGCCCTCGTGTTCCTTAACTGGAAGGAAGACCTAACTATTACCTTTAATTCCTCGTGGAGACCTAACTATTTCATCCTCTCTTCTTTTTCTGCTTCTCTGTTTCCAGCCGTGTCTTCTAGAGTTTTTGTTATTATCATTAGTTATTTCTCTCTTCAGCTGTTTCTAGTAAAGTATTTAACAAAGTACTTCTGAGTATTGAATCATCTTAGAATCATCCTAAGGATTAAAAAACATGTCAATGCCTGGTCCTGCTCCCAGAGTTACTAGTTTAATTGGTGTGGGTCAGGACATGGACGTCAGTATTTTTTAAAGCCTGAGGGTGATTATGATTTGTAACCAGAGTTAAAAACCATCAAGGAAAACTTTTTTTTAAATTTTTTTGATTTCTTTCTTGGTTTCATTTCTCACACCCAAGATTTCTAATTCTTTTTTTTTTTAATACACTAGATTTATTTCCTAACCCCTGTTCTTGGTTTGCAGATGACATTCCTTCCGTAGGACAGTTTTAAACATTCACCATTTGAGTCTCGTTTACATTGTTCCATTATCTGTAACTCCTAAAATGCGAATTCCCCCACTGGTTGATTCTGGCTACGTCATGATACTGAGCTTTCTCACAAGCTTTGTCATTTTTGATTGTGGGTTTACCTGGGACCTTGCACCTTGGGATATGAGGAGCTCCTAATGGGGTGTTTTCAGCCTTGCCTGTTTTTGGTAAGATCTGTTGTGGATCTCACTGGCTCCACGTCAGTTTTTAGGCAAGTATGTTTTCGTGGGCTTAGTTGCACTGAGATTTCAAATTTAGGCTCTGCATCTGGTCACACATAGCCTTAGCGATCTGAGCTCACACAAGTGACCCATTTCACATCATTACCTAAGGCAAGAGGCTGATTTCCACTCTGAAGGATAAGGGTATCTGTGTTTTTATTTATGAACTTATAATTTCTGAGTTCCAGTTCACGTGGGGAGCCCAGTTCTGGCTCCTTGTGGTTGGTATTCCTAAGGCACACTGACTGCTGTGGCCAATCCTGGGCATCACTTTGGACACACGTCGTCAGCTCCTGTGCACTGCTGTGGATTTCTTTTCCACTTCTCTTACGAGATTTCCTTTTCTTGCTCTTAAGCCACACGTATATTTCCCCATCCTTAGGTTCTCCTACTGTTACCATTTTGGTGCATTGTTAACACTGATGCATTTGGTGCATTTATCAAAACTGTTGAACTAATGTTCATACATTGTTCAAAATCCGTATTTTATTTGGATTTCCTTACTTTTTACCCATGTCCTTTTTCTGTTCTAGGATCCCATCCAAAATACTGTATTACATTCAGTCATGTCTCCTTAAGCTTCTCTTGGCTGTGACAATTCACCAGACATTTCTTGTTTTGATGACCTTGACAGTTTGAAAGAGTACTAGTCAGATATTTTTATAGACTTTCCTTCAACTGGGATTTGTATGGTGTTTGTCTCATAACTAGGTGGGGTGATGGGTGTTTGAGAGGAAGACCACAGAGATAGAGATGACATTCTCATCACATCAGATCAAAGGTACATACTGTCAAGATGACATACCAATATTAATGTTGACCTTGATCTCTTGGCTGGGGTAGTGTCTATTAGGTTACTGTAAAGTTACTCTATTTTCCCCTGTGTGTATTGTCCTCTTGGGAAGGAAGTCATAATGTTCAGCAAACACTTAGGAAGTGGGGAATTATGAGGGGCACCTGGGTAGCACAGTCGGTTGAGCAGCAGCCTCTTAGTTTTGATTCAGGTCATGATCTCATGGGCTGTGGGATCGACCCCCACATCTGGCTCTGTATGCAGCGCTGTGTGCAGGGTCTACTTGGGATTCTCTATCTCCCTCTCCTTCTGCCCCTCCCTCCACTCATGCACACACACACACACACACACACACACTCTCTCTCTCTCTCTCTCTCTCTCAAATAAAATCTTACAAAAAGAAATGGGAGTTATGCTGTGTGAACATGCTGCAGTGGGGAATAGCCGCCTGGATTATTTGGAATCCTTTCACATAGGAAATTTTGTCTATTCTTCCCTCATTAATCAATCATTTAATTAATTCAATCATGTATTTATGTCAGTAGGGTCTCATGAATAGTTACCTTGTACTTTGGATTGTAATCCAATACTATGTTACTTATTTTTTGCTCAAAGTGCCATGACTTTGGCTGTCGGAAGCTCTTTCAGTTGGCTCCTGTATGTCGACATTTTTTGTTTGCTTTTTTGAGAATTACTTTTTGGCACATCCTATGTGTTTTCTGTCTTAGTCCTAGAATCAGCCATTTCTTCGGGGATCCTTGGTGTCTTTTACTGGAGAACGGTACTAGATCTGGGTTGCTTAGGTGTGCTTGTTGTTACTGGGTTTTGTTGCTTCTAGGCCCTCCCAGCTGACAGAGCAAGAATATACATGTGCATATATTTAGGTATATACACATATCTATAAATATGTATCCATTGTAATCTGTATTAAGCTAAAGAGGATGGCTCCAGTCCATTGCTACATGGATCATTCTAGTCTCCTCTAACATGTCTGTACCTCTTGTCTGATTTCTACCATCCGCCATCCATTTACTTCATTGTATAATTCCAGAATATATGTAGAATAGTTTCAGTTATTAACCAGTATCACATGGGAAATAACTTTATCAGCCAGAGTATAGCACACATGTACAGTTGCCTTTGCTTTTGGCCTTATAGACCACTCGTTTCTTTTTTTTTTTAAGATTTTATTTATTTACTTTTGAGAGGTCATGGGGAGGGGAAGGGCAGAGGGAGAGAGAGAATCTCAAGCAAACTTCACACTGAGTGCAGGGCTCTATGAGGGGCTTGATCCCACAACCCTGAGATCATGACCTGAGCTGAAACCAAGAGTTGGACATTCAGTCAACTGAGCCACCTAGGCACCCCTCCACTCATTTCTAAAGTGTCTTCTCCATCCCCTTCATCCATTTCTAATAGAGTTAGATTTTTTTTTGTCACAATCTGTATTGCATTCCTGGGATCTCAGACCTCCTAAATGATTTTTTTTAAGATTTGCATACATAATAGTTCATGCTTTGTGCTGTGAAGTTCTATAGGTTTTGACAAATTCATAGTCATGTATCCACCATTGTAGTGCCACACTGAATATTTTCACCATTCTAAAGAACCCCATTCAGTCTTCAACCTGCCTTCAATCTTCTCTTCCATCCAAGTTCCTGGCAAACACCGATCTGTTTACTGTCTCTATAGTTTTCCAAAATGGCATGTATCATACAGTATGTAGCCTTCCCAGACTGGCTTCTTTTACTTAATAATATGTGTTCAAGGAGCACCTGGGTGGCTTACTCAGTTAAACATCCAACTCTTGATCTCAGCTTGGGTCTTGATCTCAGGGTTGTGAATTCAAGCTCTGCATTAGACTCCATGCCAGGCATGGAGCCTCCTTAAAAAGAAAAAAATATATATGTTCCAGATTCATCCACATTTTAGGGTAGGTGATAAACATATTTTTAAGGAACTCTCTTTATCCCTGAATAGTATTCCATTGTATGATGCACCACAATTTGTTTCCCGTCTACCTGTTGAAGGACATTTTGGTTCCTTCCAGTTTTTGGCAATTATGAATAAATTACTGTAAACATTTGTGTGCAGGTTTTTGTTCGTATGTATACTTATGAAATGCAGATAGATATTAGCTTTAATAGCGTTTGTATGCTTCTGTGAATTTTACTCTTGTGTTTAATCTAGGATCTTGATATAGAAACCCCTGAGAATTAGCCCAACAACCAGATTGTGAAAGCTTAAAAAAGTCCCATGGTCCATAACTAATTGGACCTAAAGTGGCAGCATAAACTGTTTCGATGTGGAGAACCATATTCAGGGTTTGCCACCCATTTAAGCATGGTCCTGTCGAGCAAACAGACCTGTACGTAGACAAGACAGCTCTGTGGGAAGAATCACAAGCGCACAGAGAGAAGCAAGACACAGAGAGAGGATCAGAGAAGGCATCTGTTTCAGTTTTTGATTAGCTTTCCGCTTCCTTTCCTCTGGTGTCCTGCTGTCCTTGCTGTTTAGATTCTATATGATTCCTTGTCATTCGCTCAATAATCTTCCTTTTCACTTGAGCTAGCTTGCGTTCCTCGCAGCCAACCTCCCCTCCCCAGTCAAAAATCCAAACAAAGCCTTGGGAGGAATAATTCTGTTGGCTGTATTTTTGATAAAAGAAGAGATTAGCAGAGCCTCAAAACCCCAAATCCTTCCCAGCTGCTGTTTGTGGTTAGAACTACCTCACCAGGTCCCTGAGACCAGCTCAAAGAGATTCCTCCAGGAGCACTCTTAATAAAAATCAGAGCATTGGCCTTGGCCTAAGTGGTGTTCTTGCCCTGTTGCCTAGGTTGCGCTACCTTTGTACCTCAAGAAGCTGATTCATATTCTCTCTCTAATCTCTTTCCTTTGGCCTCGAATTAGTTCTGTTGGAACAGGAAACACCTTTCCTAAGAAAGGGGTCCCAGTCCCTTAACACACAGTTACGTAAGAGCTACGGGAGTGAGCCAAAAAAGCCAACAAAAGGACCCACGAGGAAGAAAAGATTTTTACATGGTCGCGCGTCCTATGAGTAATCCCTAACCCCTGGACACATCCTACTCTTCTCTGGTCTGTGTTTTGTTATGTTATCGTTTTAATTTCTATTGTGGAATAGCTAACACAAAGGGCATTGATACCAGCAGTACAGCTTTGTAAATTTTTACATAGGTACACACCGATGTAACCACCACCCAGATCAAGATTTAGAAAGTTATCATCACTCTGGAAAGTTTCCTGAACTTCATGCAAATGGAATCCCATCGTACGTAATCATTTGAAATTTCTTCTATGTTGTTGCATATATCAGTAATTTCTTACAGTTTTATTGAGTGTGTCGTATTTTACCACGTGAACTACCACAATTTCTCCATTCTTCTGTAATTGTACATCTGGCTATTGTAAATAAAGTTGTTCAAAGTATTTGTGTACAAGTCTCTTTTTTTTTTTTTTTTGTAGGCATTTGTGATTGTTTCTCTTCTATATGTAACCACAAGTGGGATTTTTAGATGTAGGATAAATATAGGTTTAGTTTTTATTACCAGTTTTCCAAAGTGGTAGAACCAGTTTATATTTTTCCATCAATGAATGAGAGTTCTAGTTGCCTCACATTTTTGCCAATATGGCAGTTTCAGGCTTTTTAATTTTAACCGTTCTAGTAGTTGAAGAGTGGCATTTTTTTCTCTTTTGTTCTTAGTCAATTTTATGACTCTTCCTCCTCATACTTTTTATCCTCAAAGTTAGTCATTTGGGCAAATGGCATTCTTCTGTAACAATTTGCTTAGGTGAATAGTGACTTCCTGGAGTAAGCATTGGAAAGAGAGATATGGTTAATAATGTATCTCATGAGCTCAAAAGGAAACCTTTGGAATACATACAAAGTATTTATTGCCCTGAGATTGAAGAATACCACTAACAAATTTTGAAGTGTCATAATTCGATGTTCTTCTTTATTCCCCTGTATATGAAAGCACAGGGTCAGCTCTAAATCCATGAGACCTTGTTGGATTAGTTAATGCACATCTCATGGATATATTCTATATTGCAGGGATTCAATCATTAAAAAATGAGTGAAGAATGACCCCTGCCATTGTCAGGACACTTATTGAAGAGCATAATGTAATGCAGTTACTCGTTATCTCTTGGTGCTGCATATTAGCTCTTCCTATTAGATCAAAGCACATTTTCTCTGTTGAACACAATGCTTATTACGCTCCCAGGTTGAATGGAACTGAACCGCTATATCCAAAGGTAAGTGGGAAGTAATCAAATAAGACTGATAAACTTAATGCAATTTTAATAACTCAAATTTAAAAAAAAATATGTACTAAATAATCATGGCTTTTCCCTCTAATCCTGGGTGATATTTTTATGTGTGTCTATTTACAAGTGTCATGTTAGATGTAATAATAAGCATAATGAAGTAATATTCTATAGACCTTCAGTGTGCCTGGGGGACTGAATCCACAACTTTTTGCAAAGAGGGAAATTTGTGATTTGGAAATAAAAAACTTGGAAACCAGGAAAATCTTTTTTTGTGTTTGTTTCCAAATCACTTCATGGAGCTTTTTGATCATATCCTTGTAATGTAAGTAAGCCACATTTTAACTTTGATGAGAGAATTTTGTTTTGCAGGGGGGAGTCATATCATGGCACAAAACTAGTATTATTCCACAAAATTCATGATGTAAGTAATAAAGAGTGAAGAAAGGCACATTCTAGATGGTTGACTGGGCTCATTAGGAGAGTAAGGCTCACTGTATATGACCACCAAAAAATATTCAAATCCATGCCTCATGAAAATTTAAATTATTATAGGTCCAGAAATATTTGTTGAATGAAATAATAAGAGATATTTCAAAGGACTTCTGCCAAGCTCAGATACAACAGCCCTGAGAAACCCAAACAGGTGACCTTGCCCTGACCTCTCCCTTCCCATAGCTGATTCACTGTCTTGGCAGTGATTCACACCCTCATAGACATAGCACAGTTCATCTGTTGATCACTAAACCACCCCCATTCGTATGAGGTACTGCTACATTAATCATATGACAAAATGTCTAATGCTTAGGGTTTGATGCATTTTTTTCTGTATTGTTGTGAGCTGCAATAATCCCCCTCCTACACCACTTCATCTTTATTACAAATATGGTACATTATGGCCTCTTCACAATTTTCCTTGGCATGGATGTCACTGGGTAGCTTGATAGAAGCCCATTTTTCTCTATAGATCCATGAAACTAGGCTCTTCTAAGAAGGAAGCTGGGCATACATGGCTCTAACAAATATTCTAGATAATAGTTATAATGTGCTAAGTTTGGAAACATCCGTATCATAGAAGGACTGTGATTTTTTCTACAGGTTTTATATGCAGGGCTTTTGAATCATGGCTTGATAAGTTCTTGTTAAATTACTTTACCAATCATCTTTCTGTTTGTCACTTCATCTATTCATCCATCTCCCATGACACGTTGCTTGATTGTTTATTGAGTGTTTTAATCATTTAGCTATTATTTATTGAGCAGCTAAAAGGGCTTAACTGGATTTTTGTGACTTGGGGGAGGTTAGCCTCCTTGAAACTCAGTTCCCTTGTTTGTAAAATGAATCCAATGAGAATATTTACATTCCAGGTTTGTTATGATGGCAAAATAGGAAAGCACGGGCAAATACTTAGTAAGTAGGCAATTATCTGGATCAAGTAAAAGCTCGACAAACGTTCGTTGTTTTTACCTCTTTTACTAAAGAGTTGTGAAGCTTTATGGAAGCACTTCAAAGAGTGGTCCACATTTACTGGGTGGATTTTCTGATGTAAGCTTTCAATGTGATAAATCTTCCTCCAGGCCTTGATAAACAGCATCTCACGGATTTTGACACATGTATTTTAATTTTTGTTCACTTCCAGATATTTTCAGATTTCTCTCATGATCCTCTTTTCATCCACAGATTATTTAGAAGTGTTGTTTTATTTCCATGTATTTGAAAATTTTCCTTTTATCTTTCCATTATTGATTTCTAGTTTAAATCATCAAAGTCATATGATAAACTTCCTATGATTCAAATTTTTTTATGCTTGTTAAGGTTTGTTCTTGACCCATTATGTCATTCATCTTGGTAAGAGTTATGTATGCACTTAAAAAGAATGTGTGTTCTCCTCTTATTGGGGGGAGTGTTCTATAAACATCAAATAGCTCCAGTTGGAGGGTCGTTTTTCTACTATATCCTTGTTGATTGTCTGCCTCTAGTTCTGTCAATTACTGAAAGAGGAGTTTTGAAGTCTCCTACATAATGTGTGTATTTTTCTATTTCTCTTTGAAGTTCTTTAAAGCTTTTTGTTTCATATTTTTTTGAAAGCTCTGTTGTTAACTACATACATATTTAGGATTTTATGTCATCTGGGTAAATCAACCCTTTTTTCCATCACAAGGTCTCTCTGTATTCCTGGTTCTTACTTTAGCTCTGAAGACTACTTTGTCTGATAATAGTGTACCCAATCCAGTTTTCTTTTGATTAATGCTTTCAGAGTGTACCTTTATCCGTTATTTAATTTTTATCCTATCTATATCACTATATGTGAAATGAGTTTCTTGAGATCATGTGGTCATTCTGACAATCTGTCTTTTAAGTGATATGTTTTCTATTTTTCAATTTTTAAAAAGATTTTATTAATTTATGAGAGAGAGAGAGAGAGAGAGAGAGAGAGCCGGCAGGGAGAGAGGAAGTAGCAGACTCTCCACTGAGTGCAGAGCCTGATGTGGACTTGATCCCAGGACCCTGAGATCATGACTGGAGTGGAAGGCAGACCCTTAACAGAGTGAGCCACTCAGGCACTCCAAGTGGTATGTTTTCTTTTAAAGATTTTATTTTTAACTAATCTCTACACTCAATGCCCAACTTGTGTCAAGAGTCACATGCTGTACTGACTGAGCCAGCCAGGTGCCCCTAGGTGGTATGTTTTGACCATTTACATTTAATGTAATTATTCACTTGGATCTATGTCTACTGCTGTAATATTTATTTTCTGTTTGTTCCCTCTTTTTCTGTTGCTTTTTCCTGAATTATTTTAACATTTTTAGTACTCATTTAAAAATTTACCAATATTTTTACTCTATTTCTTTGAGTAATTTTTTCATGCTTGTAAAAATCACAATATACATATTTAACTTTTCACCGTCTACTTAGAATCAATTTTTACTATTTCAAATGTAGCCATTTTGACAACCATATATAGGTTCACTTATCCTCTTCATTTCATGAGTGTTTTAAATTCTTATGTATTATGTTTACATACAATGAAAACCCCATCAGACACTGTTATGTTTTCGCTGTCATCATTCAAAACCATTCTAACAATCCCCAGAGGAAAAGAATAGTCACTTATGTTTACATATATATTTACCATTTTTGTTCCTCCCTTTTATTATTACTGATGTTCTGGTATAATTTCTCTTTTATCTAAAGAAGTTCCTTTAGAAGCTTTTGCACAGCAAAGGATACAGTCAACAAAACTAAAAGACAACCTACAGAATGGGAGAAGATATTTGCAAATGACCTATCAGATAAAGGGCTAGTTTCCAAGATCTATAAAGAACTTATTAAACTCAACAGCAAAGAAACAAACAATCCAATCATGAAATGGGCAAAAGACATGAACAGAAATCTCACAGAGGAAGATATAGACACGGCCAACAAGCACATGAGAAAATGCTCTGTATCTCTTGCCATCAGGGAAATACAAATCAAAACCACAATGAGATCCCACCTCACACCAGTGAGAATGGGGAAAATTAACAAGGCAGGAAACCACAAATGTTGGAGAGGATGCGGAGAAAAGGGAACCCTCCTGCACTGTTGGTGGGAATGTGAACTGGTGCAGCCACTCTGGAAAACTGTGTAGAGGTTCCTCAAAGAGTTAAAAATAGACCTGACCTACGACCCAGCAATTGCACTGTTGGGGATTTACCCCAAAGATACAGATGCAATGAAACGCCGGGACACCTGCACCCCGATGTTTCTAGCCGCAATGGCCACAATAGCCAAACTGTGGAAGGAGCCTCGGTGTCCATAGACAGATGAATGGATAAAGAAGCTGTGGTCTATGTATACAATGGAATATTCCTCAGCCATGAGAAATGACAAATACCCACCATTTGCTTCAACGTGGATGGAACTGGAAGGTATTATGCTGAGTGAAGTAAGTCAGTCGGAGAAGGACAAACATATGGTCTCATTCATTTGGGGAATACAGATAATAGTGAAAAGGAATAGAAGGGGAGGGAGAAGAAATGGGTAGGAAATATCAGAAAGGGAGACAGAACATAAAGACTCCTAACTCTGGGAAATGAACTAGGGGTGGTGGAAGAGGAGGTGGGTGGGGGGTGGGGGTGACTGGGTGACGGGCACTGAGGGGGGCACTTGACGGGATGAGCACTGGGTGTTATTCTGTATGTTGACAAATTGAACACCAATAAAAAATAAATGTATTAAAAAACAGTAAATCGTTTAAAACAAAATTACTGGTAATGAATTCTCAGTTTTCTTCACTTTATTTCACCTTAAGTTCTGAAGGATATTTTTGTTGGATATAGAATTCTGGGTCGGTATTTCTGTTCTTTAAACGCTTTTACAAATGTTATTTCAAATCCTTCTGTACTCAGTGGTTTCTTAAGAAAAATATTCTTTCAAATTTTGTCCTATAAGTAATGCATCATTTTTCTTTAGCTGTTTTCATGACATTTTCTTTCTCTTTAATTTTAATTGATGTGATTATGATATGTCTGAGTATTATTATTATTATTTTGTTGTATTGTGTGGTCTATCATCTTAAAGGTTCATTCAGCTTCCTGAATCTTTGTGTTTATCTTTCAAAGAATTGGGCAAATTTTAAGTCATCATTTCTTTCCTTTTTCTGTACTACGTTCTTTCTCCTCTCCTGGAACTCTAGTGCCACAAATGTTAGGCCTTTTGATATTTTCCCAAAGCTTCCTAGGACTCTGTTCATCCCCACTCTCCCATTCTTCTGTTCTATGTTATTCAGATGAGATAATTCCTATTGATCTATTTTCAAGTTTATTAATTTTCTTCTATCATCTCCATTCCATTCAATGGGTTTTTACTTTTCATTATTATATTTTTTTAGTTAATACTTCTTTTGGTTCTTGTTTGTATCTTATTTTTTTTTTCTGGGACTTTTAAATCTTTCCATTTATTTTGTTACTTCTTGAGCATTTTTATAAAAGCTCATTTAAAGTCTTTGTCAAATAATATCAACATCTGTGTCCTCTCGGTGTTAGTGTCTCTTGATGTTTTTTACCATATAAGTTGAGATTTTCCTGATTATCTTATAATGAGTAATTTTGGATTGTATCCTGCATGTTTTGAATATCATGTTATGGGGTTCTGAGCTTTGTTTAAATCCTATGGAGAATTTTTTTTTTCCAGACAATCAGCCTTGTTTAGTTCACGCTGCCTGTTATAACCAGCCTTTGGTGGATTGTGGCTTTAATGTCAGCTCTGTACCACATGTGTACCCTCATTGCTGGTTTGGGACCCCATACACTGGCCTATCCCTTAGTGTAGTACTCAAAAGTATTGGTATGCTGTTTAAGATCAGAGCCACACATGTACAATTCTGGAGTGATCCCAGTCCTCCCTCTCCACTTCTTTCTGGTACTTTCTGGTTCCCTAAGCTCCTTCTCTCAATGTTCCAGACAAAAAACTGAGATTTTAGTTTCATGTCTCATATGCACTTCTTTTAATTATACTCCTACCTAGCGCCAAGCTGCAGGAGGACACAGGGAGAAAGATAACACTAGATTTGCCTGGCTCTCTTGGAGTCATAACTAATTGGATCACAGAGATGTTTCCTCTCCTTCAGAGATGTACGGTCCATTGTTCTCCAGTGCTATTGCTATTGTAGCCATCATTGCTATGGGGTACATGGTGAGTCCTTCTAATATATTGGGATATGTCTTCTTTTATTTCCATGATATTTTCTTGCATTATACTTTTAAACATTACTGTTTTTTCATTGTTTTGTTTTCCCTCTTGAGTGTCCTGAATTATACAGAAATTGGATGCTCTTTCCCTGTCTTCTACTTCAGACATTTTCTCTCTGACCCTTTTTACTTTCCCTATTTTGTGTTCATCTCTTGGTTATGTTTTCATGTGTCTTGTAAGTTTTCATTAAAATCCATTCTTTCTGGGGCAGTTTATAATTTCTTCTTTATTATTTGACATGATTTTGTTTTTATCTTCTATGAATTTCATGATTTTAAACAAATCTCATCTCCTTTCTTGATGCTTTTGTTTATTTGCTTGGCTTTTAAATTTCTGATTCAAAATAGGATATTTTTCATATTCTCCAGTGCCTATTGGAGAGTATTTAATTGAGTTTGGAATGTTGTGTTATGGTTTTCTTCTACTTTATTACTACATTTTTTGGAGGGGAGGTGGTTCACTAGCTGGAAAGTTTTGATTCTCATTTTTATTACATTATGTTCTCAGTTTTCATTCTACTCTTCTATTTTCTTTTTAGAAAATAGAGTTTTGTCTATTTAGTTTTGTCTAGATGAATATTGCTTGTATCACTACATTTTTCAGGCCAGGTCTGTTGGTATGGAGTGATTTATAAGATTGCTAGTTCAAGATCACCTCTTTTGTCAGAATAGCAAAATATGATTTATTTACCTAGTAACTTGCTAAGTGGAAGAATGGAATGGTCCCATGTCCTTGGGTATTTCAATATTATTTTGTTGTATAGAATCCTAAATATGTCTCTCTAACTTCTTTTTTTCTTTCACCACACAGTTTCCAAAGAGCCACGATAGCTTCCATTTTACCATTTTCTTTTCAGAAGTATTGCCTTTGGAGAACTACTTCCTTGAGATTTTTAAGCCTCTTTCCCTGTAATCTGTACTTATACATCAGGATTCTTTTTCAATCTTAACACACTTAGGGTGTGCTTTCTCTTCTGTCAGTGATTTAACACCAATTCTTGACTTCCCAACATCTCCTCTTTTATTTCTTCTGTACAGTTTTTTCCAAAAAGCCCTTGCTCTCCAGTGAGGTTTATAGTGGGAAAGTTAAAAATAGCTTATAGAGATTGGTGTTTGTGTTTCTATTTACAGGTAATTTGAAGTTTGGCTGTCCTCTTTTTTTTTCTCTTTTGATGAGGGTAGGTTTTGTGCAGTTTTATTTGTTTTAATTTTTCCCCTAGAGAATACAGGGGAAGATTTGGATTTATACAGTTGCTATTACTTTGGTAAGCCCAATTTCCTTACATCGGATATAATGGTGAATATTGAACGTTTCCTTCTTAACATCAGAAATGAGTTATGAATGTTTATTCTCATTACTTCTATTTAATATTTTACTGGGGGATGTTCAGTACAATAAAGTAATACAAACAATTTTTTTTAAAGATTTATTTATTAATTCACAAGAGACATGTAGAGAGAGGCAGAGACATAGGCAGAGGGAGAAGCAGGCTCCCTGTGGGGAGCCTGATGCAGGACTCGATCCCAGGACCCCAGGATCATGACCTGAGCCAAAGGGAGTCGCTCAATCACTGAGCCACCCAGGTGCCCCAAGTAATACAAAGAATTAAAAGCACTTTCATTGCAAAAGAAGATGTAATCTTACTTTATTCAGGGATTACATGATTTTTTACATAGAATAAGAAATATTCAAAATTTACACCAATATATAAATATCAGGTATTTATCTGTATCTTAGAAGCAAAGATTTAGAAAATGAAATTTAAAAGATGATTCTATTTACAACATCATCAAAAACATAAAATGCTTAGGAACAGATTTAACAAAAGACTTTTAAGAACTGTGCACAGAAAACTATAAATCATTCCTAAGAGGAATTAAGTAAGACCTAGTTAATGGAGTGGCTTATATGTCCTTGTTCTGGGAAACTTATTAAGATGTCATTTTTTCCCCAATTGATCTGTAGATTTAGTGCAATAGCAGTCAAAATCTCAACACTTTTTTGGGAGGAAAAGTTAACAAGTTAATTCTAAAATGTATATGGAAATGCAAAGGATCTGGAATATTTTGATAATTAATAACAGAATTAGGAGATTCATTTTACCTGACTTCTGACCTCACACTTAATATAAGATGATTGTAATAAGATAGTATCCTAATGACCGAAGGATAGACAGTAGATCAAGAAATAGTTCCATATAAATACTTTCAAATCATTTTTTGATGAGGCACCAGGGAATTTCTATGTGGTAAGGAAATTCTTTACAATGAGTGGTATTGAAACAACTGGATAAACGTAGAGGAAAAAATGAACATTAACATAAAGCTCACACCTCACCCAAATGTTTGTTCAAGATGGATCAGAGATCTATATGTAAAAGCTAAAATTATAAAGCCTCTTGAAGAAACTATAAGAGAATAACTCAATGACCTTAGGGATGGCAAAGATATCTTTAAGAGGACACAAATGCAGTAAACATTTAAAATTTTGATAAACTGGACTTCATGAAAATTACAAATTTCTGCTCAGTAAAAATACAGAATAAGAAGATGAATAAGCAAGTCACAGACAGGAAATATTCACCATATACCTATATCATCCATATCTATAGATCTATATCTATATATCTGACAACAGTCTCAAATCCAGAATATATAAGGAAATTAATAACAAAAGACAAATATCTCAATTATAAATATAAAAAATTATTGAACAAACCATAAAAGAAGGTATAAGAATAACCAACAAGCACATGAAAATTTGCTTGATATCATTAGTCTCCCCGAAATACAAATTAAAATCATAAGGAGGCTTTACTTTACATCCACTACAGTGGTTCAAATTAAGAATACTGATAATTGTTAAGAGTGTGAAATGGTACAACTACCTTGGAGAATTGTTTGGCTGTTCTTATAAGGTTCAACATTCACTTACATTAAAAAACAACTTCCTTCTTAAATATTTACCCAAGATAAATGAAAACGTATGTTCACAAGAGACTGTATATACACTTTAATCATAGTGGACCCAAGTTGGAAATAATCCAAATGTGTCTTCACTGGGAAATGGATAAACAGCTGTGGTATGTTCAGACAGTGGAATACTATTGAGCAATCGAGAGGGATGAACTGCTGACACATGCCTCACAGATAAAACTTACACACCATGGACTGAGGAATGCCAGGCACACAAGAGTACATAATGTACAATGTACATATGTACAAGTACATAATGTACCTTCATTTACATTAAGGTCAAGCATAGGCAAAATTGACATGACAGATATTTGGAATTGTGGTCACTATGGGAAGTGAGGATTACCTAGGAAGGCCATGAGGGAACTTTCTTGAGTTGCTAGACATGTTCTGTATCTTGACTGTGGTGGTAGATACAAAGGTTTACATGGTACTCAAGTCTCATTAGAATGTTCACTTGGAATTTCTGTATTTCACTTTAGGTAAATTTCACATCATTAAAAAACATAAAAAGCAAAAATAAAATGATAAAATAAAATAAAATAATGCCAGAGTGTGTTTTTATACAAAAGAATTTTGCCACAAATGAAGACATGGCAAAGATACTTACTAGTTGTGTGACTTCATGCAAGTTTTTTTTAAATTATTTTTATTTTTAAAATTTTTTTGTGAGTGAGAGAGTGGAGTACAGGGCATTGAGAGAGTGAGAGAGAAAGAGAGAGATTCTCAAGCAGACCCCATGCTCATCAGTGCAAAGCCTGATGTAAGGGTCTATCTTAGGAGCCTGAGATCATGACCTCACTGGAAATCAAGACTCAAACACTTAAACTGATGAAACCACCCTGGTGCACCCCCCACCCCGCCGCCCCATGCAAATACCATAACTGCTCTGAACCTGAGTTTCTTCTTCCATAAATTAAGGACATACATCTTATGGGGTCAAGAGAATTACTGAATTATGACAAGGAAGATAAGGTGTTTCCCAGAGGATTAAAAGAAGTGAGCGATCAGTATGGAGTTTATAAAATGTTCTGCCTTTTACTCTCTCAAAATGTCAAATGTAACACTGCTTTTCCAAAACACTTTCTTTGGGGCCTCTCTTTCTGCAACTGCACCTACTACTTAACTTCTTTTTATCAATGCAGATGTGAGCCGAACCCCATCACTGGTTTTGCAAAATTCTACTCACATTAAATATATTTTGTGAAGCTGGCAATATTACTCACCTCTTCTATTTCTCCTCCTTCCTCTTTTCTCCTGTCTTTAGAGGGAGCAGAAAATTCCTCCCATCTGTAATATGCACAGTTCTAACCACCTGGAAACCCCTTGAAATATCACCTTCTATTATCGTGTGTGTGTGTGTGTGTGCGCACAAATGTGCATTTTAGAAAGATAGCTTTCTTCAGCTTGTTGCATCTACTTGTTTTCTTCTGCACCTATATTCCCATATATCACACTACATTTGTAACTGAGGGGCTGTGCCACTCCAAGTGTCTGACTTGCCCAAAGCAAGAACTGCAAGGACTGCAGCAGTTCATTACAGTAGGGGTGGCCACAGCTGAACAGCAGGACTAGTTGCCAGAGGCTCTAAAGATTCTCATGGAGTGTAGAGATCCAAACTTTAAGGGAACTTACATGGTAGACTCTAGAAGACTGTTGTATAACAAGGGGTAGACACAGAGAAGATAACAAACGGAAGCCATGATATAGCAGAAGCCCTGATATTAGCAGAAGTTAGTTTGGGTGGACTGATCACCAGGTAGCTACATGCTGGAATAGAAGGGCCTGGAGTAGCCACAACTGTCAACTACAAAAAAGAAAAGGCAACTGGAAAGCCAGGTTGCTGGAGCTGGTGGCTCCTTTTCTACAGAGTTCTCTAGAAGACCTGATTTTCAATTGCCAGTGCTTGCATTACTCTGTGAGATCCAGCTCTGAATCTATTGCTTTTATATATCTTCTAGTTTGATTCCCCTACATCTTGCTACCTAAGATGTCTTACTCAGTCCTTTGGAACAAGAAAAGACCTGATTAAAGGAGGAATAGGAGAGTTACTGAGGTTGAGAATGTCAGACAAGTCTGTCCATTTCTAGTGATTCGGGTTTGTCCATATGGAAGAGGATCTTTCAATCTCTCTACCTCCCTGTCTCTTTGTCTCTGTCTCTGTCTCTTTCTTCTTAGAAGCAGACTCTTTCCCATAGTTTCTTAGGCCTTTCTTCTGTGGCAAGATATGATCAGAGCAGGGATATTCCCTTACCAGGAAAAATTTCTCCCATCACCAACTGGGATTTTATTCTGCAACTCTTCAGGCTCAAGGGAGGCAGCATAAGCTCTGACGAAGCAGAGCAAACATTCTTCCCTTGGGCTTTGTTCAGAGCCTTGACACTCAGCTTCTTGCTTCTGTTTGATGGAACCTCATCTGTCTCTGTTGACATGGTAGAGCACGAATGTTCTCTATGTTCCCTCAACCCCAAACACAGACATGTGCACTCAGCATGCAGGTTCTGGGCCTCTTGACTGCCGATGAATGAAGTTCTCATCCCATTATCTTCAGCTCTGGTTTCCTCCTCAGTGGTCCTTGCTGGTCCTTGCTTGCTGCTTCAGTTCTGTGGAGATGTGCCCAGTCCTGCCCTCTCTGGTCATACTAATATCAGGCCCCAGAGGTGACTGGTCTTCATCAGGGGATAACGGATCCTTCAGACAAGTAACTTAAGGTCATTTTGTTTATGTGTTCACCAATTTGATGCAATGTCCCATGCTTCTGGGCCTTCCGAGTGTCCCCATACCAACCTTCAACTGTTCATGTGAGGCCCCCTCAGCAATGCCCTCTGGAAAATATTAGTTCCCTTTTTCTGTATGCATGGAGTAGAGCACAGGCCTACTCAGGTAAGACTCAGTTTGTTAAGTGGTTAAAGTCCTTGGAATCCCTTTACTAAAACATTTGCTATGTTATTCCTGAGGCCTGGGCCCCATTTTTAAATGAACCTTAGATATCTGATTATGGCCTTCCTCTGCTCTTTTCTCTGAAGGGCTGGTATGGTTAGTCCAATCAGGATCTTGTCTCAAGATACCACACATAGATGGAGTTCGCATAAATATCTGATACAACTCTAGTTTGTAAAACATATAAATCATGTGAGTTTTTTTCATTAAATGTTTTTGCATAACAAGAAGAAAATAGAAGGCATGTAAAGGAAGAAACTCAAGATGAAAATTGACCAATGTGGCTAGAGCAGTTTCTGTAATGCCACAGGAGAATCACTGCACTTTCCCCTCCCACTCTAATTATTACCTTCCATTTCACTACAGAAGCTAAATTATTGTTATCACACCACATGACATCAAATTATCATTGGACAGTAGCCAACTAGGCAGAAATTGGAGTCTGGTGGAAATACCAAGTGAGTAGTTATCCCAAGCTTCAGAAGAAGTAAAGGTAAATGTGAAATGAACCTGAGTTCAGGCATATTTATTTGGACTTATGGTTTGGACAAGATGGAGATTCCATATGTGGGTCCTTTTCATTACCTAAGTACTGCCCACCAGAAGGTGGGGCAAGGACTGCTAACTTGTCCATCCACAGACATTCTTTGAAGGGGGTCATGGGTAAGGGTTACTTAAGGAATTATTTATGCTGCTCACTTTTTTTTTTTAAAGATTTTATTTATTTATTCATGAGGCATAGAGAGAGAGAGAGAGAGAGAAAGAGAGAGAGAGGCAGAGACACAGGCAGAGGGAGAAGCAGGCTCCATGCAGGGAGCCTGACATGGGACTTGATCCTGGGTCTCCAGGATCACGCCCTGGGCTGAAGGCAGTGCTAAACTGTGGAGCCACCGGGCTGCCCGCTGCTCACCTTTTTAACAATAAACAATGACAGTGGTCCTTTAGACCTGCTCTACTATACTCTGCCTACTAACTTGAACCTGAATCATTTATGGGATTCCTACTCATTTTTCAGGTTCCAGTTGAGATGTCCCTTCTTCTAGGAAGTCTTCTCTGACAATCTCAGTTTGTTTGCTCAAATCCTTCCTATTTACTCTCTTAGGCCACATCTATTTTCCCTTCAGATGGGGTGTCATAGCCCACTTAAAATCATGCTGTTCTGTCCAGACTGTAGGCATTCTGAAGTTAGAGACTGTGCTTGTTTTCTTTGTTGTTCCTGGCACTTGGTGCGTATATTCTGCTCTATTCCAAAGAAAAAGGAGTTGAATAGAGTGGACCATGTCTCATGAGTACTAATTTATCATCAGGATCAGAGTGTGCAGCACTCCTCTCTCTCCTCTAAAATGCTCCTCCTTTGGAGGAGAGAGAGGAGTTGGTGTGGAGAGAGGGAAGTGATTTTGATAGAAAATCTAAAAAAAAAAAAGAAAGAGAAAGAAAAGAAAGAAAGAAGAAAGAAAAAAAAGAAAGAAGAAAGAAAGAAGAAAGAAAGAAAGAAAGAAAGAAAGAAAGAAAGAAAGAAAGAAAGAAAGAAGAAAGAAAAAGAAAATCTACTGTCCCAGGCAGCTTGCAAAATGCTTTACACATCCTATTTATTCTTCACAACAACCTTTAGAGGTCATCTAATCTAACTTTTCACAGATGAGAATCTGGAGGGAAACATTCTTCATGGTGGCAAGAAATGCCCTATTTATTTTTGTATGTCTATTTTCATGCCCTATTGAAGCACACCTAAGGTTTCTGTAGCTTCCTCATCTGGTGTGCCCTTCACATAGCAGTTACCCATAAAGTTTAACTTATCCCTCAAAATCCATTCCAAGCATTTCCTCCACCTTAAATCTTCCCATGAGAGGGCTTCCTATTTTGCCACCAATCCTTTCAATCAGAATTAAAGATTGCTTCCTTTGAACCTCTCTTGAACCAGAATTTCTAGCAGATATGTGAATATAGTTGTTCAGCACAGGGGCTTTGCACTCAAACTCCCTGAGTTTCAATCTTCCTTCCCCATGCATCAGCCCTATGACCTTGGGCAAGTTACTTAACCTCTCTGGCTTTGTTTATTCTCTTATTGTATCAGTCAGGGTTCTACTAGAAAAGCAGAGCCAGTATGAGATATATATTAGGAGATTTATTGCAAGGAATTGGTTTATGTGACTTCAAGGGCTGGTTACCCAAGTCTAAAATCCATCAGGCAAGTCCATCAGGATGGGCAGGTTGAAACTCTGGGGTATCAACTAATGCTGTTGTTCTAAGTTAGAATTTCTTCTTCATCAGAGAAGCCTCAACTCTGCTCTTACGGCCTTTCAACTGATGGAAGTTTGTCCACCCAGTTTATCTAGGATAATATTTCATAAGTCAACTGATAAAGGGCTTTAATCGTATCTGCAAAATATCACCATGGCAACCTAGATTAGTGCTTGATTGGATAACTGAGGGCTGTGGTCTTACAGGGTTGACACATCAAAAGTCCACTTATAAAGGGTGTCAGGGAAGCAAAACAATGGAATCTATATACATCATAGGCCCATTACAGAGATTACATGGATTTATCCATATCATGCATTTAGAATAGTGTTTGGTAGGTGATAAGGCCTCCATAAATATTGATTCTAAATATAATACTTATTACATTATATTACAATTATTTTTATATGCTTACTTTCTCTTCTAGACTTTGAATTCTTATATTCATGTAAGTACCCAAAGCTTTGTATAGAGCCTGACCTACAGTATGGTTTGCTAAATTCTGCAAGTGAATAATTAACTTCTTTCAACTTTGAAGGGGTTTACAGACAACCTAGAAGAATGCCCTGTGAAGGATCCATTAATGAAGACTTAATCCTCTTCATGCAATTTTTCCCTTGCACTGGAAAACTAAGGAGATATGACATTTTGGGATATTATCTAAAGAAGGAAAGAGCATGATGGCACCTACCAACTGAGTTTCACAGCTTCCTTTTTAATATTAGTTTCTAATGGTAACACAAAGCATGTAACAGTTTGACAGCAGGACAGACAGGAGAAGCTCAACCAAATGGTCCAGGACATAGAAATGTATTAAGCCTAAGAATAAATGTAATTTGATATTCTGCTGATTCACTATGAAAAGATGTAAGAGAAAGTGTTTTACTTACTCTTATGTCCCAGAAAGAAGTTCATGCTTACAACAAAGGGATTTTCAATACGCAAAAATTCAAATAATGACTGAGATCTAAATTCACATATCTATAAGATAAGAAAATTAAGCTAAAAATCCATTGAGTCACCCCAACCATGTAGACTGTCATTTCCTGTACTCCCTCTGTCCACATCTGAAGGTAGATTTGTTTTACACAGTATAACCTAATACAGTAGAAGCATGAAACTCTTCAGTAATCTCTTCTTTTGTGTGGTGAGGATGTTGCAATATCTAAGATCCAAAGACTATGGTTGCAGAATAAGGGGATTCATGTTAACTCTTCATTTTTTACTTTCTTTGGATTTTTTTTTCATCTGTAAAAGTTACTTAGACTTAGCACTTGCGTGCAAATATCACACTTAAGCACGGTTGCAAAGAAAGCTCAACTGGGATGGCTTTAGAATGATCCTGTTTGGAAGGCTAAGTGTAAGCAGTGTTGAACGTTTAAGAAATGAGGATAAAATTCAGGTGCTGGTAAACAGTTTGTGTGCTTACTTGAGCTAAAAGATCAGATAAAAGTGTAGAGTTAACTTTTTATCACTCAACAGTTTGCAGCAGTTCAGATAGCATGCATAAACTCAATGCCAATTTTGGAATGACTTGTTAAAAAAGGATTGGAAGCACGGTTGGATTTATTTAATTCATATGTAAACTCTATTCTTCACAAATCTTTGCATATTATACATCTAAAAATAAACACATAAAGTTAGAGTGATATTGTTCCCAATTTCCTTTGTCTCAAATTAAATTGCTTTAATCCAAAAATTTTCACAGTGGCCAGGTTTTTATTAAATTTTGTTTGAGAAAGAGCATTCCTGAATTCCTAAATTTGGTACTAACAAGATGAACAATGGATCATTCATTTACTAATTTACTTATTAAACATTTATCAAGTGCCTGCTAGGTGTAAGAAATATGGTAAGCATCGGTGTTATAAAGAGAAAATGGAAATTCCAGTCTAGTAGACAAGCTATCCGAACAGTGTTTAGGAAAGATGGGATACTAGGGGAGAGCACTGGAGAGGTGCCCAGGGTCTAAATATTATAGAAACCTTCTTGGAGAAGATGATATCCACACTGAAACCTGAACAAACTCCTCAGGTGAAGGGTGTAGGCAAGATCTTTGTTGCAGACAAAGAGAATAGAATATGCGAGGGCTCTGTGGCCAATAGAAGCATATGTGGCACATTCCAGTTACACTATATTTAATTTTAGTACAACTAAAAATAAAATAAAGAATATTTCTGACATGTTAATTATAGGAGGGGGACAGAGGGCATGAATGGCAAGAAGACTGGAAAAGTAGAAGTCAAAAAATGGAGCATGGTAGATGGATTCAAGACATATTTAAGAGGTATATTTTACAAGTTTATTGAAGAGAAGATTTCAATGGTGAGGGAAAGGATGAATCACGGATGGCTCTCAGGGTTCTGATGTGAGCAGATGGTGGTTCTATTTATTCTTTTTTTAAGATTTTATTTATTTATTTGAGAAAGAGCAAGCACAAACAGAAGGGAAAGGCAGAGGGAGAGGAAGAAGCAGACTCCTTGCTGACCAGTAAGCCCAACCACTTGGGGTTTAATCTCAGGACCCTGGGATCATGACCTGAGCCCAAGGAAGACACTTAACTGACTCAGCCACCCAGGTGCCCAGGTGCTATTTACTTTAAAAAATGCACTTGGGAGGCAAGGTTCTCAGGGAAAATAACACAATTGGGGTGAGTTTCTGAGTTTGAAATAGCAGTGGGATATCAAGTAGAAAAGCCTAGTGGGCAGTTAGATGTATGGCTATGACTCTCAGAAGCCCCCACTACAGAAACAAATTTGTAATTCATCAACATATGCACCTGGGTTTTACAACTTTGACACCACTGAGATTTTGGCCAGGTAATTCTTTGCTGTGAGGAGCAATCTACGCACTATAGGGTATTTACCAACATCCTTGACCTCTACTTACAGAATGCCAGTAGACATCCCTCATGTTGTTACAATGGAATACATTACCAGATATTAGCAAATGTCCCTTGGGGCACAAAATTGTCCCAAGCTGAGAAACACTGATAAGAGTGGTAGCTAATCCGTGAGCATGGATGAGTGTAGAAAGTGAGAGAACAGGCCTGAAAGTAGGTCAATTATGGAGACTTTTAGAGACCAAGAAGAGAAAGAAAACCCCATAAGAGAGACTGACAAGGAGTGGTCAGAGAAGTAAGTGGAAAAAAACCCCCACAGAAGCCAAGAGGAAAAATATTTCGGTAAGAAAGGTGTGATCCCTGAGGGCAAATGTGGCTAAGAAATTCACTCAAATGAAGTCTAGAAAGTAGCCTTCTTTTTGGCAGCAAATGCATCATTGATGATCTCAAGGAAAATAATTCTGTTGGAGTTAGAGGGCAGAGGCCAGGGGGCAAGTGGGGAGAGAATATGAATTGTGTTGTGTGATTTTATCTACTAAACCTGACAGCCCGGGTAGAACATGGACCACTAAAAAGATGTTGGGTTGGGATTTTGAGAGAGGGTTCAAGGGAGGGTCTAGGGGGGAATGGAAGCTGATGATGTTGACAAGGGAGTGACTGAAGTGGGGGACTGTGGAAGGTAAGCTGGATAGTGACAGAAGTGAATAAGAGGGAGAGTTGATGGTACAGAGAAGGCAGAGAGTTGAGAGTCCAGTCTTCATGAGTAAGGGAGTAGGGAAAGTGAGAATTTCTAAGGGGAAAATTTGGAAGTTAGTAGAATACTTATCAATGAGACTGGGCCTTGGTTTTTTTGTCAGTAATGTGAGGGTTAGCCTAGCTGTCCGCAATACGGTTTCAGACTTGTTTTAGATCAGTAATAATCTTTCTCACATGATTGAAATATGACTTTAGGAAGTGAAAAATAGGTGTATATATGTATATATATAAGTGTATGTCTATGAAAGCTTATTGATAAATTTTTCTTAGATAGGCTTCTCTTTGATTTTGGGCTCTCCTAATTTCGATGCTATAAATTTGGTCCTGATTTTGATGCTATATGTTTGATGTAAGCTATTTTATTTCCAACACTTCCAACCAACAGACTCTGATAGACCTTTTAGCTTAGATATATGAGATAGTTTTTGGTGGTTCAACAGCTTTACTTTGCAGAGAAGCGTAAGTTTTCAAGAAATACAAAGATCAGGGAACGTTTGTTTTTGCGGGTTTTCTTCCCTAATTAGCATACATTTCTTTTCGGTGGTATCCTCCTCTCTCTTCCGTTCCCTTCTGACAGGTCAGCAATAATAAAGGCTTAAATGATTGTGTCTTATAGGAAAATGAGAAGCCTGTGAAACCAGGTCAGAAAATGGAGAACACACTTCGGCTTTGCCTTCTGACTCCCCAGGCAGACATCACTAATTGATGTCAGCATCTCTTCCTCCAGACTGTGATTCTTACATCTGGCTGAGCATCAGAATCACTTTAGAACATTAAAAAAATAACAAAGTTTCTCAGGACTCATCCTAAGTTTCCTCAATCAGCATCTTTGATGTGCTTGCCTAAGACTGATTTTCTACATGTGGCTTCAGGCAGACAGTTTGGAGTTGGCACTGGAGATGAAAGACACATTATCTCAGCTAGAGGATAACTGCCAGCTCTCACCCTCCTCCTTGTTCCCCGAATTTCCACTTTCCAAAGTGGAGATGCATTTCACTTCCAAAAGTTGCCAATTCTGAATTAGAGCAAGACTTAATCAATAAAGGAGCTAGAGTAAAACCTCAAGTGATTCTTCATCCACTTCTTGTCCTTTAGGGTAAGCATCAACCAGCTCCTAGGAAAATCATTCCATTGTGATTGGTCACTGATTCATTTATTCCAAACATTCATTAAGAGCATGTGTGCTTTAAAGATGGCATATATTTCAGGCTATGAGCAGACTAGGTGATAAAGCCATGTACTGAAGAAATAAATCAGCTCTTGTTCACATGTGCTTTCCCAACAAGCCCTGCATCCAACACAACTTTACATCAAAATACCAATCATCACATTTTTCCCTAAATGAGAAATGTATGAAAAGCAGGAGCAGGAAGTGTGATAAAGTCCGTTCGTCTGAAGTGGTGTTCCAGGAAGACTTTCCCAGTGATGTCCCTGATTCTAACAGAGAAGCCCAAGCTGAAGCCAGAGTGGGAGCAAGTGAATGCTTCTGGCTCTTTCGTTCATCTTCCCAGGTGGCATCTTCTTGTTGAGGTATTACAATTGCTTTGCTGTGCAGAGAGGCCAGTGCCCATTTCTCGATGAACGTTTAAGTTACACTTTTATTGGACCCTCTTTAGTTAGTACTGTCTTCCAAATCGTTGACTACATTTTTCTAAGCTGGCAAATTATAAGATCCTGTTCTTAGCAAATGTCTCCTCTGAGATAAGAGGTTATCAGTTTAGTGTTTCTCCTCTTTCCCAGAGAGAGAAAGCTGAGGTGGTTTTGACAAATGGTTGGCAGGTTGCTCTACGGAGCTACTTGAGTCTGGGTGGTGTTGGGTCTCGGGAGGGAACAGACAAAACGGATGCTGAAAGAATGGGCTCTCCAGCTCCACTGAGGCAAGCTCTGGTTTGTACTTTACCTACTAACAAGTCAAACAAAATGTGAATAAATATTTACTCTCCTTAAAACATCTGAAAAACAACAACAATAACAGTAGAACCAGCGTCCTGAAACTAAAGAGAATTAACGTAGAACAGTGGCTCTTGAGCTTTAGTTGTACAGGAATCACTGGCAGGTTTGTTAAAACATAGGATCCTGGGCTCCACACCTAGATTTTCTGATTTGCTAAGTCTGGAGTGAGTTACAAAGATTTGAATTTTAATGGGGTCCCAGGTGAGGTCCTGATGGTGCTAAGTCTCACTGCCTGGTGATCTTGTGATCCCATGGTTCCAATAAGAGACATCTTCTGGTGCCACGTGAGACCTTTATGTGTAGAGACATCATGACTTTTGGTAGCCAGATCCTCAATCCTCTCAATCAGATGTCAAAAACTCATTTGCTAAATGCAAATTTTCACATTTTAAAAACTACCATGTTCTTTTGGGAGGTTTTACGTATGAATCTGGATTTCCAGCTTATTTTGAAAAAAGAAAAAGGATTAGCTAGGACTATGGGCCTGCTTTGCCACGTGGCAGCCCTCTGCTGGAGATGAAGTGATAGCTATCCAACTTAGACAGTCATGTTCCTCCCCTCCTCACAGCTTTCTCTCAGGTTCCCCAAATTATCAAGAAGTCAGACACACTCATATCAACACCTCACAGCCCATTCGAAGTGTTTTTGGGGTCAATGCAGTCGATCACTTAGGACTATTTCTCCCTTACCACCATTGTTTGGAAGGCCTTGGAATGAAGAATGAACAAAGGCTATTTCCTATTGTTTGCTATCTCCGCACAACACGATATAACATAGTGTTAAATAGGGATATATTCACAGGAAATCAAACTTCCTGCAAGTTACTTGAAACATATTATTTTATTTTATTTTATTTTATTTTTAATTTTTTATTTATTTATGATAGTCACACAGAGAGAGAGAGAGAGAGAGAGAGAGGCAGAGACATAGGCAGAGGGAGAAGCAGGCTCCATGCACCGGGAGCCTGATGTGGGATTCGATCCCAGGTCTCCAGGATCGCGCCCTGGGCCAAAGGCAGGCGCCAAACCGCTGCGCCACCCACGGATCCCGAAACATATTATTTTAAATGACAAGAATACCCCAAGATCCTTACCGTGGCTTAGAAGTGTGAACTATGACCTGATGAAATACTTCACTCGGGAGTTTCAGAGTCAATTTCACTGAATTTATTTCATCTGCCAATGCAGACTACTTCCTGAGCTTCTACAAAAATTGAATCTGTAGCATAATGGCTGGAAAAACAAACATGTTTAAAATTCTTAGACTCTTTGGAGAGTCTATTGCTGCCTTTGACTCTGTGATATTTCTCTAAATTCCTTGGAACAAAGTCCTAGCCTCCGGATCTTTCAAAGAAGGGATTTGCACTAAAACTAATATTCCTAGTCCACGCTCATCAGGGTCAGAGGCTGCCTTTTGCACAGAGATCCCTCAATATTCACAATCATTTCACACTTTAATTGGGACAGTTTCCCTAAATTCAAAGGCAGAGAGTCCTGTAGAACTTGCTTTGTTTAACAAAGGAAGCTTTCTTTCCCAAACCCCCCTGGCTTTGGTGACTTGGAAAATCTTATTAGCCAGATGAAAAAAAAAAATTCCAATACCAACTCTGGGACTCGATTCTATTTGGAGGCTTGCGAAGAGCAAGAACCCAATTAAGCAGCTCAGCTGCACAGGCCCGAGCGTAGCGTGGTGGACCCGGGGTGCCCTCACACACCTCGTCCGGCTGAGCTGCCTTTAAGCTCTCTGTCAAAATGGCATGAGTCTGACTGATTCATTTCCCAACCACAAGACACTAGTGGAGGGTAAAGCTAATGCAGGCTGGGAGTAGCCGGATCAGAGAGATATGACTCTGATATCTAAACAGGGATTTGGATGGAGCAGAGGCAGGCTTAAAACAACTTTCTCATAACAAAATAGAATGGCTAAACGGAGCTGCAAAAGCATTTTCTTTGACCCTTTTGTCCTTAGTTTCAAGAGGAACAAATATGTTCTACTTTCTTCGCTTGACCTCTTATCTAAGAAAAAAATGACCCTTACCCCCAGGAATGGTGCTGACAAATCTTGTATAGGTCTGGTTTGAAAAGAAATGAAGCCCAGGTGGTGGCTGAATCTGCAGAGGAATCTGGGGAATTTTAGGATGTCCCTCTTTGGAGGCCCCAAGAGAGGGATTCACCCAGGAGGGGGTTCCGGTTGGAATGGCGCCTGGCCCCCTAGGAGATTGGAAATGGAGGTGAGCTGGGGGCTGAGCCGACTGGAATATTCATTTCCCAAGTGATGCCTATATGCTAGTGTTACCTTAAAAACGTTTGGCACGATATTTTAGAAGCAGAAACACATAAAACTTTATTAGGATTTAAGTTACCCCTATCCATGCAAAAGTAAGAGTTTCAACAACTTAATTTCAATCAAAATCCACTTCTTATGAAAACCAAGCTTCTGAACCAAAGAAAAGTGAATAATGCTGTAAATATTAGTTACCTAATAACTTGCAGGTTTGGAGAGATCTTTTTTATGGCTTTGATCTAATTATCAAATTAACTTCCAATTATTTTATCTGCTTCTATGGTCTGTCCTAAAGGGATTCATCTAGTGGTTTTCATGCCTGTATTATGTCTCCTGACCTGGCATTTAGCACCTATCAGGTGTCAATCTATGAGGTAATAGGAAGCAAACAAAACCAGTTTTTTTGTGTGTTTTTTGTTTTATTTTTTTCCTCTCAGGAGGATTACAGTTTAGTTAGGGAAATGAGTCTAGCACAGGAGCTTCAAAAAAATTTATAGGCAGTTAGGGTTCACTTTATATTTAGGTGTAATTCAAAGTTCTACTCCAGACCTCTTTGTCTACTGGCTCTTTGTCTACTGGCTCCCTGTCTCTTGGGAGGCTCTTATATCTGCCCACAAATATCTCCTATATCACTATCTCCAACCCCAAACTTTCTCCAGATACTATTTTATTAATGTATATTACATAAATTTAAGGCATACAATGTATTATATATAAAATATATTTACATTTATATATTGTAATATGATGCTATTATAGTGATATTTAGCCCCACTATCATGTTATGTAATTATCCCTTCTTTCTAATGGTTGGAATAATTAAGTTCTAGACTCTTAGCAAGTTTGATGATAATACATCATTGTTGTCTATATTCATTGTACTGTGTGTTAAAGCTCTATGGCTTACTTACTACTTGTCGCATGTTTGTGGGCCTAAACATCTCTCTTATCCTCTTACTCCCCATCTCCTGGTAACTACCATTTTACTCTCTGTTCTTATAAGTTTGACTTATTTAGATTTCACATATAAATGATATCAAACAGTACTTGTCTCTGTCTGACTTCTCTTACTTAGCATAATGCTCTCAAAGTCCATCCATGTGGTTGCAAAGGGCAGGATGTCTTCCTTCCTTATAGCTGACTAATACATATACACAACACATCTTCTATATTCATCTATTGATGGATATTTACATTGTTTCCACATTTTGGCTATTGAAGATAATGCTGCAATAAACATGAGAGTGCAGATAGCTCTTCAAAATCCTGTTCTTAGGGGCACCTGGGTGACTCAGTCAGTTAAGTGTCTGACTCTTGATTTCAGCTTAGGTCATGATCTCAGGGTGGTAGGACTGAGCTCTATATCAGGCTCTGCTGGAGAGAGTCTGGATTCTCTCCCTCTCTCCCTCATCCCTTCCCCTGTTCTTTCTCTCTCTCAAATAAATAAGTAAATCTTATTTAAAAATATCCTGTTTTCATTTCTTATGGATATATATCCAGAAGTGTAATTGCTGGATCTTTGGTAGATAGAGTTTTAATTTTTTGAGAAACTTCCATATTGTTTTCCATAGCGGTTGAACCAATTGGCATTCTCATCAATAATGTATGGTGGCTCCCTTGTCTCCACATCCTCACCAGCACGTGTTGGCTCCTATCTTCTTGATGGTAGCCATTCTAGCAAGTATGAGAGTATGAACTATCTCATTCTGGTTTTGATTTGCATTTCCCTGGTGATTAGTGACATTGAGCATCTTCTCATATGCTTTTTGGCCATTTGGATGCACTCTTCAGAGAAATGTCTATATAGTTCTGTCCATTTTTCACAGCAATTTTTTTTTTTTGGTTAGCGTTCACTGAGTTATCTATATACATTAGATATTAACCCCTTATCTGATGTATGGTTTGAAAAATTTCCTCCCATTTTGTAGGTTGCCTTTCAATTTGTTTTTTTTTTTTTTTGACATTTTTTTTTTATTGGTGTTCAATTTACTAACATACAGAATAACACCCAGTGCCCGTCACCCATTCACTCCCACCCCCCGCCCTCCTCCCCTTCTACCACCCCTAGTTCGTTTCCCAGAGTTAGCAGTCTTTACGTTCTGTCTCCCTTTCTGATATTTCCCACACATTTCTTCTCCCTTCCCTTATTTTCCCTTTCACTATTATTTATATTCCCCAAATGAATGAGACCATATAATGTTTGTCCTTCTCCGACTGACTTACTTCACTCAGCATAATACCCTCCAGTTCCATCCACGTTGAAGCAAATGGTGGGTATTTGTCATTTCTAATAGCTGAGTAATATTCCATTGTATACATAAACCACATCTTCTTTATCCATTCATCTTTCGTTGGACACCGAGGCTCCTTCCACAGTTTGGCTATAGTGGCCATTGCTGCTAGAAACATCGGGGTGCAGGTGTCCCGGCGTTTCATTGCATTTGTATCTTTGGGGTAAATCCCCAACAGTGCAATTGCTGGGTCGTAGGGCAGGTATATTTTTAACTGTTTGAGGAACCTCCACACAGTTTTCCAGAGTGGCTGCACCAGTTCACATTCCCACCAACAGTGCAGGAGGGTTCCCTTTTCTCCGCATCCTCTCCAACATTTGTTGTTTCCTGCCTTGTTAATTTTCCCCATTCTCACTGGTGTGAGGTGGTATCTCATTGTAGTTTTGATTTGTATTTCCCTGATGGCAAGTGATGCAGAGCATTTTCTCATATGCATGTTGGCCATGTCTATGTCTTCCTCTGTGAGATTTCTGTTCATGTCTTTTGCCCATTTCATGATTGGATTGTTTGTTTCTTTGGTGTTGAGTTTAATAAGTTCTTTATAGATCTTGGAAACTAGCCCTTTATCTGATATGTCATTTGCAAATATCTTCTCCCATTCTGTAGGTTGTCTTTGAGTTTTGTTGACTGTATCCTTTGCTGTGCAAAAGCTTCTTATCTTGATGAAGTCCCAATAGTTCATTTTTGCTTTTGTTTCTTTTGCCTTTGTGGATGTTCAATTTGTTAATTTGTTTCTTTTGCTGTGCAGAGGTTTTAAGTTTGATGTGGGCCCACTTGTTGAGTTCTACTTTTGCTGTTTGTGCCCGTGGCATCACATCCAAAAACATCATTGCCAAGACCAATGTTGAGTTTTCTTCTAGGAGTTTTACGGTTTTGACTCTTACATTTAATTCTTTGGCCCCTTTTGAGTTAATTTTTGTGGGTGTTGTTGGGCATCACATCCAAAAACATCATTGCCAAGACCAATGTTGAGTTTTCTTCTAGGAGTTTTACGGTTTTGACTCTTACATTTAATTCTTTGGCCCCTTTTGAGTTAATTTTTGTGGGTGTTGTTGTGAGATAGGGGTCCAGTTTCATTGTTCTGCATGTGTTTCTCCAGTTTTCCTGCATTGTTTGTTGAAAAGACCCTCCTTTCCCCATGGGTGTTCTCAGCTCCCTTGTCAATTATTAGATGGCTGTATATGCAGGGGTTTAACGTTGGGCTCTCTATTCTGTTCCATTGGTCTATATGTCTATTTTTGTGGCAGTATCATGATGTTTTTATCACCATGGCTTTATAGTAAAACTTAAAATCAGGAAGTATATTACCTCTGGCTTTGTTCTTTTTTCCACAAGATTGCTTTGGCGGTTCAAGGTCTTTTGTAGTGCCATACGAAATTTAGGATTGTTTCTTCTATTTCTATGAGGAGTGCTTTTGGGATTTTGATGGGGATTGTATTAAATCTATAGATGGCTTTGGTGAGTATGGACATTTTAGCAATATTAATTCTTCTGATCTATGAATACAGGATATCTCGAGTTGTTCTCCTCGATTCCTTCCTCCACCCTTGGGAGATTGCTGCTTTCCCAGGGTTTTCCTTGGCTGTATCTGTGGTGGGGCTCAGGAGCAGGAGATTTAAAAATCTCCTGATTTTTAAAAAGTTCCTGATCTATTTGCTTCCAGTCATTCATATTCATAACACACCTACCATTCTTTAGGGTGTAGTTCTCAAATCTGCAGTCTTTGCTCTGTTGACTCTGTGCCTCGCACCTGACTCAATGGCAGCCACATTGGGACCAAACAAAATCAATAGTGTCTCACTACATTCTGTTTTCTTTTTACATTAGAATACATGTTAATTGGGTGCCTATCCTACTTACCAAGTTATATGGGAAGAAGTTTTATCAATGTTTTGTCAATGTTTATAATGAATCTACATCTGTCCAGCCTTTAGTCATGGTTTCCCTAGTACAGTCTGCTAGAATTCTCCATACATTATTAGACCTTTTAAGTTAAGAAGAACATTGGATATTTTCCCAGAAAACAAAAGATATTAAGCTATCGCTATTAAGATAAACATCAAATAAAAATTTCTTAAGATAGGGAGAAATACCAGATGCCAAAACAGCTAAATATGGCTGTTTTGAAATCCTCCAACTCTAAACATCTCCTGACCACAAATAATTAAAACAATAATAATATGAACTTATATTAGGTTGGTGAAATATTTTCAAATTTATAAAGATTTTTTTACACATTAAATAAATACAGCTTTTTAAAATTTGTAACTCATTTTTAAAAGATTTTACCTATTTATTTGAGAAAGAGAGAGAGAGAGAGCAAGAAAGAGCATGGACAGGGAGCAGGGAGAAGGGGAAGCTGACTCCCTGATGAGCAGCAGGGAGCCCAATGTAAGGCTCAATCCCAGGATCTCTAGGATCATGACCTAAACCAAAGGCAGGTGCTTAACTGACTGAGTCACCCAGGTGCCCCCAACTCTCTCTCCCTATTTTTTTATTAAAGATTTTATTTATTTATTCATGAGAGACACACCAAGAGGGGCAGAGACAGAGGTAGAGGGAGAAGCAGGCTCCCTATGGGGAGCCTCATGTGGGACTCAGTCTCAGGATCCCTGGATCACAACCTGAGCCAAAGGCAGGTGCTTGACCAACAGAGCCACCCAGGTGCCACTTTGTGTAAAATTGATAGCCTTTTTAAAGAAAAGTTTTAGTTTCACAGAAAAGGTAAGCAGAGAGTAGAATTATCATATTGGCTTATAACCCATTCTAGTCTCCCCTATAATTAACATCTTGCATTAAAGTGGTACAGTTATTATAACTGATGAGTTAATATTGATGAATTATTATTAACTGGAGTCTATGGTTTACATTAGAGCTCACAGTGTACATTCTGCAGGTTGTACATTCTGTGGATTTTTTTTTTAATTTTTATTTATTTTTGATAGTCACAGAGAGAGAGAGAGGCAGAGACATAGGCAGTGGGAGAAGCAGGCTCCATGCACCGGGAGCCCGATGTGGGATTCGATCCCGGGTCTGCAGGATCGCGCCCTGGGCCAAAGGCAGGCGCCAAACCGCTGCGCCACCCAGGGATCCCCATTCTGTGGATTTTGACAAAGTTATAATGACATGTCTCTACCATGATGGTGTCATACAGAAAATTTCATTATTCTAAAACTCTGCTGTACCCTCTGCTGTACCTATTTATCCTTCTGTCTTCCCCCCAAGCCCCTGGCTAAAAGTTTTTTAAAGATAACTAAAATAAATTAATGTTATGTTACCTTCCTACAGTAAAGTACTCACATCTTTAGTGTCCAGACTAATAAAAATTACATATCACATTCTGGCTAATTGGATTTATTCAAACAATACACAAAGGTAAAAGTGAAATCATCTAATTTTGCACTATAGAGCTGAATATTCATAATAGTTTGGTGACCATTATCCCAAACATCTATCTATAAATTTATTTTATGCATATAAGCGTATAAATACAATATATGCTATTCTTTACCCTGCTATTTTAAAGTGTATGTTTCCTTTGGTTTTGTTTTGGCTAACAGCTGACATATAAATAGCTTTGCAAGTGGAAGCTTCTTATTTGTTGCTGTTAGCAAACAAACAAGCAAAAAACAGAAAATAAAGTACTGGAGGAATTTTTTTTTAAAGATTTTACTCATTTACTCATGAGAGACACAAAGAGAGAGAGAGGCAGAGACACAGGCAGAGGGAGAAGCAGGCTCCATGCAGGGAGCCTGATGTGGGACTCGATCCCGGGAGTCCAGGACCATGCCCTGGGCCGAAGTCAGGAACTTAACCCCTGAGCCACCCAGGGATCTGGAGGAATATATTCCTCCAATACTGGAGGAATTGATGGAGTTATTAGCTCAGGAATATAATTCATAAAAGACCATTTTGTGAATTTTGCATGTAATTTTGAAGAGTTTCAAGGATAAGTGAACTTACTATAGTAAGCCTCCTTCCATTCCCTACCCCTTTTTTGATGTATGTGAACATGGTTTCTTTTGCTTTAGCCTGTGAAACCTAAAAGAATTGGTGATGAACCTCTTCTTGTTCTAAAGGTAATAGTTCTCCTTATAAATATGCATTTTTTAAAAAGAGCAAAGAAAACAAAAAGATATGCATATTCTGTTTTTGGTGTAGTTCTAAATTAATGTTTTTCTGTACATTTAATAGCAGATTTATAGAATATTTGTCTCAGTCCACTTGGGCTGCCATAACAAAATGCCAGACAGAGTGACTTAGAATGCAGCTGGCAGTTCTGAGCCTGGAAGCCTGAGATGAAGGTGACTGCATGAACCCAGGAGAGCCCACTTCAGGATCTCACCTTCTTGTTAAGGAGCAAGGGAGCTCTGTGGGGTTTCTTTTATAGTAGCATTAATCCCATTCATTAGAACTCAGTCCTCAAGACCTAATCACCTCCCAAGGGCTCACCTAATACTATCACCTTGGGGGTTGGGATTTCAATATTGCCATGGTTTGAATGTTTGTGTCCTCCCAAATTCATATATTAAAAGGATATGTTTTGTGTCTTTATCTGGATGGGGGTTGCATGAGTGTAAAGAAAATCCATCATGCATATGTGTCTTTGGAAGTAGTCATTCTGCTAGTCTACATATTAGTCTAAAATAATTCCATAAACTGTCTTAGCTTTCTAGTGTTGCTATAACAAATTACCACAAAAGCTGTGGCTTAAAACAACATAAATTTATTATCTTATGGTTCTAGAGGTCAGAAATGCAAAATGGATTTCACTGGGTTAAAATCAAGTAGTCAGCAGGGCTGCATGCCTTCCGGAGCCCTAGGAGAGAGGCCGTTCACTGTCTCTCCATCTCTCCCATTCCCACCCTCGTTGGCTACTGGCTGCATCTCTCTCATCTCTGCTTGTGTTGCCAACATCTTCTCTGACTCCTTTGCTTCCCTCTTTCCCTTTTAAGAACCTCAGTGATTATATTGGGCACACCTGGATAATCCAGGATTGTTTATCTATCTCAAGATACTTAATTACATTTACAAAGTCCCTTTTGTCATGGAGGGTAACATATTCCCTAGGTTCCAATGAATAAGTTCTTTAAAGGGCCATTATTTTGTATATCACAATAACCCACAAATAAAACATGAAATCATAATGGGAATTAAAAAATGCTGTTAGTTGAATGAAAATGAAGCACAACATGTGAAAACACATAGGACTCAATGGAAGCTGTGGTTGAAGAGACATTTATAACCTTATCAGTTTTTTTTTTTAAATGAAAGGATTCAAATCTATGACTTTTATCTGCTTTAACACTCTAAAAAAAGAAAAGCAAATTAAATACAAAGCAGGCAGAAACAATACAACAATAAAAATAAGAGCAGACATAGGGAAATTGAAAACAGAATTCCAAAAAAGAAAATTCACAAAAGCAAAAGCTGTTTTTTCAAGTTTCAAGATTCAAGAAAATTGTTAAAATTGTAGCCACACTGACTAAAAAGGAGAGAACATACAAATAATTAATGTCAGAAATAAAAGAGATATCACTACAGATACTACAGATGATGAATAGATATTAATGGAATATTTTCAACATTTTGCCAATAAACATGATAAATTCCTTGAGGGACACTGCATATCAAAGCCTGCTCAAGAAGAAATAGATAATTGAATAATCTTATATTTAGAAATTAAATGTCATAGGAATGCCGGGGTGGCTCAGCATTTGAGCATCTGCCTTTGGCTCAGGGCGTGATCCCAGGGTCCTGGGATCAAGTCCCGCATTGAGCTTCATGCATGGAGCCTGCTTCTCCCTCTGCCTATGTTTCTGCCTCTCTCTCTGTATGTCTTTCATGAATAAATAAATAAAATATTTTTTAAAAAATTAAGTGTGTAGTTGAATGTCTTCCCACCAGATAGATAGCTGGGCAGATAGGCAGATAGATAAACAGGTAGGTAGAGATATAGGTAAAATTAAAACCTCAGGATAAGATAGCTACAATAGTGATTTTTACCAAAAAATTACAGAAGAAATAATATCAATATATACAATTTTCCCCAGATAATTGAAGATGAAACATTTTCCCAAATTATTTTGTGAAGTCCCATTTTATTGGTACCAAAACTAGATAAAAATATCTCAAGAAAATAAAGCTTTATATCAATATCTTTCATGAGCATAGGTGCAAAACTTATCTAAATACAAACATATTGAATTCAGCACTGTATAGAAAGTATAATGAAAATGTGATGGGGGTGCCCGGGTGGCTCAGTCAGTTAAGCATCCCACTCTTGTCCAGCATCGTGCTCTGTGTTGGGTGTGGAGCCTGCTTAGGATTCTCTCTCTCCCTCTCCTCTACCCCTCCTCACTTCTCCTACTCCTCTCTCTCTTAAAAAAAAAAAAAAATAGAAAAAAAAAAGAATTAAAGTATAATCCCCCAAGTGAGGATTCGTAAAAAAATTGTTAGAATTGGTTCAACTTTCAAAAACATTCAAAAACAAATCATTGTTATTTACCACATCAGATATATATATATATATATATATATATATATGTAAAATCTCCTGTGAATTCATACAAAATCATCCATTTCTGAAAACTATGGATATAGCTAGAAACAGAAAAATGTTCATTCAATCTGATAAAGAACTTCTATAAAATATCTCTAGCTCACTTTATATTTTATATGGTAAAGGAATATATACTGTCCTTCTAAGATAGGCGGCAAGACAAAGAAATCTGCTCTCATCATTTCTATCCAAAATTTTTCTTGAGGTTCTACCCAATGCAAGAAGGCAAGTTAAAAAACAACAAAGACATATATATTTGAAAGGAAGAGGCAAATTATTCTGTCTTGCTTATGATATGATGATATACATAGAAAATCCTAAGATAGCTACCAAAAAATAGTTCATGTTATAAATATAACTGAATTTAGCACGGTTTTTATGCCAAAACTCTGTTGTGTCTCCCTGTAGCAGCAGCAAACAATTAAAAATTAAGTTTTAGAAGACAAGTACATTTAAAATAGTGTCCAAAACATGAAATACTTAGGAATTAGTTTAACAAAAGATATACAGAGCTAAAATTTCTAGAGTTAAAATTACAAAAACATTACTGAGAAAAGTTAAAGGAGATATAAATACTGGACTTGTTATAGTTTGAAAGCCTCATGACTTAGATGGCAATTCTCCCCCTCAAATAATTTATAGATTCAACATAATCCCAGTAAAAAACCTTAGCAGTCTATTTTGTAAAAATAAATAAGCAAATTTTAAAATTTATGTGGATATACAAAATCTTGAAAAAGAAACATGCTACCAAATTTCAAAATTTTCTATAAAGCGACATACTAACATATGAGTAGATATAACAATAAGGTAGATATAAAGATCAATGGAATAAAATAGAGTCCAGAAATAGATATACACATATATGATCAATTAATTTTTGACAAAAGTGCTAAGATAATTCAATGGTTAAAGGACTCTTTTCAACAAATGGTGCTGGGACAATTGAATATTTACATGCAAAAAGATAATATATACTTTATACCATTCAAAAATAATTCAAATTAATCATACATGTATTTGTAAAACCTGAAAGCACAACACTTTTTAGAAGAAAACACAGGACAAAAATCTCTGTAGTCTTGGGTCTGAGGGAAAGTTTCCTAGATAGACATGAAAAAGCAATGAAGCATACAAGAATTAATAGGAGAAATGATTTCATTAAAACTTGAACATCTTAAAAATGAAAAGATAAGCCACAGACTGGAGTAGGTACTTGCAAAATACGTTATTTGTTAAGTGAGTCTTGTATTTAAAATATATAAAGAACTCTTACAATGCAAAAGGAAGACAAATGTCCAGGTTTTTTTTACATGAGTGGAAGATCTTTTAATCAAAATAGATATGTGGTTGCCAAATAACCACATGAGATGTTGATCAAAATTCTTAGTCATTAGAAAAATGCAAAATAAAACTATAATGATACATCACTACACACCTACTAGGACAGAAAAAATGAATATAATTGTACTGAGTTTTACTGAGTTTATGGTCCAACTGAAAATCTATACATTACTGGTGGGAATGAATTACTGGTGCAACCACTCTGCAAAAATAGTTTGCTGTTTTCTTATAAAAACTACCACAAAACAACCATTTCGTCCCTAGGTATTTATCCAAGAGAAATGAAAACATATGTCCACAGAAAAACCTGTATGTGAATGTTTGCAGCAGCTTTTTCATAATAAAACTCTAGAAAGGACTCACTGTCAGTTAAATGGTGAATTGAACTGTGATCCATCCGTACAACAGAATACTATTCAGTAAAATAGAAAAAACAAAACAAAACAGTGATACAAAAACAGAGATGAATCTTAAATATGCTAAGTGAAAGAATCCAGACACAAAGTCCTCAGACTATCTGAGTCCATTATTATGACATTCTGAAAAATGTGAAACTATTGGGACAGAAAATTGATCATGGGTTGTCAGGGATAGGGAGTGGAGAAAAGGGAGTGTCAAAAAGGGTCATGACTCATGAGGGACCTCTCCTGAGGTGATGGAAATGTTCTATATCTTGATTTTGGTGCTGGTTACATGACACTACACATTTGTCCCAATTTACCAAACTGTACACTTAAAATGAGTGAATTTTACTGGTTATATATTATACCTCAATACACTTGACTTTAAAAAAAACAAGGGAACAATAAACTCAAAATTCAATATAGTTGTAAAACACACTTGACAGTATTCCAACATTCTATTCAAGTAGACCATTTCCTCTGTCTTAAGCTTCAATGATTCCAGTTAAGTGACTTCTCACCTATGCCTTCCTGTTCTGAAGAACTCAAAGCTTCAACAAATAAATGCATTTTTAAGACTATGACTGAGACTCTGTTTCTGAGAACACGGGGAGAAATTCTAATTGAAAGAATTTAAAGTAATCCTATTTTAATATAAATTACTGAATAATGTGCAATCCTCTTCTCTATCCTGCAAACGGACAGGAAAAGATAAAAGAATTGAAAGCTTAGAAATCTTCATGGAGAAAGTGATTATTAGAAATTCTGATCATTAGGGTTTTTATAATAGAGTGTGCTTAGGTGGGAAGTTTTGGAAAGGAAGATTGATCCACCATTGCTTGTTGGCATCAAGCAAATAAATCATCTCATGCGAGAGTAGGTCAGAGAGAAATTTGGGAAAAACCAAGAAATTGTAGGAGGTGAGGATATAGACAGAGGCAAAAAGATATCAAGAATAGAATGTTTTCTATAGAAGACAAGAATGAGCTGCAGAGATTTAAGAATTAGGAAAAAATGCCATTGAAACAATGAAACGATAATAAAGGCTGTTCTCTAAAGGCAAATAATTTAATTTTTTAGTGTAATAACTAATTACACTAAAAAACTAATTTTTAGTGTAATGAGGATTATCCTGTGCAGAAAATTAGAGAAAATCTACTTAAAATTTTTTAAAGAAACTTCAAATTTTATCTTGGTCTGAAGACCAAGAGGATTTTGTAGTCACTTAGCTTTCTTTTCTGAAGCACAAATTTATCCAAGGCAATGTCTGTTGAAATGAAGACCGAGATGAGTAAAGAAATACAATTTTAAGGTACTTTTTCAAATACAAGTAGAAGTCGCATATGTGAAAAGTAACTCATGTCTTAATTATTTCTGTGTTGTTTGTTTGTTTTTGAAAGGACCATTCTCCTGCATAACCACAGTATTATTCTCCCATCTTCTAAAATTTTTTATTGAGATACAATTGACATGTGATTTTCTATAAATTTTAATTGATAACGTGTCGAGGTGATTCATTTGTATATTGCATGTGATTACCACTGAAGCATTCGCTAAAACCTCAATCACTAGCACTTCTATCACATCACATAATTATTATGATTTGATGGGAGCAAACAGTTAAGAATTAGTCTTTTAACGACTTTGAAGTTTATAATACAGTATTGAGGGCTATCATCACTATGCTATGCATTAGATTTCCAGAACTTGTCTACTCGTTGCTGTTTGTACCCTTATCACCACTTCCCAATTCCCTCCCCCTGCAGCCCTGATAACCACCATTCTACTCTGTTTTTATGAGTTTGGCCTTTTTAGATTCCACATACAAGTGATATCATACAGTATTTGTGTGTCTTTGTCTGATTTATTTCACTTGGCATATGCCCTCAAGGTCCATTGTTGTTCCAATGACAGGATATCCTTCTTTCTTATGATTGAATGATACCACTTTTTTTTTCTTTGAACAGTATTGCTTCATATCCACACACACACAATCTTTTTTATCCATTCATCCACTGATGGGCATTCAGGCTGTTTCCACACCTTGGCTATTGTGAATAAGCTGCAACAAACAAGACAGTGCAGATATCTCCTCAATATCTGGTCTGCATTTCCTTTGGATATGTACCCAGAAGTGGGATTGCTGGATCATGTGGTAGTTTTTATTTTTAGTCTTTTTTAGGAACACTCATACTCTTTTCCATAGGGCCTGAGCCAATTTACATTCCCACCAACAGTGCACAAGTGTTCCCTTTTCTGCACATCCTTGCCAGCATTTATCTCTTGTCTTCTTGACGATAGCCATTCTAACAGGTGTGACGTGATATCTCTCTCTGGTTTCTTTTTTTTTTTTTTTTTTTTAAATATTTATTTATTTATGTATGATAATCACAGAGAGAGAGAGAGAGAGGCAGAGACACAGGCAGAGGGAGAAGCAGGCTCCATGCACCGGGAGCCTGATATGGGATTCGATCCCAGGTCTCCAGGATCACGCCCTGGGCCAAAGGCAGGCGCTAAACCGCTGCGCCACCCAGGGATCCCTTTTTTTTTTTTTTTTTTAAATCTCTCTGGTTTCAATTTGACTTATCTTGATGATGAGTGACGTTGAGCATCTTTGATATGCCTGCTGGTCATTTGGATGTCTTCCTCGGAAAAATGTATATTCAGGCCCTCTGTCTATTTCTTAATAGAATTGTATTGTTGTTGTTGTGAGTTGTGTAAATTCTTTATATATTTTGGATATTAATCTTTGATTTGATATATGGCTTACCAGTAATTTCTCCCATTTAGTAGGTTGCCTTTTCATTTGTTCATTGTTTCTTTTACTGTGCAAATCTTTTTATTTTAATGCAGTTCTACTTATTTATTTTTTAAAAATTTCATAGCTTGTGCTTTTGGTGTCACATACAAAAAAACAAAAAATCAGTGTCAAGACCAATGACAAGGAGCTTCTGTATTTTTTTAGGAGTTTTAGTTTCAGGCTTTATGTTTCATTTTTTGACTCTTTTGAGTTCATTTTTGTGTGTGCTGTAAGATTGGAGTTCAATTTCATTTCTCTGCCTCAGTTATCCAATATCTCAGTACCATTTGTTGAAGAAACTATTCTCCTTTCAGTGTTCTTGGTTTCATTGTCAAATATTGATTGGCCATACATGTGGTGGGGTTTATCTCTGATCTTTCTCGTCTATTCCATTGATCTATGTGTTCTATTTTTATGCCTGTACCATACTGTTGTGATTATTATAACTTCGTAGTATTGTTTGACATCAAGAAGTATGATGCCTCCAGCCTTGTTCTTTCTTAGGATTGCTTTGGCTATTCAGGGTCTTTGTGGTTCCATGCAAATTTTAAAATTATTTTTTCTATTTCTATGAAAAATGCCATTGGAATTTGGATGGGACTACATTAAATCTAGATGGCTTTAGGCTATATGGACATTTTAATAATATTAATTCTTCTGATCCATGAACATAGGGTATCATCTCATGTGCTTCTATCTTAAATCTCTTTTGTTAAACTCCTGTAATTTTCATTGTATAGATCTTTCACTTCTTTTTTTAAATTTACTCCTAAGTATTTTATTGGTTTTGATGCTATTGGGGATCTAAATGGGATAGTTTTCTTTATTTTTCAAATATTTCATTACTAGTGTATAGAGATGCAACTGATTTCTCTATGTTGATTTTATATCTTGCGACTTTGGTAAATTTGCTGATTAGTTCCGATGGTTTCTGGTTGAATCTTTGGGATATTTTTACATATACAATCATATCACCTGCGAATAATAACAATTTTACTTCTTTTCTAATTTGAGTACTTTTATTTCTTTGTCTTTCTTACTTGCCCTAACTAGGACTTCCAGTACTGTGTTGAATAGAAGTGAGGAGAGTGGGCACCCTTGTCTTGTCCTGATCTTAGAGGAGTAAGATTTCGATCTTTCACTATTGAGTATGATGCTAGTTTTGGGTTTGTTGTATGTAGCCTTTGTTATCTTTAAGTATGTTCCTTCTATACCCAATGTATTGAGGATTTTTTTAATCATGAAGAATGTTGTATCTTATCAAATGTTTTTTTCCACATCCACCTATATAATTTTTACTTTATTTTATTTTTTTACTGTAGTGATCACATTTATTGATTTGTATGCAGAAAACTATCCTTATATCCCAGGGGTAAATCCAATTTTGTCATGGTGATGATCTTTTTAATGTGTTATTGAATTCAGTTTGCTAATATTTTGTTGAGAAGTTTTGCATCTATGTTCATTAGGGATATCAGTCTACAGTTTTCTTTCAGTGACCTTACCTGGCTTTGGTATTAGGATCTCGATATGAGGCTTTGGCATCATAAAGTGAGTTTGAAAGTATTCCCTCTCTTCAGTATTTTGGAAGTATATGAGAAGGATTGGCATTAATTCTTCTTTAAATGTTTGGTAGAATTCACCAGTGAGGTAACTGCTCCTGGGCTTTTCTGTGTTGGGAAGCTTTTGTATTACTGATTCAATCTCACTACTCATTATTTGTCTGTTATTTTTTTTTAATTCTGTTTCAAGTTTTTATTTAAATTTCAGTTAGTTAACATATAGTTTAATATTAGTTTCAGGAGTAGATTTTAGCGATTCATCACTTACATATAACATCCAGTGCTCATCAGAACAAGTGTTCCCCCTAACTGCCATCACTCATTTTTCCCATGCCCTGCCCAGTTCCCCTCCAGCAACCCTCAGTTTGTTTTCTATAGTAAAGAGTCTGTTTTATGGTTTTCCTCTCTTTTTTTTCACCTATGTTCATCTGTTTTGTTTTTTAAATTCCACATTGCATGAAATCATATGATATTTGTCTTTTTCTGACTGGCTTATTTTGCCTAGTATAATATACTCTAGCTCCATATATATATATATATATATATATATATATATATATATATATATAATTTAACCTATATTATATCCTTCCAGATTTCCCAATTTGTTGGCATATAATTTTCCACAATATTCTTTTATAATTGTTTATATTTTTGTGGTGTTGGTCATGATCTCTCCTCTATTGTTCATGATTTTATTTATTTGGATCCTTTCTCTTTTCTTTTTGATAAGTCTGACTATTGGTTTATCAATTTTTTCTTCTTTTTTCTTTTCTTTTTTCTTTCTTTTCTTTTCTTTTTTTTTTTTTTTCTTGAGAGAAAGCACATAGTTGGGTGGGGGTGGGGGGCAGAGGGAGGGGGAGAGAGAGAATCCCAAGCAGCACAGACCTGATATGGGGCTTGATCTCATGACCCTGAGATCATAACCTGAGCCAGAATCAGGAAGAGTCAGATGCTTAACCAATTGAGCCATTCAGGAACCCCAGGGGTTTATCAATTTTATTAATTCTTTCAAAGAACCAGCTCCTGGTTTTATTGATCTATTCCATTATTGTTTGTTTGTTTTGATTATTGTTGTTTCTATGTAATTTATTTATGCTCTAATCTTTATTATTTCCCTTCTTTTGCTGGTTTTAGGCTTCATTTGTAGTCTTTTTCTAGCTCCTGTAGGTGTATGATTAGGCTGCATATTTGAGATTTTTCTTGCTTCATGAGGTAGGCCTGTATTGTTATATACGTCCCTCTTAAGACCACTTTGGCTGCATCCTAAAGGTTTTGGAAAATAGTGTTTTCATTTTCATTTGTTTCTATGTAATTTTTCATTTCTTTTTTAATTTCCTGGTTGACCCATTCATTCCTTAGTAGGATGTTCTTTAACCTCCATGTATTTGTGATCTTTCCAATTTTTTTCTTGTGGTTCACTTCAAGTTTCATAATGTTGGTCAGAAAATATGCATGGTATGATCTCTATCTTTTGTATTTGTTGAGGTCTGATTTTATGTGTTCTGTTCTGGAGAATGTCCCATGTGCACTTGAAAAGAATGTGTATATTGCTGCTTTAGGTCGAAATGTTCTGAATATACCTGTGAAGTCCATCTGGTCCAGTGTTTCATTCAAAGCACTTGTTTCCGTGCCAATTTTCTGCCTAGATTATCTGTCCATTGCTGTGAGTGGGCTGTTAAAGTTCCCTACTATTATTGCATTATCATCCAAGAGTTCATGTTTGTTATTAATTGTTTTATCTATTTGGCAGCTTCCAAATTGGGGGCATAAGTATTTATAATTGTGAGATCTTGTTGGATAGACCCCTTCATTATGATATAGTGTCCTTCCTCATCTCTTGTTATAGTCTTTGGTTTACAATTTAGTTTGTCTGGTGTATGTATGGCTACTCTGGCTTTTTTTTTTTTTTTTTTTGACATCCATTAGCATGACAGATGGTTCTCCATCCCTGCACTTTCAATCTGCAGGTGTCTTTTGGTCTAAAATGAATCTCTTGTAAGCAGCCTATATATGGGTCTTATTTTTTCTAATCCATCTGACACCCTTTTTATTTTTATTGGAATATTTAGTCCTTGTATAGTCAGAGTAATTATTGATAGATATGAATTTAGTGCAATTGTATTACTTATTTTGTTGTTTCTGGAGATTTTCTATGTTCCTTTCTAGTTTTTGCTGCTTTTGGTCTTTCTTTCCCACACATAGAGTCCCCTTTAATATTTTTTTGCAGCACTGGCTAATAGTACTGAACTTTAGTTTTCATTTGTCTGAAAAGCTCTTTATCTCTCTTTCTATTCTGAATAACAGCTTTGAGGGTTAAAGTATTCTTGGCTGCATGTTTTCCCTATTCAGCAGGTTGAGTATATCATACCACTTTCTTCTGGCCTGCCAAGTTTCTGTGGAAAGATTTGCTGCTAACCCTATTTGTCTTCTCTTGTAAGTTAGAGAATTCTTTTGTTTTTATGCTTTTAGGATTTTTTTTTCTTTTTTCTAGATTTTACAAACTTAACTACAATATGTCTTGGTGTTGGCCTGCTTTTGTTGATTTTGATGGGAGTTCTCTAATGCCTTCTGGATTTGTGGGTCTGTTCCCTTCCCCTTATTAAGGAACTTTTCAGCTATAATTTCCACAAATAAACCCTCTGCTCTCTTTTCCATCTGTTCTTCTTCTGAGATTCCTATGATATGAATGTTATTATGCGTTACGGAGTCGTTGAGTTCCCTAAGTCTACATTCATGATCTAATATTTTTCTCTCTTCTGTGCAGCTTCATTATTTCCCATAATTTTATCTTCTATATCACTATTCATTCCTCTGGTTCTTCCATCCTTGTGGTCCATTTTGAATCTGGGTTATTGCATTTTTCATTTCAGCCTGATTGGTTTTAAGCTGTTTTATCTCTGTTGTAAGGGTATTCTTCATGTCTTTTATGCATTTCTCACACCCAGCTGGTATCCTTATGATTATTGCTTTAAATTCTGGATCAGGTATATTACTTATTTCTATTTTGATTAGATTCATGGCCATGACCTTTTCTAGTTCTTTCCTTTGGTATGAATTCCTCCATCTTGGCATTTTCTCTAGGTCTCTGTCTTCTTCTTTGTATTAGGGAAGCCTGTTATATTTCCTCTTCCCATGAGTAATGTCTTTATAAAGAAGAGGTCATATACTATCCAGGGACTGGCACTTTTGAAGTGTCTCTGGTGTGCACTCTGCTGCTATGTTTTGGCTGCTCTTTCCCTCAGGTCAGTACCCTGCAGTGGGAAGTGTTTGGACCTTGGCCAGACTGTGGTGAGTTTTTACTTTTTAAAAAAAATATTTATTTATTTATATATTTGAGAAAGAGAGAAAGAAATTGAGAGAGAGAAAGAAAGAGAGAGAGCGCATGAGTGGGAGAAGGGGCAGAGGGAGAGGATCTTCAAGCAGAATACCCACTGAGTACAGAGCCAACACAGGACTCGATCCCATGACCCATGAGATCATGACCTAAGCTGAGACCAGGTGTTGGATACTCAACCAACTGAGGCACCCAGGTGCCCAAAGTGTGTCAAGCTTTAACTGTGTATGCTCTGGTCTGCTTGTTAAAGGAGACCTGTTGTTATTTCCACTAAAGTTGAAGCTTTGCAGAACTCTGTAGTTTAGTGGGCCTGATATATTCAGGGGTTCGTGCTGGTGTTCTTGGGGAGTGGCCCACTGCTCTGGTTCTCAGGCACACTTGCCCAAGAAAAGCAGCACCTGCAGAACACTGGGATTGGAGCTTGGTGTAACCCTTGGTTTAGGCCATGACTATTGGTGCTATGCTGCTTATGTGTTTTTATGGTGAGCATGGGGGAAAGAATGATGCCAGGCCCCTCCCTTGTCCTTGGAGAGAGGAGTTTACTCCTACTTCTGTCCAGAAAGCCCTCTCAGAAGGGAAAACAATCTCCGCTTGTGTGTCCCAAGTGTCCCTCTCAGATCCCTGACTTCACCCTGTCTGTGTCCAGGCCATCTGCCCACCCAACAGTGTAGTGCACCTATGTTCTATCCCAGGCAGATGAGCTGAGTCTTAAAACTCCAAACTTTAGGTATTTGGCATGGTGGGTACCTGCACTAGTCTTGGGGAGGGTCTTGGTGTGCTGGGATTGATGCAGGTTTGTCCTAGAAGGGCAGTCACACCAAACGGCAAGGGTGTGGAGTTTGGAGTAAAGTGCAGCAACAAGCTGGTATCCAGGTTAGCCGCCTCAGCAGGTGTTTCTAAAACTATGCTGACTGGTGGTGGTGGTGGGGGGGTGATGCCACTCACTGGCAATGCCACCTCTCTCAGATGTTCTCCAAGAAGGGGGAACCATGTCTGCCAGTGTGTCTCAGGGGATCCTCATATCTCACCATCTGCCCCAGGCTATTTGTGCTCCTTCTCCACAGGAGCACTATAGTGCCTGTAGGGCTCCATGCCAGCCATGCTACGGGCCTCTAAAACTCCAGTCTTTGAACCCTACTTATAAAAACTCATGAAAATCAGTCCCTCTCATTTTCCTGGTCAAAGGCTTTGGGGAAGTGTTTTCCTTATGAAATCCCCTGTGCACTGCTCTCTCTCTCTCTCTCTCTCTCTCTCTCTCTCTCTCCTCTCTCTCTCTCTCCTCTCTGCATGACCAGGGCTACCTCCCCTCTGCGGCACCTGTGATCACTTTCTCCCCCAAACCACTCTCTACACCTCCTACCTTTCATGATGTGGTCTGTTCTCTCCCTCTAGTTGTACAATTTGTTCTGTCAGTCCTCATATAAGTTTCTTGGGGATTCAGAACAATTTGATATTTATCTAGCTGTGTTCAAGGGAAGAGGCAAGTCTAGGGTCCTCTTACTTCTCTGCCATCTTAGTTTATCTGGTCTGTTCATATTTTCTATTTCTTCATGATTAAGTCTTGGTAGGTTGCATGTTTCTAGAAATTTATCCATTTCTTCTAGGTTTTCCTTTTTGTTTGTGAGTAGTCTCTTATGATCCTATGTATTTCTCCAGTATCAGTTGCAATGTCTCCTCTTTCATTTCTGATTTTATTTATTTGAGTATTTCTTTTTTTCTTAGTCTAGCTAAAGGTCCACACCCAGTAAGTTTAACTTTAACATAGTGTTATTTAAGAGTCTGTATTCAAATTCCCTAATTGTCTCCAAAATATATCTTTACAGCCTTTCTCTGTCCTTCTTTCCTTCTTTTCCTTCTTTCTTCTCTCTCTCTCTTAAATCCTCAATCCAACCAGGGATTGTCCATACTTTGTAATTGTCATGTTCTTTTAGTTTTCTTTACCCTATAAATAGTTCTTACTTTTGTTTGTCTTTCATGGAATTAACACTTTTGTAGAGTCCAGGAATTTTGTCACATAGAATACTCCATAATTTGGATTTGATCAATTATTGCCTTATGTGGGATTCTGGTTAAATATTTTTGGTATGAATACTACAAGAGAAATGTGTATGTTTGATTTCCTCTGGTCAGTAAAAATCTAATTAACTAAATACTAATGTTTTTACTTATCTGCTCTATGCTACAATTCATACAAAATGTTCTCTGCATTACCTCTACCAACAACAAACCTGCAAGCGAACTTCCAGATTTCTTTTTTGTACCTAAAATGTAACTAACTGAAGGTGTAGAATGAGACCACCATGTACATAGTAATTATATGAATTAATTCTTTATTCTGTGAGGTTTGGTTGTCCATTTGATACCGAGTTGAACTGATTTTATTCTGTAGTACTTACTCTTTAATAATTTAATTATATTTTTGAATATGTAAAATTTTAAGAAGTTCAAATTCAAAGTTACATAAAAAATTATTCTAGAAAAGTCTCATACTCATCTCTTTTACCTGATTTCCACCCACCTCCTATTGGTAAACATTTGCATTAGTTTCTGCTTTATCTTTTGTATGCTTCTTTGGCAAAAAAATGTGTGTTTGTATGTCTGAAATTTATATTTATATATTGATATTTATGCCAAATGTGTCAAAATACATAATGCATATACTTTTAATTTTCTTTCTTTCATAAGTCATGATACTGTGTATATACACTTTTCTGTGTCTAGTTTTTTTTCTTTATTTTCCCTTTCTTCCCCTCTTTTTTGAAATTGTCTCTATATGAGAAGATGAATATTAACTGAACCTCTTGTGGTAATAATTTCACAATATATGTAAATCCCAAACATCATGCTATATGCCTCTACAAATACAGTGATATGCACTATGTTATTTCTTAATAAAACTGAAAAAAATCATACACTTAATAAAATTGCATAACAGCAAGTTCCAGAGTATTTTATCCAGTTGATCCAGAATTTGATTAGATTGTTTATAGATCATCAGAAAATGGAAAAAAACACAAAATAAAGACATTTTTGGTTATAGAAAACTTGCGTATCCACAGGAATATATCTCTGGACTGTCAAGAGCCCACAGACTCTCTTTTGAAATACTACATATATGTAATGGCTTAATTGTGTCAACTTAGGAAATACAGATTACACTTTCAGAAGTTCCTTCTAACATTTAAGTATTAGTTGGCTTTCTATGGCTTCATTATTTATTTTTTTTTAAAGATTTTATTTATTTACTTGAGACAGAGAGAGAAAGAGAGAGCACAAGCGGGGGGTGGGGGTGGAGGGAAGGATGGAGGGCGAAGCAATTCCTCACTGAGCAGGGGCCCCAATGCAGGGCTTTTTTCCAGGACCCTGAGATCATGACCTGAGCCAAAGGCAAACACTTTACTGACTGAGCTACGCAGGTGCCCTATGGGTTATAATTTGGTTTCATAATTTAGAAAAGAACTTTAAAAACATATAATCTATATACCTTTACTCTTCTTTCATAAAAGATATCATATTGTATATATCCTTTTACATGTTGAGTTTTTTTCTCATTACAATACATCTTTTTCATCATTTCATAAGAGTGCATAGAGATTTTCCTCACTTTTCCTTATGGATGTATAGTACTCCTTTGTATATCTAAAATACTATTCAACCTGTCTCATAAGGATAGACATTTAGGGTGTTTCCAATATCTTGTGATTACAAATAACACCACAATAAATAGTAGTATATGACGTGTGGACAGTCTTCTAATAATGACTAAGAATCCATTAATGGTAAATGAAGACACATTCACCTATGTAGAAATAAAATAAAAACTTTAGCATACCACAATTAATGAACAAAAACCAATGAGAGAAGATAAATTTGGAGAAAAATACATACAATCTATATCATACATATGAAGCTAAATTTCTGATATATAACTAATTCTTATCACTTGGGGGGAAAGGACTAACATCAAGTAGAAAAGTGACCAAAAGATATAAAAAGGCAGTTTATAGAAAATAATACACAAATGGCCATTACACATATGCAGAGATGTTTTCAGCTTACCCATACCAAGAGAAATGTAAATTGAAACTATACTGAAAAATCATTTATCACACATCAGCCAGGCTGATGTAGCTTTACAACACACTCTGATGAGAGGATGGTAGGGAGATTGGTACATTGTTCCTGGGAGAGCAGAATGGCATTCACTTTACTGACAGAAAATGGCAATAATTAACAATATTATGTATGCATTTACCCTTTGGCTTAATGATCCCACATCAAAGATCGATCTGAAATTTCACCTCCACAAACACGATTTTAAGTTTAAAGTATACTCTTTATTTATTTACTTATTTTTTTTATTTCAGTAGAGTTGACACAAAATTAATTTTGGGAATACAGCATAGTGATTTGGCAAGTATATATGTTATGTTATGCTTACCACAACTGTGGCTACCATCTGTCATCGTACTGCTGTTGTAATGTCACTGACTGTATCCCCTATACTGTGCCTTTTATTCCTGTGACTTATTCCTTCCATAACTGGAAGCCTGTGTCTCCCACTCCTCTTCCTAAAATTATTACCAGTATTATTATATTTAAGCTATGTGGGATGAATATCATGATTTGTTTGAATGAGTGCTAGGGTTTATTGCCTTTCAGTTACACCAGGAGAAAATGTTTGTTTGTGAAGGTACAAAAAGTAATGGGGGATACAAATGTTTTTAACTTTTTTGGATATATGCTTGAATTTAGTATGACTTTAGCTTCCATCAGTTGATAAGGAAAATGTGTTTTTTTAAGGTTTTATTTATTTATTCATGAGAGTCCCACAGAGAGAAGCAGAAACATAGGCAGAGGGAGAAGCAGGCTCTCTGCAGTGAGCTGGATGTGGGACTTGATCCCAGGACCCTGGGATCATGACCTGAGCTAAAGGCAGATGCTCAACACCTGAGCCACCCAGGTGCCCTGGAAAGTGTGTTTAAAATACTAGATTGACATTGTACCATTTGGAGATGCTTTGTCCAACCATCCCCCTCTCCCCCCGGGCATATTGTATCCCTCTGGGATCATGGCTCGCTTGGATAGAGAGGCTTTTAACTGTGGAATCTGTTGTAATCTCTCTTCAGAAACTGCTTTTGTAATTGTGTCACCAACCTAAAAATTACTGTCCTCGTAGATCTTTAATGAGAATGAAGGAGCAAATTAATCTTTCCCAAGTTTCTTGTAATACACAAGCTACGACTCTTTCAGTTATCTGCCACATGGGTGTCACAAGCCATTTTAAAATGTAGGGACTTAAAAGAACAACAATGTATTTATTTGCTCATGATCCAGCCAGGTCCACTGGACAGATAATGTACCCTAGGGCATGAGGCCTCCTTTCACTCTTTCATCTATTGCTCTCTGCAGATCTTGATTTTGCCTTCTACTTTTTGGGCTCTATCCTCTGAGAACTCCTCCAATTCCTGTAAGGAATGGTTATGCTTGCAGCTAAAAATAGCTCTCTCAATTTGTTTCTTGTACATAGAATATTGAGAGCCCATAGACCTCTTTTTATTTTGAGACCTCTTGACCATTTCAGTCCAAGCTGGTGATGCTTTATCAAAAGTCATTCTCTTAAAAATGTTTTGGGTTTTCTATGAATGTTTTTGAGGTTTACTTTATGCACTAAAGCCTCCTTTGTAATTCCTGCCAAACAAACCTTTGCCTACTTTGGGTGTGGCAAACTAACATATGACAATATCCTTGAGAGCTTAATAGTCGGGCAGCCCAGGGGCTCAGTGATTTAGCGCCGCCTTCAGCCCAGGGCCTGATCCTGGAGTCCCAGGATTGAGTCCCACATCGGGCTCCTGCATGGAGCCTGCTTCTCTCTCTGCCTATGTCTCTGCCTCTCTCCCTGTGTCACTCATGAATAAATAAATAAAATCTTAAAAAAAAAAAAGAACTTAAAAGTCATTTTGTCTTGCTGAGAGGGGGTAGGAGACTGTCGTAAATCTTTCAGAAATCTTAACAAGCAACTTACAGCTGCATCCTTTGCTTGCTTTTTACCTTGAGGTCATATTTTATTCAGCGTAACCTGGATTTGATCTTTGCCATGAGGCATTTTCTCATTTTGAAAATCTTTTGCTGTCTGGACAGCTGTCCAGGGCCCTCTCTACTTCCTCTACATTTTGCTTACATAGCTAATACTTCTTTCTTTAGCTCATCTCTGTCATAACATCTTCTGATGTCCTGCTGAAAGAAGTAAAAGAGTACTTTAAACATTCAGCTTAGTAATCTTATGCAAATCTATAATTTCATTTCTATTTTCTATATTTCTCATTACCAAAAGCAATGGTAATTGCCAAAATTTTACCTCTACAGAACAGGTATCATCCTGTATCCATCCAGCTTCCATTAGTAATTTCCTCAATGCTTTTCAAGCCTCCACCAGCAGGTTCCTTGCCACCCCACCATCAGCTCATTCTCAATGCTGACACTACAGTCTTGGGGCATATATTTATTTATTTTTTAATTACTTAACAGCAGTACATAAGTTCCAGGTTCCAATTACTGTTTTTGTTATCTAACTCTGTGTTGTAAGAAATTACCCCAAAACCTAGTGACTTAGAACAACAACTATTTTCTTTGTTATATTTCAGTATAAGTGGTGGCAGAGCTGGATTATCTCTGCTCCCTGTAGTGTTGACAGGGGTGTTTCATGATTGAGGAAGATCCAAGATGACTTCCTTTTTATGTTTGATGCCTCCTCCGGGTGACTAGATGGGCTGTGTCTGATCGATCTTCTTTCCTTTTGAAAACTCTCATTCTCCAGAATCTTTCTGCACATGGCTCTTCTCTCCAGGAGAGTAACTGTAGGTACTGTTTTGCATGGCAACTGGCTTCTAGGAGGGCAAGGATCCCAAAGACCTATGCTATGGAACTGGTACAATGTCATTTCTAGGGTATCCTACTGGTCAAAGCAAGTCATAGGGCCAGCCCAGAGCCCACATGGGAAAGAATATGGATGCCATTCCTTGATGGGAGGAGTGGGAAAGAACTGTGAACATTTTTAATCCACAATAGCTATTAATTTGATCAATCTTGAGGAATAACTCCATGGTATTAAATATATCTATCCAAAAATGATCTATATAAATAGAATTCCTTTCTAGAAGGCTGAGTCCTCCATTCATCCAATCTTTTTTTTTAAGATTTTATTTATTGATTTATGAGACATGGGGAGAGGCAGAGACATAGGCAGAGGGAGAAGCAGACTCCCTGTGGAGAGCCCGATGCAGGACTTGATCCCAGGACCCTGGAATCATGACCTGAGCTGAAGGCAGATGTTCAACCACTGAGCCACCCAGACGCCCCTATTCATCCAATCTTAAAATCATTTACTGAATCAGACACTTACTCCATTGCCTACTCTTCTGCTGGGCAGAGTTTTGCTCTCCATTTTCTGCGGGGGCCTTTATACTCTTCCATCTATCCCCATCCCCACTATGGATTTTACTGTTGGTTCACCTTCTAGTGATATCTAAAGGCCTCTGGGAAACACAAAATTAACAGCCACATCAAGATATTATATGTCTATTAGGATGAGTGTAGTTGGCTACAAGTGTGGTATCTGTGGATATGTAAACGCATATTGACTGATCATAGCAAAATTTATTCCAACTAAGTTTGATTTCAGCAATGAAATGTAAATACTACACAGTAATTGACCTGCTATGTCACCAAGGTCATATAAAGAGCATTTCCATGCAGCTACATGGCCATTAAAATTTCAGCTTTTAAAAAAATCACCAACCAATCAGCCTAATAACCAATTAGCTAATTACACAAGTTAGTTGTTTAACAATTTATTAATTATTACTTAAAATAATTGCTTATTAGTTGTTAGTAATTAATTGATTAATTAAACTAGTTAGTGACTAATTACCAATGGATTAGAAACTAGTTTACCCAACTAATTTCTTGGAGGGTTAAAAAAAAGAGGGTGCATCTCAGTACAGGCTGGAGTTCATAGGTGGGAGGAAGAGTGGGATATGCTTGGAGGAGGGGTAAGGATGAGACAAGGATGAGGGATGAGTTAAGTTATAGAGATAATAGTGATGGATGATAAGAAATGGGATTCAGGGAAGGCTGAGAATCAAATATGGGATAAAGAGCAAGGAAAGTTGCACAAATTACAGTGTACCAAATTGGTAGTATCGTTGTCGTCATTGTCATTATACTTTTTGTCGCAGATAAAGAAAAAACTTTGAAAACCTATCAACCGGTTGTAAAAATGCTCTTCTCCTACTGCCCACCACCTTCCACCTGTATCTTGTTCATCTCCATGTTGATGCCTTCCCCCTTGCCATCCTTCTGGAGAGCCTTCCTCTCCAGCGGCCATATTCCAGCCAGCCAGCAATGTCTGCACAAATGCTGACCTTTTAGCTTTCCCTGGAGACCGATCCATGCCTTAGCATTAATGTCCCTGTCTGGATCACATGATTTATCACATCAATATTTGTCATGGCTCTCTCTGTAAAATGCAACAAAAACTGCTGTTTTCTTATAATCTGCTAAATGTGTGCCCTTTATCTCACCTGCCCTAGAAACCATTCCTTTTCCCTATTAAAAGCACTACAAATACATGTTGGATGGAATGGTATTAAATTGCTATAGACCATTGACTAGACAGAGAAAATTCTTGCCTTTTGTGGCCTGTACAATTCGGATCCACCAATTAACATTATAATTCCAAAGGAGCAGAATGGTGGGAAGGAAGAAAACTAAAAAATAATAAAGAGCTCAATAAGAGTTCTCAGAAGTCCTGGATTCTTGCTCCACCTCTCCCATTTACAATCTTGTGACAATCAGTGACTCTTGACCTCTCACCTTTTCTCTTTTCTGGAGGCCAGTTGTATATACACTGTGGCTCCAGACAGGGATGCATCAATGATGAGACACGACCATAACCGTGAAAAGACTTTGACAACCCTGAAGCCTCATGTGTCATCACGTCAGGCGAGGGCAAGAACCTTTGTTTACTCAACTTTGAAGCTCTGAGTTCTTAACATGGTGTATACAATTCAGGCTCCATATAAGTTGCTTGAACTGAGTTTAAATGTAATGGATGTCCAACTCTTTCTGACCCATGTTAATACTTTAGATGCTCATAAGACTCAAAGCTCTGAAGTGTTGTTCTCATATTTAGGGCTTCATCTTGCTCCTCAAACCAGACACTTGAAGCTGTTTTTCTTAGTACAAGCTTAATATTCTTCTTTGAGTACAATTCATGTTCTCATGAGGTGCCCTATCTCATGCCACCTCTTGCCTTAATGTACATAACTGCCTTAATTTGGTTCCATAAGGAGACTTGGAGAAAATGATTTGAAGTGATACCAGGACCATAGGGGAGTAGGAAAGTAAGACAGGGAAGGGTATGTTCTCTAGCCAGTGTCATTGTGGTTGATGGGGAGCTCAGCCCCACAAGGGAACTCGGAGACGACGGGAATTGGAGGGCTATTTTTCTCATTCTCTTTAGCCATTTGTAGAGGGCTGCTTGGGGTGGGTGGTATTTTCTGGAACTTCTAGCTTTCTGTGCCCTTGGAATGAGGGTTCCAGCTGTCAGAGAAAGCCCTCAGGCAGTTGGAACTCGGGTGGTTGTGCAATTGTGTATAATGGGATTCGGGTGGGGTACCTCCTGCTTCAGTGATATTTCCTCTCTCTGCCTTGTCCCTGAACCCATGAGACCTGCTGTCTGAATGATGTATATTTTTTTCTCATTTCAAAACCTGTTAGATACTACCCACCAACAACTGAAACAGCTGTGCTTAATACCACCTTCTCTTGCTCAAACATCAGTGTTTTTCTAATAGATAATCCTCGGAAGAGTCAACTCCACTTATGACCAGTATGAACATGTATGTTTGCTTTGAGATTTCAGTGGAGCAAACAGCAGCAGGCTCTGGCAGAAAGGCAGGAGGCCGTGGTTTCAGTTCGGTCTCTCTCCTCCAATCGCTGTGCTACCAACGACCTGTTTTTCTTCTCAAGCGTAAGAAAAATGAGTCATTTCTATCTTCCTCTTCTACTAAACATTTTTCTCCAGCCACAGTATCATTCTTGTTCCTTTGCAGGTCTCTTTCTGTCAAGGATTTCCACATGATTTATAAGAAGACTGTCTCTGCTGCCTCCACTCCAACAGGCACAGCTTATTTGCAACCCCGCAGTAGTCTTTCCCCAGCCATCATCTCCCTTTGCGATGGACCTTCCATTGCCAGTCATTCTGGGTTTCTGCACATCTGACCAGTTTCCTCTGATGACAGTCTTACTGCTTTACCCACCTTGCCTCATTGACGACTCAAGATATCCTCCCTCATTCTTCCTAAACCCATTCATGGATTTCTGTCCTGTAGCCAATGCCTTTATATCATGGCATATTCCTCAGGGCAGGGTCAGAAAACCTTTTCTGTAACAGAGAAGGTAGTAAATATTTTGTTTGTGGGCCACAGAGTCTCTATTGCAACTCTTCACCTCTACCATTGTAAAGCAAAAGCAGCTCTAGACAATACAGAAGTGAACAAATATGGCTGTGTTCCAATAAAACTGCTTTATAAGAATGGGCAGGGGGCTGGATCTGACCAGAAGCATAGTTTGTTGACCCTGGGTTTATTAACAACAAAGAAGGTAACAGCTTTCTGTTCCTGGCATATAAGTGCTCATCAAACATTTATTAAAATGTTTTGAGGCATGTACAGGAAATAATATTCTTACTTTAACTGAGATATTTGGTGGAAACAACAGATTTCTATACCAATATATGAAGGAATTCGTATGATGTCTCCTCCACCTGAATGAACAATTAGCACATTATTTTTTAAAACTAAGGTGTCAAAGCAAGATTTTGAAGCAAATATCAAAATAAAAATCTGAAAAACAAAATAAAGGTCTGAATTCTTAATTTTCAGACAGTAGCAGAATCAATAAAATAATAGTGTGTAGATTGATAGGACTTTTTTTCACACTTAAATTTTTTAGAGTAGTTTTAACTTTACAGAAAAATTGAGAGGTGGATAACAGATTTCTATACACCCTTTACCCCCACACAATTATGGTTCATTTTTTTCCTACATTGACACATTGTAATTTCCCAAAGGCTATATATAGTTTACCTTAGGGTTTACTCTTGGTGTTGTATATTTTCTGGGTTTGGGAAATGTGTAATGGTTCATTGTTATAATATTATTCAGAGTATTTCATGCCCTCAAAATCTTCTATGCTTCACCTACTCATCTCTCGCCTGCCTCCCACCCTCTGACCACAATGATCATTTGTCTCCATAGTTTTGTCTTTTCCAGAATGTCATATAGTTGGAATCATGTAGACAGAAGATTGGCTTCTTTCACTTAGTAATATGCACTTAAGCTTCCTCCATTTCTTTCATGCCTTGATAGCTCATTTCTTTTTTAGTGCTGGATAGTATTCTGTTGTCCAAGTCTACCCCAGTTTATCCACTCACCTACTGAAGGTTATCTTGTTTGCTTGTAAGCTTGATCAATTGTGAATAAACCTGTTATAAACATCTTTGATTGGGTTTTTGTATAAACATGAATTTTTAACTCCTTTGGGTAAATACCAGGATTGCTGGATACTATGATAAGAGTATGTTTAACTTTACAAGAAATCACCAAACCATCTTCAGAAAAAGATGTGCCATTTTGCATTCCCACCAGCAATGTATGAGGGTTCCTGTCACTCCACATCCTCACCAGCATTTGAGGCTGTCAATGTTCCAGATTTTGGCTACTCTGATAAGTATAAGATTGTATCTTACTGTTATTTTAATTTGCTTTTCCCTGATGACATATGCTGCGCAACATGTTTTTGTATGCTTATTTGTCATCTGTGTATCACCTTTGGTGAGGTGTCTGTTAAGGTCTTTGGCTCATTTTTAAATTAGGTTGTTAGTTTTCTCATTGTTAAGTTTTAAGACTTCCTGGTGTATTTTGGAAACAATTCTCTATAAGGTATGTGTTTTGCAAATATTTTTTTTACCAGTCTATGACTCATGTTCTACTTCTTTTGATTTTGTTCTTTACAGAGCAGAAGTTTTTAATTTTAATAAATTCTAGTTTACCAATTATTTCTTTCATGGATCATCTCTTTTGCATTGTATCTAATAAGGCATCGCTATACCCAAGATCTACTAGGTTTTCTCCTATATTAAAACGGTTTTATAGTTTTGCATTTTACATTTAGAGCTGTGATTTTTGTGAAGGATGTAGGATCCACGTCTAGATTCATTATTTTCTACTTGGATGTCCAGTTGTTCCAGAACCATTTATTGAAGAGACTATTTTTTTCTCTGTTGTATTGCCCTTGTCAAAGACCAGTTGACTATATATTATGGGGACCTATTTCTGGTCTCTCTATTCTGTTCCATCGATTTATTTGTCTATTCTTTCACCAATGCCACATTGTCTTGATTACTACAGCTTTACAACAGGTCTGAAGTTGAATAGTATCATTCCTCCAACTTTTCTCTTCCTGATGGATAGGGCTTTTAATAAAATGATTTTGCTTAAAGGAAATAAAGAAGGTTGCCTGGGTGGCTCAGCGGTTGAGCATCTACCTTCAGCTCAGGGTGTGATCCTGGGCCTAGAGATAGAGTCTCACATCTGGCTCCCTGCGAGGATCCTGCTTCTCCCTCTGCCTATGTCTCTGCCTCTCTCTGTGTCTGTCATGAATAAATAAATAAAATCTTTAAAAAAATAAAGGAAATAAAGAAAAAAGAGAAATATCTCAAATACTAAAATTCAAGAGAATATTACATGATTATTTTGGCATATGTAAATTTCATTCCTTTATCTTTCTCCTTTTTCTGTATTGGTGATGTTATTTCATGGTTACAATCAAGAATTAGTTTATTCAACACGCATTCACTGAAGGACTACTATATGGGAGGTTGTGGGGGTTCAGCAGTGACTGGAATAGACAAAATTCTTGCCTTCATGGGGTGTCTATGCATGTGGAAACTGAGAGAGAGAAGAATCAATAAATAAACCACACATACTAACCAGGTGGTGGTACATGTTAAGAGAGAAAAATAATAATAGGCAAGAAGGAGCAGGGAGTACTAGTATAAAGGGGGTGAGGGGTCAGAGTATAACCCCCTGATAACATAACCTTTGAGAAGAGACCTGAAGGAAGTGAGTGAGGGAGTCATGTAAATACCCAGGGAAAGAGTATTCTAAGAAGAGGAAATAGTAAATGCTAAGGTCATGTAGGTACAATGGTTAATTTTATGGTGTCAACCTACCTAGGCCAAGGAGTGCCCACATATTTGGCCATACATTATTCTGGGTATTTCTTGATAGTGTTTTGGGCTGAGATTAACCTTTAATTTGGTGTATGGAGTAAAACACTAGTGGGCCTTATCCAGTTGAAGGCCTGAATAGAGTAAAGCCTGACCATCTCAAGTGTAAGAAAGAATTCGCCTGACAGCCTGTGAATGGAAACATTAGCTCTTCCTGCCTGAGGCCTGGAACCCCAGCTCTTCCTAGTTCTGCATTCAGTACTGTGTTGGCCTTTGGACTGAAACTGAGACACATGGTCTGCAAATTTTGATCTCACCGGCCTCCATAATCACATAAGTTTTCCCTTATAATAAAATACACACATTCCAGCACTACATAAAATTGGTTTTGATTTTCTGGAGAACTCTAACTAATACAATAGGGCAATGAGGGATTGGGTATTTAGCTGTTTTAGAGAAAAGATGGAAGAAAGGGAGCCAAAGACTCGAAGGGTCCTTGTAAAGACTTAGCATTTATTCTAAGTGGGAAGTTTTAGGAAGGTTCTGAACTAAAGACAACTTACATTTTAAGAAGATCATACTAGCTGCTATGAGATGTATAATCTAAACGAGATCAAGAACAGAATGGGAATGACCAGTTTAGAGCCTGTTTCAAGAGTCTAGGTGACTAGAATTGCAATGTTGGTTTGGGAGCTGGTGAATTTTGCAGACTTTTCATATTATTTGACAACAGATCTGACAAGAGTTTCTCAGAAGTTTGGAGTTGTAAGATATAGAGGAAAAATTAAGGTGGACTCCCAGTTTGTTGTCATAGCAGTGGAAAGAATACTAGTTTTATTTATGGAAATGGACAAGAATGTGGGAGAATCAGGTTGGGTGGCACAGGGAATATCAACAATTTGAAAGCGGTTAATTTAAAGTTCCAATTAGAGATGGAAACCAGATGTAGATATATAGTTATACAGTTAAATATACAAATATGAAGTTCAGCGAAGATATAAATTTGGAGGGACTAGGGTACAGGTGGTATTTCTTGCTATGAAACTAGGTGAGGTCAAATTGAACACCAATAAAAAATAAATTAAAAAAAAAAAAAAAGAAACTAGGTGAGGTCACCAAGGAAGTGACTGGGTCTTGGGAAGACCAATATTTAAAAGGCCAGAGGGATGAGGATCCAGTAAAGAAGATGGAGAATGTGCTATCAGTGACATATGAGGAGACCTGAAAGTGAAATGTAGCCCCAAAGGTATGTATTGGAAAGCTATTTCAAGAAGGAAAGAATGTTCCAGGCCATCAAATGCGATGTTTAGCTCAAGTAGGATTAGGAATAGGCCTGATGTCTAATCACTGTATCTGACAATGTGGGGGTCAAAGAGGATCTTGAGAAGAGCTGTCTTGGTAAAATAATGTATGAAAAACTTGCCTGGAATCAGTTCAAGAGGGATGGAACAAGAAGAAATAGAGGCAAAAGGAACAACAATTTTTAAAGAGATTCACTGCAGAGAGGAACAGAGAAATGGAATGTTAGTAGAAGAGGAAATATTTATCTGTGTGCTGATGGGATTGATCGGATAAAGAAGGGAATTTGGTGATATGAGGGAAAATGAAGGCACAAGAGGACTGGAGTCATGTCCAATGGTAAGGGTTGGCTTTGGATTGGAACTCAGACTATTTTCTTTTTTGCAGTCATAGGAAATAAGACAGAGAATATGAATATGAATATGAGTGTTAGGTGAAGCTTGTAGAAATTCTCTTCTGATCACTTGTAGTTCCTCAGGGATATACGAAGCAAGGCCTTCAAAGGAAAGACAAGAAGAGAAGAACTAGAAATTAAAGAAGGAAGTTGGGAAATCAAGAAAAAAAAAAAAGTGGGAGAGTGACCGGATGAGGGAAATGTCACCAACAACTCTAACATCTGCTTTGTAGTTGTTAACAGTGAATTTACAGCGAGATCAGTAAGTATTGCCACGCGTGTTTCTCCGACTATGTCCAGCTCCTGATGCAGGTGTGAGGTGTGTAGAGGTGAATTAACAAGACAAGTGAACACCAGGTGAGAACAATGGAGAGGATGTGAGACAAGCGTGACGAGATACATACAAAGGAAAGTTTGTCACGTGAGAAGGAAAATGCAGGCATTAAGGGAGGTGGGAGTCTTAAAAGGTGCTAGGATCATTGTATTGGTGACCTTGGCAGAGCTGTGGAATTGAGATAGTGACCTTCCCTTTTACTTCCCTTTCTCTAATTCTCCACATCCACTCCACGAGCAGCAAGTGCTATTGACTTGACCTTCCCAACATATGCAGAATCTGAGCGCTTCTCTGCATTCTCAAGATGATCCCTTGGGCCCAAGCCATCATCACGTGCCACCTTGACTCAGGGGTAGCCTCATTCCTGAGTTTCTGACGTCCACTCTTGACGTCACCTGATGTCATGCTCTCCCCTGCCCATACTCCATCTCAAGGTTATTTTCCACAGAATGTCTAGAGTAATTTCTTTAAAAACAAAGGGGATAATTTCTTTTGCCCAAACCTTCCAGAAATTATTTCAATCAGGGTAGAGATCAAAGTCCTTAAGATGACCTATAAAGCCCTACATGAACTGTATACCCTCTGGTTTCCTTTCCCCTGGTTCCTCCATGACCTCATCTCCTGCCCTCTCCTTCCTCAGCCACATCTGTCTCTTTGCTGCCCTCATGCCTATGTACCTCAGGGCATTCACCCTTGACCTTTCTTCTGCCTGCATCACCTTCACCAGCAGTCTGCATGTCTGGCTCCCTCATTTCAAGTATTTGCTTAAATTTCACCTTATCAATGAAGCTTTTCCTGACCATCCTGTTTGAAACAGTATTTTGGGTCTGTTCAATAGAGACATGCAATCCCTATGCTTTCACATCATTTGGGACATTGAAGGGCAAGATTCTCTTTATTCTCTAAAATGAAGCGGGCTGGCAAATTGAAAACCAAAGATGAGCTTTTAATGGGAAAGTTGCAAATATGCTATGTGTTGCCCTTCATTCTTCTTTACTTTGCTGCAACCTGTAGCTAATATTCTGGAAGAAAACCACACAGATATTGGTGTGATTGGTTTAAAACAATAGTCACATCTGTAAATTCCATCCATTTCTCATAAGAAAGAAAAAAGTGTTTCATGGTGATATTGGTTGGTCTTAGTATTTTTTTTTTCAAGGGCCAATCACAAAAACTGTGTTTAAATTCTCAGGCTACTTTCTTTTTTCCTTAAAACGTTATAGAATTATTCCATCATCTTTTGCTGTAAAGGGAAATATGAGGTCTAGTTGTTTTTTTCCTCTTTTATTTAGGTTTTACGTGTTCTAAGTTTGCTCATTATCCTTGTAGCAAAAAATAATTCTAGGATTTACCTCACTATGATTACTATTTGCATTTATCATACCTATGTTGATGTTTTAAAAATTGTATCCATGTTTTTTTTTTTTTTTTCCCCTCCAGCTCTTGAAAGTTTTACTCAACTGTACTATCTTCAACTATTTCTTTTGCAATTGCTCTGGAGCCTTCCATGGGAATACCTATAATTCTTAGTTTGTATCTCTGATTCCTATTCTCTGCCTATATTATATTCATTTTCTTTCCTTTTGTCTCTTTCCTCCAGATCCTGGGAGTTCTGTGTCCTTGGCTTTAACATCACTGATAGGATTTTTATACTATTGATTCTGTTCCGTACGGACTCCAATACAAATTCTATTTCTGTTATTTCACTTTTAGTTGCTCAAAATTCTTACGCATTTCACTGTTTTTCGTGCATTTCAGCAATATCTGTATTCTTTAGGCTCCTGTGTCATGGAGGCAAGCCAAATAGTTTTCTAAAATTTTCCTTTCCCCTGGTTCCAGTAATAAATGAGTTTTCAGAAGTCTGTGCTTCTGAATTCCCAGAGTAACATTTCCTTTCTGTGGCTCCACAGAATTAGTTTGAGGGTCCTATCACTGCATGTTCTGATGCTTGACCTGACAAGATTAGTCACCCAACAATAGGCAGAGCAGGTGGGTTGTCCTCTGGCTCTGTTTTTCCTCATTTTGGTGCTTGGTGAATGCTGGGTAGACACATTACCTGGTTCCTTCCTAGACCCCAGCAGGGTCTACTGAGCTGGTGTGGTGAAATTGTCAGTGTTCACTTAGGCCCCCCACATTTTTCAGCTGCCCTGGTACTTAGATTGATGATGTTATTGAGTTCTGAGCATACGAAATGATATGCAACACTCTGGTAACCCCTTGCTTGTGTCTAGGATCTCTTCTCTCTCACATGCACACACATGTCTGGGACGCTACAGGATAAAATGGTGGGGCCACATGATGAAAGGAGCATGGATCCCTGAATTACCACTTGAAACAGTTTTCCAGAAGAGCAACTTGATTGACATCTAACTGTGATGTGAAAAAGATACTTTTATGAATATATGTATATCTTCCTGGGGAAACTTATGTATAGGCTTTGCCTCTCTCTCTGTCTCTTTCCAGCTGATTATTGACATGGACTTGTAGCATCTTCTGAGTACTGGAAGACAGGCAATGGGGAAAGGGTGGAGGAAGAAACAGTAGTTGTAAGGTGGTCACGATTTCGCGTTTTGAATTGGGGAACAAAAATAATCTTTCTTTCTGCCAAATTTCAGGTAGACTTAGGATCAAAGAATAACTAAGTATGTATTTTAATCTAGCTCTCAAGTTTTGTACCTTCATTGGGAGTTTTAATAATTTATTTTATAACTTAACTTTCCAATAATTTCATACTTTCAGAGTAGTGGCCAAAATTAAAAAAATTAATCCCTGTTCACTCTTCTTAAATTTCTCAGTTGTTAATACTGAATCACATATGTTTTATCATTCTCTCTCTGTCTGTACACACATATGATTATTTTTCTCTCAACAAGTAAATTACAGATATTATGCCTCTCTACTCCGAAAACTGCTATGTGTATCTCCTAAGAACAAGGACATTTGCTTACATAAACAGAATATAACTATTAAAATCAAGAAATTATCAATATTGCACCATTATCTAATACGGGAACCTGATCCACATATTTCCAGTGGCTCATATTTATTGTACGCACATGTATACGTATTGCTACCTACCCTCCAGTTCTGGATCATTCCAGGATCAAAGACTGATCAGACCTTTGCATTTGGTTTTTGCTGTCTCTCTAGTCTCCTTTGAGTTAGGACAGTTTCTCAGTTTGTCCCTTAGAACCTTGACGAGGCAGTTATTTGTACCCTGTCCCTCAATGTAGATTTATCTGATGATTCCTCATGATTAGATTTAAGTTATACATTTGTGATAGTTAATTTTGTGTGTCCACTTGATTAGGTCATGGGGTGCCCAGATATCTGCTTGAAAATTATTTTGGTGTGTGTCTCTGAGCGTGTTTTCAGAGAAGATTAGCATTTGAATTGGTAGACTGAGTAAAGCTTGTGGCTCTCCTCAGCCTGGTTGGGCATCATCCAAACCAGTAAGGGCGTGAAAAGAACAAAAACATGGAAGAAGGGAGGACTTTACCTGACTGAGCAAGGACCTTGATCCTCTGCCCTTGACACACCTGGTTTTGGGGTCTTCACACTGGGACTGAAATTGATTGCATTTTGGCTCTCCAGCTCTTGGGCCTTCCAACTGCACTGCCAGCTTTCTCTGGTGTCCACCTCGTGGATATTGTGGGACCCTTCAGTCTCCATAGTCATGGGAGACAGTTTCTGACAATAAATCTCACATATGTATTATGAGAGATTACCACAAAAGTGATGCTGTGTCCTTCTAACCTTCCAAGCTCATGATTTCAGAAGGCACATGATGAAATTTAGGTGCTCTTAACTTTTATCATATGGTTCATCTGCCTGCCTCAGAATTTTGTAAAAATGGAATACGATCTTTATTTTCTGGCATAAAACACTTAATGTTTATGAGATTTGTGTGTTATTCTGTGTGTGTGAGCAGCAATAGTTCATTCATACTGAACAGTGTTCCGTTATATGGATAGATCACAATATACTTATTCATTTTTCTTCTTATAGATCTCTGGATAGTTCTAAGTTTTTAATAATTATAAATAATGAGACTATAAGCATTTTTTGTGCTTTTTCACATTTTGGGGGGGATATATATCCTGGAGTAAATTATCTGTATTATTTGATATTTATAAATTCAACAAATTTTTCAAAGTGGTTATATCAACTTACATTCCTATAATCAGTATCTGAGTAATTCTCCTTGCTGCCTATCTTTGCTAACACTTGCTAAGGTCAGTTTTTAAAATTTAGTCATTTTGATGGGTGACTAGTAGTTCTCACTGTGGTTTTAGTTGCTGTTCCCTAATGGCATTGTAAGATCAAGCACATCTTGTATCCTTATTGGTAATTTGGGATTTTATTTTGTGATGTGATTGTCTAATCACATCACCTTTAAACTGGATTGTCAGTTTTCTCTTATTGATCTGTAGAAGTTCCATATATATCTGCATCCTTTGTCAAATATATGTTTTGCAAATATCTTCTGCAACCTGGGGCTCATAGTTTCCCTTTCTTAAATATGTCTTTGGTTAGATAGAACCTGATTATATCAGTAAAGGCCCTAACTTCAAGTAAGATCATAGTCTGGGGCCCAGAGTGTTAAGACTTTAACATAAGAATCCAGAGGGGATCGAACACAATTTAACTCAGAACGACTTTAAAGCTGTCATTCCATTTTTTCCTGGGATCCTTTGCTTCTGTTAAGAATCCTCTCCTCAGTTTTACTACTGCTCTTTTCAAGGTAATACATTATTTCTTCCTCTGGCTACTTTTATGATATCTTCTTTGATTTTGCCTTCTAGCAGTTTTTAAATATACATAAGTTGTATTTTCTCTCAATCTTGGAATTTATAGAACCCTTTTAATCTGTGATGCAATGTCTTTTGAAACTTTTGGCGCATCACCAGCCATTATGTCTTTAGTGACTGCTTCTGACTTATTCTCTCTTTTCTCTTCCTGAGTCTCCGATTACCTACACACGAACTTTTCCACTGAACATATGTGGCTCTCACATTCTTGACTGCATTTTTCATCTTCTTTTTCTCTTTGTGCTTCCGTATGTTTTCTGTTTACCTACAATCCAATTTACGAATCATCTCCTCTTCTGCATCCAGTCTGTTATGAAACACATCTGCTCAATTCCTCATTTGACTTATTTTCAATGCTAAGATTTACATTATATCCTCTTTATCCATCTTAGTTGGCAGGTAAAATTATCCATGTTTTATCTCTTTTGTTTAATATTTTCATCCTAGTTACTTTTAAGTTCACACTTGATAACTCCAAACATATGAATGACATGGGTATGTTTCAGTTGTCTGCTTTTCCTCTTGGACTTGACCATGTGGTCCTGCTTCCTGGAAGGTGTGGTAATTTTTGGTGGAGTATCAGATATTTTTAATGAAACATTACAGAGACTCTGCATAATGGTATCTTCTTCTATAGAGAATTTAATTTTTTATTGTTGGGGATAAAATCTGAGGGTCTCAACTGAATCTATTTGATACTGCTCATTTTCTGGCATTTCTTCCGCTCTGTTACAACTCTTGAAGTAGGTTCAATTTACACCTTGTGCTGTTGGTCTATGTCCTGCTGGCTTGAGATGTTCTGAACTGCAAGGTTTGTCTTCTTGGCTCCTTGAAAATGTAATATTTAATCATCTTAGCAGCTATATTCTTCTTACTTTTCAGTAAGTAAGAATTTCTCTCTCTGAATTTGCACGTTACTGGATTCAGCAAAATGTCTAGAGGAAAAGTCGCATGCAGAGTATCTGGCTCACCCATTCAGTTTCTTCTTCTCCAGGATCCTGGCATCTCAAGTCCCAGATGTCCTTGTAGTGGTCACAGCCCAGTGAGATTGCTGTAAACTTCAGTCCTGTACTGTTCAGTATGGCACTCATTGGCCATATGTGGCCATTGGGCACTTTAAATATGGCTAATCTGAATTGGCATGTGCTGTAAGTATAAAATACACACCAGATTTTGAAGTTGTAGTACAAAAAAAATGTAAAATGCTGCATTAATTTTTTTTTACAACAAATACATGTTGAAATAATATTTTGAACCTATTGGATTAAGTAAAATATATTATTAAAATTAGTTTTGCCTGTTTCTTTTAACTTGTTTTAATGTGGTTACCAGATCATTTAAGATTATGTGGCTCACATTATATTCCTATTGGACAGCCCTGTTCTAAATTACTGCTTTCTCTTGGCTTCCATGCCCCATACTACAAATTGGCAGTTGTCCCAAAGGGGTAAAGTGACTTCACATGTAGAGCTTATTTCAATATGCTTCCCTTTTCTCAAGAATTTTAGCCCCTCAAATTCTGACTGCCTTGGTTGCTCTCCAGTGCCATTAAACAGATGTTTTCTTCCTTCCATCTTTCTTTTCTCCTCTTCCTCCTCCTCCTTCCTTTCATCCTCCTCCTTCTTTTTCTTATTCTCATCTCTTACAGTTTTTCTTGGAAATGGAGCAGTCTAATATCACCCACACATTAACCTGGGGCCAAGCTTCTCCATTTTATTTTTATTTTAAATTTTTATTTATTTATTCATGAGAGACAGAGAGAGAGAGAGAGAGAGAGAGAGAGAGGCAAAGACACAGGCAGAGGGAGAAGCAGGCTTCATGCAGGGAGCCTAACATGGGACTCAATCCCGGGGTCTCCAGGATCAGGCCTGGGGCTGAAGGCAGCGCTAAACCACTGAGCCACCCAGGCTGCCCCCATTTGATTTTTAAAGATTGTATGTATTTATTCATGAGACACACAGAGGAGGCAGAGACACAGGCAGAGGGAGAAGTAGGCTCCTTGGGGAGCCTGATGTGGGACTCGATCCTGGGACCCCAGGATCACAACCTGGCCCAAGGCAGACGCTCAACCACTGAGCCACCCAGGTGCTCCACCATTTGATTATTTTTAAACAGTTTTTAGCAGATGCTACCAATATCACCACAGATCCCCCAGACATTATCATTTAGTGTGGTACAAATGAATTCTAACCACTAGTATCTGCATTTTTGTACCTGCAGATTTTTGTGGAATCACAGAATAAATCTCTTTTTACTCACATGGCGTGTTGGGAATGTCCAGAAATTAACAGGCTGCGTGAATAGCCTCAACCTAAAACTATTATGAGTAGGTATATAAGTACTCACTTCCTTTTCCTCAAGAGAGTAATCCTGAAGCCTGGGTTTTGCACTTTCCTAGGTCTCTCCAGGATGTTAAACTCTAGTTGTCCAATGTGGAAACTGTTTCAAAACATACCCATTACTGGCCGACTTCCTTTCTCTGTTTCAATCCCGACCCTCTCTCAGTGTTCTCTGAACTTGCCACATAAACTACTTATAATTGAATCATTGTCTCAAAATGTGCTTTTGTGGAAATCCAAATTAGAACAAGTTGTAAGTATTCTTGCAGAATTCATCTTCTTTCAATTCCTTGAACATAATAATTATACTTAATGCTTTACTCTTTCAAAAAAATGAAGTTAATTTAAATACATGTAATCAAATATTTCAAGAATACATTTTGAGGAGTTTTGGCAAATGGGTGCACCTGTGTGACCTACACATCAGGTAAGGTATAGAGCATCTAGACACCAAAAAAGTCTTATGGCCAAAATTCAACTATGATGATAGAAGTTAGGAGAGTACATACTCCAGGTAGTGTATATTGTTGTGTCTTTCTCCTAATATGATATCTGTGAGATTCATGGAAGCTTTCATGAGAAAAAATAGTTGTTTTTTTTAAATAATAAATTTATTTTTTATTGAATATTTTTTATTTTTTATTGAATAAATTTATTTTTTATTGATGCTTCATTGCTGAGCATTATACTCCACTGTGTAAGTGAATATTCCACACTTGGTTTATCTACTGTATGAGTTTTTAAAAACATTTCTTGTTGTTCCGTTGGACTAATACCTAGACGTGAGATTGCTGGAGCATAGGGTAAATATATGTTTACATTTTTAAAAGAAATATAGGTTTTCTAAAGTAGTTTCCTGTTTTCCCACATCTTCACCAACATTTAGTGTGGTCATTATCTTTTTAATATTAGCTATTCCAGAGGATGGGAAGTTGTATCTCATTGCAATTTTAATTTGCATTTCCCTGCTGACTAATGAGCCTGTATGATAGCAGTTTGTATATTGCAAAGTAATTGTTCACATTTTTGTCCACTCAATAGATTGACATATATGTATATATAAGTGAATATTCTCTTCAGTCTGTAACTTGAATTTTTGTATTTTTAGTGGTATCATCTGATGAGCAAAAGTCTTAGTTTTCATGAAGTCCAGATTCCCAATTTTGTTCTTTTGTTGTTAATGTTTGTGTGTTCTGTGTAAGAAATCTGATGAATTCAAAACCAGTTGTTACCATTGTAGAAACCTTATTTTTTTTTTCTTAAAAGGCTCTGATTTGGAATGTTTCTCCATTTCATGATGTCTTGTGTTGCCTTAAGTGGAGTCTTTTTTTCCTGGTTCCAGCCTCAAGGAACCCGATCTCAGACACTCACCACTTGGCTGGTAGCCCAATCAAGTGCCCCTTACTTGAAACTACTTATCTCATCCTCATAATTAGCACACATTTCTCCCAGATTCTGGCAATTGGCTGTTTGCAACTTCCAGTTTTCTCTGCTGTTATGAGTGTTTATGTTTTTCTGGGTCTACAATAGGTCATTTAGAAGGAAGTTGGGAAAGGAGCTGTGTTTTTAAAATATATATTTTCAATCAAAATTGTTTGTATAAAAATGAAAGAAGATGATTGGATTAAAAGAAATGATGGATTGCAACCAAAATTACAGTGTATTTTAATTTAAAAATGCCAGGCTCTTCCAATGAATATTTTCAGGCAATAAGTGACTTGCCCCAAGTCATAAATTAAATAGACAATTATCTCTATTTATTTAGGAAGAAATGGTCACCCCTGGAGAGCAGATAACTTGTTGTTTTCTAGGTTGTGGTGAAGTAGACTATGCCGCCCTCTTTAAAATAGTCTGCTGAGAGTTCAGGGTCAAAGGCATTGAGGAGGGCTTGTCTGTCCTTTAAAGGTGGCATGCCATCCTCAGAATACCTACTTCTCGTCTTCCTCTAGGCACTACTGCTTTGGAAACTGAATAAAATTCTGCTGCCTTTAAAGTACAAACAAAAGCTCAAGATTCTGTAAACAAAAGATGAATTAACTAGTTAGGGGAAAAAGGAGAGCATGCCAAGTAACAAACTAGGCCAGCTCTCAAATGCTCAGCCCTCACTCTATTTGTCATGAGGCATTCTGTAGGCCACTTCTGCGTCATCGACAAAAGGACAAGTTTTCTAAATCCCACCAGAACATAGCTGAAAAATGCAGATATTTCTCCATAAAGAAATATTTCAGGTTTGTAGTGTTTCTTAACGGGGCATTTTCAACCAGTAAGAATCAATTTACGGTAAATTCTAATGGTGGTTGTGTTTTTGTTTGTCTGTTTGTTTTTTTGTCAGGCTAAGAACAATTTTAGAGAAAGAAACAGAGGCCATAATATGCCCAAGGTTACATAGCCATTAAGTATGACATCAGGAAGCTGAACTGTGGCCACTGAATCCAAAACATGTCCCTCACTAACCACCTTCTGTCAGCTGTATCTAGAATTTAACCCTTTGGAATCTTTTGCTCAGCATTGGTTAAAAACTCGCCAGTGACTAAAACTGTAAACTGGCACAGCAATAAGCATGGGTGGCTTTGTCTAAGATTTAATGGGCAGATAGATGTCTCCCAAAGATTTGAGATGGTGCCTAAAATTAACATATTGCTCAGTATTCTGATTAAGGCACAGAAGGTACCTCTTAAAATGCAAATATTATATGCCAGAGGATAATATGTTAAATAATAGAGAGCATTAATACTCTAATGAAATGATTTCTCAAAAATTAGATAACAATTCATTTACCAGAGCCCTGAGGACATGGGAATATAGCAGGTAGTTTAGATAAGAGAGGAATGATTGAACAAGATTTGGAATATTGAGGCCATAAAAGGTGATTTTTAGCTTGATGTTGAATTAATTTATTTACTGATGTATCTTTGGTCAATTTCCCTAGCCTTTCCCATCTGTTCCTTTTTTGTTTGCTTATGTACTTTTATCTAACCATGGGATAAACCTAAAGCTAGCGTAGTATGGAATAAATAAAACAGGAAAGGAGGACTTAACTTTAATTGAAAAGATCCTGTCATTATTTCCCAGAGCCCCAGTGTTGTAAATTATAATGAAAAAAAAAAAACAACTGTTAGTGTCAGGAACTACTCTTTCCAGAAGTTGTGAGTGTGAGAGAGTCCTGTTCAAAAGTGACACCTATACCTAAAGGTACACATGTGCTGTTTAAGATCTGTCTCCACGGACCAGTCTATTGGAAAAACTTAGTGGCTTGTTGTATGCCCCCTGGGTTGGCCCCTCCCAACCAGAGGAGTGGTTCCAGACCAGACATGCAAGAGAAGTCAGGGGGTCAAAGCAAAAGCATGAAAGCACTGGAAGATGAAGGAGGCAGAGGCCTTGAGCAGGAAGAGGGAATCAAAGATGAACTTTGCAACTTTGTGGTTTTGATATGGTTGGACACCAACCCAACCGGGTATTCCGCTAGTTGCCTGCTGGACATTGAGTCAAGAGCTGTAGGCAAAACTAGCTGAGGTTCATGCAAGGCTATTTCAATCTTTATTTACTCTGCTAGAGTTTTATTATTCAACGATAATCATTTTAAAATATCCTAAATGGAAAACAACTTAAACAACTTAATATCAGTAAAAAAAAAAAAAAAAAATCTACTTTCTCTTAAAACAATAAAAGCTGTAACTGTTCAAACAAACATGCATACTGAAGGGCTCACAGATTAATGTCTTCAAAGTTTCAACCTTAAGGTTCTGCATTAACTCCTAAGATATTTTTCAGGCCTAAAGTGATATGTCTATGAGATCTAAGCCTATAAATCATCAGAATCAAAATTTTACTGCTGGCTCAGAAATGGCCTTAAATATCAACTGTTGAGTCCACCTCAAATATGATGTTTTAATCTAATTTACACTTCAATACCTGTAGTGATAGGAGGCTCACCTCATCCCATTCCTTATGGGGATAGGCTCTGTTCTTAGGAAAATATAATTTATTTATACCTTCTATCCATTAATCTTAGGTGTATGCCCTGAGCATTAATTAGGTGGCTTTTTTCAGCAGGCCAAAGACTTAAGATGCACAATTCCAACTATAAAACTAAAATGCCTATACTAAAAATATAGTCATTTTAAATGGTCAATAATTATCTTTAAGAATATGATCTCCTGAGCAAAAATAATATCATTACCTAGAGGTAGATATTTCATCGATTTAAAGCAGACTAGCTTATTTATTAATTCAATAAAAATTCCTTCTGCTAGGCCCTGTGCTTTGTCTTGGGAAGACATAGCTATACCTGCAAGGAGCGTGTAAGACTATAAAAGGAAGTATTCAGGGAAGCAGATCAACCATTTTAACAAGTCACAGAAGTGAGGGGGACAGGTGTCAGGGGATGAGTGTATAGGATTTGGCTGTTGCATTGGGCCATGGTGGTGTTCTGTTTGGCAGAGTTGCACAGTGTGGAGGAGATTGCCCAGGAAGAGAGGCTACTAGGACAAAGGTTTTCAAATGAATGATATGATGTGCTCAGAAAAGTGCAGTTGCTTACACAGGACCTGAAATGGGGAAGAGAAGGAGAAAGAAGTGGGAGAGGCTGACGGTCCAGATGGAGAGCTAAGGTCATCCTATGACAGTTCTGGTAAACCATGCCGTGGACTTTAGACTTGCTTCCCCAATGTGAGGGAGCACTGAAGGGAACTAAAGCAATTTTCACTTGAGAAAGATCACAAGGTTGATGGGTAGAGAAGGGCTGAATGGGATCAAGACTGGGTAGAGGGACATCTTTTAGGAACCTGTAGAAACAACCTAGGCAGGGGATGATGGTGGCCTGAGTCAAGGTAACAGCCATGAGAAGGAGAGGTGGACTCTGAAAAGGACACGTAGGAGGAGGGATAAAAAGGAGTGTCAATGCTGACACCAGGTTTGGGCTTGAGAAACAAAAGGTGTTAAGACTGATCTGGGACACAGAGGACAAGTGATGGCTCGGGAGGAAGACAACGGGTATTGTGGTTGTAGATGTGTTAAGTCTGATGTGCACTGGGAGAAATAGGAGTCAAAGTATCCTGTCATAGTGCAGATATAGGAATCTAAGTTTCTGGAGAGAGTTTTAGGGTAGAGTTAGATTTTCGAATTATCACCTTTGGGCTGGAAATTAAAGCCCCATGTGTGGATCCCATTGCCCAGGAAGACTCTGAAAAGTGAGACGATGAGTGATCCAATGAAAGATCCCTAGGGAAAGATCGAAGAAAGAGGAACAGCCCAAAGAGTCTAGGAAAGACTAGTTATAGAACTAAAGAAAAATGTGCCCCCAAATGGAGAGAAAAACGAGTTTCCAGGAAAGGAGTTTCCAGGACACAGCTGAGAGTGTCAAATGCTCCGAAGAGGCTGGGTGGTTAGGTAACACAGTCACAGCAATGTAAGTAGTACAAGGTAACCCTAAGGTAGCCGCTGGGCTCAGTGACCAGGGGCTTCGGAAATCCGGATGTGGGCTTTTATCCTGGGGGCAGTGAGGACCTGGCCATATGGATGGAAGTCCTGAGTGTGGCGGGTGCCCACCTGAGCACCCTGGCAGTGAGAAGGACAGAGAGAACTCTGGAAAGCTGGAGAGGGCCTGGGGCCTTTGGGAAGGGCTGGACTGTCTGCAGCAGGGGAAGAGCCAGAGAGGGTGGCGCTGCAGATTCCGGGGACAGGGCGACAACAGCGATGGAGAAAAGAGGGAGATCAGGACTTCAGGGGACAAGGGAGCCTAAGACTTGAGAAGGAGAGATACTCGCCTTGTCAGAGGCAACGAGAAAGGGGTGTCTGTGGTTGAGTCTGTGGAATAAGACCACGGTTCCTCTTACACTGCGAGAGAGCTGGGGAAGGCTTATCGGGTGTGTCCTCTGAGAAGCAGACACCAAGATGGACTTGGACATGCAAGACATTTATGGGGGGTGGGGGGGGTGAGAATGCTGGTGATGGATAAAGGCAAGAGACAACAAGGAGCCAGGGGCGGGGGAGAAGAGCACATAGGACTACCATGGGTCTAACACACATCAAGAGGGGGCGTAGAAAGGATTGGACACGAAGAGCATCTTGAGCAGGTGGAGAGTCCTGGGGCAGAGGCTGCTACCAGGAGTCCTGCTCCGGGCACAATGGCCCATCTTGGAACACCCAGGGGTGTGGGGAGAGTGGGGGCTCTGAGGTGGGCCAGGGGGAGTCTCCTGGCAGCAGCACCCCCCCCCAAGGGTCACCACGTGGAGCAGTACCTGGGGGGCAGAAGAACACAGCACTGAGACCTACAGCCATGGGACTCCAGGCCTGGCCGAGGGCAGCTCCGGGGGGGGGGGGGGGGGGCGGCGGGCGGCTGCGCCCTGCGCCCTGGCTGCTGGCCTGGCCTCTCTGGAGTGCTCTGCAACCCTGGGGTGCGAGCGTCCCCGACTGCACCACCTTCCTCTGGCTGGCCTCCCAGCTCGCTCTGCTGAGGCCTGGAAACCAACTCCATGTCTGAACCCCTCTGGGCGACAGGCTGAAAGCGGTTTCTTCTTTCCTGGACAGACCAGGACTGACAAAGGGACCTGTGTTCATAGAACCTCTCCCTCTCCCTCCCGTCCCTAAACCCTGAGCGGGCAGTTATTTATTTCGTTTTTGTTTTGTGGTCTCCTGCCCACACTAACTGGGAGCAAATAGTGCTGGTGAACCTGACTGGAAGGATGGGTTCCAGCAAAAAGCTAAAATCCGGGTTTTCAGAAGAGGCCCAAACTCGCTCATTGTAATGAAAACAGCACCAGCTTTCTGCCTTTGTGAGCTCCTGCTTCCTGGCCGTGTTGCTCCAGGCCCACAACACAAGCTCCACGTAATCCTCACGTCGGGGGGAGCTGCCCATCTTCCTCTGTGCTTGGCTCTTCAGTCTGTAGGATGCAGCACGTCTGTTAAAAAAATACATGGAGGAATAATGCCCCTCGTGTTCACAACATTATCTTAAAAACTATGTGCATTTGACAAGCCCTGCCCAGAGCTCCCAGCTTTGTGGTGTGCTGGTTCTCACCAGGCACAGAGAGAAGGGTAATTTTTTTTTTCTCCTATTATAACCAACGTCTAGAAGGAAGAAAAGACATTCTCCAAATAACGGGTTCATCTGTAAAATGCATGATTGCTCCGGGGCTCACCGTAAGTGCAGGGAAGGGTATTTTTTTTCTATAACTTTTCATTCATTGCTTTTTCCAACGGAACAGCTCTCCTATGTAAAAAGCTATAATTCCACTCAAGTGTAATTTGCCAAGCCACTCTGTATCGACTCTGGGTGACGTCACCCATGAGCTGGCCACGCAGCAGCTGGTCTTCTCATTTGCTACTGTCAGATGCAATGAGGGCTCATGTGCCAGCAGAGCCTTTTTTCATTCTTTTTGGGGAGGAACTAGAACAAGGAGGGGTTGGGTATTCATTCAGTGGCTTGCAGAACAGATCTTGTCGGCTGGGGTGCACTGTTGTGACAATAGGCCAATGTGTTCATGCCTCCCGTCTGCACCGCCGCCTTGCAATGTGACTTTGCTCACAAGAGGTGAGGTCGTTTTCTCCACCCCTTGGCCAGTGACTTGCTTTGGCGGATGGGACAAGTGCACAAGTGATGCAAACGGAGTCAGAAAGCACTTGCACCCCGGGGACTTGCTCTCCTGCTGTTAGGTCCCTCTGTTCCCAGGAGCACATCCAGGCTGGCAGCCTGCAGGGTGAGGATGCTGTGCAGAGAGCAGCCCCAGACCGGGGGCGCCTGGGCAACTGCAACAGGAGCCCTCAGCCCTCTCACACTTCCCTTCCTTTCAGTCGGTATTTGGGGAAACTTAAAAAATACAATTTAGTATCATTTCTCAGTGAAATCACATTCTTAATTTCTTGGTGGTAGTTCTCACTTTTCCTTCTTGTGGTTTCACTGGCAGAGTTACCAGTGGGGAGTATTTACAAGGAGCCCCTTTGGCTTTTGAATTATGCATAAAATCATGAAAATGATGTTTGTTGTTCTGATTCACTAAACTCTGGGTGGTTCTGTAAGCCACAAAATCTAAATGTCTAAATGAGTTAACCCGAATGGAACGCCTAGCACGGACCTGACACATGCTAGGTATCCCACACTTGCTTGTTGGAAGATTGCAAGGATGTGCGACTGATTCTTGAAATAGAAAATGAAATATTTCTCCAACCATGAGATCCTCTCCTATGATACAATCAGGCACCTTCATTTATTTCTGCATATCTTTTCTTTTTAAACTAAGTCAATTTTGAATTTGCACAGATATTTAGCTACTTCCCAAATGGGTAGTTGAAAGGGTGGAATGAGAGGATGGAAGAGAGGAGACAGAGCAGAAGGCAAAAGTGGGAACAGACGATTTCATAGTGAAGTCTTGGCTCCCCTAAGGGAAGTGGACACGAAATAAGCTTGGGCCTTAAAATAGTGCTCAGTGATGGGAGGTGTGAGGCAGCACACAGGCATTTCGGCATAAAGGTACTTATGCTCCCTTCCCGTGCGCAATGAAATGGAGTTAGGGCTGTATTATCTTCCATATTTGGGAGAGAGGTTGAGAAATACCTACTCCGCTCTGGCAACCTGACTGATTACATAAACACTTCCCAGTTTGTATCCCAGGCTTCCAAATTAACTCTACTGTGAGACCTTAAAGGCATGTTACAACGGCTCCTAATTATAAAGTACTGAACATTTTAATGGAAGACCACCACCACCAACAAAAGAAAATATCAATTAAACACCTTCTTTCAATATGTATGTCAAGAAAATGAATCTATAAGCATTGTACTAACACTTCGAAGAAGGAAGATCTTGAAATATTTCTATCATGTAGAATAGAGGTTGGCAAACGATAGCTGACAGATCAAATCCATCCTGCCCCCTGCTTTTCTAAATAAAGTTTTACTGGAACACAGACTTGCCCGTTCATTTACATATTGTTTGTGGCTGCTTTGGGGCTACAAGACCAGAACTGAGTAGCTCTGACACAGACTGTATGGTTTATAAAGCCTAAAATATTTAGTATCTGCCCTTTTATAGAAATATTTTATAGAAATATTTTCCCTGACATGGACGAAGGTAAATAAATGGTAACTGGATTACCTATGACTATCAGCCACTGAAGGTGTCTCAAATATCACTGATGACTCTTTTTATTTCCTTTGCTGTCTTTGCTGTTTCATTTCAGTGAGCTTGTAGTAGGTGTTCCAGCCTGAGCATGAGCCCCAAACATATCTCGGCAGGGAGGTGAGCTTCAGAAACCCATTTTTATGGGGACCAAGGAACATCTTTGGGATATTCCATGTGATGCAACACAGAGTCAGGAACGCTGGGCCCCAGTAGGAAGGCATTGACTATCACAGAAAGGCATTCTTTGCACAGCTCAGTTTCAGTTATGTGAATTTGCCCTCCAATCACAGCTCCATAGGACTCACCTCTTTGAAAAAAAAAAAAAAGGACTCACCTCTTTGTCCTAATGAAATCCAGGATGAAAATTCTTCTGAGTTATCCTACTACAATCTGTTTAAGAGTTTGATCAAATGCAGTGCTGCTCTGGGGTCTCTTTGAGGGGGTGGAGGGAAAGCCACAAGAATGAACAGGTGAGGGGCATCTCTCCCCTCAGCACCATGTCACATCATGAGGTTTTGACAGTGTGGGGACTCTGGTCTGGTCAAGTGTTGGTGTTCAGAGATCCAGCAGCCAAGATGGTGAAAGGCAGTAGGAATAGGAGTGCCTACTTAGTGAAGCTTGTTTAGACAGAAAGATTGAGCAGAAGTGCCAGTCCTTGGAGTCTGGTGGAAGTCACAGTAGGAGAAGTGTAGAGGACATTTTAGTGCCTGCTAACAGCCCCTGGGTCCTGGGGAACCTGGCCGAGCTGGGAGACAGACACCATCTCTCGGAAATCCAGTCTTGGCAAACTTTGTACAAATTGCCAAAAGACAAGACCTGACCACACTGGAATGGGACTCGTGAACATTTTTTCCTCTCTGAATTATTTTCCTGTTTGTTTTAAAAGTAGCTGACAGAACCGAATAGGAATCCTATTGGGTAGGGATCAGAAGATTGGCCTTGGACCTGCAGGGATGCGAGGAGGTGAGGGTGCGCCTCTTGTTGGCTCTTCCTTCTAACCTCACTTCATATATTTGTCCTTTGACTAAAAAGTGATGACCTTTAGATCGTGTACTGTGTCTGCAAGTTTATAGAACCAGTGCACAGCCCCTTCACCCTAGCAGGGAGACTTTGAGGCCAAGCTCCAAAATTGCTATCAAAAAGAAAGACCAGCCGTTAAGTAAATATAGGCCTCTTCCCAAATCAAAGAAAGTCTTCTTTTACTCCTAACTTTGATCATACCACTTAATCTTTCATAGTCAAAGCTAAAATGGAGTGCTATTTATAGAGTGATCCTTCCGGGAAAGAGGCCACATGCCTTTTAATTCCACGTAGTATTTGTTCTGTAAGAAGCATAATGTGTTTTTGGGGGGAATGGTTTATACATAAGAGTAATACTTCATCTATGGACCATATAAAATGGTCTGAAATCCATCACAGAAGTAAAACAAAAGCTGGGAAAGTTGAATAGCAAGTTCCACACATGCACAAAAAAGTCTCTATGATCAAATGTATTTGGGAAATGCTGCTACAAAACTTAAATGGTTAATTTACTTCAAAACTCCTTAGATTCTTGAATGGGCTACGTGTGAAATGCATTCCCAAGAGAAGAACATAACCTGGAGAATTGCCCAAGTGTATTTGATCAGTGGGACCCTTTTGTGTAACATAATGTTACACAAAGCACATTCAGTCTTTGCATGTTTTAAAATCCCAATTTATTGTGGCAGGGGAATTTGTGTAAGATGGTGGACATCTGGGAGTGTGCACTGTATTAGCCAGAACTCTTGGGGATGAAGATGATAAAAAGTCAATGCAAACACAGATTAAGTAAAACCAAAGTACCCTGGCTGCCTGGCTGAGAGGCAGAAGCATTAGAAGGCAGCTTCATGCGTGGCTTGGGTGGGTGCTCAGTTGGTGGGGCTTTGTCTAAGGTTCTTTCTTGATCTTGCTCTTTCTCTCTTTCCACCTTTCAGCCCTGCTCTTCTCTGCCCTCCCCTCCCCACCACCCGCCACAAGACGGTTCTTTCTATAAAGTGGCAAATCGGTGATATCAGAAGGAAAGAATGCCTCTTTTCTGAGAATTCCTAGCACAATCCAGAGAGAGCGCTCATCAGCCAATTTGGGTGATACATCTATCTGTAATCCAAACACTGTGGACAGGGGAATGCAGAATTATGGTGGGCCAGGTCTAGGTCATGGCTCCACCCCATGAGGGAAGTGAAGGAGGAGGAGTTATTTCCACTCCAACAACATGGGATAGGTTCTTGATAAGAGAATTCTTTTAACACAAGATGGAAGAGGAGATGCCAGGCAGGCAAAAAAAAAAAAAAAAAAAATCAACAGATGTCCGCTGTTTTTCACACATGGGCAATGTGGTGTGCCTCTTTGTCTCTTTGTTTAGGCTCTTTGCTTATATAGATCCTACGCTACAGCCACCATCTCTAGTTCCTTTCGTAGTCATCATATTGACCAGGTATCTTCACCCGAAAGGGAACATTTCTCTGACACCTATATTCTCCTTTTCCACGTACAAATGATTAACTCTATAAACCAAACAATAAAAAAGATTTTCTGAAGGAAGGATTCTCAAAATGTTGTCCTAGAACAGCAACATCAATATCAGCTGGGAACTTACTAGAAAGGCAAATGCTTTGGCAACACCCTAGGCCCCACTGAATCATATTTTGCGGTGGGGTGTGGGGATCCTGAAGTGCACTACAGTTTGAGAACCACTGTTCCCTAGAGATAGTTAAAAAGCCATGTACGCACTGGTCACTTCAGATCCTCAGGGGGAAGCTTTCTCTTAATAGATCTGTGTAAGGAGTTCTTCTCTAATCATTTTGGGTCAGCAGATCTGGGATGTGCCTGTTCGTCTCTATTTTATCAGAGTTCTGCAAGGAATCCGAGTGCATGTTCAAGTTGGAGAACCGCTGTTTGAAAAGAGAAAAATATTTAAGGTAAGACTGGTGTTTAGATTTTAACCTGGTGGAGAAAACCACCACAATTCAAGAACAGCCCATGGACTTGAGCAGACTGGAAATCGAGTGATCCCGGGATTTGAATGCAGATGCTGCAGAAAGAGCTCAAGCCAGGCTGGTTAGTAAAATGTGATGAAGACTGGAGAAGCCCTCTCAGATAATGTAGCATGACTGAGCAACACAAGGAAACCAAGGAAGGTAGAGGCCCGGCAACTCAGCAAGGTATTAGGAGGTATCACGAGGGGGACGGGTAGAGAACAAGAAGAGGGTGTTTGAGCAAAGGCACTAGGTAATCTTACAAGATCGGGAGACAGGGCTCTAAGCAGCAACAGATCCTACAACCAGGACAAGGATACTATTCATATATATGTTGTCTAGGATCCCCGCCACCACCACCCCCCCGACACACATGGAGAACAACTCTTCAACAGTGTCATCTTAGAATGTAGGAGGCCAAGCACCACACTCTTCAACAAGTATGTTGGCAGCTTCAGTAATCTCAACATGTATTAATAATGCCAGCAGCAAGTGCGTGCTTCCCTGAAGGTGACCAGCTGTTCTCCTCTCCCAGAAGAAGTGGGCTTAAGTGGGTCCATGGGGGATGCAGGTCAGTGTGAGGAGATCCCTTCTGATGGGAACGTCCTGAGACCCGCACACCAGAATGGATTACAGCAGGAGGCTCGGCAGGGCCCTTCCCGAGAGGGAGCTGCCTCTGGGATGGCGCCTGTCCCTGAGGTAGCCCAGGATGTCCAGGCAAACTCCATCCAAGGAAGCAGATGTATAACGGTTTCTGAAGCAGATTGCCATGGCCCCGAGGGCTCGAGGGAATGAGGCCAACAGAGCTTCTAAGGTTTCAGTAATCCTCTGAAGTTTCCCCTGAGACTTCCTGACAATCCAAATGAGCAAGAAATCAGTCTACTCTTGATTGTTTAATAAGGAATGTTCTGGTTGGTGGGTTTTTCTACCTGCTTTTAAGAATTTCACTGACTCTTGGAAATTCCAAGTGTTAACTCTGGATGAAAGCCGAAGGGAGAAACTCAGACCAGTCCTGCTATGTGTTAACTCTGCTGGAGGAAATGGCATCCTAAAATTCAGAGGGACCAGAACCTGCTTCATAAAGTGCAGTAAAGGGAATGCCATCCACCCCAGCAACGGTGTGATGTGGGAAAAAAACAGACTGACAGCTGGTCAAACGTTAGTTTGCACATTGATCCTCTGCTCGTAACTAGTAAGACGGAGATGAAACTATTACAATATGGGGTGCTGGTGAGAAGCAAATGGGCTCCTGAATCCTTAGCTTGGAGCGCTATCTCCGTATGTTATTGGTGTTGCTAAATCATAGAGCCCTGGCTCGTGCCCCCCACAAGTCTGTATTGTATTGTTTTTTAATTACAGCCCCCAAAAAAAAATAATTACAGTGTAGTTAGTATACAGTGTTACACTAGTTTCTGGTGCACAATATAGTGACCCCACAATTCTATACATACTCAGTGCTCACCACAGTAAGTGCACTCTTAATTCCCTTCACCTATTTCACCCATCTCCCCATCCACCTCCCCCCTGGTAAACATCAGTTTGTTCTCTATTGTTAGGAGTCCCTTGTTGGTTTGTTTTTTCTTTGTTTTGTTTCTTAAATTCCACATAGAGTGAAATCATATGGTATCTGTTTTTCTCTGACTTATTTCAATAAGCACCATACTCTCTAGATCCATCCATGTTGTTGCAAATGGCAAGATTTCATTCTTTTTTATGACTAATGTCTCATTGCGGATATGTACCACTTCTTTATCCGTTCATTTATTGAGGGACTTGGGTTGCTTCCATAATTTGGCTATTGTAAATAACGCTTCAATGAACACAGGGGTGCATGTATCCTTTTGAATTCGTGTTTTCCTATTCTTTGGGTAAATAAATATTCAGTAGTGGAGTTAACTGGATCAGATGGTAGTTCTATTTTTAATGTTTTTGAGGAATCTCTGTACTGTTTTCCCTAGTGGCTGCACCAATTTGCATTCCCACCAATAGTGCAGGCTGACTCTTCTTTTCCCCACAACCTCACCGACACTGGCTGTTCTTGTGTTTTTTATTTTAGTCATTCTGAATGGTGTGAGGTGATGTCTCACGTGGTTTTGATTTGCATTTCTCTGATGATGAGTGATGTCAAGCATCTTTTCTTGTATCTGTTGGCCATCTGTCTGTCTTCTTTGGAGAAATGTCTGTTCAGATCTCCTGCCCATTTTAACTAGATCATTTGCTTTTTGGTGTTGAGTTGTATACGTTCTTTATATATTTTGAATACTAACCCTTTATTGGATATGCCATTTGCCCGTATCGTCTCCCATTCAGTAGGTTGTCTTTTAGTTTTATAGACTGCTTCCTTTGTTGTGCAGAAGCTTTTTATTTTGATGTAGTCCCAATAGTTTAATTTTGCTTTTGTTTCTCTTGCCTCAGGAGATACATTGACAAAAATGTTGCTAAGCCTATGTCAGAGGCATTATTACTGCTTGTGCTCTCTTCTAGGATTTTCATGGTTTCAGATCTCACATTTAGTCCCTGAGTCCATTTTTGGGGTTTACTTTTGTGTATGGTTTAAGAAGGTGGTCCAGTTTCATTCTTTTGCATGTAGCTGTCCAGTTTTCCCAATGCCATTTGTTGAAGAGACTTTTTCACATTGCATATTCTTGCCTGCTTTGTCAAAGGTTAATTGACCATATAATCATGAGTTTATTTCTGGGATCTCTATTCTGTTTCACTGATCTGTGTCTATTTTTGTGTCAGTACCATACTGTTTTGATGACTACAGCTTTGTAGTATATCTTGAAATGTGGAATTGTGATATCTCCAGTTTTGTTCTTCTTTTTGAAGATTGCTTTGGCTGCTTGGGGTTTTTTGTGATTTCATACAAAATTTAAGATTATTTGTTCTAGTTCTATGAAATGAAAAATGCTATTGGTATTTTGATAGGGATTGAACTAAATCTGTAGATTTCTTTGGGTAGCATGGACTCTTTAACAATATTTTTTTTCCCAATCCATGAACGTAGAACATCTTTCCACTTTAATTTCATCAATATTTTATAGTTTTTATAGTACAAGTCTTTCAGTTCCTTGGTTACATTTATTACTAGTTATTTTATTCTTTTTGATGCAGTTGTGAATGGGATTGTTTTCTTAATTTCTCTTAGTGTGGTATATAGAAATGAGATGGATTTCTATATATTTATATTGTATTCTGTGACCTTACTGAATTCATTTATCAGTTCTAGTAGGTTATTTTTGGGGTTTTTTGTTTTTTTGTGTTTTTTTTTTTTTTTTTTTGTTTTGTTTTGTTTTTTTTGGTGGTGTCTTTGGGGTTTTCTATAAATAATATCATGTCTTCCAAACAAGCAAGTCTTAATCTGGGATCCTGGAGGACTCTGAAGCAAGGTCTGAAGAGAGGGAAATGAAATGGTAGAGGAGAAGAAAGAAGCAGTGAGAAGCAGAAATACAGGAACTGAATCAGCAGCACACAGACGGCAGAGGTGCTGCTGAATTTCTAAAGCTTTTACCTGCTTTTATTATCACTACCACCACCACCTACCACCTACCATTTACTGAGGACTTGCTGTGTGTCAAGGACATCACCTCAGATTATCTAACCAATAAATGGCAGATCCTCTGAACCTAAATATGCCCATAGCCCATGCCCTTGTCATACCTGGAAAAATGATGAACACAGATCAGTTTCTCATGAAGCATGTATGTATTTGCTAACAATTTTTTCAAACTGATTTTTGCTTTCTTTTGTATTTTCTTTAGTCTTCCAATAAACTCTCCCTACATGAGATTCCCTATGTTTGTGCCTAACCCTTGAGACCGACAGAGCCTGAGCATACAACTCAGAATCCTCCATGCCTCTCTATCAGGTACAGCAATCCCTCAGCCAGAAGGGTTCCTAGACACCTCTGTCCTGGCGTGGTCATTTAATGTCATAAACCTCCCTCTAAGCCCTGTTTTGACTGTATCCCATAAATTTTGATACATTACATTTTTCCTTTTGTTCCATTCAAACTATTTTCCTAAGTTCCCTTGAGACTCTTTCTTTAACCAGGTGATTGTTTAGATGTATGTTAATTTTCAAGAGTTTGGATAAAGAGTTTCCATTATTTTCTATGAATTTCCAGTAACTGATTTTTAGTTTAATTCTGTTATGGTCAGAAAATATACTTTTCTGAATGATTTTATATCTTTTTAAATCATTAAGTTTTGTGCTATGGCCCAAAATATGGCCTATGTTTATGCATTTTTTGCCATGTGCACTTCAATATAATGTATATTTTGCTGTTGTTGGAAGAATGTTCTGTAAATGTCAATTAGATCCATTTGGCTGTGGGGTTGTTTTGCTTTGTCTCCTGTTCTGATTTTGTTTTGACCTGTTCATTGACTACTTGAGAGAAAGAGACTTCGAACTACAGATTCCACCTGTAGTTCTTTTATTTCTGTTGCCTTTTCCTCTGTACTTCAAAGCTTTGTTGTTAGGTATATAAACACTTAAATTGTTAAATTTACTGAGTTTTTTCATTATGCAATGTCTCTATTTCCAGCAATTTCCCTTGCTCTGAAATCTACTTTGTGTGATATTTATATGGCTACACAAGTTTTCTTTCTTAATGTTTGCATGGAAAACCTTTTACCTTTATCCTTCCCATATCATTTATTTTCAAGTGGGATGCTTTTAGATAGCATATGGGGTCTTCTTTTAATTAATCATAACAACCTCTGTCATTTAATTAATGTGCTGAGATCATTTATATCTCATTTAATTATTTTTGGTATTTGGATGTAGGTCTACCATTTTGCTTCTTGTATTGTTTCTTCCCTTTTTCATTTTTTTTCTCTCCTTTGATGCTTTCTTCTGAATTATTTGAATTGTTGAGTGATTTATTTTAAATTTTCTATGAATTTTGACTGTTTCCCAGTATAATTTTCTAATGGTTGTTGTAAGAATTACAATATACATTCTCAACTTTTCACACTCTACTTGGGATTGATATCTTACCATTTCAAGTGGAATGTTGAAAACTTCCCACCACATAAGTGTCTTTATTTTTTCTCATCCTTGTAGTTGTCATATATTACCTCTATCTACTTAAAAACCCATTGTTGTAGACAATGTTATAACGTTATCCCTCATCTGCATACATGTTTCAAGCAACATAAAATAGCATTTTATTTATCTATCTAGTTACCATTGCTTTCATACTTTCTTTGTTGCTTATGATCCCATGTTCTCTGTGATATCATTTCCCTTTTGCTTGAAGAACTCACTTTAGGATTTCTTTTATATAGTAGGTCTACCAACTACAGATTCCTACTTTCCTTTTATCTGAGAATGTCTATTTCATCTTTCTTCTGAAAGAATATTTTTGCTAGATATGCAATTTTCAATTTATAGTTTTTTCACTTCAGCTTTTTTGTAATATTATTGTCCAACCTTTTCACTCAAAACATGCAGTCATTCCAACTGCTGCTTCCTAGGGGGTAATGATTATTTTTACTCTGGCTGCTTTCAAATTCTTTCTATTGCATTAATTTGTAGCTTGTTAGGTTATTATGCATCTGAGTGTGGATTTCTATGAGTTTACACTTTTTTAGATTTGCTGTACTTTTTTGAATCTGTAATTTTTTTGCTCAATTTTAAGGAGTTTTCAGGCATTTTTTTTTCAAGCATGTTTTCTGTGCCATGCTTTCTCTTCTTCTATAAGTCAGATGACTTAAATGTTACATCTTTGTTCTTTTCCAGACGTCTTTTCATTTTCTTCTCATCTTTTTCTCTCTGCTGTTCAGATGGTATAATTTCTTCCTCCAAAATCATTAACTGCTGGAACAAAAAGTTATCATGAAAAGCCATTGATTCCTTTTCCTTTATAAATTGAGATTTATCTGGCTTTTCATTTGCTGAGCAATTTTGGATCGTACCCTGGACATTTTGAATATTGTATTATGAAACTATGGTTCTTGTTTAAGTCTTGAAAAGGCTGACTTTTTGTTTGTTTGTTCCAGAAGACAGTTTCCCTGATTAGTTTTATTTTTATGTTTTTATCTAAGTTCCATGCCCAACATGGAACCCAGTGTGGGACTTGAGCTCATAACTCTGAGACCAAGATCTGAGCTGAGATCGAGTCAGACTTCCAACTCACTAGGTGGCTAGGCACCCCTACCTGGTTAGTTTTAGTCCACACTTCTGATCCACCTTTTTTAAGCTGTAGTTTCAATATTTACTCATTTTACCAGCCCTTTTCAGTGCCACTTAGATCTGTTCCATAGCTCTGGTGGCCAATCTGAGACCTAGCTGATGGCCTATCCTTTACTGAAGTTCTTAAAGGCCAGCGTATGCTATTTAGGATTAGATTTACTCATGAACAGCCTTCAATGGAAACTAAGAGTTCATAAGCAACATTATAGGATTGACCTCTTCATCTCTCTCCCCTCCACAATCTCACTAAAGTTTCCCTGATCTGCCACCCCTCTCCACCTTCCCCAATACTTCAGCCAAAAAGTCAAAATTCTACTTTCTCTGATGTGTTTCACAATTCTCATGACTGCATCTATTCTGGGACCAAAAAGCACAAGGACTGAGGAAAAAACAGCAGTAGAAATTGCCTCACAATTCCCCTACAGTCTTGTGACTATAGCTCTTCTTGTCAGAGTGAATTTTCTTCCCTTAGAGCGGTTTCCTTAGAGCCACTGCGGCCATCATCGCTGCCCTTAACATACAGTAGTATCTGGGTGCTGCAGTGAGAAAGAAGAGAAACAAAGGAGGGATTTCCTCTTACATTTTATGACACTTGGAGTCTTGTTTCCAGCTTCTGGACCTGTAAGAGAGGACTCCTATTGGAGTTATTCCCACCTCTACCCACTGTATACTTCTGGGTTTTTACTGTTTTGGGGTCTAAGCACAGAAATTCTGGAGGAGAAGGCATGAGAAACTCATGCCAGTGTTATATTGCATCAAATTGTGGTCTCTTTTCTTAGTTTGCCTGTTATCATTTACTTTTTAGAGTCCTCACATAGCTATTTCATGCATTCTGTCCAAAGTTTATAGTTGTGCTCGGTGTAAGAGTGTCACAGGGTAGAGTGTGTTCACTCCACCTTAACTGTAGTCAGAAAGGTATGGACAGGGTACTGTTTTATAGTTTAGCCTTTTCTGTTCCATAAGGAAACATCCCGAACTATATATCCTGATACATCATTTCAATCTTTTCTGAGAACATTTTATTTCACCACCAGTATAAAGCTATTATGCTTTATGTTTGACCTGATCTGATTAAATTCAAGCTAAAGTCTTTGGTGAATTTCATTAACTGAAATTACAACTTTTTTTTTTTTTTTTTTTAATCCACCACAACTGACAGACTCAACATCAAGTCTTTTGATTTCAAAACTGCCTCAGGACATAAAGAACTTACAGAAAATGTAATTTAAATAGATGACCATAGTTGTATAATCATATTCAAAGAGAGGTATCCAACTTAAATAAAGGGACAATTCCACTATTTAGAGGACCAGGCTCAATGAAAAGTAGAAGAGGAGGGAGGAAGATTCGTATCCACAGAAGCCGTTAATAAGTGGTCAATATGAGGTCCCATATGGGGCTCATAGTTTGTATACAAAGGACTAATGTAGACTGATCAGAGGAGCCAACAGTAACTTGCAGTTTATCTTTTGATACCCTGGAATACAAGAGTAGATCCTCCATTGAATTAATATTTGCATGAGGTCCCTAAATTATTACATAAAATGAAAACTAATCCATAAGTTTTAGAATCCCTTCAGTTAAACATCATGAATGTTTCACTTTATATCCATGATTTTGAGCTCTTTCCAAGATTCCAACCAAGTATCAGGATAACTTCTGCATTTATTTGGCTCAAGAATAAGATTGGCTATATTCACAAGCAAGACCTCAGATTTTTCTTATAACAAGGATATTTGGCTGCTCGGATTTTCCTGATACTGTTTACATTACCGTAAACAGATGATCAATCCTGCATGTTCGTATTTTGCTCCCACTCCAGAAATCACTGCATATGTATACAAAATTGGAGCAGAAGTTCAGAAGCCTTTTTCTCATGGAAAACTTGTTTGCAAAAATAGACACGCAAACACAGAAATGGCAGCATAAGACATGCATGCAGGGTAAGTGTGGTAGACAGCATAACAGTCCCCCAAAGTTGTCCATGTCCTAATCTTTGGTACTTATGAATCTGTTACCTTACATGACAAAAGAGATTTTGCAGTTGTATTTAAGTTAAGGATTTGAGATGGGGAGATTATTCTGGTGTATCCAGGTAGGTCCAATGTAATTACAAGTTTTCTTATAAGGAAAGACGAAGACAGGAGAGTCAGAGAAGATGTGCCAATAGAAGCAGAGGTTGAGTGACGTGGCCATGAGTTAAGGGACGTGGGCCATCTAAAGAAGATGGAAAAAGCAAGGAGTCAGAAAGGCCTCTAGAATGCCTCTAGAAGGAATATAAGCCTTGATTTTAGTATCATAACACCATTTTTGGATTTCTGGACTCCAGAACTGTAATATAATTAAGTAATTTGTGTTTTTTGAAGCCACTAAATTTGTAGTAATTTGTTACAGCATAAATAGGAAACTAACATACTAAGCTTCTGGCTACATGAGAGAATCGTGGTAGCTTATGAAATTGACTACATGCATCACAATAATTTGGAAAAAAAGCTCATCAGGAAATTGTGTGGAAGAAAGAAGAGAGATGATGGATGGAGAAGGTGGGGAGTGGAGGGGAGGGAGGGGAAAGGAAGGGAAAGAAGATCATTTTGTGAAAGTCACAAGGCCAGCTGGAACTTCAGATCAGCTTTTTCTGGTTCCAGCTGGAATGTCAGGGAATAGAGTTAGCAGGAAGTAATGTAAATCAGACTCCATTCCTGAGAAGGAGCAGCTGCCTAGGAAGTAATCAGAGAAGACGCTAATAAAACCTTCTAAGGTCTCCTAATTTAGGTAAATAAGACCTCAAGGTAAGTAAACACCACAGGGTTTTTGGAGCCCTCTACACTCTGGAAGTCACCGTAGCACTGGACCCAGAGTGGTTGGGTGGCTAGGGCAAGAAGAGAGAGCAAGGGTAGGGTCTTCTGCCTTTGTGGATTCCTAGACTTCAGGCTTGGCTCAAAGGAAAGCTAATCCCAGAAGACCTTGTGTCTACTCCTGTGTTTTCTCAAACATAGTGAGGAAATATCAGAAGCCAAAAACTGGAATTATCAAGTGGCTGCTTAGGTTTGCTGGATCTCTGTAAACTAATGCAAAAATACAGTAAATGTCATTTTTTTCTTTCATTTGGATTAAAAAATTTCAGGAAAGTGTTTATCCCATTCTTGAGATAGTTATAACTCATATTTAACTATAAATCAATATATAAAGATGAGCAAAAAGAGAAAAATGGTCACCTCCCTTAAAAATACTGCATGTCAATGAAAAAAAAGAAGTTCTCTAGAACAGCAGAGCAACTTGCTGCCTGAACAGCAGGAAAATTTAGAGAATCTCTCATGTTCAATTCTAAATGATTGAATAGGACATTTTATCTTTGAAACAAATTTGAGCAGTCATGAATAGGGCTCAGGGGAGTCTGCATCAAGAATAAAAATACATACAGGCTGGTTGAAGGGTCATAAACAAAACAAGTAGAGTATGATAAATCAGCTTTTATAAAAATCACTTCGGAAAAATAGTAGACATATATGAGAAATTTAGAACTTACATGGAAAAGAGGAAAATAATAAATAAAATTTAACTTTCCCTAGCAATTGCCAATACTACAGTTGGCTGATATATCTGAAGAGTGCTGTAGCTGTTACTGAGCAAACTTTGTCCCATTGAGTAATTCAACAGCTCGTTTTCAATAAATGGAATAGAAGGGACGAATGTACTCCAACCACAGACAATACTCTGGGTTATCTCCTGAGCAGCAGAACCCTGGTGGCAGTGAAGGTCTGCATGTTATGGATTAATGTCCTTGATCAAGAGGAGAAAGAGGTCACCTATAGATCATGCATTCAATTTGATGACAATAAATTTTGGGGAAAAGCAAATTGGGTTGCAACTCCACTTTTCAATTCATGGTTGAAGAGCAACCGTGGTTGCTTCAAACAGAAGAGTTTGGCAAAAATCAATGAAAGCGTTCTTTGAGAATCAATTAAGTATATAGGACTTTCAATAAAAAGTATTGTAAATTGTATTTTTAATACAATCCTTTACATCAGTAAAATTTATAAGCCTGTGTGTGTATGCACATATATATGTATATACACACATTTTCCAGACCCAATTATTAAACATTTACTAGTATATTACCACTTGTAGATGATAATCATTTCTCAAAAATCAATTCGAATTAATTGAAAAAGATAACTGTATATATTGGGACACCTGGGTGGCTCAGCATTTGGGTGCCTGCCTTCTGCTCGGGATCTGAGATCGAGTCCCGCATCGAGCCCCTTGCAGGGAGCCTGCTCCTCCCTCTGCCTGTGTCTCTGCCTCTCTCTGTATCTCTCATGAATAAATAAATTTTAAAAAATCTTTAAAAAGAATAAATACAAAAATACTATGGAAATATTTTATTTCATAAAATCAATAGCAGTATTTGATTTGTTTATGGAAAACAACTTACTAAAGTGGAGAATCATTAAAATTATACAAATATGCCTGAAAATTGTATGATTTCAACTTAAATGTTTATGACAGCTTGCCAAATTTGGGGTTATAAAACTAAGGTTATTTCTTTCAGAGTGTGTGCAACTCATTAAAATTCCTTTTCATCTTTCTTGTATAAATCATATCTGTGAATAACAAGAATTTGGGGACATCTGTGACCCAACGTATATAATTTCCCCAGGTCATACCAGCAGGTAAACTTCAGGTCTGAGATTTGACTGCAGGCAATCTGGACACAGAAACTGCGTTTGTAAGCAGTACACTGCCCTGCCTCTCCCGTGTGAATGTTGGAGAACAGCAGACAGGCCACTAGGATTCATTGCGCAGGAAGCATCATCCAGGATGTCTGACAGAGGCACAGAGGGAAGAGGTCTTAGGAAAATCTGTTCTGAGAGTTCATATAGCTTTATTTTATAACAGCAAAAACAAGTTTAAAGGAATCATAAAAATCTTAATTTATAACTACAGTGAGATACCAGTTCACACCCACTAGGATTGCTAGAATAAAAGAAGCAGATAATAACAAGTGTTGACAAGGATGGAGAAATTAGAATCCCCCTATGCTACTGGTAAAAATGCAAAATGTTACAGCTGGGGTGAAAGACAATCCTGCGGTTACTCAAAGGGTCAAGTGTAGAGTGACCATGCGACCCAGCGCTTCCAGTCTTAGGTATCTACCCAAGGCAAATGAAGACCTATGTCTACACAAAAACTTCCACACAAATGTTCCTAGAAGCAGTAAACATAACAAAAAGTGAAAACAACTCATATGTCCAACAACTGTTAAACATCCCCCCCAAAATATTAAAATACACATGGATAAATATGACATGAAATACACTTATGCTATTTTGAAGAAAATGTTACAACTTTGATGACAGACAGAAAAGAAGATTTTATTTTATTGAAAAATAGGAACTGTGTATTTGTGTAAACGTAATTTTGTGCTGTGTGGGTGCATAATGTTTTGGAGGATTCAATATTGTAAACAGATTTCTTCCCAAGTTATTTTAAAATGTTAGTTATATACTTTTCACAAAAATCTTACCTTTCCCCCATTTTGTACTTGTTAATAGGACTCTAACGTTTACCTGAAATTTAAAATTACTGGAGATTGCCTTTATATTCAAGAAAAAAATTAAGAATAAAGAGAAGAGATTTATTCTACCACATATAAGGTATTATCAAGCTTTGGTACATGTTAAGTACGAAGAGGTGGATATTCTAACTGAAGAAATCAAGGACAAAATTTAATATATCATCAAATTTGTATACAAAATAATTGAGGACAGAAGCCATTATTGGATAAATTATAACAAGACGACTGGTAAAAGATAAAATTCAGTTTCTGAAATTACATTGAAATAAATTATAAATTGATTTAAAAAATTCAGCCTACCTGAAATATAAAGCCACAAATGGACTAAAATGAAATGATCATAGGTGATGCCAGTTAACAAAGACCATTGTAGGAATGAAAGCTAGAAAATAAATCACAATTTAATGTGTTGGAATATACAAAAATGTAAATCTGTGCATCAAAAGCATTAAGAACATTTAAGGTGAAATGGCAAAGGGGAAGAATTTGTGCAAAAGATAAATGCTTCCTATCTATAATATGTAAAGTGCTCTTATAAGTCACTAAGAAAAAGACTACCCAAAACATATAAATAACTTATATAATCAATTAATTAAAATATCCATTTGTGAAAACATGTTGCTACATACAAATGAAAAATAAAGTTCAAATTCACACATAATGAGATATTATTTTTTATAGAGTTGGAAACTGGAAAAGAATAATTGATGTTATCAAGAGTGAAGTAGAATGAAATTCCCAAAAATTTTTGTTTCACTATAAACTTCTATAACCATTTCAAAGAGAAGTTATGCTAAGGGGATAATTAGTGATGTCAAAAGACTAACATATAAGGACATCTATAATTGTATTATTTATTTTTACCAAAAGTGACTAAATAAGGCAACCTGAATTGTCCCAAATAGAGCATGTGCCCAACAAATTATGATAAGGCTACAGGCTTGAAAATTATATAACCACTAACAATGATGATTCCAAAGAATTTAAACATATGAGAAACACTCATGATATGTTGCCAAAAACTTTATGCATACAAATTCAGTGATTCTCGTGTGTACACACATATGCACACGCTTGCACACACATGCACAAACACACGCACCAAACCATTTTTATAAAAACATTCACACATTAACCACCAAAAAAGTTTATAATGATTACCTCTAGTTAGTGGTATCATCAATAATGTTTATATCCTGCTTTAGGTTTCAAAATTTTTCCAAATTTCTTTAATGAACTGATTTATAAGCAGGAACTAAGTGTTAAAATAAAAACAGAAAATTTTAAATTGAAGGCATTGCATAGAATATTTACTGAGCATATACTACGTATCATGCACTGTTCTTGGTGTTAGGACTGCACCAGGGTATAAATGCATTTCTGCTCTCTAGAACCTTACATTCTAGTAACAGATCACACGAAAACATCTTCCCCGGACTTTGCTGCCAAAAGGAATATGTTTTAGGGTTTCAAAAAGCAGCTAGCACTGAGTGTAGTATCTTCGTCTAACTCAAGTAATGCAGAAGGAATTCTCTATGTGTGAACATTGATTGACTCTGGACTTCTCACAGGTAAGCCACAGGTTTATGTCCTAGTGATCCGATATCTGATGCCACAATAGATGACTTAAGTCCAGACCCATTCTCTTTCCTCAAAGGTTGTAATCCTGTTGTTTCCAAAGCTTGGCATTTCAAATGTCTGTATCTTTATAGAAGATTCATAGCGTCTCTGCTGCATGGTGTGTGCAAATTCATTATTAGTCGTGGATCCATAAAGACATGCCTATTTACAACCAATGGAAGGAAAAAATACTTATCCTATCAATTCTGTGTCACTTAAATAAATTCATTTATATCCACATTCTTTCATCCACATAAGGTTCTAAATTTCTGGAGGACGGGAACCCTAGAGGCTACTTTGAAATTTGCACAGACACTAACATAAACACATTAATTCTTAATAAAGACTCTAATGCTTTAGGATGATTAACACTGGGTTACTCAGTACAGAGTAGAGAACTGCACAAATTACCTGATTGATGACTTACCTGGGGTGGTGTACAAATATGCTCTTAAAACTTGCCCATACATGCTTTGCAAGCCATGCTGAAAATCGTGTTTCCAGACTCTTTACACAAAATAAAGCAGACACTGCCAAAGGAAAAAAAAAAAAAGAAAGAAAGAAAGAAAGAAAAGGAAAAAAAAGAAAAGAAAGAAGGAATGAAAAAGGAAAAGAAAGAAAGAAAGAAAATTGCTTTATTCTTAGTCAACAGAATGTATACTCTAGCATTGGAGCTTCTGTTACTGCAGACACACAAGGTAATTATAATGTGTGTTTCTCTCTTTTATGCCACGGTATTTATGGAAGAAGAAATAGTCAGGGCTAGATTATTTTTACATCCATATATGTATTGAATCTGCGAAGAAATGGCTTATAGTAGCCCCATATTTTATTTGTTCTACCGTTTTTCTTTCTTGGGAAAAATAGATTATTGGCTATTGTGGTACATGCACCATTTTCCTTAATTAGGACACATGCTCAGTTTAGGAGATCTAAGAAATATCCCCTAAATCTACATATGGCTCAGAAGAAAATGCTTTGACTTCCTAAAACCAATATTTTAACCTTTTATGACCAGTATTTTAACGTTTTCTGTAGAGCTTTTATTGTTTTTTTTTTTTTTTTTTTTTTTTACTTTTTAAAAGATTCTATTTACTTATTTGAGGAAGAGAGGAGAGCACAAGCAAGGGGAGCAGCCGAGAGGAAGAAGCAGCCTCCCACTAAGCAGAGAACCCCATGCAGGGTTCAATCCCAGGACCCTGTGATCATGATCTGAGCCAAAAGCAGACACTTAACCTACTGAGCCTTCTGTAGAGCTTTTAAAATCCTTTCTGGGGGCTCATTTTCAATGATGACAGTTTTAGTAGATTTGGCCGGAAACAAGGACTGCTGTTCAAAACTAACAAAACCTACTAACACAGGTGATTCTCACATGTCCTAAAGGTAGGGAATCACTCTTTGAGATGTATTAAGAACTCTTCAAGGATTTTAAAATCATGTTAGGAAATTACCAGTTCATATGATGAAGATTTTCCATATAATTTAGGTATATCGATTTAGTTCAACCAATATCTGTCAAGAATCTATTATATACAGTCACCTTCCTCTGACTGGGGAAGACAAAGTTCTGCTAAACACAAAACAAAAACCTATTGCACAGTGATCCTAATAATGAAACTCTGAGGGAGAATCTGATAAGATCTACAAGAGATGACAAAGGTGCTATGAGGGGGTGGAAGAAGGAAGGGAGTCTCATCGTCCCACAAAATCATGAAGAGCATTATTAACCAAGTCGTTGAGACAGACATTGAAGAATGAGTGAGAATCTGACAGGCTGAAGTGGAAGGGCAGGCCAGGGCAGGACCCCACAGGAGGAAGGAAGGGATGGATGGGGGGCAATCTGGCTGAAGCTTAAGTAGAAAAAATAAAGTGAGAAAGTCCTTCTGGGAAATTAATTCCATAGGCAAGAACTCAGTCCAAGGAAATGAAAGAAATTCCCTTACCACCACAGAACTTAATAAAAACTCATTTTCAAAGAAAGAGCTCAGAGAAAGGAATAGTAAAAACAATGGAATGAATTGGGGAAAAAAATGGAGATTTGCAGTTAAAGAAACAAAATAAGGGACAAAACAGCAGCACTGGAAACACATATATTAGACACTATAATAAACCAAACACGATGTCTGAAATTTAATTATTGAAATAAAAGCTTTAGGTAAGGGTTGGTGCAGAGGGGAAATAGAAAGAAAAACCCGGAACATTTAGATAGATGACACCATATTTCATTAAATCAAAGCTACCATCAACTGTAAGACACATCGTTATTTTATGTACCACTCAAAAAGGGAAAAAGCACTGCCAATAATTACACCATGACCCAATGCTGTCTTATTTCTTAGCATTTTTGTATTTACTGATGGAGCTCATTTAATCATAGACACAGATTTGTTTTATATCACATATGGTTCTGGCACCTACGAAAAGGATACATTATCAAGATTTATAACTAGATAAATTAGTTAAGACATTCCTAGTTTCTCGCATTGTGTCCAATTGTCCTCAATCACTTTTCAATTCGGGGTTGTTGATGTCTGTGTTTTTCTCCATCTCATGTCTCGGTAATACAACATAACACAGCATCATGTAATTGTGACTGCTATCGCCTGGTAAGAAAATATGGCACCAAGTCCTTCTGCCATTGATGAGTCTTTGTTTCAAAGATAACCCAACACACAAGTGACAGATGTACTTGAATAAAGAAAAGTTCAAAGAATGGGTTCTTGAAAATGTATTCAAGTTGTAAGGGCAAAAATTCACTTAATAAGGTATACTCTGTTCCAGAAAAAAAAATTTCCTCCTGACATGGAGGAAATGCTGATTAAGTCACCACATTTCAAAAATAGGCTATATAGTATATTATTTAAGCATGAGGAGCTGGCAACAAGACTGCCAGAGTTCAGATCACAATCCTTTTAGTTATCATCTGCGTTCTTACCCACAATCCATGCTACCTCTCTGTGGGGTCAAAATGTCTATATCTCAGAGGATTTTCGTGAGGATTCAGGAACTGTCAGGAAGGCTGCTCAATAGCTGTTTGGTGAAAAAAAATCCTTCAGAGTTCCACCCTGGCTGACATGGAGTAGCAGCAACTGGATTTACTCTCCCTCCTGAAACTAAACCATCAGACCAACTCTATGCAACAAGGATTTTCAAGACTTTAGATGCACCCACCCTTCTCTTCCCGGGCAACAAACCACAGTGATACCTGAGAGACCAGAAACAAATCAGATGTGCTCTACAACTGCCTATTTTTTCTTCCTAGGGAAAGTTTCTATGCCATAATGTAGAGGAAGGGAACCCAGACAGAGCCAGTGGTTTCTCTGAGTCGAGGAGATGGAGATGGGCTTCCCTGGGGTACACAGGGCAGAGGGTTGGAGAGGGGACGGCTGCCCCGAGGGACTCTGGAAATCAGCGAGAGATCCCCCTCCAGGGTCAGCTAGCTGAGAGCCACGGAAAGGATTCAGGAAAATAATTTCTGATGTTCATACAGGGCCAGAAATTGTTCTGTACCCAAGAGGCAGGTTGGAAAACCTCAGAAATCATGGGCCTTGGGGGACAGTGCTCAGATGCCTCAATCATAGGAAAGAATTAGCTCTAGACCAAATGGGCTCTGGGCCAGCCTAACAGAGCTTGGACGCAACCCAAATGTTCTCAATGTGTTTAATGTTTCTAAATAATTCCTTTGGTGACATGTCTGACCAAATCTTCTGCCCATTTTTTTCAGTTGGATTTTTTTGTTGTCTATCCTTGAATCTTAACAGTTCTTTATATATTTTTCTAGTTTTATTGAGATATAATTGAAATATAACATTGTATTAAAGCATACAACATTATAATTTGGTGTGAATATATATGTTATATATATCACAAAATGATCAGTTAACATCTGTCAATTCACATAGCTTCATTTATTTTTTTTTGTGATGAGAACTCTTAAGATCTGTTCTCTTAGCAACTTTCGAATATAAAATACACATATTCTAGTTACAAGACCTTTTCAGACATGTGGTTTGCAAATGTTTTTTCCTGGTGCGTGGTTTGTATTTTCATTCACCAAACAGTGTTATTTTGATAAATTCCAATGTATTGACACACACACACACACACAAATGTTCATAGCTGCTTTATTTGCAATAGCAAAAACCTGGAAATAATGCAAATGCTATCAATAGGTGAATGGATAAATAAATTTTGGCGGACTCATACGGTGGTGTACTACTATTCGGTAATGAACTATATAAATATCTGAATGAACTATTCACATATTCAACAACTTGGATGCATCTCAGAGTAATTACATTCAGTAAAAGAAGTCAGGCCAAAAAAGAGGGGGTACATATTGTATAATTCCATTTATATATAACTCTGGAAAATGCAAGCTAGTGTGCAGTTGACACAAGCAGGTCAGCAGTTGCCTAGAGAGGGGAGATGGGAACAGGATGAAATGATTATTAAGAGGCACACGGATACATTTGGAGATGGTGAATACATTTATTATCTTGATCGTGGTGATTATTTCATGGTAATACACATTTTGAAACTTATCAAATTGTAAACTATAATCATGTACATTTTATTTTATGTAAATTATACTTCAATAAAACTCTAAATATTAGTTATTCAGTCATCTAAGCATAAAAAACAAGTACTAAGAAAGGTGGGAGACGAAATCAAGCTAACCTCAGAATTCTCCATCACCATATAACTTTATTTTATTTACTTAGTGCTTTTATGAAGATGGTTGATGGGCTTTTTCATGTACGCAAGAGCCCAGAGGCTATAGCATCTAAGGTAATTTCTTTAAAAGAAGAGGTAAACAATTGCAAATCACTACGAGTGAGATAACTGTTACAGGCCAGTCCAAGGTGCTTCTGGAAAGTATCTCAGGGCCCTGATCCAGTCCGAGTAACTGGGTAAAGACCAGTCTGGGTAGAGCACAACTGTGCTAAGATAAAGAAGTTTCCTGGGTGCAGAGGAGTAGGAGAGTGTCTTGGGAAGAGAGAACATGTGCAAAATGAGGTTTTCCCTTACTGTGAGCCAAAATTTGCACCCACGGAAATGGTGCCAGTTGTAGGAAACTCCATTCAGATGTTTAAGGGCTTGGCCAAAGTCACACTAGGAAGTGACAAGGAGTAGTCAAAACCTAAACAGCTCTATTTGACCTATTTGTTGGGGCGGGGGGGGGGGGGGGGGGGCGGTTGACACATACTATATGATTTAGCTACCTGAGCTGAAAAAGGGAAGAGTCACCTCACCATCAGGAAACTCTTAAGAGACATGCAGGAGTTTCTTTTAAGAGAAAATTAGCCACCCTTGGCGCATGTGGGTGGCTCAGTCAGGCAAGCATCCTACTCTTGGTCTCAGCTCAGGTCCTAATCTCGGAGACATGAAATCTAGCCCCACCTCGAGCCCTGCTTGGGCTTCTCTCCTTTTTCCTCTGCCCTTCACCCACTCTCTCTCCCTTTCTCCAGCTCCAAAACAAGATAACATCAACTAATAAAATCTTAAAAAAAAAAAAATTAGCCACTCTCATGAGCATAGCAGAATGTGAAGCGTGGTCAAATCACCACACTGTGCATGTGAAACTAATGTAACACTGTGTGTGCCGAGTCCATATATGTAGGTCTATATAAACTACATATATATAGACTTCCAGGCTTACTCAGATCTTACTGGAAAAAATCCAAACACATGTGCATGCCATACAAAAGCCCGCATCCTTGGTGCGCCGCTTATTTTTCTGCATGGATCCATCCTTTTTTCCTCTGCATGTTCCAGCCAGTCATGCCCAGCAAGTTGCAACTTCCATTTTTTTTAAGATTTTATTTGTTTATTCCTGAGAGACACCGAGAGGGAGAGAGAGAGAAGCAGAGACACAGGCTGAGGGAGAAGCAGGCTCCATGCAGAGAGCCCCAGGCGGGACTGGATCCTGGGACCCCCGGGGGGTCATGCCCTGGGCCAAAGGCAGATGCTCAACCACGGAGCCCCCCAGGTGTCCCAGGTTGCAACCTTTAAATGCGAGGCCTCCAGGGCTGCTCCCTCTGCTGGAAAGGGCGCCCCCCACCCCCAGTTCCCCAGAGGCTGAGCTCCCCCAAACCTGCCCCGTGCCCCCGCCAGTTTTCAGGCTCTGAAGGCCTGAAGGGAGAGAGGCCAGGCCGTCAAGCACCTGCCAGGTGCGCAGCCCAGAGGCTCCAGGAAGGGCCTGAGCCTGGCCTCAGGGGGGTCCACCTGCAATGTCACCTGTGATTGCAAGTCTCAGCGAAGAGGAAAGCGGCCTGCGGGAGGCCAAGCTGAGGACCCGGAGGCGAGGGCCGGGGAGGACGGAGCGGCCTGGGTACCGACACCTTGGAGTGTCTGCGCTCTCCAATCACAATTGCATTCAGAGCGTTTAATGTGTCCTTTAAAAAGGCGCTCAGCAGTCTGGGCCCAAAGCAGTCCTGGCCCTGGCTTGCAAATCACTGCCTTCCGCGGGGAGGAGCAGGGCTTAGGCGGGAATCAAGGGGCATTCAGGGAATTCAGCGCTGTTGCTTGATTTAAGCCCGGGCCTTTCCAATTCTGAAAGCTGCGCTCTTTCCATTGCATCACTGCTCTCCAGGCTTTGGGACTTCGCCCCGAGGAGCTGCAGACAGGCATTTGCACAGTCCTGAGCTCCTAATTAACAGACCAGAAAATGCACTGGCGGTCGTGGGGGAGAGGAGCGGCCAGGGGAACTCTGCAGCGTGCAGACGGCTGGCTCTCCCGGGAGGCCCCAGGCCTGCCCCCGGGCTTGGGCTGCCGAGCAGCCAAGAGGGAAGGTGTTTGACTTGGGCCCAGAACTTTCAGGAGCTGCCGGTATCAAGTGCATTTGTGGGGTCCCTTCACCTCAATAGAGGCAGAAGGTTCTGGATGCGGTGGTTGTGCACAAGCTCGGCAGCAATCTGAGCCACTGCCCCCCCACCCCCCACCCAGGATAACAGGCACCTGGACCCCGCCACCAGAGCTGTGTAAGGCTAATGCACGCAGACGCTGTGGGCTTCAGCCTGTCTAAAAAGGCAGGGAGCTTGCATGGTATATTAAATTCACTGAGTTTTACAGCGAACATCTGGCCTCAAGGACAGCTGTGGTCAGGTTTAGAGAAAGACTTCAGTGAAAAATGGGAAAGTCAAAATATTTGAGCCTCTCTGTTTGCACTAAAGCAACTGGTTAACCAGTGGGTCTGCAACGGGGCTTAATATTTACTAGTTTCACTTCGCTTTAGGGCGAGAGTAAACTTCTCAAACAGAATTCAGCATCATCCCTTGGATCGGGGGAGCCTTATTCCCCGAGCATGGTCTTTTCTGCTTGAGAAGCATATATTTTTATTGTTAGAAAATTAGGAATGTGTCCCCTAACATTCCTTGAGGTTTGCTTCCCTTGGTACCATTTGGCGCTTAAAGATGAATAGAGATAGTTTAAACAGAGAGTGTGAAAACGATCAGCTTTGAAGCAGCCTCCCTGCATCTCTGAGATCTTGAATAAAAGGGTATTTAGCATAAATAACAACTCTTAATCATAACCATGAAAGCCAAACTGAGGGGTTTTATATTCTATGTAGAAAAGTTGCATCTCGAAACTGTGGAGTGCCTTCAGTGGCCTGGTTCTAATCTGTCAGAAAGCACAACATGGATTTAATGTGACCCTGAAGGATATAAGGAAAACAGGGCTTGCCCTCTGATCCTCCATTTGAAGCTCGTCGAATTAGTCCAAGCACATTTGAAATGAATCAAGATGGTTAACATCTGCCTCTCTTTATTAGAAAAATTCTCTTTTTATTATAAATAAACACTTTGTCCGGGTATGATTGTGAATTCCATTAGTCCGTGGACTTGTGTTTCCAGAGCAACTTGAGCATTGGGCCAGAAGCACAAAGTGTGTTCTGAATCTCTCTAGAATCCATCAGTGAACACAGATAAAGGAGCACATAATTAGCTGGTACACTGCAGGCTTTTGCCTCATCCTCGGGAGCAGCTGATCCAGCTGCACTGCAGAGCCTTGGAACATTCTCTTGAGTTTCCTGACATGCATCACAGCCGAGTGGAGCGGAGGCCCTTGGAGCTCCTGAGAAACCTGCATTTCACTAGTCATCAGAACCCAGAAGAGGCCTGCCACACAGTTGCAGCCGCCTCAGTGTGGGTGTCTCCCGATATCAGGGGAATAAAGTAGGCCCAGATGAGAAAGTCCTTTAAGGGGCTTGGACGCTAGAAAATAGGACTTTAAAGAGAGGTTGTGTCCCCACCCCACACATCCTCCATCGTCTCTCTCCTTCTGCTCTCAAGAACGTACAGTATGTAGCCTTCTTATTGCTCTTCGGGGTGACCACACTGCTGCGGCTTACACCCCCTTTCGTAGGTAAGGCATAATGGGGTGGTCCTGTGAACTTAGAAGAGTTGTTTTTCCCTAAAAGCCGGAAAAATTAAGTCTATTATTGGGAGTGAACCTTATTCATTGAGAGAACTATTCTCTCCCACTCTTACCTTACCCTCGCTCTAGGAGACCGACTTGGTTTGAACAGTACACTATTACAGTATGACTTTGGACATGATTCTTCACTCTTTTAGGACTATTTCTCTAGTTCAAAAACAATACAACATTAGCCTCTGAATAGTAATCTCTGTAGTGTGCCTTCACTTACATTGTATCATTCGTGCCTCCTGATTACCCTTGTGGTCGAGACACGAGCAACCCATTGAACCCAGGAAGAAAATTCAGGTCTCATATCTGTACTTGCTAAGATGTAAAACGGGACTATTATCTAGTCTTCCTGTTTCTCAGTGCTGTGCTCATTTCAAAGCACTAAATTCAAGGCAGCTAAAAAGAGAGAGACCAAGGATCTTGAGAACCATTACGATCCTATAAGGCCTGATTTTGATAGATGTCAGACTACGTAGTACCTAGATCAATGCACTGAAAATAAACAAAAAAGCTAGATGAAATATTTTTTTAAAAATCTTATTAAAACAACCACTCAATGGTCAGGCTATAAATGCCTCGAGGGGAGGAAACTGTTGTCTGTTTCTTACACCGGTGCATCCCCAGCACATAGGAAGGTTGCTGGCATATCGCAGGCACTCCATAACTAAGTGTTGAGTGATGGCTTCGGTGAGCCAGCAAGGAAATAATGAATACTTGCGCCAAAATCTAAGTGAACATGAGAACCTAGAGAGGCAAGCACAGCAGTTCATCCAGTATTTGTACCTTGAAAAGATTTGCAGAAGCTGACCATTTAAGTTTTTATGATCCTGTGTGGTGCAGAGGCCAGAAAGTAAAGCACAGGTCCCTTCCAAGTAGGAGTCGAATGGGAAATCTACCCCCATAAAGTGAGAACACCAAGAGGCTATATCTTCAGTGTGAGAGTAAACTAGAAATCAACTCTTCCCCACCTTCCTACCAGCAAATGGCAAAAAAGGAAAGAAAAAAAAAAGGAGAAAAAGAAAGAACATTGCTTGTCTCAAATCTTGGCACTGAGTGGAAGGGGAGACAAGACTGAGAAATTATATTTATAAGGTAGCTTTCATGTGGATTTGCTGCCCTAATTTCATAGCATCTGGATGGCTCCAAAAACTTCAGATGGAATTGTTTAAATAATCCTAGATTGGATTCCACCTGGCAGAGGAAAGCAATAATCCCTTTCAAAAGTATCTACCTTTGTCTCAGTTCTTACAAGATTTACACACACACACACACACACACACACATGCACACACACAAGTCACAGAGGAAAATTAGCAGCTCACATTGTTAATGACTAAGCAGATGAAGAAACAAGGTATCTTTGAGTGAGAAACAGAGGGTTGAACACTCTATGTGAAACTTGGACACAGAAACAAAACAGCTACATTTGCAAAGTTTATGTAAATAGAATATACAAGTTTGCATAGGCAGAGAACAAAATATTGTAAAAAAAATAAAGCGGTTTTGAAAGAAGAATTGATGCTATTAGAAAGGAAACATCTAATGATGAAAATTTAAAAACTCAATGTGTGTTTTTGAAAATAGATTTGACCAAGCTGGAGATCAAATTGGAAGGTTGAGCTGTAGGATTTATGAAGAATATAGTGCAAAAAAACAAAAAGACAAAGAAATAGTAATTATAAGATGGGTAAGAGACACGAAGGACAGAGTGAAAAGATCTAACTTATTCTTAGTGGCAGTTCCAGAAGTACGAGAGAGAAAGAATGTGGCAAGGGAAATGTTGGAAGAGAAAATTATGAGAATTATCAGAGCAAAAGATTCAAGACTTGAAATATGATCATACATCATTTTAACAGTGGGAAACACGAATGCCAAAGCAGAGGTACTAAAGGAAGCAAGAGATGAGAGGCAATTTGCCTTCAAAAGTGTGTCAGACTGACAGCCGACTTCTCAAAAGCCACATGGAAACTAGAAGACAGGGCAGTGGAATTTTCATTGTTTTAAGAGGAAAAACAAGCAAACAAACAACTAAACACAGGAACTATTCAACCTAGGAGCCTATGCCCAAGAAAAATATTTTTTTCAGAAATGAGGTTGGGTATTTTTAGAGAAACAAGAATTGATAGGTTTTGTTGCCCACAGAACTCTCAAAGGGAAATTCTAAAGTATGTCCTTTGGTTCAAAGGAAAGTAATTTCCACGTAAAGATTTGGAATGCCAGGAAAAATAAAGAGCAAACAAAATAATAATATTGGGTAATATCTAATGACTATTGACAGAATGAGTCTATAATAACTCTTCTGACATAATGAGAAATAATACACACCATAAAAATAGCATACAGTTTGGGAAGGAGGTGAATGGAGCCAAGGTATTCTAAGATCCTTATATTTCTGGGAAGAGGATAAAGATGTTAATGAAATTTAATATTGATAAATGTGCATGCTATAATGTTTTAGATAAACACCAAAAAAGAAAGAAAGAAAGTAAATGTATAATATCCAAAGTACAGGAGGAAAAAGATGGATAAAAAACAAATCCCCAAAAGTCCAAAAATGAAAAACTAAGTGCAGAGGAGACAACCAAAAAAAAAAAAGACAATAGATACAAATCAAAATACAGTATAATAGACACTACAGCAAATGTAAAGAGACAAAATAATTCAATTAAAATGCTGTTTGGGACCCCTGGGTGGATCAGCAGGTTAGGGCCACCTTAAGTCCAGGGTGTGATTCTGGAGTCCCGGGATCGAGTCCCTTGTCAGGCTCTCTGCATGGAGCCTGCTTCTCCCTCTGCCTGTGTCTCTGCCTCTCTCATTCTCTGTGTCTCTCATGAATAAATAAATAAAATCTTAAAAAAAAAAAAAAAAGATTTCCTGGAAAGAAGTTAATTTCAAATTACAAGTCACTGCATTTACCAGTGAGGCACAGCGGTGGTCAATAACTATGCACCAGGGAACACGGTGGTGCTAGAGGAGCCGTGAAGCTGCACTGCTGTGGCCAGAAAGAACGGGGTGGTGCCCGGCCCCATGCCTCTTCCGCAGACGGCCCTTCTGGAAAACAAGGTCGAACCCTCCTGCGTGGAGTCTGCTATAAGCTAGTTTTAGTTGATAAGAATATATATGTGATTTAAATTTTATGGCATACGTTTGAAAAGAAATCTATCAATGGCCAAGGAATTTATAGTGTGTTAATGCAATGGACAACTATGGAGCAGTGAAAATTAATGAACCACAGCTTCAAAAATCCACATCGAAGAACCACAAAAACATGAGCAAAGGTATCCAGTCAGAGAAAGTACATGCAATGTGATTCCATTTGCAAAAGTTCTAGAAACAGATCAAACTCAGCAATACTTTAGTTGGATATGTTCAAAAGTCTTCCAATCATAAAGGACAGCACAGTGATGATTATCACCGAAGCCTGGATACTGCTTACGCTTGGTGGGGGAAGAGGGGAGGAGGCCCAGAGTGGGTATCTAAGAAAATGGCACAGTCTTTTTCTTTTTCCTTTTTTTAAAAAAATATATTATTTATTTATTCATGAAAGACACAGAGTGAGAGGCAGAGACCTAGGAGACATAGGTAGAGGGAGAAACAGGCTCCCTGCGGGGACCCCAGGATCATGCCCTGAGCCGAAGCCAAACGCTCAACCACTGAGCCACCCAGTCATCCCAGCACAGTCTATTTCTTTACATGAGTGTTGAATTCTTGGGTATTTTTCTGCGTTATTTTTAGCAAACCATTTCGATATAAAATACATACACAAAAATGCAGAAGCGAGAGTACGGTTCAATGAAAGAAGCTAAAGTTTACAGCACACCAGCACCAAAACTCCACTACATCCAAATCACTTGCTATCCTAATTGGAAAAAAAAAAAAAAAAAAAGCAAAAGTACACAGAATAAGGAATGGCAAGTCACTAACCTCTTCTCAAAGGGAACTCTATTCTGGCTTCCAGCACGCTCAGTCAGTTTTGCCTGTTTTGAAGTTTATAAAAATGGAATTACAGGGCATGCATTCTTTTGCCGTTTGTTTGTTTAAAATCTGGTTGCTTTTCCTCAATATTTTGTTTGTGAGAATGACCCGTGTTGTTGCATGCGTAAATAGTTGCTTCATTCCCTGCGTTATTATTTTTAAATGGTACATCTATGCATTTTATGTACTTTTCTGTGCATCTGTTTTATTTCACGATAAAACAAATGAAAATAAAACTTTGAGAGATCAGATTCAGTAGTTAGGTAGTTGCTGTGACTCTTTGCAGGTCCCATAAAGTTGTAAATCCTAACTATCTAAATATTTTAGACATTAAATATTTCCAGAGAGGCTGGAATGAAAGTCATTCCTCAAACACCCCACTCTCTCGACGTTAGCTGCCAAGTCCGCACCAGACACAGGGATAACGGATACGGACTCTGTCAAGTGGGTTCACCTAAAGTCTGTTTATAAGACCAAAATTCAAAAAGCAAAAACAAAGATGTGCTTGCTCAGCCAGATTCCCTCCACTAGATCTGCTCCCGACAAAGTTATGAGGCTCGTGACCGGTCCCGGGCTCTTACCAGCCCTCGCCCCCCTCCACGCACACATTCACCTGTTTGTCCTTTTGATCCATAGCTCTCACCCCCGCACCCTGCTTAGTCCAGATTTCTCCATGTACCATGAAAAGGAGTCTGATAAAATGATTCATGGTACATTGTGAAAAAAAAGGGGATTATTCTAGATTTCCAGAGCCTGTCTACAGTTTGCAAGGGCAGCGTTCGGCCAAGGTGGTGATACCCTGGGAGAGGTTCGGGGTGGGTGTCTTACATGATGCCAGGTGAGCACCACCCTCCTTTGCCTGGGGGGGAGCAGAGCCCAGGCCCCGTGCACTGGGAGGCTTTGTTTCTTCTGAGCAAGGGGACTTCTGACAGCAGGAAGGAGACTTTTGAGCTTTATCCCTGTGGCCTCCAAACCAGAAACCACAATTCAAAGATGAAAGCTAATCTTCCCAGCAGAAAAATCTTTCTGAGCTGCTGCCACTGCAAGGAGCAAGAAGTCAACCCCAGCAGAGGCCGTGATGGGGACACCCAGACCCTGCCGGGCCTCCCCAGCAGCCTCAGCACAGCCTGGCAACGCCTGCATCTGCAGCTGGCCCTGGGGGAGGGGACCCTACTGGTCCAGTGGGAGACCATCCCGGGGAAAGCTGCCCGGAGCCGGGCCTGGGCACGCTCCCCAGCTGCGCCTGCGGATGTTGTGTTCCTTGCATTCTTCTCTGGGGGGCGGGGGGGGGGGGTGCTCATCTGTCCACCTCGGGGGACCAGGCTTTCTGAACTGCCTCAAGAGTCCGGGTTTATGTTCGTTATCTTGGAATCCTGTTTGTCCTGGAATTTTTTTTTTTTCTAACAATGTAGTAGTAGTAGCACGACTTGCATTAAAGTAGTTTGGGCAGGGGGGATGCACTTCTTTCGAACTTGAGCTTTGGTCATAATCTCATCTTGGCGTCGAGGAGGTACAAGCTCAGGGAGTGGGGTTCTCGCTTTATTGCCTGGTTCTAGCAGAAAGAACCAGCAGTCGCCCCCTCCCTTGTCGCAAGCCTTCCCTCCCATAGGAGTGTTCCTCACACCTCTTCACTTGGACTAACCCCTCTTCTTACACGTCCAGGATCCTGAAAAAGGAGCATTTTTCTCTAAATGTGTTCATACCCCCATTCTCATCTCAAAGCCTCATCGTGTAGCTTCTATCTTCACTACTCCCCTTGAAATCGCTCCAGACAAAAAATATACATATATATTTATATAATATAATTATATTATATAAATATATATTTATTATATATTATATAATTAATATATAATAAATATATAAATATATTTAAATATATTTTTATATATATTTATATATATGGCCCTATTGACATTCCAAGAAAACTTATTTTTGCTGTTGTTTCCTCAATCTTCTGCATTATTTGATACACTTACTATCACACTTCTTGGGACTCCGTACGTGCCTGGATTCCTGTAACCACCACCTCCTGATTTTTCTTATCCCTCCAAGCCCACTCCTTCTCCTCCCCCTTTACCCCTACCTGATATGTCTTTCCCAAATCTGAGCATTGCTTTCCAGTCTCCTTCATGGGAACATTGGTGCTCCCAGGATTCCCACCAACACGGCTTACAATGGTCTTCACTTGACCGCTGTCCCAGGGCAAGCCCACCCCTGCGGCCGGTCATCTGCCCCTGTGGGACAGTGACCCCAAACCATCACCTTAACCTTTCAGGGACACATCAAATCCCTATATCTCCTTGTTCCCTGAAATGTGCACAGCTGGTTATCACATACCCAGCTCACAGCTCAAGGGGCCCAGCCTGACACATTATTTTCCTCTAAAACCTGTCCCTTGTCATCTTTACCTTGGTTTACCACGGCTTCGCCACGCCATAGTCACTTAGGCCAGAAGATGGAATTCATCTTGGGAGTCTGCATCCTCCCACTGTCCAGTGTTCCATGAATCAGCAGAGTTACTTTCTACCCTACATATTTTGCAAAATGCTTCTCCTCTTTCATATCTTGTATTCTCAGGCCCCTGGATCCCTAACTTTTCTCCCTGCTTCTTTTCTCACGCCCTCCCTACTCCATGCTGATGTTGGCCTAATAGGAACACAACACTCAGTTGTTTTTGTTTGTTTGTTTGTTTGTTTTGTTTTGTTTTTTGTCTGTTTTTTATAAACCTTTCATGGGTCTGTATTGCCTGCAGAGTCATCTCCAGGCTCCCGAGATGGCAGAGACAGCTCTGCCTGCCGCAGTCATTCTGCTGGCCCTCTGAGAAGCACTCCAGGAGAAGCCCACAGAAGCGCCTTCTCTTCCCCACTGACATGAAATCTGAACATGCATAAACCAGCAGCAAGGTGATGTAATCCCATCCAATTTTCACAGATAATATCCAGGGTGGAAATGTTTCCAAACCACAGCTGAAAGACACATGTGGTTTTATTCGGCATGAAATCCAGCAAGTAATTAATACTCCACTCTGTCATGCTCCTGGAAGCGGGGCCCCTCTTGCAGCCTTGGGGAGTGAGAGTGAGACCCTCACCCTGATTCCCATCCCGACTCCACCCCAGGAGGGAAGCCTAAAGCCTTTCGCACCTACTGCTGGGGAATCACACACCTGTGCTGCCTGCTTCTTGGGGTGCAGGGAGGTGTATGGAAGATTCTAGAGGATTACACAGAGAGCATCCCAACCAAGACTGTTTCAGGAGCTATCTCTGGGGCTGATTTCTCTCTAGCACCGTCCAACAACTGCACACCACTAGAGGAATTCTAGGAAAAAACCCCACATAATCATACTAAAGGTCTGTACTATATTAAAGGCATCAGATGCTAGAAAATATCACCTTTAAGATCAGCGGAGGGAAACCACAGAGCGGAGTGGTCAGACTTGAGCAAAACTTCATCTGGAAACCTTACCTCAAGGGCGTTTGTCATAAACACTTGTCGTAACCAGCGTGGAGTTCTACTTTCCATCCTGGCCTTTCTTTCGCCCCCATTTCTTACTTGCCCATGCCTTTACCTGGTCTCCAGTCCTGCTTGAGAATGTATTTCAGTGGCTTCAATACGTTTTTGGTTTTCAATCCTATTTTGGGTTTTAATGTTTTGGGGATCTCAAAGAGAAACAATAAAACTATGGACTTTCTCTCCAGGAAGAAAAATGTACATACAGTTTCGGTTTTACTTCTAAATTCATGGAGTTCATGGACCAGGCCCCTTCCAACAAGGCACATTCCTGACCCTCAGAGGACCTACTTTGTCTTTTAGGTGACAGGCTTCAAGTATTTGTAAAGAGCTGTCGCGTATCGTTTCCTCTCTCCTCTCCACCTCCAACTTGGCCTCTAAAATCTTTCCTCGCTGCTCTTGTTTCTCTCCCAAATTAAATCTGTCCATTTTCCTGGATGAATTGAATTTGGGTCTATGGGTTTGGTAGGACGCCTGTGCCTTAGGTTAGGCCACTGCATCCCATTATCAGGACAGTAGTGGGGGAAATGCAGTCTGCCAGCACTGGCTTCCCCTGCGGCTCCACGGCAGACCACACGGAATGTGCTGGCAACCTAAATTCTCAGGCTTCTTCTTGACATATGGATACTAAGTCGCATCTCTATCCAGCTCCACTTGTTGGGTCTACAGGCACCACATGGAAAGGTCTAGTCAACTGTAACCAAAGGGAGCAGATTAGGAGAGGCCAGCACCTGGTGTCAGGGCTCCCCAGGAGAAAGGGGGGAGGTGTTCTGTTGGAGCCGGTTGACCATGTAGGAGGAAGTCTAGTGTAGCTGCCCGTTCATGGCACCCTCGCATCCCTGGGACTAGACAGGTAGCAGGTGCAGAGGCTATGATGTAATCTTGGCCAACCCATGAAACAAAGCAATGGGAAAACACATTCCTTCCTTCTTTTCTTTCACTTAATGAACCAGTTTTCACGGTGCTTCTACTAAGTTCTGGGCTCTGGAAACTAAACAAAACAAAACAGGTATGGCCCTGCCTTCACGGAACTCCGGTCTAGTGAGTGACACAGGCATGATGGCGTGACCATTGGACTACAGATAAGAACCAGGGTTTAGAAGGGACTTAGGAAGATGTCTGACCCATGTTGGTGGGGGGTAACATCAGGGAGGGCTTCCTAAGGGTGGTGACGTGCCATCAATGCTCATTTGTAAAGGGTGAAGAGGTGCTGGCCAGATGGTGTGCATGTGTGCCTGGTGTGTTGGAGCTGGGGGGAGACAGCGTGAAGAGGGGCACCTGGAGGCAGCTTGGTGGCGCAGAGCAGTGGGACAGGCTGAGGGCACAGGGCATCTGCAGGTGCTGCAGGACAGGTGGGAGGCCCAGAAAGGCCTTGGGCACCACTGTGAGAACTGTATGCTTCCCCCAGAAGAGTTTTGAATCACCGCATGATCAAAGCAGAGGTGAGCCTCAGAGCAGTGCCAGAGGAGGTCTGGAGTGTTTGTCAGCCTGTAGCAGGGCCACCCGCCCCACAGAGCCGGCTGGGGAACAGGCTTTGTCGCAGTGGTTGGGGGGCAGGGAGCACAGAGAGCCATCGTGCCCCGTCTTGCCCTGAAGGCCAGATGGCAGTAGAGTCCAGGGCCCCTTGTTTTGTGAACATCCTCTATCTCATCTCTCATCTACCCCTTTGCTCTTGGGGCCCCCCAAGTAACAGAGTGTCAGTCCACGGAGCGTCCTTCACTTCTACCTGTCTTAGGGGAGGGACATCTGTGATGCCCAGAACTCACCAAAGGTCACAGGGAATGACCCAGGAATATGTCTATTTTTCCCTCTTTGCCAAATCTCCCCCATGCCTATGGCACTGTCCAGGTCTCCTCGGGGTTTCCAACACACAGAGCCAGGGCCTGGAACCCCTACTGGAATAGCCCCATCCCAGGGCCCAGAGCAGAGCAGAGGCCTCTGCGCTGAGCCTCCCGGGTGCTGCCCTCCGGGTGGCCGGCCCAGCACCCCAGGGGCTGAGTGCCAACCCTGGCTGAATCTGGGCCTTCCCGACTTTCCTTCCCGGAGAAGTAACCGAGCAGCAAAGGAGCCGTCCCGTGGGAGCGGGAGGGACAGGTGGGCTTTGTCTCTTAAGCAAACTTCTCCTTAAAACAGCAAGCTCGTCAGCGTCCGTTTAAAGAGGGCGAGACTTGATACACAGAAAGAAAGAGCCACCTACCCAGCTTGTGTTTCAGTGAGGCCCTAGGAGGTGGGACGTGCGGCCTGCTGGTTCAGGCTCCGGCCTACCCTCACCGGGAGGCAGCTAGCAGGCAAGGCCTTTCATCCCGGAACTAACCTGCTCACCTTGGCACCCAAGCCTGGCTGCACCCCAGGCCCCCCACCCACCCTGGTCTCAGCAGTTGGCTGGGGTGACCTTCTGCTGACACCCCCCTCCTTGGGGCAAACCCCAGCCGAGGCAGCTGCCCTTTAATTTGCAGTGGTAATAGGACCCCTTCTGAATGCTTATCAAAGTGCCAGGCGCTGGCCTTGAGCTCTGGAAATTACTTCCCCTGAAAGATCCCCTGTGCCTGCCCCTGCACTCGGTTTCCAGGAGCTCTGCAACCACTGGGTGTTTTACTGAGCTCTCTCTCTATTTTTGCAGCCAGCTTGTAAGTCCTGGATGACACTCGTTAAATGGGTTTCCGAGGACTTGTGTACTGCCTGTTTATGAGCCAAGCTGGAAAAGTCAGCCTTTCCTGGGGAAGATTCCCGCCTGCAATGTGTGGGTGGGTGTTGGAGGGCATCCGGGATTAGCTTGGCCTGAAAGCCGGACGAGCGTTTGTTCTGGTGTTGAAAGCCCTAATGTAATGCAGCCCGAGAATGGGAAGAAAACCCCAGCGCTGCTATCTGCTCCTCAAGGCCAGGGTTAGAGAGAACTGAAGCCAAACTTTGCATTGAGTCCAGGAACCCCTGAGTCTTTCATACCACAGAGCCCCACACTCAGGCAGCCCACCTCCCTCTGCTTGGAGAATTTATTTTTCTTTGTCTCACATATCAAAGTGATTTGCAAATTCTAGTAGGTTCACTCACTAGTAAATATTCATGGAACATTTACGGTGAGAGATAGAATCATGAAACAGATACCTCCCGTGTCTTTAAGAAGCCTGATGGTAAGAGAAGGAAAACAGACTCTCGGAACTGCAAAGGGATGAAGGGTCATGCAGGCCAGCCAGCCCTGGGAGCCCGGGTGTCCTCGATTGTCTCCTTATCGGGCAGAGTTAGAGCTCAGGACAAGCACCCCTGGGACTCCCCATGCCCTGAAGGCTTCGATTCCTTTTCCAGGGAGCAGCTAATTGAATATCCCAAACCTGAAGTCCTCTGTCCTTCTTTATAAGATCTCTAGAGTCCTCCGAGGTGTGGTCCATGGAAGAATGTTGTAAAGCCACCAGAACGCAACCTACGCCTAAGCCCCGTCTCTCACCCTACATGTGGAAGGCTGATTCTTTAGGTCTAGTATCATCATCTTGTTTCTAATCTATAATAACTTTCATCTTTTTATACTCACTCCAATATTTCATTCCAGGACAGGGGTTGACAAATGGAGCCTCTGGGTCAAACCCGGCCCGACACCTCCTTTAGGACTGTCTACCACAGCTAAGAATTGTCTTCATATTTGTAAGTCATTGGAAAATATCAAAACGAAAATATGTTAATTGTGCATGAAAATTACGTGAAGGTATTTACATACCGTCCTCAACTTACCTCTTGGCCTGCCAAGCCTGAAACGTTTACGGTGTGGCCATTGACAGGAAAGCTTGCCAAACCCTGGTCTGAATTTTAATTCTGTTGTTGAACATAGACTAACTAACCCATCCCTTTTTCACAGGGGCTCCAATCTGAGAAGGATGACATTTTACATCTTTTACAAAATCTCAAAAAAATGTACATAGACCAGGACAGGGTTAAGGATAGCATAAGGTCCTATGACGTACTTCCCTACTTTCTAGAGCCATCCGCCAGATAATCTCAATCTAATAATCAGTGCAGGACAACTCCCCTGGTTCAGTTCATAAATTTGCCTCACGCTTAAGGATATCAAGAAAGTCGTGTCGACGATCTTGCTTACGTTCACGTACACCAGGGGAGCTAACACGTCTCACTGCGGTTCTCATTTAGCAGTTGTTTCAGCAGGACCTGAAGTGAGTCTAACCCAACTTGTTCTTGGGTGCTAGTCTCCCTTTCTAACATACAAGATTTGGCACCGGGTTTTTTTTTTTAGGACGTAGCAGCTGCTCCATGGCCTGAGCTTGAGAAGCCCCTCTGTACTGGTAGGGTACCGCTCCCTCCTATACCAGGTAAGCCCCCAGTTGTAGTGGGATTAATGCGGTGAGAGTCTCGGAGTTCACGATTCTTACAACTTCCAGATCATGGTTTCAGGACTTAATTACTCATGGCTCTGTCATCCCGAAGCCTTTGGAAGGAAAAGAGGAGGTGGAGAAGGCACACCTGCCTCTTAGGCAGACTTGCGCTCTGTCAAATGGAAGTTTGTTTCAGCTTCTCTCCAGCTGAACTCTAAACTACCTATGCAAGGGGGTCATAAACTTTGGTGGGTAGCTGGCCATCTCCACCATACCCTTTCCTTTTTTCCTTTTTTGAATATTGTACCTATCTCTGCAAGTATCTATGCCTCTTCTTTCTCTTGTTTTCCCTCTTTGAGCATCGACAATAGGTGTCTGGACTGAGACCAGGTCATAAAAGCGATTTTTATAAAACAAGATGTTCTATTAGAATCACGTACCCACTAAGTGACTATATTTTGATGGTTTTTTTTTTTATTTCACTCCTCTACCCATTTGAGTCTTTCATTGTTTTTTAAGATTTTATTTATTTATTCATGAAAGATACAGAGAGAGGCAGAGACACAGGCAAAGGGAGAAGCAGGCTCCTCATTGGGAGCCTGATGCAGAACTCGATCCCAGGAGCCCAGAATCAACACCTGAGCCAAAGGCAGGTGGTCAACCACTGAGCCATCCAAGAGCCCCTACCCATTTGGGTCTTAAGGTCACTTCCTTTCATTGAGATCACTGTAGCAAAGTTATTTGGTTGGAATCGATAGAAACCCAACTTAAATGAGCTAACCAAAAAGAAGATAGGAAATACACAGAGACAAAAGACCTGAGGAACCATAAGCTTGGGGGATTGGAACTGGCCTCTCTTCCTCCATCTCTTCCATGTTCATGAGTCTATCTGACAAATACCAGCAGCCCCAAGTCAGAGCCCAAAGTGCTCTTCATCTCATTTCAGATGAAGAGATCCTGGGCAAAAATTCTCATTAGCTGGACTTGAGACACCTGCCAGTGTCTTAGACCAATCATTGTGTCCATGCAAATGAGAGTCAAGTAAGGGGTCCTGCCCAGGCCTCGCCACAGCACTGGTCCCTGCTCTGCCCAAGGCCAGGCGATGGGAATGCTTGCTGGGATGCAGCTGAAAAATATGTTTGACAAGAGCAAAGTAAAATGTACCACACGCTGTGGTTGAGACAGAGTGCCATACAAGTTCGGAGGTGGGAGAGGTCCCAGGTGACATTGGGATTGGAGGTAAAGGACGGGCAGGACTGCCACCGCAGCAGGGCGGTGGCTTAGTTGGCAGCCATCAGCCAACTAAGGTTCTGGGACAATCCTCTGGGGGCGAGCACGGTAGAAGGAGTGTCAGGGCCACGGGCAGAGTGGATGGGTTCCAACGGGCGGACAAGGAGTAGGCGGCCTGGGCTGAGGCCTGTGAGGCCCGACGATCAGGACACATAAATTCTGGTATGTCGGTGTGAGAAACAGGCCCATTTCCTTATCGTCTCTCATTGTAGATTCCGTTTCCCTCATTAAATTCCGAGCTCCCTGAATCCCCGGGGAAAGGAGCTCCTTTAGAGAAAGTCAGCTGTGTGCTGATGTTTTTTTAAGTCTTCATAAATCATGCGAACCCTTTCATAAATCACGCAGAGCGGCGGTGGTGTCGCAGCTGCACTCCACAGGTACTTCGGGGGAATGCTTCTCTGGGGGTCCCGGGCCAAAGTGCCCAGACTTTGGGAGCCCCGGGCCCCCTGGCTCCTGGCTGCTGCAGGCCCAGGCCCCTGCCCGCCCTCCCGCCCCCCTCCCACCCGCCACACCTCTGAAAACAGGAAAGAGCCTCCTTATCAGTCACTTATGCTTGATGATGGATTGATTAATTGCACTTTAACTGAAATCCAGTCGCACAAGTATCACCTGTGCTCTCAACCCTTCATTTGCATTTAATCCTTTTATCTTCCAGTGTGGAATGAAAGGCGATTTTCTAGGCTGAAAGAAATTCCAGGCTTTCACTAGCTTACAGCGATGTTGTAGATGGTGGTGGTGACGAGGAGAGAGAAAAGGAGCAAGAAATCAGAAATCAGGAGGGGAAAAGGGATGGGCCGTGAAGCGGGAGAGGGTAGCACAGAAGAGGTAACGGAGGCAGGTGGAAGCCGACATCGTGGATGTCTGATAACTAAGATGCTTGTTAAATATTTATTGAGTGAGTGCTCGTGGAATGCAGAGATGGATGGCTGCTAGGTTCAGAAAAAATCGATTTAAAAAAATTTTCTGCTTCAACTAGACAAGTTCCTTGGGGGTGAGAGATGGGACTTTTTTTTTTTTTTAAATCCCCTGGCACCTAGGGTATCTTGCCCATGCCAGTAATAAGCAGAGACGTAATAAATGCATGCCAATTGAGGTGTTATATGTCTATTTAGCAAGTGTTGTTCAAATTTGTTTCAGGTTTGGAGTCTGCTAATAAAATACTGTAAGAGGAGCCCCTGGGTGGCTCAGTGGTTGAGCGTCTGCCTTTAGTTCAGGTTGTGATCACCAGGTCCTAGGATCAAATCCCGCATCGGGCTCCCCATCAGACACCTGCTTCTCCCCCTGCCTATGCCTCTGCTTCTCTCTGTGTCTCTCATGAATAAATAAATAAAATCTTTCTTAAAAAAGTCATAGAATACTCTAAGAGCCCCAAACCTCAGTCTTTATTTCTAGACATCCAGCTTTTCAATTTTCAAGGTCCCTTAAGTTTATGGTTGATCTCCCTGTACCTCCAGTGCACCGTCTGTGAAGTAAGTAGCTGGGGTAGGTAAGCAGGTTTGAGCTTGTGCTTCCTGGAGCCCCAGAGATTTCTGAAAGTGCCCCAAAACCATCATAAGTAGAGGGGAGCAAGGAAAAGACCCATCAGGGGGCAGAAAGCCCTCTACCACAGAGCAGCCTCCGCGCTGCCCATTGCATTCTCTGTGTCCAGAAAAGCAAACCTGCTCTTTCCTTTCCAATATTTTAAAGTCTGGAGTAAAATTTTATTTGGAGGAGTGAAACGTTTCAGGACCATACGATCTCTCACCTCAGAATTCTTTAACTCCCTTAATTATTAATTATTTAACTCCCTTAATTTATTATTTTTCCAAGGGTAGTATCTCATTATAGCAGCTTCTCAATTTCTCATGATTAATGTCTTTTATTTAGGGACTCAAAACAATATAATTCCAAAGCATTTGCCAGATGTCTTCACATACTAGATGGTAACACTGCAAATAGAGTTAATCATAATCATACAATTATTATTAATATATTTGATGGGCTTTCCAAGATAGTTGCAAAATCCTCGAGCTATCTTCAAAATAGTCATTGAATGGCAACTATTGAAATTAATTTTTGAAAACAGCACTGTTTTCCTAATCAGAAAGCTGAGTCATAGTTTTTGGATTCCTGGAGGGGAAGCAGTTTCCAATTAGTGATTTCTCTACTGTGTTGTAATAGAAAAATGTAAAGTCTGATATTAATGAAGAAGAGAACACAAATAAATTCTCAATTGGGTAACAATTGATGAATTATGTGGCTTATGAAAATACGGGCACTTTAAGGTAAATATATGCTCAATGTCTAGCTTGATGATATCTAAACTCAAAATGGTCAATGCGTTTCACCTACTCTGATATCAGCTCACAAGAGAAAGGAGGTAGGCAGAAAGAGACGGGACAACTTACAATACATGAGTTGCAGTCATTCTGGAATTCATAGACACCTCCATGCCAAGAAGGAATAATTGGAGGCCCAGCTCCAAATGATTAACATTGATGTGCAATTCCATGTGTGGCTGTGTTTCATGTGGCCCATCCAATATATCTGGCACACAGGAAGATTGTCCTGGCATCATGGAATTAGTTCTGGTCAAAGCTGGTGAGGGTCTATTCTGAGCTAAGCCCTGAATTGCTAAGACAAGACCTTCTAGAGCTCTCTTCCACCTGGCGCAACTCTCAGCAGCCGGTCACCAAGTCCCCACAGATAGGTAGTTGCGTAGTGTCATGGAGGAAGAGACCATGGTGCATTTGCCACTGAGCTGTGAAGTCTCATCACTGCAGCATAATCTGATAAAATATGTGAAGTAGAAGTTTGTTTCAACCAGGTGGTAAGTAGTCTTTCTCCTCTGAGCTAATTGGGAAATTTGTTCAAGGCCAGACCGCAGGCAGGGGTTGGGAAGATAAAGCAGCAACCCCCGTCTGAAAAAGCCGAAAACTGCATTTATTCCTCAGGCTTCCCTGGACAATTTAAATACTCTTGGGGAGACTAGAAGAACCTACTTTAAGTGGAAGCGTATGACTTCTCTGCTCCCATCTTGAAGTTTTTAAATGGCATGTGTCGTGTTTTTTGAAAACAGGACCAATCGGGGTAAAATAAACAAACAAATAAATAATTCCCCGTAATGTTTTTCATTTGAACAGGACTCTGACATTTTTCTGCAAAACTTTATTTTTCCAACTCTTTTTTTTTTTTTTTTCACTTTACAAGAAAGGCCATAAAAAGGGGGAAAAATCCGCACATCTCATCTCTCACAATCCTGGTCAGTGTCTTCAAGTACATTGATGATGCATCGCACACATCGTTTTTAGGCAACTTTGGGTCGTAATAAGCTTCATTTACAGAGCTGAGCTCATGGCTGCTGGAAGTGGTGGGGTGCCCATCAGAGAGCAGCCGAGGGGAGCTCTTTCCCGGAATGAGTCACACCGTCCACATGGCTGCTGAGCTCAGTGGTTCCTATTAGCCAGAGTTCCAGAGCTTATTCCCCCCCACTCTTGTTTTTACAGCAATATTAATTCCATTCCTATGAACTGAGGTTTGGACAAGTTCCTCCTTGATTTTTAAAAACATATTCATAGTGAATCAGGATGGGCCCCAAAACAAGACAAAACACACACACACACACACACACACACACACACAAAACTTCTGCATGGTTCCACTCACTTTAGGCCATAAATCCATCAATCCTTACACTTTATACTTCTTTTCCATCATTTAGTTCACTGAAAAAAATAAAATGAGTAGAATATTCTATCTACCCTGCAATTAACCACTTAGTCACTAAAACTTTCATTGGTAAAACCAAGTGGGACACAAATTTATTTGGGGGGTACCCCTTGAGGATTTTTTAACGTGAAATTCTCTTTCCCATCCTTACGAATGCCAAGGGCTGTATTTGGTAGGCTCACTCAAAAAAGCATGGGAGCAAGGCGTTTAATACCCCTAGCCACTTCATCAACTGCAGTAATTATTCAATTTATCTCCTTAAAATATAACACTTGAGCCAGTCCCCAAATATAGGTTTATTTTCAAGCTGAGATACGGTTTTTTTTTTTGCATTTAACCGTGGAACTTTATATATTTACCTTTTGACAATTGAGCTTCACAAGGCTCTGAAAATGCGGAGTGATAAACACAATGCCTAACGTGGTCCATTGATAGTCATCGCTGGTAAGTTGTCATCGGTTGGGAAACTGAAAAGCAGACATCTTTGCTTTGAGGATGGTGATAACATCCTGGCATCACTCAGGCTTCCGTAGAAACATCGATTCTGCTTGAATCGATGACCTGTGTATCCTGGTAGGCTGGCCAAAGTACTGGTCAAGTGTGCTTTTACTACCATCATCCTAACCACATTCTGACATCAGAACAGTGCCCTCTCTGATCTATTTAATTTATTTACTTACTTATTCATTTTTGATGCTCTGATCTATTTTTTATGATCTATTTTAAAGTATCTTTAACAAGATACATGGTTGCCTTTACATTTTTGGTCATGTCCTGGGTCAAAATATATGAACAGTATGTTTAACTTAAATTTCCCTTTTGTGAGTTTCCTCCTAAAAACCATGCAGTTTGCAAAGGGTTTGCTTCTCAAGACAGTGTTGACTGGAGGCGGACTTACGTGAAAGAGCAACATGAACATCACCAACAACCAAATTTACAGAAAAGCTCTTAAAATGTGATGAACCCACTGTATTCAGGATTACCTACAACATTTATAGAGAGCAAGTGCCATACCAAGTGTGTGAGGACACGGCCATGACCTTTGGTTTGTTCATGAAGCAGGATAAAAAAATCATGCTGCAAAGAGTTACAGCACACGTAGAACTACAGAAACATTGAGCAAGTGCAAGAATAAAAAATAATGCATACATTTGATGTATAAGCAAGAGGCTAAGTAAAGATAATGGAATAATAACTGATTCAGCAGGGAAGGGCTCAATTAGTGGATTTTCTATGTCAACATCCCGGATAGACTTCTGAGGACACCCAAGGCTACATCTGGGATATCTACACAAGCACGTATATATGAAAAAAAATCTGAGTTTGAACTGCTAATGATTTATTGACATCATCAAGCAGCTGTTAATATTAATGATGATGATTTTAACCTTTTATTAAGCACTTTGCATGGCTCAGGCCCTAGCTTACATTTTGAGTTGGTTAATCAGTCTCCTCATTTGGTAAGGAAGGAAACAGAGGTGCAGACAGATGTTGGCAAATTGTGAAGCCAAGATTAGAACCTGCATCTCTCTGAATTTGCATGGTGGCTTTGAAAAGGGATGCTTTGATAAGTTAGCTGTTTGCTTGTTTGTTTTCCTTAATGCAGTCAGAGAGCCAAGTAAGGAAACTGGGGGGGTGGGGGAAAGAGAACCCAAGAAACCAGGTAAAAACCTTCTGCAGAAAAAAAAAAAAAAAAAAAAAAAAAAAAACCTTCTGCAGAAGAAAATATCTAGTTGGAGAGAAGAGAGGATGGTGTGACGGCAGCTTCCGCGCCAACACTCAGTGCAGGAAGAGACACGGAAGCCCACCACCTTCTGCAGGTGGGGTACACACGTTAGACTGCAATCCACCACACTCAAACTGCCTGAAAGAAGGCTGCATATACCTCGAGCTTTCTTAAAAGAAAGGGAATGGGTTTTCCAGACCAAAGTTTTCCTGGAATTCTGTCTGTGGAATATGTATATATATTAAAAATACGTATGTGTGAGTACACCCACACATCTCTCTCTATATATATTCCACGTATGCCTGGGTTGATATATGTACATGTATTTTCTAATTAAACTTTTTAATATAATCTCATGTTGAGTTCCAGCTGTGTAATTTAAATATTCTGTGAGTGCCTGAAGATGGAAATGCGCCACATGGCAATATTCCATGAAACTACCTGAGGGAATTCATGACATGGAAGCAGGGAAGAGATTCAGCGTTATTCCTAGTCATCTGTTTAGGTGAACTTTCCCTAAGACTTCCAGCATCCCAAACAATCTGTTTTAGATGTAGCAGCCAGGATCACAGAGAGAGCAATTTTAGGCATTTTTAGAGTAAAATATACACTTTGTTCTCAGCAACAAACATGACTTCACGATTACCGTCCAGTATCCTCTTCCCTGCCTTTGCATCCCTGAGGCATAATAATTCTGTCCAGCTCAGTGCAAAATTTAACCTTCTGGATGAGCACAATAGAAGGAGCCCTCAGGGAAGAGGGGGGTGGGAGCCGGTCTACAGTGATCTGGCCACCCTTGCCTTCTGGAAAGAGGAATGGGGGCTCTGGTCAGGCCTTCCTTGTCCTGGGAAGAGAGGAGAGTGAGCTGGGAGTGAAAGACTCTCCTTGGGGAAAACCTTCCTTCTTTAGTTAGTTGCTGGAGCCCAAGGGATATGTTTTTCTTTCTTTAAGATTTCCAGCCTCCCTACTTGATCCCATTACTGCCAAGTTGCACACAAACACGCCCTTTAATCCAGACGTTTTCTGGGCCCTCTGGCCACATCTTGATTTCTTCTCCTGGTTAGGGTTCCATGCTGGGCCTTGTGCTCACACAGAATTGCACGTGGGGAAATTGCCTAATAAATCATAGTGATCATGGGCTCCTTATATAAATGGGGTTTTTCTTCATATATCTTCTACCTGGTGCAAAATGCATTGAGGACTGATTTTCTATGAGTAATTGTGCAATTTTATGCATTTGCAAGAACTCAGGTCTTTAATAAATCAGACCTTTGGAGTCCTTGGAGTGTTTTTCTTTATACCACTGACTTGAACATTTTGTATGGTTTGTGGTCATTTGTTTTTTTAATATTCTGGTTGGTTTTCAGTTTGCTTGGTGGTGTTGGCTGCAGACTTGTAATTTCTGCTAGAGTTGAATTTTCCACTCAGAGCAATTTTATAGCTCTCCAGTGTTCATGGAGACTAGAATGAACATTTTTGCCAATTTTGACCAACTTCATTGACAGACTCAGAATCTTAAGTGTGGGCCAGATAATGGACGTGATTCATATATTACAAGCACCCCTGTTGATTTGCCCAGAATCTGATGCTGGCCTCCTGTGAATAACATTCTCCAGCCTTCTCCCTCCAGTGTCTTGGAGTATGCAAGGCCCTATCCCACACGAAACCCAAATGTTATCCCTCATTTCTAGCACATACTCTTTAGGGTCAGTAAAATCCTTTGGGAAAGATATAGTGTCTACAAAACCCTGAATATCTTTCCTTTTGATTATGTATGAGGTGAGAGAACGTTTAGTGCTCAGAGCTGAAGCAGAATTATCACTCATCAACCCATCAGACCGGTTTTATAAAGAAAAACAGTATTATAGTAGTCTACCGCATGGGAAGGCAACATGATTTTAGAGAGGCTCTCCCATTCTGTTTTACAGGAATGATCTCAGGAGAATGACAGATAACTCAGATGTCATTTAAGGATAGCTGACATAAGACAATACTTGCCTAATGTCATATATCAAGGCAATGGAAACTCAACACACACGAATCCATTGTATGTAATCTAGCTGTAGCTAAAATTAATGCTAATTATTATGTATGAGCAGAAGCTCTAAGTGAGTTTCAATTCCACATGGAGAACACCACCTTCGGAGAAGTTGGGGAGGGGAATTAGCAACATTTAGGCATCTGCTCTGTGGTCCATGCCTTGCCTTTATTAAACCTAAATAAAGCTGGAAGGAATCATGGATCACATTTTACAGAGTAACCACTCAAAACAGGAAAACTAAGGAACACACTCAAGGTTGCACAATTGATGATTGGCAGAGTTGAACTAGAACCCAGGTTCCCCCCTTGACGACACAGTTATCTCCTTTACCTTACATAGAGTCTTGAGTTTCAGTTTTGAGACCTAAGCAAAAGTTGGCAAACCGTACTGAGCTCATCATCACTTCCAATTTTCCTGCCATCACTAAAGTGATACTCCCTTGCGAGTATTCATTCAATGCCCACCATTCAACATTTTGCTGAGGACCAACAAATATACACATGAAATGTAGGGTAATTCCTGTATTCTAGAAGCTGGTGATCTAGATGGAAAGACAGGAGGGACCCATGTACAAGTTTAATAACCATGCAAAGTTGTATTGAACATGGCCTCCAATTATTTATTCCTTCTGTCATTTACAGTCAACGAAAGCTCATTTTCCTAAAGCATAATTTATTAAAACACACTTCCAAAGCAATTAAGGGAGCTTAATGTTAAAACCTGGGTGACACAAAACATTTAAAGTAAGACAAGAAGGCCAGAAACACTTCGGATAAATGAGGACATTCAGCCAGGAGCCTTAGATACAGCAGGAACCTCTAAATATTGAAGCAAAGTGTAAGATCCAAATGGACTTGGCTATCCTCTTTAGTTCCACTTGAGAAATGCACTCTTTCCAGATATGAAATATAAAAAGAATTTATTCAAATAGATACATATGCATCAGAGCCTCCGAAGGTCACCCAGGAATTGACTGTAAGTAACAGAGATTATTTGAGGAAGTCCCCTGAGATCTGATTTAGGACAAAGGTGTGGGTGGCAGTGCGGATGATTTTTAAGAATTAAGAATATGTGAAATCACATCCAGTTAATCACAGAGTGAGAAAGTCACTTCCTTTTCAGTGGTCAGAATATCTCAGATCTAAGTCCTTGGCTCTAATACTCTCCAAATCTGCTAGCTTTCCATTCTAACAAAGGGAACAATGACCTGCAGCTAAATGCCTTCTGTAGGTGAGAGAATCTCAGTGACAGTTTAAAATGTGGTTTTATTTATTTGTTTTCATGGTTTCCTTCTATTTCTAACAAGTGAGACTAGTTTTTAGGTATTTCTCTCTAAAATAAATTTATTTTTTTTCCAGTGAGATTAGTAATCCTAGTGGTCTAAATTCAGAAATCTAACATTAGCAATGGTCGAGGAGGGTATGGGTCCGTGAGATACCTTAATGTGACTGGAGGCAGAGTAAACTGGTGTGACCACTTTGGAAAACAATTGAACATCTGCTTGCCCCCACGAACCACTGGTGTGTCCATGCCCGACATACATTTTTATACTTGAGTAACAGGCCAGATGCAGAAAAAGGTTCATAGGAGCCCTCTGAACAATAGCAAAATTATGGAAATCACCCCATCCCCAATGTAGGTAGAAGAGTGGATGAAAAAACTGATAAATTCACATAATGGAATATTACACAATCGTCAAAATGAGTGAACTATAGCCATGCAGAACAAGGATAAATCTAAGTTCTATAAAGTGTATGGGGCACCTGGGTGGCTCAGTCAGTTAAGTGTCTGCCTTTGGCTCAGGTCATGGTCCTGGGGTCCTGGGATTGAGCCCCACATTGGGGGGGGTCCCTGCTTAGCAGGGGGTCTGCTTCTCCCTCTGCTCCCTGTTCATGCTCTTTCTGTCTCATAAATAAATAAATAAATAAATAAATAAATAAATAAATAAATAACAAAGAAACCAATAAAGTGTAATGTAAAGTGGAAAAAGTAAGACTCAAAATATCACACATAGATTCTCTTCTTAAGGTTGAGAGCAACTGAAGTAAAAATGCACATTTTTAGATATACATATTGATGAAATGAGACTGTTTAGAAAAGGAAGCAACAGGGGCACCTTGGTGGCTCATTCAGATAAGTGTCTGCCTTCGGCTTAAGTCATGGTCCCAGGGTCCTGGGATCAAACCCTGAGTTGGCTCCCTGTTCAGCAAGGAGTCTGCTTATCCATTTCCCTCTGTGGCTCCCCACTGTTGTGCTCTCTTTATCAAATAAATAAAAAAATCTTTAAAAAAATAGAAAAGGAAGCAACATAATAAACAGAAGCTTCAAGATGATTCTGAGGTGGCACGATGCAGGAAGATAGTTTGCGGAAGGGATCACACAGCTGCCTTTTAGGTGATTGTCACCTCCTGGCTTTCACTGAGGGTGGTAGGTTACAGACACTTGTTACACTATTCAAAGGAATTAAGTAACTAACAAAAAGAGGAAAAAGAAGCCGTGACAGGGTCAATGGTGAGAGGCTATCAGCAACCAAATACTATGATGAACTCAGTTCCATGCATTTGAGGTCCAACAGGAAAAACGAGAGCATTGAAAGGAAGATTCTGAGCAAAATAATGGTGCAGGTGTGCAGAAGAATGCAGCGAACTGAAATCTGAAAAGTACTGTACTGGGGAAAGGCCTTTCTCCAGAAGGCTAGTTTGGATGGTTCAAATACCCTGAAGTGCCTGAATTGAGGGGCCAATTTGGAAAGCATCTGATTTGAAAATGAAGTTAACCACAGAGGCGGAAACAAACAAGGAATTTGGGGGCAGTACAGGTTCCACGTGGAAGCTGTGGACAAAACAGGACATACACACCCCTGAGCGTTAGGCCTGAAGGCTCAGGGCATCAAGGGTGGCGCTGAGTCCTGGAGGCGTCAGCTGTGATCATGCTATGTGAGCATGTTGTGACATCTGAGGCCTCGCTGCCTCTCCACATTCTTAGCCTACAGTCAGTCTGGAGTACTTACCAGTAACCTACCATTTTTCAGAAAGAATTTAAGATGATTTGCAATAATATTTAAAGTGTACAAGTTAGGGGTGCCTGGGTGGCTCAGTTGGTTAAGCGTTCAACTCTTGATTTCAGTTCATGTCATGATCTCAGCGTGGAGAGATAGAGCCCCACCTTGGACTCTGCTGGGCTTAAGATCCTCTCACCCTCTCCACTCTCCCTCCCTCTCCACTCTCATGCTTGTGCACACCTACTGTCTGAAATAAATAAATCTTAAAAAAAAAAAAAAAGTACAGCAAGGTAATTAGGTGAGAAGTAGGTGAAGAATAAATGAGTAAAAGTACGTGGAAGAAGCCAAATCAGAGTCAGCAGCACTTCTCATACAGAAAACGTGTGCAGCAGAAAGTTGTCCAACACACTCGCTCCGTAACAGATGTGGAGGACAGTGAGCATTATCTTTAGCTGCACGTTTGTAGGATTCCCAGGCACATTCTTCAAATATTGATCTCACAGAGTTCTTCAGTTGAATGCAAATATAATACTGTTTTTTTTGTTTGTTTGTTTGTTTGTTTGTTTGTTTTTGAGAAAGCCTTCTTGAGAGAGCAGCTAAGTAAGTCTGCCAGTTTTGGGTGACTTAACTTACCAGAGGGTAGAGAACTTGCAAAAACAAAGGGAGGGTATAAGTCTTAAATGACTTCTACTGACCAATAGCAGTTTCTGCAATATTTCTGGCAGGAGCACTGTGAGGTCCATTTCCTGAATTGTTCTGGAAGTAGGTATTCATCTCTAAACAGAGAGGTCCGTGTGCCCCAGATTCTTGATGGATAAGTGGAACAGTTGGATGCTGACATGCAAAAGGGGCCAGACGGGGGTCATCCATTCTCTACATCAGGGGAGGGCAGGAGATGCAGATTGTGATTGGAGACTTGGGAATGGGACCTCGGTGAGTTAAAATATTCTCTTCTGTAAGAGATGGAGTAGGACAGAAGACATGGAGTCTAGAATAAGAATAGGGACGACCCAAGCTGGCAAAGTGTGAAGAAACAACAAAACAAAAGAATAGAAGTAGTGAGATGATGAAACATCCACAGGAGTGTTTATTCCTGGGAGGCCCATTAGTGCTTTTTCCCACTTGGAAAGGGAAGCGGGATGGGGCTGCAGGCTGTGGAATGAGAAGAAACACAGGTCCCTGGAGAAGATGAAGTGAGGAAGGAGCTGTGGGCTACTTGGGGCTGGACATGTGAGGGTGCAACCAACCAAAGAGGCAGAGTGATAGTCCAGGCTCCAAGGCTCTGAGCATTGCCTTTCAGGTGGCAGCCCATCTTTTTATGCCTTTCTTCTGAGTGAGGGCCCTGGCTCTGTGTGGGCACCTGTTTTGCTGTGTATGATTTCAGCTGGTGTTATTCCCCAAAGTAATGAACTCTTTTTAGTTGCTAGGGAAATAATTCTTGTTTAAAATCAACCCTTTCAATAAGCACTGGTCCAGAAACTAGAGTACACAAGATGTGGCAGGAACCAAAAAGAAACCAGTAATAGACGATTACTCTCAAAATTCCATTTTTTTAAAAAACCATTTGGAACCCACTTGAGCAATATAAGAGTTGAGATTTCCGGTTGAAATATTCCAAGGATGTCACACTATTCCTCTTCAAATGCCAATAAAGTTGAGATAGTAATAAATCAGCGTGAGGCATTCCTTAAAATCTGTACCTGAGGAATGACTCCAAAAGGAATCCCTGAAAAACACAGATTGTATCTTTTCCAGTGTCTCAAACTGTGAGTCCCACTTGGCTTTGACACCTTATATCCTTTGATAGTTGTATCAGGTATTCATCACCACACCTTATACGATAGCCCTTACTTTCTCCTTTTTTAAAAAAAAGCACAACAAACTTCAAAACAAGTCTTTCCGGCAGAAGGAGATGAAGCCAAAGGAGCCAAAGTGAACATGAGTTGGCTGGATGGCTGCCATGAATGCACCTCAACTCACCAGGGCACAATGTCCTGGTGAAGACACGAGGAGAGGGAGAAACAGATGGCTAGCAAAGGAGAAAGCTGAGCCCAATGCTATTACAATTTTTGGTCAGTTCCATGGGGCGCCTGGGTGGCCTAGTCGGTTAAGCATCTGCCTTCAGCTCAGGTCATGTGGCATGATCCTGGGGTCCTGTGATCAAGTCATATGTTGGGCTCCCTGCTTGGAGGGAAGCCTGCTTCTCCCTCTCCATCTGTCCCTCCCCCCTGCCTTGTGGTCTCTCAAGCCTGCTCTCTCCCTCTAATAAATAAGTAAAGAAATAAAAACAATTTTTGGTCAGTTCCTGATTTTTTGTGCTATAGTGGTACAAATTCTGGAAAAAGAAAATTATGAGTACTTCCATTGGTTGAACTTTCATGCAAAAAGAAAAGTCTGATAAAGTTCCATGCACCTGTAAGCCAGGTACTGACTGAGATCCCCAGGCTTAGCAGATCTTTCAAGCTAACAGCTCAAGGTAGAGGAGCCAGGAGCTGGTTTCCCAGAAGTGAAGAAGGATGGAAAGGAAGAAAAAGAAGTAGGACAAAGAGATTTCTTTGATGTTAAATTGGAGTGTAAAAAATTTCTTAGATCCTAACTGATCGTGCCTAGTTAGAACCTGATCCCATGGTATTCAGTAAAAAATATTAAGTCCATTTATTATCTTTACTAGACTATATTAAGTTGAGCCATAGCAAGTATTCAACCATTTTTGACCTACAAAACCCAATTTCATATGATTCAATCTGATAAATATCCCATTATAAACTATATAATTAAAACAAATAAAATGAAATTGGGTCAAGAATCAGTGATATGAAGCTCAAATACATGCATTATTTTTCTCATTGGAAATTTCTGAAGAGTCGGGTACATTTTTAAAAAATATTTATCCTAGCCCCTTAATTTCTGTTTGAGAAATGCGGCCTCAAGAGGCTAATACTTGTATAAGACCATACATTTCAGTAAACGTAATGGATGTGAAATTAAAAAGGGTTGCCTTCAGGATATTTATGAATCAATCTACAATCTGTCCATGTCACTGATGAAAAAGCCCTATCAACAATATGGTTCTTAACAGAGGAAAAGTGTGCTCAGGGGGCCTCCTGAAACATTGGAGAGAGCAAATAACTCTGTTCTCACCTGCTTGATGGTGGAGATAAGGGAGGGAAGGGGTGCAGACTTACCCTACCCATCTCCATACTGGAGCTACTAGGGCTCGAAACCCTCACTGACCAGCGATGGCTGGGTTTCCTGGATGGGAACATTGGGTCAAGCCTTCCTCCTTCACCTTGGCTAAAGCCTAGAGTTGAGACTAAAAGAACCGAGGGCAGACATCACTAAGGATCAGTCTGTCCCAGGTAGTCCTAAGGAGGGAGGAATTCTCATTACTCTACATACTAAGTCTTCTAAATGAAAAGAAACTAAGCCTCGTAGGAAGTGGCTTAAAAGGAGCAGAATGGTTGGAGCCTAGCTAGTAGGCAACTGGGGAAGTAGCTTTCACTACTGTGCAGACAGAGGCTTCAAAAATAACAGCATGAGGCTATCTCTGGGATTGTTAACTACCTAGGATGGTTTCCATTTTCTAAGAAAGAAATGGGAGGGTGGGAATTGGGGAGAGGGAAAGGGGAGCCAGATTCCCAAGTAGTTGCAGGTAAGAGGCCCCAGCGAAGTCTCTTGACAAGGCAGCAGTTAAAGGCTGCTGTCCAGGCTTTTTCCCAAAAGATACTGAAACCAGCAGTGGGAGCTTCAAAGAGATGCTGAGTAAAGAAGCAGAGTACGGGAAGAGCCACATCTTCAGAGTAGCAGCTCTGAAATAGAAGTAAATGCAAGAAGGCACCGTACAGGGCTGCCATTCCGCATGAATGTGAGGCTCCAGGCAGTCAATACTGAACAGCTGAATCGTAAATCTGAGACTCTTCCAACGTCAGTCGCAGAAGTTTCATGATATTGCTGTAGCCTAGAAACTGAGACAAGATCAAATACATCATCCATTCCACCACAAAATATACCTTTTATTAATCCTAGATGCCAACTACTCCTTGCTTAGCTGTACTTCCTAAATGGAATGATTTACATGGACAAATGTTACTTCATTCTTTAAGATGAAGGACTGTGGTACAGCGCTATTCAAAAGAGTCCTGTATTTTGAAGGTAATATAAAATATTTTATATTTGTACAGCACTGGATAATTTGTACAAGTGCACGTGCATTATCTATGCCTGTGGGCTTTATAATAATCCTAAGAAGTGAATGTTACAGGCATTCTCATTTTACTGATAATTAGCTTCATTTTATTTATCTTTGCATTCTGTACATTTTCACATATGGATTTACTAGTACACACTACTCCAGTGGTTCTCCAAGTGTGGTTTCTGGACCAGAAGCATCAGTGTCACTTAGGCACTTGTTAGAAAGGCAGATTCTTATCTCCCACCTGATACACTAAATCAGAAACTTATGGTGTTTTAGATGACTTTGATGCATGATCAAGTTTGAGAATCACTGCACAATGCTCAGCTTCACTTCTTAAGAAAATCTGGAGGGCTGCAGAATATATGTCAAATGGCTCAGATCTCCACGTGCTGGATTTAGAATATTTGCCTCACCAGCTCCAGAAGCTATAGATCCCAGAGCCAACTTGTTATTCCAGAGCTGATCCACTAGTTCTTTTTCTCCACTTTGAGTTTCTAGAATTAACTTAGATTTGGATCCTGTGAAAGACAAAGTGCACCACCCACCTAAGGAAATGCTTTTACAGCAAAATGTTCATTCATGAGGACCACCTCAAACAAAAGGAAATGTCAATTGGCAAACCAGCAGGCTTATTAATCATGGCCACCCCAGAGCTAGTGGGATGATTCATTATGAGGCAATATCTTTGCCAATATCACACTATCTTGATTCTTGTAGTTTTACAGTAAAATCTTAAAATATTATAATCTCTTGAACTTTATCTTCTTTTTAAAAATTGCTTTAGCTATTCTAAGTTCCTTTGCTTCTACATAAATTTTGGAATTAGTTTGCCTAGATCTGCGAAAAAGAAAACACTACTGGGATTTTAATTGGGAACGTATTGAATCAATTTTGTGAGAATTGACAACTTTGCTATGTTGAGTCAATTCATAAACATGTTATGTTATCTCCAATTATTTTGGTCTTATTTGATTTCTTTCATTAGCACTTTATAGTTTTCAGATTTCAGAATCTGTATATGTTTCATTAAATTTCTCTAAATATTTCATTTCTGACCCTATTATATATATATGTATATATATATTTATTTATTTATTTAAATTTTTGATTTGCCTGTATCTTGCTAATGTATAGAAATACATTTCTATATAATACAGTACAGCTTTTTGTGTATTGTGCTTACATCCTACAACATTGCTAAACTCACTTTTATTCTAGAAGGCTTTTTTCTCCTATTCCTTAGGATTGTCTATAAAGACATTCATGTTATCTGTGAATAGGGATAGATTTATTCCTTTTTCCCATCTGTATGCCTTTTTTCCCCCTTATTTTCTTCTTTTTTGCCTTATAGCTCTAACACAATTAGACAATGCTGAATAGGTAAGTTGAGACTGAATAACTAATAATATGGCAATAGTAAGCCTTTTTCTATGAAATAATTGCTTTAAATGCAAATGGATTAATTTTTCCAATCTAGAACAGAGTGGTTGAGTAGATTAAAAATTTCAGAAGCAGATGGCTTTACAGAATAATTCTATCAAATATTTAAAGAAGAATACCAATCTTTCTCAAACTCCTCAAAAAAATGAAGAAGAGGAAATATTCTCAAACTCCTTTTACAAGGCACAAATCACCCTCATAATAAAGCTAGATTAAAAACACTATAAGAAAATAAAATTTTAAAAAAGAAAATAAAATTATAGGTCAATATCTCTGATGAACATACATGCAAATATACTCCAAAAATACTAGCAATCCAGATTCAGCAGTGCGTTAACAGGACCATAGACCATCATCAGTTGAGATTTATGCCTGGGATGCGAGGATGATTCAAAACAATAAATGTGATTCACCACATTAACAAAATAAAGAAAAATAAAAAACAAAGGCTAAAGACCATATAATATAACCATATAAAAAGTGTTTGGCAAAATTCAACAACCTTTCATGATAAAAAAATTTGACAAATAAAGTATAGATGTACCTCAACATAATAGTGGCCATATTTGATAAGCCCACAGCTAACATCCCATCCAATGGTGAAAATGTTGAAACTTTTTCCTCTAAGATCAGGTATGAGACAAGGTTTTTCACTCTCACCATCTCTATTCAACATTTTATTGGAAATCCTAGCTTGAGAAATCAGAGAAGAAAAAGAAATACAAGATATCCAAATCAGAAAAGAAGAATTAAAACTGTCTACATTTCAGATGACATAATCTTATATATAGAAAAGCCTAAAGACTCTACCAAAAAACTTTAGAACTAATAAAAAAAAACCTCAGTAAAGTTTCAGGATACAAAATCAATCTACAAAAATCAGTGGCATATCTGTACATCAACAACAAACTATCTGTAAAAGGACTTAAGAAACAATCCCATATACAATAGCATCAAGAAATTTTTAACACTTAGGAATAAATTTAGCCAGGAAGGCAGAAGATCTGGCCTTGAAAACTATAAAACAATGATTAAATAAATTGAGCAAGTCACACATAAATGGAAAGATATCCCATGTTCGTATTGGCAATAAAACAAAACCAGTGGGACTATGTCAAAGGTAAAAGCTTCTTTACAGCAAAATAAATAATCAGCAAAATGAGAAGGAAACCTATGGAATAGGAAAAAATATTTGCAAACCATATATCAGAGAAGGAGTTAATATCCAAAATGTGTAAGGAACTCCTATGACTCAATAACAAAACAATAATTAACTCAATTAAAAAAATGGGCAAAGGATCTGAACAAACCTTTTTTTCCAAAGAAGACATACAAGTGGCCAATAGGTATATGAAAAAATATTCAACATCACTAAGCAGCAGGGAAACATAAATCAAAACTACAATGAGGTATCACCTTACATCTATTAAGATAGCTGATATCAAAAAGACAAGAGATAACAAGTGTAAGCAAGGATTTGGAGAAAGGGGACCCCTTGTACACTGTTGGTAGGAATGTAAACTGGTGTAGTCATTATGGGAAGCAATATGGAGCTTCCTCAAAAAAATTAAAAATAGAACTACTGTAAGATGCAACAATCCAACTCCTTGATATATATCCATAGGAAATAAAGTCAGGATCTCAAGAGTTACCCGTACTCTTATGTTCATTGCAGCATTATTCATAATAGCCAAGATATGTGCCCACTGACAGATGAATAGGTAAAGAGAATAAGGTATATGCATACAATGGAATATTATTCAGCCATAAAGAGAAGGAAATCTTGCCATTGGGACAACATGGGTGAACCTGGAGGACATTAATGCTAAATGAAATAAGTCAAATACAGAAAGACAAGCACTATCTGATCTAACTTATGTATGTGGAATCTAAAAAACTTGGACTCACAGATAATGGAGAGGAAGGGTGATTGCCCAGGGACGGGGGTTAGGAGAAATGGGGATGTTTGCCAAAGGATACAAACTTGCAGTTATAATATGAATAAATTCTGGGTATCTGATGTATGGGGGGGTGATCATAGTTAATAATAATGCAATATATACATGAAGTTTGCTAAAGTGTTCTCGCCACACTCAAAAAGATTTTAAGCATATGAAGTGATAGATGTGTTAATTAGCTCGATTATAGTGTCAATTCCACAATGTGTACATATATTAAACCATCACGTTCTAAGCTTTCAAAAAAATCTCATCCTACAACCCAAAGAGAGGCAATTTTTATCAGTCATACTTCAATATAACTGAAAGCATTTCTTTTAATTAAAAAAAAAATTGTAGGTTTGAGTCTTTCAGCAAACTTGGAGTTTTTAGCCATTATACCTTAATACATCCTTTCAGCATCACATTCTTTCTCTTCTTACCTTGAAATTTAGATAAGTATGTTAGACCTTTTGTTATTGCCCCCTGAAGTTCTCTTCAATTGTCTTCAGGGTTTTTGCACTTGTTGCTCAGATTGGATCATTTCTGTTGGCCTCTTTTCATGTTTATGGATTCTTTCCTTTGTTATATCCTACTGTTTTTGAACCCATCATTGAGTTTTTTACTTATATTTTTCCATTCTAAAATTTTCATGTGGTTCTTCTTTGTATCTTCATGGTTTTGAGTTTCAATTTTAATATTTTTTCAAGTGTTTGCAAATATCAATGTGAACATATTTATAATAACTTTATTTTCCAACATCTGTGTAATCGTAGCGTTTGCTTCTGTAGATTGTCATTGTCTACATGAGTTTTAGTCTTCATCATTCATTATGTGCTGAGTAATTTTATATCCTGGACATTTGATATTAACTTGTGAGACTCTTGATTTTGCTTCAGTTTCATGGGAAATGTTATTTTAGTTAGACAGTAACTGAATGGCCTAAGTTCAGGCTACAAATTCCAACCCATCTTTTGTTGTTGTGGTTCCAATGTCAGTTCAGTTTTTGAAGCCTCTGTACAGTTCTCTAGATCTATCACAGTGTAGGCCACCCAATGGCCAACCTGTGGCATGGGTAGTGGTCTGTCAGCTTAATTCTCAAGGTATTTGGTATCAGAATTAGAACTGGATTCACATATGTGCAGCTCAGGGGTTCCTAAACAACTTTATGGACAGCTTTCCTGAGCTCCTCCTTCATGATGGTCTCTTTAGTACATTCAGTTTCCAAGAGGCTCTTGTTTTCACTCTTGTAGGCAGGAATTTGGAGTTCTAGTTATACCCTATTCTGTACACACTTCCATGATTCTACCAAAAAATGGCCAAGCAGTGGGAGGACAGAAAGGGGGAAAAGCAATGGGAATCTGCATCTCACTACTGGAACTGTTCCTCCACTGAATGGAGAGGTAGGTTTTTATCTGGTATTAGTCAGAGTCCTCCAAAGAAACAGAGAGAGGGATAAAGGGAGACACACACACACATACACACACACACACACACACACACACGTACACACACATGTACATAGAAACAGAGAAAGAGATTGCTTTATTTTCAAGAAGTGCCTCATGTGACTGTGGAGACTGGCAAGTCTAAAATCTGTAAGGCAGGCCAGCAGGTTAGAAAGCCAGGGAAGTTAATGTGACAGTTCAAATCTGAAGGGAATATTCCCTCTGAAAGGTGAAATCCCTCTTCCTGGGGGGCATCAGACTATTTTCTTTTAAGTCCTTCAACTGATTGGTGAGGCTCACCCACAGGATGAAGGGTAATCTGTTTTACTCAAAGTCAACGGATTTACATGTTAATCTCATCTAGAAATTACCATTACAGTGACATCCAGAGTGATATTTGACCAAATGCCTGGGTAGAGTGGTTGTGTTAATAAAATTAACCATCATAAGTCCATCCCTTGTCAACTTGACATCCACACACATCTTTTTAAGCCACACTTAATAATCTAATGAAATAACAAAATCATACTCCTCCCTACATGGTACAGCTACCCTCCATAAAACTGAGAACATGCTAACCCTTTCTCCAGAGGAGGATACAAAGTACGTGGGTGATGGTCACTCTTGATATCCCATAACTTAAATCTTACAATGTAACATTAATAAGTTCTCTAATGTAAAGCCAACATACCTTATGTTATGTAATAAAAGGATAGAGGAAAGAAGAAAATACCTTATTTTCTTCATAACAAAACAAGACATTCATACACATTCATAACAAACTAAGAAATACCCACAATAATTCATAACAAAACATTCATAACAAAATAAGAAAGAAATACTCACAATAATTGCAAATTACACTTCCTCAGAGTTTTGGCTCTTTCAGCTTCTTGTAAACAGCCATTTCCCAGCCACCACAGGATTGTTTGGGGGCTGTATTAGGATGAAATAGAGAAAAGAAAGAAAAACAAATAAAATGAGCAGTTTTCCCCTCTGTGCATTAGAAGTTCATGCTCCTTGAGCCAGAGCTATGAGGCTCCTCTTCTGGCTATCCCTTAAAGTCAGCTTTCAGGGTTTGAGATGTGTTGAGTATGGGTCAGGAGATACTGGAGGAAAAACCAGTAAGCTCACTGCCAAATCAATGGTACTTCAAATTTGGGCTCTTTCCCAATCTTTCCACTGCAATTTTCTTTTCAGGGTCCTTAGAAAGCTGGCCCACGTGTCTTGTCCTGGTTTTATAGCTGTAATCACTTGGACAGAAAGGGTAGGATGTGCTTATTTCATCTCACTCAGAACGAGGACCCTCCACCTATTCTTTTTACCTTATTTAGTATGACTTCTATTAAGAATTTTAAATTATGTATGTGACTCATCTTTATGGCTTATATCATATATACATCAGATAGTGACTGGTCTAGAAATTTGCTGGAAAATAAATTAAAAATCCATGTAATTAATATTGATTAAATACCTTCTTTGTGGCAAACATTTTGCTAAGTGTTGGGAAATTATACCAAATACAGTAGGTGTAGTCCTTCTATCACGGAATAGTCCGGGATAAACAGACTTTAAATAAATAAGTGATCACACACACATACAAGACCATACCATTATGTTTGCAATACGCACTGTAAAGAGTCTGTCATAGAGTCCCTAACCTGGGACTGTGGCTGGTGGGGTGCCGTGGAAAGTATCCTTAAGGAAGTGGGCCTCAGATCAAGGCTTGAAGGTAAGTAGGACTTTCCTGGGTGAAAATTAGTGAGAAGGAGCATTCCTGGCAGATATAACCCCATTAACTGAAGATTTTAAAACCAGGAGGAGCTTTTCCCAAGGAGGAGAAAGAAGGTTGGTATTGGTGGGGCACAAGGGAAGAGGGGAGACGGTGACATAAGGAAAGAGGAGGCTCGTGTTGGTTGAGCAAAGTACGCAGACCTGCCCACAAGGAAATAGTCCCTCACGTACACCCAGTGGTATGGTCTCCACCAGGGCATGTAGGCTCCTTTGGTGCCCCTTTTTGAGAGAAAGCAGGCTCAGAAAAACATGCCCCAGTATTTCTGAAGACTAAACAGAGGGTTTCAGAAGGCTGAGAAGATCCATTGTTTCCTAGATGACCTCTCCTGCAACTACAGCAAGTAGAAGTGTCTCTGGTGGAAGAAAAGGAAAAGAAGAGAAAAGAGAAATGTGGCCATCCTTTTTTTCCCCACATGTCAGCCTAAGGTCCACAGAGAATAAACCCTCGAATATGCAAAGTTACTGTGCAGTTTTTCTGTCACAATACCTGGCTTATGCAGCCCTACGATGAACAATTATGAGGCCCAGAGAACTCACAGGATGAATACAAAATAATAAAGCAAGTCAGAGGCAGCAAAACTGGGACAGAGCCCAAACTCCCCCCACGTTTGCCATAATCAGAGCAGAAGTGCCAACCCTGACATCTTTGCACACCAGGGCCCCTTTCTACTTCCCTCACTCAGCTCACACTGGCTGTGGGACATAAAGTCTTTATCCTTGTGGTCTCCTTATATACAACCAAGATACTGCAGTAGTTCTTCAAAACCACTGCCCTGGTAGAGATTACTTCTGACTTCTGTGGCTTTCCCAACACTGGGAAAGGGGTTCAGAATGGGAGGGATTAAATCAGTTCTAGAATGGGACTCAAAACCTATATTTGAATAAAATCATAGATGTGTAACTTTTAAGAGTACTGTGCTCACATTTTTATGCTAAAGCTCCCCATTTCCCACTTACCAATTGTACCCACAGGAAACACACTGATACGGGACGTTTTTGGTTTCCTTTGTCATAAAACAAAACAACACCAAGAGCCTCTATTTTACAATCAGCTTTACGCGTGTGAGTATACTCATTCAGATGCTGATTGGACAGTGGGGGCATCCGTGGAGGGGTTTTGCAGCTTGGATCCCACTTCGTCTGGCCACAAGAGGCCTTTGGACATGAGTTATGACTTCTCGAGTTCTGGAAAAGAAAAGCATTTTCCTAAATTGCAGCAGCTATATCTGGTGAGTAATAGAAGCACTTGTACCTAGAGTCTCAGAAAGAGGCCAGCCCAGTTAGATATTTATGAGCTGACATTTAGTCTGATTGGTGTTTAGCTGCTGGCCAGTCCCAGGAAGGGTTAAGAAGCATGGGCAAGATCCTGGGGAGCAAAGGCCCGTCTCATGCACATGGTCAGTGTTTGTTCCTCCAGTCCACAGACAGACCAGAGATTTACCCTTAAATGTTGGATAAACCCATATTTGATGGTTCCTTTTCTTGCGTGTCTGCCGCTCATAGCATAACAAGCAAATACGTAAGAGAAAGGAACATGAAAAGTCAGCTCTTAGAACCGTGCCAAGAGCTGGGCAGACTCTTGAAAGTGGGCCTTTATCTGAAAACTCGGCCCAAGTCAGAGGTTTACGACCTGGGAGCCACTTTCACTGAAGCAAAATGCAGAAAAGGCTGGTTATAAATCAAGGCTGGCCGAGAGGAATTGGAATTCCTCCCACTGCTGGCCACAGAAATAAAGCATACACGCTCTTCACCAGGGAGGAGCCTGCTATCTCTTCTGCAGCCACTCAGTGGGGTGCTCCATTCCTCCTACCCCATCTCCTATTCCCGAAGTCCAGAAGACTTCACAAATTTTGGGTTTGCTGGCAGCTTGCATTGCATGATGCCAAACAAAAGTGTCGGTGTCAAGACCAAACTGAAAATGATGTTCCAGGAAAGGCCGAGCTGCATGAGCATTTCAGGAAGTTGTGCCTGGAGAAGAAAGAGTGCAGGACTGATAACCAGCTGCTTACAAACATCTTAAGGACCTCCAGAAGGCAGTAGGGGGTAGGCTTATTTCCTATAGCTCCAGCCTGCAGGATCATGTGAGGCTTGATTTACGGCCAGCTACTTTGTCCTCTTGCCTCAGTGAAAACGGTTGCCAGATATTGAAAGTCTGAATTTGCCAAGCCTTGCAATCGCAACCTGGGAGTAAATGTTATTTGAGGTAGGTAATCACTCTGCCAAGATGATTCCTTTTTTCCTTTCAAAAATGTATTTTGGCATCTGAGAAAATAGTATAGCATCATTGCTAGTCTAATCGATGTCATCATTAACAAGAAAATTAGGTTTCCTTTATATTTATGACTTTAAAGCCCACTGTGATATTAATTATTCTTTCATTACACCCAGATTCCATAGAACTTTCCAGGAAAATCTGACTTCAGCTCTAAAGGAAAGTGAATAGATATATGAGAAATCCCATTTTGACATAGCACTGGAACATTTGTGTTCAATTAGATAAAGGACACCTGCCCTTAAGCCTCCCTACCCTTATATTTACATTTTCAAACTTTTATTTCCTTTGATTTGCCGTACCAGAATCTCTCTTTCCCAGACTAAGACATGCATGGCAATCAATGGTCAATAGTTTCTACTCTTCTCTTTCAAAAAGGTTTAGATGCTTTCCAATTAAACATTAGATGGGAGAGAAAAGGTCAGGTGTGTTGTGAATCCACCTTGCTTAGCTACATTCTGATTTCCACTGACAGCCAGCAGCAGAAGTGATGAGGGTGGGGTTGGGGACACCAGGACAGGGATCTGGGGACACAAACTCTGTACAGGAGCTGGGAGCTACTGCCCCAAAGCTGTCCTGGGCCAGGGTACAAGGCAAGAAAAGGTGGGGAGCCCTTGTACTTGCCCAGCCAATAGAGTTGCCCATGTGGTGATTCCACTGTGAGCTGCCCATTTCTCTCAGGGTTGGAATGTTTGGAAGATGTGGAGGCCTTTAGCTGGCCAAGAAAGTTTGCCTACAGTAGAAGAGAGAAGATTTCAAAAGTTCCCTATCCTTCTCCTTGTTCCTGGACCTCTGCCAGAGTCCAGGCATCCTCTGGTAACTTCTGGGAAAGCCACCTTCCTCCCTCAACAGAAAAACAAATCAACCCAACATTCAGACCAGCAGATGGCTTCCAGGGAAAATATAAATGATCCACCTGCTGAAGCAAGATGCTGACATAAAGTTGGATATATTTGTAGATGACTCACGGTGATGACTTTCTTGCGGTTGTCAACGTGCAGGCTTCTCATGCCCCTGTAATTGCGGGGTGGACAGCTCAGCAGGCAATGTAGCCTCACTGTCTCTCCCTGGGGGGTGGGGGGGACCTCAGGGATCTATCTGTGCCCTGACCCTCGAGCTCTTCTGTGGCAGGGATCTGGGCTCCTTCTCCAGTCCCCGCAGGGTTTAACCCACTTCCTCCCTGTAGCCTGCCCTTGAGAATGCCCCTGGGAAATGGATTTGAGGCCGAGGGAATAGATAAGGATGACCGTCTCTCCGGCTGCCTTTCAGGACCGAGGTAGGCAGGTTTATTTAGAACCAGTCTATGTGGGAAGCATTTCTGGGCAAGTCTAGCTAAATGTTGATGTTCTTACACTAGGTTGTTTTGCTTAGATTCATAGAACCTCAGATTTACGGGAGCTTTTCAAGGTTACCTGATCATACAAATCCTCTGAAAACACTTACGCTTTTTTTTCCCTCCTGGGCAGCAGTGGCTCTCCACTCTTGTAAAAGGCACATATTCCATTCCCATCTCAGGGAGAAATCCTCTGTTGTCAAATAAAACCCATACTCAGATTTCTAAATCAATTCTAGTTCATGAATGAGAATTCTTTTCTTTTTCTTTCCCTTTTAAAGGAAAACAGGGAAAAAAAAATAGGAGGGTAATATAACTATGAAGTATCATATAGTAATCCTTAATAGCAGTATTTTTTTAAACAATATAAGACATTTGTGGTGCCTCATTTAAATTAAATTAAATTAAATTAAATTAAATTAAATCAAAGAATACTATATCCATATAATGTAGTATTTAGTGTATATACCACGTATATGTATATACATATATGTATATCTGCCCTCCCCTCCACCTTATTTTACAGAAGAGGAATATTAGGGACATAGAAGCCGAAGGCAAGCCCAGGAATATGTAGTGGCAAAGCCAATTAAAGGAGAGAGAAACATAAATAGAGACTGGAGTGAGGGTGGGGACAAACTCCAGGTAAAAAAAGGAAGTAAGGGAGGAAACAGAAAACAAGGACAGAGAAAAGAAGCAAAGGTAGAGAGGGAAACCAGAGAAGATCCTCAAAGAAGTAGGAAGAGAAAAAATAGAGGAGGAGCGAACAGCGGTGAGGGGCAGAGGAAAAGGGAAATAGCAAAAAGAAAGCTTAATGTAAGAGAAAAAAACTATCATAATAGAGAAAAAAGGATGTTAGGTCATTTTCTAAGCTTAAATACCAACCATGCTTCTCACTAATGTGTGATCTTGGGTAAGTCGCTTTACTCAGCCTTCCCCGTCTGTTCAGCAGAACCGTTGCAGGGCCCACCTACCTCGAGTCCCTGTGAAGGGCAGGCCATGGGCACAACGAGCTCTCTGACCATTTGTTCCCATTATTCTCTGCTGCCCCAGTCTGGGGCCCCAGTAGTGCCTGGGTGTCACATTCACTGTCAAAAATCAAGTAATAGGTGTTTTGTGAACACCCCTTGTGGATTTTTCAAGTCTTGAATATGAAAGATCTCCTAATGCCACATTTTTTTCAGACTTGGAAAATCAATCTGTTCAAAATCTGATTATGGTGACTCGGTTTCTGGAACAGTCTTGGACTTCAAATACTCTTTGCCGTTGTCACCATAAGTAACCCGGGCACCATGTGCTCCTGCTTCCTCACGTACACAAACACATTACGTTGTTGCCTTAGCGCCTTAGCACCGGGCAGAAATTGCTTGAGGCTAACTCACGTGCTTGTCAATAACAATGCACGCTTCTGGAAGTCTTTTACGAAAAGCCTGTTCTTGGGCAAGTGCATCATCTCCATGCTGAGCCCCAGCTCTCCAAATGAACTTATCTTAGGAAATTTCTTATATGTTCATTTCCACTCGTCAGCCCTCCATTCCCTACCAGCCGGCTAATACGTTCCAGCCCCTTGGCACACCCTACTCTGGCATTGCAGATCAACCCTTGAAATACCAATTCGGGTGCACGATTGTTCTAGAGCGAATGGCTGTGTGGAAATCCCTAAAAGTCAAGCTCGGTCTAAAGCCTGGACAAACGCAACGCTTGTCTTGGACAGCTCAGACTTCCTGAATTCACACAGTCGTAAAACAGGCAGACCTTTGTGTATCATGGTCTGGCCCTATCAGATTTCTCCACTTCTATGATGAACATATAATCAACATTTACTAGAAAAATTGATATGTCTTTATCATGATTATTTTCAAAATTGCGCCTTTGGTGGAACTGACTCAGACCAAAGTACAAATACGAAAACTAATTAAAATTCATAAAACACCAAATGGCAGCAGTAATTAAAACAACTTAATTTCCCCCTCAGGCTAAATCCAACATAAAATTTCATGGGAATCTTCCAGTTGAGAAATCCCAAAGAGTTACATAAAGTTGACTCTGGCCCTCAGATAGGGTTAGCTGCTTCTATGCCATCCTACGTGCTTTGAACTGGGTGCTTTTTAAGGATGCTATCACATTCCCTGCCATCTTCCCGCTCCCACTCCCTTAAATGTGGTAAGTGAGCAAAGGAATGGGTTGATTTTATTCACTGCTGCTTCTCCTCAAGTTCCTCCCTCTTGCCAGGGGGATTTTGTAAGTGAGGGTCATGTGTAGACGTGCGGAGACGGGAAAGAGGCATGAACAGGAGACAGCGACACGTTGAAGGCAGGGACTGGGGTGCCCCAGAAAATGTGTCTGGGAGTGGGTGTGCAGTGAATAGCAGACGTGACGGGTCCTGTCAGGACTGAGTGTTGTGCCTGGATTTCTGGGGCACAACAGTTCAGCCAGAGCTTTGTAATTGTGAGTATCTTAAATACATGCTACTATATGTATTGCATATATGTGTACTTGCATTACATATGTGGTATGTATGTGCACTATGTACCACAGACACCTATGTACCCAGTTCCCAGCTAAACAATTGCGTACTGAACGCCTGGGTAGCTCAGTGGTTGAGCATCTGCCTTCGGCCCAGGGCGTGATCCCGGGGTCCTGGGATCGAGTCCCGCATCGGCTTCCCTGCATGGAGCCTGCTTCTCCCTCCGCCTGTGTCTCTGCCTCTCTCTCTCTCTCTCTCTCTCTCTCTGTGTGTGTGTGTGTCTCATGAATAAATAAACTCTTAAAAAAATAAAAATAAATAAAAATTTAAAAAGAATAAAAATTAAAAGTTACATACTGAAAATTCGCTGAAATCTCCTGTCTGGCTCCCTGGTGTCTGAGTTCATGCTCCACACACATAGAGCAGAGCATTACCAGCAAGTGGGGTGTTCAGAACAGGCCCACGTATATAGTACAGAGGCGGTGTTTGTGCGTTAGTGGATCATTTACACTACTACGTAGCATTGCGTGAGGATGTCACTGCTTCTGCTGTTGGGGTGGTTGTTGTAACTCAAGGCCGGCTTCAATTAGTGTCGTTGTTCAGGACGGTGTTCTCTGCCACTAAATAGCTGGGCACTGTGAGCATGAAGTGACTTCATCCGGAGGTAAAGAAACAAAGGCAGCGCATATTTCCTTCCAGCAACCCAGAGCTCCCCATGAGCCAGGCACGACGCTTCTGCCCAGCGCTTCCTTTTCTTTCTAGTACCCGGTGAGACTGCCTGGGCACGGTGGGCGCTCCGTGACTACGTGTAGGTGGCCAGATGGCAAGTCGGAGAGAGGAGAGCACGAGCGTCCGTGCCACTGCTTGGCTGGGCCACGGCTGGCCCCTGTGCTGGTGCGGGCTGAGGGCCCAGCAAAGTCCCTCGCTCCGAAGGCATATTGACGGCCGGGGCCTGTTTCGGCCCGGGAACTCTGCAATGCATTTGGGGGGCATGAGCAGAGGGACAATGCAACCATTACAAGTTCCTGAAGTCTAGTAAAATGTAGCCAGACAGCCTCGGCCCCTTCCCCTGGTGTGGAAGAGGAAGGGAGAAATTGCTGGACAAGAGGCCAAATTATCTTGTTTGAAGGATTGGCTTGCCTTGAACTCGAGGTCACGGGCGGCCAGTTGCACGCTCTCTACTCTTAGAGCCCCCCAGAGCAGAACAACTCGACTGAACCAAGCCTCGCAGCTCTCTTCCCCCCGAGGCTCCACTCAGAAGCTCCGAGACCTCAATGACCGGCGATTTTTATGCCCAGCTCCAGTCTCGGCATAATGGGGTCCCTCAGTTAGTTTTTAAGGCCCTTTCATATGTCACATAACAGCTCTGTTGTCGGCAGCGCCCGATGACATCACAGTCATGAAACTGGGCAACAGCAAGGAGATTGTGTCGGTGGCGCCGTGGGAGTTGTGCCGCGGCCGGCACCCCCGGCCTGTGCTCTTTGTTCAACTGGGTGCTGCGCTGCGCCCGCTGCACCCGCTGCACCCACTGCACCCACGTAGGCCTCGGACTGCGGCCGGCCGCTGCCTTGTCACCGTCGCCTCCCGCTGAGGGACACCTTTTGCTTCCAGCATTCTCTTCTACTCTGGCCTCCGGGGGTTGGGGGTTCAGGGGGCTGCACCCAGGGCGCCCTTGGAGGAGCTGGTCCAGGGCAAAGCCACGCGAAATCCCATCCCCGGCAACGTGTCCCTCCCTGAGACCTCTTGGGATGCTCCCAGGGGCGATCGGCCGCCGTCAGTGGGGAGAAGGAAGGTGTACTGGTGTCACGCACCCAGGTCCTCCACGGGGAGCCGGCCTGGGCCCCCCACCCCGGCCTGGGCCTGGCATGTGGGGCACAGAGCCCCGGGCCAGGGGCGCCCAGCAGGAGCAGCGCAGCAGCAGAGCAAATGTGGCACCGACCCGGGCTGGGAAAGGGAACCCTGCCCCAGGCCCCTCCGTTTGCCTCAAATGTTATTAAAAGCCACCAAGAGCAGCAAAAGCGCCGTCACTACACGCTGTGGAGACAGCGCGGCTGCAGGCACCTGCAGGGCTGACCCCGGTGGCCGGGTCAGGAGCCCACGGGGAAATGGCTTTAGCGGAGGGGAGCGTGAGGAGTCCCATCCGGGGAGAGCAGGGCCTGGGCCCCAGACACTAAGGAAGGAGGAACCCGCAGCCCAGGCCCCACGCCTGTCCCCTCTGCAAGGCAGACCCAGGCATTTTCTGCATCACCCACACGTCTACAGACTCCTGAGCATCTCAGAAAACAAAAACGAGCAACGTCCAACAGGATCTAGGGATTTCATTATTGCAGAGAAGTTAAGGGGGGTCCTCGAAGGCCCCTAAACCGTGTGCCCTTTCTGCACCGAGCTTGCATCTCCAAAGTTTAGCAGAGCAATGGGGCCGCTCCATTTCCCTGTCCTCGGGGCAGCATTTCCTCCTTATTAAACAGCTTAAGTTTCCTGAGTGTGATCTTCAAAATCTGCACTTCGGTCTCCACTGAATTCAAGCCAGCCGTCCTCCGTTTCCTCAATTACGGTGGGCCAGGAACTCTCCTTTCCTCGCAGGGGTATCGTGACTTTTCATTGGTCTTGCAAGGGTTCCCCAAGTCCCCTAGAGCCACCTGCACGAGCTCCTCCCCTGGCTCCCGCAGCCCCTCTGCTCCGCTGTGTTGCAGGGAGCGGAGCTGACTCGGCTGGACCTGGGGCTTCCTTCCAGGGGCACCTCTTCTGCTGTCACACTTGAACCTGTGCGCATCCTGGGGTGAGCTGACCTCACCGGCCCTTCTCAAAAGTCTTAATGACAGCTTCTCTGAATGAGTTCAGCAGGAATAAATCCTCCCACTCCTTCTGAATACCACTTAATTACTACCTGTGACTCTGCCCCAAGTCCCTGAGAGAAAGATTTTTATCGTCAGGCTTGTTCAGCAGGTGTTTCTCAGAGTGGGTTCTGTGGGGCACTCATTCTGCAGGTTTCTGATAGGTGCCACGTGCTACCCACACTCCCTGCTTGCATACACCACGCAGCTATTGCAGACTACGTGCAGTAGAGGCACTCTTCCCTTGCACACACACATATGCTGTACAGTGCATGTATGGTGGTCAAGTAATTGTAGAAAAACCCAGTCAGTGTAAAACCAATATTTTGCATCAGCTCATCAGAGCCTCTAGTATTCTAATATGCATTATAAATCTCTACACATAAGGTTTTAGTATGCAGCATTTCCCAACCTATTCAAACACAGAGCTACTTCTTTGTGGAGAACACCTAAAATGACTGGGAGTACCATGGAACACACTTTGCAGAGCGCTCTATCACAGCAAGTAGAAAAGCCACTTATGAATCTAAAACTGGAGTGAGAAACAATTATTTTTAGCAATATTAAAAACATAAACATTTTTAAAAGCATTGAGAGATTAGATCAGGGGTCAGAACACTATGGCCCACAAGCCAAATCTGGCCTGTGGCCTGTTTTTGTACAGCCCTCCAGCTGAGAATGTTTTATATTTCTAAAGAGCTATGAAAACAAGACAAGCAAAAGCAAAACAAACAGAAAAACAAAGAAAATGCAACCGAGACCATAGGTGGCCCACAAAGCCCTTTACAGGAAAAAAAAAAAAAAAAAATATATATATATATATATATATATATATATATATATATTTGCTTAGCCATTAGCCATTTGTGTTATTTAAACTTAATTAAGAGTTAAGAAAAAGTAAAAATTCACTTCTCAGTCACATTAGCCATGTTTCCGGTGATCAATGGTTACATGTGGCTAAAAACTACCAAACTAAGAGATGTAGAAAGTTCAATTGCATAGTGCTGGTCTAGATGAAACTTCCTGCTGAGGTTCGGGGGTAACACTATTTGTGGTTGTTTCTAGAATAAGATTTTTTTTCTTGCTGTTTGTTTAAGGAATTTGATTGGGGCAGTGTGGACAATGTGAGTCTTGTAAAAAGAGTTCTGACTGATTTCTGATAGATTTCCAGTTGAGCAAGTTTGCCAATGTGAAGCCTTCACTGGGTTGTTGATCTTTCTTCAGCCCCCAGAAACTAGGTCAATGGCTGGCCCCATTGTGCCCCCAGACCCACATAAGCGCCCAAGGCAAATTAGTAGCCAACAGGAAGATTCTCACTAACCACTATTTACTTAGTGTCGGAGTCTTGAGTTATTTTGGCTTTCCTCCGTCTCCGTCAAGTTCCTGCCAGCCTTTCTGTGTTTCTTTCTTGAGTTTCCCTTCCGTCCTCTTTCCCTGCTAAATGTGATTCTCTTCACTTTAATATTCAGAAGAATTTTGTTCCTCACCTCTTCCTTGGCTTTAGGCCTGTATTTACATATTTAAAGACTCATAAATATACTCTGCTAAACAAAATGTCTACTAAATTACTCTTCAACAATATGAAAGAATTGGCAAAAGCCTTGAAATCCCCTTTCTGCTTTTTTTCCCACCAATATCTCTAACTGGACGGGAATAGTATCAACATTGAGTTCCTAATGGAATATATATTACATCTCGCTCACTGAAGGTTAAGGGCAGAGTTTTTGTCAAAATGGCATTTCCCCTTGCTACCCTAGGAAATGTGTGCTGTCAGCAAGAGTAAGAAGAACGTTAGAAGAAAGAAGGGGGTCAGTACCGTTGAATGCCATGGAGACAAGTGAGGATGATGACTATACCAGACCATTCTATGGGGCTTCCAAGAATTTCTTTAATAAACTATTTTAGGGCAGGAGTTTTCAAGATAGATAATCTGTTGAGCTCATTAGTTAAGTCTCGTTAGATTTTAAAAGATAACTGTTAATGGAGGTATTTTCTCTGATTACAGTAGATGAAATTAGGAAGCAAAAATAGAAGTAAAACTGGAAAAATCCAAAAATTTATGAAAATTAATAGCACACATTTAAACAATCAATTGATCAAAGGAGAAATCTGAAAGAAAATTAGAAATACTTAACCACAAATGAAAACAAAAACATAATATACCAAAATTTTGGGGATACCTATGGAGATATTTATAGGTATAAATGCTTACATTTAAAAAAAAATCTAGGGCAATCTGGGTGGTTCAGTGGTTTAGCGCCACCTTAAGTCCAGGGCATGATCCTGGAGACCTGGGATTGAGTCCCACATCGGGCTCCCTGCATGGAGCCTGCTTTCCCCTCTGCCTGCGTCTCTGCCTCTCTCTCTCTCTCTCTCTCTCTCTCATAAATAAATAAATAAATAAATGAATAAATAAATAAATAAATAAATAAATAAATAAATAAATAAATAAAGTATTTAAAAAAATTTTTAAAAATCTCAATTCAACAACATAACTTTACAGCTTGGGGATCTAGAAAAAGTAGAACAGACTAAACCCAAAGCTAAAGGAACGAAAGAAATAATAAAAATTAACATGGAAAAATGAGATACAGCACAGAAAAACAATGCAGAAAATCAATAAAACAAAAAGTTAGTGCTTTGCCAAGAGAAAATTGACAAACCTTTAGCTCTATAGAGAAAAAGAAAAAAAAGAAAGAGAAGATTCAAATAACTAAAATCCAAAATGGAAATGAGGACATTACTACTAATTTATCACAATTTAAAAAAATTAGAGAGAACTATGAATAATAGTACACCAATGAACAGATTACCTAGATGGAAATGGGAACATTTCTAGAGACACAAAATGTACCAAGACAAAATCACAAGAAATAGGAAAGCTGAATAGACCTATAACTAGTAATGAGATGGAATCAGTAGTCAAGTCTCCCAACAAAGCAAAATCTTGGACCTGATGGCTTCACTGGTGAATTCTACCAAACATTAAAAAAAAAATCATAACCATTTTTCCTAAGATTTTCCAAATAATTGAAAAGGAAGGAGCACTTCTTAACTCATTCTATGAGGCCAGAATTACCTTGGTACCAGAGGCAGACAGAGACCTTACAACAAAAGAAAAGTGCAGATCAAGATCCCTAATAGACATTTATCAGAAATCCCCAACAAACTACCAGCAAACCAATTTCAGCAGCATATTGAAAGGATTATATACCACGATCAAATGGCATTTATTTCTGGAATTCAAGGATGGTTCAGCATATGAAAATCAATCAATGCAATGCACTACATTAACAGGATGAGGGAAAGAAATCACATGATTATCTCAATGGGTGAAAAGCACTTGACAAAAATTCAACCCTCTTTCATGATAAAAACGCTCCCCAAACTAGGAAGGGAAGGAAACTACCTCCACAAAATAAAAGCCATATATGAAAAACCTACAACAAACATCACACATACAGTGAGAGACTGAAAGCTTTTCCTGTAAGATTAGGAGCAAGACAAGGATGCCTACTCTCATCACTTCTATTTACCTTGATCCTGGAAGTTCCAGGCAGAATAATTAGGCAATAAAAAGCATCTAAATTGGAAAAAAAGAAGTAAAGTTAGCTCTGTTTGCAGATGGTATAATCTTAAGTCTAAAAACAATAAAGATAGCACATACAAAAAAGGACTGTTAGAGCCAATGAATAAAATCAGCAAGGGAGCAGGATACAGAGTCAACACACAGAAACCAACTGCAATCTAAAAGGAATAACCAATCTAAAAAGGAAGAAATGGAAATAATTCCCATATACAATTGCATCAAAAATTAAAAAAAAAAAACACTGAGGAATTAATTTGACTAAGGAGGCAAAAGACTTAAACGGAAACACATCTCATGTTCATGGACTGGAAGGTGTAGTATTGTTAAGACATCAATACTTCCCAAAGTAACATAGATATTCGATATAATCTCTATCAAAATCCTGATGGCATTTATGCAGAAATACAAAAACCCAAGGAAAAATTCACATGGAAGCTCAAGAGAACCTGGGTAGCCAAGATGTTTTTGAAAAGAAGAACAAAACTGGAAGACTCACATTTCCTGTCCAGTCTTAATAGAAAGCTGCAGATGTCAAAGAAAGTATCATACTAACATAAAGACAGACATATAGGCCAATGGAATAGAACAGAGAATCCAGAAGTAAACCTTCATATATATATGGCCAAATGATTTTTCATAAGGGTGACAAGGCCATTCAGTGGGGAAAGGAAAATCTTTTTACCAAATGGCACTGAGAAAACTGAATATCCACACAAGAAAAAATGAAGTTGGGCCCTTACCTAACACCATAAACAGAAACTGACTAAAAGTAGATCAGAGACCTAAATGTAAAACCAAAAATTATAAACCTCTTACAGGAAAACAGGGCAAATTCTTCATGACATTGGATGTGGTGATGATTTCTTAGAAATGACACTAAAGACATAGACCTGGATCAGACTGCGTGAAAATTTAAAAATTGTATGCATCATAAGACAGTATCAGCAGAGTAAAAATACAACCCACAGAATGGAAGAAAATGTCTGCAAATCATGTATCTTATAAGGGACTGACATTCAGCATATAGAGAGAACTCTTAAAACATTGTCAACAACAACAAAACCTGATTCAAAACTGGGCAAAGAACTAGAATAGACATTTCCCCAAAGAAGATACATGAGGGACCAGAAAAATACATGAGAAGATGCTCAACATCATGAATCAGTACAATGAGATACAACCTCGCAAAAAAGCTAACATCAACCCTCCCCCGAGAAATAATAATAACAAGGATGTAGGGAAACTGGAATCTTGTGCAGTGTTGGTGGGAATAAAAAATGATCTAACAGTTATAGGAAATAGCATGATGGTTCCTCCAAACATTAAAAAATAGGATTACCACATGTATATACATGTATATACATGTGGTATAGCATCTACTTTCACTTCTGTGTACATACCAAAAAAAATTGAAATCAAAGTTTGTACACCCCTGTTCGTAGCAATATTATTTATAATAGCTAAAGCATGGAGGCAACCCAAGTGTCCATCGATGGCTGAATGGATAAGCAAAACGTGGTATCTACATATGATGAAGTATTAGTCAGCCTTTAAAAAGTTAAGGAAATTTTGACATTTGCTGCAACATCGTGAGGACGTTATGCCAAGTGAAACAAGCCAGTCATGAAAAGACGAATACGGTATGATTTCACTTATACGAGATGCTAAGAGTGGTCAAATTCATGGAGATAGAAGGTAGAATTGTGGTTGCCAGGAGCTGGGGAGAGGTTCACAATGGAGGTTAGTGTTTAATGGATGTGGAGTTTCAGTTTTACAAGATGAAAGGAGCTCTGCAAATAGTGGTGATGGTTTAAAAAGATTAGGACTGCATTTAATATCATTGACCACTTAAAAATCATTAATATGGTACATTTATTTTCTGTGTGTTTGAAAAATTTGAAATAAAAATAAAAGTTCCTAAAAAAAATAAAAATAAAAATAAAAATAAAATAAAAGTTCCAATGGCTGTTACCTTCAAGTTAATCTCTCAGATGTATTGTGCATATACAAGGCTTTTCCTAATCTTGTTCAAACTCTCCTTTCCAGGCTCAGGTCCCGCCATATCTGCCCAGGCACCCAAAGCTCCAAACCCAATCAACTTTTAAGTGTATTAGAGCTCAACGAGGGCATTCTGGTTCATCGGGCTCACCCACAGCAAAGTCCCCATCTGTACACACCTGGATCTTTGCACATGCTCTTCTTTTACCTGGGACGCCCCTGATTCTTTGGTCCATAAATTTAACAAACATTTGCTGGGAGTAAATTTGCTTTGATTCTTGGTAGTTAGCAGATATCTGTTGATATAGAGAAGAGTTTTGGTTTAAAAAAAAAAATCAGTCTGCTACCATTTTGTCCAGAAAGGCTAACTTAGAACCTGTCACCTCTTCCTGTCTCTCTTCAAGAGAGGGAATTTAAGTGAATCACCTTTTATAAAAGTGCTGGGTAGGCCATCCTGGAAGTTTGGGTTCATATGTGTTTTCTTGCTGAAAATGGAAGACTTTTTCCAAGTAAGGCAATCACCTCAGTGCATGTATCCAAACCCTGACCAAGATCACAAGCGATAGAGCAACTCCCTTCTGTGTGGCTAGATGGTAAAAAAAAAAAAAAAGAAAAGAAAAAAGAAAAAGAAAAAAAAAAGAAACAAAATAAGACAAATACGGTAATCTGATGGGTTGGTCACTAAATGTGAATCTTGTATTGATCTTCATAAATGGCATTAATGTGAGGCATTAGTGCAGAGGGATGAAGGGCACAGGCTTTCAATTCAGTCAGATGTGGGTTCAAATCTCAGCTTCCCAATTTACAACCTGGATGAGCTTGGGAAGTTGGCTTAACCCCACTTTACTTATTTCCTCATCTGAGAAATGGGGATACATATCAGACAGCTTTGTCAGGAATTTAAATTTTTCTCACAAACGTGAAAAGTGAACAAGCAGAAGATTGCTGGCCATATACTGAGTACTCAATAGGTCTGTTCTGTTGATTTTTTTCACAATCTTACTGAGATATAACTCAGTGCTCATATACTATACGGTCCACCTATTGAAAGTGTACAGCCAATGATTTTTAGTAAAACTGTGCAGGCATCACAATAAATATTTTCAATAGTAATAATAATAACCCTGTGGTCAATCAAAGGTCTGAATTACAAGCACAGAGAAAGGAACAAAAAAGAAAAGGCAGGGATAAAAAAATAAGAAAGAGAACAGTAAGAATTACTCAAACTGAGGGACCTGCTGCAGTTTTATGTGCAATACTCAGTTCATGAAAGAGAGTCATGGCTAAGCCCCCGAATTACCCAAAGTAGCCTTTGGTGCTGACTCAGATCACCTCCTGGCTTCCCCTCAATCTGAACTGAGTAGACCCAGAATTAACTGAGAATTAGAAACAGCAATATACAAAAGTTATTTGTCTTCCATGGTAGGGAAAATATGAACCTTTCAGCAATACTGCCTCCCAAAAGTGACAGGAACATACAGCTCTGGGGAAAAAAAAAAAAAAAAAAGGTGATAGTATTGCAATACAGGACAAATCCTTTCCTCAACCAGGTCTCCATTGTTTCAAACAAAGGAAAGCTCTTTTACTGTACCTCCTAGAATGTTCCTTCTACTTACTTCCTTTTAGGATCGTCATTTTCCTTCTCATTTCTGTTTTTCCCATTAAATGTTCTTCTCTTGTTGTTGAGGAAATGAAATAGTACTATTTCAGGAGACACACTTCACAGCCTCTAAGACTCTTATTATATTCACTCAGTCCCCATGTTTAAAGACTTGGAAGCAGAGATTGAGGAGGATAAGCTTAGGAAAAAGGTAAAATGTTTGTTTACTATGAATGGAGCATTTGGAAGCCTAGGGGAAAGCCTATCTTGTGCACATCTCCCTCCCACAGAGCCAAGAGCCTCTTCTTGTCATCCAACATGCAGACCAGCTGTGACTCCTGAGGCCAAGGGCTCTCTGAAGAACCCAACCAGGCCAGCCGTGGTGCCCTGGCTTCATTATGAATAGCTCTGTTGGTGCTATTTTTTAGTGTCTTCCTTCCCCCTTTGTCCCTCCCTGAAATCTAGCTCAAAGAGGCCCTGGTGTATTAGGAGCAGCTGAGAGGACACTCCCCTAATTTGCTCCTTCTTGCTTACAAATGAGAAGCTCCCTAACACGTAGCATCTAGAGCTCACCATTTAGCACTGAAATTATTGTGCCAAATAGGAGTATCCTGCCACCAGTCCATTGCTTGTGAGCAAAAAGGGAAACAGTTCAACATGAAACTAAACCTGAGGGAAGACCATCTTGTTCATCTAACTCATTCCTCTTCTCCTCTAAAGGGGAGAGTTGATCTGGTTTGGTCAAGTACAAAGACCTATCACTGAGCCTTGTTTTCTAGCAGTAGAGGAGCACAGTGGTGTGCAAGGATACATGGGTGTGGGCTTTCTTTGATAAAAAGGCTCAGTGGCATTTCTTTGAGCGGCTGCCCCTACTGCACCCAGGACGGACTCAGGACCAGAGGCATGCGTGGACTCTATCCAGAGGCTGCTTCAGGTTTCCACTTGGAGATACCTCATTCAAAGTGTGACAGAGCCCAAAGGAAACACTCACAGACTTGCCCTTCACAGGACTGGCCTGTTTATCATACCTGAGGTCAATGATAAGAGAGAATTATAAAAGGCTCGTACAAGGGGTAGGATTTCCATCAGAGGAACAGGAACCTCACTAGGTGAAGCAATCACATAATTTATTACTCACAATGGAACACTTTACGAGCAAAAGGAGACTTTATTAACTATTAGTGAGAACAAAAGATATAAATGGGACTGTCCCAGGTAAACCAGATGTCACAGCACCTTCACTCCAGAAATTTCAAATAAGGAGAGCTTTCACAGAGGGAACCAAAATTTCACTTCCACCAGAGAGGCTGGGAGAGCAAAGGTCGGGTTCAGGGCTGCTAGGACTGGCCCAGAAGCTGTAGCAAATCTCAGCAATGACTGGGCAAGTGACCACCAGTGAGTTCAGCTGTCAAAGTGCGTGGTTGTCAAGAAGTTGCCTCTGCTTATACAACTACTGGCAACTACCACTTCTCCTCCAGAATGGCAGCTCATCCTTCTCATTTGTCTTCTAGATCTTATGCAAGAGTCAGTAGATGGAAGACTTAGCCAGACCCTGCAAAGAGACTGTGGAAAAGCTCAGTAGGGGGACCAGACCATTATCAGGTGAGCCACACTGATGGAGAAATGCTAAACTGTTAAATGGATTTATACGAAGAAGGGCAAAACAGTTAATCTAGATGGGCAGAAAGAGATGCAGGAAAAGAAAGGAGAACTTTGAGCCATTGCAGTCTGGCCTCATGGTCCTGAGGGCATAGAAATAAATGAGATGACAGAGAAGTGAGATAAGGACAGCTCATCTACTATAAAGTACAGCAGGGAGATAGAGGGGTGAAGAAGAATTTTAGGACACTGCGTGTGTCTTCTAGAAACTTCAGCAAAGGCTTACATTATTTTTCAAGGGTTTTTGAATCAGTGTGTTTTGAGTGTGATGTGATCAATAAGCAGACATCCCCCAAGTCGCATACTTTTATGCCCAAGAGGGTGACAAGACATGTGGTTCAGGCCAGCTTTGTAAAGTTATACACTCTGGCTTGGGGCCAAAGTCCCAGCTGAAAAACAAAGTTTCTTCTTGTTCCACTTGTTGGTCATTTTCCTGTGTCTATATTTTCCCCCCAGGACACAAGGACAGACATCTCTGGTATGGGGTGGGATTGAAGTAATACTTGGTACATGGCCATTACTCACATATGTGCACCAAACATGACCTTGAATTCTATCAAGACAATCACACCATTTGGCGAAGGAAGACCCCACGTGAGATAGGAAAAGATTTCAATAAACAAATGAAAATCTGAGGACTAGGGATCCCTGGGTGGCTCAGTGGTTTAGAGCCTGCCTTCAGCCCAGGGCGTGATCCTGGAGACCCGGGATCGAGTCCCACATCAGGCTCCCTGCATGGAGCCTGCTTCTCCCTCTGCCTGCCTGTGTCTCTGCCTCTCTCTATGTCTCGCATAAATAAATAAAATCCTTAAAAAAAGAAAGAAAGAAAGAAAGAAAGAAAGAAAGAAAGAAAGAAAGAAAGAAAGAAAGAAAGAAAGAAAATCTGAGGACTGTAAAAAGTTACAGAAGAGGAAAAGGTAGTTGTATTGATTCCTACTATTTAAAATATTCTCATTAACCATGTAGTTACATAATTGGTTTAATGTTTGCGTTACTTGTGAGAGTATAATTTTATTGAACAGTGACTACGTATATCTTTTCTTCACTTTTGTATTCTTACAGCCCAACATGGTGCTGACACTGGCACAGCATGTCTTTATATTTGTCAAATAATTATTCAGGGCATAAAGACTGCAAATTTCCTCCCAATATCAATTCCTCATGTTGCAGTATTTCCAGAATCTTTTCCTTGTTTTCTGTTTGTATGTGTGGTCACTTACTAAGTCTCATTCAAGGGCCTGAATTAACTTGTCTGGCTTTTTAGTGCTATGCCATTTGGCTTTCCAGCAACATCACCCTCAAAAAACTGTTTATGGTGAAGAGCTTCTGTGGAATGGGTATGACTCAGTTTAATTTTCTGATCTTCAAAAATGGGTGAATATATCACCTGAGCTTTGCTGGCAACCTTTGGCACACTTGCCAGGAAGGAGGGGAATTCTTAGAGAGAAGGATTATGTGATGCTTAAAAGAGAAGGACATTGGTAAGTACTTCTCTGACAGATGGACAGAGAGGACTCTCTCTAGATCCCAATTTCCTGCTTAGAAAGGAAGTCAGTAAAAAAAAAAAAAAAAAAAAAAGAGAGAGAGAGAGAGAAAGGAAGTCAGTGACCAAAACAATCAGAGCGTTGGATTATAAACTTTTTAGAATGTCCTTATGTCTTCTATTTCTCTTCCCTCTATAAAGCCATTTATATATATAAAAAAAGAAAAGGACATATGTGCCTTTACTTGGGAGCAGAAACAAAAATAAATGCTTGGAGACTGCCCTTTCCATCCTCAGGCAAAATAGGGAGAGGCGGATGCTAACCTCTACAGGATGGAGTAAGAGTGACTGCCATCAAGTCAAGAGATGTGGATGAGAACATGGGATCTGCTTTGAATGAGAAGGAACAGCCCGTGGGTGACTGTGTCTGCCATAGATAGTCCCCTACCTGATTCCCCTGTGAATCTATTTTATCCCAGCTAAGCAGTGGAAGCAGCACTAGCAAAACCAAGACTTTATTGAAGATATAAATATTAACTCCTTGATTTTAAATTTCTTCCATACAAGTTGATCTTTGATTCCTTGACTAGTTTTTTTATAATGCAGTTCCAAAACCTCATCCTTAAGATTGCATGTGTAGACTGACATGTTTTTCCCAGCAACTTGTAAGTCCTTTAGCATGACTGTATTACTCTACTCAATAAAAAATGTATCACATTAAAACTAAACACATAATACTACATGATGCAAAAGTCAATCTGAGTGACTGCCAGTTACTGCAACAGCACATTATGGATAACCACAGAGCAACGTCAAGGTCTTCATTAACTTATTAAGTTAGAAACCTGCTATTGTTCTCAAATGCTTTTGTCATTTTTCAGTTGGAATAATTTTTTTGAACTGCTTCTGGAAATAATACCAAGTAGATATTCTCAAAAGTACCCCTAACACAACTCAAATACATTCTGGATAAATAACCATGAGCATATTTTTAAATTAATTGTGGAGCTAGCAGGAAGATAAGGGAACTCCCCAAAGATTCCTCTCAATCCTCAATCCCCAAAGAAAAAAAAGTAGTGAATGAAAGACAAAGGAGTGAGCAATAAATGAATATAAAACTGAACGCTGCCTTGGGCCAAATACTGATACGAAGAACATAGAATTTAGGGGATTAATATTTGCATGCCACAAACAGGAGATTAAGCTATAGGCCTATACAAGGTCAGGGAGCTAAATCCGAGATCTTAGCCCTCAGCGTTAAGCTAGAACAATCAAAAGAGATAAAAAAGAATGCAATGCCAATCAAAGGACTGTGTGGCAGATATTACCGGTACTCACAAATACTCCTAGCTTTCCTCCCCTTGCTGGACCAAGTTTCCAGCCCTCTTGCTAGTGATTAAAAGTACTTTTGGCCAATAGTCTACAAGTGAAAGTAACACACATCATTTTCATGTAAAACTCTTGATGCTTAATTCTAATCACTCTTCGTGGAAATTCTAAACCATTGATTCTAGTGCATCATATTAAGTTGGAAATACAGCAGAATTGAAGTAGTATGTGTTCTAAACATTGTATAGGTGACAACTCCCCTAAAAAGCTTCTCAGAATCCAGACTTTACACACAAAAAAATAAATTTTATAGTGTAAGTCACCGAGAATGTGGTATAAGTTGCTTGTAGTTGTTTGCTGGAGTTGTTTGTTACCCAGTATTAATTAGCCTATTCTGACTGATACATAGTCACCTACAAAAGAACGTGACTTTTTCCTTCTGCTCCAAAACTGATAGAATGATAATGATTCTTACTAAAAATTTAAAATTGTAAGTCTGTTTTCCTGCAGATCTAGAGTTCAAATACAACACAACTTGCATTTAGGGAAATCCAAGCCCAAAAACTGTAATCAAAATGGTAACAGGTGGTTCATACAAAATTCGCTGATTTTCTGAAGAAAATTATCACCAGTGTTTCTATAGCTCATGTTCAACCAGATATGAATTTACAGTAATATATCTCCATACATTCAAGGAAACAGTTCCCTACCAGAAAAGTAAGCAAATAAAGGACAAAAATCAGAGTCCCGTCAGGACCACTAATATTAAAATTATAAATATCAGGATATAAAGTCAATATTTATGAAATATTTCAAAACAAGTACAGACTGTAAAGCATTAGTAAGGAACACAGAACTAAGAAAAGGATTAGGCAGATTTAAATCTTAAATATTTTAGAAATAGATATAATTATTTTATTGAAAGAAAAAAGCACTCAATGGATTAACAGCTAAAAGGATAATAAACTCATAGTTTGAACTGAATAAATTTACATGGTATGTGGCATAAAGAGATAAAGAGATGGAAAATATGAACAACAATAAGAGTAAGATATAGAAGACAGCAAGTTAAAACGTTATTCTTTGTAGAATCTTAACCAACTAACAAAAGAACCTAAAGAGACTGACTTCCAGGAATGGCAAGACTAGTTCATACTACAAGAAAACGTCACAGTCAACAAGTTCTAGCCATGTGATCAGAGCTTCCAATCAACACATAGTGTTCTGTTCTTAATATTAACAACCAGCTGTCATGTCCAAGATCACTGGACAACAGAGGAAAATCTCAAGCAGGAAACACAGGGTCCCCCAAAAGTAGAAATAAAAACAACTTGGAGAAAAGAGACAATGCAAGATAATGAATGTTTTAAAAAACAATTATTCTCTGAAAGATAAGAAACAATATTGCATCCATGAGACAAGAACTGGATGCTACAAAAAAGAATAGTGAGAAAATTGGAAAAAGCTCTTGGAAATTAAAGTCATGATAAAAGAAATAAAAGACTGAGTAGGAGAGTTGTAAGACAAATGAGGAAATCTCCCAGAAAATTGAGTGAAAGGAAAACATGGAAAATCACAGTGCAAAGATAAAAATGAAACTTAGAAAGTTAATTCAGAGTGAACACAGAATTTTAAATTTTCAGAATTGAAGTTCTAATTTTCCAATTGGAAGTTACCATCTAATGTCCAATAAAATGGATGAAAATGAGCATGCAACACACCACATGATGAAATTTTTATACATGAAGGATGAAGATCTTAAGAATTTACTTCTTAAAAGCAATGTTGGAACCAAGAAAACAGTGGAATGAGGTTTTCAATATTCTGGAGAAAATTTGTAACCCAGGATTATGTAAGTATCAAACTATTATCCTACTGTGAGGGTAGGATAAAAATATTTTAAACATTCAGTGTGTAAAATGTTCACTTCCCATGGATACTTTCTCAGAAAACCAGTAAAGCCTCTATTATCGGTCAGTTTGCCAGCAGAAAGACTGGAAAGTAATGAAATCATGTCTAATGTGGGCAGGCAGCCAGGTGGGTGAAACATTCTTGTCCTAAAAGTGATACAAAACAATTATCATTCCTAGGCCAAAATGACCATGGGAGGAAGTGGTTACTAGAACTCCAAAAGAATAGTTTCTTTCAACTTTGATGAAGGCTGCAGAGAAGAGCTTATGGACCTCAGTTAAGGAATATGGGCAACCAGTGGAGACTAGGAAAAGGAAGCCAGCTCTTACCTCATTCCCCTCTGATCTCCTGCTGGTGCCTCCCATTGGCCTAGCCCATTTGAAAACCAGAGGACAAGAAGTTGATGCAGTGCCTGAAATCAGCCTCCTAGGGCAGAAGTAGGGTAGAAAAGCACCAAGTAAATCTTTAGGGGCAAGCTTAGATTGTCTAGCTTTTTCTCCCCAAAACCAACAATGAAGCAGGACAAAAACCAGGCAGAAATTGGACCCAAGAAACACAGTTTCTAACTTAAGGAAGAAGCAAAGGAAATTCCCAAGATGATGGTGAAAGGAGGTCCTAAACTTCCAACAACAGAAGTGGACCTGGAGGGCAATCGGCACATTCTGGAGTAGGTCTGAGGCTTCCGAGAAAGAGGACTCCAAGAAAGGAAAATGATGTGTCTACTCTGTTTACAGGTGGCTTAGTTAATTAAGAGTTGAGATATGTGCAAATGATATATTGTACTAAGCAAAACCATTTTTTTAAGATAATTGTTGACTTTAGGGAAAATAGACACCTGAAAGATCATAGTAAGAAGTCTTAGTGTATTACATGATCAAATGTAAAAGGATAGAAAAAAAAAAGTACTAAACAGGTAACCAAAAGAAAGTAGGAGTAGTTATATTAATTTCAAACAGAATCAATGCTTACGTAAGATTATTTGTTGCAGAATAAAAGAGTTGCTGCCTGATGATAAAAATTTCAAATTATCAGAATTTCTATCCCCTAATAGCTCAAATATAAAAGTTTAAATTGTCAAAAAATATGAATAGAAATTGATATATTCACTATCAAGGTGAGAAAATTTTGACGTCTGTTATTGATGTCAAACTGACCCCTCAAATAGTAAACACACAGAGAATTTAAACAATACAATTTACAGACTTGAGATAAATAAATTAATTGATAGAAACTGGGCACTCAGTAATTAAGATTATACACTTTCTGTATTCTCTATACACATTAGAGCATTTATTAAAATATCACATACTAAGCTCTTAAGAAAATGTGAACAAATTTGCTATTATCCAGATTATATTTCTTGACAATGTAATGAATAAAAAAACAAAAAAACCATTCACATGAAAATTTTAAAATGTGCTTCCAAATAAAGCATAAGTAAGAGCAGAGATCATATTATAAAGTACAAACTGAATAAGATTTAAAATACACATTTAGAATTTTAAATTTAATACAAACACTTTAAAACCTGTGGAATAAATCTAAAGCATTTCTTAGAGAAAAATGATTTAGCCATAAATGTTTTATTAGAAATAAAGAAGGATAGGGGCACCTGGCTGGCTCAGCCTGTTAAACAACCAACTCTTGATTTTGGCTCAGGTCGTGATCTTAGGGTCCAGGTTTTGAGCCCCACATGAGGTTTCACCCTCAGTGCAAAGTATGCTTGTCCCTCCCTCTGCTCCTCCTCCTGCTCTCTCTCTCTCTTTCTCAAATAAATAAATACAATCTTTAAAAAAATAAAAATAAATACATAAATCAAAAGAAAGAAAGGAAGATGAAAACTGATTAGCTAACCTTCTAGATAAAGAAGTTGGAAAAAGAATCACAAAATAAGCTTTAGGAGGGTAGATGAAAGAGAGAATAAATATATTGTATATTAAAGATATAGAGTCAAAGATAAATTAGAGATGCTAAACAAAACATAAAGTTGGTTATTTGAAAAAAAAACAATGAGATAAAGTTCTAATGACATTGCTCAGAAATGAAGGCATAAGTGAACATTAGCAAGGAAAACACTTTTACAAATCAGCCTCAGGCCAATATACTTAAATACTTGGCAAGTGGACACATTTTTACAAAATATAACTTACCAAAAAATGACTCAAGGAGAAATAGAATGATAAAATAACCCTACAACTTTAAGAATTTGAATCAATGTGTTAAAATCTTCCCAGAAAGAAAGCATTCAGCCTAGAATATTTCATAGAAAAATTCTACCACACTTTCAGAAGATGAATCCTTCTAATCTCACAAAAAACTCCCCAGAGTATAAATGGAGGGAGCTACTCACTCATCTTATGAACCTAGGATGACTGTGGCACAATAACTTAGAGAACAGTATGAATGACAAAACACAGGCCAATCTCATAATCTGGGTGCAAAAATCCTTTAAATATTTGATAATACAAATATAGCAGTGTAAAATAATAATAATAATAATAATAATAATAATAATAGAGATAATATGCAGTGGCTAAAGTGAGTTTACCCTAGAGGGGCACCTGTGTGGCTCAGTTGGGTAAGCGGCTGCCTTCAGTTCAGGTCATAATCCCAAGGTCCTGGGATTGAGCCTCGTGTCGGGCTCCCTGCTCAGCAAGAAGTCTGCTTCACCCTCTCCCTTTGCCCCTGCTGTTGCTTTCTTTCCCACTCTTTCTATTTCAAATAAATAAACAAAATCTTTGGAAAAAAAAATAAAGTGAATTTACCTTAGAAATGTAAGATTGGTTTAAAGCTAGATAACCTACAGATACCAGATATAAAGGACCAGTTCTTCAGACTAAGCTTCTGGCTGAAAAGAATTTAAAATGCAGGATAAAAAATATCTTCTTAAAAAACACTAAGCACCCCTGCCAAAAAAAAAAAAAAAAAATTTAAAAGTTCAAAACAACTAAGCCCCTGAAATAGTGTACAGAATTATTATTTGTTTTAGTGTACAGAATTATTAAACAAATCTAAGAAAAAGGGACAATAGAGAGATATCCAGAAAGACTTCAGGTGTTAGAAATATCATATACAAGAGAGGCACGGCAAGTCAATGGAGAAAGGATGAACTATTCAGTTAATAGTTAGTGTTCAGATAATGGATTAATCCCATAGAAAAAAATAAATAAGGTCCTTATACCTCTACACCAAACTGAAAAATTAATTTCAGGTGAATTAAAAATGTAAAATGCAAAACTTTATAACTTTAGACAGGAATATGAATATCTTTATTACTTCTAGGTAAGAAAATCAGTTAACAAAATACAAAAAGCAAGTCATAAAAGAAAATAAATTCTACTAAATATATTTTAAATATCTGCTTTTGAAAGAACATTATCAATAAATGAAAAGATGGGTCACAAGTTGGACAAAGATATCTTTAATGCATAAAACCAAAAAAGGATTATTATTTAGCATCTAGGAAGTTATACAGTTCAGTAAGAGATAAAGAATTTACTTTTTTAAATGAGCAAAAAATATAAAGGGGGATTTCAGAGAAAAAGAAACATGGAAACATTAATAAATGATACAATTCTCATCCTTCTTAGTGTTGAGCCAAAGGCAAAAGAAGATCATGAGATACAATTTTGCCCAAAAGACTGGCAAAAAATTTTTAAATTGGAAAACATTTTGTATTGGTGAACATGTACAACAGTGAGAATTCATACTCTGATGAATAGTGTAAATTGGTGGCCATTTTGGAAAACAATTTGACATTTTCTCATCTACACTCAAAGAGATGTATGTAATGTATGACTCAGTCATCCTACTCCTATTTTTATGTGCCAGAGAAACTCTTTGCAGATATGCTCAATATGACACATACACAAATGTGCACAGCATCATATTTGTTATGATAAAAACTGGGAACAATCCAAATGTCCATCAGAATAGCCGCTCCATGGAATACTGGACACAGTGAGTAAACAACTACACATATACACATGGCTCAATCTAGAAATTGCAAAGTTGAGATACCAAAAACAATTACCAAAGAAGACATGTAGAATTACTTTTTTTTTTTTTTAAGTCAGAACTATATAAAGTATAACAATATCTTTTTTTGGGAAAACATCTTTTATGAGGCAAAACCGTGGTAGCAGAAAGTGGTTGACAATTGTAAGCTTCCTGAGAGTGGTTGCTCAGCAGGGCATCCGGAGAATAGGCACAGACAGACATGTGGCACAACGGTAATGCTCTGTTTCTTAAGCTTGGTTATTTCTTTAATTAAATTTGTTTAAAAAAATAAAGGCCTCATTACAATTAGACAAAAAATCAAACTCTTCACCACAGTATGTAGAGATTTATTTATCTTGGCCTCTTTTCTACCTCTACAGTTTTATTTGCCGCCACTCTAACATTTATTTATCATTTTCTAAACACACTGGCCTTTTAGTTCCTCAAATGCTCCAAATATTTCCCCACTTCAGTGGTTTTTCTGCTATCCCTCTGCTTGGAAACCTTAGTGATGGAGATTAAGGAAAATGTGTCCCTGGGAAGTAATAGCAGGCCCCTTCAAACAAGGTCAAACTCAGGCAGTGAAGACACTGTCCCTCAGTGTTTACCATCATGTTCCACCCAGTTTAATGAGTTTGAGAGCCATAATGAGTCATGGGCATTTGGGCAATTGCAAAATGGACCGAGATATCAGTTGGAGTCTCATGCCTTGCCTCCTGCGAGATTCCTGGGAGAATGAGAATAGCAGGGATAATGTAGAAAAGCAAATCCCAATGGAAACAATCCAACATTTTGTCCCCTTGGATTTTTGTTTCCAGCTTAGGTGCACAGCTCAGGATGCAGGTTGTGCTCCAAGTTGGATTGCCAACCTTCTGTCAATGTACTGTGGGCTGTAGCACATAAAAACCTTGGCTGTGGCTGGGCCAGGATCCTCCTGGAGAGGTATTACAGTAATTAGGACAGAAAAGTTAAAATTTAAAAAAAATTGAAAGTTAAAAATTAGTCATTAAAAGTTAAAGTTATCAAATTAAAAATGAAAACATTTTGGAGATGCCTGGGTGGCCAAGGTGGTTAAGCATACGACTTTTGGTTTTGGCTCAGATCATGATCTCAGTGTCATGGGCTTGAGTCTTACACTGGGCTCTGTGTTCAGCGTGGAGTCTGCTTGAGATTCTCTCTCTCTTCCTCTGCCCCTCCTGATTGTGCTCTTTCTCTCTCAAATAAATAATATAATAAATCTTTTTTAAAAAGTTAAAACATTTTGAATAGTGTTATGTCTAAGTATAAATAACTATGTGGCTATGTGCCAATCCATCCTAAGTGCTTTACATGCTATTCATTTACTCATCACAAGAGAAATTTGGGGTTAATTTTGGCAGCATTTTTTTCATATGACATAACTTAACCTAGACATAAGTTGCTGTTTTTGAAATCAGGAAGCAGCAAATGTAGGATTTGAATATGCGTCTGCTTGATTCCAAATGTGATTCTCTGTGTACTCCATTAAGCTATTTCTTATCATTTCTCTGGGCCCACAGTCTCTTCAGCCACCCAAAAACAAAAGGCAAAAAAACAAAAAAACATACAAAAAAATGCTTATCTTCTCTCCTTGAGATTTTTAATCCTAGCAATGGCATTGTTAATATCAATTCTTGATCCCTTGGCTTTTTCACAAGGTAGGGAAAACTCCTGAAGACATCCAGAATGTCTTGACCTTATAAACGCGCTTTTTTAGACTACTGTTGTTAAAAGAATATGAAGGGTGATGATTTCTTCAAAAGTTGAAGTAAAATTTGTAACAATATCTTCAATTGACTTCTCTTCAACTTATAAGGTCCCGTTCTTGATGCTGATGACGCTGCATGAAGGTTGGCTTCCCATGCACAGGACGCTGGAGCTCTCACACAAATAATCAACAGAAGATGCCGAGGTCATATGTATTAGTTTTCTATTCCTGTGTAACACACCACCAGACCTGGCAGTTAGAACAGCACACATTTATTGTCTCTCAGTATCTGTGGGTTAGGGTTCCACACATGGCTTAGCTGTCTTCTGCTAGGATCTCCCAAAGCTGAATTCCAGACATTACCTGGGCTGTGATCTCCTCTAGTGGCTTTACTTGGGAAGAACCCTCTTTCAAACCGGCTCAAGTGATTGGACAGATTCCAGTTCCTGGCAGTCGTTAAGCCTGGGGGCCTGGACTTCCTCTTGGCTCCTGGAGGTTGTATTCAGCTCCTAGAAGTCTCCCTCAGACCCTAAATGCTGTACAGATTCTTACTGCATGGGCTTATCCAACATCGCTGCTGACTTCATCAAGCCGGCAATGGAAGTCTCTAGACTTTCATTTACCTTTCCTCTTACTACATAAATGAGAACTGCTTTTGCCTAGGCACCGGGTTTATGATGTGTAGTCCTTGCTCCCAAGAATTTTTGTAGGAGATTGGCTGTAGAAATACACAGAAGTTCAAAACCAAGTCAAGAATAAAAAATGTTCTGGAATAACATGGTGATGATAGCAGGACTTTTTGAACACGGTAAAACCTACTGAATTGTACGCCTTTTAAAGGGATGGACTTTACGTTATGTGAATTGCATTCAATAAAAATAAAATACCCAGTCAAACTATCCATTAAGTGTACATGCAAAATAAAAACAATTCAGATATGCGAGGATTCTGAAATGTATCCATTCTTAAAAAAAACTACTGAGGTATGTACCTTAGTATGTACCTTGGTATGTACCTTGAATGGAGGATTCAACCTAAAGGGGGAGAACATTAAATCCAGGAATCCAGGGACCCATCACAGAAGTCAGGCTCCAGGGCAAGAGCTACACAGTTGCAAATGCCACAAACTTCCCCAAAGGATTATCTGGATACACCAGAAACACCAGCCATCAATTTCTATCAGCAGCACATATGGCGTTTCTGATGCCTGGAACTCCCTGACAAAGGTGACACCACTGAAAAGGACTGACATCATCTAGAAAACTTCAGAAAGTTAAGCTGGGAAAGAAAACACAGAAATCTGACCTTCTGCCCATAATCTTGGATCACTCGGGATCCTGGCAAACAGATCCAAAACTCTACCCAGGCATTACATGGTAGGTTGGCAAATCAACTGGTGTTTATAATTCTCCTTTTAACTTGAGAACACGAGAAAATATTTTCAAAGAGAAAGTGAGAAAGGTGGTGCCTCTGATCTAAAGCAATAGTTGTTTACATGTTAAGTTCCTAACACAGTAAATACAGTAAAAGGGTCACATTTGAAACAGTTAGGTAGCTCTTTGGGATGAAGAAGGAGACACCAGGTAAGTGGACTTGTGCATGTATTACAGTAGGAACTAGAAAGATAGCATCTTCAGTGATAAATTAAAAATCAGCATTTTGTGAAGCAAATATCTCAGATCTACATAAACAGAATCGGTTGTACAACCATGTGAGTGCGGAAGCGCTTAATGCCACTAAACTGTGCACTTGCAAATGGATGAGAGGGTAACCTTCATGTTAGTGTATTTTGCCACCACGAAAACATTTTTTAAAGAGAGAGAACTGGGATGCCTGGGGGCTCAGCGGTTGAGTGTCTGCCTTCGGCGCAGGCCGTGACCCCGGGGTCCTGGATCGAGTCCCACGTCGGACTCAGTCTGCTTCTCCCTCTGCCTGTTCCTCTGCCTCTCTCTGTCTCTCTTACGAATAAATAAATAAAATCTTTAAAAAAATAAAAATAAAATAAAGAGAGAGAACTGGTTGCATCGGTTGCCTCTGGGCTAGCAATGGGTGGAGTATGAGACTGTCGTATGTTATGAAAAGTCCGAGCTGTTTAGGTTTGTTAGCCCTATGTGGTCACAGTGACAGTAGGGTATTTTTTTTTTTTTTTGTATTTTAGTAAAAACAAAGCAAGTAAATTTTATGTCAGATAAAATACTTGCAGCTGCAAATAATCGACTCTCCAACTAAAAGCGTATAAAAAATAAACAATTTATGACTTCAGATAAAAATGAGTCCGGGAGTGGAGTAGGTGGGCACTCCGGTTGGCAGTCCAGCTGGGCCATCCCGTGCAGGCTTTGCCATTTGTCCCCTCGGCAGGCGTGTGCCTGCGATCACTTCATTGCCTGTCAGCTTCCAATTCACTTTTCTTCGCTCTGCTTCGTGATAGCCAGGGCTGGACTCTGTCAACACTTCTTCCTTGCCAGGAGGCACCGTGTTAAGCTTTTGCAGAAGAGGGTGCCTGAGGATGTGCCCAAGGAAAGGGCCCCCCTTCCTGGTTCTGGGGAGCGAGTGCCTCCTGCCGCACTTGGTGGCTCACAGGGCACGATGCACCCTGTGGACGGGTGGGCTCCCAGTGAACCCCGCCCATGCCCAGCTGGCTTCCCAGTGTCACCAGGGCCCCCAGGCTGGCAGGTTCCTGGTGAGTTTCAGCAACATCCAAAGGGGGCAACTTTCCAGCAAGTTCTGCTGGCGCCTCGGCCAGCTTCCTGGCCCCTTGCAGCATTTGCTCCTGTACCACTACCCTGAACATCTGGTGCTTTCCTAGAGCGTCTTGCCAGCATGCCAATGGGCAGTTCCCTGCCTGCCAGCCCCACCCTGGAACACCCCAGCTAATCCCTTCACAGTCCAGGGGGACCACAACCCCACTCTTAGGAGGTATGACTCTCATTCTGGGGGGTGCTGGGCTCTCTTCCTAATTTGTTCTTTCCTTAAATCCTCCGCCTCTGTCTCAGAAGTAGAGGCTGTTGCTCATATCTGCTAATCTTGTATTCTTCGAGTTCTCCTTACCCCATATGGGTTATTTCCCTGTTTATTTTATAATCCTTTATATTAAGCTTTCCCTATCTCCTGCCTGGGCCCTGAAAGACGTATCGCCTAATGCATGGACAGTGTGTCCCATCATGTACAGACAAAATGATGCCTGGAGAGACTCAGAGGGACTTTTTATCTCGTAAGAAGCTCCCACCAGATTTCCCACCAGGCCTCATTGAGCAGGATTGAGTCACCTACCAGTGAGTAGGAAAAGCAAGGTAGAAAACCGTGCATCTGACCCTAAAGCTATAGGCAAAGAACAGCGTTGCAAGTTTAAAGTTAAACATCATCAGGAGACACAACAAGGTGGAATAGGATTAAGCATCGAGGAGAAATAAAAGTGTCCTCGACTTAGGGGCAGACAACATTTAGGAAAGAAGGCAAGACTTGAGCTGGAGCGCAAAGGTAGGTACTGTTTGTCTAAGCAGAGGATGAAAACAGGGCAGCTTAGATGAAATGGAGCCAACAAGAAAACAAGGAAAGGGAAGCTCAGGTTTTGTTCTGTCGAAAGAGAAGTGATCAACAAGATTGACCAGCTCATTTGTGGCCACGTCAGGGGAGCTGGGCGTCCCCACCCATGGGATCTCCTTCCCCTGCATTCCCATCACTCAAATCCGCTCTAGTGTGAGCTGTGCACAGAAAGGAGCTCAGCGTCTGCTCCCTGATAGCACGGGTTACACTCGGCTTACAGGTTTTTGTGACAGTCTCTCATATACATTCTTTGAGGAAAGAATCATTATTTCTTCCCATATCAAGTGATGTGTGTCTACTGCTCAGACATAGTAAGTCTGCAAAGTGCTTATTGGAAATTGGAATATTTTTTGAATAATAAGGCATTAGGCTATACACATATACACATATGTACAAGTGCAATTTTTGTTGTGTAGTCTGAACTCATTGGAATAAAAACAGCAGACAGGTTTGTTTTGTCCATCCCCTGCCTTAAAGAGGCTGTACCAGCCCTCCCCGCCCTTATTAACATGTGGGCCAGATGCCACAGTCCCTCTCAATTATTGAGGATGTTACAAAAAAAAAAAAAAAAAAAAAAGACGTGTTGATTTGTTTTACTCAACTGTTCTTGCTGATGCTTTTGGTCAGTGTGGGCCTGCCTAAGGCTACGTTTCTCATGGGGCATGTGCATGGTTGCATGGTTTCTCTAGAAGCCCTGTGCAGACTTCAGAGCCATGCAGCTCTCTGATGTGGGTGCTGTGCTCTGCAGCTCTGGTCTCCTCTCTTCTTGAGCACCCCTAGCTCCTGACCTTAGGAGCACAGCCCACAAAGACTCTAACACCTGGCATGAGACCCCTCAGCAGGCGTGAAGAAAGTGGTCCTTTTCATAGAGTCATCTTTGAGAAGCCTTGAGTCTGTACTCTTCAATATCTGGGTACCTGGAAAAATTCAAGCATCCTTGCAATGCTGCTGATCTTTCTCCTTGGCCTTCAATGGCAGGCTGTTTAATCCAGTCTCCTGTTTTCAGGATTGTCCGGTGAGAAGCAATGGCACTCTCCACATTCCCCAGCACTGCGTGTTCTCAGAATTATCCCCAGAACACAGTCATCACACTTTCTTCTCTGAGGCTGGCGGCCCTAGGGAAGACCTGGAGATACCAAAGCCCAGGAAACATCTCCCCGAGGAGGTGAACACCAGCTTCCCCTCCATTAGGCACTCCCAATTTTCACACATGGCTATCCTAGAGCATCTGTCAGCTGGCCTGAGAGCTGGGAAATGCCTACAACTTCCCACTCAGCCAACAGTGTGTAGTACCGAGACTGTTAGAATTTGCCCACTACATCAAACTCCCCTCGAATGTCTAGTCTTCTCTTTTTATAAATATTTGGGGATTGGGACAGGCACTTGTAAGACCCATTTGGCCACCTCTTAGTAATTCTGGAGGCAGTAAGAATTTGGGGGGTACTTACCAAAATTGTCCTTGATTCAGGGCCTTGAACAGAAGTAGTCAATGACAGAAAAAGTCCAATCAATATTTTGTTGCTATGATACAGGTATGTGTCCCTGCGTTTAGACTCCAGCTCGTTTTGAAAAGGTCATATGCAGCTTCAGAAATGCACAAAATACAACCTAATGCAAGCGAGATCCGGAACAAAATCCATCTGATGCTATAAAGATATTAAAGGTACAGCTGAGATTTTTGAACAGGGGAGTGACATGATGGAAACAGTGTCTCAGAAAGATTCAGCTGAGGATTGTGCAAGGAATGGGTGGGAGTGTGACAAGTCTGGAAACAGGGAGAGCAACTAAAGAGGACTTGATTGGTCTCTGGGCAAGTCCCTCCAAATGGTTCTCCGCGTACTCAACAGAACTGTGCGCATAGACCCATTACATAATAACAGGCCAAGTTGGGTGTTGGCTGAGTGCACTTTAGGATGATAGAGAGAAGAAGCAAATGAATCTGAACTAACTGAGCATCTCCAGCCCTGCACAAAGGGCAATTCGGGCCTGATAATCAGCCTGATATTAGATTTTGGAAAAAAGCACAGCAGTGCCAGCTGCTGGGGTAAATCATCTGTTCAGTCTCTCAGAGAAGAACAAACACCTGGACATTCCTGCCTGGGGAGATGCTCCTTCTCTCTTGAACCCTGAGTCATCCTGGATCACCTCCAAATGTGGGTGCAGAAGAGTTAAAGGGTATTCAGTGGAGTAAGGGCACCAGGCTGACAGATTTCTGACATAAAGCTGGGCTTTCCGACTGACCTTCATCACACTCTAGAGAGTTCTCTATGGTTCTCAGTCCGACTGCTTTCAAGCAGTACCAGGCAAGTCCCCTGGAACTTTTCTTAGCTATTCTCTACAGCTGTGGAGACAGCTCCTTGGGTGAAATCCAGCCTGCTGAATCACTCATTTCCTGTTCTTGATCTCAGAAATTTCTGTTTGATGTTGCTTTCTGGAAAAAAAAAGAAAAAAAAAACAATTTTTGGAGAAAAAAAGTATATAATGAAGCTTTATGGGTTCCAGTACTAAAACCAGTTCATTTTTGAAGAAGTCTTACCATTATAACCATTTTCCTAGGAAAAGTTCTGGGTGCTGAGAAAAACACAAGGAGGTTTCTCCCACGACGTGAGGATGTTGGGTGTCATAGGCAGGATTCCCAGTTCTGTTTACACCATAAAGTTGAAGACATTGCTCAACTGGTCAGCAACAAGTCAGGAGAAGCTGCCATTTGTGAAAAACATCAGATGAATTACAGCCCAAGAATCAGCTGTGTGGGTGTTTCCAAGGCTTCCATCTTGTGAGAGCATCCTCCTCTCCTTTAATATTGAAATAAAAGTAAGTTTATTCCCCATCTCTCATTTAGCTGACTCCCTGCATTTCTCAGGAATTTTGGGGACTTTCCATTTCGTATAGTTACTCCCTGCCCTAATATCTTCCTTCTGTTCAATTATCTCTTTCACTTAGATTCTCATCTCTTACATCTGCCTCTTTTCTATACTCTGCGTCAAACCAAATGTGGAAACATGGACACTCTTTCATGGCTTTTCTGAGGTATCACTCACATGAGATGGTAGTTTTAGTGAAGTTTCCTAAGGAGTCAGAAATAAAGAGTTTACAAAGTCATACAGTAGATGGTCGGAAACTTCCTAGTAGTACAAATGACAGAGACCTGCCCCCCACCCCTGGCCCTGGACCTCTCCTGGCCATTTCCCCCGTAGGACTCTGCCTCTGACCTCCTTCCATGCAGCTGGCCCCAATCCTTCCCTACTCCCCAGTTCATTGTGAATTCTTGTTTTATTGGGCAGGCCAATTTAATTTTTTTTGTCTCACTGCACCTCCAGACCAAGGCCCGGGGTCTCTTTCCCTGCCTAAACTGAACAACCATCAATCATGCTGCCAGCCAAACTGTTTCTCAACTCCCATCCACTCTGCATTAGTTTTTAAACCATTAAATTAAAAAGTTACATAGATACTATAATATCTATTCTCATTGGAAATCAGAAACAGAACACGGAAGGACTCAGTTTCAAAACTATCATTTCTATATTTATTCTTAAAAGTCCATCCACTTAACTTGAGAAAAATAATTTCCATGCACAACAATGTTTAGACCAATTTTTTCTGGTTCCCATTGAGGGTAATGACTGGGGATAAGGAGCCATTGTCTGTGGACATGCATTTGGACAATGGCTCCTCTTCAAGAAACAATGGAATGGCACCCAATGAAACCCAGCCAGCCCATCCTGCTTCTTTGCAGTGGAGAAGAAACTCCGCAAGTGTCCCTGCCCTCCCAATGTGTATGAGAGAAAGACACACACATTGCAATGTAGCATGTGCCATGTTAAAATATGAGCAACGCACAAACATTGTAAGAGAAAAGAGTCATCTTTCTTCTGTGAAGTTCAATAATACTTACTAAAAATGTGTATGAAAGGGCCATTGGTTTTTATCTAGACATCTCCCCTGAGAGAGTAAATCCAAAATGCATTGGTGCCAACCTGTGGCAAAGTGTCAACTGGCTTAAGACAAAATGAGAAAAGTAAAGATAGTATTGAGTTTTCAAATAACATCTGCGTAGGGTTTCCAACTGTTGTGGTAAAGATTGTTCTGTGGTATGAGACCATCTTTACACTTTACATTTTCAGTGATATAATGTCCTGCTTAAATTGAAGTGATGATAATCTTAGATAGCAGTTTTGAGGTGAGGAATTTTTTCAAAAAATGTTGTACCAGAGTAAACTATGTCCTCAATTTTTTAAAAAAATTTATTTATGAATATCTGGAAATATGTTCCTAATTATCTAGAAACATATTTAAAGGATTAAGAAAAAAAACAGAAACACAAACTTCTTGGTCCCCTAGAACTTGTTAAAAAAAATCACATTGAACTTTCCTCAAGTCAGGAAGCAGAAGAGCTGTGGGAAAGGCCGTGGACAGGGCCCATCTCTCCCCTAAGGTGGAGGGCCTAAAGATTGGACACCTAAACCCAGGTCAACCCGCCCTGCAGTGTCTTCCTCCTCCACTCCAGATTTCCATATTCTCCTTATGGAACAACAGAGAAGTCTGAAATTTTAGCTGCCTAGAGAAAAGAAGACGCTGTGGTGTGATCAGAAGGTTTTAACTACTTCTTTGGAAAGCCGGCCGTGCTGGCTGTGGAATCTGAGAGCCCCACGGCTGCATCTGTTCTCACGGGAGGTCCAACACTCACATGTTCCCAATCCCAACCCCTGGCCAGGGCGCTTGGATGAGATTTCTGATTGGGAATTGGCTCCTCAGACAAACTATGTTTCTAACAACTTTTCCTTTCCTTTTAATTTATCTGACCTTTGAGGAGACATCAAAATTTTATGATGTGTAAATCTAACATGCATTAGAAGTTACAAATTAGACAAGCGCTTTCTAAGATGAATGGAGATAATACTGGATGTAAGTCTTGAAGAGATCTTGGAAACGCTGTAGCTCAGTGCTCATTCACTGATGAAACACTGTGAGGAGAAACTATGGCAGTTGGTGGTTCCATAATAAACCAGGATATCCCGCTCTTTGTATGACAACGCTTTGCCTCCAAGGCTCCTTCAAGCCAAACACTCCACTGCCCTTACCTACCAAGCTTATATTTTTCTCAGGAACTAGACTTAAGAACACATTTCTTTTAACTCATCTTCTTTGGAAAGGCGTAGTGGGCTAATGTTCATGTTCTGAAATCTCTGTTTTTGATTCTATGTACCTAGAAAACGAAAGTAATACATGATAATCTCCATATCATGTCCTTGTGTCCAATAGTTGATTTTTAAATATTGATTTCTTCCTTTATCCATACATTTATTCTCCCAACCTCTTCCCTGCCAGTAAGCAAATTGCATGACACTCACATTGATTGAACTCACTCAGTGATTGATGGAATGTACGAGTACATCATGTCTGTAGACTATATCCTCAAAGTTTGCATGAGAAGCAAGGACAGTATTCAAAGAGAAGAGAACATTTGTCAGATATTCTTGTCTCATCTAACATTCTTTCTTTTTAATTTGAGAAGGGAGAAGCTCAAAAGCCTGTCCCTAACAAGGCTAGTTCCCAGGATATGTGCACTTCTAATGGATTCTTAGCATCTGAGAAAACTCTAAGTAGAACTGAAGCATGGAAACTAAAAGTAGTGTCCTGCAATAGTACAAGGTAAGAGCAACAGCAAAGAGAAAGTGGTTCAATCGTATCAGAGTGCCTGCATGAAGAACAGGATAAAGAAACCATGGACTAGAGGTGGAGGCTGAGGGAAGGTAAGCTGGGGGGAGTTTGGGAGTCCTTGTAGGGTGAGCGACCCTGTGGGCATTGCTGCTGGCTCACTGTGTTCATTACAAAGGACAGAAAAGAGACGATCCAAGCAAAACAGTGGGCTCAGCTGCCCTTGCAGACCACCAAGGTGCCATCATACTGACCTGTGCATTGGAGCTCAGACACAGGAGGGAAGATGGTGCATTTGGGGATTGATTCAGAGTGGGAGATTTTCAGGGCAGGGTTTCTAGGGAGAGAAGAGTCTGAGGAGAGGGTTCCAGATGCTGACAGCTAGAAATGGAGGAAATATGGAGTATATGTGTGATCGAAGGACTGTTGCATTAGGGGTGAGGATGCGACAGAGGGAGATGTGCGAGAAGACAGGTGGGGGCTGGCTTGAGAGAGTGACTCTAGGAGTGGCTTCCATTGCAGGTGGGTGAAGGAGCCTGACATGACTTAGCTTCACAGACACTGGAACCCCCCAGAGAATAGAAGGAATGGAGTTAACAGGGAAGACTATGACTCAAGCACCTCCATCTTCAAGGAATATGATGCAGGAACAAGGAAACAAAAAAGTAATTGAGGTCAAACAGGAGCTTCAGAAAAACGTTTTTTTTTTTTTTTTTTTTTTTCATAAAAAGGTGGGAGATGCAATTATAGCAAAGGCAGGAAGCTAAAGTAGAGGGACTATGAGATATTTGGGGGGAAGAAAGGGTTTGTGAAAAATATAAACATTGAACACATTGTTACCTGTGGAACACAGGCTGGAAGCAACCCCAGACCTCTCACTGCTAACTGATAGAATGAGAAAAGCCACTTTCAACCGCAGAAAAGGAAGGCTTACCTTAGTTGGAGCTAGAGTTCCAAAGAACACAACAATGACAATAAAAATGTGGCCTCTCTAGAACAAATAAGTTTGACGTGGCACGTTGCTTCTTCCCATGGAAACTGTTGTGTTCCATGCATAGTATGAATCCCCAGTTAAGGCAAGCCAGGTTGGTCTTTGATTTTAGGCAGCATCCATCGTCCATTCATCAGTGGCTATGTACTGAGTACCTTTTCTGTGCCAGGCATTGACTAGAAGCCGAGAGAAACTCTGGCAAACAGAAGTAGAGGTGACACCTGCCCACACGGTGCTTCCAGTCCATGCTTCCACACAGAACGAAAGGCTTGCCCTCAAGTGCCCTATTACAACTACGATAAGGACATAAAAGAGAGTTACAGGTGCTAGAAGAGGCTGTGAAATGGGGCCTCATCTAACGTGGAGAGAGGCAGGGCATTCTGTTCCAGGACATGGCATCTGAGCTGTGATCTGAGACATGTGAAGTTAATCACAGCAAGCGAGGAAAAGGATCCAGCCTGGGCCATGACCCTTTGGCAGGAGGTGGTGTGAGTGCTTGACTAAGTGAAAGGCCAGCCCCCCACGACCCCAAAACGAGAGAGAGCACAATGTATACAAGATAAGATTAGATATGGTCCCAGTAAAGATGCGCTGATAAAGCATCCACCGAACACTCACATGCGAGCTATTTGAACTATTTAGATTTCTGAAGAAGGGGAACCCCAGAATGGTAGGAGAACTTAGGACCCCTAGATTACATATTTGTTATTCTTTATTTGTATAATGTACTATTTTTCCATTGGCTTCTAGAGTCAGTTTATAGAAACCTCTTTTGTCCAGCTTGAGGATTGTTTTTTTTTTTTCAATAAGGGAACTGGACCACCAAAGGAAGGTAGATGCAAAAATGTATTTAATCCACCCCTTGCTTATTCTCTTAGCTTTATAAAACTTAAAATATTTTCTCCAGGCCCCGGTCTGGCTCCTAAGTAGCTATGTGTCCCCTCTGGCCTTCTCCCTCTGATCCCTGAGCTCCTGCCCTGTTTTGTAGGATTCCGGTCTTCCCACCCACCACCCCCCTCCGCTTCTCTCCATGAGGCCTTCTCTAATGCTGATGAGCTTCATTTCAATTACTGTCCCTTTCATCTCAAACACCAGCGAGGCAGAAGCAATGTATAAAGTCAAATTGTTTCTTTGAAAACTAGAATTTATTGTGTCCTAGTGTCACTTTTATTAATTGTTTAAAGTTAATGGTATCCAGACCTGCAGAATTTCTTATAAACATTTAACATTTTTTTTTTCATCAAAGGGAAATCTCTCTTACACTCTATATACGGTGATGTGCCTTCTGTTGCAGACTGGTTATACATAGTCGATTTATTTACACCAAGGAAACCAGGAATTTGACCCTTGAATAACATCACGAAGAAAAAATATCGAATCAGATAGAATGCAGCTGAGCCAACCAGACAGGGACCTGTGAGGATTTTCCACAAGCCTGTCCTGTCGTCCTCCAGGCCCTAGCTATGTTGGCCATAGCAAAGTCCTAGGAAGAGAAAGACCTTTTTTCTGGGGTTCTGGGCCAGAACCAGTTGGAGAGAAGCAAAGAAAATCACCCTTCAGATAACATGGGTAAGAGAGAAGTAAGATGCCTTCTGCTTTGTTTTTGCCCTAAATATTTGCAAGAAAAAATCTGGGAAGCTGTCAAAGGGATCTTAATTTCAATGTTAGGAATATGTTAACGTAATGCAACCTCCTGGGGAATGAGGATTCTGGAGGCATGATTACTCCCCAGGGTATGCAGAGTCCTTACAATCGTTGCCCCCAAGAGAGTCTTGTGCCTTGTGGTCCTAGAACAAATGAAGAACAAATTTTGGCAGGGCAGATGCCAAAATTCACACCACTCACCCCTGACTTTATGGAGGAGAACAAGGTGTTCCAGTGTTTTCAATGCTTTGATCAATCTACCTGCCTGCATGCATCTCAAAAGGCATGCTTTGTTTTTGTTATAGACGTAGCAGTGTCTTTTCAGCTTTGTTCTCAAAATTGGATTATAAACACAATTCTCAGCAACGCTGCTTGCTGCTTAATTTATCTGCACAAACTTCATAAAAAGCCATTTCATTACATGAGCTGGAGTCACACTCATGTCTGATGTGTTGCACATGGCAAGCAGCATGATTTATATCCTGGTGAGCGGTCTGCCATAGTCAGGCATTTCAATGCTATGCCCATTATTTAGATGTATTCAGAATCTCGCCCTTTCTTGCCAATGGATACTGGGCTTTCTCCAAGAGCTCTATGTACGTGTCAAGATATTCTTTTCCTCAGAGAGATGCCAAAACCAGATTTATCCTGTTCCCCCAAGGTTATAGCAACGAGTGAGATGTCCTTTGCTTTTTCTTCACTTTTTACTCCCAGAAAATAATTCATCTACATCCACACAGTGACAGCTCTTGGCATGAACAAAGGTGTCCCAAGAAAAACCAGTAGGGATCCATGTAATTGTTCATGATTGTATCATTGTGTATTTAGCATATTTGTAGGCTTTCAGGTTTGAACAGTAATCTGACCCAAAATAAGACAATACAAAATAAACAAAATTTATACATATTCAGTAATCTTTATCATACTTCACTATATGCTTGCAAAATGTCCAGCAGGTGAAGAAATTCATTATCAGAGGTTTCCAAGAAAAGTGAGTCAAGGATCTGCTTTTCTAGTTAGGTAGCTCTGATTTTCTTTCTTGACTCTTGAAGCAATTTGTATATAAAATTCATCTGCAATCATATAAGCAACTAGTTTATTTGCTTGCTTTGGGGATGTATCATGACTTTTCTTTTCACGTTTTGCCGCCAAGATAACAGATGCTCCTCATGCTAACATTAATTTCCATATACACCCAGGTATGAATGGGTTGCAAGTAGGTATAGGAACAAGAAGGTTGGGGTTAACAATGTATGAGAACTTTCCCAGTGCAAATAATATTCCCAGAATTTTTATTTCTCCTCTCTCTCTCTTTCTTATTTCCTCATGTTAAGTTTCCTTTAAGAAAATTGTTTTGAGATCAGTAATTATTCCACTGTGTTACAAGCATCTCATATATGTAACTCTCAGGGCAAGTCATCTCATTCAGTCCACGTGTTTCAGTGCAGCAGACATTATTCTTATTTCATATACAGAGGAAGGAGAGATGTAGGTACTAATATCTTAATTAGATCCATTAGGCAGAAATGACCTGGAACATAGTCCAGTCTTGCTGCCTTGAATCCTCTGCCCTCCCCCTTAAAGCTGGGCCTCAGCAGTGACTCAGTCCGGTGGGGCATGACAAATAAGGAGAGAGAGATCAGGAGCTCAAGAGAGTTATTTTAAAAAGTAAAATGTGGGAAGAGCACTAATGAAAGATAGTAGGAAATTTGGAATCCACAAACTGTGTAACATGCCCTAAAAATGAACATGGATATGATCACCTTAATAGATGTAGGAAAAGCATTTGATCAAATTAAATACCTATTTATGATGAAACAGCAAGAATTGGAGGCTTTTCCCAAATTGATAAAAGGTAGCCACAAAAGACCTACTGATATCACAGCAAGTGGTAAAAGACGGATGTCACCTTAAGATCAGGAATAAAGTAAGGATGTCCACTTTTACAGCCTCTATTCCATATCGTGCTGGAGCTTCTAGTCAGTGCAATAAAGCAAGAACGAGGGATAAAAGATGCACACATTAGAGAAAAAGAAGTAGCACTTACTTTATTTAAAGACATATGATCATGGCTTTAAAAAAAAAATCCTCTCTGGGAAACGAACTAGGGGTGGTGGAAGGGGAGGTGGGTGGGGGGTGGGGGTGACTGGGTGATGGGCACTGAGGTGGGCACTTGACAGGATGAGCACTGGGTGTTATTCTATATGTTGGCAAATTGAACACCAATAAAAAATAAATTTATAAAAAAATAACAAATATATAAAAAATATTTTAAAAATCCTTCTTAAATCCACAAAAAAGCTACTAGAATAAAATAGTGAGTTTAGTAAAGTGACAAACACAAGGTCAATATAAACAAGTTTTATTTCTACATACCAAGCAACAAACAAGCAGAAATATGAAATAAAATACCACTTACGGTAACATAAAAATGTGAAATACTTAGGCACAAATTTAGCAAAGTAAGCACAAGATGAGTGCACTGAAATTTCTAAAACATTACTAAGAGAAATTCAACAAGACCTAGATAGTTGGAGACTCCTACCATGTTCATGAAGCAGAATATTCACTATTGCCCAAAGTCGTCTCTACAGAAGACGTAAATTCTGCCCAAATTGATGTATAAATTTAAAGCAATTCTAATCAAAATTATAGTATATTATTTGTAGAAATCAACAAGTGAATTTTAAAATTTATATTCACATGCAAAGGATATGGAACAACCAAAACAATGTGGAAAAAGAAGTACAGAGTTGAAGGACTTACACTACCTGATTTCAAGTCTTTCCATAAAATTTGTGAAAAAATAGAATTCTAGATCAATGTACAAAACCAGGAGTCCAGGAGTAACTGCACACATAGGACTGATTTTCAACAAACATGCCATGTAACTCACTGGAAAAATGATAGTTTTCCAACAAATAGTATGGGAATAATTATATATTCATTTAAAAAAGAATCTCAATTCTTACTTCATGTTGTACACAAAATTTAACTCTAAATGGAACATAAACTTAACTGAAACTATGTAAATTGTAGAAGAAAGCACAGAAGAAAATTTCTATCATCTCAGGGTGATCAAATACTTCTTAGGGCACAAAAGGCATAAAACATTAAATGATGATAAATTAGGTTTTTAAATTTCTGCTTCTTGAAAAACACTGCCAAGAAAATGAAAAGGCAGGGATGCCTGAGTGACTCAGGGGTTGAGCCTCTGCCTTGGGCTCAGGGTGTGATCCCAGGGTCCTGGGATCGAGTCCCACAAGGGGCTCCGCATGGAGGGCCTGCTTCTTTCTCCCTCTATGTCTCTGCCTCTCTCTCAGTGTCTCTCATGAATTAATCAATAAATAAAATATTAGAAAAAAAGAAAAAGCAGGGAGCCTGGGTGGTTCAGTCAGTTAAGTGTCTGTCTTGGGCTCAGGTCGTGATCCCAGGGTCTACCTCCCTACTTGCCAGGCAGCCTGCTTCTCCCTCTTCCTCTGCCATTCCCCCTGCTTGTGCACGCACGTGCTCGCTCTCTCTGTTAAATAAACTTAAAAAAAAAAAGAGGAAAATGAAAAGGCAAGTCAAAAATATTGTTTAAAAACTCTTACAACTAAATAATGACAACATAAAAAATAAGGACAATATTTAAACAGACACTACTCTAAAGAAAATATTCACATCCGTAATAAGCATAGGATGGGATGCTCAGTGCCAGTAGCCACAATGCAATACCACTCACACCTCTTAGAATGACCCACATGGACAAGTCTGACACTACCAAGTGCTGAGGAAGACATGGAGCAACCGGAACTCTTACACTTTGCTGGTCGGAATGTAAATCGGCACGCAATTAGAAAAGTAAACGATGGCTCTTGACGGTAGACCGTGCAGTTTGCAGGTAAATAGCAACCCCATACCTAGTTATTTAGCCAAGAGAAATGAGAGCAGTAGTCCCTACCGAGGCTTGTACATGACTGTTTATAGCAGCTTTATTCATAATATTCAAAAGCTGGACTCAATCTGGTGCCCATCAATAGAGAAATTGAGACACATCTGTAGAGTGGAATGCCAATGAGAAATTAAAAGGAATGACACACACTCAGACACACACATGGATGAGACTCAAAATATGCTGAGTGCAAGGAGTGACACAGGAGTCCTATGCAGGTGATTGTGTGTGTGACATCCACAGTGACAGGGATCAGGTCAGTGGTTGTCTGGGGTTGGGGTGACTGGGGAGATGGACTGGGAAGGAGCATGAGGGAGGTTTCTCCAGTGAGGACACAGTCTCTATCTTGACCGTGATGGTTATTATGTGTGTATAATTCATTGAAAAGTATACGTAGAAAAGTTTTTGTTTGTTGTTGGGTTTGTTGTTGTTGTTGTTTGTTCTTTTATTTTGTTTCTGTTTTTAGAACAGACTGCTTAAAAGATATTTCCAGTCCATCAGTCTGTGGCGTCCATCATCCCACCTGGGGAGCACTGGGGCCATGGGGCAGCCTGCAGGGCTGGGAAGAGAGCTCCCAGGCCCCCAAGCTCTGCCAGTAGCGAAGCAGAAGAGAAAATCCAGCTCCATCATCCAGTTTCATTAGAGCAGAAAGGGCCAGAAAAGGAACTGTCCCATGGAGACTGATGGTGCGATTCCCACCTCCATTTTCAACTCTTGGGCCAGGAATGGCCCCCGAGAGCTGTACGAAGCTGGAGCAGGCTCTACTGAGAGTGAACCCATATTATTTCATTGCCTCCAATTCCTCGCTCTTTGCCTTTGTGTCGCCCTGGGGTGGTCTACTTCCCCATCCAGGGTATGGTCGGTCTGGCTGCAGCCACAGTATCTCCTCAGGGACTGGGGCCCCTACTGCAGAAATAGGAGTCTTATCCCACCCAACCCTCTCTCCCAAACCTCCCGTGGGTGACAGAGGGATGCTGACTCACCCCCTTGAGCTTCTGACATCAGGAAGGCATCAAACTGCAGGTCCAGGGAGGAATGTGCCCTGTGGTCCAGGAGATGTGACTGGACAGAGGCTGTTGTACCCACATGGGTGCTTATGTGTCATTACCCAGCAGTTGGGACTGAAATTGAGAACTTAGGACTGTTTTCTTATCTTTGTTTTTGCCCTCCCAGCGCCCACCCCTTTACCATATGCTGTGATCACCCCCTAGGGGTCAAAATCCACTTAGCAACCACACAAATATATTCAGACTTTCACACCAAAACAACAACTCGAAAGCTCTAGGAAGATGTTTGTCTACCTTTCAGAAGCATGTAGGAGGTGACACTAAATGTGGTGACTACTGGAAATATTCTTGGGATTCCAAAGGAGACCTGAGTGCAGGAGTAACCTCAGTGCTTCTGCTTCCCCTCCCTGTCCCACACCCACTTTCTGGTATTTGCAAATACATCTGGGGAAAAATGAGCTTTCTCCCCTTTCCACCGTACCACCTGGGCTTGCAACCTGCTCATCCCCTTCATCTTGGCTTCTGGGTCTGATGACATCCTTCCTGCTGTTCTTATACTAGAGTATCAAACTGTAAAGATTTGGGGTAGCTGAGAATAACTACAGCACCAATTAAGAAATCACTTCAAACTCACTTCTAGACACCTCCATATATGAAACCCATGGGCCATTCAGCACCATGTCCCTTCACCTCCCAGACTCATCCCCTCTCAAGAGCTTTCTCCGGCTACTGGGATTTCCAAATTCTGGTGATGCTCTTTCCTACCTAAACTACACCCAAGTGGTCTAGGTTGTTGGGTTGTTTTTTTATTTTTTACTATTATTATTACTTTAAGGTGTTTTCCTCCCTAAAAGGTAATTTTGACTTCTTAAGTAAGTAGCTTCAAAGTACTACCAAACTTTAGAAATAATTCTCCCTCTGATCCTGTCCTTATACATGTGTGTATAAATATACATATATGTGAATTTTTATGTGTGTGAATTCCACCTTTCAAGCATGAGTCTCAATAACTAATTTTTTTTAAGATTTATTTATTTATTTTAGAGGGAGTACATGTGAGGAAGGGGCAGAGGGAGAGGAAGAGAGAGAGAATCTCAAGCAGACTCCTCGCTGAACACAGAGACGGATGCGGGGCTCAATCTCATGACCCTGAGATCATGACCTGAGCTGAAACTAAGAGTTGGATGCTCAACCAACCGAGCCACTGAGGCGCCCACTCCCACTAACTATTTTTAAAGTGGATTCAGTCTTTTCACAAACAACAAAAAAAGTCTGGTTACCGTGTGCACAAATAATTTTCGCACTAACATGAAACTTTGCTATGGGCCGATTACTGGACTTTTAACCAAATACTTGTTCCCATTTATACATGGCCCCTAGGGAAAATAATTTCCAGTAACACTATTCTTCCCAATTGACTCTTTTAATCCAGGACCTAAAGATCTTCTATGAGTCTTTGAAGGCAGCTCAAAATAAGGTTCTATGAGATACTGAACATCAGATGACTTCTTCAGGCTTCCCTCCAGCATTGTGGCCAACAGAAAGAAGGATCCAATGTCCACTAACCAAGTGAGGCCAGCTTTTCACAGAGCATTTACTGAGGGTGACTTAGAAGCCTTTCAGATTTTCTTTGCTCAGGGAGCGGCCTCAGTAGCTCCATGTCTTTGGAGAAGCCAATTAACTCTTTGGGTGGGAAATAAATTTTCTGACCTAGCCACAGTTTTTTATTTCTCAGTCTCCCCTTCAACACCAGACATAGGAAGCATGGAGGCTTAGCATCAGTGTGGAAAATATGACTCAAACTCGACACTTGCTCATTCCAGACAGTAACATGTTACCTGAATGTAAAGCTAACTGTAACAGGAAACCTGGTTTTCATTACAAGAAGGGTCTGTGTGTAGCTAAAAAGAATCTGACCAGAAAGAAATCAGTCAGTAATTCTACACGCTCAAAAACCAAATGATCCCATAGCAGAAGAGAAATATGAATCAGAGAGAGCTAAGCCCTTGCAGTAATGTGTCAGAACTCTTCGATGGTGATGAAATCTCAGAACATTTATTATCTCCCTTATGTCAGCGCTTCCTCCTCAGTGCCTGAGCCCATGACCCTGTATGCCCATTGCATACACCTGGAAAGCAGGTGAGCTTTGTCCTCTGCCTTCCCCTAGCTCACTGTTTGAATCTCTTCTCCTTTCCCTGGACTTTCTCCTCAAGAAACCATGGTCCATCAACAGCTTCCAGCAAGTGCCCAGTACTATACCTGGGATGGGTTAGGCACTCAAATATCAGAGGGGTTTTGGGATAAGTGATTCCCTTTCCTTTCCTGATTCACAGGACAGTGGTCCTAGTGCCTCTACTGATCTAGCCCAGTTCTCAACTCTAGTGAGAACTTTCATCAATGAAGAAGAGCTTGACGTGTTACCAGGATCGAGGATATTTACTGAGATGTCACTTCAAAAAGGAAACTGCAACAGCAAGAAGTTGGTGACTCAGGTATCACCAAGTCCTCAGAAATAAAATGCATCAGGATCATTCCTATTTATTCCTAGGGAATAGCCCTGGTTCTTCCTATAGCATATTTTTTTCCCCAAGATTTCAAATATCAATTAATCACAAACTCTGAAAAATATGGGACAATAACAACCACCTCACATGATTACTTCCCATTGGAAGACTGGGCTTCTTTCCCTAACTGGTGAGCTGGATGGATTTATTTTATGTTTATATTAGAATCCATCCTGACCTCACAGTGTTGAAGATCCTGTGCTGATTCACAGTGGTTTGGACTCACTTTGCTCCTGACCCACCCACATGACTCCCTGGAGCAACTGAAACTCAGAAATAGGCCTCCACGCTTCCCTGTGTCTCTGCAGAAGTAGGCTGGGCAAGAAGTCGGCCAGGGTGGCACTCAAAGTTGATCTGCCATAGGGTCCCAGCCTGGGTGCTTGCACATCCTCCTCACGTGCACCTTAGGAGTCACAACTGGGTGCTTTGGCTCTTGGGTGATTTCTGGAGAACCAAAGAACCTTGGCTACAGCTTCTAGTTGGCCTCCAGGCTTTGAACACACTCTTCTTCACCTAGCACACTCTCTCCAGGCTCACAACAGGCTAACTCCCTTTCATCCTTCAGTTTCCAGGTTATCTTCAGAACTGAGACCTCATTATGACCTACCATGTTGCTGGATCAATTCCTTTCTAGAGCACCCATTTCTAAGAACTTGCTCAGATTCCGTGTGCACCACAAGACCATGACCATGAGATCTAACTCAGTGCCGGGCTTTGGTAAGACACTTGGTGAATATTTGCTGAATTAATGACAGAACTTCCCAGCCACCACACGTCCAGTTGAAGATAAGTATGTCCTGCCAGGCCTCATCTGAAGCATAGGTGCTGCTTTCTACTTGAATAGGAAAACCATAACTTGGAGAGGTAATCAAAGGAGAGGCAATAGTATGAAATGCTGGTACAAACATTGGCTGTGAAAGCAGATCATATGGTACAATATCCAGTCCTACCTCCTGTTATAGCTCTATGACCCTAGAGAAATGATGTAACCACTTTTTTCCCCTTCATTTGTGAAATGGGGATAAGACTATTACAAAATTAATCAGGCCATTGTAACAATTATGTGAAGTAGTACATACATATAGGACACAGTTAAGAAATATTCCGTGCTATCACCATTCCAAAAGAGGGTAGCTGCTCTGACAATGTGCCCAGATCCCAATCTTCATGACAGTAGGGCCCTCTATCTGACTTCTCTTAGAATTCACTGACTGGGAACAAGACCAATTCCTGGGAGCTACTGCTATGAGGTGACATAAGGTACCAAACAGTTTAGAAAAGGTCTTGATCCTACATTACACGTATGTCCCCCGCCCCACCCCAACCCAAGTGTGGTAAACTTTGCCAAACACTCCTGGCCGTGGACAAGAAGGAGAAAGAAAGCAAGTCAGTAATGGTTAAACTCAAACCAGAACAGGACTCACTAGTTTGCCCTGTGCTGTGCAGGACACCTGTGACAAACTGTAGACCCAAGGCAGCAAAGTCCTAAGAACAGAAGCATTCAGGCTCACTCCCAGGACCCAATCTTAATTCTGCAAGCAGTGTCATGATATTCTCTGGGATAATTAAGGACCCCAGGGCTCTGCCTCTGTTAGCTGAATTGGAAAAAAAAAAAAAAAAAAGTTCTAGGATAGAATAAGCTGTCTTAAACCTGAGCAGCCATTGGCTCTTGGCACTGGAGCTGGAAACAGAAGTTGGCTCTAAGTCAAAGCTATAAAAGGGGTTGTGTGTGGAATATGTGTAGCTAAGCAGCTGCTGACATTGCAGAGTTCTACATAAAATCCCCAGGTCAGTTTCAGACATTACAACTAGGAGATCTCTTTATAGCATTCACTGGCAATTTCAGGAGGTTTCCTTAGGGGAATAGAAGGTGCCAGGTTGAAACAGCTAAATGTTCCAAGCCTTCAGGTCCTCACATCCTTCATTCTATATTTCATCAAAATAGAGGAATGTGAGTGTGACAGGGAGATGGAAGCAGGACAGTCAATCCCCAAGTGAGTTAAGGAAAGAGCATTGCCAAGGAGACGTTGATGTTGAGCCCACAGAAGAGGACCACAACAGGGAGCTGAGCAATTCACAGAGCGAACACTGTTATTTTCTAAAAATTAGGGGAAGCAGAGTGATTGTCCAGCTACCTTATGTCCAGCTACCTTATCTTTGGCCAGTCTAAAGAGGTGGAGGGATGATGAATCTGAGAAATCTTTTCCAACCAACAGTTTCAACCTCTCCCGTCATGCATTTTACTAAAGTTGCTGTGTTAGCATCACCTCTCCTTTCTGCCTCCCTGCCTGGAGGAGTTTGTGAGTAGTAAAAATGGCTAAAGGACAGGCAGCAGGGTGGGGGGGTTGGCAAGAAGGGGATAGGGGCGGGGGAGGGAAGTAACAGCAGGAGGAGGAGGAGGAGGAGGAGGAGGAGGAGGAGGAACCAAGGCCCCAGATAATCTCTAAATTGTATAATTGGGTTCCAGAAATTTGACTTCATCTATGTTAAGGAGTTCTGCAAAAATAAATCTTACAATCAAAGAATGTTAGAGCTGGAAGAGGCCTTTAGAAAGATCTTTAGAACCCTATCTATTTAGGGAATAGATAAGGCCACATTTATCCCAGAATAAAGAGCTGATAAGAATGTTTCAGAAAATACATTTCAGTTGGATAATAATTCATACAGCCGACAAGATGCTCAGTATGTTTGCAACAAGGGATGAGAAAGCACCAAGTTCAAGAAAGAAGGGATAATTTTTTAAAGAAACTCCGAAAGGCAACTCAGAAAAGGACTGGGTAATATTCAGAGCTGTTTTTGTTTTTGTTTTATCATCAGAGGAGAATTACCATTTATTGAAAGCCCACTGTGTATTGGGTATGTTCACATGCTTATCTCCATTAATCTGCATCATAAATCCTTCAGATTGCACATGAGGGGTACCTGATGTGACTGTAGGGAGTGAGCTGGGGTCAGAGAGGACATTCTGGGATAAGGAGCAGGAGAAGGGAAAGCACTCTGGAGGCCTGGGCACCTGTGCTGAGCAAAGAACCCAAAAATGTAAGAGGAAGCATGGCCAGGTGAAGGGCATCCTGGTGCCGCAGCATTAGAGAAAGCAAATCAAGAAATAGGCAAAAACTAGGCTGCCAGGATTCAGTTGTGTAGGCCATGCAAGGATGTTCAGCCTTCATCTGGAAGGACCTGGAGAACCACCAAACTATTTGACAGAGAAATGATAAGAAGAGAAATTGTAATTTTTGTCTCTACAAAAATGCTTCCTGCTCTAGTTGGAAGGGCTGTAAGGTTGGAGGCAAGAAAAATCAGAGAAGAAATTACTGGGAAAGAAATGATGAAGTGAAGCATTGACTCTGCTCTTTCTAGTCTGTCTAGAACATTTCCAAAGTACAGGTGATAGTTTGGTCCTGTGATAGTAAGAAGTTAAAGGAGTAGAATGATAAACATACAGTGTCCAGAACAAATCACAAATCAGAGAGAAAGATCATAGAGTTTGTAGAAGAAAAAGAATAATTTCTGCATGAGATTTAGAGAATATAGGGTTAAGTGAAATTGAGTCTAATAATAACCATCACTGCTTCAAACCATAACTGCTGCCCCTGGAGGAGCCACAGGACAGCAGTTCACAGGCAAAGAAGCAAAGAAACACAGGACACTGCTTTGAAGGGTCAAGTTTTTAAAAATCCTGTCCAATTTTAAGCTACATAGTGTTATCATACAGGTAGCTATTTAACCAAGAGGAGCCTTTCTTTAGTGGTGGGCAAATTGACTCGAAAAGCAAAGGCAGATTTAATTCCCCAGGACTTTTGTTGAGCAATCCAGAAATCTGTGATCAGATAACGTACTATGATTCAACCTACATTCTTTCTGGTTTAGACTAGAAAACTGGGTCTTTGGGCAAGTGATCAACCTGAGTCACCTATCTAGTTAGTGAGTGGGGGGGTTGAGATTTAGACTTACACCAGCCTCATTTCATAGTCTGTCCTCTTAGCCACTACATCACAGTGCTTTCGTTAAATAAAAACTCTTATGATGATTTATATCCTCCAGATAAGTATTATGAAAGGGTTTATAAGAAGGCTCCATGAGCAATTGCTTCAAACATTGAAGAACTAGGCTTGTTGAGTTGTATAAACATGGTTCTGATCCACAGTAACAATGAAAGCAGTACTTCTCGATTTGTCACTACCCCACACTCTACTGTTGAGGACTTGCAACACTTAGTTGAGGCAGCACTTTTCATTGTAATTGCATCCTTGTCCTCCTCCTCCCCACAAATTTATGTAAGTGACAGGTACCATAGAAGACTTTGAAGTGTCACTTCCAACAGTGATCCCTTGTCCTTAGACTGGCTTAAGTATGTAGGCTTCCCAAGGGCCTTATTTTCTTGGTGGCCATCTGTTTCAATACAAATGGAGCCATAGCAGACTTTCCTTACAGCCCGTCCAGAAGAAGTGCCTAGAGATTTTCAAATCGCAGGGTTCAACGCGGGACCTGTGCGGTGTAGGTTAACATGCATATACAGGCAACAATCAAAGCAGTCAACGACAACATGAGTTTGTTTTTAATACACCCGTTTGTAAACCACAAATAGATCCAGTTTTGAGAACATAATCAATGGTAATAGATCTTTGTCCTTGGAAGTAGACTTAATTATCATAACGTAACATGCATAATTTTTTTTCTGTATGTATGAAACTGACTCCAAAGAGGAATTCTAGAGAAGCTGAGGAATTGGTATGGTCAATGGAATGTGTATACAGCAGTTCAAGTCAATTTCTTTGACAGATGACATTTGTCTAGATGTTTACTTTGTTTTAAAGTTACTGTCTTTGTCATTAGTCACACCTCATAGCATTGCTCTACTCTGAGCGCATGGTAGGGTGGGGGAACAAGATTTGATGACTTTAATCAAGCCTGAACGACTATTCATATTCACAACAGCTGTTGGCATATGTTGAGTTTTACATTATTTCCTTCTCCTGGGAGTCGTTCATTAATGGGGGTAAAGGATTGTCCTAAACATTTTTTTTGGCAATTTCACTAGCCAACTGCCAAACACTAAAGTATTATATTTGAAGTTGGCCTGGGCAGAGTGTAGATTTTGACCAGTAAAGCTCTGCTTTAAGTCTGCTTCTGTCCTAATCCATAGAAGAGTAAAATTTAAGCCAAAAAAAAAAAAAAATTGGATGATTGCCACATATCTCTGCAACTATGGGTTGGATATGAAATAATTTAAAATGCAGTAAAACTCAGTAATTTAGTACATAGGTTAGTGAAAATGCACATGTTTTGCCAAGAGGCTGCGCACAGATGGAAAACCTATTTCTAGACACCAATTTATTGGGTTCTAAAAGTCCCCTGTTTACTCCATTCATTGTGGAGCATATTTTTATTTGTAGTTTTTATGTCAAAGCAATTGGTAGCAATTCTGAAGCCCAGGAAAAAGTCTTAAGAATGATTCTTTGCTACCCACAGTTACATCAGCAATCAGTGATGGGGAGAAAGTGGATAAAGCAGTGAAATATAGACCTGCCAAGTGATTGCAAAAATTAGGAAACTATTCTTGAGAGCAAGAAGTGGGTGATATATGGATGTTCCACCCTTTCATGTGTTGGATGTACCCCAGAAGTTATATATCTCTGTTGTCAACAGCCACATGGAGGTAGATAAGGGGAGAGATTTCAGGCTCTCTCAGAATTCCGTGTATCATTTTCATGTACAAATATCTACTTCAATGTCAAAAGTTCTGTACAGAGAAAAAGCATGTGGAATGAGAAAAGAACACGGCAGCTGGGCCCTGGGTAGATAATGTTGTCACCTTTTCAAGACTGACCTCAACCAGTCAGGAAGTCTGGGTAACAACATGAAACTAATGAATTCCAGCAGAGAAACCCTGAGTTGGGTCTTTCAGCATCCTGGCTTTTCCAGGATTTTCCTAACCAGGAAGCAGGGTGATGGCCGTGACGGGAGCCACAGCTGGCACCCCCTCAGCGCCTGCAGAGCTAGACAAGGCCATGGCCAGGGCGAAGGCAGGAGGGGACTCTCACAAAGTGCACTTCCACATTGAACCCAGATCCCTGCTCTTTAATTTGTAATACACTTGCAAAAAGAGAAAAGCCTACCAACCAACCACACAGAAACAGAATGAAAAGGCCCAAGAGAAATGGTTTCTCCAGAATGGTCATGGAGGTGGTTTTCTTCAGCTCGTGCCTCTTGCAAAAGCTGTATCTACTTTTTACTTACTCGTGTTTTCCCACATTTTCTAGGATGGCCTTCTTTCTCGTAATCCTTAGATCTCTAATTTTTAGGTGGATTCAATTTATTAGTCTGCATTTTGTTAACTTTGCCAACATTTCAATGTGATGAGGTTCTTCTGTTAAGCTGAAATTGCGCATATTACACTGTCGACCCTTGAACCGTGCAGGAGTTAGGGACACCAAGCCCCGTGCAGTTGGAAATTCATGAATAACTTTTAACTCCCTCAAAACTTAACTACTAATACCCTACTGATGAATGGAAGTCTGAACAATAGCCCATATTTTATATGGCTATTATTTTATATGGCTAAGCCTGAACAATTAACCCATATTTTATATGTTCTGTGTATTGCATATTGTATTCTTAAGATAAGGTAGGATGGAGGAAAAAATGCTAAGAAAATCATAAGGAAGAAAAAATACATTTTCTGTACTGTACTTATTTGTTAGTACTGTATTTATTGAAAAAAAAATCTGCATATAGGTGGATCCATGCAGGTCAGATCCATGTGGTTCAGGGTCAACTCAATTCTAAAGAATTTCCTGTGAGTCGGAAGAGAGAGAAGGAAAATCAAGTTCATGAGTTGACACATTAGGGACACTTAAATAAATAAAAATAATCATTTCAGTGAAGATAACGAAACAGTATCTGTCAAGAATCAAGTCCTGATAAGGAGAAGCCTGAAACCAAATTAGTAAAGCAGAACAGAGCCTCCTCCAGTCAGGGAAAGTGTAACGTTACGGGTTTGGGTTCAGGATTTGAGTATGTGCATTTTTTTTTAATTTTTATTTATTTATGATAGTCACAGAGAGAGACAGAGAGGCAGAGACATAGGCAGAGGGAGAAGCAGGCTCCATGCACCGGGAGCCCGATGTGGGATTTGATCCCGGGTCTCCAGGATCGCGCCCTGGGCCAAAGGCAGGCGCTAAACCGCTGCGCCACCCAGGGATCCCAAGTATGTGCATTTTTTAACTTCTCTCTTGGCATCTCTAGTTAGCAAATCTACTTCTTTCCTCTGCTCCCTCTCACAGGGTGTCATTTTGAAGTTCAGAGGTGAGCACTGGCACTCTGCTGGTTAGGGAACCTCCAGGAGTCAAAGGCTTTATGATCCACCCCCAAGGAAGTGAGACTCATTGGAAGCAGCAGAAAAAATGATTAAGTGTGACGAGAACCTACTTGGAGTTAATGAGGTTTATCATGCACTTACTGTGCGCGAGGTGTGGTGCTGGAGGCCCTCCAGTACCGTGTACTCAGGTGGACTTTGGGCTCCTAGTACCGAGTTGTGGAGTAAGTTAGAAGTCTCCAAAGTAAGCCTGGGCAGGAGTCCAAAGTTAAATTAGGCAACAATTGATAAGAGTTGGTGATCCATTTCTGCCTTGGCTCCCACAATTGCCCAACTTGGAATGTTCCTCCCCTCCCCATTTCTGCTCCCCACTCCTGGCCCAGATAACTCCCATGGCCCCCATTCCTCCCTGGGCATTGCAACCTTGCACAGGGTGAGAATTGCGCAGTCCAAACCACGGACCCAAAGGAAGTCACATGCTGTTCTCAAAGGAGTCTCAGCTTTCAAACTGAGACTGGGTTCTAGACCTAGTCCTTCCACTTTTGTGACTGTAGCAGTCAGAGAAACAGAACAAATAAGAATCAAGAATCTCTCATATATATATGAGAGACAGGAAGAGATAGAGATAGATAGGCAGACACGCACACACACACACACACACACACACAGACCACCTATTACAAGGAATTGGCTCACATGACCATGGAAGCCAATGGTGTGAGTCTGAATCTCAAGACAGCAGAAGACCAATGTCCCAGCTCAAAATCAGGCAAGAGAGAGAAGGAGAGAAAGAGAATTCTCTCTTTCTCAGCCTTTGTGTTCTATATAGGCCTTCACCGGATTAGATAAGACCCATCCACATTGAGGAAGATCCATCTGCTTTACTCGGTCCACTGAATCAAAGGTTAATATCATCCAGAAACACCCCCACAGACACACTCAACTACTCAGAATAACGTTTGACCAAAACTCTGGGCATCAGCCCACTCAAGCTGACACATTTCTATGTGACTTTGGGCAAAGCTGTTTAATCTAGGAGAGCCTCAAGCACTGCATTTGTAAAAGTGGAGAAGTGCCTACTCTCTGAGCTATTAGGGTTTAAATTATATGCAAAATCCTTTGGCAGAGTGTCTGTCCAGTGGGAAGGGCTTGATACTCAGCAGGTAGCAATCCCATCCACACAGCTCTGACACCATGAGAACTTTGTGAGTTGTTAAACCCCACAACGCCTGTCCTATACACACATTATCTCATGGAATCCTCACATGAATCTTATGAAGTTTTTATTCTCTATTTTACAGTTAAGTAAACTGAGGCTTAGTGAGTCACACCATGTCCCGTCCCCATGGTCACACTGATAGTAGTTCTCAGAGCTAATAATTGAAGCAGACATTCTGACGCCAGACCAAGCTCTTTCTTAACTCTTATACCATACTGAGTTTCCTCAAGCTATAGGTCATGCAAATTATGTAAAAGTTAATTAGCCCATGAATATTATTTATTTTAATTGCCAGCATTGCAATAGCATTATCCCCTACTCTTTTTATTAGAAATACAAAACATTTGAGCTATGTTATGGGTTGAATAGGTTTTTATAAGGTAGCCTGGAAACCAAATTGCCATTTATAATACCATTTCTGAAAATGTGGTCTGAATTTTAAACAACCAACCTAAAAATGAGTTTTAAATGGTAACATGTTTCCAAGTTGGAAACTGTCTGCTGAAATTAGCAATACTGAGTAATGTCGATTTTGGTTGTTTAACTAAAGAAAATTTTGTTTGTTTTTCACTTTTTGAAGACAGTAATAAGACAAGACATGCCAGTTTCTCTCACGGTTATCTGTGTTATTGGAAAAGTTGGCCATAAGACATACAATCAAAAAATATTCACCCCAAGAGCCCACCCTGGTTTGCTTGTTAGGCAAACTCCCAACAAGGGAAAAATAAACACAGATTCGCAAGTGCAAGATTAGAGGTACTGGAGATCTTCATTCCCAACATAGACACACACTCACTGGCACCCCTAGGTGTTCTCCTTCTCTCCGTGGGGGTCTCGCTTGCCCAACCCACTCAGAGCAGCCTCACAAGACTGGGGTTCTGGAAACAGAAAAGCATGAATTTGATTTTGAAGTTAGTAACTAACTTTGCAACCTTGGCCAACTAATTATTTGATGTTTCCAAACCTCATATTGTTTTCCATCTGTAAAATAAGTCTAACAGTAACTATTTGTGTAATTGCTGTGGGGATTAAATAGCTTTTGCTTATAATTCCTATAATAATATATATTATACATATATGTTTTTTCAGTATAGAGCCATTACTGATCACCATTCTCATCTTTTCTATTATAATTTCTGGGTAGGTTGAAGTCCTAGAGGCAATGGGTGAGGGGTGATGACTGGCACCAAAGGCCTGACTAGGAGAGGTTGAGGCACAAGGTGGAGGAGAAGAGAGAGGAGAAGCATTCCCATACATTAGGTTGTGAAAAATCACATCTCTGCCAATTGCTGGATCCCCATTAGTGAGGATTTCCAGATTCAGGTTTCATCTATAATTGCTGCTCTGAGGCTGAGCTGATGGGAAACAGAAATTGCTTTATTCCACCTGGATTTCCCATGATGTGTTCATTGGCTGCTGCAGGGCCTGGGCTCTTCCTCCATGAGCACAGGAAGGCCAGGCCCAGGTGGGGAAGCCAAGTAGTTCAGCCGCGCACCCCAGGCCCTCTCCCTCCTCACCTATCTCAACCCTGAAGAAGACCTTAGCACCTATACTCACGATCTGAGAAATTAATTCAAATGTACTAGGTAATATCTTTAGCTGCTCCAAAGAACACATGCTTCCAAATCACACTGCTGTTTAAAAATACAACTTAAAAACCACATAGTAATAACACCACTGAAGGATCCATAAGTTGGGAAAGAGTCATACCCTTGTGCACGCTAAAACAGGCTGACCCTCCCTAGCCCTGGAGGTGCAGAGGACACTGGGCTGACCCTCCCTAGCCCTGGGGGTGCTCTGATCTATAAGACACTTCAATTAGATCAGAAATTTACTCACCTGTGTTTTGCATTTCCTCGGCTTACCCATCAATATAATTGGAAAAAGTAGATGCAAAAGTAGTAGAGATCTTTAAGTATCCAGCTAGTCATTCTGCCTACTAAAAACAAAGATAAAGCCTGCATTAATTAAATCAGTCAATAGAAAAGCCTTATGTTGTATTTTGTTCAGTTGATATATGTTTAGGTTATGTTTTTATACTTTCATCCTCATAGAATATATCATATTTTGAGCAATAACAAAAAAAATCAGTAACATGAGTAATAAGGAATTTCCAAGTTTACTTTTCACCTATTTTTGCCTACTCTATCTCTGGTATTTAACCCGGAAGCTCTTTTTTTAATGTGATATTTTGTATTCCTATAACATGGCGGTGCTGATAATACTGAAAAATTCCAAAACTAAGGGAATTGATCTCAGAGAAGTTAAATTACATGCAGAAAGTCACCCATCTATTAAATGCAGTGTCAGGAGAGACTGCCTATGTCGAGTCCTTTGACCCCAAGATCCATATTCATTTCCAATATCTATTGGCTTTCAGATATTTTCAATGTATGTACATACTGAAAAACAAGTGTTAGGTCAATTATTTTGGTTGGTGTTAGTCATAAATTTATCTGAGGAAATCCAAAATTTATTAAAGATTGTTTTTGATCTGACTTATACATTGATTTATGATGGTTCTGAAGTGGATTGAGGCAAGATTTCTATCTGTGTTAATTTTTTAGATAAGTAATTTGTACAAGGAAGAATGAGCATGTGCAATACAGGTCAGCTTCACTGCCTACCCCCACGACCTGCCATGGTCCCTTCTGAGGAACTGCCAAGGCCACAGTCTGTACTAAGAAGAAGCCCTAGGTTGCTCCATGAGCTGGGTGCCATCCACTGTTCCAGAAGACTCCCACCATCCTAATTGGGTAGGTAGTCTCAAAGACCTATCATCAAAGTAGCCCACAGACTGTAATGGGGCCTAGCAAAACAACAACAACAACAATAACAACTAAAAACCAGAAAGCAAAAACAAAAACAAAAATGCAAAAAACCAAACCTGCATTGGTACCAGTTAGATTGCCTCTTTGACACTTTTAGTCTGAGCAGAAGATAAAATATTGGGGAGAAAGAAATCTGTGGGGCACCAAATAAGTTTAAGTGCTGAATGAGCTCAGGGTGTTAGTTGACTGAAACTTTGAGACAGAAACAATAATAATAAACAAAAATATCACAGTGTTTGCAAAATGCCAGGCTCTATTTTAAGGATTTTGTATCCACTGGCTGATTTAATGTTAGCAGAGGGCCCATGATGAAAGTATTAACCCTTCGTGAGTCATTTCTCAATGACTCACGTCATGTGGCAATAACCACAGAAAGCAAAGAGAAGATAGAAGGGGAGCATTGTCCCTTCAGCCACCTGAACACACTAAGGACCATATAAACCACTTTCCTACATGCCCTGGCTCAGATACATCTCCTACTCATCCCCTGAGGGTCCGTTTCCCTTGGTGTCATCTATATCTGTAAGTGGAATCCCATTGCTTGAGGGTAGTGTGAATGAGTTTCTCCTCTGAGCGGCAGCCCCCAAATCCAAACTCACACAGAGCTCACCCACAGCTATGCTGAGTACAGCTAGAAAGAAAGAAAAAGAAATGTAGGTCCACAGGCTGTTTCCTTGAGCTTTCAGTAGGAGTCACCAGATGAACTAACTGAATAGAGCAATGCGCACTGTGTTCACATGAGTACTTTAGCTTTTTGCACAAAAACAATGAACTCTATTACCTGGGACAATGCCTGGGACTGAGCATCTCAGTAAATGTGATGGAATGTTATTGAAGGAGAGTGGGTGCATGTGTACGTGTTCAAAACTGTGCAATGTTTTATAATCACCGTCCCATGATACCAAGAACCCTCTCGACATGTAAGTTATTTACAGACATTGAATAAATATCCAAGAGTCAAACCAAAAAGCTCAAGAGCTGTGCTAAACGATACAATTTACTCACCAGGAAACCCCACGAGGGCATAAACTATCTCTGCAGGACACATTTACCTCTGTAGCCCAAGCACTTAGCACAGTGTCTCGTACATGTTTAATCTCCGTGCGGACAGATCATTATTATGAATACCATTAATGCCAATTGATTTCATTATCAGATGGAAGTGTCAAACTTCTGTTCTTGCTAAGCGCAAAATTTTGAAATGGTTATGTCTATAATATGGCTTTGTTGAGGCCACAAAAATTAAGGCATAATAAAGAGACCATTGGCAAAAACAATGTGATGTGTTTATGTTTTTGACTTTTTTAAATTATGAGATATTCTTAAGCATACAGGAAACTAAAAAGAAACTCCAGTAGCCACCAGCCTGTTTCATCAAAATAACATTGGCCTCTATTAAGCATATTTTTCTTTATTTTTAAAAGCCCTCAGCTGCACAGAATGAGATCAACTGTCACTTTTGTTTGTTGACACAGTATGTTCATTGGCTCTTTCCTGGCCTTCAATTAGTTAATTCATTTATTCACGTGGTCTCTTGCTGACTTCGTATCCCTGCCTATCCCTTTAGGGACAAGCACTATCCTGATTTTGGTGTTTGTCATTCTCTTGTGTTTTTAAAACATAGTTTCATGTTTATATATAGATATTTATTTGTGATTGTATATATATGCATATATATATACAAAATTTGTATGTTGTTTTCAATTGATATATTGTTTTACTTGGTTTTAACCATCATTAAAAGAATATCATGATGTATGAAGTTTTCTGAGATGTCCTCGGTGTTCAATATTATATCACCAAATTCATCTGTGTGTTACATGTGGCTCTGACCCACTCACTGTTCCATTTTGAGGACATACTTCAATTTTGTATGATTTTGGTTTGTTTGCAGGTTTTTTTTATTATTACAAGAACTAGCAGTGAACGTTCTCACGGGTATCTTTTGATGCTAGTAAATTCCTAGCAGTGGGGTTGCTGGGACATAGGCTATAATAATATCCACCTCTATGTTGTGATATAATTGCGTATACTATGATATCCTGTGAAATACTATACTACTTTGTAATATACTGTGACTCATTGTGATACACTATTATATTTTGAGATATATCGTGGCTTATCATAATATGCTGTGATACACTGTCAAGGCTTGTTTCTACTCCCACCAGAAATGATCCTAAATCTTTGACACTTAATAAGTCAGATTTCGTAGTTTTTCCCAATAAAATAGGTACAAAATGGCATCTCATTCTGATCTTGATTTTAATACCTGTGGTTACCAATTTGGTGGAGGATATCTTCGTGTGTTTATTGATTGTCTGTGTTCCCCCATGAAACACTCGTTCGTACGTTTTGCATGTCTTCTGTTGGGTTGGTCGTTCATTGTTTTTGAAATTTTTTTATATAAAACAAAAATCATAGAAAAGTTGAGGTCTCGTAACATTGCCTTCTTTCCTCCTTAAAGGAAATCATTATCATTCACTTAGTGCTTATTTTTCTCATAAATTTTGATTGATTTACTATATTTCTGTGAAATATACAAAGTACTATTTGGTTATTTCTTGAACTTTAGATAAATGTTATCTTATTTATCAATCTTTGTAAAACTTTATTCTCTCAACATTACATTTATGAGATTTATCTACTTTGGTAATTGAAGCTCTCCTTTTGACTTTTAACTGATATATAGTATATTCCATTACATAAACATGCCAAAATTTGTGTATGCATATTCCCATTAAGGAACTTGTAAGTTTTACCAATTTATCTATATATGGGCCTGTATCTGTGCATGTCCACAGGTTTCTGTAGAGTATATTCCTAACTAGAATTGTTGAGTCATGGGTAAGCACATCTTCCCATTTAACAGTCATCACCAGAGTATTGTACCAATTATATGATTCCCATGTCTCTATATTTTTTCTAACAGCATATTTACTAGACTTTTCCCACTTCTGATGTTAGTGACATAGTAGATCACTGTACTTTTTATGTGCATTTCTGTTTTTTTTTAAAGATTTATTGATTGGACAGAGTGTGTTCACATGCAATCAGAGGGAGAAGGAGAGAAGCAGACTCCCTGCTGAGTGTGGAGTCCTATCTAGGGCTCAATCCCATGACCCTGAGATCATGACCTAATGACCTAATGACCTAAATCAAGAGCTGAATGCTTAAACTGACTGAGCCACCCAGACACCTCTTACTTTTCATGTTCACTTCTATTATGACATTAGTGAGTTTGAATGTTTTTTTCAGATGTTTGGATTCCTCTACCAAAAATCTCTGGTTCATCCTTTCCCATTTCCTTTTTCTATTGAAGCTTATTTTTCTAATTAATTATCTACTATTCATTACATATATATTCACATATATGTTATATATTATACATATATGTTACTTGTGTATTCAATATACATGATTCCTTATATGCTATTGATATCAATCTGTGTTGAGCAGGTTTTAAGTCTGTAAGTTTTAAGCCCTTTAAGTTTTGTGTCTAGTCTATAGTCTCTTCTTTCTTTCCTTCCTCTGTTCCTTTCTTTTTCCTTTTTATACAAAATGCAATTACATTTATTTTTCCCCTCTTGACTTTTTTATTTGTCCAAGGTGCCCTATCCTGGGCTGATACCATAAAGACATTCTCCTATCTTTTTTCCTAAGCTTTATCCAGTGCCTCCAGTCTACCCTTAGGTCAATGTTCCACCTGGAATTGATTTGCGGGCTTTGTATGACATAGAGGGTTGATTCTATTTTATCTTTTACAAGTGGATAACCAGTTCTGCCCATGCCATTTACTCAGTGGTCCATCTTTGCCACTGTTTTGCTGAGCTAACTTTATCACAGACTAGGTTTCCACACACATCAGTTAGTTGACCCTGTAGTTTGCTTCTCGATCCCACACAATATTATACAGTCCAAAGTGCTCCAGCTTCCTATGACCTTCTATCCAAAAGGGCAAAGTTTCTCTCAGGATATTCTTCTTCAAAAACATTGCTTTGGCTATTTGCAGCCAAGTTTCATTTCATTTCAATCTGTCTTTTAGATTTACACGTGTCTTGACTATTCTGTATGTCTTTTAGATTCTGCTTGTCAAATTCCATGAAATCTTACTTAGGTTTTAGATAAAATTGGAGTGAATTACATTGAAATTGCTTTTACTAACATAATTTATGGTGTGGTCTTATTTTTTTCTACCCTATTTTCTTTTTACCTGAATTTAAAGTTATTTTAAATATTTCTCATTACATGTCTCATTATAAACTCCTATAAATCTTTTGGGGAATGAAGCAGGATATAATTAAGTAAAATGGGTAAATAAGTGCTTGTCTGCATTTCCTGTGGGTAAGCAATGTACCCTGGAGGTATAATATTTTTGATAGATTGAAGATCTTGTGCATCTCTGAATATAAATTCCCATTGTACAGCAGAATAAATATAAAAATCAATAAATGTGCAAAGTGGATAAAAAAGGAGGCTAAATGCATACTAATCTCCCAAAAGAGGAAAGGGCTTATTTCAGTTGGGATGGAGGAGGAGAATTAAGCCACGTCACCAATATTCATTTATTTTCCTAACTATTCAATACTGAAAATGTAGAGGCATTTTGATTTCTTATTAACAAAATTCTTATTATCACTGCATCTTCATATAAACATGAGCACAGGCATGGAGCTTTTCAGCCCACTGGTAGAATTATTTTACTTCCTCCAACCTTGTCACTCTATCTTCAAGCTAAATGCATATAACATGCACCCTTGTGTGAACCTTCTTCAAAATAGCATCACTTTCCTTTGCATTAAATGTGCTTCACCTCCTTTGCAGTACTAATAGCAGTCATTATCTCTAAGAGTTGTACTCAGCACTAAGATAATGCCCCACAATCTAGAGATTTCAGAGAACCTTTCACCTCATCTTACTCCACCTCTGAGAAACACAAGTTTAGGTCCCATTTTATAGATGGTGAAGTTTAGGTGTCCCAAATCAAAGGACTTACTCCATTTCCCCATTAAAGCCCTATGGAGACACGTATTTGACAGTCATCTGGCTAATACAATCTGTGTGGACAGCACAACCTTGTAATCCACACTGATAGGACTCAGAACAATGCAGGAGGGTTGAGTCTGTGGATCAAACCACCTGTGCAATTGTCACGTTCTACTTTTTTTGCTATGTCTTTGATCCAGCCAAGACCAGAAAGCAATGGCTTTGGGACCACTAGGCTCCTGGTCCCAGGCTATATTCCCTGAGTTGCTCATTTCCCAGCTTTTCCCAAGAGTGGTGGAGAACATAGGTTTTAAGGGATGTTCGTAGATATTAAATACAATGAGATTTTCTTGTCAAACAGGTTTGAAAACATTAACAAATGTATTGTAGGATTTATATGTCACTGTTCATTTCCAAAAGGAGTAGAACACAGAAAAAACAATACCACACCCTCACATATTCTGATTATAGCATTCTTTTTATTACATAGCAGAATTCAAAGAACTAATGTGACACAAAACTAACTGTTGGGATCATCACTCAGTGGATTTCAAACAAACAAATTATTTGAGAATCTTTTTTTTCCTTGAATGATATAGAAGATCTACTACCAATGCCTGTTTGGAAGGTGTAATATTTAAGGAAACTCTCATACATATTACTTAATATTAAGATGCACAAGTTAGAACAGCAGTTCCTTTCTTCCTAACTGGGGACATTTGAGAAGGTTGGGACCTCTTCAAATCCTAGCTACTTTGGGATTAAAGACCAGATCAGAGATTCAGATGCCAGATCAGGCATTCTGTTGCTCACCAAATGGCAAGAAACTTGAATCAGCATGACAAAAAGAATGTTAGACCTTTCTTCCAACTACTGCCCCCACCCCCCACGGCTCACCCTTTCAGGCCATCTCCCAGCTTCTTACCATCAACGTCTTACAGGTACAACAAAGTATGCACTCCCTTGGACCACCACAGTGGACTTCCTCAGATATTATTTCCTGAATAGATGGTCCACCCAAGGTAAGAAGCAAGATGGCAGGACACATACTATGCAACTACAGCTGTCTTTCCTGGGGATCTGAACCAATATATACAGATACATGTGAGTTATCCATTCTGTGCCAGCATCTCCAAATCTTCCAAACTAAAATGTTTTCTGGAGGCACAATAGATAAATAATAGTGTTTCAGACCCCAAACCTACATTCTAAGGTGCCAATGACTGTGTTTACCTATGTCAGAATATTCCTGGGAATCCTTGAGAAGTTTCATCCCCAAATCACCACATCAGAGATTTCAGAATGGTGCAGAGTACAAAGGTCATTCTACCTGGGAGAGTGTCTGAGTTTGAGTCACCTTCATGGGTGACAACAGATAACTAGGTACTTCCTCATGTGCGTGGGTAGTGTCCAGGAATGAGCAGTGGCTTTGCAAATAAGATTCCAATTCTGGATCTACCTCTCACCAGTCATGTAGACTTCTGCAAGTTATTTCAAATCCTCGAGACTTGGTTATCTTATCTTAAAATAGTGAATAATACTCCATAGAATTCTTGAGAACATTAAATGAGGTGACATAATCAAAACATCTAGCATAGTGCCTGACACAGTTGGTCTAAATCAGTGGCACCTGGCTAAACAGTTTAGACTCTCTTTCTCCTGATTAAATATTCATAGACTCTACTCCTTTAATTATATATATATATATATACACACACACACATATACATATATATGTATACATACATATATATGTTATATACATATTATTGTCATATATGGTTATATTTAGTGTATATGTATTTTTCATATATATTGTTATATATATTTGTGTTTATTTACACACATATGTTATAGACATATTAAAAATTATGAATTATATAATGCATATACACACATATATTATATAATTATAATATATATAATTCACACACATATATATTATATATATATATTATATATATATAATTCTTCTAGCAGGACTTCAACTAAGTGAAAGGAAGTAAGAATCATATAGAGCACAAAAACTGTCAAAATTGACAAGGCTGTCAAGTTGAGCCCTTGTTTCCCACAAACTACCTAATGGCTTACTAACAAAGAGACAAGGGAACCTATTGAATGTTTTTCTTTTTTCTTTTTCTTTTTTTTTTTTTTTCTGTTGAGCTAGAAATAATGCACAATATCCTCTTTTCTTAGCTGTGTGCCAGCCACAATGCAAACATGGAGACTGTATCAGACCAAACAAGTATGAGTGTCACCCTGGATATGCTGGAAAACCCTGCAGTCAAAGTAGGGAAACAGTCTGACACAAATAATTAATCCTAAGTCCCTTTTATTCCTGCCCTAATATAATTTTTTTCTGTTAATATAAAATAAATAATAGTATAAGATGAAATTTTTATTTTTTATTGAGGTAAAATCACCTATAACATTGTGTAAGCTTAAGGTCTATATGTTGATTTGATACCTTTATATATTGTAATATGATTATCACTTGTAGCATTAGTTAAATCCTCTGGCACACCACATAATTATCATTTCTTTTCTTGTGGTGAGAACACTGAAGAGCTAGTATCTTAGCAACTTTGAAATATATAATGCAGTATTGTTGACTATAATCATTATGCTATGCATGAGATCTCCAGAACTTATTCATCTGCTGGTTGCAAGTTTGTGAACCTATCTTATTTTCTCTCTTTGCCTCACATGAGAGACACAAGTAAAGACTGAACTGCTTCAAAGTCATGCAGATAAGGAGAAGATCAACTACAAGACAGACTCTACAGTCGGGAAAATAATTGGTCCCGGATGAAGGCAAGGGAGCTGTCTTCTAAAAGCATGGGTTTCATTTGGCAGAGAACCCTTCATTTTCATGCCACACATACACACATTCTTATAAGGTTGAAAGTTGGTAGGCCTATTGGAAACCTGATTGGTGCCAAACGTTGGCCTGAGTGATAGAGTTGCAGACATGGGCTTCTGGCTGGGACCTTACTATAATTGTTGTTCCTGAGAGGTCAGAGGGTATTTACAATTCTTTTGAGCAGTTTGTAGTCCTTTAGGAACTGGATGGCTGATTGGATAATCATGGTGCTCAGAAATGCTATGATATACCTGTTATCATCTGAAAAGGGAGGAAATATATTCATGATGAGGCTATATTAGTTTCTCATTGCTTTTGTAACAGATTACCATAAACTTAGTGGTGTCAAACAACAAAAAAGCTACTCTCTTACAGTTCTGGAGACCAGAAGTCTAAAATGAGTCTTATGCGGCTAAAATCAAAGTGTTGGCAAGGTTGTTCCTTTCTGGAGGCACTAGGGGAGAATCTGATGCCTCTTCCAGCTTTGGTGGTTGCTGGCATTCCTTGGTTTGTAGCTGCATCACTATAGTCTCTGCTCCCGTCTTCACATTGCCTTCTTCTCTTCTATAACCTAATTTCCCATGCCTTCTCTCTTAAAAGGACACTTGTCTTTACACTGGGCCCTTCCAATTATTCCATTTCAAAGTCCAGTTTAATCACATCTGCAAAGTCCCTTTTGCCATATAAGGCAACATTCACTGATTCCAGGGATTAGGACCTAGGTATCTTTGTGGACCATTATTTAACATATTACAGGTATGGAAAATGAACTTCTGTGGACTACATCTTTAGTGGCTGAGGGCTTGCCTGGTGCTATTTAGAGACATATTAAGGGACCATTGATGGACTCCATATGGCATTGGGAAGTAGACCAGTGAGTCCAGAGATGGACAGCTTTGAATAATGTTTTATAAAAAGAAGGAAAGAAAAAAAAAAAGAAAGAAAGAAAGAAAGAAAGAAAGAAAGAAAGAAAGAAAGAAAGGAAGGAAGGAAGGAAGGAAGGAAGGAAGGAAGGAAGGAAGGAAGGAAGAAAGAAAGAAGGAAGGAAGGAAGGAAGGAAGGAAGGAAGGAAGGAAGGAAGGAAGAAAGGAAGGAAGAAAGAAATAGTGGTCATGGTTGTAGATCAAGAGTCCAGCTTGTCTGTGTACTCAATCTTTATAGTGAACAGAGAAGTTAAAATTGATGCAGATACATGACCAGTGTTCAAGGATAGATTGAGATTGTCTCTGTTATGGGAGAGGTAAGTCCTCAAAATAGTGCATTATAATGGTATTCTAAGGCAGAAATAGATGCATAAATTCTTTGGGAGTCCAGGACTCATCATTGACCTACTACTGAGTAATCATACATTCATTCAACAAATATTTATTGAGTACTCACTGTGCCGCAGGCCTTGGGACAGATCAGTATACAAATAGATGAAGATCTCTACTTTCCTATGTTAATGGGAAGATTAGAACTAGAAGATGCTATGTCTGACATAGGTGGAGTAGAACTTCCATGGACCAACCGAGGCACAGGCACAGTGCTTGGATATAGCATTTCCTCCAGGAGGATAGAGCCTTCTATTTTAGAGATCCAGCTCTGTGGGTTCTGTCCCTTTATGGATCTCAGCTGGGAGCTCTTGTGAGTAAACATTTGTCTGTTGCCCTCACTCAATCACTGCCACTGTCTCAGGGGGCTGAAAGCTTCCCAGTCCAGAGGGTTTCTTGGGATTCTGAATTTCTTGGGACTCTGACTGATGTCAAGAATTATCAGCTCAGCAGTGTGGGATGCCAGGTCATTGATAATATCAAAGTTGACCTATCTGAAGAACATGGTCCACGTTACCTGCCAGTGGCTGAAATTCAGGTATCAGTAATCGGACCATATTGTCACAATATACTATACCCATTTAAGGTGGTGTTTCTAAGCCATCAACGGGGTCCAGCTTCACGTATCCAATGCTCTGCCTTCCTAATAAAGCTGAGTATTCTTTCCTCAACAGCCTTGGGGAAGGATCTGTTTGTTCCAAGGATAAGAATGAACAATCTGCTACATAAGGCCATGCAAGCTATGCACCACATAGCTCTAGGGGACATCTTTTGCATCATAGCGTATGTGAAAAACACCTCCTAGAGATATGCATGAGAGTCCTGAGGAAAAGGGCTCCAAAACACATTTCCAAGTCAAAATATAGACAGTGAGGGCTGAGCTGTCAGAGTGCTCGGTCCCTGGAGCTCACCATCGTATAGTTCTCCACTAAGGTCCTTGTGAACCCAGGCAGGGCCACAGATGCTCTGGAATGTATTGTGGTATGGTCCTGGAGATAGACATTTACTAGCAACAAAGTGAGGACTGGGTGTGGTAGATGCAATGTTCAGGTTCCAGCTGGATACTCCTCCAGGGACTTGGAGGTGTTCTGATGGTGGAGGTCTAAGTTCCCTTTGGAACATGAAGAGGTATCCGATTTCTGGAGGCTAGTCAAGATCCTTATGTTGGAAGAATGAATCTAGATAAGAGCTGAGTATTGAGACAAGATCCAAAAAACTAAGGTAGGGATTCAAATGAGTCACCAAAGATGGGTGTCAAGGCTGGGGCCACGAGATCAAAGCCAAAGAGATGAGAACAAGAGATGTAAGGTATGCTGAGACACTCCCTAGGTTTTCAAACTGGAACACTGTTTGCATTAACCTTGACCACCAGCTCCATTTCCCAGATGAGGAAACTAGAGCCAGAGTGCCAAGGGACTTGCCAAGTTGGTAAGATTAGACCACATGCCAGATTCCAGTGGTTCAATCCCTCCTCTTGTATTCATTAAATAGTCAGCAGAATCACATACTCCCAGGAGAAATGGGTCAGCAGTCCTAAAACCAGCACCTTCAGAGAAAGCAGATTGTGTCTGTCAGGTCCCTCAACTCTTTTTCAAAGCTCCTATGGATCTTTCATACCTTTCCGTCACTGGTTGACAGCTGTCCAGGCCTCTGGTGAATATCTGATTAATCTGAAGATACGTTAGCCTACATCCCAAATAGCTTTTCCCTGAAGATTTTTATCACTTTCAGGTAAGTTGGAAAGTTTGCTGAGCCTGCAAAGTTCTTTTACTTTCCCAACAGTGAGTAGGTAATTGAAGGACAGACATCAATTTCGCTACAGACCTTCATGCGCTTGCCCAGGCCTCACATACAAGGTTTGTGGTCTAGGGTCACTGATGGGAAGTTGACAGATAGCAAGTGGAGCAAAGGACAAGATCTGGATCACAAATGTTCCTGGAGAAGAGGAGGGATGAAGGGAAATGCTGACTTATACATGTTTTCTAAGTAGCATGGGGACACTTTATAATCCTGAATGTCCTAGTGTTATTAACACAAAATCTAAGATGAGGGATGATGTCCCTAAAGTTGATGAGAACACTAATGAGAACAAACTGATTTTTATTTACACAAACATTCCTCAGATGGAGAAATGATGTGGGCGTTTTGCCTACAAAGGCCTTAGCACATTGGTTGTTGGCAGTAACTTCAAGGAGTCAGTTCTGACTATTTTTTTCCATGTTTCCATTCAACATCTTCGTTTCCAGGGCTTTGAGAATCTCTGGTCCTTAATCAAACATACTCTCTCTGGGCTAATGAATCTCAGTATAGCTGCCTGACTGGTTAAGGTGTGGGAGAGATGGAAGGATGGTTTCCAGTGGCTGAGAAAGTATGGATGTCTGGAACCTAGCAGCTCACCACCAGAGTACCACCACAACGATTCAAAGGGCATCAAAAAAGTCTTAATGACTTTCCAGACATTGGCCTAAGCGTCAGGATCTTCATTCCCCTCGTTTGTCAAAGCAGCTGCCCCACTGTTTGCTCTTCATCCTCGTATAACGGCCTCCAGTTTTGAGGTTGACCCTTCCCTCCAGCTACACCCTTTCTTGCCTCTGTCATCTATCAACTACCTACTGCCATGGTCATCGAGACATAAGACCTGAATCTTTCTCTCCCACACATGGCCTAAAGGCATGGAGGTGGGGTACAGATGGTCAAAATAACAACCATACGAAACCCCATCCCCACACCCATTGGCTTCAACTACCTACTCTCTGGTCACTCCAGGGACCTAGCCATCACTTGAACTCCACTTGTGTAAACTTGAACTCTAACCTTTAGTTCTCTGACCCACAGAGAAGGTCACTTCTCTATCCCTCCTATTCCTTGATACTTCCCACAATTGCAATCTCTTGGTTGTACTTTCTTACCAGCCCAGTCCACACCTCAGGAGTAGGCCCCTAAACCCTCTCACCAACTCCTCAGCATCTTTGGCTTCCACCAAAACCTTTACTTCTCTTAAAACTGAGCTTCTGATGGACTGGAGACAACCCCACCCTTTCGCTCTATCTTTCACTGAATCCTAGTGCCCATTGCTGGTCCTTCACTTGGCCTTATTCACTTCTTTTTCACGACCTCCCTTGGACACCCCTGAGAACATCAGTTCCTATCCCACATTATCAAGAGAGTTAAGATTATTAGGAGATAGTGGCTCCAAATTTCTGGTTCTCACCTACAAACCCATATGGCAATCTTTTAATCCTCTTCAAAAGAAGGTGTCTCTTTTCTTCTTCCTCCTCAGTAATTATCCTTTGTATTTGTTCTTGGTCTCATTTAATCCCATTTTGTGAAGGATCTTATTATAATTATTCTCTCTCTCTCTCTCTCAACTCCCACCTTTTCATAGTTGATGGTAATTTCCCCACATCCTATCACTCTCTTCTCTCCAACACAAAAATCAAAGCTGAAACACAGTATCACATTCTTTTCACTCAAGAAATATTTACTGGGAACCTAGTAGTTACCATACACTCTGGTGGGTACAAGAAATTTATTGGCAAACAAGACAGACATGGCCCTCCCCTTCAAGAAGCTTAGGGTCTAGTGAATGGGAGGGAAGGTGTATAATGAAGACAAAATGAGTATATCATGAGAAATATTAAAAGAACTAGAAAAGAAGCACAAGCTGTGCTTGCATTAGGGTACAGCTCCTGGGCCCAGGGACAGGGAGGGCTCTCTCTGAGAGCATAGGTTTGGGTGGATGGGTCAAGGATGCATGCCAGCCCAACCACCTAATAGCTGGTCATTTCTTGATCTTGAGCACCACCTCTCTTCCAGCCCCAGCTGCCCATACATTTCTTATTTGGACTTCTTTTTAGAATAGTCTGCATTTCTACATTCTTGGCTCCCTTTTTCCCCTCACCCCACAGTCATATGGCTTCTATTTTAGCTCTGCCTCTAGATCTGCTCTAACCAGGGCCATTCATGACCTCCTGGCTCTAAACACAAAGACACTTCCGAGTCTGTGTTGAAATGTAAATTCACTAAGATTGCCCAAAAAAGAGTAACTGTGTACTTTGTTAAGGTAAACAGGTATAATATCTCATAGCCTCAAGAAATTAGGAATGGAAGATAGGATATAACCATAAGCATGGAAGCTTTTTGATCAAAAGAGAATCATATGTTAAACATCTTTGCACTTAAAGATTTTAATAGACAGACTAATATCTAGGAAAATACAAGTCATCAACATCAACTCAAAAAGAAAACACCCCCCCCCCAAAAAAGAAAACAAAAACCCAAATTAAAAAAATGAAAACATCAAAAAATTGCTTTGAGTCATTTTGTACTTTTTTCCTCTAATGCCAATGAGTACGTAGTCCCTATAAATTTCAGAGTTGGGCTAGCACCATCCAGTATGGCAACCACTAGTTCTGTGTGGCTATTGAGGACTTAAAATATGGTTCATCTGAATTGTGATGATTTGTGCATGGAAGTACACACAGATTCCACAGACCAGGGATTTAAAAAAAAAAAAAGAATGTAAAATATCTCATTAAAAATGGTTATATTGAGGGGCACCTGGGTGAGTCAGTCAGTTAAGCATCTTTAAAAAAAATAAAATATTTTTAAAAATCTTTATATTGATCACATGTTGAAATAGTAACTTTTTATTTGAGGGGCTTAAATATATGATTAAAATTAATTTTACCTGCTTCTTTTGACTTTCTTAACGTGCTTACTAAAAAAATTCAAATTGCGTATGTGATTTGCATTATACTTTTATTGGACAGTGCTGGTCTAGTAAAAGAAGGGATGGACAACAAATCACCGTGGATAGCTAGCAGAAAAGTAAAAGCAATATTGAATACAATATTAGTGACGTGTAACATGTGCTGCAATTTTACCGGGTACCAGTACCATGCTAAATATTTTACATATATTATCTCATCTGTGGTCTCAGAACAACCCACAGGAAGGCAACTCCTACATTTTTTAACAGCATGACCCTCACCTTACACAGGCGATACAGCCATCGATGGCCAAGCTGGCCCTCCCATCCAGGTTTGCAAACCCTGGATCATGCGCTCTTAACCTTCGCCCACCAGATTAGGATTAGGAAGGAACATGTACAGTGTCATTCTCCTTAATGTGTGAGATTTCTTGGGCTATCTTGGCTGCAGAATTTCAAGCCAGTTTTCTCGTGTCCTGGGGTCAGTTTCTAGCCATGACAAGGCAAGAGGGTGGGTGCTGTATCACGAACTCTGAGGAACATGACCCATGACATGTGTCTCAAAGGCTGAAGAGAGATGCAGAAATGCCCCCAGGGCCAGGCAGGCCTGCTGGTGGTTTGACCATTTGGATTCTATTTGCATTCCCTCTGTCCTCCCAGACAGGAACAGGCCTTTTCAAATGGGTTTAGCTCTCCAAATCCACTCAAAATGTCACAAAATTAAATGAATGGTTTCTTAGACACCATGGGGAGTAGAAACCCAATAGCAAAACACTAATGGTTTCCTTTGCAGGAAGCCCCTTTGAGGATAAAAGAATTCATCTAAGAGTCAGACCCCTTCCTGGCTGGGGTGTCCGTCTGTCAGATGACAAGCCGTGGGGAGTCAACAGCACCCTCGCCCCACTCCATCTGTGATCCCAGAGAACAAGAGAGGAGCTGGCCAGAGGGAAGCAAATCCTGATCCTGTGATTTCAATTACAGGGAGGTGAAAAAATTATTTGATATCTGAGCTTGCTAAAGGCGCCCATTCCTTCTGCTCCAAAGATCTTTCCTGCTAAACTGAACAAAAGAGGAGAAAGAAGTTTCGATGCATATTGAGGGGAAGGGGTAGCAGAAAGCAAGCAAGCACAGCAGGCAGAGAGTTGATGACAATGCAGACAAAAGAAAGAACTTCTTAAGATTCTTTCTAAGAAATGGAATTCGCACTGTGCTGGTTCTTTTATTAGGGCCGTGTCTCCTCCTTTCCCTTGCTCTGTATCTCTTAGGCCAAGAATTGGACTTGGGTGTCTGAATTGACGCTGATAGCACGGATTTGGTTGTTAGTCTCACAGATAAGTCACTTTGGCCTCCTCTGCGTCGGGACAGTGTGCGAGCAAGCATGTGGCCGCCCCGGCCAGGGTCCCCGCTCAGGCCTGGCAGCCACCCACCGTGGTGGTCCTGGAAACAAAGCCCTGCCCGGACTTTTGGCAACACTCCCCTCTCCACCTAAATGAAGAGACAAGTCCTCTGTTAACCGCAGCCCTTGCTGAGACAGCCTTCTCCCCAGGTGGAGCGGTGCACCGTGCTCACTGTGAGGCCCCCCAGGCCATCCCAACCTGCCTGGACCTCTAGGAGCATGTGGCCTGCAAGCCACCCAAGCTCTCGGAGCCAGCTCCCTCCTCCAGCAGACGGAGGAAAACAAAATTTACCTACCAGGACCGTGTGAAGCTAAAATACCCCCAAGTACCTGGCTCGAAGTAGATGCTCAGTACTCTGCATCTCGAAAAAATCCGTTCTCCTCCTTGTAAAGAAAGAATCATCACTAAGGAAGCTTTTTGGAGTAAAATCCCCTGTTCCGTACAGGCTCCAATTGCAGCATCTGCTAAAGGGGAAACAGAGTCACCTCCATGGCCTGCTGCCATCCAGCCCTGTCAGCATTTTCTCTCACTGCATCTTCAAGCTCTGTGCAGAGTCAATAAAAAATGTTACCTCACTGTTCAGTGATGAAGGAGAATAACCTCAGGTGACGTGGGGGCTGAGAAAAATCTTCTCATTTTCACAGTTCAGCCGTCCAACACGGTTACCACAAACATGTCGCAGGGCAAAGCTGGGTAACTACAATAATGAGCATTACGTAATTGGAAACAATAATACTTTACTATAGGAACACATGAGGGGGAATTAGCTGTGTAAAAATTCTGGCATGTTTGTTCTAAAAATTAAGTCATGCTACCTTAGAGTCACACATTATAAATTTGGGCTCTTCAACGAGGTTGTAAACTTGCCAAAGGCGAGAACCCTTTCCAACATCTGGGAGTTTCCTTCAGCATCTGCCACTTTGGTTGGCAAACAGTGGTTGTCCAATTAACATTTGTTACTTGGCTGATTGGTTGATTAATTAAAAAGCAACAAAATTCTTTGTCTTGAAGCTTCAGGGGCTGGAATAAAGGGAGCATGGTTTTCCTTATTTCCTGGAGGCCGTACCCTCATGGGCTAAGACTTTGGGTGCCATCTTCGTGTGACGGTCTTTCCAAAAGGCCCCCTCACTCAAGACCAAAGGAAGCCCACTGGGAGCTGGGGACTGGAAACCATGCCCCTCACTCTGGCCCACTTGCAGGCACAGACTCCCCTCTCTGCCTTCCTTCTCCATCAACACCTGTAAGCTCCGCATGTCAAGACTCTGTTGACCAAAGCTCAGAGTCAAAGAACAGACAAGCCCAGGGTAGTTAGTAAGGACTGGTTGCAGAGGTTGCCAGAAACATCAAGGAGACTCCCCAAATCCCAGGAACTGTGATGAGGGAAGAGCAGAGCAGATTTGGGGTGTCGGGAACATGGGTTTAGTGGCAGGGCACTCCCTGGGGCATGTGAAGGCCATTACTTGGCCCTATAAGAATGTCTGCAGAGCTGAATCGGCCTCTGTCCCATGAGTGGCTGATGCAGAGAAGCCCCACGAGCTGAGTCCGGGCCCAGCCAGCAGCAGTGCTGTTCTTTGGGACTTAACCCTCCCAGGCCACCAGGCCCAGCACGCCGGAACCAAGCCCAGCGCTGCCAGTCACCGCAGCCGGGCTCTCTGGAGTCTGCGAGGGGGAGACGTGGAGTCTCCGCACCCCTGCGTGCACACCAGCGGGCCCAACCGCCAGCATCTGCCGTGGCCGCCCCGCAGAGCCCACTCTGCCCACCCTGGGAGCCCCAGGAGGCCCCCGTCACCCAGGCCAACGGCCCTCCGCCACCCTGGGGGGGAGGGAGTGTAGAAACACCTTCACTCTCACCCTCAGCTGGGAAACTCCGGGCTGCACCATCTACACTGGCTTCCAGAGCTCCCCAGTGGGATGAAGCACCAAAGGCTCCCTAGGGACCCCCGAAATGCACTCAAATGCTCAGTGCTTCCGTGCTTCCACGGCTCCGTGCTTCCACGGCTTAGCACCGCGGGTGCCTTCCCAGGTGACAAATACCATGTGGCCACGCGGCTTGTGGCAAGGAGCCCGTGAAGGTCCTGGCGGGCTGGCACAGACCTAGGCCAGGGACACGCCAGGTACATCCCGGCTCCCGCACCAGGAAGCCCCTGCCTGCCTCCCCAGGCTTCGGGCCTGCGCACACTCCCGGGCCGTGGGCCTGCACACACCCCCAGGCTCAGGCCAGTGTCCGGATGGCTGGCTGGTCTGCTCTGGCCCCGATGGTTGCTGGTCCCAAGAGCTTCTGGCCCCCAACAACTGCTCGCCCCCAACAGCTGCTGGCCCCAAGGGCTGTTGGCCCCGATGGCTGCTGCCCTGAGAGCTGCCCGGAGTGCAGACGGGGCAGGGACGGCCAGGGGCCTCGCGCTGTCCCAGTGCAACTCCAGGCTCAGAGGCGACCTAACATGGGAAGAATCCCCCAGGAGAGGGTTTTTTATGTTTCACTGTCACTTTCCAACCCACGTCCTTTTTTTAATTTTTTTTTTTTTTTTAATGATAGTCACAGAGAGAGAGAGGCAGAGGGAGAAGCAGGCTCCATGCACCGGGAGCCCGACGTGGGATTCGATCCTGGGTCTCCAGGATCACGCCCTGGGCCAAAGGCAGGCACCAAACTGCTGCGCCACCCAGGGATCCTCTAACCCACCTCCTTGTTCACTTCTGTCCTTATAAAAATCGACTACTGTTCAGATTCTCTTTTTTGCTTTGTGTCTCTGACCAGACTCTCTCTTTTCTTTCTCTCTTTCTTTCTAGATTTTATTTATCTATTCATGAGACACACACAGAGGCAGAGTCACAGGCAGAGGGAGAAGCAGGCTCCCTGTGGGGACCCCGATGTGGGACTCAATCCCAGGACCCCAGGATCACACCCTAAGCCAAAGGCAGCTGCTCAACCCCTGAGCCACCCAGGCGTCCATCCCTCCGGCCAGACGTTTTCAATCAACATTTTTTTGTGGGGAGCGGAGGAGTGAAAGCTCCCCTAGCTTCTCAGATCCATCAGGACTTTTCTTCATGAAGAGAATCTGCATTTATCATCCTTGATGTTCATATATTTCCAGGCCTCTCTGCATTATTAAACACACATAATTCCAATTCCATGGAGTGTTCCAATCAACTACTTTATGTACTTTCCTTTTCATAAAGTCACGGATGAAATAGTTCCTCCAGACACTGTGAGCCATCACCCCCTCAATGGAGCGGCTCCCACCTGCTTCTGGATTCCCGAGCCCCCTGCCTGCGGCCTGGCTGGAGCAGACGGCCTATAGACCGGACCAAGGGCTGCGCATGGCATGTTGTATCTCTAATCCAAGCCATTCCTTCTGGGTCACCTGGGGGGCTCAGTGGTTGAGTATCTGCCTTTGGCCCAGGACGTGATCCCGGGGTCCCAGGATCGAGTCCTAGGTCGGACTCCCTGCATGGAGCCTGCTTCTCCCTCTGCCTGTGTCTCTTCCTCTCTCTGTGTCTCTCATGAATAAATAAAGATCTTTTTTTAAAAAAAAAAAAACCCTTCCTCATGGTTCAGTGTTGTCACTTTGCCGATGCCGAAGTAGGACCTTGCAGGCCCACTGGGGGCAGCACACGGACCAGTGCACAACTCTAATTAGTGCAGACATCCAAACAGCAGTGAGTGCGCTGGAGTCTTTTCTGGAGCACTTGGGCCACGCGCAGCTACGGAGGAGGGAAGGACAGAAAAGGCAGAGACAGCACCAGGCGCCCCGGCTTTGGAGAAGTCTCCAGATCACGCAGAGGGAGAGACTTTCAAAGAGCAAGCCCATCGGTTGATGTCCCCTGGAGATCTTTCATCATTTTTTTCTATCTCATCGGCTCTTACAACCAATGAATACTCCTTCCTGAACTCATGATTCTGGATATCCATCTATCTTCCAGGGAGAAGGTTTAAAATGGAGTTGTGTCTGTTTAAAATCACACTGACAAGCCTTAATTCATTTCTTTAAGTCCACCTGAAAGAGAAATTCTCTATTACCTCAAAGATATGAAGTCCCCGGCTTGCTGGTGACTGCGACAGATGTGACAGGTCAGTGCCTGTGACTGAGATGAGTCAGAAGCCCCTTTATCCTATCCATTTCAGCATTTTAGAACCCAAATCAGGAGCGTGTGACGCTGTGCCTGATTTCTCTCTCTATTTCTCAAGGCGAACTCAGGGCATGATTTTTGGAGAATGTTGGAGGAATGTGATTCAAGCTTGTCTCCTGAGAGAGCAGTTTTGTTCTTTGACCGCTTCTGAGATGAAGGGGGATGCGTGCCATTCCCGGGGATTCTATTACGAGCATCCACAAGCAGGCACGGTAGTTAAGCCTGAGGACCACTGGGGCTGGGGGTTCTATTTTGATTTTTTCCTAACTTCTGAAAAATAAATACATTGGCACATTAGTCTAAAAAACCACTTGATTCCTAAATTTGTAGTAAGTTCCACAATTTTGAAAAAGGCAGGGTGACACTCCCACCACCAAATTGGCTAAAGGAGGCAAATTCCCTTCTATTAAATTATTATTTTAGTGTCAAGGTTGCAACTGGATCTATAACTTTCTGGAAAGCTTCAAGTGATTCTGCATTTTTCATCCACAAATATTTTGAAAGCACTCACCCAATTCCCAATAGCTTATGGCACACCCGTTAGAGCTGCCAATTCTGTGTACCTGTGCACAGGATCTACCTGGATCTAGAGAGTATATAGTTCTGTACCTGTGCACAGGATCTACCTGGATCTAGAGAGTATATAGTTCTACCCCTTATGTAAAGTTCATGTGAAAATAGGGATATGTTTCCTGGTATCTACATCTGTCCATAGTCTGGCAAAAACTTTGGTGATTGGGATGCCTGGGTGGCTCAGCGTTTTGTTTTTTTGTTTTTTTGTTTTTTTTTTTGGCTCAGCGGTTTAGAGCCTGCTTTTGGCCCAGGGCGTGATCCTGGGGTCCAGGGATCAAGTCCCGCATCAGGCTCCCTGCAGGGAGCCTGCTTTTCCCTTTGCCTGTGTCTCTGTCTCTCTCTCTGTATCTCTTATGAATAAATGAATAAATAATCTTAAAAAAAAAACTTTGGTGACAATATAATCATTACTTGTGTGCCTCAAATCTTCCACTGTCAAATTCCTTAAGAAAATCTGGTAAAGCTTCCCTCCTCTGCAAAAGATATAGAGGTTATTGTGTAAACTGAATTAGTTGAATTAATATTCATTTATTACTACATGCAAAGAATGACTCTCCTTGCCTCTCCAGACTCCCCAGAGTTTCAGTTCAGATAACAAAACAAATCTCCAAAGAAGTTGTAGTAACTATAAAATAGGTTTTACTGAAAAAATTAAAAGTGAAAAGTCATCTCCTAACAATGGAAATTACTTGAGGAACAAACGTTATTCACTTAATTCTGATCTGCATCGAGAAATAAGTTAATGAAAAGATGGGCAGAAAATGGCCTTACCAGCTTTTAAAAAATCAGGAAAATGTCTTTGGGATCATCGACCTTAAGAAAATGGGATAGAAAATATTCAAGTCGGGATCCCTGGGTGGCGCAGCGGTTTGGCGCCTGCCTTTGGCCCAGGGCGCGATCCTGGCGACCCGGGATCGAATCCCACGTCGGGCTCCCGGAGCATGGAGCCTGCTTCTCCCTCTGCCTGTCTCTGCCTCTCTCTCTTTCTCTCTCTGTGACTATCATAAATAAATAAAAAATTAAAAAAAAAAAAAAAAAAAAAGAAAATATTCAAGTCATGATTGCATGGTAGGAGACTCTAGAATTCAAGTAATACTTAATACTTGAGTGGAATGTTACTCTAAAAAACAATTGTAAATAAGCCAGGTAAGAAGGGAAAAGATAGTAAAAACTAAAACTGTAATAACTACATCAGGAAATCTCCAATGAGGTCAGATTTTTAGGTGATATGTTATAAAGATGAATTGACATCCTAGAAAATATTCAAACATCTGTTGACTATTCTTCGAGCTTGGGATTGATGCTATGATTTTGCAATTATATACTTTCATAATTGTCATTTCAAGTTGAAACGATGCCCATAGTTTCAAAGGCTCTCTTGTCTTAGACGATAATCCTGACCAAATTTCCTCGTCTTAGAGCATTCCTCCAGAATATTCACTGACTCTGCATTCAACCCATACTGAATAAAAGTTCGGCTCATATAAAATGAAAAAACTTGGGAACCTAGCTGACCTGTCAGCACACCACGCTAATGTCAGAAGTTCGAATTTTAAATAGCAATGATATCAGAAAGGGAGACAGAACGTAAAGACTGCTAACTCTGGGAAACGAACTAGGGGTGGTGGAAGGGGAGAAGGGCGGGGGGTGGGAGTGAATGGGTGACGGGCACTGGGGGTTATTCTGTATGTTAGTAAATTGAACACCAATAAAAAATAAATTAAAAAACAATAGCAATGAAGTGGCAAATGCTTCCATGACGCTTCTGTAAGAGGAGCATCTATTTTCACAACGCAGGGTAGTGTCGTGCCTCTGTGGCAGGAAATGACACTCATAGAGAGAACCATGTATCTTATTTGCCATGAAAGTTTTTACTAGGATCTTTTGGCTCATTCCATCACCTTAGATGTCTAAATAGTATCCTTAGCTCATTAACATACCCCTTATACACACACACACACACACACACTCACACTCTCTCTCACACACACACCTTTTTATAATATAAAACTAATCCTTAACCCCAAATCCTACTCTATTTTCCTCCCTTTGTGATGAGAGTTGGCTACAGGATAATATGTGAAAACTCTCTTTGCCTGAACTTGAAGTAGTTGGACACAATGACCAAGATGGAAACAACCTCAGTTGGGTCAGTGGATGAATATATATTCATATATATGTGAAATCATATTCATTACATTCATTTATGTCATGGTGCAAGCAGGCCAAGCCTCAGCACCTCGACTCCAAGGAGCTGCAGCCCATGCGGGGAGTCCACCGAGGCTGCCTTTGAGGTGTCGGGGGTGCTGGCTTCAGAACTAGATAACGATGTTCCCAAACCAACTTGTCCCTCCATGGACAGCAGTGATGCCAAGAAAGCCCCTGCTTCAGCCCTTTCCTCAGAGTCCAAGGAACAAATCGTGACGCTTGGAGAAAGGACATTCAATTGTTGCTATCTATCCAGGTTGTCACTTCAGAACTGTTCACACCATGAAAGATTTGCACCACCACCTGAGAATCCACCTGGTGGATGGAGTGTGGATTAGGCTGCGAGGTCCCTGTCCCTCTCAGGGACAATGAAGACAGCTCAGTCCCTCCCTGAGCCCATCACCACTCTGTGCCTTAGGGTCTTCTGTCCAGGACCTGGCTGGTGAAGGAGCCTCCCTCTGGAACATGCCAGATAAAGGCAGTCTTGACTTTTTTCTGCGGTGGACTCCTGGCAATTTTATGAAGCTTATGGATCCTTCCCCGAATGCTTTTAAATTAAATCACATTAAACCATATTTCAGAACAAGTTCACAAAAATAAAAAATTTCAAAAATTAAAAATAAATACAAAATAAAACTCTATCCCTATTAGAGAAAATTCTGGCTAAAAGGAGAGGCCAGAAACAAACTTTAAGAATACGTGCAAAATATGTGCTTGTTTGGCTACACGTACACACATGGAATTTCAGCCTGGTTTGCAAATTGGTTCCTTGAAACAGGTAACAAAGAGTGCAAAGTTTTATGCAAAATAAATAAGCTCTGAAGATCCACATTATACTGCCTATACCTAACAATACTGTATTGTATACTTAAATTTTTCCAAGAGAGTAGATCTTATGTTACATGTTTTTACAATACACACACACACACACACACACAGCACACACAAAGCACACACATACCAAAAAACTAGTAACAATAATAATAATAGTGTGGGTAGGATAGTAATAGTGGGTATGTCTATGTGATGATTTATGGCTTTTATTTTTATGCTTATCCCTAAATTCATTAGGTTGTTACATTAAATACATACAGCCTTTCATATGTCAATTATACTTCAATAAAGTGGTTAAAAGGGATCCCTGGGTGGTGCAGCGGTTTAGCGCCTGCCTTTGGCCCAGGGCGCGATCCTGGAGACCCGGGATCGAATCCCACATCGGGCTCCCAGTGCATGGAGCCTGCTTCTCCCTCCGCCTATTCTCCCTCTGCCTATGTCTCTGCCTCTCTCTCTCTCTCTCTCTCTGTGACTATCATAAATAAATAAATAAATAAATAAATAAATAAATAAATAAATAAGTGGTTAAAAAAATAAAAGCATGTGGAGCAATCTGCTTAGACGTTGCCCCTTTGCTTGTAGTCTCATTGTAGCTTTAAAGGTTAATTAGTAAAAGGCTTGGAAAGATGAACTTCAGGCAAAATGTTTGTCCCTAACACCTAGAATAGGGCTGCCCTGTTTCCTCCGAGCCCATCCATCCCCAAATGGCCTTCTAAAGTGGCGGAAGAGAGAGTCAAGGCAGAGATATGCCTCCTTTAGAAGAGAGAAGGACCAGCCTTCTCATTATAACAGCCCCATGGGAGGAAAAATGGAGAAACAATACAAAGAAGGAACATAATCCAAAAGATCCACCAGAACATGATTTTTATTTTTATTTTTATTTTTTTCATAACTAGAACATGATTTTTAAATGGCACTACGGAGGTCTATAAATTTATTATGATACGTCTGGAAGTATTCCAGAAGACCGTTCCTTTAATTTTAGTTTTATGTCATCTGTAACCAAAAATAAATTAATAGACATATTAATAACATATTCTAAATTCCTTTGCTCATCATTTTGCAACTGAGTACTGCCACTCTGCCATGTTCCTGCACTTCTTATATGTACAAAGTCATCACCTAAGTGTTATCATTTAAAAGGCCATGTGAGGGACGCCTGGGGGGCTCAGTGGTTGAGCATCTGCTTTTGGCTCAGGGCGTGATCCTGGAGTCCCGGGATCGAGTCCTGTATCGGGCTCCCTGCATGGAGCCTGCTTCTCCTCCCTCTGCCTATGTCTCTGCTTCTCTCTCCCTGTGTCTCTTGTGAATAAATAAATAAAATCTTTAAAATAATAAAATAAAAGGCCATGTGATTGTTTCTAAACTATGTTTTGCTGAACCCCAGGAATACAAGAAGTCCACAATCCATCCAGTGTAAGAAGCACCACGATCTTTCCTTTTCCCAATTCTGGTTCTATTTGCAATCTTACTACCCTTGCTCTAGAAAAATCTATTTTCTTGTGACAGTGGTCTCCTTATAACCCTGGAGCTCAGGTATTCCTTGATGCCTGTAGGAGAGCCTCTTTCTTGAAAGTGCTGATATGCAATGAGAATGAAATGAGGAGTGAAATTAAGAAAGTCAGAGGTTCCTGCTAGAGTTTAGAATGTCTGGCCAATTAATAGTTCAGCCTAAGATCTTTTAACAAATAAAACAATATTACTTGAGAATACATTTGGACTGTTCCAGATAGTCTATGGCACCCCAAAACTGATTTCAAAATACTAGATTTTCTATTTCACATGAACGCAAGAAGCCTATGTTGTTGAAAGCAAAGAAACAAAAATGGATGCATTGTTAACTGACCAAGAGTCATCAGCAAGGTAGTAGCAATATACGTCTTGCTTCTAAGATCCCTTAGTACTTGATTAAATATGCATGTGCTGACATCTCTGTGATAAGCCAAAAGACGCAATGAAGTTACTGTCTGGCCTTGAAAATAGTCACATCAAAATATTGACCTTAGGATAAAGAAGGGAAAACAGAGCTAATCTATCATTTTGCCAACTCTAGAAAAATGACTCTGATGTGCCATGGCCCACTGTAGTTCTCACTGAAAACCAACCCAATAGTACGCAAACATATGAGCATGAGCTTCTGCATCAATAATATACTCTAAATGTGGTCCAAAGACCAAGAGTGCCTGCAACACCTGGAAACTTGTTAGCAGTGCAAATTCTCAGACCCTTCTGAGACACTCTGAATCAAAATCTCTTGAGTGTGAGATTTTGAAAAATCAATGTTTTTGCAAGCTCTCCATGCATCAGTTTGAGTAATAGTGTCCTATGTGGATAACAGTTGATGCACATTAGCAGATTGATAGAATTTGTGTTTATTGGAGACATAACTCATGTAGTCATAATTCAGGGTTTTAACTGAATGCATCAAGTAGCCTGTGAAAGCCCTCCTCCCTCCTGTTTGCCCACAGTAGAGCATATTACAATGACTTTGTTTCCCCAGACTTGATTATTTTAGAAGTCAAATTGGGTGCTGAAATGGAAGAGTGCTTGTATTTCTCAGAGTGCCCAGAACACATGACACATAGATTTTCCATGTATATTCATGGTGAGAATTAAAATCTACCTCAAGAAACAGAAATGGTGGGCCTACTAAGTGATAAACCATTTTGGAAAAAAGTAAATCCAGGCCATATTGATTCTAAGAATTCTCATAAATTGTCATTTTCTCAGATACTATTGGATTCTGAACTTTAAAATGCAAGTAGATAACGTGTTCACACTGAATCCTCATAACTCTCCAAGGTGTTCTTTCCTGATCAGAAACATCTCTGGTTTTCTCCCCCAGTATCATTGATTGACCTATATTGACTTAGAATTCAAGTTCAAATTTCAAGAATCTTTCTCAGTGTAGACACTACCCCTGGTCCAGATTCCCTGGTTTCTGGTACCAGTTCTGTGCACCCTCTCCTATGCGTTGTGTGCTTTGATGCCAACGGCTCACATCCATGACTTTCTGAAGGGAACTGTCTTCAAACCGCCAGATTTGCTGTCTCTATAGCTGAAAGTATCTGGGCATTCACAGATCCAGGGACTGAATAAGGAAACATGAAAGCTCTTTACAACTCAGGGCAGGACTCTTTCTGGAGTGCGATTTAGGGAATTCCTCTCTGAAAGCACACTAAAAACCAGGCTAAAAGTGTACCCTGGCTTGGCACCCTCCCATTTTCTGTCCTGCTTCACCCACTTCCTTACTAGTTTCCACTGGGACCATTTTCTCAATAAATTGACTATACTGGCATCCTTGACTTAGGATTAACTTCTGGGAAACCCAGCTAAGATATTTGGTATGCCAACTCTCATCCAAATTCAGCCAGCTAGAGAAATGAAAGACAAAAAATAATTCAAACAGTACTAACATCAGATATGCCTTTGTCTTCAAGATTTTTCTTTCCACACTATGGTTACTTTTCTAAACACACAGAATTATTAATGTTCTATGATATTGCTGTTGATATTTCCCTTTAGCTATAATTCTTCCATGAAATGGGCAATGCGCCCAGGATCAACCAACCTACTTACTTTGGACAATCAACTAGAAATTTAGACTGTCTTCTTGCACTACATCATAAATGTTAGAAGCTGCAACAGATAATCTTTTATTGCACAAGTATAATTGGAAATTTTTAAAGTTTAGTGTGAATCCTAATTAATATGTGAGGAAGATTGGAAACTAAGCAAACATTATACTAAATCTTCATGTTTCTTCATATTTAGAAAGCTTTTTCAAATTAATCAAAATCATAAATATATATGACCTGAAGAAAACCAACCATAATTAATTTTAGCATTGGGAACAGCTAATCACCAAGAAAATAATAATGCCCATGAAAATGAAATAAAATGACATTTCTCCTTCCAATGATCAATAAAAATGTGCAGAATCTTGACAGATTATGAATAATCAGACATTAATTTGAAATAGACAAAATTTGTGTGCTCCTGCATTTCTCTGTCAGTGTTAGAATCAGAAATGTTTTTTTCTTCTTTCTCAAAGACTAAAGTTTTGGGGCTTATACAATAATTATAGACCCCACAGACATTCTTAAGCAATTGAGGAGCTTATGAATTGTTGGCAATACTGTGGAAAACTATGTAAGATCCTCAGGTCTAGGGTAATCATCCATTCCTAACAAGACTGAAAGAGAGAACTTAGTATTTATGGAGTGCCTACATATGCTACATACTTTTACATTACTATTTCATTAATTGTGTCCTCATGTAACTTTGGGAAGGAACTCTGACCAGTCCATTTTTACCTATATCTGGGAAGAGGTCCAGGATGACATGGTCAGTATGTGGCCAGTATATGGCATAGGTGCGAGCGAAATTCTGACATATTATATGCAGGTCATTCTTTCCAATTCATGGAAACCCTATAAACCAGGTACTATTGTATTCTAATTTTAGAGACAAGGAAAATGAGGCACGTAGGGCCCAAAGCAACACAGCCAGGAGGTGACAGAGCAGGATTAGAACTAAGACTCCATGTTGAGCATTAACCATGATGACTTCTCAAATAATCAGACTTTGGGTTCAAGATGGTGAACTGAGCACATGTGTATACCTTCATTTCATCCTATAAGCCTATTCAAATGATGTTACTCATAAGTCTTTATTGCTATTTCCTTTATTATCTATGGTAACATTATTTTAATAGAAACTAAAAAAGAAATAGAAGTATAACACTAAAAGTTATCATGGAAACCATCAAAACAAGAAAAATCAAGAAGTGTGATCTCTTGGAGAAGGGGTTTGCATGCAAAGATACAGAACGATAACATTCATTTTTCATTGTACATAGTTTGAATTTTTGTTACTGTGAGAAATTTCTATTGTTTTTCATTTGGAGAAAAAAAAAGAAGAATGAAAAACAAGGAAATAGAAGGAAAGAAAAAGAAACATTCATGAATTTCCACACAATAGAATATTATGCAGCTGTCCAAAATATGGAGGCAGATTTACTATCCATGGAAAAATCCCTAAGAAACGAACAAGGGGTGGTGGAAGGGAAGGTGGGCCAGGGGATGGGGTGACTGGGTGATGAGGACTGAGGGGAGCTCTTGACGGGATGAGCACTGGGTGTTATACTAATGTTGGGAAATCAAACTCCAATAAAAAAAATATACACAAAAAAAGAAAGAAAGAAAAATCCCTACAATGTATTACTAAAAAAAAGAAAGAAAGAAAAGTGATCCAGGTGCAAAACAATGCATGTATAAAGGAGTTACTTGTGTAATATAAAATTGTCAGTATGTGTATATGCCTAGAAAAATATGGAGAAATATATACACCAAATACACCACTCCTGTGTGGAGTAGAATTGAATTGGATAGAATTAGAGGAGGATTTACTCACAGCTCTTTGAATGTGAATATCTCTATGCAATGTCTACCTCTTTACAATATACTCCTAGAGCACTTTTTACAATAACTTGATTTATATGGATAAATCTATTTGTTTTGTTTTAGAATGTTTAAAAATGAGTAAGACCCTGGGCCAGCAAAGTCCTCTGAGATGCAGACACAGAGACATCAGGAGAGCAAGTGGTCTGCTGGAAGTGAGGCTGGTATAACATAAGAAGGGAATGAACTGGAACTGGACAGTGAGACTTCAGACAACCAGGCAGATCGCTCCCCAGTGCCAGGGAAGGAGGAAGAAGCAGAATTAGGCAAGGGGGCTTCAGAACACAATGCAGATCTGATAACACCACAGCCAAACCAATGGGACCTCTGGGACACAACCTGGCTAGTTGCTACTTAGGAAGAGGTAGTCCTGGCAGGAAACAGAGTCGGGTCCCAATGGTGCCATCCCCTGGAGGATATTACATACCTTGCAACTGAACAGCAAGTTCTTTCTCAAGAGCTCTCAGTCTACTCACCTCCAGAGCTGCCATAAACACAGGTATTCCTGTAGAAGCCCCCTGTCAGGAGCCATCTCCCACACAAACAGGCCCCCAAGACCAACATGTAAGGAGGCCACACTCTAGGGTGCTAGTGCCGGCTAGTGCCCTGGGCTGCTTTAGCTTCAGCTTTGTCTCCTTACAAAGGAGATAAAAATCAAAACTGTTCATGAAAGGATGTTTCCTTTCCAGGGTCTTATCCTAGTACTCCCAGGACTCCCAATGCATTTGCTCATTGATGAAGTGAGGAGATAGTGAAAAGCCAAAGATTCCTTCATACTTAGGGCAAGAGAATCGTTTCCTTAAAAAATGCTGTAAATCCCAAATTAAAACTCTAGCACCAGTGCAGCGCAATGCACTCCAAGTTTTCAAAATCTTCTGATGAATAACAGTGATGAAACCTTATTAGGCTGCTTCTCATGACCTCTCTCTCTTGCTCCTAAAGATTACACTGTATTTTTCGTCCTTTACATCTTGGTCAAGAATAACAAATTCAGGAACATTTTCTCCTTTCTATCATTCTCCACCTGTATCACAGACTTTCACCCATCTACATATTTTTATGGATTGTCTTTCCATTTGTCTCCAGAATATATAATCCAAGTTTACTGACTTCGTTTCTCCAGAGCAAAAGGAAAGGAAGAAAAAAAGGTAGAAAGTGAAAAAAAGAAAAGGAAGAAAGGAAGGAAGGAAGGAAGGAAGGAAGGAAGGAAGGAAGGAAGGAAGAAAGAAAGAAAGAAAGAAAGAAAGAAAGAAAGAAAGAAAGAAAGGAAGAAAGAAAGAAAGAAAGAAAGAAAAGAAAGAAAAAAAGAAAGAAAGAAAGAAAGAAAGAAAGAAAGAAAGAAAGAAAGAAAGAAAGAAAAAGAAAGAAAGAAAAAGAAAGAAAGACTATTATTTTGCTTTTGGTAGTTTGGGAGCTCAATTATTGGTGGGACGCCTTCTCTTGAGTCTACTCAGGGATTCAACTTCAAAAGCATACTTCCTTAGGGGAATCAAAAGCATGTTCATTCTGGCCCACAAACAAAACCAGCTTTCTCTTTCAAAAAGACAAATCCCGTTTTAGTTTTATATACTAAATATATTATATGTCATCATAAATTCTAGCCTTACTCTTTCATTTTTATTCTAACCTGAGAGAATGAAAACCCACATTAACCAAATGTGCTCAGAATATAAGGAGACCTAAAATCTTATCATCCTATCCTACCCTATCCTATCCATCACTGTACACACTCTAAACTGCAGCTATTCACATTATTCAGTTAGATAATGTACATGTCTGCATTATGGATCTTTTGGTTGACTACATGGGCTTTGGGCCAAAGTTGTGTCTCAAGAGTGCTGCAGTAAATGAATACTTCCCTTGGAAAAAAGAAAAAGAAAGTATCTAATTCCCCAAGGTAACAGCACTTGGTCATTCAACAAATATTTATTGGATCCTTACTATGAGCCAAGAAATGTTTTATAAGCTAAGGATAAAGCAATGAAAAAAACAGGTGAAAAAAACCCTATTCTCAGACCAAAAGCACAATTAATGAAAGAAAACAACTGAATGGGATTGGATTAAAATTGAAAACTGCTCTGTGAAAAACATTGTTGAGAGAATAAAAAAATAAGCCACAGACTGGCAGAAAATTTTGCGAAAACACATACCTGTTAAAAGATGGTTATCCAAAATATACAAAGAACTCTTAAAATTCAACAATAAGAAAACAACCTAACTAAAAAAAAATGGACAAAAAACCTGAACAGGAACCTCACCAAAGAAGATACACAGATGGTAAATATGCACATGAAAAGATACTCCACACCATACATCATCAAGAAAATACAAAGTAAAACAACAGTAAAACATCCTTACATACCTATGAGAATGTAAGAGTTTGTAACGTATGTTTCTAATGTATGAGTTTGTAAAATCCAAAATACTGACAACACCAAACGTTGGTGAGGATGTAGAGCAATGGGAATTCCCATTCATTGCTGATGGGAATGCAAAACTGTACAGCTACTTTGGAATACAGTTTGTGTTTCTTATAAAACCAAACATAGTCTTACCATATGAGTCAACAATTGCACCACTTGGTATTTACCCAAATGACTTCAAACATATATCCACACAAAAACCTGTGCAGGAATATTCATAACAGCATTATTCATAATGGCCAAAACTTTGAAGCAACCAGATGCCCTTCAATAGGTGAATAACAAACCATAATACATCCATACAGTGATAAATTATTCAGCAATAAAAAGAAATGAAATAGGGTGTCTGGATGGCTCAGTCGTTTAAGCATCTGCCTTCAGCTCAGGTCATGATCCTAGGGTCCTGGGATGGAGCCTGCATCAGGGTGTCTTGCTCATCAGAGAGCCTGCTTCTTCTTCTCCCTTTGCCTGTTTACCTGTTTCTCTCTCTCTCTCTTTCTCTCTCTCTCTCTCTCTCTCTCTCTCTCCCTTCTCTCTTTCTCTCTCCGTCAAATAAATAAATAAAATCTTTGGGAAAAAAAAAGAAATGAACTACCAAGCCATTAAAAGATATAGAGGAAATTTAAATGCATATTACTAAGTGAAAGAAGCCGATCTGAAAAAAGCTACATATTATAGTGATTCCAACTATATGACATTCTATAAAAGACAATACTATAGACTGTAAAAAGATCAGTGGTTGTCATGGGGTTGGATTGGAGAGGAGAGGGAGAGAGAAGTATAGAGAGAGAGACAGGAAGAGAGTGACAGAGAATATAGGAACTCTGCACTTGCCATCTAATATTTTTTTTCTTATTCATAATGTATGTATTATATCATTCATTCTACATCACAAGTGGTTTACATATTAACTTTTTTTAATAATAAATTTATTTTTTATTGGTTCAATTTGCCAACATACAGAATAACACCCAGTGCTCATCCTGTCAAATGCCCCCCTCAGTGCCCGCCACCCAGTCACCCCCACCCCCCGCCCTTCTCCCCTTCCACCACCCCTAGTTCATTTCCCAGAGTTAGGAGTCTTCCATGTTCTGTCTCCCTTTCTGATATTTCCTACCCATTTCTTCCCCCTTCTCCTCTATTCCCTTTCACTATTATTTATATTCCCCAAATGAATGAGACCATATAATGTTTGTCCTTCTCCGATTGACTTATTTCACTCAGCATAATACCCTCCAGGTCCATCCACGTCAAAGCAAATGGTGGGTATTTGTCATTTCTAATGGCTGAGGAATATTCCATTGTATACATAGACCACATCTTCTTTATCCATTCATCTCCTAACTCTACTCCAAAATATAAATTCTATTGATTTTTTTAACGTCCTACTCTCATGAAACTTGCAGTCCAATGGAGAAGAGAGAGGTGAAGGGTTTGGAGAACCAGTGAACAAACAAAATAATGTAAATGAACATGGTAGTAGATGATAAACGCTATAGGGAAAAATAAAACATGGAAGAGGTAAAGGGAGTGCTCTTCCGGGAAGGGGCAATGTAATGCTCAACAGAGCAATGAAAGAAGAGCTCACTTGGGGGTGATATTTGAACACATTGAAATGAGGGAGTAAACCAAATGATAACTGGAAAAATATAATTCTAAGTATGCCTGGTGAGTTGGAAAAAAAGAAAGTAGGTTGTTGTGGGTGGACCAGAGTGAACTAGAAGAACTTAAGGACAGAGAAGGGGGAAGGTAAGCATGAAGCAAACTCTTCAAGGTGTTATAGCTATTATAATATTATGGTTTCATGCCAAGTGAAATGGAGCCACAAAGTTTGGAGTGAAGAAGTGACATCTTCTGATTTTTAACAGAATCATGCTGATGCCTTGTTGAGAATAAATATACAGGGGGAAAGGTAAAGACAGAGAGGAGGCATCACAATAACCCAGGCAAGAGGTGATGAAAGCTTGGAGTAGGTTAGAACAGCAAAGTGGAGAGAAGTGTCATAGTCCAGTTATACTGGAATGAACATTCCAGAATTGTAGCATGAACCCACTCCAAAGGGTAAGGGATACAGCTGGGGTACAGAAGCCTCCAAGTGGACCCAAATCCCTCCCAAGAGTCTCTTACCCATGCAACTGAGAGATCACAAGGAATCATGAAAGGAGCATGGGCCATGAAGTCAGACAGACCTTGACCAAGGTACTGGTTCTTCTGCTCATCAGCTTTGTGATTGTGAGTAGCTGACCTCTCAAATTTTTGGTTTCCTTATCTAAAAACTGTAAAAATATTTGCCTTATAGAAATGATGAGAGGATTAAATAAACAATATATCGAAGGTACTCAAACAATGGTAGTTTTCTCTAGTGGGAAGATTCCTACTGCTGGTGTCAGTAGTGAACAGTGGTCACCTTGAAGCTGCAGTCCAAACACAGGGGTTATGAAGGGGTCAATAACAAGGGCTTTCCCAGTCAAGGTTCATCTGGACACCACCACTGCCGAGTGGCCATGTGACTATAGCAGGGGCAATCCTAGTCCTGGGGCATATTGTTCATGTGGTTCCAGAGACCCTCTGGTTCAGTGAGTGCTTTCTGTTGTGTCATTCACATGGCACAAACGTCTTCATGCGCTGTGCTTATTCCAAGATGTCTATCCATGTGTCTTTTCAAAGCAGTTCCTTGTCATCATCATCCACTCTTTTTTTTCTCCAAGACCTTGACTATTCAGACAAGCCAGCATGCATTATAGAGTCAACCATAGCAGAATAGATATATGTACCCCTCTGGCCATCTAGTCATCTTGACAAAGTGAACAACAAGAGGTATTGTTCAAAGCTCTGCCCTCTGAGCTGATACTCTGAGAGTATTTCCCTTCCCCAATGTCTGTAGACACTCCTATTTGGCATATGATGCAGCCATCCATCATTCTTCCAGTTGGCACCAACACACTGTCTGGAATCATTTATAAGCCAGGGCTTTGGGTTTTCTTCCTCAGTGAACTGGTCAATGCAGTTGAGAGAGAGGGAGCAAGGCAGAGAACCCCATTTCTCCCTCTCTCAGCTCTGTTTTACTCCTATATATGAGTTCCTCCCACAGGTCACTTTCTGTTAGCGTGGAGACCTACAGTCGGTATGTCACCTCATACCATATTCTCCAGAAGGTAGATCTTTTCTTCTCCCAAATAACAAAGTTTCTGGCCTTCATTTTATTTGATTCCACTTCGTTCACTTGCCCAGTTCTGAATGGATCACTTTGACCAGGAGAAAGTCGATCACTGATTTGCTTATTATGGGTTATACACCGGTCCCTGAACTGCTAACTGGAGCTATCGCCATGAAATTCATCTGGCTACGAGTGGTCCAAGTTCACCCAGAGAGCTGACCACTGGAGTGAACCCTACCCAAAATTATGGCTGCTAAACAACCAAAAGAAAATCTGGGAGCCATCAGGTGCCATCAGGAAGGGGGAAGAGAAAAGTGAATGACAGATGAATGACCAACAACCGTCCACCATAGCCACCACTGTCATTTCCGTTACGTCCTAATGAATGGAAGGAGAAAATAGCAGGTCAAAAATGAAAACAAAGGATCAGGAGAGAATAAAAGGGAGTGAAAGATTAAGAACATGAGAATTAGGGAAACTGAAATATATAACCAAATGAAAAACAAGGAACTACCATACTTTATTCCCAATTTACCTCCAGAGATGATGATGACATCAATGTATGTTTATGCAAGTGTAAGAGTTGATTCCAAAAACTGTTTTAGCAGTATTGGCTTTACAAACACTAAGTGAAACCCTTGAGGTACTGTTTGCTGTAAAGCAGAGGTCCATCCCTCTTCCCTCCATGGAGCACTCCCGTTACCTTTCTGTCACTTTATTACAATTATCAGTGACACTTGATTTAAATTTAATTTCAATGTATATCTGGTTTATGAGATAGTACGCACTGCAATCAAGTAATTCCTTGTCCCTAATTGTTATCTCTCCAAGCCAGTGACTCTCACCCGGGGTGATTTTGCCTCCTTGGGAGACATGTGGCACTGTCTGGAGACATTTTGACTGTCACAACTAAGGGAGCTACTGGCATCTAGTGGGTAGAGACCAGAGATGCTGCTAAACATCTTACAATTCACAGGACAGTCCTCTACAACAAAGAATTATCTGGCCCCAAATGTCAACAGTGCCAAGTTGAGAAACCGTGATCTAGGTGCTCAAGTGCATTGCACGTTCATTACTTCAAGGCATCTCAGAGAAGTAGGATAATTTGGAACCCAGAATGAATGCCCAGCAAAGACTGACTTGGCTTCAGTTGAATATACAATATGAGTGACACAATACGGTTTCATTCAGAAGAGAATCACCCCGGAACTGGGCTGAATTGATAAATAGAATAGCTGATATGGTAAAGTTACTTAAAAATTCCAATTTCCAATCAACTCAATGTTCTCGTGTTCTCACACACTGAGCTATTATTCCTACCTCTACACCTGGGCATCACATGCGTTATGGGAAAAAGTGGAGAACTAGGTCAACTGTTCCACTCTTGGGAGGTTATGGTCTCTGGATGGTGACATTCTCTTTGTAGCTTGGCAAAGGATATATGGGCCAACTAGTAATCTGATTTTGATACTATAAACCTTAGGTAGGTTAATACCATCTTTGTTACTGTGAAGTATGTGGCATCTCACAAAATGCATATCCACCCCTTCACCCAAATTTTACTTATCAGATCTAAGGATATTTACTAATTTATACACATTCAAGGCCACAGACATGGGACCACCATCCATATAGACTACATTTCCTTTCCCAGTCTTTCTGAGAGGCATTACCCATGTTTATAGTAACCCTAGGAGGAGCCTATTCAAGCTAGGTTATGCTGAGGAGCAACCTCAAAATCTCAGTGGTTTAGCACACAAACAGTGTCTTTTTGGTGTAAAGCCCCCTGCAAAACCAGCCTAATCATCAGAGCAACTATCCTCTATACCTGGTCCAGACTAAAGGAGGCCCCACATCCTGAAGTTACAACATCTGGAACACACAGCCTCCTTGATTATCATAAAAAAAAAAAAAAAAAAAAGGAAGAAAGGAAAAAAGAAAGTGAAGAGAGGATATCACACTGGCAATTAAATGCTTCAACCCAGAGGGTGACAGTGACCCAGAACTAATCTCATAGCCCTGTCCAACCACAGGGATTGCGAAGTGCAGCCTTCTGTGAGCTCAGAAGGGGAAAACAAGATACCGGCGAGCACTCAGAATGCCTCACTCGGGGTCTCTGCCGCAGCTGGAATCTGCTCTGCCAATGTTATTCTAAAAGTTGCAGGAGTTGTGGTTTCAAATGAAATCAAGATGATTTACTAGCAGATTTTCACTAAAAGAAAAATTACTGAGTGCTTATTATTTCAAACAAAGTCATGAATTTAAACACAGTGTACAAGATAGATGCTTAAACTAATTACGGTAGTCCTTGCTGTCTGATTCAGAACAAGCTGCGTCTTCGGTTGGTCCTTACTACTAGACTTAGTTCTGGAAATGTATAACTTAGTACTAGAAACGCTGAATGTTGCCATGACCGGAACAGAAATGCAATTGCCACTGCTAGGGAACTTGAGCTGGAATTGCCCTAAGAATCCTCTTCTATTCCAGCACACGATGGTATACATAGCTGTTGAACTTAATTGATGGATGTTTTTATTCCTTCAATTGAGCCAACAGATATTAATGGAACATTTGTTTACTGCTAGACATTACATTAAACTATAAGAGGCATATTAAAAAACACAGAAGTCTAATTCCTGGCTGGGGAACTAAGATATGTAAAGAATAGGGAGCAACAGAGCACTCCACATGGCGTCTTGCAAAAGGGATTGCCCCAAGAAACAGACCCTGAGACAATGGTTTAAATGCAAGAGATTTATTTCAGAGATAACTCTGGAATGAGTACAGGAATGAATTAGTTTTCTATTAGTGCCATAATAAATTATCACGTAGGCAGTGGCTTAGAACAACACAAATTTATTGCTTCATAGTTCTGTAGGTCAGCTGACACGGATCTCACTAGGCTAAAATCAAGGTGTCAGCAGCCCTTGCCTTTTGCGGTTTCTAGAGGCCACCTGCATTCCTTGGTTCATGGCCTCTTTCTTCCACTTGGAGCTGGTGACCTCCATCTTCAAAGTCAGCAATGTCACATGTCTCTAGCCCTCCTTCTGTCATCTTTCTCTCTCACTATAGCTGGGAAAGTTCCTTAGCTTTCAGAGACTCATGCCTTCAGATCAAGCCCACTTAGGTAATCCAGCATAATCTCCTTGTCTCAAGTCCCAAAACCTTAATCTCACCTACAAAGTCCCCTCCGCCCCATAAGATAACTTACGCACAGGTTCCGGGGATTTGCGGATGGATATATTTGGGGGCCATTATTCTACCTGCCATAGGTAGTGTGGAGGTGAGACAGCAGAGAAGGAAGCCCAGAGAGTGCATTAATGACCAGGTCACTGGGCTTCACCTCAGTGGGACCACCTGGAGATGCTAAGAACTCCCCTCAGAGTTGACCTACTCTGAAGGAGAACTTATCAGTCCACTGTTGGCTCAGGGGCTCCTCCTGAGGGCATCTTCTGGAAGACCTCAGGCCAAGAGTCATAGAAGCTTCCAAGAGGGGAGGCTTTGGGCAGCTCACCTGGTTAAGTGTCAGATTCTTGATTTCAGCTCAAGTCACAATCTCAGATTTGTGAGATTGAGCCAAGTCGGGCTTTACATTGAGTATGGAGCCTGCTCAAGATTCTCTCTCTCCCTGTCCCTCTGCCCCTCCTCTGCTACTCATTCTCTCTCTCTCTCTCTCTCTCTCAAAAGAAGAAGAAGAAGAAGAAGAAGAAGAAGAAGAAGGAGGAGGAGGAGGAGGAGGAGGAGGAGGAGGAGGAGGAGGAGGAGGAGGAGAAAACAGCTTCCAGGAGGAAGCAACAGCCCAGTGGGCCTGTAACGTGATTGCTAAAGAATCAGGGGTGAGGTGCCAATAGCACCTCCTACACAAAGAAACAATTTAATATTTCAGAGTCAATGTGAAGCAATAGATGAATCCTTCATAATCTCTCTCCCTCTTCTATTAGGAGTGGTATAATAGAATTATAGGACCAAGAACTGGAAATCCGGGTTCATGCCCTTCATATGCCACACAGCATCAAATTCTTGGGCCAAACACTTGTGTGAGCTCCATTTCCAATATGAGAATTTGGACTAAACTCTAAAATTCCTCCAGTTCAGACACACTGCTTTCCATGAGTTTTAAGGACATGCACCCTGATAATCACTATGCCTTCCCTTAAACATTTCATAAAAGAAATCCACTCCAAAGCAGGGGACAGCTACAAATTTCCACTTTTCCCCAACTCAAATTTTAAATGTCAACACGCAATTCACTTATAAAAAGTCTCAGGAAACAAAAACGAATTATTTAATGGAAGGGTGTAATTATAATGAATACCGCCTGCAATTGACTTGGGACACTAACCAGGGAAAACCAAGAACCGACTAAATCAGACCTTAATCAACCACAGGGAAGTTGGAAAAATTGATCAAGTACGCCAGACTGCAAATGCTCTTGACCTTGGGAATGAGTTCTTGACCTAAGGAAAACTTGTGACTCACAATATTTCCTGGGAATCCTTGAGATGGATTTGAACATAGACAGGCTCTGAGTTTGCAAACTACTCTGCTTCAGAATAAAAGCTTGTCCCTGAGAAATCAGAACTGACAGGGGGAGGAGGAGAAGCACAGGTATGAGACGGATTCAGGTGCCGCCCTTCACAGTCCGTTGGCTTTGCTCTGGGTATATATGCTGCTAAACAACCAGATCCCATCTCTGTTGTTCATACACGTGTCCCCCAAATCCTCTCTATCAGTTGTCTTCTGCCTACAGCAGTGTCAGCCTGGACAGACATGACCAAATTTGCCCTTTGACCCTGCTAATCACACATATACTATTGAGAGGAACACATACTGCAGGATTTGGAGATGTTACCAGTCGGTGCAGGTGACAGCTTAGTGTGTGTCTTCTAATGAGCTGAGCAGGTACTCTGCATTCAGAGTTATGTCTTTTTCTGTATATTTGACATTTACAGGGAAAAAAAAAGTTCGTAGAAGTTTGAACAAATGGTATGAAATGGATATGTTGCATGCTTGAGTGATTTGTTTTCAAATTTGATGGTAATCGAGTTAATGTGAACACACACGGGCCACTGTAACTACACTTGGTTGTAACAATTTTAAAGTAATGAACTCTTCTTTCATGTACCATATTTTCACTTTTCTGGATGAAACTTCAGGTTTTCCCCTACATTGCTTTTATACATGAAGACTGAATAGACACGGCTTTCAATCGTTTTTAAAGTTTCAATGTCTATTTAAAATAACAACAACAACAAAAAATAAAAGCACGTAAATTTAATTGCTGCACTAGAACCCATCCCAACCCTTTGCAGGTTGTTCTGTTCTTTCCACTCTTTCAAAAATATAAATTCTAACTACAGAGCGAAAAGAACAAAATTATGTATAAGCTTATCCTTATGATTGAATAGCACTTTACTAATTTACTGAGCATGCTTCCATTGGTTATTATTTGTGACTCCTAATAATGCTCTTAGGTAGAAGACAGGTATAACTTCCCTTTATATAGAAAAAACTGAAGCTCAGAGAAGATAAGTTATTTGCCCAGGGCTGCTCAGTGGGGGCTCACAGAGTTCCCACCCTGTCCCCCACATGGTCCTTGCAGTAGGAAGGATGGAGGTGTGCTGGCTGCATCAACCTCTCAGGACCTGGTAAAATGGGCAAAATGTTTCTATGCCTCCAAACTCTCTGTTCTGTGACTTTTCCCTTTGACTCTTTTAAGTGTCCTCAGCTCCCACCGTAATGTCTTAGCATCACCTCTGCTTAAACTCAGTGAATATTAGCAAACAGCCTCATGTTTCCTCTTCCATCAGAATTTTACATTTAATAAATTTCTGGAGTTTAAGTGCCAGGAACGAAATTTCAGGGAGCTTTGGACTGAAAGTCATGGCTGGTTGTTGGGGTTTTTGTGAGGTAGGAGAGAGGGACTTCATAATACCAGTTCTGTTGGTTGGGCAATCGAGCCTTTCGTGATTAACCAAGGCTTTCTTTTTTTAAGTCTTTACGCATGCTATCCTCCGTATCCCTTGTAATTTTAAAACATTTCTTTGGAGAGTTTTGTTGTGAAATGGAAAATTGAGGCTTTATTCCAAAACATGGTTTCCCAAAACTTGTTCTCTTAGAAACCGAGTGGTTTATGTGGTTTACGTTTTCATCACTGTCTGAAACATATTTTCCAAAGGAGAGAGAGCCACACATGCCCGCTGGTGCCCTGCTGACTTTGGCAGCCTGTGAAAGCATTTTTTTGGTGACTTTGGTCATCTAACACTTAGTTAACCTTGAAGACACTATGTAATTATTCACAAGACTCTGCATATGGATTTTTTTTAATAATGTGCATGGCTGGAAAACTAGATTTTTAATTTTTTATTTGATTGTTTTTGAAATATTCTTGACTCAGCTCCTTAAAGTGACATTGTGTTTATTCCCACACTTGCACAAACAGAAAAATGACAATAAAAATTTCAAAGATAAACTGTAAATTTAGATTACCAGAGAATGCGCTTGCTACGCACACATGGAGTAAATTCTTTTTTTATAAATATTCTATTCCTGCTGGGCAGGCTGGGGGAGGGGTGCCGGTGGAGGGGGAGGAGAGAAAGTATTAAAATGAAAGAGTTTTGATCTGTTTGTGTGTGCTGGTTGGGGGCTGGGGGAAGCCATGAATACAGCCAGAGAAGGGGAACAGAAGAGAAGACGAGAAGGTAGAGATTCAGTCAGAACAAAGTAATTTTAGACAAGTGGCTTCACTCCACTGAGCGTGTTTTTTCAGCTGTAAGAAGAGAGTTGGACAACAATGTTGAAAGAATCCACCCAACACACTGAGCTTCCAGGAGAGACCCAGTCTATCAGATGCAGAGAGCAGGGCAAACAGTAAGAAAGTCCTGAAATTTCTACCCCAAAGTCTGAAGCTAGACCCAGCCCTCAGCTGAGGCCTCTGGGGAAGATGAATCTATGGCTGGGCCATTGCCTGTTTAGTCTGTGGGGACCCTAAGAGAGAACAGTAGTCTTTTCCTATAATATATTCATTTCTAAGGAAATTTTAAACCTACAGAAGAGTTGGTTTCTTCCTCAAACTAATACATAAAGATCATTACTTAGGGTTAAATGATTCATTTTGAATTATTGTCTGGGATACAGACATTAAATCAATTTTTAGACTCTGCTCCCAAAAATGACTCAGAAAGGAGGACTATCCAAAGGCACTGTACTTCAAGAACCCTCTGGGTGAGTACACTGTCCTGTTTGGACCCGAATTCACAAACCAAGCCCAGTGGGGTTCACGGTAGGAGATGCAGTGCATACTAGGATTTGACTTCATTGAATACATATGTTCATCGGTTCTGCAAGAACACTAGTTGGCTCCAAGTCCCGAATGAAAAAAGATACACAAGTATCTCAGCAAGGAAGAAGAACTAGCAAATTCATAAATTAAAATTCCACAGTTATCTTCATGTTTGTACTGAGCCTAAGACCTTGTTAAGTTATCAACATGTGAAAATGCTATTTGATGGGCCACCTGGGTGGCTCAGTGGTTGAGCGTCTGCCTTTGGCTCAGGTCATGATCTTGGGGTCCTGGGATCGAGTCTTGCTTTGGGCTCCCTGCAGGGAGCCTGCTTCTCCTTCTGCCTGTGTCTCTGTCTCTCTGTGTGTGTCTTTCATGAATAAATAAAAAAAAAAAAAAAAGAAAGAAATGCTATTTGAACCTTGCTCCCATTTGGCTATGTGTTTGAAGTTTCAACTTAGGAAATTTAGCCACATTTTTATTTATTATTAGCCTCATTATCACTGAAAGTTTTACCCAATGCAAGCTCTGTTATGCAAAATAAGTTATTATCTGCAACAAGGGAATCATTAAGCTAATCCAACGTATCAACTTAATAATTTTTCTTTCTTTTCCCAGGTATTTGGTCTAGTGGCATTTAGTTTACCCAATGAATGTAAAGGAGGGTCTAACTCAGCATTCACCACTGTTCTTGGGTAAGCAGTGATTTTGCTCAGCGAGCACTACAGAAGGCTAATTTAAACCCCAAATCCAGGTCAGAGATGATTAATCTATATCCCAAGAAAAGACTTCAGGGCTTTGTAAAATCAAATGCAATATTATAGGAATATGAGAATGTATGTTTTTCTGAAGAGATAATTCGTAATTCTCAAAGGATTCTATGACTTTCAGCAAATCTTTGTAATCAGTATAAAAAAATTCTTAGTCCAGGGGGCACCAGGTGGCTTAGTGGTTGAGTGTCTGCCTTTGGCTCAGGTTAGGATCCCAGGGTCCTGGGATCTAGTCTCACATCGGGCTCCCCGTAGGAAACCTGCTTCTCCCTCTGCCTGTGTCTCTGCCTCTCTCTCTCTCTGTGTCTCTCATGAATAAATAAATGGTTTCTTTAAAAAAAAAATTTCTTAGTCCAGGACGAACTTGAGAATAGGGCAAAAACTTCCAACATAACACCCATCTGAAGGTACCTGACAGAGGGTAAAAGGTCCAGTGAGTAATCGCACCATTACACTGACTTTAAAGCACATAATATGGGGTGGGACCTGGGCTGCCTGGCTTCTGCAGGGGAGGGACATGTCCTTCTCACGTTACAAGCCCCGCCCCACGTACATTCCTAACATAAAGGTTGAGGTAGGTGGTTTTTAAAAATGAAGAGATGGGCTGAGTGATCCTTAGAGAGCTGGGAGCTCAGAGGTAGAATGAAGAAATCTGTGAGAGCATCAGGTTTGGGGTAGAGGGTTATTCTGCGTTCCAAGCCCGGAGAAAGCTATTTAACAAAATATACGGAGGCAGCTCCCACGCAGGGCAGCAGTGATCCCACGGTCCAGGGGGCTGCCTTCCTGTAGGACCAAGGAAGAAAAATGTGGTGCTTTCCAGGAACGAACAACAGTGACTTTGGACGTTAGACGGTGGATAGAATTAGAGAGAATTAATGGCAAATTTCACATGAGGATTGGGAACTGGTGCAAGAATCCGTTGCTTTGATGGTGAAGCATGGAAAACGGAGGCTATGCTCAAACAGAGCTTGAGTTTATGGGTCCCGGCCAGTCCCGACCCAGCGCCCTCTGTCGCCCCGGCCTGGGTCCCCTACACATCGTCAGTGCATAACGATGGATGGGTTGTCTTTTCTCTAGACTGCATGGGAAGGGGTCTGCATGTGGTGCCAGAGAGGCAGGTAGAAGGAAAACAGAGGGTGGCATGTCTGTCCCTACTTTGTACTATTTGGAACGCCTTGGTAAGATGGATATCGGTCAGTTTCTTGAGGGATTTTGTGAGTTCCTGAGCACAGGGGAGGCTGCTTTCCTCCCCACCGCGTGGCTCCCCCAGGCAGCTGCTGAACTCCGTGGGAAATGCGTGGAGAGTGCATGTGCTGGGGTGGGGGCGCTGATCACCGCAGGACTTGCTGTCGGCCTACTTCCCCTCCAACACTTTGCCAACCCCACAAGCAATCTGGAATTTCAAGAAGAACAAGAACACTTTTTTTTTTTTTTTTTTCTGGGCCCAGGTGATGCTGTCTCTGAAGCTCAGAGAAATACCTGGGGAGGACTTCGGGGAGAGGCAGAAAGAATCTGCACCAAGGAGGAAGCGCAGCCATCTAGAACATGCAAATATCCGTGTTGGAAATGAGTTCACAGACACCAAGAGTGGATGAGGCCCACCTGAGGTCTGTGTTCACATCCTCCCCACCCTCTTGTTCTGTTGCTCTGTCCTACTCGGGCTGCCTGCCCACAGCATGCTCTCCCTCTAGCCAGGTTCTACTGTCCTTCTACACCCCCCGCTCTCAGCAGGATGGAGCCACGCCAGCCACCCCTGGACACCTGCGGCCCTCTCTGCTTTGCCACCTGAGAGCCATGACATCCATTCTCTCTTCCAGCTTACTTCCCGGCTCCTACCCAAACTTCCCAGTTCTTCCTCTGCACAGCCCCTAAATGTAGGTGTTCCCCCCCAGATCACTTGCAGATTTTTCATTGGACTTCCTGGCAAAAACTCTGTTTATTCCTCTTGGCAAAGGAATTCCATATTTGGTAAATATTTGAGAAGGTCCTTTGTTTTCCCTGCAGCCACTGGCTAGCATTATATTTTCTTCTATATCATTTTATTGCTTTTAATTTTGGAAAATGTTATTTCAGCTGTTGTGGTCAGAAATAGATATATATGAGATTCCTTCCTTCATTGTCCAGCTGCTTGCCTACAATTATGTCAGTCATTCGGGCTTATGATGTCATGGTCCGTTGCCAGGGGAACAAATACGTGGTCACAAATACTTCATTATCATTTCATTAGAGTGATGACATATTTATAGTACTCAGGAACAGCATATTGCCCCTTTAAATAACGTGCTCCTATGTGGCACACAAATACCCTTTTTCCTCACTGTACAGTTTTTCCTTATGGGTTTCCTCATTTCCTATATATGCTGCATGCTGTTTGCATGTTTTCTTACAGAGGAAAGAGATGAAAGAGTGTTTAAAAGAAATAAGGCACGATAAGCGTGTTAAAACTAGTGGATCCAAGGAAGAAGAGAGAATTTCAAAATATCGTTAAGCTACTACAAACATTAAGCTGTTTAAACCTTCATACACAGCAGGGTTGATTAACGTGTTATTAAAAATATTGACTCGCAAGTGGTGAGACAATAAAATAATATTTTTAAATAATCTAGAATGACCTCTCCTTATATATTAGCATTATTAACTTGGTATCTGCGAAAAGTCACTTGAAATGCTGGCACTCTCATGACTTAAAACAAAGTACAAATTTCTACTTCATGGAGGGGGTGAAGACGGATAAACAAGATTGGGTTACACTTTGCAAATCGCTCCATGAATGTGGTTCTTTATTCTCACCGCCACCATCCCCCTGCCTTTTCATGAATCCTATTCAGAAGTGAAACGTTTATTCGGTTCAGGGAGATTCTCTCTGGAGGGGAAATAATTTTATCAGTAAGACTCCCTGGTGATCAGGCCGACTGGGAACGGCTGTTAATCAGCCTTTTTGACATGGTGGCTTGAATAGCCCTTCCCATGATGCTCTGTGATTCCACCTTAACGCTTTCCTTTTGAACTCACCATGACTCATAAGTGCCTTTTTCTCCCTTTGTGTGTCTGAAGTCATCCCACTATTAACTTTAATTGGAAAGGAGCCTTTTGTTCCTCCAGTGTAGTCGTACACTAACCACTGAACTCCCTAGGCTACAATTTCAGGGGTAGCAAAAACTTAATTTTTTTAACAACTGAGGGGGATAAATAAGGATAATGCTGATAACGTTATAGTGGTTAATAAGTTACTGGAAAAGTGCACATGTTTGTACAAATTTGCTTTTTAAGACTATTTTGATTCAAAGGTTCAAAGACCAGAGATGTAGAGTTGGGCCGAGGAAGTGGGGCCCGAGGAGGATATTTGCATGAGGACCTGAGGAGCTTCCTGGCAGAGAGCTGATCATGGAGAAAGAGAGGGCATGGGGGAGAGCAGTGTCTCCCCAGTGGTGAGGAGGGGTGATGAAGGCACACATGGGTAGGGGTCTGGTCCACTCCCTAAGGACTCGTTTCTGGGCCCTCCAGGAGTGACAACAGGAAGATCTATGTCACTTGAGTGTCTAGAAGACTTTGAAAGCATCAGGAAGTTCTGCTTTGGAATCTTGTAGCACAAAGGTCAGAGAGAGAGACTCAGCCACCTTGGGCTTGTTGTGCTCTTTGGAGCTCTTGGCAATCCCCTTTGGGGAGACAGGCTCCAGTGCCCTGGACACAAGTATCAATCACCAAAGCTCAAGATACCCATAAAGTCTGACCAAGGCCTGTGACACCTTTGTCTAGTACCAAAGTCTAGCACCCTTGGGGGACACCAGCTGATTCACAGGGCTAGAGGCCTTCTGTGTAGATCTCAGAAAAGCAGGAAGAAAATAATGGCTTCCAGATGATAGCTAAAAAGGATCCATTTGTGGGTACATCCAAGATATTCTCAAAACCATAAGAAATACCAAGTGGGACTTATAAGGGCATGCTAAAGTCCTACAATAGCAGATGTAGGTGAAAGCCACAGAAATAGACCACACAGTGCTGTTGTTATGACCCCTGTTTGGTCTATAGAGTCTAGATTTGTTCTTTACATTATCCTGGAGATCACAGTGTTCATAATAAGATGAACAAATCAAATCATATTGACATCAGTCAGCTTCAAAAGTGAAAATAAAGTTAATCTTTCTATTGTCGTTCTTGCAGAAAGTACTGTCTGTCTTATTTCAGGAACTGATTAATCTTACAAAGTACAAAGAGAGATCAAGTCTCTCTCAAGCAAGGGGGATGATTGTTCACTCAAAAGAGAGGGTCAGATAAACCCACTGAATTTTTGAAAGATCAAGTTTGTTACTAAAGGGATGATAGATCCTTCATGCTCATGTCACCCTCATGTATTTGAATATCTCTCTCTGTGGAAAAAGCCCTGCTCAAGGGATCAGAATATCTAAATTCTAGCTCCAGCATTGCTTTCTACTTTGTAAAATAATTCACCTAACTTCTCTAAGCTTTAGTCTCCCTGTGTTTAAAGTTATGTTAATAACATTGGTCCTGCGTCCTTGAACAACAGATTGATAGCAATGACTTATGGAAAGGTGTTTTGTACACTGTAACGCATGTAGCAATGACAAGATACCACAAATACAATTTCTGGGTTCAAGTTTGACATTCCTTCTGATAACTTTCTGCATCTGCAGTCCTCATTCCTCTCCCTCTTTCTCTTGCTCTACCTTCGATATGGCCTTCAGAAGAATGATTGTTCCTCCAAGACATATATGATGAAGCAAGCTAGGAGTTTACAGACTTTGAACGAGATTAGCTTAATATGTGACCCCATAAACACATAATATAGCCACTCCACCCTTCCTGCAGAGTCCCTTTTCCTGACATAATTAAGTTGAAGACGAAGACAAGAGAAATTATTCCTGATTAATTGTATCTGTGTTGCTTTCTTGAAAATTCTTACTCATTTTCATCAGCTCCTTTCTCTGCACTCCCAGGCCTCTCTTCCTAATTTTTGTTCTGCACTGCTTTCCTAAGGGCTCCAGGGCAGCCTAGGAAGAATGAATACATGTGTAATGTGGGGTTAGATCAACCTGGGCTCAGACTCGCTCAGCTACTTATTAGCTGTGTAATGAAAAAGAGATGATTCACCCTTTCTTAGCCTTGCTTCCTCCTCCATCCATCAGTGATACTAGTACCCACCAGGTGGGATCAGATATAATTCATACGTCAACTCCTTGTGGTGCTTTAATTCATTGGTACTTAATACACAGCCACTGTGGACCAGATTGTACTAAAGATACTTGGGAATTCAGGATTAAACAACAAATATAGTAGGTGCTAAGTAAAGGTATCCATTACTGCCCGCCTTCCCCCAATTTAAAAAAGAGCCCTAGAACCAAGGCCGTCCTTGGGCTGCCAAGTTCCCATGGGATAATGGAAGCTCACTAAAGCCAATTCTTACAGCACTACAAAATCACTGAGATCAAAAAAGAGGCAGGTCAAGTTATCTATCCTCATTTCTTGGCCATATCTGAAGACCAAGGCTACCACGATCTTTACTTTCATGAAAATGGAGAACTACATACTCCGGACTTTGTGAGTTTCCTTCTAAATCCCATACTGGAAGGGAGAGGCGGGCAAGGAATGCCTGGAACTCCTGTAGGAAGGAGGACAGTCAGTGTCTGGGTCCATGTGGACCTTTGTAACAAAGTACCATATACCAATGGCTCATAAACATCAGAAATCTCTTTTCCACAGTTCTGGAGTGGGGAGGTCTGAGATCAAGGCACCAGCAGATCTGGCATCTGATGGGGCCCACTTCCTGGTTTGCAGATGGCTGTATGCTCCAAGGCTCACAGATGACTATGTCCTCTCCATGAGGAAGGGGCACGGGAGCTCTTAGATATCTCTTCTGAACGGACACTAAATTCCATTCATGAAGGTTCTATCCTCAGGACTTAATCACCTTCCAGAGGCCCCACCCCCAATACCATCACTTTGGAGGTGAAGACATATGAATCTGGGGAGGATACACAGTCCATAACAGGAAAAAAGGGCTGTCAGTGACAGCATATAGATGCAATCACCCCAAAAGAGTTCACCCTGAGTGGAAAAATAGTGAAAACGGATCTGATCACTGGTGGTAAAGCTGAGTTGGGGCTATTAAAAATCTGAAAGGAGGGTGCTTACAAGAATGTATGACCAGAGAGCGTGGTTTTGGAAAAACACACATTTTGAGAGAGAGAAGTGAATGGGAGTGGTAGCTATTGGGGGCATGGTGGTGAAAGCTAAGAAGGAGCAATTGCTGGAAAAGAAAAATTAAAATCAATACAAAAACACACACCAAATATCCCACCCCCTCACCCAAAAAGGCATCATTTATTAAAGAAATATCACTTTCAGCACAAATAGGTTTTTAGACTTAGAAATGAAAAACCACCCAGTAAACCACCTAGTAAACCACCAGTTGAGTAAACCACTCAGTTCCCTCTCCCATGCCTATTACAAACATGTATAATTGCTAGCCAGAAAAAAATATTAAAAATTTAACATTACATTCCACCATGAACTAAATATTATACAACTATTTCTAACAGTATATTTAATGAAGGGATATCTCAAGTCAGGGATTTGAATCTCAGTGAAGAAATGAACAACAAAAACATGTGAAACTTACTGATCAAACTTGGTAAAGCAAGTCAATTTTTTTTTTAAGAATTCATCTCAGAAATAAACACTAAATTATAAGTTTCCCAGAGGAAAAGACAGTTGTATGAAAATGTACTCAGAGACATTGAAGAGAGGAATTGCTAAGAAACTGCATAAAGAGATAAAAAAGAGTTGAGAGAGAAAATTACAAAGAAGATCCAACATCTATTTAACTTGAACACACTTAAAATCACATTCAAAACAGCTTTCTAAAATTAAGACTTGAATCTGCGTATTGAAAATGCCTACAATGTATATACTATTATCAACTACAAAACATATTTTTGTAAAATATTTAAAACTTTATTTTAAAACTTAAAATTTTAAAGTTTAAAACTTAAAAGTTTAAAACTTTATTTTTTATTAAACACAATTTATTTTATTAAAGAACCTTGGCAGAAAAGGTCACATCACTTACAAAGGAAAGGAAATCAATGGGTCTCAGCCTTCTTGACAGCACAGTTATGCAAGACAACATTTCAGCAACATTTTGGAAAATTCAAGGTGAGAAAGCATAAGTGGAATGATCTTATATCTACATAAGCTTTCCTTCAAGTGTAAATGGTACAGAAAAATGGTTTTAATTTGCAAAAACCCAGAGAATAACATTCCCTTCCTGACAAATCTACTAGCAGAGACGTTTCTTCCAACTGAGAAGTGACTCGAGAAACTGGCAAAAAGTCTGCTGCTAAGAACCCAATATATTTAGTGGAGCTTAGAATAAAACAAAGATGGAGAAAAAGAGGAAAATGTTTACATAAACATTATATGTTTTGACAAAGTAGAAATAATTAACTGAAAACTGGGAGAAGTAGGGAGACAGGAGCAACAGAATAAGTTTATCGACTGTGATGTAAATAGTTAGTGGGAGTAAAGAACTGAAAGATATTTTTCCTAAACACCAAAGGATGACCCTGCATACCAAGATAAGACCATTCCAGAAGAAATTAATATTTATCACTACTGTGAAATATTTTATTTTATTACTCTAAATTTTCATATTTCTCATCCATTTTCTATTTTTTTAGCATTTTTAAAAAATGCCTCCACGGACCCCCTTAAACCCATGCAGATTATATTCCATTCATTTTACCTTCGGAGTAACAGACTTCACTCTGGACTGCTGGCATCCAGCAGACTCTACCTTCATCCTAATCACTCTCAAAAATACCCCACCCTTTTGTAAATTTGGAGAGTCATCTACGGAGCCAGAAAGGAGAAATCAAAATAGAGGAATCCTTTGAATGGTTTTTGTCAAAGACCATGAAATCTCTCAGAGCCCTATTGAGCTAGAGATCTCCCAGGTGCATCGAAGGAGACGCATGGTGAGGAAACGATGCAAATCAGTAGCTATGGAGATTGCACAGTCCAAAAGATCTAGGGCAGAGAACCTAAATCAAGCTGGTATCAAATGGTACCTTCTGAGTAGGTGTTCCTCAGCAACCCAAGACTTACTACAGCCTTGGTATCGTGACTCTATGGTCAAGAGGAAAGACTTTGCAGTGAATGGAGAGTATTACCCAGAGGCAGTTTCTCCTTATATAGCAGCAAACAGGAATGTTTCAAACAATCTAACTCCTGTTACTCCAATGCCATTCTTTTTTTTTTTTTTAAGATTTTATTTATTTATTCATGAGAGACACAGAGAGAGAGAGAGAGGCAGAGACACAGGCAGAGGGAGAAGCAGGCTCCATGCAGGGAGCCCAATGGAGGGACTCGATCCTAGGACTCCAGGATCGCACCCTGGGCCAAAGGCAGGTGCTAAACCACTGGGCCACCCAGGGATCCCTCTCCAATGCTGTTCTTGTAATCATTTTACTTTTCTCTGCTGAGTTCACATAAACAACCTCTTAAAGTCTAGAAAGGCTTCAGAAAGAAATAAATGTGTGGGTTTTTTTTTTTTTTTTTGAGATTTTTAATGTATTTATTTGGGAGAGATGAGTTGGGGGGGGAGGAATGGAGAGAGAGGGAGAAGCAGACTCCCTGCTGAGCAGGGAGCCCGATGTGCGGCTCAATCCTAGGACCCCGAGATCTTGACCTGAGCTGAAGGCAGATGGTTAACCTACTGGGCCACCCAAGCACCCTCAAAGGAATGCTTTTCTCATGGTGAAATTGTGATCTCTGTGACAGATCGCAGGCTAAAATGTTCAGGAAATATCCTGCTCCACAGGCTTCTACCTACACGACAACTTAGATTTCTTTGCAAGCCAAGAATAAGACTTTAGAGAGACTCTCTCCAAGCTGGCCATTCTGAGGATCACAAAGAGGCTAAGTCCATCCCAGTCCTGAACTGAACTCTCTTTGACTTTGGTCAACAAATATCATCAGATATCTTCTTAGCTATATTATCACCACTGATTGTAAAGTGCACCTGTGCCAATGGGGTGGCATCGAACCCAGATACTCCCTGAGCTCAAAAATGTTGTCATATCAGCCAGTTCCAGTGGAATAGGTACCGAACAATGCTCTAATTTTATATGTGAGGAGAGCACTCCAGAGCAGCAAGGGGAGTTCTTCATAGCCAAAGCACCCTGGCGGAACAGGTCAGTTCAGAGATCTCCTTGGAGCTAAACAAATAATGGAGGAAGAAGATACTGTAGAGTTATATCGGGAAATGAGAAATGTGGAAACCTCAACTAGACCTGAAGGAACCCGCCACAGCCTTGCCGCTGGACCTCAGAAAGACTGAAATAGAGTTCACAGCTAAAGTCCACCCCAGATCCAATCCTACTGTGCCATCACTCGCAGGGTGATTAGCAGAGGGGTTTATCACAACCTACTCACTGACACTCCATGTAGCAGACCTCTCGCGTCAATGCTTCCAGCTCTCAGTATATGAAAGATGACAAGAATGATGAGAAGATGGCGATAACAATAATAGCTCTAATTATTGATCATGTCCCAAGGGCCAGCCAGTGTGCTAAGTATTAACCTCCCTTTACAGAAACTGAAACCAAGACTTAAAGCTAGTAAGATAATTAACCTGGTGATCTAATTCCAAAGCTCATGCTCACTGTGCTACAACACTTCTAGATTATGCGATCCTTCCAGGGACCAATGACCTGTGCCCATTTGAGCTATGGAGTCCTATGGAAACAACATGGTGATTTATGCTTCCAGACTCACCTATGGCCACCGTCTCACACAGGTGGCTCTGAGCACGGTAGAATCGAGATCCCAAACCCTTCAGATTCCTTCATTCTTGGAGTGGTAGACATGCTTGCCCCGAGATTACTATGATCTCTCTCCCTGCCTGCCTGCCCAAGGCTCTATTCTCTCTCATTACTGATTCAATATCTATATTCTGCAATTTCCAGACCAAAAAGAACTTTTACTTCCAATAATTTGAGCATTTTAGGTCAACCCCAATTACGTAAGCTTTAGGTAATTATAAAATATTTTTGTTCTTTTGGCTTCAATATTTACCTTTTCGTGACCTCTAGGGACCCACTTGGGAAATATGAACAACTCAGGTTATAGAGATATGCATATTATGCACACACACATGCCTAATAGATTTCCTTCTTATTAGATTGTGTCCACATATTTTCAGATTGAGACCATGTCAGTAAGGATAACATTATACGATTCTGCAATAACTAATAAATCCCCGAATCTCGAGAGCTTAATAACCAAAGTTTGTTTCCTGTTCACACCACACCACAATCTGTTGTTGCTCTGGTGGCTTTCTGCCCTGCTTACCCCTAAGCGGTGATTCAGCAGCTCGGGTTGTTTCCATTTTATCACTCTACCATCTTAGAGTCCTTCACTTCCAGCTGCACAGAAGGGGGTGGAGGGAGGAGAATACACACATGCTCTTATCTACTTGAGACTGAAAGGAGCCCATCACTTTAGCTCATATCTCATTGGCCATAACTCAGTCACATGGTTCAATATAAAAAGCAAGGAAGGCTGGGAAATAAAGTCTTTCTGTGCGCTCAAGAAGGAGACAGTGATGAGGACACATCTTGCTAGTCTCTGCCCTCAAATTGTATAAACTCTAGCCCTTTAAATCCTAGATCCAACCCTGCTAATACCACATATCCATTTGCTCACGAAATTCTCTTCTCTCTACCTTCAAAATATGGAGAATGTAGCTGCTTACCACCGTCTCTACTGCTTCCACAATGGTCCCAGCCTCTACCATTGCTTGTCTTGTGATTACGATAGATTCCTCGCTGGTTTTGTTGCTTCCTCCTTGCCCCCATCACAATCTATTCTCAAAAGCAGCCAGAGTAATCATGTTAAATATAAGCCAAATCATGTCTTGTCCCATTTCACTCAGAGTAAATGTTCTTCAGAGTCAACATTCTCACCTTGGCCTCCAAAACCCTTCACCGTCTGCTCCCCCTTATGGTGTCTCCAACCTTATCACTCTTCTTCCCTCCCTGCTCCCCCAAATACCTCTCTGTATGTTCCCACTTTAGGGCTCCTGCACTAGCTGCTCCGTCCTCCTAAAATGCCCGGATATCTGCATGGCTACATTTCCCCCTCTGCCTTCAACTCTCTGCTGAGCTATCACCTTCTCAGTGAGGGTTGCTCTGGCACATTCTGCCCCCCACACTCTTGCACTCCATATTCCCATTTCCCCACTCTATTTCCTTCATGGTGCTTATGCTCTTCTGACATACTACAGAACTTACATATTTATTTTATCATCCAGTTCATCATATTAACTGGACTATAAGCTCCATGAGAACAGGGAAGTAAGTCTGTGGTTCACAAGTATCTAGAGCAGTGCCTGGCACATAACAAGTGCTCGATCAATGTTGTCAAATTAAATAAATGAATGAATCCCGGTACCCAAAGTGCCTAGAAGTGAATCCCAGAATCCTTTTCAGTATTTCTACTAGAAGGTGTGGAAGAGGTAAACACATCTCCATCTCTTAAATCCAAGAATCTCTAAGTTAGATATATTAGTTAGGCCTTTACTAAGACTGACTGAAATCCACCCATGATCATCACATTGCTAAACTCATTTTGTAGGTTTCTGAATATTTTCTCTATTTTCAGTTCTGTTTTTTACTCGGCCAGTATTGTACATTTAGATGTTAAAATGTTTAAGGCAAGAATTATGGCTTTCAACATGATTAATAGATAAAGGGTCTTAATACAATCCTTTGATATAGTGATGGCCATTTTTTTCAATAAGTATTTTAGCAATCTGTCTTGACTTTTATATGTATGCAGATTTTCTTCTATATATAGACCCAGGCCAGCCAAAGAAAAGGGGTGAGCTCAGAAGACATTTTCTCACCCACCCCAAATCCCCTTTGAACCAGCCCTAGAGAATAGCCCTAGCCTCACTGGGCTGTCAGAACCTCCCTTTATCTGGAAAAAAGCCTGAGAAGCAGACCAGAGGGTTTAAAGACCATTTCTTTTCCACTTCCCAAGAGGCTGGATCACTGGTGTCTGGATGCAAGCTGAGCATTACAGTCATTGTTTTAAATAAAGAGCTTCTTTGATCTGGTTTAAAAACACAAACAGAAGGGCCTTTGCCCAATCTGAATTTGACATGTGTCCTTTGATTCTGTAAATAATCAAATTTGAACATAGTGTGTCTTTTAACCACAACTGCAAAGTGTGGAATGAGGTAAGTTTCTGTTATAAGAAGACAATTTGCATTTTTTAAGTAACATTTTCCGACAATATGTTCTTGTTTCTGAGATTCTTAGCACGTTCCTTCATCAACATAAGCATGAATTATTTCTTTTTCTTGACCATCTCCACAATTCTCAACAATAAAGGAAAATCGATTTAAAAGAGCCTCATTTTCCTCAAAGGAACAAAAAAGTATTTTCAAAGAAACCAAAAAAGTTACTCACATCAATCCAATCTGCATCTTCTGGACAGTTTGACTGGTAAGGTTGGAATGATGAGCTGAAAGGCTTTTCGTGGAGTCCAGAGCTTAGCACTGTCTGGATATCATCAGGTATGTGAAATATTAGGCCCAGGGAAGGAAAAGGCTCTGCAGGATGCAGGAAAGTGTTCACTTTCAACCCCTTTACTAAAGGAAATGCAAGCCAGTGAGCCTGCTTCCTTGGGTCTTTGGCCTCTGGGCTTCCAAGCCCCAGGGCCTAAGAGAGGTTACAACCTTGAGCCCAAACTCCCCCAGAGCACCAAGGCCATTTCTGAACTTGTATTTAAAGCTCTTCCCCAAAGGGACTTGCAAAAGTTGGAGGTTGTTTCCCTGTCAGGGTCAATTTATATTCGAAAGAGTGCAGGAGATGGGGTCTTTGCCCAGGGGACTTCCTAGGAAAACCAGAATTGACCTATTTCTCAGGAGAACGAATTCCAGAAACGCAGTGCTTGTGACCCACGCCCCACCCATATCCGCTCTCTGTTCATCCAGTGGACGAGGGAACTTTCTGCAGATCGCGTTTGCTAATAACAATTGTCACCCTCGGTACCAGGAACCACCAGGATCCCGGGCACCCTTGACCCATGTCATTAACTCTGACCCTCACTGCATTCCAGTGCCAAGAGTTTAAATCTCAAGTGCAGTTTTGCAAAGGGCATTGACTAAACACTGCAGCATTAGCTCCCATTATTCCAATTTTAATATTAACTCTTAAAATGTTTATGCCCTCCTAAAATTACTATTACTGCACTTGACATATGTTAGATGGGTGACACTGCGACTTTTTAGTACCGGAAGTTCCGGAACTCACAGAAATAGGCTTCCTCCTCGTAAAGACCACAAAGTGTGTACCTCAAAATCCGGGAAATAGGAAAACAAGGCTTACGTGTATCACCATGTACGGCCAGCTCACAATCACAGAAAGAATTATCCTAATAATGTAGGAAAGAGCCATAGATCAGAGAAACAAGCCATAACTCTGGCTGTTACAAGTTTATTGGTTCAGGAGATTTTATGAAAAGGTAGATGTCTCAAACCTACACACCGTTTCAGAATAAAGAGCACAACTGTCTTTGATACTCCAAGCAAGGTAGCATGTGATAATACGTCCCAAACAGGAAAGACCTATACAAATAAAAGTTACGTGAAAGAAGTTTACTCTTATCTGTTCTTTCAATAGCCACCAAAATGTGAAGCCAGTAAAAGGGATACTATCTCTTGCAAAGAAGGAAAATCACTGCTTTTCTGAGATCTCTTTTGGGTTTCTGTTAAATCCTAGTGATCTGAGATGAGCTTTGTGTGCCGAAGACTTACTTCTATTTGCACTAGAAGAAAACATTGGTCATCTCTGATACATGCCCATTTGGACAGAAGAAACAGCACTGCTGCTCCTTCAACTTTAGCTGGAGCCCGGTGTCTGCAAATTTTAAATATATGTGTCACTTCCTTTTTTAATATTAGATGTTCAGTATAAGCGTCAGACTTCTACAAAGGATATGAAATAAACTTTTGAGTCTTTGAAGACATCCAGCTCCCCTCTGGAATGGGGCTCCTCTCCTTTGACTCATTACTGAAGAGCTCAGGCTGGACACACATGGAGCCTCCCTATCTGTGCTGTAAGGGGAGGCTGGGTGTCCATCTCCTTCTTTTAGTTGTTAACTGGCTGAGCTGAGTTCTAATCCCTGTTGGGCCATCAGCCAGCTGTGTTCTGGGGCCTTCATGTTTGCTTTTCTTCCTCTCCAAGATAAGGAGGTAGAGCCAGATGATCATGAGTAACACCTCTGGAGCTAATGGTCTGCGGTTGTTTAGACAACTATATGTATGTAATTAATTAGTTTTAAATAAAGAAAAGAGACAAAATTAACTGAATCTATGATCAGTTGAGCCATCTTGGAGTTGCTGTGAAAACGTTTGTCCAAATGTTTCCTGTGTAAGAAAGTGAGCGGAATGTTCTTATTGTCCTTCATGTAGAAATGGATAATATGGAAACACATGAAATTCATAAGTGATTACCTAGAAATTAATTTTGTTTCATAGATGTGACTCAAATCTGAAATCGTCATCAGAAAAGTATCCATTTAACTCAAAGATTTACACCTCTGAAGTAAAGAAATCACCATGAGAAAGAATAAGATTATCAGTCATTTGCTAAGAGAAGCTTTGGAGAGACAGAAGCCAAGAGAGAACTTTCCAGGTAAGAGAAAAGTCTGCAGGGGAGGGCATGGAGCATATACTGGAGTGACCTGGGAAAAACTCAACCTCTGCACAGTTTTGCCTGGGAGTGCTTTGAATCCTAGGGAAAATCATATTCTTTATTTGTCTCTTCTTCCTAAAGTAGATTATCGTCTTGTCACTTTGTCAGTAGAGCAGGGACATGCATATGCAGCTTCTGATTCAAATTCAGTTGGGTTGACCCCAGCTAAGGCTTGCATGAGATGCTTAGCAAAATAATTTCTTACCTAATTAGTTGGCACACGTGAACTAATTAAAGCTTTACTCTCTGCCAGTAGGAAACTTGAGAAATTTGGTCCAAACGTGGAAAATCTGATCTCACTTGTGAGAGTTGAGACACCTGCAAGGGATGGAGGGAAGAGAGGGGGTTTATTCAAGTCAAACGAGAAGGCTGGTATGCCCTGCTTCCATTACATCATTCATTAAGAGGGCTGAGCTACAGGCTTCACAGAGCACCGTCACCGCATGATGGAATGGAAGAAATGATCGGATAGAGAAGTAATTGGTGCACGTGTGCTTGGCCATAGCCTTAAATGTTTATGGAGTGTTAAGGGGACATCAGGGTAGAGGCAAATGACTGTAGTCACACAGCATCACTGAAGTGATTAGCAGATCTGCTGCCTAATATCGGGGACTTTGGGGGATGAAAGGGTTCTGAGCTTTTCATGAGCAAGGATCATGGGCAGGACATCAAACTACACAATGTTGGGCCTAGAGTTCAGATATTTGGCCAAAGAAATTCCAGATCTGCCCTCTCACTCTGCTAGTGTCTCAATGTATGGCCTGGGGAAGGTTAGTTTATCTAGTGCCTTTTTCATATGGTTACCCTGAGGCTCCACTAAGACAATGAATGAAAACATTTTTTTTCTTTGTTTTTACTAACTACATTATTATCTGCATGAGATTATGCATGCTTGATACATACATTTCAAGCAATATAGAAAACTTGAAAAGTAAAGCAACAAATCACCCAAATTGCAATTGTGTAAAAAATAGTCTATGTTAAGATTTGGTGAATATTCTATGCCTATACTAACAGTTTAAATTTTCCACTGACCAAATTAAATGATTAATTACTAAATTAATTGCCCAGAGAAAAACACAATGCATTTGCTTTCATTTAAATAGGCTATGCTGGTTTTTTATTTTATTTTATTTTATTTTATTTTATTTTATTTTATTTTATTTTATTTAGATTTTTTTTTAATTTATTCATGAGAGACAGAAAGAGAGAGAGGCAGAGACACAGGCAGAGGGAGAAGCAGGCCCCATGCAGGGAACCCGATGTGGGACTCGATCCCAGGACCCCAGGATCACACCCTGAGCCAAAGGCAGACACTCAACCACTGAGTCACCCAGGGATCCCCTAGTCTGTTCTCTACTGATAAACTTCACAAAGGTATTGCTAACTCGCTATCTTATGTTAAGTAGAGAGCAAAGTCTGACACAATGCCCAATAAAAGTAGCACCCCCTCCTGCCAACCCTGGGATTCCACAGAAGTTCTTCTACAAATACTTGATTCAGATTTCACTTTTTAAACATTTTTCATTTTTTTTAGAACTATCATTTAAAAAAACCGGACCTGGAGATTTACCTACCTGTTCCTATGTATGTAAATTAACCTGATTTTCCAAAGACTAAGGAGTGAAGTTACTTCTGCTAGCACTGTCTAGCTGAATAAAAGACATCCTGAGACAGAAGGTGAGTGGAGAAAAATTGCTTAATTTCTTTTACCAGTTCATGTGAAGTCAAATTTTCTCAACATTTTCTAACCCCCTCAACTGTGAATATTAAAATGCTTTATGACTGCAACTTGCAATCGTAATATCTAAATATTAACTCTTTGTTTATTGTCACCCTCGACCAATACAATTTTATGCTAATCAAAAAAAAGTTGGTGAGCATCTTTCTAGATACCTGTCAAGGATAAATGGGCAGGAGGATGGAAGGAGAAATGGAAGGAGGAATCATGGCCAGATGGCTGTTTTCATGTATATATGATATTCTATTTAATTTCCTTAAATTTAACAGAAAAGGGGGAGGGAACTAAAATGATGCTAAAGGAATTAATGAGCTTCAGAGAAATTTTTGAAAATGAAATATATAAAATTAATCTTAAATTTAAAAGAATGATACTTATGTGGATGTCCCCGTGATATGGCCCAGGTTAAGAGATTAAAGACTCTCTATGGGTCTTCCCAGATCACATTCACTTCACCTCCATTACTTACGCAATAATCATTTCCTTGCTGTACTTAGTACTTTTACTATATATGGAAGCATCCTAAACATTAGTTGTTTAGGTTTGTCTGATGTGAATAATATGTACAAAGAATTATACTGTATGCATTCATCTGTGGCTTGCTTCTTTTGCTCAGTCTTATATTTCTAAGATTCTTGTATGTTTATATGGATAGTTGTAGTCCATTTACTTTTGGTGTTGTATTTAGTCCATTATTTGAAAAGAATACAATTTATCCATTCTTCTGATTTTGGTCATTGGGTTTTAATTTTCACTTGTCTGATTACTAATGACATTGAGTTTCTTGCCATAAATTTATTGGTCAAATGTTTCCTCTTTTGTTAAGAGTTTGTTCAATCTTTTTTCTATTTTTCTATTGGGTTGTTGGTGCTTATTACTTCTTAATTCATAGGAAATACAGACAGATGATCGATTGATAGATGGAAAGATAGATATAGATACCTTGATAGATATACATATGTATTCTAGAAACTAGATTTGCCAATTATTAAGCTGTTATCTCTGATTTTTAAATCCATCTTCCTATATCTTGGTCTGCAATTTTAGAGCTATTGTATTGGTTAGCTATTGCCTTGTAACAATCACTTCAAGATTTAGCCATTTTAAACAATACATAGGGGCAGACCAGGTGGCTCAGTGGTTTAGCACCGCCTTAGGCCCAGGTCGTGATCCTGGAGACCCAGGATCGAGTCCCACGTCAGGTTCCCTGCATGGAGCCTGCTTCTCCCTTTGCCTGTGTCCCTACTTCTCTCTCTCTCTCTCTCTCTCTGTGTCTCTCATGAATAAATAAATGAAATTTTTAAAAATGCTTTAAACAACACAAATCTATTATCTCCCATTTTTTTTGGACCAAAAATCCAGGTACAGCTTAGCTGTATCCTTTGTTTCACAGCCTTTCACAAAACTATAATCAATGTGTCCAACTTAGGGTCTGTGGTCTCATCTTAAGGCCCACTGGGGAAGGATACCAAGCTCAGCTGGTGGTATTTGACAGGATTCTGTTCCTCACAGGCTATTAAACTACAGACCTTAGGTCCTCAGCTGCTCTTGCTGGAAACGACCCACAGTTACTTGACATCTGGATTTCTCCCAATGACAGTTTGCTTCATCAATTCATGAACACCAAGAAGACAGTAGATGGAGCATATCAGCAAGATGGAAATCACACAGAAATGAGATCTTTTAACTTTTGCCTTATTCTAGCAAGTCACTAGGTCTGGCCCACACTCAAAGGGAGAAAAACCAGGATGCTGGGAATCTACATCTATCCATTCTCAGTTGTTTCCTGTGAGAGTCCATTAGTATGAAGCCCCAGAGGCAGGCAGAAGGCAAGAGGAAGGAGAGAATCTTGCACCCTTGTATTTCCCTGTATTCCTATTAGTGTCACTGCTGCAGTGGCTCTTCATCTGGAAGTAGAATTTAGAATGAATAGCAGTTAGTTACAGTCTCCAGATTTTTCCATACTCCCAGAGCCAGCCTTGTCATGCCTCCTCAGGGGTGCCAACACCAGCAGGCAGCATGTTCTCTTTAGGGGCTGGAGTGCAGTTCCATGAAGTCCCTCCCTCACATACCAGTCTGAAAGCAGCCTCTTCAGAGGTCTGAGCTCCATCTCAACCAGACCCTTCTCCCAGCTCCTAGCACCTGATCATTGCACCATTTTTCTGGGATCCTGCTGCCCTAAGGGTGGGAGCTGCTTCTTGCAGCTACTAACCCTACATTACCTTGGTATTCCCTTTTTCACTTCTCCAGCCTCCCATACCTGTTTAACCAGTTCCCTATCTTAAACAATTTCTGTTAAAACACCTAGGGTGATTTCTGACTGAAACACTGATATCTTTGCCCAGTTCGAGGGATTTGAAACAGAACTAAAATGCTCCTTTCCTTCAAAGACTCACAACTTAGTGGGGAAATATTACATATGAACAAACAATTATAATACAAACAGGTATCAATTGGGGCTATTAAAAAAAAAAGCTATAAATAACAGGTTTTAGAAGTTTAGAGGAGGAAACAGTGCTTCTGTCTAGGAGAACCAGATAGTCTTCCTAGAGAAGGGAAGCCTTTAGCTAGACCCTAAAGAGTAGTAATTCTCTTTTTTTTTTTTTTTTTGAAGATGTTCTTTTTTTGTATATAATAAATTTATTTTTTTATTGGTGTTCAATTTACCAACATACAGAATAACACCCAGTGAAGAGTAGTAATTCTTTACAAAGAACAACATTCTAGGAGGAGGGAGCAGCAAGAGAAAAGTAACAAAGAAACATAATAGGAATTAGGGTTTGGAAGTTAAGTATAAAGGAAAAAAACACAACAGCAACAGAGTCTGGTCTCTATACCAGCACTGCCAAATGGAAATTGGTAGTGAGCCACAAAGTCAAGCCATGAAAGTAGTTTTAAATTATCTAGTAGGCATATTTGAAAAGTAAAAGGAAGTAGATAAAATGAAGTATGTTATTTAATTCAATATATCTAAAATATTTCAATTGATGATGTAGTTAACAAATACTATTTTACATTCTTTTTCTTAGACTAAGTCTTCAAATTCCAGTGCATGTTTTACAACACACCTCAGTTTAGACCAGCTACATTTCAGGTACTCCTAACCACATGTGGCTTTTCTCTACCATATTAGATAGCACAGCTCTAAACAAGAGGGAGCTATGAAAGGTTTCTGAGCAAAGAACCAATATAATCAGGGATGTGTTTTGGAAATTTTAGTGTAGAAAAACTTCTTATTCAGTGAGAAGAAATTTACTGACTACCTAATATCTCATAATAATGTTAAGGGAGTCACTGTTTTCTGATTGCAAAACTGTGCCTGATGATCAAGGAAAAACTTTGGAATTTTTTTTTTTTTTTTTTTTTTGAGAGAGAGAGAAATTAGATGCTCTGCTCTAACAATGTCTTCAGTTTTTTTTTTTTAATGTTACTTAAATTTTATAAACGTGGTGAGAGGCTTGTCAAATTGCCCAAAATAACTGAACATGAAACTTTGAGTTTTCCAGAAAGTATTCTCCTTAGCAAATCCAAGGATATAAAGCTGCATTTTGGATTTATGCTTCCTGAATATTTTAGGATCTGTCAATCCTCCTACTAATCCTCTTCCCTAGAGACCTTTAATATGGTGATTACTGACATTCCTACTAAAATGATAAAAATACAGGAAATGTCATTTTAATGATTGTGGGTTTCAACCTTTCCAAGTTACAAGATTTAAATGAGAATTATTTACAAGTGGAGTGCACTCCCTCCTAGGAATTCATTTGGTTCACCTGGATTTATGGACTTGGTCTGTTTTCCGTTTCATTTTATAAATGTTAAGCTGGTTGTTAAGATAGGAAACACATATTGATAATGCGTGGAGTACGGGCAGAGGCATGCTCTGTCCATAACCAGCAATGTTGATGTTAGTTCTTCATTTAATCTTGGGAGATCAGTCACACTCTGCATCTTATCTTTTAACATTTGCTATTTTTTGCTCTTCTATAAAAGAAATAATTCCATACTTTTCCTCAAATCCTTTTTGGAATCAATGGAGGAGTAAACAATCTTCAGACTATTTGAGGATTTACCCCAGATCACCTGGGGTTGTAATAGGACAATGGAATTTGGGTTCTGAGTACAACTTCACTAATGCAATCTTTGCTAAATAACTCTGGACCTAATCATTGACAGCATGGAGGAGAAGAGGAAAAGGGAATTGAAAATATTTTTAACTTGCAAAATGTTCTATATAGATGAAGCGTCAGTTAATACTGGGTCTCCACTATGAAGCACATCATACCCTTGCTGGGAAGTAAGACATATTTATGTAAGGGATGAATAAGACTGCAATAGGGAGCCTTTTTGGAAGGGGACATTATTGATGAGAGCTTGAACTAATGCCTGTGGAAGAGATGAGAAGGGGTCAGGCTAAAGAGAGCCAACCTTGATGCAAAATCAGCAATTGATATGATGCTAACAGAGAGCATGTCTTCATGGATAGCTTCTTTCTGGGTTTTCCCACCCTTGTAGATGGGTACCTGGTTGCACCACTCTCCAAGAGAGGATCACGGAGCAGGAGTGAATTTGGAGTCTATGGATAGAGAGGGCGTGGTCCGTGGACATATGGACTCAACTTTGTGTAGGTTAAGATGCCCACAAGACACAAAGGAGGAGAGCGCCACAGCCAACTGGATATATGTGCCTAGAACTCAGGAGACATTATTATCAAGGGATAATTGAAGACATGAAAGTAGGTAAGCATTCCTGGGAAATATATGTAGACAGAACAATAGAGCTAGGACAAAACACTGAGAAACCAGCATTTAAAGGAAGGAAAGAAAGAATGGCTCACAGAACAGCTCTGGGACTGTAGATGCCACCTCTTCCCCTGACCTGGCCCACACTTGGGTTCATTTGCAACTGTGCTAGTTGCTAGAGACTTTCTTGGTAAGTTGACAACTTCCCTCCTCTCTGCTTCATTGTCTGAGGACTTTGTCTAATGCCAGGGGAACCTACTCAACAGGCAGAAGGGCATCCCACAGGTACTGAGAATTTAATGAATTCAGCTAGAGAAATAATCCAGCTTCCCATCTTTAGTGGGTCAATTCCAAAGTGTGTTCTATTGGGTTCATTAGAGTTCCCAGGGTGCCTACCACACTAACCTGACCCTTAACACGCCCTTGTTGGTGTGTTTTCCCATCCCTATTTCACTCTTCCCATTTCTTTGTGTTTCCTGGGTCACTTCTCAAATAAATTACCTGTATTCTCTTCTCTCCATCACCCCCACTCAAATTTACCTGTTGGAGTCTTGGAGGGGAAGACTAAACTAAGATAGAAAGAAAGACCAGTTAGGTAAGAGAAAATCAATACAGCATGATGTCGTGAGGGAAAATCAAGAGGAAGGATACAGTTTCGTGAAGAAATTGGCCAACAGTGCAAAATAGTGCAGAGATAGTGAGCCAGATAAGGACTGGGAATATTTCTCTGAATATAGCAGCTGGAAGATGACTTTGACAAGAGCATTTTCAGTGTGAAATGGTGGGAGTAGTAGTCAAATTTTAGGTGCTGCTATGTGATTGTAAGTAGAAAAAAGGAGACAGTGATAAATAGAAGAGAAATGTAGTAGCTAAAAAGAATATGGATCAAGGGGGGAAGTTTTGTAATTTGTTTAAGATGGTGTGCACTAAGTGCGCTGAAGAAATGGGCAGTAGAAACAGTGCCAGTAGAGAAGCATGGGCTATTAGTAGAGTAGAAAAGACCATGGAGGAAGAGTGAAAGGTTGGAATCCCAAGTGGAAACCATCTATCTTGGACCTACCTTGTCCACAAAACACATACCAAATGATAAATGTACAATGAGAAACTTTCTGGTGGGTAAGAAATAGAGAAAGTTCCTAACTTGACTTCTATTTTCTCTGTAAAGTAGACCAGTCATCAGTCACTATCTATAGCAGGGATGATTAGGAATGGAGCTTTAAGGACAGTGGTGAGGTTTGAAAAAGCAGTTATGGGAACTCAGTGTTGCAGAATGTACAGATGCACAGGACAGCCAGCAAATCTGGAGTCCCCTACAGGACTGAAGAATGCGATGCTGTGGTGTTCTCAGTCCCTGAGGTTTGGTTCAGCAGCTCAGATACAGAAGCCTGGAGCCCTAGAACCCTAAAGGATGTGTTTATTCAAATGGATATAGAAGTATATGGTTATGTGCATCAGGGTTCTCCAGAGAACAGTACTGATCATGTATGTGTGTGTGTGTGTGTGTGTGTGCGCGCGCGCATGCACTCGTGTATGTATGTGTGTGTGTGCGTGTGTGCGTAGAGTCCAAATTCTGTAGGGTGAGACAGCCGACTATAGACCCAGGGAAGAGTTAATGTTGTAACTTGAGTCTGAAGGCAACCTGGAGGCTGGATTCCCTCTTCCTTCCTCTTTCCTTCTTTTCTTTTAACACTTTCAACTGATTAAGTGAAGCCCACTCGCATTGTGGAGAGTAATCTGCTTTAGTCAAAGTCCATGACCGATTTAAATGTTAATCTCATCTTAAAAAAATACCTTCACAATAACATCTAGCCTGGTGTTTGACCGAATGTTTGGTACCATGGCCTACCCAAGTTGATACGTTAAATTAACCATTACAATGGCAGTTGGCATTACAATGGTATCAATATAATATATGATTTATATTATAGATAAAAGCCTACAGTGATTACAAACAAAAGTATAGCAGGAGAAGCCCCATGCCCTGAGGGAAAAAATGAAGGGCTCAAGCACAATTTCTCAGGGTGGCCCACAGAACATGCGCTAGAATCACCTAGGATGTGTGTGAAATGCAGATTTTAAGGCACTGCCCTCATACCTAGACAATTGGAATCTCTGAGTAAAAGCTTTAAAAGGCTGCATTTTTTTCATACCTCTCAAGTGATTAGCATGTTCATCAAAGTTTGAGAAAAGCAGGTTTAAGGGGAATTGCTCGTGAAGTTGCTAGAGGAGCATGATGGGAATAAGGCAGTGGAGAGTTTTAAAAATAAGACACTGTATCCAAAGCATGGGTTCTTTTTTTTTTTTTAAATATTTTATTTATTTATTCATGAGAGAGAGAGAGAGGCAGAGACACAGGCAGAGGGAGAAGCAGGCTCCATGCACCGGGAGCCCGACGTGGGATTCGATCCCGGGTCTCCAGGATCGCGCCCTGGGCCAAAGGCAGGCACCAAACCGCCGAGCCACTCAGGGATCTCCAAAGCATGGGTTCTTAATGTAAAAGATTTCTATGCTGCCCAGTCCCAGGTTGAAACCATGGTTATGGGTTGCCAAAATGGAGGCGAAGTGGACACCTTGGTCAAGGCACACTGAGGTTAGGTGGTTGCTGAGGTCACCCACTGGCCATTGGAGTTGCCCCGACTGAGGGCAGGCTTAGGAATGGAGGGTGGTTGATCAATGGATTAGTCAAGAGAGAAGAGGAACCTACAGGGATACGTTACAGCCATAGGACCAGAAGATGAGCTATAGCATCTCTCTCCTGACCTTTTACTATACTAGATGTGGGAAGGTGAGCCCTCCTGCAAATGTTCTCAGAGAGAGCAAGATTGCAATGAAGATAATGGTTGTCATTCTACGAAGAGTCAGCAGATAGCAAGGGAATTTGATTCTATCGGAACAAGGAGGACAGAGAGCACCAGAGAGCTTGAGGGCAAGGAGAGAATGAGAGATGTTCAAGGGGGGGTCTAGAGCCTTAGAGCAAGGAGAGAATGAGGATTTGAAAGGGGGTCTCGAGGATTAGGAGAAGCTAAAGGGCCAGTGAGTCTTAGGGGCAGAGGCTAAGTCTGATAGGATTTAGGGTCTGCAAGATTAATTGAGTTGCACTTCCAGTTGGAACGTGAGGTTAAGAAAAGTTGGTGCCCCTATAGGCCTCAGTTTGTTTTATTAAACGATGGTTACAGCAGATTGGCCTTTGCCCTGGTTCCAACCAGAATAAGCTATTTTGGTCCCTGGGAAAACCCTTTCCCAGAAGTGAAGATAATGGTTAGTCCTCAGGATTTGTGAAGGAAACATCACAAGCTGGCTCTCAGAGGAAGGATGAGAAGAATGGAATTTCAGACTGATGAGCAGAAGCATAAAGGAGAGAAAGAGCCAAGCCCATTTGGACTGTGGTGACCATGCCTCCAATTGTGGATACTTGATCCTGCCATGCTTTGGCCTCCTGAAACCCTCAGCTTTCTCTAGGACCACTGATGCTGCTTCACCCGGGGGTGGGGGGGATCTCCTCAGAATTGAGGGCACAAAGTTGCTGAGAGCTGTCTGTCCTCCATGTCCTGGGAAAGGAGGGATAAAAGAGAATCCGCTTTCCCCACTGGTTTCACCTCCAAAGAATGATGGGCCCAGAGAGGCTGAACGTGACTCCCAGGACACAGCTGCATCCCCAGCAATGATGTCTAATGGCTTTACCAAAAGTCTCAGCTGTTTCTCAAAGCTTGAGAACCCATGTGAGCTAATTCAAGCCTGGCTGAAGGGAACAATGTGGAGAAGAAGTTAGGCAAGTGTTCTCTTTCCATCTGCCCCAGAGACAGTGATGCCAGCATCATCAAATGTGAAAAAAGAGAAATCCACTTGGGATTTATTTTTTATATTCAGTTCAACCAAAGATGTGGTAGAAAGTGCTCATACTATTTCAAAATTTCATAAGAAAGATGAAAATAAAAATATTTTTAAAGTAATTATAATAAACCTTCTTCCTGATTTCTCAAATAATTACTTGGTTTTCCTGTTAGAGAAAATAGAAGGGACTGAGTTTTAGTTAGTTACATATTACCTCTCAGTTAGATTCACTTGGGACTCAGGAAAACATTTTTTAAAGTTTTCCTATACTGTGAAACCTCTGTTATAGGCACCTACTGAATATACCTTAAGTAACTCAGGAGTGTGTGTGTGTGTCTGTGTGTGTGTGTGTGTGTGTGTGTGTGTGAGAGAGAGAGAGAGAGAGAGAGAGAGAGCGCTTTAATAATTAGAGAAAATTCATTTGAACAATGTTTATTATACAATCTCATGATAAATTCTTTTCTGGAAACCTAAATCAGGTCACTAAAGAGATAGAAACATCACAAAGCATCCCTGACCCCTGGATGGATTCCAGGGACTTAGGTAGCACTCAAAATGTGTTAAAGCAATTCATATGTAAGAACATGTGAGCAAAATCAAGTGAAATTTTGAGACCACTATCCATGTAATTTTCTCTTTAAATATTCCTACTGATGAAAGGGAATTTGTGAAATCAGTCTACACTAATCAAATTAAATTCCAAATAAAATTGTTCAGGCACTATTTTAAGTGCCCCTTATTAAAAATCCAACCCCATGAATATAAAAGTAGCACTTCATTTTAATCTAAAAATGGAATATGTGGACATGAAACCAGAGATGTGGATTGTTGCTAACCATGACTTGTAGGTCCTCACTTGTAAGGAAGGAACAAGGATGCCCAGCCCACCTCCCCTACAGGATCGTTCTAAGAAATAAATGAGATCTCTTTTAACTTTGGAAACATCTGAAAATGTAAGGGATTATTATTCAATTTTTCTCTGGTGTTGCACTGTGTCTTACTATTTGCAGAAAAAGCGACTGCACATGAGCTGAAAGATGAAGCCAAGCTCCCTTGAGTCTCTGGCCTTCTCTAGCAGGCCACCTCATACCCCTCCTGCAGCTGAATATAGAAGAATAGACTCCAGGGCAGGAGGTGGAGGCAGATTGTTAGGCTTCTCTTCCAACTTCATCAAGATTCTTGGCTTTCTTCTTCATACCAGTAGTTTGAATTATTAGGTAGCAGACATGCTGTCAAAAGACTGGATAATTATCTGTCATTTTCCATGTCTGAAGGCAGCCTTCCACCTCTGCAGTTAGATGGATAATCTGTGCTTGCATTCCAAAATTTATTATATTTGGATTTTATGTGGGTGTGCATGATCCCTCAAGGGAGAAACCTCAAGGAACCTGTATTCTGCTCACCACCTTCTCCCCCACCCACACCCCCCTACACAAGCACCACACCCCTTACACATAGCCACACACAGCCCCACAATGCACACACACACGCATACACATACACCCCACTACCACTGCCACACACACACACACACACACACACTCCAAAGCAGAGCTCGGTGGACCAACAAAGGACCAAAAACTTTGGATATTTGTTCACTAATCTTTCAACTATACCAACTATACATATATGTTTAGGTTATAGGATTTTCACATCATTTTCCAATCCAATCAATGTTTGATCATATGCAGTCGAGTGGAAAAAAACAAAATAGCAAATACTGATGCAAATTCCTTAAGCTACTTTTGCTGTTTGCAAAAGGCTATCTCATTCCATGGAAAATATGATGGTACTAGCTTCAGAATGGAAGATGTCCCTTAAAAAGCTATTCATTAAAGGCAAAAATCAAAATGCTGATTCAGGAGAGAATGTTTTGAGTTGTTTTTCCAGCTGCAGGAACTAATCCACGATGATTTATCTCTGTCTCTAGCCGGTTCTCTGTGGGACCAACAGCATGCATTTTTAAGACATCTTGTAGGGGTTGGAAGAAAAACTCCTTCACTCATTCTGAAACTCTATCCAGATAATAGTAATCACGATGAACAATCATGTTATTTATTCAGAATGAATAATGAACGTATTCTCTCAACAGACTCTTGGATGTTCACAGTGTACTAGGCCCTGAGAAGACACAGACAAAAGACAGTCATCTGGTCTCCAAGATGCAGACAAGTGGCCAGTCAGCAGAGTGATTGCTGATGTACAACAGAACATGAGAGCCTCTCTGCTTGAGAACAGGAGGCAAAGGACTGGAAAAAAGGAATCTTGAAGGGAGGATCAGATATTTTCCTACAGACACAAGCACAGCAGCTCTTGCATGGAGGCATACAAAAGCATGAGAAATTTGAGCAGTCGGGAGGAGTTCCACATGGCTTGAGTTGAAGCCTCCATCCTCTGGAGGGGGGTAGAGGTCAGATCATAAAGACAACGCGGGCCATGCAAGGACTTAATCCATTAGGTCAGTGGTTCTCTAAGTGTGGTTCCTAGAGCAGCAGCAGCAGCAGCAGCAGCAGCAGCACTTGGTATCTTGTTAGAAATGCAGAATTCAAGGCTCAGGCCCAGACCTGCACAATCGGCAACTCTAAAGGTGGGGCTCAGCAGTCGGTGCTTGAACAACCTCTCCAATTCGTTCTGATGCAGGAAGTTGAAGAACCACTGAGTTTACAACACTGCCCACACCTTAGCAGTCTGCTCTGTGGTCTCCAACCTGCGCAGCCACATAGGCTCCCAAACACAGAAGAGCCCTGCTTGGTTTAACACTCTTGCTATCACCACTTCGAAATTCTTAATAATTTTTTGAATTATTTATTTAAATTTAATTGAATTAACATACAGCGTATTATTAGTTTCAGGTGTAGAATTTAGTGATTCATCAGTTGAATATAACACCCAGTGCTCATTACACCACATGCCCTCCTTAATGCCCATTACCTAGTTACCCCAACCCCTACCTACCTCCCCTGCCGCAACCCTCAGTTTGTTTCCTACAGTTAAGAGTCTCTTATTTGTCTCCTTCTCTGATTTCATCATATTTTATTTTCCTCTCTCTTCCCCTATGCTCCTCTGTTTAGTTTCTTCAATTCTGCATACAAGTGAAACCATATGATAATTGTCTTTCTCTGATTGACTTATTTTGCTTAGCATAATATCCTCTAGTTCCAACCATATCATTACAAATGGCAAGATTTCATTTTTGTTGGCTGAGTAATATTCCATTATATATATAATGGAATATTATATATTATATATATATATATATATATATATATATATATATATATATCTCACATCTTTATCCATTCATCATCTGTCAATGGACATCTGGGCTTCTTCCATAGTTTGACTATTGTGGACACTGCTGCTAGAAAAATTGGGGTGGAGCGTGTGTGCCCCCTTCAAATCACTATGTTTGTATTTATCCTTTGGATAAATACCTACTAGTGCAATTGTTGGGTCGTAGGGTAGCTCTATTTTTAACTTTCAGAGGAGCCTCCATACTGTTTTCCAGAGTGGCTGCACTAGTTTGCATTCCCACCAACAATGTAAGAGGGTTCCCCTTTCTCCACATATTCACCAACATCTGTTGTGTCCTGGCTTGTTAATTTTAGCCATTCTGACGAAAGTAAGGAGGTATCTCATTGTAGCTTTGATTTGTATTTCCCTGATGCCAAGTTACGTTGAGCATTTTTTCATGTTTGTTGGCCATTTGTATGTCTTCTCTGGAGAAATGTCTGTTCAAGTCTTCTGTCCATTTCTTTACAAGATTTTTTTGTTTTTAGGTGCTGAGTTTAATAAGTTCTTTATTGATTTTGGATACTAGCCCTTTATCTGATATGTCATTTGCCAACGTCTCATTCTGTATGTTGCCTTTTAGTTTTGGTGTTTCTTTCCTTTGTTTTTGGACAAGGGCCCCACATTTTCATTTTGCACTGGGCCCCATTAATTACACAGCCAATCGAGGACTGGACTCTCAGTGCATTTTAAAGTTTTCCCAGGTGATTCTAATGATAACAGGTGCTGAGAACTGACAGGTTAATAGAAATAATGTAACTCATCTTCACAGAGTCAAGATGGACAAATATTGAATCAAGTTATAATCATGTTGATTAAAAATTAATTGATAAGAAACTCAAAAACTGGCTAAAATAAACTGGTGATAACTCAAGGGAGTCTTACCTGGCAAGTTATAGATCTCTTTCCAGTTCCGATAGAAATGTTTACTGTGATTCGGATAAAGATATTAAAGTAATGCTTATGTGTTTACAGATGACACTATCCAATACTTCGGTTGGAAGAATAAAAATATATCTACCAGCAGTGGGTTTCCGGAGATGGCATGAATAAGTTCACAAGGAGAGACTGTGTACATCTCTTCCCAACCTCATGTTTCCTGGCATCACAATCTAGCCTGAAATCAGCCATGATGGGAGTATTTGAACCACAGAGACTTAACAAACATTTTACAAGGCCCACTGTTAAATAATTATGGGCAACACCGCAGACCACCACCAATCTCTATTGAGACCTTATTTAATTCACGTTATATCATTACATGTGTTGTGTTTTGCATAGAAAAAAAAGAAGGCAATGACTGACTGGCTGAATGACTTGCTTAATGCCCATAAGTAAAGAGACCAAATGTCAACATAAACAAACTGCAAACATAGTTTTTCCACAATGTGCCTTATTGGTGAGAAAATCAGAATACGAAAGGCCTTCAACAGGTTCAGATAAAATCCAAATTCAAAAAGACACACACAATACATAAGCGTAAGAATCTTGACTTGGAATCCAAGAAATTGCATGTTTAGGATGGGAACATATGAATTAAATACAGACCTAAAAAAGGAGGTTAGTAATATTATTTGAGAATATACTCTGAATTGATCACATTTTTATGCCCATCCCTGATTTGGCTGTAAACTGGCTGACTTACTCATGAATCCATCATGTCAGTGTGATCCTACTGCACATTTATTAGAATGGTTAAAATTTAAAAATACCACAGCAAGTATTGGTGTGTATATAGATTAACTGTAACTCTCCTGCACATCAGGTGGGAATGTAAAATTAAATGACCCAGGCTTTCCCCTGTCAGGTATTTACCAAAGAGAACTCAGTGCATGCAATGCAAAGCACTTGAACGGGGAGTGATGTCTCATCCAAGCTGCCTGAGACCCAAAGATCAGATGTGGCACCTTGAGAAGGAACTTGGACCTGGGGTCATTTTTAACAGGATCCTCCCCCAAAAGGACACTTGTCACAGGATGAGGGAATGAAGAGAGTCCAAGTGGGATGGAGGATGGCAAGCGGCAGACTCAGATCACAGGGCAGATTCAGAAAGACTCTCTGTAGAACAGTGGCCCTCTGATGAGACCAGGAAGTGCTCCCGAGGAAAATCATCATGTTTCAACAATAACCAGGCCCCAAATGCATGACCCAGAGATGCCATCCTCACTTTCCACACTGTGGTTTCTTGCCTGCAACAGCTGGTAAAGGAGATTTAACTCTGAATCCAATACAGGGGTTTTGAAATATCTACCAGGCCGAGCATTATAATTATCAGATGGAAAGTCTGAGGACCTTCTATCACCCAGGAGATAATAGAGAGGTCATGGGTCCTGCCACAGACTGAAGAAAGCCTTCGGACATAAAAATAAATATGCACTTGGATCATAGCCCCAGAATAGTATCTATTTAATGAACTCACTGTGCTTTAAAATTCCTTAAAATATAGAAAATGCTTGACTAGGGCATAGTGCATCCATATGATGGGCCACTGTGAAGATAATTTAATGTTTTTCTTTATTATTTTGAAAACTATAGAACAGCTTGGAAAAAATAATTATGATGGCATGTGAAAAAAGTAGGACTCAAAACTCTACTCCACAGCGAATGATCTCAGCTCTATAAAAATTTTTACAACTGTCTATATCAGTAGGCCACCAGTAACCACTGTTTGGGTAGTGAGCTTACAGATTACTTTTGAGTCCTTAATCATACTTTTTGCATTTTGAACATTTTCTACATTCAACCCCCAACATTCTTTGGGTTTTGCTTGAAAGGAGTGCTGGAAATGCTTGATGGTGGTAGGATTGGGGTTAGTCATGGTGCACTGGCTGACAGCTTGAAGGGAGGATTTATAGGGACCCCTGAATCTGCTGACTGTTTGCCCACCACAAAGTGTTGATGAAGCCTTGTTCAATAGCCAGATGGCCTCCTGGAGTGTGAGGTCAACAGGAAATAGCAGGCCTTGGAAAATTCATGCAGTTTAGCACTTGGGTCAAAGGAGTAAGAAATGTTTTGGAAGCATTTTCTTTGTTTATCTGAAGCCCAATATCTGATTTTCTGGGGGCTGGGGAGTAGGTCTTCCTGGAGGCAAGCAAATTTAGAACACATGGTAAGTAGTGCCCAGTGGGACATCTTTTCTTATGAAAGAAAACAGCATTTTTCTGGAAAAATAGGGTTATAGTAGATTAAAAATACATCATAATCATGTTTTATCATTCTGGGAGAAGAGATCAAAAAGAAAAATTCGTGAAGAAATAATAATAATTTGTATCTGTAGAGCATTTCGTAATTTTATGAAGTACTTTCCTTTATAAATCACATTCAGTCATCAAAGCATTTAGAGCTGGAAAACTGGACTCAAAGAAATTAAGTGACATGTTCAAGGGCACGCAGCTAGAAGGAGATGGGGCACACCTAGCCTTGTTTGATCAGAAATGTGAGCTTTTGAAGCAACAAATATCTTTCCACGCAGGTCAAAAGAAACATTATCAAAAATTAGCTCTTCTTTCCTCTGAAAACATTACAGTAACCTTCAATGCAAAGGAGGCCTTTGTCTAAAAATATGCTCCCTTCCCCCGCAGAGATCACTATCCCCCCAGGGTCCCTACTTCTAGAGATAAGGTCTCCAGATTCAACTTCCTTTCCAGAAGTAAGAGAATTCCCAATTGCATTTGAATATGAGATAAACGATGAATATATTTTAACATATTGATGTCCCATGCAATATTTGAAGTCCTATATTTGTATCCACTAAATCTGGCAATTTTTACCTATAGATGCAGACTGAATTCCAGCCAGATAGTCTTGGGGAGTATTAAACTTCTTTAGCATTTAAATTGTTTCTGGCTTTGCTCTTTCCACTCATCATGCTTTTGGAAGCAAAATTTTAATCTTCATGTTATAACCTGGTGTCATATTTACTACTGGTTTCTTCCAGCAGAATCCTGGGTTCTAATCTCCCCCATGAAAAACTTTTGGATACAGCCAGATGCCTTCAGTACCTTTTGACTAGGACAATCTACAGACAGGAAAAAAATGTAAAAATAAATTCAAAATCTTACATTAACAAAGCACTGAGCCAGAGCAGGAGGGCTGGAGTGAGGGAATTAATACAAATAATAAACTTCTCAATGGTGTTTTCTCCCCACAGCACAAAGAATCTTTAAAGAAAACTCCCTCTCATGGCTTCCCAACCATTTGGGTCAAATCCATACTCTTCACTCCAGCACCCAACACTGTATGTGACCCGCCACTGACGAGCTAGCTGCTGGCCATTCCCTGAAGCCCAAGCAGGTGTGCACACCACGGCCTTTGCACTTCCTGTGTCTTCTGCGTGGACCCATTTCCTCCTGGTTCACTTTATTCCTGCCCAGGTCTCCGTTCAAATGTCACCAATCAGAGAAGCCCACTCCCCACCCCCCACCTTGCTCTATCCCTCCCACCTCCATTTATTGCATTTTGTTCATAGCTCTTATCACTACCTGCCATAGTTTATACTGGTGTTATCAACGTTACTACTCACAATCCCATTTCTATGCACTGAACCTCTCACTCCTCATGCTCACACTGGGCAAAGTCATCTCATCCAATAACTTTAAGTACTACATATATGATGATGACTTTTAAAAAGATATCCCCAATTCGTGTTTCTGTTCTTGTGTAAGGGACCTGTATTTTTATCAGCATCCTGAATATTTCTCTCTGGATGCTCCATGGGCAACTCAAATGCAACATTACCAAAACTTAACTCAGTATCTTTGTCACCTATCTAACCAGATGTTCTCCTATATACCCAATTTTGGTTAATGGGTTCATTACCCATCTGGTGACCCAAGTCAGGACTCCAAGAGCCAACATTTAATGCTTTTTCTCCCTCACTTGTTAAATTTCACATTTGCCAAGGTCCTGCCAAATGAATGTATCCCCGTCTCCCCTTCCTCACTCTTCCAAATAGGCCCCTCTTCATCAGCCCGAAGCTCTTGCACAAGGTTCCAATATCTTTCCCTTTGCAATTCATCTTCAACACCATACCCTAAATTGCCTTAATAAAACACAAATTTGACCTTGTCATTTTCCTATTTTAAAATCTTCATTACCTTGAAAATTATATCTAATCTTTCACAAGTACCTTTCTTATTGATGCTCTGGTTTCATATCAGGCCAATGACTATATCCACCTTACTCCAGCCATACTATATATCACCATTATAGAACAAACCAGACTTCTGATACAGCTCCATGCTCTGAGACATGCCAGCCCCCATGCTAGACATGTCTTCCTCACACCAGGCCATCTGGAACATGATTCAAAATCAAGCCCTCTGTAAACCTGATACTCTGCTCATACCAGGCTAGCCACTCCTCCCTTATGCCTCTATGGAAAGGTATACAACTCTACCTGTCTTTATCCTACTGAATGGTGATTATGTGTTTACATAATGGTCTGTGTGCAATTGTTTGAGGGCCCAGCTCATGTCTTATTCACACTTGCACCCTCAGTGTCTGTCCTGGTATGTGACACAGAGTATGTCCTCCATAAATACATGCTAATGAGGGATGAAAAGCTAAATGAGTCGCCATTGAATATATTTTACATAATTGGAATTGGTGATAAATAGAAGTGTTGAAATAGAAGTGCTTGCTTATGCTTGATCTTAGGTAGAAAACATTGAATATGATGTTTGCAGTAGTTTTTTGAAGATAGTCTTAATCAGGGGGGAAATTTTCCTTCTATTCATCATTTGTTGAGGTTTCTTTAAATCATGAATGAGTGTTAAATTTTGTCAAATATTTTCTCCACTTTTGAAGTGATTGTATGTTTTCTCTTTTTTTTCTGTTAAGATGGTGAATTGCATTAATTGATTTTCAAATATTAAAGTAATCTTACATTTCTGGGATGAAAGGACTATTATATTCAATTTACTAATTTTGTTAAGGATCCTTGTGTCTATGTTCATTAGAAATATTGCTCTGTAGTTTTCTCTTTTATGACATTTTTACCTGCTTTCTGTAACAGGGTAATACTGACTTCATAAAATAAATTGAAAAGAACTTTTTACTCCTCTATTTTCTGAAAAACTTTTGTAAAAGTAGCTTTATTTTCTTCTTTTAAATATTTGATAGGATCCATCTAGAACTTTCCTATGTGGGAAATTTTAAATTATAATTTCCATTTCTTTAATTGATGTAGAGTTATTAAAGTTTTGAATATACGTATATTCAAATATATACATTCTGCAATATATAGAGAAAGCTACTCCTATTTTGATCATTTATGTTTCTCATTTCTAATTCTTTTAAATAATTTACATTTTTTTAAAGAATGTATTCCTTTTATCTAGGTTGTTAGATTTACTGGCATGAAATTGCTGGTATTTCCTTTTTATAATTTTAGTATCTGTAAGTTCTGTAGTGATGTCCCCTCTTCCACTGCTAATATGAGTAATTTCTGTCTTCTCTCATTATTTGATCAATCTAACAATAAAAAGCTGTATTTTCTGCCATTGTTAGTGTATTGTCCTATGAATATCAACTACATCAAGGCAGTTGATAGTTGTTCAGATCTTCTATCTTTGCTGAATGCTTGCTTAATTTTTTCAAATGTTAAGAAAGGGATATTTTAATCTCTAACTATGATTGTGGAGATTTTTATTTCTCCTATTAACTCTGTCAGTTTCTATTTTTTGTATTCTGGAACTCTGTTATTAGATGTATGCACATCTACAATTGTTAGCAGCAGCAGCAACTTACTAGAGGGCTCTAGAAGGGGTTCTAGAACCCCTTCTCTAGGAATTGTCAACTTCAGAATTGCAGGCAGCTAATTGGTAGTAGATTTTCCGCAATACATGCATTTCCAATGATTTTTTATGTCTTTATTTTTCTACATTGAACTTTTTCTACTAAAAAAAAAAAAAAAACTAGAACAGTTTCTTTTCTCCTGACCAATACTTTACAGCTATAAACAAAACTTACAAGTTTTGTATTATCTTATGTAAATACTGAATATTTATTTAGTAAAATGTATTGTATGCATGCTATAGAGGAAGGATGGGAAGAAGTCTGAAATTAGAGGTGAGGTGAGGATTAGTATAAAAGCTAAATCCCTGGCAGCCCACGTGACTCAGTGGTTTAGCACCACCTTCAGCCCAGAGCCTGATCCTGGCGACCAGGATTGAATCCTATGTCAGGCTCCCTGCATGGAGCCTACTTCTCCCTCTGCCTGTGTCTGTGCCTCTCTCTCTCTCTCTCTCTCTCTCTCTCTCTCTGTGTGTCTCATGAATAAATAAATAAAATCTTTAAACATAATAATAAAATAAAAGCTAAATTCCCATCTTCCATAGTAGGAAGTCAAATAATAGTCTAACACTGAAAAAAAATCCAGAGATAACAACTTGTATATATTATATACAAATATGAAAATAACCACAGGAGAATATATTTACAAGAATTGAGATTATTTACCTCTGGAAAAATGTATTTGGAGGTAGGAAAGGATGGGAAAATGGAGCAAAAGACAGTTTATTTTTATTATTAACATTATAGTATTATTTGACTCTTTATATATACATGTATGCTTTGATAAAAATATCTAACTTAAAATTTTAACTTGAAGTGTGACTCCATCTGTTAAGGGTAATATTAGTACCACATCAAGGGAATATTTAATAGAAGAAAAGAATCAGGGCATGTTTGACAAGTCTGGGCTTCAAAGCAGAGATATAATTTAACTTTAACCCTAAAATATGGGAACAAGTGACAGTAGATTATAAGTTAGTGATATTACCAGGTTATAAGTGTTTTCCAGGAAATATAAACCATGACAGTTTATAGTCTTGAGTGCTTAGTTAATGACATTTCCAGTCCCAGGACTGACTAACTTCTCAGATTAACAATTGCCTTTCTCCAACATCCTATTTCATTTCTGTTAACATTGATGAAATTTCTGGCCTGCAGTTGTCCTGCTTCCAACATGAGCTAACACTCAATGTTATGGAACATTCAGAAAATGAGTGAATACAAGTAACTTAGCTTCTCTTAAAAAAAAAAAAAGTGAAAGTCTATTCCAATTAATTATATCAAATAGCACATAATTTTTCTTTGAGGATTCAGAAAGGCCTTGAGTTGAATTTACCTAAATGAATTAGAAACAACAACTTAGTAATAGCAGAACTCTGAAGAGTCTAAAAGTTTAGCTAGGCAGGTATACTATGAGATATACAGAAAATGCAATTTTATTATTTTTCACTATACCTTAAATTTTTCCTGGGTCCAGTTCTTCACTCGGATAAAATTTAAGACACATTTATTTCCTGCTCTATGGTCCTTCAAGCACCTAAGCCAGGGTCTTTCATGGGGATTTGCATGGGTTTGGTGGATCCTCTTCCTTTGTCTCTGAAAATCCTTAGTCAAATATTTCTGTGATGTTGGTGGTATATTTTCCCCAGTTAGTCACTTATATCTCCTTCTTTAGCCAACATGAAGTTTCTTTCTCCTGAGATCTCTTCTTGAATCCAGTTGTTCCTCATGAAAATCTTAGAAAGCCCACATTGACTCTCCTTTATAGGCATCCCACAACTTGGAAACACTTCCCAAGCACTCTGAGTTTAAATTACCCACTGAAGCCATGTCTCTATAACTCTTCCATTAAACTGACTTGTTGGCTCATATCTCAACATATAGATTGTCCACAAGGGTGTGAGGAGCAATTCATTGTATCTGTAATGGAATGTGGAACTCATAATCTTTCATTTTCAACTATTTTATACCTTTGATGTGGGTGAGACATGCAAGAGACACAAGATCAAATTATGATTGCTTCCTTGGTAAGTCCTTTGTAGTGTTGCATGGTTCACATGGAGATGTGCCATCCATATTCCTCTTCAAGACAGGACATACTGCCCCAATTTCTGGGAGTGCTGTCAGTCCACAGCCCCTTCAGGAATAATTCATCCCCAGAAAGTTGTCTCACCCACGGTCACATTCTTCTGTGGACAACCAACATCCAATGACTGATTGAGACAGAGGTATCAAGGAGAGCATTTTGACACAACATAAAACAACTTTGACAACCCATTTTAATTCCCGATGGAGTTGGCTGAGGTTGTCAGGCCTGCATCATAGCTCAGCTTCTTCCTCTGCCCAATCTTGCTTTTGTCCTCTACCTTTGATAAACATTGATGATAAGGGCACTTCTTAACAAATATCCTGACACTAACCTGTAACTCAGAGTCAGCTTCCTGGAGAACAAAAACTGTAACAATAGTGTTATATATCAATGATCTGTGGCATTTATTGAATCTTAGTGCTCCAACCAAAATTTCCATATTTATATTTTAAAACACCATTTCAAGCAAAAAACAATAAATACACTAATGGCCTTATGCTGAGAGGGATTATTGACAGGTAATAGAGACAATTTAACCTTGCTGTAATTTGTTATACAGAAAGTAAAACACTTTATTTCAATGATTTACACATAGGGCTCAAAAACTTAAATTTCTTTGAATTACTCATCCCTTTCTTGGTACTATCTGTATACTCTTTTTGTGTAGTGCATGTTTTACAATCTATTACAATTATCTCAAATGCCAAAGGGTAGACTCATCAAAGGCAAGTACTATCTCTTCATATTTGTATCCCTGGAACATAGATGAGAAATAAAGCAACACAAATTAGAATTAGAAGTACTTACAAATTAGGAAACAGAAATCAGAAGACATAGGATCATATCGGAAATGAAGATGTACAGATCACTCCTCAAGAGAAGTAAAAAATAAGGAGGAGAAAAAAATTAAAAATAAGGGGCAACTGGGTGCCTTAGTTAAGTGTCTGCCTTCAGCTGAAGTCATGATCCCAGAGTCCTGAGTTCAAGCCCCATATCAGGCTCCCTACTCAGTGAAGAGTCTGCTTCTCCCTCTCCTTCAGCTTCTCCCCTTGCTGATACTCTCTCTCACAGAAATAAATATAATCTTTAAAAAAATAAAAATAAAAAATGGAAGTAAAAAGGACAAAAGGATTTTTTTAACTGACAAATATTAAAGAAAGGCACAGAAGAATCAGCACACAGATAATATGAGTCCCTGAAGAAGAAAACCAAATCAAGGGGAAAGGGCGAACAACAAAATGTCTAAATAAAGAAAGCTTTTCTGAACTTAAGCTATTTGAAATTATATACAAAAGAGCAGATCACTGAGATGACTGATAATACTGACCCAGAATGACCAAAACCAGAGAGTCTAGTAAAATAACTGTACTTTAAAGAAGAATAAAAAATATTTTGGACAGGTAGGTCAAATAAGTAAGAGTCTAATAAGGGAAGAATTAGATTGTTATCAGATTTTTCAATACTAATATTTTATGACAGAGAAAATTGAGTAACATATTTAGAATAGTGAAGAAGAAAAAAAGTACAAGTCAAGGATTTTTATATCTCAAAACCTCACTTTCAAGTTTAAAGGACACATGTAAAGTTTTATCAAAATGTAAGTACTCAGGGAAAATGTCCCCAAGATCCCTTTAAGAAATCTACTGAGTATAAATTTCAAAAAAAAAAAAAAAAAAAAAACAAATACTAGAAAGACATTGACATGAGGATTGGTGGGAACATTAAATATATAGTTCCTTGTAGAACTAATTATAAATTTACCTTTGATACATGCTCACACATGAATAAAAACTTTTTAACTCTTTCCACCAAAGAGGCCTCAATACATAGACCAACCAAAAGCAATGTTTCTCCATAGAATTCACATTTTATCTTAAAATAACATTTCCCACTAAAAGAAAGCAGAAATTTTTGGCTGATTCCATGTTTAGGGCAGGAAATGTACAAGACAACCCTGAAACATCTTGTCATACCAGAAAGTGAGCAAGTTATTAAAGATCATTAGAGACATCAAATATACTTAGAAGCAAGCTTGAAGAGGCTGTCCTAAGCCAAACATGGAACTATTTCAAAAAGGATAATTACAGTTGATTGAAACACAGAATATGTTTAAATCCTTGAGTTTATCATAATATTATTACAAAATAAGATAATCTAATTGATTTCCTTAGAAGAAGATAGGGAATAAATTCATTATTTTAAAAACTGGTTTAAAAAAAAGACAAAGGGATAAAAATCTGGCATTTATCCTTTCTTCTCCATAAGAATTATATCAGAGTAACAAAATAGTAGATGTAGTAGTACACCTCTTTATAAAGCTATTCTTTTTCTTTTAATTCTTTAAATTCAATTTAGTTAACATATAGTGTATTATTAGTTTCAAGGATGGAATTTAGTGATTCATCAGTTGCATATAATACTCAGTGGTCACTACATCAAATGACCTCTTTAATGCCCATCATCTCCCACCCACCTCCCCTCTGGCAACCTTCAGTTTGTTTCCTAGAGATCAGTGTCTCTAATGGTTTGTCTCCCTCTCTATTTTCATCTTATTTATAAGGATATTCTAATAATAAGCAGTGATAGAATTAGAATATCACCATTTCATATTAGCCAGCAAATTAATGAAGTTAAGCATTGAGCACCAACAGCTACTAACATCACAAAAAGAGAGACAATATATTCTCATGCCCCCTGATGAAAATACATAACACTTACCATGTTGCCAAAGGGATAAATCATGAATATGATCAAGCCTCTGGATCCAGCTTCTAATTTATGAGAAATAGAGGGAACAGAGGAAACTTTTAGCCTGCACAAGAGAATTCAGTCTCCAAAATAGAGTATAATAAACTCTTCAAACTCTTCTATCAAATACTCTCATTGCTCAACAGATAAATTGTAAGGGGAAAAAAAGGGATGGAAGTGTGACTTATAGATTAAAAGAGACTTAAAGACATATCCATTTATTTAATACAAAGCTGTGTGGTAATTTCTAGGGATGCATATGAGTGTAATAAAACTATGGGAAAAGTAAAGAAGTGATTCATGTAAATTCAGGATAATAGGTACTGAGGGTAGAAGGCTGTACTTTCCAATCACACTTCATGGGACTTCCATGTGATTAGTAAAGTTTTATCTCCTTATTGAGTGGTAGTTGCAAGAATGTTTGCTTTGTTACTCATTGACATATATATTTACTTTATGTGGTTTTCTATGTATGTGCTTTTTCTACAATAAAAAAGTTTTTTAAAAGAAAAAAATGAAAATTTTCAGAAAAATTAGGGAAGTTACTGTGGGTGATGAGGGCTCAAACCTCTGCATTTTAGCTCTTAAGATTCTACCCACACAGTTTTAACATAATCCATATCAGAATCCCAGCTGTCTTTTTCTTAGAAACTGATGAGGATTTTCAAATTCATATGGAATTTCAAAGGATTCAGAATAGCCAAAAGAAGAAGAAGAACAACAACAACAAAGAACAAAGTAGGAGGACTCACACTTGCTGATTTCAAAACATGCTATAAAGCAATGGTAACCAACAGTATGCTACTTACACCAGGAAAGACATACAGATCAATGGACTACAACTGAGAGTGCCAAATCATTAAATGGGGAAAGAGTGGCCTTTTTAACTAACTATGCTCAAACAACTAGAAAGAATGAATTTGGTTGGTTACCTTACACCATATACAAAAATTAACTCAAAATAGATCAAAGACCAAAACATAAGAAACAAAATTATAAAACTCTTAAAAGAATACATAGGATAGGGGTAAGTCTCCATCACTTTGGATGTGGCAAAAGATTCTTAGATATGTCAAGACTATGAGCAATAAAAGGAAAAAATATACAATTTGGACTACACCAAAACTAAAAATATTTGTACTTCAAAAGACACCACCAAGAAAGTGAAAAAATGATGCTAAGAATGGGAAAAAATATTCACAAATCATACACGTGATAAATTGCATATGCAATATATAAAGAAGTCTTATACTCAATAATAAAAAGAAAAATAACCCATTTAAAAAACAACAACAAAGAATCTGAATAGATATTTCTCCAGGAAAAAAGTACCAATGGCCAATAGATACATAAAAAGGGGTTTTACATTATTAGTTATCAGAGAAATGTAAGACAAAACCACGGCGAGATACCTGAAGTTCAAATGCAACAGGGATGATGAGTAGAATCAAGAACCAGATTATAAGGGCACTTGGGTGGCTCAGTTGGTTATATGTCTCCCTTCAGCTCAGATCAGAATCCTAAGGGCCTGGGATTGAGCCTTGCATTGGGATTCCTGCTCAGCAGGGAGTCTGCTTCTTCCTCTGCCCCTCTCCCTGCTTGTGCGCTTGCTCTCTCTCTCTCTCTCTCTCAAATAAATAAAATATATTTTTTTAAAGAATCAGATTATAACAAGTGTCAGGGAGTGTATGGAGAAATTGAAACACTTATGCCCTGCTGATAGGACTGTAAAATGGTATATCTCCTTTGGAAAACACTCTAGAAACTCCTCAAATAATTAAACATAGAGTTGTGGTATAACTCACACATTCTATTCCCAGGTATATGCCTAAAAGAAATAAAAATATACAAAAAAAATTACATCAATGTGTATAGTAACATTATTTATAATAATCAAAGGTGGAAAAACCCAAATGTCCATCCACTGGTGTATGAATAAGCAAAATATGGTATACTCATACGATGGAATATTATTCAGCCTTAAAAAGAAGTGAAGTAGTCATACATTCTACAACATGGGTGAACTTTGAAAACATTATGCAAAGTGGAAGAAGCCAGTCACAAAAGACTACATGTTACATGTCTCTGCTTATATGAAATATCCAAAATAGGGAAATAGAGACACCAAGAAGATTAGTGGTTGCTCAGGGCTAAGGGAGGTGGTGAACAGTGGGCTGATAGCTAAATGGTACGGAGTTCCTTTTTTAGGTGATGAATAGAATATGTCCTAAAATTGGTTGTGCTGATGATTTCACACATTTAAACCATTTCATTTTGAACTTTAAATGGATGAATTGTATGGTATGTGAATTATATCTTAATGAACCTGTTAAAAAGACAGAATGACTTTTTGAATGAGTGCTAATTCTTAGATATGAAAAGTGGCAAAAAAAAAAAAAAAGAACTATCCAAGGAATGATATGACATACAGTTAAATTTAAACTAGTCTAATTAGTATTCTCAAAAAAATTAAAAATATATTTATCTATGAAACAAGTATAGGACATAATGAAGCATAAACAATTTAAGAAATAAGCTGCAGAGTTAAGTAAAGTAAATCCACTAAAAATAATCACAGAAGCAGGGAAAAAGGGAGAAGAAAACAAATGACATAGAGGAGAAATCCAGGAAGCCTAACGTCCTCCTGATAAATGTTACAGAAAGAGAGAATTAAAGAACAGAGAGAAATGAAACTATCAAATAATAAAAGAAGATAATTTCTCAGAGGTAAAGGTCTTTAGATTGAAAGTCCCATGTGCTCAAGACAGTAAATGAATAAAGGTGCTCACCTAGACTCATGGTGTGAAATTTCAGAACAACTGAGATAAATAACAGGATATATAAACTTCCCTTAAGTTTAAAAAATAAAACCCCATCCACAAAGGAGCAAATATTAGGCTTCTCAGCAGCACACTGAATGTCAGCAGATGATGGATCAATGTCTTCCACAAGGCACTCTCAGGCTTCAAGTCAGTCAATCAAGTATAAGTTAAAAATACATCACGTAGTGCTTACTGGGTTTGTCAGATTTTGACTGCCCAGCACTCAACTTCCTTCCTAATAGGACCTCAATATTCTTACAGGCTTTTACCTCTCTCCTGTTGCATGTAAACTTAGTAGGAGGAAATTCCTGACTCCTACCTCTCACTACCTACTCACTGTTACTAACGTCAAGGGGCTTCTCCAAAGAAGACATATAAATGGACAACAGACACATGAAAAAATGCTCAACACCACTATCATCAGGGAAATGCAAATCAGAACCACAATGAGATAATACCTCATAATGTTAGGATGGCTATTATAAAAAAAAAAAAAGACAAAAGATAACAAAAGTTAGCAAAGATGTGAAGAAATTGGAGCCCTTGCGTTCCTTGGTGAGAATGTAAGATGGCACAGCACTATGGAAAACAATAGGGAGGTTTCCCAAAAGTTAAAAATAGAACCACCCTGTGGTCTAGCAATCCCATTTCTGGGTGTCTATGCAGAATTGAAATCAGGATCCCAAAGAGGTATTTGCACTCCCAGGGTCATTGCAACGTTATTCACAATAATCAAGATGTGGAAACACCTAAATGTCTATCAATGGATGAATGGAGAAAGAAAATGTGGTTTGTACATACAATGGAATATTATGCAGCATTCAAAAAAGAAATTCTGCTGTATGTGGCAAAATGGATAATCCTTGAGGACATTAAGCAAATGAATAAGCCAGTGACAGAGGACATATACTGCATAGTACCATTTATATGACATGTTCAAGAAATCATTTGCAAAAATCCATCTATCAAAAACACTGCACAAATGATTTCACTTCTGAAGAGCCACTCAAGGGCCAGTCTATCTCTTGACGTTGGATTCAGATTGCAGACTAAACGTCAGTGAAGTATGATATTAACTAATGAATGGAATTATTATTTTTAGAATCCTATAAATATATCACACATTGCTGCATCTGCTACTGATATGTAATACTATAACTATAAAATAAAGATAAATCATAACATAGATAATGGAGATAAATTGGCCAATTTGTCTTTATGCTACAAATTATACTTTGTTATGTATTTTATTGATAAATAAATCTGCATTTTTTATTTATTTTTATTTATTTTTAAGACTTTAGTTATTCATGAGAGACTGGCAGAGATATAGGCAGAGGGAGAAGTAGGCTTCCCTGTGGGGAGCCCGATGTGGGACTCGATCCCAGGACCCCAGGATCATGACCTGAGCCAAAGGCAGATGCTCAACCACTGAGCCACCCAGGTATTCCAATAAAAAAAAAATTTTAATTAATGAAAATACCTTATTTTTTAAATGCACATACTACTGTATATAAAGTATTATATTTAAAAATAAAGCAGGATTTTTTTAAAGATTTTATTTATTTATTCATGAGAGACACAGAGAGAGAGAGAGGCAGAGACACAGGAAGAGAGCTAAACAGGCTCTATGCAGGGATCCCGACGTGGGACTCAATCCCGGGTCTCCAGGATCAGGCCCTGGGCTGAAGGTGGTGCTAAACCACTGAGCTACCTGGGCCGCCTGGATTTTTTTTATTTAAAAAAATCTAAGAGCCAATCCTTTCTCCAAATGCCACATGGTATATGCTATAGCATAGGTCCATGATCTAGGTTCAATCAAATGATTCCTCATAGAACCATGAACACAGAAACTAAGCAAACTCTTGGAGCTCATTTTCTTCTAAGTGGTGCCAGGAACAGTAAATACGAGTGGGATCCTACTCAAGATGTTCCTCCTAGGGAGATAGTTGCTATGTGCCCTGATTTCTGCTTTCTTGTTTTCCTCTTAAACAGACACCAATTCTCTGAGATCCCAACAGACTTATTCTTTTTTTCTTAGGATACAAAGAGTATGTTTCTCTTGTCTACAAGAATGAACTGTAAGTGATATTAAGGTCTCACAAAGTTCCTCTCAAGAATTTAATAGAAGATGCATAAGAACAAAAAAAGAAAAACAAAACAAAAAAAGGAAAATATACATCACTGTTCAGAAAACAATGGATCTGTTCCAGAATATAAGTTGTACAGAAAGAAACTAGAAGTTCTGGGTCAAGATGGCAGTGATGTAGGAAGATCCTAAACTTAACTCCTCCCATAGAGACACCTACTCTACAGCTACATACAGAGCCATTTTCTGGGGGGAAAAAATCCTAAACTAGCTGAGTGACTCCTACACAGCAGGTGAACAAAAAAGTCCTCATATGAAACAGGTAGGAGAAGCTGAGGCACAATCTTGCCATAAACCCCACCTCCAGTCCAGCAACCCACAATTTGGAGGAAACTCACAACTCCAAGCTTCTCCCTAAGCAGTGAAGTTTGAAACTCACACCTGACATCTCTATTTTAAGACCCACATCTGAGAGACAAAACTGTAAGCATCTAGCAACAAAGCTTATATCCAAGAGATCCACAAGGTTACAGCAAACTAAGAAATTGTTCTTAAAGGGTTCATATGGACTCACTCACCCCATGGCCCAGTACAGAGGCAGCCAACTGAAAATTCTTCCAGTCTTTCTATGAAAGAGACCTGTTAGCTTATCTTAAGCCTTTGGGCTGATGGCCAGGCATCTAATTTAACACACAGCTAAGGGATTCCTGAAATACTCTCTGTAAACAGAAGCCAGTGGGTATCACCTTCATGTTCTGTCTCCATCTCACTCCAGGTCCTGTATCTCCTAGAAAGGAGATCATGCACAAGTCTGGCACCCTAGTTTTTGCAGCTGCCATCCCTTGATCTCCTGGATTTGCTGGCCAGCAAGGCTTACATTTGTGGGTCCCATAGGATTATAACAAATGGAAAAAGTATTCTTAACTGCCTATACCCTAGGGCACAGATGAGAGGCAGCAGACTGAAACTCCCAGTCTTTCTGTGAAAGAGGCCTATTAGCTTATTTTCATAGTTGCAACCTGAGAAGCAGACTTCTAATTGAATATACATCTAAAAGCACGTGGTAATCTCCTTCAGAGACCCTAGAGGGTAGAGGCTATCATTATCATTCTCCCCTGCAACACTCCAGGTCATCAGTATCTCCTAAAAGAGAGTTATGCACACATCTGGTAACCTTAGTTTTTGTATTTATTGCCCAGAAGATGTCCTTTGATTTCCTGTCTGGCTTTGATGGCCAATGGGGCTTATATTCACGGGTCCTATAGGAGTGTAACAAATGGAGAAATAGTTCTTAACTGCCTACCCTGCCCTTTGGCACAGCCCAGGGACAGTGGACTGAAACACACTCCTAGTCTTTCTGTGAAAGAGGCTTATTAGTTTATCTGCACAGCTGTGGACCAAGGGCAGAATTTTTATTAAACATACCTCTAGGGGCTGACTCCGATCCTCTGCAGAGATCAGAGAGGCCAGCCGGTGTCACCTTCACATTCTCCCTCTGCCCCATCTCTGATCCCTAGTGTTTCTGAGAAAGGAGCTTGTGTAGGTGTCTGACACCCCAGCTTTTGTGGCTGTGGCCCAGATGACACATCCCTTGATAGCCTGGCTCTGGTTGCCAAGTAGAGTTTATTTTCATGGGTTATTTAAGACAGTAGTAAACAAAGAAGCAGTTCTTAATTGGCTATTACCCCAGGACTCAGTACAAAGGGAGCAGAGAGTCTTCCCTGCAACAGGTATATCTGCATACTTTAAAAGCTGCTGCCTAAGGGTATAGCTTCCAATTAGGCTGAATCTAGTTGCTGACTGAGACTCTCCCCTTTGAGACAAGACAGTCTTTAGACATTTTCAACTACTAGGAGCCACTCAGAATAAAGTAGGTTGTTTGGACAATCACAAAGGCTTGAGAGACAACCAAGAACTAAAGCAGGGTTAAACAGTAAGTTTTATCTTCTACAAAAGACACTCCAGTTAGGCTGTGAGAAGTGGTATTTTATCTAATGCATAGAAACCAACACCAAGAATCAAGGAAAATAAAGGAAGAGAGAAATAGGTTCTTCAAGAAAGAAAAAGTTTAAACTTCAGAAAAAGGCCTAAATGAAACAGAGATAAGTGATTTATCTGATAAAGAGTTCAAGGTAACAGATGTAGAGTTGTTCACCAAGCTCAGAAGAACAATACATGAACAAAGTGAGAATTTCAACAAAGATAAAAAATATAAGAAAGTACTGAACAGTCACAAAGCTGAACAATACAATAATTGAAATGAAAAAAATACAATAGAGTGGTTCAACAGCAGACGAAATGAAGTAGAAGAAAAGATAAGTGAACTCAAAGAAAGGACAGTGGAACTTACCCAATAAGAACAGCAAAAAGAAAAAAAGGAATGAAAAAAAAAGTGCAGATATCTAAAGAAACTTATGGAACAAACATCAAGTAGACCAACACTCACAATGCAGGGGTCCCAGACAGAAAAGAGAGAGAGAAAGGGACATAAAACTTATTTGAAAAATTAATGGCAAAAACAAGCAAACAAAATCTGATTGAAAATGGGCAGGGATCTGAATAAATATTTTTCATCAGGGAAATGCAAATCAAAACCACAATGAGATATCACTTCACACTTGTTAGATTGGCTATTATCAAAAAGACAAGAAATAACCCTGTTAGCCAGGATGTGGAGAAGAGGAAATCCTTGTGCACTACTGTTGATAGGAATTGGTGCAATCACTATGGAAAATAGTATGGAGGTTCCTCAAAAAATTAAAAACAGAACTACCATATAGATGATCCAACAACTTCATTTCTGGGTATTTATCTGAAGGAAATAAAAATACTAACACACAAACATATCTGCACCCCCATATTTATTGCAGCATTATTTACAATAGCCTAGATGGAAAAACAACCTAAGTGTCCATCTATGGATAAACAGATAGAGAAAATGCAGAATATGTATACAATTGAGTATTATTCAGCCACAAAAAAAAAAAAAAAAAGAAAGAAATCCTGTTATTTGTGACAACATGGATGAATCTTGAGGGCATTATGCTAAGTGAAAGAAGTCAGACAGAAAGACAAATACCTATAATCTCACTTATACGTGGAATCTAAAACAAAACAAAACAGAACAAGCTCAAACATACAGAAAAACAGATTGGTGGTTGTTAGAGGTACAGAGTGAAGGGTGGGAAGGTGAAATGGGTGAAGGGGGGAAAAAGGAACAAATTTCTAGTTACAAAATAAGTAAGTCCTGAGGATATAGTGTTCAGCATAATGACTATTATTAATAATACTGTATTGCATATTTGAAAGTTATTAAGAGAGTAGATCTCAAAAGTTCCCATCAGGAGAAAAAAATTGTAACTGTGTGGTGATGGATGATAGATATATTGTGGTGATCATTTTGCAGTGTATACAAATATCAAATCATTATGTTGTACACCTGAGACACATACAATGTTATATGTCCATTATATCTCAATTAAAATAAAAAAATAGGTAGAGCTAACAAAACATGTACAGGGCATCTACGCTGAAAACTACACAGTGCTGGTGACAGAAAACAAAGACCTAAAGAAATGAGAGCAATAGCATGGTCATGGATTGGAATACAACATAGTCAAGGAGCCAAATATCCTTAAATTGACAGTTTTAATGCAATTTCTACCAAAATGTTTGTAAATGTAGACTGTAATATTCTAAACTTTATGTGAAAAGGCAAAGGAACTACAACATATAAAATTTTTTGAAAAAAATAATAGAGTGGAAGGAATCACTTACCCATTTTCAAGGCTTACTGTACAGCTACAGTAATCAAGCCTGCTTGGTATTATCAGAGGGATGGAATCATTGATTAATGAACTAGAGCAGAGAACTCAGAAATAGATCCATACGAATATGCCCAGCTGATTTTTTAAAAAGGTGGTAAAAACAATTAAATAGAGGAAAACTAGCCTTTCAATAAATATTACTGGATTAAATTGGACAGCCATAAGACAAATGAAACAAACAAGAAAAAAAACCCTTGACCTCTTACATCTTATACAAAAATTTATTCAAAATGTCATAGGATAAAATGTGAAATATAACACTTTAAAAAAAATAAGAGAAAAATTTTAGGATCTAGGGCTAGATGAAAAGTTCACAGACTTGACACCAGAAACATGATCCATAAAAGGGAAAGTTGATGAATTGCACTTCAAGATTAAATCTTTCATTCTGTAAAAGACCTCTTTAAGACAAAAAGAAAAACTACATGGTGGGAGAAAATATTTGCCAACCACATATCTGACAAAGGATTAGAACATATCAAGAAGTCTCCAACTCAGCAGTAAAAATTAAAGCAACATTTTAAATTATTACAACATCTATAAAAAGAGATGAAGAGATATTTCACCAAAAAAGATACACAGATTGCAAAAAAAAACAAAAAACAAAAAACAAAAAAAAACAACCAAACAAAAAACCAAACATGAAAAAAATGTTCATTCTACATCTTTAGCGATTAAAGTAATACAAATGAAAACCACAATCAGATGTCACAATATGCTTTTCAAAATGGCTAAAATAAAAAATAGTGATACTACCAATTTGATGCAGGAGTGGAGAAACCAGATCATTCAGATACTGCTGGTGGGAATGTCCAATGGAGCGGTCACTCTGGGAAACAGTTTGGCAGTTAAAAGACTACTTGTAAGCACTGTTGCCAGTGCATTCCTGGGCATTTATCCCAGGGAAATGAAAGCCTATGTTCACACAGTATTCATAATCGTCAAAAACTGAAAACTACCCAGATGTGCTTCAGTGGATGGGTGCTAAAGACTGGTAAATCTGCGCCTTGGAGTACTATCCAATATACGGACTATGGACAAATCCCCACAGAATTACACCAAATGAAAGGAAGCCCATTCCAAAAGATAATATACTTAAAATTTCATTTACATAACATTCTTGAAATGACAAAATTATAGAGATGGAGGAGAGAGGATGAGAAGGAAGCAGCCTGGCTCTAGAAGGGCCACATGAGAGACATTGGTGATAATGGAACTTCTCTGTCTCTTAGATAGTGTCAAGTTGAATATCCCAGCTACGATGTTGTACTAGACCTTAGCGAGACGTTACCATAGGCGCAAACCAAGTAGAGCACATGTGGATCTCTAAATTATTTCTTATGATTGGATGTGCATCTACAAGTATCTCAAAGTTAAAAGTTCAATGAAAGAAAATGAACAAAAATATACACAAGCGTCCCTCGGTGATATTACTGGTTCAGTTCCAGACCACCACAGTAAGGCGAATATCACAACAAAGTGTGTCAAATAATCTTTTTGTTTCCCACAGCATGTGCAAGTCTATTAAGTATGGGATAGCATTATGTCTAAACAAGCAATGCACACCCCTCCATTTAAAAATACTTTATTGTGGGGCATCTGTGTGGCTCAGTCAGTTAGGCGCCCCACTCTTAATTTCATCTCAGGCTAATGACATGATTTCAGGTTGTGAGATCGAGCCCCACGTCAGGCTCTGCACTGGACATGGAGCCTGCTAAAGATTCTCATTTGCCTTCTCCCTATATTCTCCCTCCCCTGCTCACAAGCGCTCTCTCTCTCTCTCTCTCTCTCTCAAAAAACAACAACTTCAACAACACCTTTATTGCTAAAAACTGTTAACCATCACCTGAGCTTTCAATGAGTGATAATCTTTTGGCTGGTGGAGAATCTTGCTTGATGTTGAGGGCTGCTGACTGCTCAGAATGGTGGTTGCTGAAGGTTGGGGTGTCTGTGGCAATTTTCTTAAAAGAAGACAACAATGAAGTTAGCTTCATCAATTGACTTCCTTTCACAATCTCTCTATAGCAGACATCACTGTTTGATAGCATTTTACTCACAGTAGAACTTGTTTCAAAATCGGAGTCAATTCTTTCAAACTCCTGCCGCGTTGTCAACTAGGTTTATATAATATTCTAAACCCTTTGTTGTCACTTCAACAATCTTTACAACATCTTCACCAGGAGTAGACCCTATCCAAGAAACAGTTTGAAGTTTTGTCATGATGTTGCAGCAATTCAAATATAATATAATAATGATGAAAAAGCTTGAAATACTGTAAGAAATACCAAAATGTAGCACAGAAACATGAAGTGAACAAATGTTGTTGGAAAAATGGTACTGATAAATTGGCTCCATGCAGGGTTGCCATAAACCTTCAATTTTTTAAAAATGCAATATCTAGGGGGCCTGGGTGGCTCAGTTGGCTAAGCGTCCCTCTCTTAATTTCAGCTCAGGTCATGATCTCAGGGTCCTAGAAATAAGCCTCACATCAGGCTCCACCCTCAGTGAGGAATCTGCTTGAGGATTCTCTCCTTCTCCCTCTGCTAGTGCTCTCTCTCTCTCTCTAAAATAAATATTCTTTTTTTAAAAAATGCAATATCTGGAAGGCACCATAAAGCAAAGCACGGTGAAATGAGGTATGCCTAAATAAATAAAGTCTTTAATAAAAATAAAGAAATAAATAAAATGAATAAAAGAGAAACAAACAAAAATACATTAGGGGATAAAAGAAGGCTAAAAGCTTATCTATCTCACAGGTAACTAGAAAGCAATGTCAAATGTCTAAAACTTAAGAAATATCAGTATAAATATATTATAAGGGTAATTATCAGTATAAAGTCATATTATTTAGAAATATGAACAGCTTCAGAATAATACGGATCAAAAGTGGTTGTTTCTGAAGGGTAGGCCTTGGGAGAGAGGAAGGTAGGGAAGAAGGTCCATTTCATTCTAAGCTCCTCCTCCATGTAGTTTTTTAAACAATATATGCGTTGCCTGACTGATTTTTGGAATTAAGCTAGTTCACGGCTTTCTTTGAAGCATATAATTATTATGCATGTGAAGGTCATTATGTCACCACTCATCTTTATCAATAAATGCCTGGATTCAAGGAATCTTTTCCTTGCCCCTTTTTACCATGGATCAGATCCTTTGCCAGGTCAGAAGTGGAAACAAAGGGAAAAGTTCAGCTTACTTTCTTTCTCCACATTCTGCTGACTTCTGTTCAACTCCTTTGTTATTCTTTTTTTTTTTTTTTTTTAGATTTTATTTACTTGTTCACAAGAGACACACAGAGAGAGGCAGACACACAGGCAGAAGGAGAAGCAGGCTCCCTGCAGGGAGCCCTACGTGGGACTCAATCCCGGGACTCCAGGATCACGCCCTGGGCCCCTGGGCCGAAGGCAGGCGCTAAACCGCTGAGCCCCCCAGGCGTCCCTCCTTTGTGGTTCTTCTTCCCGGAGTGTTCACAAGCATTCTCTCCCTCCTCCCTGCTCCACCCTCCTCCCTTCTTGGCGTAAGAATGAAATCCCACATTCATTAAGTCCCTCAAGCTTCAACCTCTTCATCCTTCTCCAGCAGACATCTCTCCTTGAAGAGTCCAAAGTCTTCCTCATAATGAACATCTTAGCATATAATTTAAAATTAGCAGAGCAGATTCAATATTGGGTTACATTATGACTTTTTCATTATAAATCTCCTTTTTACTACCCAAATATTTGTTCCCTTCAGTCAGACCACAAACCCAGAGACCAGTAGAATTCCAGACACTTAAAGAGATGTCAGATCTGAGGATAACACTGCTCTGGATATGGGAAGGAGCTGCCCTGAGTCAGAAGCCACTGCCAATTCACACTTGACAGATAGAATTCAATGTTTCGAGAACCCACAATCGAAGGGATTGTTATACTTTTATAACGTGTCATAAAAGTAAACTGATCTGAAAAAAAGCAAACGCAGAAGGGACAAACAGGACTGGGGGCTTTATTCACGAGCAATACCATGAGACAGGTAAAGGGGGATCAATGGTTGTGCAGATCAAGTCAAGTAAGAGAGTCCGTTGGGCCTGACATTTGGTTCTCCAGAAAGCTGCACACCAGGATGAAGGAGGCAGCAGCTCCCAAGGTTCGGTACCACAGATTCCTCAAAACCCGTGTTCCAATTCCAGGCTTAGTAAACAATCCCTTGAAAACAAGGTTGGTTCCTCAGGTACATTCACACTGAGAAGGGGGCATGGATTCCACCGGGAAAACACTGTTTTTATGGTTTACAAATTTGGGATTCGAATGAATCACTTCCCTTCAATTGTACTATCTCTGAGTGAAGTGATAAGTGGAGGATATGAGCTGTGGCATGAGCGCCCCCCAGACCCTGGACCGGCAAGATGCCACATCCCTAAGGCTATGACCCATTGTCATCCTCCACGCATCCCTGTACAACGCTTGCGCTGAGATGATTTCCTCATCTGGAGGAGAGGGAGATGTTAAAATCAAGATGATGCATTGTGCGGGCAGGGCAAGTCCAAATTCATACCCTTTGGATCACCTTGTTAGAGCAGAACAACCATCTCTTTACAACTCCTTTGGTTGAGTTCAGAGGCTGTACATCTGGTTTGGGCCAACTTTAGCTCATTTGCATTCTGTCGTTCAAAGACCACATCTGTGAACTTGAAATCTCTCACCGAATGCTACTTCCAGCTCTGGCTCCTGCTGGATACAACGATCCTCCTATTAAGAGCTGATGTTTTAATGGTGAAAAAAGCAGGCATCGAGTGTTCAACAAATCTGTTCTTTGGCACTTAACTGAGCCTTTATTAAACGTAATGTGAACAAGGGTAATGTGAAGTGCAGGAAACACAGGGGACAGAGAAGACTCCTGTCAGATGCCATGCTTTCCTCCTAATAGGGCACTTAATTGTTTGTGTGCCATAGAGGTCTAGCTTGCCAAGAAGATAAGAGCACGTGAATCCAGTCTTGTAAAGCCAGCAGGGAGGGCGTAAGGAATCATATGCAAGGGAACCTAAGATACTTTCTTCAAAACATTTGCCACCAAATACCACTTTCTCAATTTTGGAAACAAAAATGTTAAACTGTCCAGTGTTTGCCATGACTTGATCTTAGCCTTGCAAGTGGCTTGTCTGTACATGTGCTTATGTTCATGTGAATGTGGGTGTTGGTATGTGTGTGGGTTGGTAGGATCTAATTCTTCTCCTTGATGACTTGCTGTTCTAGTCATATTCTCATCCATTTCTTTCCTCACATCCAATTTTGTACTTACCACAGATCTGTGCGATATGAAAGTCGTTCCTGTTGATCGAAAGGGAAAATTTTAATTTTAGAGCATTAAGTGTCATTCACATTGGTGATTAAGAGATTCGTAGGTCCTTGTTCATCAGACTTCAAAAAATCAGAGATATTCAAATTTCTGGACTATTAAAAAATAAGATTAATTTCTATTTATAATGAAATTATCTCTTCTGTAGTAAGTATTTTGAGCCTAATGATCATGTATTCATTATTTTGGTAGTTTTTTACCAAACGTTGGAATGGGTCTCTTCAAAATGCTTGGAGCTATCTATATCATTTACTTAATACATGACACAAACATGTTCTCAACAGGTATGAATTGTATTCCCTTATGACAGCACAAAGGAAGGAGGGAGATTTGGCTGCTCTTTGCTCCAGAGCCCAAAGGAGTGGACCACTGAGGTATATGTTTGCAAATACACATGGCCTTTTCTGGTATACATATGGTTTTCATTTGCTTGGAATAATTTTGTAGCCCAATAAAAAAAGAACCTATGTTTTTATATAAGGAAGTTAACTGGCTGTTGTTGGACCAAAAGAAGATTCTTCTTTGTTTTTTACTCAGTTATGTTAAGGGCATTATAGCAATAACGTCCAGCACTCTGCTGGAGTGACGGCAATGAGTATTGACTTGATTTAGTATCTTTTATTATTCATCATCTAAAATACCAAATGCTGACACTCACATATGGCTTCGTGGCATATGGAAAAGAAGGAACCATTTTATAAAAAGCAGTAGGTCTTCTACCATGAAATGTGCCCAAGGCACCACCTTGCCTTAACCAACACTTCAAAAAGAAAAGGCAAGTGGTCAGCGTTGTTTCCATGCACAAACTACCATAAACACTAATCGGATGGATGCTTGTTTCAGGGTTTCGGTTCTAGGATACCTCCCAAATGGATAAACTTAGTAATAATTTGAGTAAGGGCAGCCTGCAGGTCCAGCAGAAATCAGCACAGATGAGCAGTGACAGCTTCACAACTTACAAGGTGACACAGTCCTTAGGAGCCCACGACTCACAACCGCAGGTGGAACAGGTGCTCCTCAAGGTCCTAACAAACAAACAAGTATCATTAGAACAATTTCTTAGGGGGCACCTGGGTGGATCAGTCAGTTAAGCATCTGCCTTCAGCTCAGGTCATGATTCTGGGGTCCTGAGATCGAGCTCTGTGTTGGTTGGGGGGAGGGGTCCTTGCTCAGCAAGGAGCCTGCTTCTCCCTCCCCTCTACCTGTTGCTCACCCTGCTTGCACTCTCTTGCTCTCTCTCTCTCTCTCTCAAATAAATAAAAAAAGTTTTTTTTTTTTTTTAAAGAGGTATTTCTTGGAGCACCTAGGTGGCTTAGTCAGTTAAGCATCCAACTCTTTTTTTTTTTTTTTAAGAATCCAACTCTTGATTTCAGCTCAGGTCATGATCTCATGGTCATGAGATTGAGTCCTATGACTGGCTCCCTCCTCAGTATAGAATCTGCTTGAGATTCTCTCTCACTCTCTGCCCCTCCCTCCACTCATGATTAGATAGATTAGATAGATAGATAGATAGATAGATAGATAGATGATAAAATATTTTTAAAAAGGAAGTATTAGGCGGTGCCTGGATGGCTCAGTGATTGAGCGTTTGCCTTCAGCTCAGGGTATGATCCTGGGGTCCTGAGATCAAGCCCTGAGTCAGCTTCCCTGTTCAGCAGGGAGTCTATGTCTCCTCCTTCTGCCTCTCCCCCCTGCTTGTGTGCTCTCTCTCTCTCTGTCAAATAAATAAATAAAATCTTTTTTAAAAAAGGAAGCAGTTCTTAATTCATGAGCTCCAAGTATAACCCAGAACTTGGAATTCAAAACCCACATGATCCATGTGTTTAAAGGGCTTGTCTTATTTATGCTCAATCAGACATCATCTTTACAGATGTTTCATTTGAGATATAAAAATTGACATTCAATAGAAAGCAGACATATCAAGAATTAACCAGAGTGACCTAATAACAAAGAGGTGCTATTCTGTAGACCATGTGCACCCGTCTTACTTGGAGGATCACAACGATGGTGAGCTCCTCTTCACCATCCATTTCAGGAGTGTTGTGAGTAAGAAAGGAGACAATAGATCCTAACACCCTTGGAAAAGAACATCCTACTTCCATGAAATACCAGCTACTGGCACTTTGTGTGCGCCAGACACTCTTCATATTGCCTCTCATCTGCCCAACGATACTGTAAAGGAGCCGTTAGTCCCATTTTAGAGGAATACATGGAGGCTCCTAGAGGGTAAGAGATTTGCCACACTACATAAACTAGAAAACAGAGGCTTGGGATTCGGCCTGAAGCTGACTGTATAGTGTCCCATTCTCTGTGAGCTTGATTCTTCCCTTTGACCCTGAGGAAGGGGGGGAAGGGACCACCCCACCTTTCACAGATGGTCTTCTGAGATCACTTTCCTTTTTGTTTCCTACTAAGTCCCTTGTGGCAAAAGAATGGCTCAGTGGAGCTGAGTGAGGGCAGGCATGGGGAAGAGGGAGAATGGAGAGAATTTTCTGCCTTGGAACTTAGGTACTGATTTGCAGTGTTTGTGGTGTTTCTCTCATTGAAGCATTCGCCAGCAGTCCCCCGCAAGTTCATAGGCTCCGGTCTTCTGGCCTTTTGTGAGGTTTCCTTCCAGCACAATCCACTTGGATGACAGTTTTGGGTTTCTGGTATTGTCATGTACTTATTTCCTGCACAATCCACTGAAATGCCAGGATTTATCAGAAACAGTCTCGTTAACCACAAAGCCCACTGGGCTTTGTGTTTCCGTGTTTATTCCAAGGTTGTTGTGATCATACTGCTTCTTCTCCATTGGAAGGTTCACTCAATGAGAGGCCAAATTATCGATTCTGCATTCACGCGGCCTCCTCAGAGTGCTGCCTGACACACAGAGGGGACTCACTGCTTATTTTTTAATTAATGACTAGATAAATGATTTTATCCTGGTGATTAGCCCAGAGAAAGCAGGAGCCATACTGCTAAGTTCCATAAAAGGATAATCATTTGGGATAGGCTCCTAGTAAGAAGGAGCCCGGGTGCTCTATTTCTCATTCCGGAGACGCGGCCCCTGTAAGTCAGCAGGTGGTTCTGCTCGTTATAGTCACTCAGGGTCTCGGGCTGAAGAGCAACTGCCTTCCCTTCTCCAGAACTCCTGTTTGGAGGGCCTGGGACCCATAATGAATACTGTGGTCTAGGAGCAAAGCACATCACACTCACAGGTCACCAGCCAGAACTAGTCACATGGTCCTACTCAATCCCAAAGGGCCAGGATGTACAGCCTTCCCATGGGCCTGCGGGGCACAGAGTTGGGAATATTGGATTATGTGAAATGGTATCACCAAAAATAAATGTAACAGTAACTCCCTAGGCATCAAAGTGCAATGTGGCAATGCAGGACACTATATGCAAGGAAATGGCATGAGGCAGACATGTAAGAGTGTCCGACTAACTGTGTCATCCCAGCATTCTCTGTCTGCTGTGCAAAGGCAATGCTTGTCTTGGGGCCACAGCCCCACCATAGGGCACAGAAACCGATACTCAGGAAGAACATGAAAAGTTTTTGAACATAAACAAGTGAATTCTGCAGATGGAGTAAAAACACAGCAAGGTTGGCCATTGCTTCTACGTGGAGTGATGCGGTCTCATGGAAGGACTGGGATTTCTGCGTAAGCCACATCAGAGAGCTCATTTTCCCTTTCCCTGGAGTCAAAAACTGTGGCTTCTCAGAGTCACACACACAAGGCTGCAGAAACTCAATAAACTGGACAACAATAGGCTGTGATCTCAAGCGCTGGGACTCCCGCCAAGTGAAAACCACTCTCTCACCCTGGAAGCTGCTGTGCCTCGTCAGATGGAGGCTCGGATCAGGTGCCCCCTCCCTCGGTCTGTCTCCAGCTTGGAGGTGCTGTGATCCTCTGATCCTGGGTTTGGCTCTAGCACTGAGTTGTATTATATTGCTGAGGTCATTGTTTATCCTATCGCGTGCTTGGAGCAGCCTCGTTTCATAAATGAAGGATCTAAGAACAAGAAAGTTCATCAAAAGTCCAATCTTTCTGATGAGGACAGGACAGTAGACAAGGTTCAGAAAGTTACCCTGAGGTCAGCTCAGAAGACTGACAAGCATCCTCTCTCCGCGGCACATGACCACATGGAAGGCGCTCATGAGGAGCATCACAGATGTGCCTGGGGGATGGCATCACACGTGACACTTGCTCACAAAGCCACGCAGGAATTTCAAGTTCAGCTTCCTGAAAATTGCTTCTAAAGGTTTAAAAGGAGAGAGACTAGGAATCCATGCAGCAAAGTCAGTTCCAGCTCGGGTGGAAAGCTCCCTCTGCTGGCCCAGAGAGCCTTACTCGCAGCGTTGGCAGCAAGCTGTGTCCACCCGGTGACCCCCATCTAAGTGCATGTGGTCACTGGATGGCAAGTGCGTGCTGGGTTACCAATACGGGTGGTGGTTCAGAAAGAGAAGCCAAAGAAGAAAGGAACCAAGTGGCCTTTGGGCAGGGAAGAAAATGCTGCAGATGTAGCCTGAGCTGCTTCTACAAAATATCTTTAAAAAAAAAAAAAAAGACATGATATGGTATTTTCACAGATTGGACACTCAACTTACCCAACTCGTCTCTACCATCCTATGATTCACTCCAGCGGAAGTGTTTTGTGCGCATGTTATGTTCTGAAATCATGCCCTTAGTTCTCATACCATTTTCTTAACTGGTTTCTTATAGTAAATAGGAACCCAAACTAAAGTTCATTTCAGGAATCTGTCAGCCTTATGGACAGTGTTTATTTGGAATGAACTCCCTCTCCATGGTAAAGATAGTGATCCTGGCTCGGAGCTCCAGCAACGTCCAAAGCCCTGGGAGGAAACCAATCTGTTTTGTGCTTGAACAGGAGGCTTGCATCACCTGAACTGCTGTTTCAGGGGACGGGCAACACATGCCACATGCACACACCACATACATGCGAGCCTGCACACACATCACACATACTCACACTTCACACACACACGCACACAATCAAGCGCTTTTGCATTTTCCAAAGTTTTAAAGTCAGCATATTCGAATTACAAATTAGAATTCAGTTTGGTGATTACTGCACACCCTGCTCTTGCCCGAAGATTTTGCAAGATTGTCATTCCTGAATAACTCATCTCCTAAGAGGTCGGTCTAACCTCAGAAATGGCTTGTGGGGGATCCCTGGGTGGCACAGCGGTTTGGCGCCTGCCTTTGGCCCAGGGCGCGATCCTGGAGATCCGGGATTGAATCCCACGTCGGGCTCCCGGTGCATGGAGCCTGCTTCTCCCTCTGCCTGTGTCTCTGCCTCTCTGTCTCTCTCTGTGTGACTATCATGAATAAATAAATAAAATCTTTAAAAAAAAAAAAAAAAAAGAAATGGCTTGTGGGGGTGGGAGGGTGCCAGAAATCACTCGGGTCTATTGAGACCAGTTTTGCAAGGTGGTAGCAAAGGTGAATAAATGACTTGGGTGAGATTTTCCAAGTTCCAGACATGTGTCTCACGCTATTGCCTGCCCTACTTTATTCCTAATGCCTGAAATGCAGATTTAAGCTTCGCTTTTTTGGCCTAAAACCATGTAGCCATCTGAAGAATTTTTTTTTCTATTTTAAGTAGTGACGTCATTCGTGCCTCAAAGTTTGGGGCACAAAGAAACAGCTCAAGGGTTTGTTAAAAATAAGAGCCTGACCCCAAGTCTTAGCTGATGCCGAGGAATCTCAATTTCATAAGTACCCTAGAGGAACCAGTTACGAGTGACCCATGGACTGGATGTAGTTAAATACAAAGGCTTAGTACAAGAGACTAAAACCATGAGACTCTCTCTTAAGAGAAAAAGAGGAGGGAAAGGGAAAAATGGGCCTGAAGATATTGAGCATCTAATGTAAAGAGAGGTTGGGGGAGGGGTGACAACACCAAGTGGGAGATTTCTGAAAAGGGGAGTCTTGAAATGGCCTTGGACCACCTTATAGTCTTGCGGAGCAAGGACGCGGTGTTCTGTTAGTAATGACTAGCGGTGGCTCTTCCTTAGCATGGGCTGAAGCACTGTGCTAGGAGTCAGCCAGTGAGCTAAGTTCCTGATCACTGAGTCCTGCGGAGCTGTGAATCCTGCCTTCTCACAGATAGAAAACCAAGGTTGAGTATCTCACCTGGAGTTAAGTAGTGTTGCTCTGGGAAAAAGCCTGTACCCTCTAACTGCTCAGATGACCAGGAATGGAGACATTACAATTTCTCCACTGCTTTTGCCACCAAACTATTTCTGAATAGCAAACCAGATTTTAGACCCCAGAACAATATTGTTTGAATGCAGGACATCCTTCAAGGGTCATCTCTAATCCTCTCCCTTCAAATTTGAAGAATCTGAGGCTCTGATGGGGTAAGAGACACAACACAAAGCAGTATACCTCATCTGATGCACGACCTCTACCTACCCTTTATGGGGCTGTGCCAACAGCCAATCTTGATTCTAGAAAAGAAATCAAAATGCACATAGCTGGAAGACACACATTTTCACAATTTCAGTGAGGAAATAGGTACGTGTTTGTGTGTATATAATTCCACAATTACATTAATTTGTTTAACTGGAGAATATTCATATATTGACATTTTCATTATATTGTTTAGTTTTTCCACTGAATACATTTGCTAATTTTGGTAATAAAAACCAGTTCGACAGTTAGAAGCTTACAGAATCTATAAAATAGATATGGGTCAATTATAATAAAACAACAATTCCATTCTAAGCCAAATGGATCAAATCTTACTCTGAATTTTTCATGAGCAATATATAGCCCTGTCCGCAAGACTGAAGTTTTCAAAGTGGAAGGCCTTCCTTTGCACTGGTAGGTTAGGAAATATTCTGAAAAGCACTTACAGTCAGCACTGAAGAGTCTATTATGAAACACATCGGCTTCATAATTGCTATTTAAAATTGCTTCACTGTTTTGATCTTTGAATGGTGAAACTCACCCAGATGTTTCTAAAAGAAGAGAGCAGAACATAAATTGCAGAAGTGTTGAAATACTTTATTGATCAAAATACTCCATCTGGGGATCCCTGGGTGGCTCAGCGGTTTAGCGCCTGCCTTCGGCCCACGGTGTGATCCTGGAGTCTCGGGATCAAGTCCCACATTGAGCTCCCTGCACGGAGCCTGCTTCTCCCTCTGCCCATGTCTCTGCTTCTCTGTGTGTGTGTGTCTCTCATGAATAAATAAATTAAAAAATATATATACTCCATCTGATTTTTCTCTTTTGTATGGAAACCTTGGACTCCTAATTTAGAGAAAGCTTGCCTTAACTTATCCTTTCCTAAACTCATCTGCCTTCCTATTGGTTATCCTAAAACTTTTTTGCTGTTTCTTCAATAACTTTGCATTTGAAGTTTTGCGGGTGGGGTGGGGGTGGGGGTGGGGGAGGGGAGAAGGGAGGTATGATGTCTTCAAGGAGAGTGCCTAAGACAGAGAGCATTAATCAGAGCTTTGTTTTGGCATTTAAAAATCAATATTCAAGTTGTTAAAGTCACCAATTCAAAACATTTAGGTCTTCTTTACAATTTCAAGTTCAACCTATCCATGTTATTCACTATGTAGGTCTAAAGTGTTTTAACAATCACCTTTTTTTAAAATTATTGAAGTATAAACAGAAAACGCTGTTAGTTTCAGGTGTACAATAATTGCTGAACTTATTCAACAATTTTATGTATTACTAATTGCTCACCACAATAAGTACAGTCACCACCTGTCACCACATAACACTATTGCAATATTATTGTCTATATATATTCCCTATGCTGTGCTCTTCATCTCCTTGACTTATTTATTAGACATTTGTACTCTTAATCCCCTTTATCTGTTTTATCCATCCCCACTCATCCACTGGCCCCCTGGCAACTACCAGTTTGTTACCTATATTTAAGAGTCTGTGTGTTTTTTTGTTTATTCATTTATTTTGCTTTTTAGATTCCACATATAAGTGCAACCATATGGTATTTGTCTTTTTCAGTCTGACTTCTTTCACTTAGCATAATACCCTCTCAATCCAGCCATGTTGTACAAGATGGCAAGATCTCATTTTTTATGGCTGAGTAATATTCTGTGTGTGTGTGTGTGTGTGTGTGACCACATATTCTTTACCCATTCATCTTTCGATGAACAGTTAGGTTGCTTTCATATCTTGGTGAGTATAAATAATGCTACAGTAAACATAGGGGTGTATATATCTTTTCAAATTAGTGTTCTCATTTTCTTTGGGTAAGTACCCAGTGGTGGAATTACTGCGTCATATGTTATTTACATTTTTATTTTTTTTTATAAATTTTATTTTATTTTTTATTTTTTTTTATTTTTATTTATTTATGATAGTCACACAGAGAGAGAGAGAGAGAGAGGCAGAGACACAGGCAGAGGGAGAAGCAGGCTCCATGCACCGGGAGCCTGACGTGGGATTCGATCCCGGGTCTCCAGGATCGCACCCTGGGCCAAAGGCAGGCGCTAAACCGCTGCGCCACCCAGGGATCCCTACATTTTTATTTTTTAAGGAGACTCCACATTGTTTTCCATAGTGGTTGCACCACTTTACATTCCCACTAACAGTGCAGGAGGGTTCCCTTCTCTCCACATCCTTGCCAACACTTCAACAATCACTTTTAAGGGATCTTTGGTTAATATTTGGTTTTATTTACAAACATAATTTTTACTCTTCAAATATGTATAACGGCACTTATAAACTTCAGACAAGTGATTCCCTTTTAAATCAATTGTCTGATTGAACAAAGAACTTTTTCCTAAGTATATAAATATTGGAATAGAAGTTTAATAAGTTAAACTTATAAACAGGAACTTCAGGTTTTCTTAGATGATTTAGTGTTATTTACAACCTTAGAACAATTTCAACCTAGAAATTATAAGCCTAAATTAGATACTCAATCATACATTTCTAATTTGTTGACAAGGCTGACTACTATCTTAATAGATGAAATCTTATAAACATATTCAGATCCCTTATTATAAAATATTAATTCAATCATCTTGATTCTGTAAATATTTTTAAGCTTAATCTAAATCTTTTTGAAGTTAAAATACACTATCCGACCAAAATGCAATTACATCACTCTCCAAAATTTAGGGAATAACTAGCAGTTCTTAACAGCTAGAGTTATCAGGCAAGAAGCTGACTAACTCTCGTTAAAGACGCCAATAGTTTCCCTTCCATCATACATACAGATTACAACAGGAACTCCATAGCATGGTGAATGAGTTGGCATCACAGAGAGCTCGTGTCTCTTAGGTTCAAGTTGTATCTAACTTAATTCTGTTGAAAATCTGCTACCCCCATTTATGTTGCTATATCACTTAGCTTTTATTTATTTATTATTTATTATTACTTTATTATTATTTATTATTTCCATCATACAAATATTTAAATGTCTTTTCACAAGCGTAAAGACCTTGAACTTCATAGATTTACATTTTTTTAATATTCTCCCTGTTATGACCACATGATCGTTATAAATAATGAAATGATGTCTAATTGAATCCTAGTTACTAAAAACAGACTTTGCAACCAGATCTCCATGAGTTGGGAGTTCCAGCCCTGCCATTGCATGGTTGGGTGACCTTGGGTAAGACAGTTCAGTTCTCATGGCCTCGGTTTTCTCTTCTATAAAAGCTATAATTTGGGGATTGTTGTGAGGTTTAGCTGAGTTAATCTAGAAAAAGCTCTTAAAAGCACCTGGCACATAAGAAGCATTCTATAAGCATTAGCAATGATTGTTAATCTTTCATGAGGAAGGTTATGTTATGTTATTTATTTATTTTTTGGAAGGTTATTTTATTGATGGAAAGTCTGCCGATTTTGTAATTATAAAGAATCAGCCATAGGATGGACCTGGAGAGAGATGCCTCGTATAGGCCTTCTATATTTCTCTACTAATTCTAATCCTACTGAGCTGTAATCATTTTTGTAAAGAAGAAAATAATCATGATAAAGCTTTTCAAGAGAATTGCCCTGCTATTTATAAAAAGCTTTAATGAGGCTTTTTGCTTAACCCAAGTTCAGTTTCTCCAGGATGGGTCACAACTGGGAAGTCTAAGGCTCGGAAGAGGGATGGATCTGTGGACTGGCACAAACCATGTGCATTCCAGATGCATCTAGCAAGACATCCTTCACTGCAGAGAGGAAAATCTAACCCCCACATTATCAACTTGCTGAACCCCCCTTGTAATGGGTTCAGCAAGTTGATTTGGGTGCCAACAATGAGATGCACACATACAACATTTGGAACGTGGCGGTGAAGATCCTAAAGCGCAGTTGCCCTTATTCTGCAGTGGCTGAAGCAGGACTCCCAGTGCCCAGTCCCTGACATCATTGGTGCTGAGAATTAGCAATCAAAAAATGTTGCTTTCTTCCTTGCTCTACTCAAAGGTTTGTTTGTTTGTTTGTTTCCCAAGCCATGCCCAGCTCTCAACCAGAGGTGATTCCCCATCCCCCTGGGGACAGTTGTTGTTGTCTGGAGACATATTTGATTGTCTGGAGCCAACCTGTTGCTGGTGCAGCTAGAATATTACTGCCATCAGGTCCGTAGAGGCCAGAGAGGCTCTTCAACATCCTTCCACAGCATTTATCCAGTCCAAAATGCCCGTGGTGCCAAGGTTGAGAAACCCCAGAACCACTTCATATGTTCAATATCTGCTCATTAAGTGGCTCTCTAACTCTGTGAGTTGCTTATATTTAACCTCAAGGTGAAGAGATAACAAATATGAAGGGGATTGGGAGAAGAGGATGAGAGCATTATAAGGCGCAGAAAAACTTCCTGGGATGTTGATATTTGTTTGATTTATTGGTAGGTTGGTCAGTGGTATCTCTTCTTTTAACTTAAGTGATTCTAATTTTTGAATGCCCTTCTCTGTATGGGGGCGGGGAGTGGTCCTCACTTGTTCTAAAACACCAAAGATGAAAGAGATTTTTGTCTCTCTTACTAATTTGTTGAAATGTTCCCTAGACCCTCACTACTAGAAATGTGGCTCAGAAAGCAACACCAATGGTAGCACTGGGAGTTTGTTAGAAGTGAAAATGCCCTACTCCCACCCCAGAGCTTTTGAATCAGAATTGCATTTTAACAAAATCCCCAGGAGTCTGGTGCACACAGTGAAGATGCACTGCAGAGGCGAAACCAGCACAAGTATGTCGATTGGAGAGACAGCTTTTAATGGGCAACTACCTAGTTACTGAGTTGCATACTTTCTTTCTTTAGCTCCCGGTCCAGTAAAGGCAAAATTTCCAAATCAGATGCATAAATCAGTGTAACTTCAGATCTGCTTTGTTTTTATATTTGATTGCTATTTAAACACCAGCAGCCCAGAACACATCAATTATTTCTTTCTCCCTCTATTAAGTATTTAATGATCTGCAAATAAACTCCTGAGAAGATGCCACATAAAGAGACCCTGTGGTCCTTTTATAATATGAGTCATTACACCCTCTACTGTTCCACTTGTGAGATAGACGCTTAGTTACCACTGTTAGGTACACTGTTCAGTAATGTAAAAGGCTATCCTATTAGAGAAAGTCACACCTTCTCAACAGAAATATTCCCAGTACACCTCTGGCTCACACATCCACAGGGATTTTGTGGATGGTCCGTGGCCGTCCGCATAGCACTTTGCTCCCTCCCAGATCACATAAGGCTGTGACTCCACACATCACTATGATTACCTCTGCGGGGATTCAGCAGGGATATCTGCCAAGGGGATAAGTCTGCATTAGAGGCAAATGGGGGGTTTGCAAACTGTTTCACAGAGGGCTAGGGTTTTGTAGAGCATTCTCATGGATTGAGGGAAAGTTGAATCATAGGGCTCAAGGGGGCCTCCAGAGTCACTCCAACCAGAGCACTTATATTTGTATCTGTTCTCGAAATTAGAGTGTGTAAAATTTCATTTGAAAAATGCATACTACCACTTATAAAAAAAAAATTGAAGAAGCGTGGAGCAGATGATTGTGAAGACCTGGTTAAGATCCACCATTCTACACATAACCTAAAGAAACACAAATAGTAACAAAACATGGAAAAAAACTTGCCCTCAACAACAAAAACAATTTCATTTTTCTCATGATATTATTATAGAAAGCACTTTTTAAAAACACCCACATCTCATTAAGGTGTGATGAGAAAGATACTCATTTCATATATACATGCGATTAGTTTATAAGATGATATAACACTTTCTTGAGTAAGTGGATAATAGGTGTCAAACAATCCATAGAAATATTCATAGCCTTTGATATAAGTATGCTACATCTTTAACTTTTTCATAGATAAGTAACTCAAACTTCATTTAACAATTCTATGTACCGTCGCAGTTATTATAGTGCTATTTATTATATCAGAAAAATGGAAACAATCTAAATGTTTAAAATAGTGCAATTATTTAAACATGATTATAATATTATGTAATGACATAGTGCTTATGACATCATGTTAGGTTAAGAAAAATATAATATAGACAATGTGCAAATTAGGGGCGCCCGAGTGGCTCAGTTTGTTGCGTATCTGGATTTCAGTTCAGGTCATGATCTCAGGGTCATGAGATCGAGCCTCACATCAGGCTCTGTGTTGGGCATGGAGCCTGCCTGGGATTCTCTTTTTCCCTCTCCCTTTGCCCCTCTCTCCCTAAAAAGTATGCAAACTATACCTTCTAAAATGTCATTATGTAGAGAAAGAGAGGAAAGTGTTCACAATAGTTACATAGGTGATGAGATTATTATCTTTTCTTGTCACTATTTTCTAAAATTTGTACAGTTTGAGTGGTATTTTAAAAAGAAAATAAGTCTTTCTGAAGGAATCTTAACAGACTCCAGTGATCAGCATTAAATAAGTATCTCTAAGCTTTTATGTAATAGCCACTGCCCTAGGTACTTAACATTAAAAGAAAAATTGTCTTTACCTTCAGTCAACTAAGCAAAGAATTCACTCACAGTGATGTGAGTTATGTGTGCAGGATGTGTGCGCATATGTGGGGGCCCCACCATTGAGGGAACTACTTCTGACAATTATACATATATTGTAACATGTAATAATAATCCTCATAATATATTATCTGCATGCTGATGATGCAACATACAAGAATACCTCTACCTATTTATTTCTCTGATTTTTTTTTTTTTTTTGTACCCAAAAGGCAGAAGAGTGCTGGTCACAGGCTTGATTTCACAAAGAGATGTTTACCTGGGCCCCACTTCTGGAGATTTTTCTAAATGTGAGAAATAGGGTCAAAGAATAAGACTTTAGAAAGTAAGATTGCTGTCACTGGGCAGAGGTAAAGTGGGTGTGGGAGAAGGTGACTTCCCAGATCACCAAACAGAAACAAAGATGGCACCATGTCAGAGACTCTAGGAGACCCAGTGGTCTCTGGTGCCCTTCCCTCCAGACATGGTCCTTTTAGCTTAATATTTATGAGATGGACTCTCGCCCTACATCATAAACTGAAGGTGTGTTATATGTTCGCATCTAATTTTTGGGGAGATGAGAAATAGAAAGGTCCTTACCCTTTACAAATGTATCTAAAGACAGAAAATGTTTTAGACTTTTCTCTGATGACTAGCACCAATCTAACCAATAGCTCACCAGCCTCCTTGTCCAGACTTCTTCTTCATTGTTTGCTTTCACAACTGCTATGTTTGGTTTAATTTGGAGTAGGGTACCTAATGACTATTTAGGGTTAAAATAATCATTTCCGAGTTACTCGTTTGGGGTAGGAGGTAATAGCCTATATTAATGTGTCCAGTTTTATGCTAGGCTCTTTCCAGGTTAAATGCAGTAAGCTAGAAAAGATCATCTAATTTAATCCCCATAAAAATATATTATGTAGATGCTATTGATTCCATTTTATAGATTAAGAGACTGAGGCTCAGAGAGCTGACATAGCTTGGCCATGGCACAGACCTAGTAAGTGGCTGGCCAGGATCTGGATTTATGTGTTAGTGAGCCCGGTGTCCGCCTCTCCTCTTCCTGCCAGGTCAAGCTACCACCTGCAGTTGCGTTGGTCTCCCCTTAGCTTCCAGGAGGAAACAAGTGCACCCAGTGTGTTGGGCAGAGCTGACCAGGAGCCCTCAGTCCAGTGGCTCTCTGGTGGACATTGTCTCGTGATGTCAGCTGGCTGTACAAAGAAAGAAATGTAAGGACAGCACAAGGCACACTGTCACTTGACCTTACCAGTAAGTCTCCAAGTGGTTGATGATGGCTGGTGCCCTTCTCCTTACGACTATCAGGAGGTGAAAAATAGTTTCTCTTCATAAAATGTGTGGCACATCCAGCTTGTGGTCTATAAATATCATCTCACCCAAGGAACCAGGAGTCTAAGATGAGCCTGGATATATCGCCTCACCAAACAGCTCTTGGTGACCACTAGGATTGTGACAAAAGGGCTCAGAAGTCAACATGAATAAGCCCCCACATGGTAAAGATAACAGAAATAACTGCAATGGGTTGAAACCCATTAACTGTGTTCAAATCCATCAATTAACAATGGTAAAATAACAAAAACTTATTGGTCACTTTTAGTGGATGCTGGGGAATCAACACATTGTTGAGAAAATTGGTAAATAGAAAAGAAATCCTCAGTCGTTTGTCTTTCTTATATAATCTGAACCTAAGCTATCCATGTAATTGATGAGAGGGAAAGTCTCTTTATTCCAGCTAATTAACAGAAAAAGGGAGTATCTCTGTTTTGCAACTTCTCAGTACTAATGAATCCAAGCAGTGACTGGATGGATGGATAATCTGCCTCTAACCAAGCCTGTATCTCCAAACTCCCAATTTATAGGAATTATAGGGGATAGGAAAATTCGTGAAACACCACCACTAAAAGTCAATAGCAATACCAAAACTGTGCAAAATCCTCCAGGACAAAAAACACTCAGTTGATTCGACAACAAAAAAGAACATGTGGATCATAAAAGACACGAGAAATACCAAAATATCCCAATGTACGGGCTAGATTTTGGTTTTGACTAAAACAAACTATTAAAAAATTAACAAGACAATCAGGAAACTGTGAACAAACACTGGATGTTTGGTAACATTAGGGAAATAATGTTAATCACTTGGATTAGGATAGTAGGATTTTGATTATTCCATTTTTAGAGGTGCATAGTGAAATATTCAGATAAAACTAGAAGATTTGGTCTGGATTTGGGTTCAAAACAACACTGAAGAGAGTATAGTTCCAATCCAGAGATTGTCCAGGCATTGATAAATTAATAATTACATTTGTGCATGATATGTGTAAGTAAATAATGACCTATCAGGTTCTCTCTTCTATCATAGATACGTACGTTTGGAAATTTTCAATAACACAAAAGCTTTACGGGAGCTCGAAAGACCCCCCCACAAATCTTTTCCCTCATCCAAACTTGGGGACAAATGACACGTACTGATCCTGTGAAACAGAACACATGCAGTCTGGGGCTTTTTTGCAAGTTTAACTCTTCCTTTGGCTACAAAAATTCCTTCTTTGTGTTGCACGCAAGCCATTTCCACCAAGGGAATCTTGCAACGTCTGCACGGTCTTCCTGCAAAACTGTAAGTTGACACTGATTTTTAGTGGCAAGGCCACCTCGCACGACCAGATTTGGTGGTCCTGCCAGAAGGGGGATGATCCGTTTGGTCTACACGTGGTTGGGTTCCCGCGTCTGCACCGGTTCCCCCGGAAGGGCCGCCGGGTTGTGCAGAAAAGGCCGAGGGCGCCCCCGTGTGGCCGGTACGGGTTAAAGCAAGCCGTGCCCGACTCCCCGCAGAAAGTCAGCGGGGCCTCCCTCTGGGTCCAGGTGAGCTTTGCCAGGCCCCACGCACTCCCGGGTGCTTTTCCAGCTCGCCCATCCTAAGAGCAATAAAACAGATTTTTCCAAAGAAATAAGCTTCCTTTGTCAGAGAACAGCAATCAAAAACTCTTCAATAAAAACATGCCCAAGGGGGTTCGACAGTTCCCATGCGTGTATGGTCTTGGGTGTCCGTCTTTGCAGAGGTTTCGGGTGACTTTGGCTGAACTCTGACATGCCAAAGGGTGTAGACACTTTGCTCTGCTTCATTATAAATTATCAACGTGTCCGAATGGAGAAAGAACAATCCTGGAAAGTGAGGGATGCGAAAAAATCCTGATTATCTCTGCGAGCCCTGACTTTCTATGTCCCTGGGAATTGGGACAGGAAGGGGGGGTGGCCCCTCTGGACCCCGGCCTCAGGGCAGCTCTAGAGGGACCGTGTTTCTGGCTTCGTGGTGCGGAGGGCCGCGGCCTGCCCCGGGAACACCCAGCAGAGAAGACCGGCAGGGCCAGGCCTTCCTCACCCCAGGTGGCTCTTCCCGCAGCACTGTCCTCCCTGTCCTCCCCGGGGAGTTCCCTTTCTCCACCAGGCCTCAGGGAGGTCACAGCTGCCTTCTAGCCTCACTTCCTTTTCTGCAAAACGAGGGCACTGGGCTACATGATCATTCTGTTCCAAAGCTAAGCCTTTATCATTTCTCTAACATTTGTAGAGTCCACGTTTCTTCACTTGACCAAACTTCAGTCGGGCTCCTGAGCTTTCTTGTACTTTAGCAAGAACCCTCCACCCTTACCTTTGATCTGGTCCCCACCCTCCTCCATTCCCCAGAGATGGAGCACCCCAGCCTACCTTCAGCAAACACCCCACCAGGCCCTCTGAGCCAGAATCCCCACCCCCCACCTCTGGTGTTTCCTCTTAGTGGTCTTCTATCCACTGACCCCATACATGCAACATGCAGAATCGAGCCTGGTTCCAAACTGAGGTCTCTTTTCCCCTATTGCTACAGTCCTGAATAAAATCTTTCTTTATTGCTCTAACTACTGTCCGGCTCTGGCTTTTCTTTGACATGATCCCCTTCCTCAAATTGCTCTGGGCCAGGGGACCCTCCTTGCCCAGAGGGATGCCCCTACGCAGGAGCAACTCACACCCCATGATTCTAGGAGGGGTACAGAGTCCAGGCCTCATTGCCCCATATAGAGGGCTGCCCTAGCTCCAGGGCTTCCCACACCTCAATTGTGACTTGTCAAATTTTAACTAGTCCCTTTGCCCAATCTTACCTCCTTTACTTCTCTCAGTGAGGGACTCATAGCTTGGGATCAAGGACACACCCCAATAGGCCTCCTTAGGCACACAAACCTCCATCTCAGAAGGAGCTCATTAAAGACAGCACCAAGGGAAAAAGAGTCAGGTTCTGGAGTCCTGGGAGCCTGGTGTATTAGTCATATTTTTGAGACCTTTATCTCATTGGGCAGGGGTCTGCATGTCTAACATTAGAGGGATCCTTGGGTGTAGGCCTCTCATCAGAATTAAATAAGACTATAGTATGGACAGTTCAATAGCAGTTTTGTCATTTATAATATTATCATATCATGGTGTTGACATTGACAATAATGATGATGTGATGATGATGATGATGAATGAAAGTTAATGGCTTAATATCCTACCCATTAGGTTAACATTTCTGTTCTTTCAAACCTTGACCTAACCTAGTGGTTCCCAAGCTCTGATGCAGAGCAAGTAAAGAGGGGTGGGCACAGAGTGTCTTTTAGTGGCTCTAGGACAGGCCAGGGTGCTACAGAGGTCCCTGGACAGTACTTTGAGGAAACTTCCCCAAGCACATGGCTTCATCCAGCTGAGGGCCCACCTACAGACTCAGCTGGCTCCAGGGTCTAGCCTTGACCCTGATCTGGAGGGATTAAACTGACATTTCCACACTGCCAGCCAAAAGAGCTCCATTCTAGAAAAGGGGGTTTCCACATTATTCCAGAAGATCACAGAATTTGGTGAAGAGAGAATGTGTTTGTTGAGAACCTAGATAGGCATAACTAGGGAGTGTAAAAGGGAACAGTCACTCTGGAGTTTAAGTATTCTCCTTTCCCAGGACCCAGAAATGCCACTCCATGGGATGTACCCCAAGGAACTCTCACGGGTAGGTCCTGAAGCACACCAGGAGTCTCATCCCAGAGTTCTCTGTAGTCATGGGAAGTTGGAGGCAGTCGAGAGGTCCATTGCAGGAAAATAGACAAATGTGAATAAAGCAGTACAGATAGATGATCAAAAGAGTACTGAGTAGGAACCAAAATGGAAGTTTTATAGCACAGTTCTACTCATATTTTTTAGAAATACGGGTCCATTCAACCTGCATCAGTGTCACCTGACATATTTTTTAAATGCAGATTCCTGGCTGTCGAACCAAGGAATAAACATGGTTAGCCAACTCTTTTTTTTTTTTTTTTTTTTTGGTTAGCCAACTCTTGAGAAGATTTTCACGTACTATATACTTTGGGAACCCTATAACCAATGTTACAGGATGAGAAAAAGAGGACACTGGAATTAAAACACCCTGGTATTAAAAAAAAACTCTGGGGCTTTATTCAGGAAAATGTTTGAAAATATTAATTTGGTAGCTCATTATTGATAAGATTGATAAGGATTCAAATGGTGCATAACCAGAAACTCTGGTCCATAGGCCCTCATCCAAAATCCTGAGACCCACAAAGCCCTTTAACACTGCATAAAAACAGTCTCAAGTGACCACAAAACTTGGACTGGACCGAGAAGAAATGTTTATATCCTTTGCATATCGCATTTAATGTGACTATTTATATATATATATAATAACATATAAATAATATAAATATATATATATATATATCACTGTTGAAATACTAATGTGCTTTTTTTAACAGAGCACTGTCTCAGATGCTACTGGGGGGCACATAATCCATGCTATAACATCTTTTCCTAAAATCCAAAATATTCTGAAATCCAAAATACATCTAACTGCAAAGATTTGAGGTACAGGATCATGGAGGACTCTAGCAAGATAACAGAGTATATTGCTAAATGATTTCTTATCACCCATCAACTCTTCTTTTTTACAGCTCTACTAATGTCTACTAACGCCCACCTGGAGCTGTGCCTTGAGGAGCTCCTGCTACCCTGTGGTATGTGGAGTCCCCAGATTTGGTTTGCACACCTGTCAGTGATCCTCATTTGTTCACTTTTTCCTGATGAGTCTCCAGCAAGAAACTGGCGTACTAGAGCTTTCCCTACATTTTCCCAGAGCTTATTGACTCTCCTCGGCAGAAAGATCTTTCTCCATAGCCACTGGCCTCCACTCTGTCCTTCTCGGCCAACCAAGCAATTGTTTCGTGTGGGGCAAAGGGCTCCAGGCTGTGAGGCAGCAGATCTGAGTCTGCTCTGCTTGCCTCTTGTCATTGGAGAGGATACATTCATTCTCCGTGATTGTGCTCCCTATCCTCAGTACCCAGGGTTGGTGACTGCGCGTGCCCAGCCCCTGATCTGAGGGTTCACTGGTAAAATAATGCAGATCTGTTCACAAGTGTCATCTGCACTTTTATAAAGCGCACCTCCTCCCAAGCAGAAGCCGAAGAAGCCAGGCTAAGGAAGGAAAGAAATGACCGCACAGAAAAGAGGACAGACTCTTGTTAATCTGGAGAAAGGCCGTGTGAACTAAAGGGATGGAAGGTAGAAAAGCGAGTCAGGGCACCAGGATTGCCTCCTGCTTCCCTTGGGAAGTGGCATGAGCCGTCACAGGCTTCAGGGAACTAGGGCGTCCTTGCCTGTAGGGGAACTTGGGCTTCGTGGGCGTCATCACCTCCCTGACACCGTGTGACCAGCTGACAAGAGCCTCCTGGCCAGCTGGACAATCAGTCTTCCATAAAGTCTAGCGCATGAGTGTCTCTGGCTGTCATCATTTTCCTGTGAGTTTGGTCTTAGGAATCTTGCCCTTGCTGGGGCCCCTGACATGGATGAGACCAAATTTATAGGCTTAACAAGTTTAGACCCAAACCCAATGCTTTGCTGTGGCAACTGCTCCCTGGGGACAGGCTGCCTGGTCCATTTGCATCAGAGACAGCCCATCTTTCCGAGCAGTTCGCAGGCCTTTTCTCAAGGTCTTACTGTTATGGAACTTGACTTACTCACTTGGGTTTTCCAGCCAAGAACAAAATCTGCTTGCCTCAGGACTGAGAGTCACTACAGATGCCAGGTCTTTTTTCTTCCTAACCCTGTGAAAACCAACCAAATCATTTAGAAAGATTTAGTTAGGACAGTTTTTTCACACTTTATATCATATCTTTGGAACAACATTAAACATACTGTAGGCACTTAATAAAGACTTATTGGCTGTTTATGCCTGATTTTGATTATTTTCACATTTTCTATGTCTGTCCCAATTCAGCTTTGCAAGTGAACCTCTTCCCCAAAAGCTCTGTAATTTTGACTGCCCAGTCACATCATCACTTGTTCTCTGCCTTCCTTCCACCCTCAGGATAATCTGGAAATAATATGTTTTGTATAACCTTTCCCCTCCAACTATACCACCATAATTTTTTTCTGATGTTTGGTAATACAACTGAAGAGTTGACCGCCTAAGCCTTCAGTGGTGTTGGAGAGTTAATCTGGATACACTCAATTACTTGATGTCACCTGGCCAAGCATGACAAGAAGCTTCTATGAAAAAGGAATTGACACACACGAGAACCTCTTAAAAGAAAATGGTGTGCAGGTTGGAAGTCTAAGAACCATTGAGGAAGAACCAATGTTAAAATTTTCCAAGTCAGGGGATCCCTGGGTGGCTCAGGGATTTAGCGCCTGCCTTCAGCTCAGGGCGTGATCCTGGGGTCCTGGGATCGAGTCCCACATCGGGCTTCCTGCATGAGGCCTGCTTCTCCCTCCGCCTGTGTCTCTGCCTCTCTCTCTGTGTGTGTCTCATGAATAAATAAATAGAATCTTAAATAAAATAAAATAAAATAAAATAAAATAAAATAAAATAAAATAAAATAAAATAAAATAAAATAAAATAAAATAAAATAAAATAAAATTTTCCAAGTCAATGTGTGTGGTCTGAATGACTCTCCTCTAAACGGATGAACATTCTAATTTTCTCTGAACTGTTTGAATAAGAATATCTCAATTCTCCCAAGAGCATTTTTCACAGAAATCGAATAAGGCTAATGTTTGTATGGGACCACAAAAGACCCCAAATCGCCAAAGCAATCTTGAAAAAAAGAACAAAGTTGGAAGTATCACAATCCCCGATTTCAAGATATTACTACAAAAATATAAAAATCAAAACAGTATGATACTGGCACAAAAATAGACACATAGATCAATAGAACAGAACAGAGAAACCAGAAATAAACCATACTTATATGGTCAACTAATCTATGACAAAGGAGGCAAGAATATATAATGGGGAAAAGACAATCTTTTTTTTAAGATTTTATTTATCTATTCATGACAGACACACACACACACAGAGAGAGAGAGAGAGAGAGAGAGTAGCAGAGACACAGGCAGAGAGAGAAGCAGGCTCCATGCAGAGAGCCTAATGTGGGACTCGATCCCGGGTCTCCAGGATCACGCCCTGGGCCTAAGGCTCAAATTGCTGAGCCACCCAGGCTGCCCAGGAAAAGACAATCTTCTCAGCAAATTATGCTGATAAAACTGGACAGCTACATGCAAAAGCATGGAACTAGGGGTGCCTGGGTGCCTCAGCCAGTTGAGCGTCGAACTCTTGGCTTCAGCTCAGGTCATGATCTCAGAGTCATGAAATAGAGCCCTGAGTTGGGCTTCCCGCTCAGTAGAGAGTCTGCTTGAGATTCTCTCTCTCACTCTCCCTCTGACTCTCCCCCTGTTCACGCTATCTCTCTTTCTCTCTCCCCCCAAAATAAATAAATAAATCTTAAAAAAAAATAAGAGTAGAACCAAACCATTTTCTTACATTACACCACACACAAAAATAAACTCTAGATTGGATTAGAGACCTAATATATAACATAAAATCATAAAACCCCTAGAAGAAAAACCCAAGCAGAGATTTCTTTGATAACAGCTGTTGCAATATTTCTCTAGGTATGTCTCCTTAGATAAGGGAAAGAAAAACAAAAATAGCTATCGGGACTACACCTAAATAAAAAGCTTTTGCACAGTGAAGGAAACAATCAACAAAACAAAAAGGCAACCTGCTGAATGGAAGAAGATATTTGCAAATGACATATCAATAAGGAGTTGGAATCCAAAATATATAAAGAACTTATTTATAAAACACAACTCCAAAAAAACAAATAACCCTATTAAAGGGGGCAGAGGACCTAAACAGCCTTTACTCCAAAGGAAATATACAGGTGACCAACAGACAAGTGAAATGATTCTAAACATCATTCATCATCAGGGAAATACAAAACAAAACCACAATGAGGAATCACCTTATACCTGTCAAAGCAGCTAAAATCAAACGATAAAAAAATACCAGGTGTTGGTGAGGATGTAGAGAAAGGGGAACCCTCTTGCACTGTTGGTGGGAATATAAACTGGTGCAGCTACTCTGGAAGACAGTATGGAGGTTCTCCAAAAAGTCAAAAATTATTATTATAATACAGTGATTCCACTACTGTGTATTTACCCAAAGAAAATGAAAACACTAATTTGAAAAGATATATGCTTGGTAACACACCTGAAGAGTTGACCACCTAGGCCCTCAATGGTGTTGGAGAGCTAACATGGATACACTTAATTACTTGGTGTCACCTGGCCAAATGTGACAGGAATTTTTTTATGTTTATTTCTGTATTATTTATAATAGCCAAGATAAGGAAGCAAATTGGAGTCCAATAATAGATGAATGGATAAAGAAGACGTGGTACATATATGCAATGGAATATTACTCAGCCATAAAAAAGAATGAGATTTTTCCCTTTTGTAACAACATGGATGGATCTAGAGGTATTATGCTAAGTGAAATAAGTCAATCATACAAGAGCAAATACCATATGATTTCAATCATAGGTAGAATTTAAGAAACTGAACAAATGAGCAGAGAAAACAAGAAAGAAACACCAAAACAGACTCTTAAATACAGTAAACAAATTGCTGGTTGCCAGAAGGGAGGTGGGAGGGGGGTGAAATAGGTGGATGGGGATTAAGAATGATCATGATGAGCACTGAGTAATGCATAGAATTTCATAGAATCTAATACTGTATGTTAACTTTTCTTCAATTTAACAAAAGAAAGACTATTTCAATTTCCTGAACTTTGTAGAATTTAGTTTTTTTTTCTTTTTACCACCTACAGCTGGATGTACCTCTACTGACTGATGTGACCAGAATTTTGAATCGAAGTGATCCAGTTAGATCGCCTGCCACAGATCACGTATGCCCCTTACATATCAGTGGCTGTCGGCAGACAAGCATCTATCGTTTGTCTCTCAGAAGCTAAGAGGGTCTCCATCCTGTACCACAACCTACTACCCTTGTACAGACTCAAGGCCACCCTCACCTTACTTACTCTTCTTTGCCCATTATCCCTGGGTCTTGAGGCCCGGCCCTGCTAGTCTCCTGGAAGCAGATCTAGTAGAAAAAGGGAAGAAGAAGAAAGAGAGAAGACAATGAAAGAAAGAGAAGGGAACCCCCCCTCCCCACCATCTGCCTTTCCTGACCCCCTTTCACTCAGGGCTGCCCTCTGTAGTGGCCTGGAAGAGACAGGGAAGGGGAAGAGGAAGGCAAAAGGAAAGAGAGAAGCTCCCACGGAGGAGCACCCTCCCTGGGGCCCCCGTCTAGCCTCTCCATCTACCTGTTCCTCACTTTTACCTGCGGAGCCCCCCCCACCCCAGCCCAGGCCCCTCACCCGGAGCACTGACATGCAAGGTCCTGCCTTCTGCAGGGGAAGTATTCCCTGGGTGGCGCAGCGGTTTAGCGCCTGCCTTTGGCCCAGGGTGTGATCCTGGAGACCCGGGATCGAATCCCACGTCAGGCTCCCAGTGCATGGAGCCTGCTTCTGCCTATGTCTCTGCCTCCCTCTCTCTCTCTCTCTCTGTGACTATAATAAATAAATAAAAATTAAAAAAAATAAAAATAAAAAAATAAATTCCACCTTAAGTTCCAGTGCACATATATTTATTCTTCATGCTAAGCAAAACATTTTCTATCATATATGAAATATAGCTGTTTTACTCTTTCAGTGTAATTATTTACACCTGAAGACAAGCTCCATCATTTTAACCGTATCCCTTATTTTAAAAATCAACTGTCTTTCCTACCTACATTTTTATAATTACATTTAAATAATTTTCATTAGTGTTACTATTACAAATGTACAAATCACCATATATATGTTTATTACAGCGATCCTCATATATGTGAAATTTACATGTAAGAAATTGCATATAATTTATTACATACAATATAGAAGTTATACATACGTAATATTAAACATATCCAAAAAAGGCAAAAAGACCAGAAAGAAGGTATCAAAATGTTAACCAAGGGACTAGAATTACGGGATATTTCTAAATTCTTTCTGCTTTCTGTGGTTCCCAACTTTCTCCTCGTAACACACTCTACTTTTATAATTGGAAATATAAAAATACATGTAATTCTATATTTTTACATGGTGATGCCTATTCACTCTGAAATGTGGCTAAAGCAAGTAAAACAAGGGCACTTTCAGAGGCAATATTCCAAACTGGGATTTCCCAAAACAGGAATATCTACTGCAATGCTTTAAAATACGACAGGAATCTAGGAATTGTCAGAGGGGTGGAAACCCATAATTAAGAGTCTGTTGAGAAGTTATCTTCCCAGGGATTATCTGTGGTAGAAACAAACTCCAGCTAATTCTTACAAAAACTAACCCTTATCTAGATATATATATCTCAAGTAATAGGAAGTCACTTCACTTGGTCAAGTGTTACATTCCTGGTGGACTTCCTAATCTACAGACACACGTATATTTTCATCATTTATTTCTTTTTAAAAATTTTTTTAAGATTTTATCTATTCATGAGAGACACAGAGAGAGGCAGAGACACAGGCAGAGGGAGAAGCAGGCTCCCTGCAGGGAGCCCGACCTGGGACTCGATTCTGGGACCCTGGGATCAGGCCCTGGACTGAAGGTGGTGCTAAACTGCTGAGCCACCCGGGCTGCCCTCTCTATATTTTTTTATTGCAGTTCGATGTGCCAGCCTACCGTATGCCAGCCAGTACTCCTCCGGTCCTGGTGAAGTCCTTAACGAGGCAGCTCTACGCCTGGCCCAGCTCCTGTGGGTGACCCAGACGGGAGGGAGCCTGCGCGGCCAGGGGACACGGGCCAGGTGTCCGGGCCACTTGCAGGTGAGAGTCTGCAGCTGCTGCGCCCAGTTCCTCGGACCCCTTACTAAAATATTGTGATAAGAAGGCTGCTCGTAGGCCTTCCCGGGATGTAGGCCGGGTGTATTTTCCCAGGTGCAAGACAGGCCTAGAAGAAACGGAAATAGGAAACCTTTCAGCGGAGCCACAGGGCTGGTCAGAGCAGGGACCTGTCCGACCAAAGGGCCCAAAGGTTCCCATTATGTCTATGGAGAGAGACCCCCCACCCCACCAACCGTTGAAACCCTGCAGAGGATCAGATGCACATGAGGGCCCAGGGATGTCAACAATAATCCTGCAGGGGAAAAGTGACCCAGATCTGCTCCCTCACATTTCCTGAGCACTAACCCAGATGGCTGATGCGTGAGCCACTGCACACTGCCTGGCTCCAAGGCCCTTTTGAGCTTCCTTTTTGTTTAGGTAAAGACATCTTGAATAATCTCCGTAAGAAGGCGGCTTCTCCGACAGGACCTGCAGGATCTGGAACAGTCTCACAGGCCGAGACAGATGCACGGAACGGAAGAGATAATGGAAGTTCCAGCAAAGAAACCAAACGTTATTTGGGTAGGACAATGGTTCTTTTCTCAACTTAGACTTTTCCATGAATTCCTTTTCATGGATGTGACAAAACCCAGAGTCTGGGATTTCAGTATTTCTAAATCCTTAACGGCATCCTGAAATTCCAAGGAAAGAAAACTAATAAAACTTCTGGAAATAGGCAGCACAGGTTCTAGGGGAGGTGGTGGGCTCTGTCTTTGGAAAAGCTCTTGCTTTATCATTTCTTCGGGCCTCTTTATCCTGAAGATCCAAGGGAAACACACAGGTAGCGGTGGCAACCTCTTCCCCGAATCATTTTGTTCACATAATTCAAAGACCTGATCTAGAAAGAGAAAAGGTACATTTCTACAGAAACAAAACAAAGTGAAACATTTATGTGTGTGTGTGAAAAAATTAACCTGTTGCCCCTGAGATGCCTGAAGACAGGTTTTTGGAACGGACATGATTGATGCCCCAAATATATGCATTTTAGCTGGGGGCTGGGAGGAGGAGCACATTCATTCCTAGCTGATGTCTGTCCCGTTCCCCTCATTGGAGACAACTGCGCAGCACATGAGATGAACACATACAGGTGGACGTTAAACCGGGTGGTTGACAAAGACCTTCCAAAATCTCGTTTTACATATTTCTGTGAAGCTTCCATTTTTAAGCTTTCATAATCAGAACAAAAAGTTGGCTTTCCTTTGAGGTGCCCTATGCTCTGGGTATTGGAAATAGGTTATAATAATCTCATTTCAAAGGATAGATTTGCCCTCACAAGTGAAGCTAGTGGAGAACAGTGGCTGATAACCACTTATGCTAGGAGAGGCTCGGCCCTGTGCGGAGGTACAGAGAAGGTGCGACGGTGTGCCCCACAGATCTGCTCCCCAGCCCTGCTGGGACCACAGTTCACTCAGCAGGACAGCAGGACAGCCACCCAGTGGGACAGAGCCCAGCTAGGGAAGGAGCAAACTGGCTTTGCCAACAGGCCTTTGTTAATGAATTCATTAATGGGGTGAAAGGGGGGGCATTCACAGTCTCCCCAACTCTTGCCTGCCTCAGAGGGTCATGGGCCTGTGAGCCTCTGGTCCCCACTGCATGCCCTGATCCAGCACTGCACCCGCTCTCAGCAGGCGCCCCTCTGGTCTGGGGGAAGGTCTACCCCACAGGACCAGTTCCCGGGGAAGGCAGCAAGAAGAAAGGGGCTGGGGAGCTGAGATCGAGAAGGAATTGGGGCGTGGAGAAAGGGTGGAAGAGGAGGAAGAGGGTGGTGCCTGCCAAATGAAAGAGTCTATCGTTTGGGGGTTGTGGTAAAACAGGAAGGATCTCGAGGAGATATTCAAAGTGCTTCTGGGGTTGAAACCCTGGACACCCTCAACGTCCCTGCTCATGACTCCTGCCCATTGGCCTGTGCTTCCTACAGAGCGGCGTGCCTCCAAGCCCAGGCCACCGGGTCACTCAGGTTAGAGGCGACGGGTCCAGCAGGGACCCAGGAAGGGCACAGGGCCGTGGCGCACAGAAGGGTGAGCCCAGGTCCTGGGAGGGCCGCCTCGCTGCTGCAGATGCCCAAACACTCTGAACCCTGGAGAAGGCCCAAACTCCGGAGGGGCCTGAGGAAGGGTACAAAGGCCGGGGAGATGATTAACTAGATCTGAGAAGAAATATCCAAGTAGAGAAGCAGTGGGGACGCAGGGTGAGCTCAGAAGATACAGCTCATCCACTTCCCTCGTTCCCCTGCCTGCTGGATGCATCCCCCAGGATACAAGTGGAGGTGTCCCCCCACGCCCCGCCAGGGAAGGTGGAGGGAAAGTGGATGATCAACCAATGCTGGGCTGACGAAGTCACAGACTTGGGGACCCAAACACAGTGTCAATTATCAGCTGCTGGGCGAGGTCACGCCTCTCCTCCACGTTGGGTGGCTTTAGTGCCTCCAGCCCAGCACCTGGGTTTGTCTGGTTCCTCCCAAATTTGAGGTTGAATTTTTTAACTTCCTTTAGGGAACCCTTTAGTGAGGCTCAGATTTTCAGAACAAATAGATTTCTGCTTGAGTCCTTCAAAAAACGTCATGCCTCTACCCTCTAGTTGACTTTGGACCGCCAGGCCTCTTAACTTTCTTTCCACCTCATTTTAGAACATTGCCTCCAGAACCTCCCGCGCTGTCAGGTAGAGGCCACTGTTGGAGCCACTAGAAACAGGAGGCTGCCCTTAATTTTTAAAATAGTAGGCTCGGGCCTTGTACTTAGAAAGCCTGGGCTTCGGGGTCCACTGACTGTTGGCCCAGTGAGTTGCCTCTCTGAGCATCAGTTTTGTCATCTATATAAAAATGGATACAGATCACAATTCACAGAATTTTTGTCAGGAGGGAATGAGGCAGAGGAGTGTCTGGTAATGCGCCCAGCACACCCTGTTTTCTTCCCTGTTGCAGTTTTAGTTTGCTTTGCAAACCTAGTCCCCCCGCACCACCACCCCCGCGCTCCATCAGTCAGGCAACAAACTCTACATGAGGATTTTGGAATTCCAGGTAGTTTTAAAATATTAGGGTATGTGCTCATTAGACTTAGTTATCACACCTCTTATTGTGACCAATATTAAATTGCACGGTAATCGTTACTATCTCCTTTTTAATACTCACGCGTAAAATCAGATGGTCCTATTCAACAACCGGCTCTCAGTTACTGGTGTGGCCCTAGTTTCACCGATTGTCTGTCCTAGACCCGTAACAGCGTGACCTGTGACTCTCCACCCTGGTGCCGACCTGCCTCGGGACCGTGTATGTAGACCACAGCTTCCTGACATACGCCAGCCGATTTGATACAGGAGACATCTCTTTCTCGAGTTAAAGACGTGCACCAGCGAAAGAGGGAAGGTCTGAAGGTGGTAGAGCTACAGGGACAGTCATGGGAACTCTTCTTGTTGGCCATCAGTACCTCCCCGAATAGCCACCCCCAGGAAAGTCTTAGGAAAGGGAGCCTGTGCGGTGAGAGCATTGGCTTTCACGGCGATATTATTATTTCCGTCAGCATCATTTACAAGTCATTTTCCTTTACCTTTCAGAAGGTTGGAGGAAATCAGGACTGTGGTACCATGCCCATTACCAGAGACCAAAAGCTGGAAGATGTGTGCCCAGTTTTCAACGTTGTGTAGATTCCATAAATTATAGAAAAAAACGCATCATTGGAAACTCAGTCCTGCTGTCTTTGAATTATACCCCCAGCTGTCATCGGCCAGGTCCTACAAGAGGGGACAGAGTCCGAGAAGGAGATGTTCAACAACCAGGTGGAGGTCACCCAGAGGCAGAGCCGAAATGCCGAGATGGGACCATTTCTCAACAGGTGGGTGCTGGCTTTCCAGAAGCTTGGCCTCCCTCATCCAGGGTAGGACGGGTGCTCAGCCGCAGACAGCAGGACCCAGGAGGATGCCCTGCCCTCTGACCAGCCCCACTTCCTGTCCTCTTCCAAAACTGCCCGTCATGCCTGTGGTCCTCTCTCTCATACTCTTACCTCTATTACACCCTCCCACCCTTCCTTATGCAAAGGCACTGAAACTTCTAGATTTGTCTGTGGTGATGGGACTTAGAGGAATGTGCACATTTGCTTACAAAGCATATTCATGTTTGATATTTCAAAATATTAAAGGACAAGAGTCTCTCTAAAGATGACTAATTTGTGGCACCCAGGTGGCTCATTCAGTTAAATATCTGATTCTTGCTTTTGGCTTAGGTCATGATCTCAGGGTCCTGGGATCGAGTCCCACATTGGGCTCCATGCTCAGCGCAGAGTTTGCATGAAATTCTCCCTCTCCTTCTGCCCCTGCCACCCCCCCACTTTCTCTCAAATAAATAAATAAAATCTTTAAAAAAAATAAAGATGACTAATTTGACTCCACAAGCTGTCACAAGCCTCAGGTTCGTCCTACTACTCATATTTTTAAAACCTGGCCCAAATGCTGAAGCATCTTTGAAGAATCTTTCAGGCTCAACCATTCTGATTTGGATGGAATCAGTAAAAAGAGCAAGGGAGGTGCAACCTTTATTTCTCTTTACGGGCTTGTATTTTGCTATGCTAATTCTGAAGTTGAAAACTTTCTGTCATTCTACAGTCTTCAGTTTAGGAGTTCATTAATAAGAAGATATGCCCAATAGGACTTTGTTTCTTCCCCAATGAAAAGTCTGTTCTCCGTGGGGCTGGCTTGCAACAGCCCCGTTGATGGCAAAGCATAGATCACTCCAATCACCTAAACCAATGTCTGAATAGATTTGAACCAGGAAAAGCCAGAGTGGTGAGGGAAAGGAACTATGCTGGATTGATTTTTGGGTATTTCTTTCGATTTCTAGACGTGGGAAAAATTATTTCTCTTCCTAGGACACATTCAAATACAAGGGCTGATTTTATGGACAGACAGTGCCTTGACTTCACATATAAAATATCTATGAGGTACAGATTTGATAAATTCATTACCTTCCAAACCTGGTGATTTGACTGTTTGGGTTGACAGTTAGAGGCCAAGAACAATCCTTACGAAAGAGAGTGGAGGAGGGCTTACGTTAACTGGGCCATTGTGACATTGGCATGATTTTGAAGTGAAAGCAGATTTTTTTCCTGAAATGCCTTGTTATTGGCCCTTTTCTATTATTTACAAACAGGATAAACTCAGCAGAATGGAGAAAACAATTTCATATAGAGCCACAGTCATTTGTTGTCCTTATAGCTGTTGTCACCGTGGTTACTCTTCAGTTATCTTAAACTTTGCCACCCAAGACTGTAAGTCCGATGCTTCCAGAAGAAAGAACTACTGCACCTAGCCAAGGCTCAATGGATGATTAGGCTGCGGTTGCAGAGCCAGTTGGAAACAAAGCAACCACACAAGGCCCACCTGCCGTCTCTACTGAGGAGACCAGTCGAGCTCCAATCCAGGCACCGAGTGCCGGCAGTGCTACTGAGTTGGGTGACAGCTGCTCAGGGTCCAGTGACAACACTGAGGAAACACCACCAATAGACCCGTGTGGGGATTTTCTCTGGTAAGCACATTCTGCTCCCTGACTTGACCCAGAGACACTTGGTTGACCTTCCCGTTCAAATTTTGCTTTGGATTCCATTAGCCTCTTGCTGTTGGTTTTCTCTCTTCACTCATGCACCTTTTACAACCCCCACTCCACTTGGCTCCCATCCCCTCCCCCTTGATAAATGTGGAAACAAGAACAACCTCTCTGGGGTTGCTCTGCCTCCGTTCTCAGAAATTCAAACATGAATAGGATCTATTAGCATCTCCTATTTGATTTTCTTGCAGCAGGATTTTCTTAAGGATTATAACCTTGTCCTACTGTCACATTTTTTTTTCTTTTGAACCAGTGTTCTTTATTCTAGGAATTATGCAAGAAGAGTAAGTTCCCTTAGTTCAACACGCATTGTGCAAAATTGAAAGAGAAAGAAGCACAGCCGCGAACGCGCAGGCACCCTCTTAAGCAGGAGGAACTACATTTACTTTCTGGTCCCAACTCACACGTTACCCATTTGTTTTGCTTTTATAGACTGAGATCACAAGAATCTTCAACAGAAAAAAGGCCAAGAGGCCTAGAGTCTCACCAGATGGTGGTATTAATAATGGAGCAAATAGAAGGAATGACAAAGTCAGAGAATGACACGAAGAATATCAACATGGTGAGGTGCCTCCCTCCATCCCAAAGTAGCCTATTTTTAGCCTACTTGCCACATATTTCCATTTCCTTTGGATTGTTCATGGTAAAAGAGGGAACATGGAGTCACATATCACATCTAAAAATGCTCTGCTGGTGACACTGTGTGGTTCATTCTTTCTGTCATATGTGCCCTTGAATAATAAATTGATATGAAAATCACAGAATATTTAGTAGGAGCTTATTTGACTTGTATCACTTTGAATCACTTTGATTCAAAAAAGGATTTCAAGAGGTATATACGATGAGAAGGACAAATGATAACCGAACCAAAGACAAGATCTTTAACTGGAACCAGAAGGGCAGCTCCTCCAAGGACTAGGTGCCACCATAGCTCTCTCCATGCTTCCTCTGGGTGGCATCGGTGCCCACAGCTGACAAGGGGCTGCATCCTCTTTCCCAGCCCTGCCTACCAGAGGGCTCATGTATGGTGGTGGGCAGAGGTAGAACCCAGAACTGGTTCAACAGGTAGCGAGCAGCACACGTGTAAATGAACAGTCTTAAAACTGGGGAACGCTGTTTGTGTATCTAGGCGTCTGAATCGTCTGCCACCTGCATTGAAAGTGCCCCCCACACACACATACAGTGTATCTTCCCACGAAGGCCCCATCCTCCCCTCCACTCCACATCCCTGAACCCTCAAACACACAAAGACATCCAGAAAAGATCCCGAGCCAATGTGCTCTTTAGCACAGAAAATGAAAACGACCCTCATTAAAACTCATTAGGAGCCCGTTTGGGGAGGTGTGTGGCTGCGGAGTGCCAATCTAAGCCTCACAAGGTCTTCCACTGGCCATGTCTGATTGTCGCCAGAATCACCACCAGGAGTCAAGGAAACGGGAGTACAGATGACCCTTGGACATCGTGGGGGTTAGGGGACCCACCACCTGTAACTAGCACAAAAATTAAGGGCAATTACATATAAAAGGTATAGGAAGTATGATCGTTAAGAACTGATGGCTGCTAGGCCTCAGATTCTGTTTTAAATACTGTGCATATACAATATTTTGGGACACTGGGTTGGCTCAGCGGTTCAACGTCAACCTTCAGCCCAGGGCGTGATCCCCAGGGTCCTGGGATCCAGTCCCACGTCGGCCTCCCTGCATGGAGCCTGCTTCTCCCTCTGCCTCTCTCTGTGTCTCTCATGAATAAATAAAATCTTTAAAACCAAATAAATAAATACATGTTGTGCATACATTTTATTTTCTTTAACTCCTCATAATGATCCTGTAAAAGAAATACTATTCTTATTTTACAGATAAAGAAACTAAAGTTTGGTGCAGTTAAGTCCTTTACCAGGGTTCACACAGAGTGCAAAGAGGAATCCTCTCAGGGCCTGTGCATTCCCAAGGTCTGACCATTGCGTGGTGCTGCCCTCCAGCGGGAGGAGCTGGGGATTAGCAAACCAGAATTCTGGCTCTCCCACAACTGTTTTCACCTCAGAGATGGGTTGGGAAATTGTGATCCCCAGAGTCCTTTCTTTTTCTAGCATTTCTAATTGCACCAGAGATAGGAAAACATGTTCACATAGCAAACTGACTCCTAAGTATCCTGACTTTAGGACCAAAATGATGGCAATTTGTTCAGCCTGGATTTATAAATTCCATATTAAGGCTAATCAGTGTGTCTTGCATGTTAGTCCTGAGAATGTAATTATTGGGATACACCTAAAGCTCCGTGAGAACCAGAACCAAGATGATCTCATTCACTTTTGCATTCCTGGCATGAAGGACAGTGTCCTTCAAACCAGAGGGGCTCCTCAAAGAGCAGTGCATCCTTAGAGATTAATGTAGGATCATGAAACCTTAAGCCACTTCTGTGCTCGCTTTTTTTTTTTTTTTTTTTTTTTTTTTTTGGTGGAAAAAGAAAAACTGAAAACAATGGAGCAAGAATTGAAGTTAAAAATAATGTATTGAGTTCACTCTCTTTGTGTTGTAAGTGACTGAGTTGGGCCCAATGAGGACATTTTTGTCATTTATATTGCCATTGTTAGTAACATTTTAACTATCAGCACCATCTTAACCTTCTAAGGGAGTCCTCCTGGCTGAGAATTCTATTTTCATCAACTGCAAAATATCCCAGGAAAAGAAGCCTCAAAAGCTCTTTGCTTTGTCTTCTGAGCCAGAGATTTAAGAACCACAACTCTTTGCCTACCTGGATTGCTCCACACACACACACACACACACATACACACACCACTCGAAAATGATTCCACCCTTAATTCATAAATTATGGACAATTCTTTTCTTTAGAGAGATTTTTTTGAAGAAAATTTTGTAGAAAAGTTTTATTTTGCTTCTTTATTTCAAGGGAGAAAATTATGCAAAATATATACAAAGTGTGCATGTGCATAGCTGTGTATGTCTGTGTTGTGGGTGTGTGTTGTGTTTGCTCCAGAGTTCACTAGTAGATGCAGTTGTGGATCAAAACAAAGGACAAAAATGCTCATTTTGAAATTAATTTCAGTTTGGATCTATAGTCATTTTGTACGACCCTTCTGTTTACATATCCTTAGTTGGAAGTGCAAAAAGAACTTCTTTCCTAAAATGAAATGTTTCGTTAGTAAAAGTGTTTGTCGTGGAGCCTGGGTGGCTCAGTCAGTTGAGTGTCTGCCTCTGGCTCAGGTCCTGATCCCAGTGTCCTGGGATTAAGTCCCTCCTTGCCTTGGGGCTCCCTGCTCAGTGAGGAGTCTGCTTCTTCCTCTCCCTCTGGCCCTCCCCACAGTCATGCTCCTGCACACATGCAAGAGCGCTCTTTCTCTCTCTCATTCTCAAATAAATAAATAATTTTTTAAGCGTTTGTCTCCAGGGCTAATCCTAAAACCCAAGTTGGAATATCTTTTATAGTGGTATCTGTAATTGCTTTCTTCTTAAGATGGATGATCCAAGCAATCAGCCAAAAGTTTGGAAAGAGAAAAGAACAGATCACATCCAAAGAATTCCTTTCAAGATACCATGAGGTATGAAGGTAATACTCCTAAACAGTGCATGGAGTTCAGTAATGAAGAAAAACTGGAAGCATAATTCAGTTAGACCCAGTAGAAATGCTCTTAAAACAGTTTTCAACAGTTTAGCAGAATACAGACTTTAAACATCTACGGGAAGAACTCATTTATATTGGGCTGGTCCTCAAAATTATGTTGAGGTACATGTAAAATGCTATTTTATTAGCATAATATGGAAGCATAAAACAATTCTGTTCATGGAGCAATAATATAATTAGAGCTAAAAGTTTGATATTCATTTTCTTATTTTGGAAAATATTTTATAGGTTCTGACTTCATATGTAAGTTACATATATATCGAACACACGCACACTAAAATAAAACCGAATACCAAGAAAGATGTATAGGGGAGTTTTTAAAAAATAATTTTGGATGGAGAAGGCCTTTCTCAACATGATATAAAATCCAGAAGCCATAATGACAAAAACCAAAATATTTTATTACATAAAAATTTAACATATCTGTGTGACAAAAAATAAATAAATAAATAAACCCACAACATAGAAAGACAAAAAAAAAAAAAAAAAATTCAGGAAAAGATACCTGCAATGTATTTAACAGGAAAAGGTTTGAATCCTCATGACAGATTAAAAATGGCCACAAATTCTTAACAGGCTCCCCATCAAGGGCTGGGCCCTGCCTGTTTCCCTTCCCACTGGTGCTGGGAAGATGCTATACTGGTTCTGGGCCTACCTGGGCCTTAAGAGACCACAGGCTTTCACTTCCTGCCTTTTGGAACACACTCTCTCACAATCCCTAAGTTACAACAACAGAAAAAAACAAATGACAAACTGGAAGATTTAGCAATATATAATAACATAGCATACCAATTTCCTTCTTACACAAAAAGCACCTACAAATCCATAAAGAAACAGAAAAACATAAGAAGAATACTAAAAAATATAAAGCAATTCAGAACAAGGGAAGTGTAAATGGCAAATAACCTATCAGCAACCTGACTCACAATGAAATACACGTTCTTTTAGATAATAAAATTCTTTTTATCATATTTATTAAAGTTTTCTAAAGTTTGTATGATATTCAACATTGGTGAGTATGTGGGTTAAAGACACCTTTGCAAACCATTTCTGCAACTGTAAATTGGCGAAACTTACTGGTGGGGAAGTTGGCAGTAAGTTGCAAAATGCATAGGCATGTGTCATTCAATACTTTAATTCTATTGTTAGGAATTTATGTGTTGCGCAAGGTTAGAGTGTCCAATTTTCCCAGGACAGCCAGGTTCAACAAGATAGCCATGTTGTCTTAGCATCTTCTTTTATTTTCAAATTTCTTAGTTTAGAAAACAAATTATATGACAATAGCCCTAGTGTTGGATTTTTTTTTTCGGAACTATTTATAATAGCAAAGCACAACAAACTTCCTAAAAGTCTATCAATAGATTGTATAGAAGTTCATAAAAATTATGATATACCTGTTCAATGGGGGGGAGGCTATTAAGCAATTAGTGATAGCCATGTAGAGTCATTCTCAGTACATGTTCTCTAAACCATATGGGACAGAAAGGAGAGAAAAAAACAAAAAACAAACAAACAAAAAACCAAAACCACACACTTACAACCTACTTGCATGCATGACTAGAATGTAGAGAACATATATCTCACTTTAGAAGTGAATGGGGAAATACCTAAGCAGATTTGGTAGAAATTTCATGGAAAAGCAGAGGTGCAAGGGGTCTTGGGGGAAATAGACCCAAGAGAAAAACAAAAAAAGTTTCATTCCCAGAAGCAGAGGGCAGCACCAGAAGTGGGAACCAGGAGAGCCCATCAGACCAGGGGGGTCTGAGGCCTGGGAATAGCAGAATCAGACTTAGAAAGGACTCCTTCCCTGAAGTGGGAGTACTGAGCAGGTGGGGTTAGGGAGAGAGCAAGGCTGTGAATGGCTTGGAGAGAGAATCTGCTGATGAAGGAAGGAAGGAAGGAAGAAGCTGATGATAATGGCCCTCATAAAATGTGGTAACTTTCAAAAATTATAGGGTTCCAGAACGGACGTACCCACCCACCCGCAGACATCTGTGGCACAATATATTAAAGAAACTGCATCTACCTATACAACACCAGAAGAGATACCCTTTGAGTTGTGAATCCAGAAATAAACAACCTAACGTTACACCACAATGGACTAGAAAAAGAAGAACCAACAATGCCTAAAGTTAGTAGAAAGAAGGAAATAACAAAGGTCAGAACAGAAGTAGACACTAAAAAGACAACACAGGGCTGCCTAGGTGGCTCAGCGGTTTGGTGCCTGCCTTCGGTTCATGATGTGACCCCGGAGTCCCGGGATCAAGTCCTGCATTGGGCTCCCTACAGGGAGCCCACTTCTCCCTCTGTCTGTGTCTCTGCCTCTCTCTCTCTCTCTCAAGAATAAGTAAATAAATCTCAAAAAAAAAAAAAAAAAAAAAGACCATAGAAAAGAATCATGAGACTAAGCTGGGTTTTTTTTTTTTTTTTTTAAAGATAAAGTAGATATGCCTTTATCTAGAATTGCCACGAAAAAACAGACAGGATTCAAATAAATAAAATTAGAAATGAAAGAGGATACATTACAACTGCTACTACAGAATTGGTAGCATAAAGACTACAATACTAATTATAAACCAACAAATGGAACAATCTAAAAAAAATGAAGAAAATTTCTAGAAATGTATAACTTACCAAGACTGATTCATGACGAAATAAGGTGACTGAATTAGTAATAAAAAGCATCCTAACTTCCCATACTTTTCCAAAAAATTAAAGAGGAGGGAACACTTCCAAACCCATTTTATGAAGCCAGCATTATCCTGATACCGAAATGAGACAAAAACACTGCAAGGAAAGAAAATTACAAGCCAACCTCTATGATGAACATAGACACAAAAACCTTCAACAAAATACACCTAACAAATTCAACAAGACTTAAAGGGATCACACACCGTGATTCAGTGGGATTTATTCCAGGGATGCAAGGATAGTCTAACATCCACAAATCAATCCACGTGATATTCCACACTAACCAAATGAAGACTAAAAATCGTATGATTAGCTCAGTAGATGCAGAACAGGCACTTGACAAATTCCAACATTCATTCATGATAAAAACTCTCAGAAAACTGAGTTTGGAGGGGATGCACCTCAACCTAATATAGACCAGTTATGGCAAGCCCCCAGGTAGCATCCTCCTCAAAGGTGAAAAGCTACAGACTTTGCCTCGGAGACCAAGAATCAAACCACGGTGAGACCACCTCACGCCTGCCGGAATGGCAACCATCAAGAAGACAAGAGATAACAAGTGTTGGCAAAGATGTGGAGGAAAAGGAACCCCTGGTGCACGGTTGGTAGGAATGCAAATGGGTGTTATCACTATGGAAAACCATATGGAAGTTCCTCAAAAAAATAAATAAAAATAGAACTGCCATATGATCCAACAATCTCACTTCTGGAAAAAAAAAAAAAAAAAGAAGAAAATCTCACTTCTGGGTATTTATCAGAAAGAAAGAAACTCACCAAAGTATCTGCGCCCCAATGTTCACAGCTAGCAGCACTGTGTAGACGGCCAAGGCCCGGAAACAACCTGTGTGTCCATTTGGGGGAAATGAATCAAGGAAACGTGGCATATTTATATAGAAGGGAATATCATTTAGTCATAGAAAAGAGGCAACCTTGTCTGAACTTATTGTCAGAAATATTTCAACTGCACGTAACTGGAAAGCCAAAGTGGCTTAAATAAATGGGGGTTTTCGAACATGGCAACAAATCCTGAAGGAAGCATATGCCAGTCAGCACCGGAGTCTACAAGACCCCCTGGGCCTTTCCCTGGTCTCATCAAGTCACTTCACTCAGAATGACAACACGGTGGCTCTCACCCTTCCTGTAAGCCAGCCTTGCGGTCCCCTCAGGGCCCAGGGAGAAGGCCCGAGGAGGAGACGGCGCTGGGGTCCACTGCTGACTCAGCAGCAAGGAATTCGGGCACTTCTGGAGAAATGGCAGGCTGGGGGCATGAGGGCCTCCGGCCTCTACTGGACAGGCAGGTGGGCAAGCGGGAGCCGGGACCGGCCCGAGGGCCAGTCCGGGTCTACTGTGACCTCTGTGGAACCTTCCTACATGTCCTCTGTGTCATCTTCTCACATTTTCCATCATTCCACTTTTTTGCTTGAATTCTGGGAAGTCTATTAAGATCTAGATTTCAATTCAGAATCTTTAGTTTTGTCTTTGAAGTAACTTTCTAAAAGTCTAGTTCTCAGCTTTTATTTTAGTGATAGTTTTTCATTTCTGGAAGCCCTGTTTGCCTGCATGCTCTGTTTATCTTATGTTTTCTAATCCTTTTTTTTTTTCTTTTAATGTGGAGACAGGAATGCCTTTTCCCTACTGTGATTTCCATGACGGGGGGAGTGGGGAGACTCCCTCCTTTACCAGTACACTCCTGTCCCTTTTCTGCTATGGGATCATAGAGTCATTTAGGTGATCATCAAATGTGAGAGGACTGCCTGGAATGGATGGCTCTTCTCTGTCCCCTTTCCTCTCGGGAACAAGCTTCTCATGGGCGAGGTGTTCTCTGCAGGGGACAAGCTCTCCTGTCACCTGCCCAGCACTACCTGTGACTGGGTAGACAGCATCTACCTGACTCTGGGGTTCTGCTCTTTCCGTAAATATGAACTACATCCTCCAACTTAACTGTATGGAATATCTTGCTGCAAGTGGTATTTTAGCCTCCATCTGCCATTCTGGATTCTTCTTTTTTTTTTCCAGAACATACATGTGGAATGTATCAAAGACCCCAATACCGAAGAACTCACTGGTGGTGGGTGGGTTTCTTCATATGTTTATACCAGGTCTCACTGGAAGCTCATCCAAGCAAGGTTTCATTTTTCCACTGGACTCTGTGAGGCTTGGGAAACTAAAGTGTCCCCAAGTCCAGAATGACGCCATGTATGTTTCCATCAGGCGTCTGAGGGATAGTAACTTGCCTGGGACAATTTTTATACTTATTTCACATCACTGGCTCTTCCCCAGGAAGCTACTGATAGAATTAGGATTCTAAACCCATGCACAGCATGGGCTAGGCTGGATTTTTCTTATGCCACTCAGGGCCATGAGAGTCAAATTTCTTTGCTGTCTCCCTGGGCAATGCTTGCAAGATCTTCTTTCATGAGAGCCGCAGATTTTCAAAGGTTCTGGCTTCACGCAGGGGTCTTGGGATTACTTCGGCTCAAGTGAGCCTTATGTCTCTGATTCTATCCCAGCACGGAGGTTAATCCTCAAGCCCCCCAGAGTTAAGGTCGGGGACTCATCTCTGCCTTTCATCCTCTGGGAAACAAAACTCCCATAGGGTGAGGTGTTCTCTGCCTGGGTTCCCTTTTAACTGGGATGTTTGTGCCTATCTTCTTAAACTGAGATTTTGCTGCAACTTTCCTCTTTTAGGATACCAGTCAAGGTTTGGGTATCAGAGTTATGCTTATGTTCCATAAAATGAATCTGAAAACATTCCCAGTACAGCAATGATCTGAGATGACCAGCCTATTACACAAACGGGCTCCAGTCTTCCACGGAGGCTCTGATCTCAAGCAGGAGTGGGCCACAGTTCTCCTCTTAGGACAGAGGCGGAGCGGTAAGAACATAGCCACCATGTTGAATACTGACCACCCTAATGGTGTGGTGCTCCACATTACTTTTTAAAGCAAGGCATTAATTGATATTTAAAAATAAGCAAAAACTTATCTAATGAAGCTAACTGGACCTGGACATTTCTTAGAGGTTGTTACTTAATAACTTTAACATTTTTTTCCAATGGCTATTGGTTATTTACATTTTCTCTTTCTTCCATTCTAATTCCTATTTTATTGAGACTTCTGTATCTTCTCCCCAGCTATTTTATGCCCTTCTTGATCTTTTATGTCTCTTACTTTATGCTTCCTGGCTTTTATTCTTCCTTGAGAACTCCTATGATTTGTCTTTCCCTATATGGACTGCATTTATTCTCCAAATTCACCCTTCATTTGAAAGCGAGATCAGCTTGGTTTAACTTGTACCATCAGTCACATTTCCTGTTTGACACCTCAAATTACATTGTGCTATTTTTCAGAGGCAAAAATCATCAAGTTGTTAACTCCTTTTTAAATAAGATGAGGATTTTTTTTAACACGCTTTTACTTTCACCCACCACTTCCAAGTCTTGGTCCTAACCATTGCTTTTACGTTACACATCTTCACATTTCATAATCTTTTGGACATTTGCTTTGCTTTATAGCCATATGATTCATATGATTCCTTAAACTTGACAGTTTTAAACTGGTATTTGACAACATTCTTTTATTATCTTTATATATACAAATTTTGGTCAGTGACAGGTCTAGGATATGTGTGGGTCAAGTGCATGTGTGTTTCTAGAGAAGGTACTAATCCTTTCTTTATATTCCAGGATTCAAGGTCCCACCAGGTGTCCATATCTATCCCTTGCATTATTGATTATATTGTTAGGAACTGTAATCACTGAATGTCTAGAAAAGGAAAATGATCATGGGAGAACCACAGCCATGGCCACTTCAGAAATGTTTCCTCAAAGAGCACTGTGGTTGTACACATTCTAGTTGGCAAAGATTCAAGTCCTTTGATATTAATTCATAGTGGAAAGGGATAGAAATCTACCTTCCGTTACTCCTTGAAAGCTCAGCCTTTTGTACTGTGCCTGGTGCATGACAACACTCAATAAACTAATTACACTTCAATTGTTCAACTCCATTTCAGACTAACAATTCCTTAGAGCAAAGACCAATTATTCATTTTCTTTCAGATCAAACTATTATAATGCTCAGTACCAAGCACCTTAGTACCTTAATAGCTGCTCCAAGAGGTCCAAGCCCAATTTTAACAGTGTAAAATTTCCATTGCAATACAAGGTATACTAAATTGGAATCCCAATCACAGCCTTTTCCCCCAGGATTTGTGTTCTGAGCTAGTAATGCAATCTCTCCCAAGAGAAACATCCCCAAGTTTACTTTTTCATTTCATTTCAGTGCTCATGGACATTCTATAATCAATTCTACCCCTTCCTCGACCCTCCCCACCCAACACTGTGGCTGGAAACTGAGTTCCCTTCTCACAAAATAGCAAAGTTGGCACCAAAGAGGTCAGGCTGTGGCAATGTGTTCTGATACTGGCTCCTATACTTGGCTTTGCATTAATACTTAAGCTCTAGGACTAAATGTCCCAATTTTTAAAATACGGTCAATACATATCTACTTTGCTAATCTATTTTGTTTTGTTGCAAATAAAGCACCTAGGGCAATGTGGACTTAAAAAAAATTTATTTTTAATTACAACTTGTCATGCAACAGGCATGGAATCTCCCCTACCACCGTTTCACAAGAGTGAAGTAATGCAGTTGTCACTTGCACTTGCAAAACAAAGAGTAAAGGCAGTATTTATAAGTCAAATACTTGCAGTATGGGAACTATTTGTACTTAAACGTAAAATTTGAATTCTTTTACAATTGTTTTTATGATTCTTTTACAATTTATTCAAATTAACATTTTACATTTAATGTCCCAGTTTTATAGTAGTGGGACTATCTTTTCACAAAGGTGTATCCATAGGTTCATGGGACTCACAAGACCAGTATTCACTTTATTTTCTTCTGTTTTTGTACTCTTTGTAAATGCACCAACAAGTGTATGCCTGACACATGGCAATCAAGGAAGTTTTTCATTAATAGCCAAAACCTTATAATCTAAAATTAATTATCAACTATTACTTCCCAGCCTCGACCAACTGATGAACCAATATAACGAAAAACAAGCTTCAGTTTTCTCCAGATATTTAATGCGAGACGCGGTGTAGCCCTATTCCAAGAAATGCTGATTACCACTAGGGGGTTGTTGCCCTTACTGAGTCAAATAAAAGTACTGCAATACAGCTAAAAGCTTTATATAGATGTATTTCTGTTCTTAATTGCTATAATGTAGACACTTTGATAAATAAGCTTGCCTCTTGTGCTTTTTCTACTTTAGATTATATATTTTAGAGATGACACACAATCCACTCCACTGGTTTAAGAGCTTTAAGTATTATTTTTACTATAGACCTTTTCTTCCTCCCCATTTAAGACGGGAAGACCCAGCCTTTGGTATAAATAACTTATTTCCATGACAATAGTTAAAGGCTATCATTAGTGTTCATTGTCAGTTGTGTAGTCTTTTGGTAAGGGGGTGGCTAGAGCCTCTTTGCTTTCAGTAAGTGCTCTGGGCTGATGGATAAACACACTAAATTTAACACCCTGGTTGTTGGCAGCTCTGACAAAACCACTATTGGCAGTCATTGTGATGGCTTTTAGAGTGTCTCCTGTCCCAAAAATGGTTAATGAGCGGCTATTGATTTTTGAACTGGCCACTAGTCTCAAGGCACGCTCAGAAGGCTGGTCTGGCACCACATTAATCTGCTTAATTAGCATAGTGGCCCTCTCTCTCTCCCCGGGTCCTCCTAAGGTATCTAGAATAGACTGAAAGTCCTTGACAGCAGATTCACAAGCAAACAACTCCTTGTCCTTCATAAATGCCTCCAGCTGCGGCAAAACCTGCTCTTTCCTCTCTTGCTCTGCTTGTTCAGTAAGCACTTTCTCTTTGAAGATAAAGTGGCAGCCTCCATAGCTAAGGGCAGATACATATGTAATTAAAGTAGTAATGTCCAGATTGACTCTTTTGCACACATCGACCTTAATTTCTGTTGGAAATGCAACACTTGCTAGAATATTTTCTCGGTCCACTCTGGTCACCTGCAAAAGTTCTGGGCCTTCGTCATCCGACTCGCTCTCACTGGGCTGGAGCTCCTCAGGGTGATCTAACAGAGAGTTAACCGCTACTATGTCTCCTCTCACAGATATGCCCATTTCTTTGAGCTTCTCTGCCATGGGGCTGGAGACACTGTTGTAAAATGCAAAGATGATGTGAGGATTGCTATACTGCACCGGCTGCTGGTGACTGGCCTGGAGGAAGTCTTCAGCCTGTTCAATGACACTTTTGTCGCCATACTGGCCCCTGCCCAGCCAAATGTTGTGGAGAGCTTCTGCCTTTCGGCCAATGGCCTTCACCCACGTATGACCACCATTTGCGACGACATCCACGACGAGGGTCTGCTTCTCTCCCAAGGAATCTGTGTAGCCGAAGACGTGAAGGACACTAACAACTTCTTCCAAGTTTTCTGCTGATTCCACAATGGCTCGTAGGTGTGTTAGATTGGTGCTCTGTAAATGGGATTCCTTAATAGCTACTTTCCCAGCTTCCACTTTCTGTAAGAATTTCAATTCTGCCTTCAATTTGCTGCACAGCTTTGCACCACCTTCGATGCCGCCTTTTCTTGATCTAGAAAGGGACTCTGCTCTCTTGATCAGTTCCTTGGCAATGGCGATTCGTTCACAGAGCATGGAGTGTGCAGACATGCTGACAGCATTATTCCTTTCCTATAAGAAGAAAAGAAACAAGGGAAATCGAAACAGTCCCAACAATTAGGGCAATGGACTCCTCACTGAAGATTATAAAACTTCCATCTAGCAACGGGTCTGAGTCTATGAACCTAGACTTCTGCACGACGGCTTCTGGAGTGACTCCCTCCTCTGACAACAGGACAGGGTAACTCCTCTACTCCTGAACTCTTTTTTTCCGGTATGCGGGGTTCTGACACACTTTTTAGAGCTTTATTTCTTCCCTTTGAAAGTCCTGTTCAACGCGTTCCAGTCCGAATAAACCGCGGGAGTTTATGTCATAGGCAATCTACGACACGAGGGCTTCCCTCAGCAGCAGCTTTACTGTTTGCTGGTAGAGCAATTTTAATAAAAAGGCTTGGAAAGTGAAGAGAGCGTGATTACATTACAACATGCACACGGCTAGCTGGTCAGCAAACTGTCCAAACCAGAATCGGGGACCACGGGGACCAGTCGAAGCCCTCCCGACCGTGTCCTCGTCTCCTCCTGCGGGAGCGGGTCCCCTGGCCCAACGGCCTCGCGCTGCCCACGGGCACTCGGTACCCCGGTGTCCTGCCCCCCCCCCCCCAGGGAACCCGCTCCACGTCCCAGGTGGACGCCTGCAAGACCGAGGGCCCCGCCCACCTCGGCTCCCGCCCAAGGGCAGGAAGAGCCCGAGGACTGGCTGCAGCCCACCGGCCAGGCCAACGCCAGGGAGCGGACACCCGGAGGAGGAGGAGGTCGGCGGGGCCTTCCTGGAGGGGGGCTTGGAAGGAGAGGGGAGGAGGGGGGAGGGAGGAGGGGGGGAGAGGACAGGGAAGGGGAGGACGAGGGGAGGGGGAGCAGGACAGGGGGAGGGGAGGAGGACGGGAAGGGGAGGAGGGAGGGTAGGGGAGGGAGGAGGGGAGGACGAGGAGAGGGGTGACAGGGGGAGGGGAGGGGGAAGAAGGAAGGACTGAGGGAGGACAAGGAGAGGGGGAGCAGGACGGGGGCGGGCGGAGGGGAGGACAGGGGGAGGGCCCCCTCCCTCGCGGTCCCCCCTCACGGGCCCCATGGCGGCCCCCCCACGTCCCCCCTCGCGGCCCCCGCCCAGCCCCCCCACCCCCTCGCGACCCCCCCACCCCCCCCCGCGGCCCCCCACGTTCCCCCCTCGCGGCCCCCCTCCCGCCCAGCCTCCCCCCCCATCCCGGCCCCCCCACCCCCTCGGCCCCTCGCGGCCCCCGCCCGGCCAGGCCGGCCCACCCCCGCCGGGCCTCGGAAGGGGCGCCGCGGCCCGCTCCCTCCCTCCCTCCGCCTCGCCTCCCCGGCTCCTCCCCGGCTCCTCCCCGGCTCCTCCCGGGCTCCTCACCCGCAGCGCCGGGACCGCGAGCGCGAGCAGGCAGGCACGAGGCACGTGCGCGCGAGGCCGGGACCCGCCGGGAAGCCCCGCCGGGAGACCCCACCCCGCTCCGGCCGCCGCGCCGCTCAGCCCGCGCGAACGCCGCCGCCGCCGCCGCCCGAGCCTCCTGCGTCACGTGGCCCGGCGCCGGGTGACGCCGAATCCGCGAGTCCCCGGCGGCTGCGTGGCCTCCCGAGCGTGGCTGACGCTAACGCGGCCGCCATGTTTGTTGAGGGCAGGCGGCTCCGCCCCCTCCCGCCGCGGGCTGAGGCTGCGGCTTCGCGGCCGCCCCGCCGGGGGGAGGAGCGCAGCCGAAGCTCGCGGACTGCGGGGCGGGCTGACCCCGCGCCCTCGGGGCACAGGTCGTGCGGTTTGGTGGACCCCGTCCCGGGAGCGCCCGGCCACCTACTTCCGCTGTCGAGCTTACACCCCTGCCGAATGGCAGGCAGGGGTCGGTCCTGCAAAAATGTTGGGCTCGTTTTAATAGAAGAGGAAACAGGCAGAAAGCTCGTCTGAGGTCTCCGGGCGGTTAGGGCGGTTAGGTGCTAGAGCGGGGACTCGGGATTCCAAGCCAGCACTTCCTCCTGCACAATTCTGGGCTCTTCCCACAAAGTGGGAGGAGACCAGACCTGCGCTGCCTTTCTGATAAGGACAAGGGAAGGGAGAAGCTTGTATTAGCCTAGTAGGCGGATTGTAAAAACTGAAAGGGACTGCAAATTAACAATCCTGCGTGTCCCTGCTTCCAAACCTTACTTGACCGCTTTAGGAAAGGAAACGGAAGAAACTCGCAAAAACAAATGACTGCACGTGAGCTGTCAACACATTTTTGTTAGACAAAGAGCAATAGTAACACTTTCTGGATAGTTATCGTATGGCAGGCGTTATTCTAAGTGCTTTTCACATAGGGACTTATTTAATCCTCTTCACAAAGATCTATTTTAAAGCTAAGTCCACCAAACTCCAGGCAGTGTCTCTGTAAATGGAGGAGCTCGCACCACCATGGAGTGAAGTATCTGCAGCAAGTGACTCACAAAGCAGAACCCAGAAAGGCTTTAGAACTGCAGGTGCCTAGAAGGTAGATGGGGGGCAAGCAGTGAGGCAGGAGTGAAAATGGGCACTGCTTACAGGTCTGCTTACAAGAACAAACACCTGGGTCCTCCCTCAGGTTCAGTGCAGCTGGGCGGTTAGCCATCCTTCCCCTGGCAGAAGCCTGGAGTTTACCATGCTGAAGGCAGGGAGTCAGAGGGGCTCTGGACACATTAATAATGACAGTTTTCTGTGCCCCTCCCAGAAACTCCTCTCCCCAAACCTGATTTTTCTCTGGAGAACTGAGCAAATGAAAGACCAGAGAGAAATGGCTTATAGCAGCATCCCCACAGTAGGTAGGTTTGGGGCTCACAAACATGGCACTTCCAAACATTTTTGTTTGGAATTTGAAGTAAACCAGAAAGCAGAACAAAATGGTTCTTACAAGTATTCCATAACTAGCATCCTCAGATAAAAGGTATATCATTCATGAAACATGAGGACTTTAAGAGGAGGTAACAGTGTAAGAAAGTTTTTCAAAATTAAAAATGATATCCCCAATTTTAATGTATCAATAAGAGTAGAAAAGGGTGGGTAAGACTGCACTAGAATGTACAATAAAGACAGTTGAAAAAAAAAAAGACAGGTGAAAAATAGAGCAAAAAAGGAAATTTCTCAAACACTAGGAAATTTACCAAAACAAAGAGCTTGGTTTCTACAGTGGACAAGCCTACTGTATGCTCAGCACAATGTTAAGAAACCCATAGGATGACACGTCACCGAAATTTCAGAATGCTGCAAATAAAAGGTCCTAAGAACTTCAGAGGGGGAAAATAAGTTATAAAGAACTTGGCACAAATACACAACTGCATTAGGTTTCTCATCAGCAACACTGGAATCTAGGAGTAATGCCTGCAAAACGTGGAGATCATTTCTAACCTAGAATTTTTAAACCCAGCTAATTAGGAGAGAATATAGTTTCAAACCAGTAACTAGCCTGGATTAAAGAGAATGAGGGTTCCAAGAGAGAAATTTCTGGAGGTGTTTGGAGAGGAGGGGGGTGCTAGAGGATTAGGGAGAGAACAGTTAGGATCACTTGATGTGATATACTGAGGAAAACAGTATGCAAAAGATTTTACAGTCCTTTTGGGGAAATCTGAGATTTGGTGACTGCTACACAGAATACAAAAAAGTGAGGCAATTATCACCTCCAGGAAAATTATTCAGGAAGTGTAATCACGGTGTACTTACCTAGCCATAATAAAAACTTCTAAACTCAACATTGTGATCTAATTAAAGTGAGGCAGAGAGAAAGCGGGGGGTAGGAAGTTGTGAGTTCTAAATTCTCATCTTGCAGAATATAAAATTTACGTATTGGCTAACCTTCAGGAATCCAAAGAGAACCGGATTAAGCCTATTTAAAATATGGAGGAAAATACCTGCTGGAATACATAAAAAGTTAAAAGTCATGAAATTCAGGGGCATGGCCTTTAATGAGGTGTTAGAATTATCCAACTTTTTCAAATATGCTCACGCTTAGGAAGCTATCGTTCACTTGGGTGTTGAAAAAGAAGTGAGGTTAAGGACTGAGGTGGTGCTTTGGGTCCATAAACATGACTGAACACATGAAAACTCCTTTGATCCTTATCACCCACAGCCCAGTGAACCAGCACTCAATAATTATAAAGATCAGTATTATTCCCCTTCCTTATTCCCCCTTTCCAGCTCCCTCCTGCCCCTACATGTGAATTTTAAACATATTCCATGTTTCATAACTAAATAATTATTTTGCAAGCTTAAAATTCGCAGTTTAGTGAGGAACTAGAAAAGAAAGGACAGAACAAATGGGGGCAAAATTCTTAAGAGTGGGAAGATACAAAACAAATGAAGAACAGAGAGAGGCTATGAACATTAGGAACACTGTGATGATTAAGGAGACTGAAGCAGCCCAACTGCACAAGCTAGAATGACTGAGGAGTTGAACATTCAGGGATGCAGGGGGATCACAAGACCAAAGAACGGAGTTCCCCAAGAACTGGGATAGAAAGGAAGGGCTTAAATTTAGAGTCAATGAAAAGAATCAACTGAGAAAAAGGTAGAAGTGTTCTAAGCAGCTTCAATTGAATGAGGCTTTGCGTTTAATGGAGCAAGAGCCAGAGAACAGAACATGGACATAGATCTGCTTCAGTGAATTCTTCCTCCCTTTATTCTGTGGACTTTTTCTGTTAGTCCCCAGTAGGAAATCTACATGTCCTTAACGTGCCTGCCTTCTCTTTCCCTTTCTTGGCACTCTTCTGGTTTTTGAATAGAGATTTAAAAACAAATTCAAAGACAGCTCAACCTTACAGAGTACTTGACCATGAACCCTACAGGCCTTTCATTTGCATCATCAATTTTGTCCTTAGAAAACCCTCTGAGATAATTACTTTGTATGGTCATTCAGCCAGTAAGTGGAAGAGTTAAGACCTGACCCAAAAGCCATTCCTTTTTACTATGTTCTCTTTCTAGTGTGCCAGAGTCTTAATAGACCAAGAGCCTAGAGGAGAGATGAGATAGGGCCTTCAAGAAAAACATTTTGACATCAAAGATCAAATTGCCATCTCCCGTAATAATGCTGCTGTCACCTGTACTAAGTAAGATAAGGAGGCTTCGTGACAGTAAGGAGAATTGGGAATCCTGACCAAAATCCTCCAAGGTAAGTAAGACTTTTCTCCTACACTCAGCTAAATCTTAAAACTTTTTGAGCCACATTCAAATCATGGAACTGCCTACTTTATGTTTGTTGGTAAGAAATGATGATATTCATAAACTCTGTTCTGTGGACCGGACTTATAACTTATCCTAAAATGCCTTTAAAAAAAAAACTTAAGCAGTATGTCTTCACGTATAATGAAAACAGAGTTCACATTATTTGCCTGCTTGTATGGGCCTTAATTTGCAGTAAAGGTTCTGATTACACTGTGGTTACATGAATGAGGGAGAGCCTTAAGCCATAGTTTTGATGTTTAAGTATTAGGATTTTATTTCCAGCACTTAACGTTCATCCTTGGGTGTAAGAAGTCTAGTAGAATCTGAGGGGCTCTTTTTAAATATTTACCTACTTGCGATGGAGAAACCAACGGGAACCAATACACCATTTCTTATTTACTTACATCACGGATCTCCCATAGGAAACCCTTCAGCCTAGCACCCTTCACAGCTCTAGTGCAGTCCCGGGGTTTCACTGATCCACATCTAACGATGCCTACAAAACACCTATGCTATCTGTCTTATCTCATGAATCTTAGAGCTTCTCTCAGCTCTAAATGCAATGATGTTTACTAAAATCAGCATTCTGCTTTACTGACTGAAAATATCTGACAGTAAAGAATGTAACAAGACTTGACTGAACCAAAATTGCATGAAGAATGAGTTCACCCTTCTGCTCTGCAGTGTAGTTTCCAGAAGTCAACTGTGATAAAAAGCAGGAAATCACTATTTTAAAATTTTACTAACTCCTAAAAAGCTAGAAGTTGGATTTAACAGTTTATTATGATTTATTAAGTATCATTTTAAAAACATCAGTCCATTAAACCATGTAGAAATAAGTATGCAAAAAGTCTGCAAAACAAAACATACTTTAAACATGTTTAAGTAGAGGGATTATCTGAAATTCCAGATTTTTCAGTCACTTGGTTATTATGCTATGGCAGCCAAGTAATCCTTAACTTCAGTCGGAGTGAGCCTTCTGAATCCAGCTTCATTGCAGATTCCAACCTCTATGTTGTCTTCTGTCATTTGCCCTTCAAAGCTTTCCTATTGAAGAGAGAGGGCAAAAGGTCAGTTTTCCAAGCACTTCATTATAAACTCATTATAAGTCCCATTGTTAGAAACTGTGCTAACCTTTAGGGTTAATATGGCTGTGTGAATGGCATCTTCAAGTTCCAGGTCTTCATTATATCTAAAGAATTTTTTTGAAAAAACAAAAAACAAGAAACAGAAAAACAATGATTTATGGCACAATTTACATTTTTTATGATTATTTCAACCTGACAGCAGCAGCATAAGAATTCTTAAAAATCTAAAACACTCCTAAAAATAAGCTACAGATTAATTCTTTTAGTCCATTCACTGAAATAAGCTGTCCCCAAATAAGAAACTGACAATTATTTGACATGCATTCCTATCATGAAGCTTGTAACCATAACAGGAGTATAAATATTTTAATGTAATCAGAATGTGGTGGCAATATGGTAATTGTTTTAAATAAAGAAATCAGACCTTTGCTAAAATTTCTTTTATTTTTTTCTTAGAAATGTTTAAAGGCTCACTATTAAGGCGCTTTAAAAAAGATTTTAGAATTATTTAAATTTACCAATTAACCTCAGGTTTAAGATTTTTAGTAATTTTTTTTCCTTAAAGGTTTTATTCATTTATTTGAGAGAAAGAGACAGAGATACTGAGATAAAGCATAAGTAGGGAAGAGAGGAAGAAGCAGGCTCCCCACTGAGCAGGAAGCCTGCCATGGGGCTCGATCCCAGGACCCCGAGATTATGACCTGAGCCGAAGGCAAATGCTTAACCAACTGAGCCCCCCACGTGCCCCAATTTTTAGTAATCTCAACATTATGTGAAAAATGTACTGAGAAGGTTCATCTGTGGGTTACAGGCAATTACAAACTTCTGCCATTCGAAATGTAGACATGCTTTGGGCTACTAATGCTGAGTCTGAATACAGCTGGAAGGAAGAGCAATTTGTTGTGCTAGGGTAGTGACAGCGGAGTTTTACATAATTCCTCACTATTTCTCAAGCACATACATCATATATTTAATCTACCATGAATACCAGGTATTTGGCTTCACAATTATTTTCTATAATTGCTATACTATAAACTGTTATCACTTAACTCACTTAAACTTTCCTCCCAAATTCTTTACTCCAAATCTTTTTAGATTATAGGAGGAGAAACAAAGTCAAAATAGAAACAACATTTAGGAAACAACTGTAAGAATGAAGAAAATTTCTTAAAAAATATATAATATTACCACTTAATATACTGAAGACCAGGGAGCCAAGGTGGAGAGAAGTTTTTGTTTATTTATAACCACACTATACAAATGAGTGTTTGAATATAAAGTAAAAAAAAAATCTGTTTATCAGATTCATGATATTAATTATTTAAAGAGAACTGAGAACCATAAAATAAGCTTGCTCAATCTAGTTACCGTAAGCCTACCTTTTCTCAAGGAAAGTCTTCCCATTCACATAGTTCTTTCCCATTGCTGTGGCTTTCCAGGCAAAGTAAGCTCCCTAATCAGGAAGAGAAGATAATCATAAAACCATATTTTAAATCCTTAATCTAATTATAGCACCCTGCCATTTCTTTTGTTCTATAAATTTGTATCTGACTTCTAAGTTCACAGAATATTTAGTGGAATGCAATGGATAATGTCAGAAAATAGGCTATTTTTAGAAAAGGAAAGTTAACAAAGAGACATGAAGAAACTTCTGGAGGTTATGGAGGAACTTCAGTTATTTTGATTGTATTCAGGTATTTACACCTATCAAAACTCATCAAATTGTACACTCTGTATATGTGTAATTTATGGTACAATTTATGTGAAAAAGTCAGTTAAAGGAACAGGTTAACCTAAGGCAAATAAGCAAAAGTATTATTTCAGCTTACTAGGATGGTTGAAGGACTCTAATAAAAGTCTGATGAAAAATGGTGAGCAAGTCTTTATTATTGCTGGATAAATTAAAAAGAGGGCATTTCGTTAAAAATATTTCATAGTTTTGATATTTTGTAATCTAACGTTAAATGCAAACAGCAATTTATTTTATATAACATGGCCTAATCTACTGAAAAAATACATACACGCAAACACACAAGAAAAATACTGAAAGAAATATATCAAACATACTTTAAAAGAAATAACCGCCTTTTAGATAGAACGGAGGGAGAGGGCAAAAAAAAGAATCCTGGACCCCAGGGATGGTGCCTTCTGTTACCCCACTGGAAAGGAAGGGAAGAGGGTTTGTCATTTAGCTTCAGCAGCTCAGAAATGGGTAACAGACACTGTTACCTCCCAAAATGCTGCTCTCATTTAAGTAACAAACAACCAAAATATTTTTCTTTTCTTTTCCAGGCTACAAGGTTAGAGTGTAAGACTGACTCAGAGTGAACTTGCAGTTATTTCATGATCCACAAATTCTAAAAATTCCATTCCTAATCATGAAATTTTTTCTTCCAGTTTTCCTCATAGCAAATAGGATACTTTTGGAGCAGGAGTAGCATCTACGAACACCTTCTAACTCAGATACCTATCTTTTGCCTTAGAGGAGACAGACTCACCCACTTTGCAAAACATTGGCTTCAAGAGTTACATCTGTGTGTGTGTGCAGGAAGAGACACTGAAGTCAGCCCCAGGATTAAACAGATGGCAAGGAGTACAGCACTGTCCTCCAGACACAAAACTTTCACCACATTTGTCAAAGTAACAAAATTCCACCGATTTAAAGAGATTTGATAACTATTTCAACAAATCATTCAAGTATGTGAAGTTAATGGATAAGAGAAAGCACCAGAACTGAGGGCAGAACTAGTGTACCCTTTTCATCAGAAGACTGAATTACCAACATTTTAAATATGGAAATGAATACGCACTACTCCATAGTTCTAAAGTCCCAATGAATATGAAAAAAGGACGTACTGCTAAATTTTAAACTTTGTGGTCGTTTTTATTAGATGTGCAGAGTATTTTAACAAATCCCTCCAATATGTCTGATGATACTTACAGATGGATCTGACTGAAATAAATACGGTCGCCCCTCATTCCAACCACAAATTAGTAGGGAAACTCCAAATGGACGAACACCACTAAAGAAAAGAAAACATGAAATTATGGTGTGAAGTCAACCTAAGGATTTACTAATCCTCTTAAGTATTAATAAAGCAAATCATCAGGTAGAATGAATTAGACTTGGAAGTTCCTTAAAAAGTATTTCCTACCTTTCTGAACAAATCAATTCAAAATGAATTCTCTTTATGGTGCTAAGGAACATTAGTCAAATCATTTTGGTAAATGGAGGAACACAAATATTGGGGTTAGTTAAGTATGGAGTTAACATTCTGTGTCTTAACAGAATGACAACTTTCAACAAATGCAGCTTTTCCACTTGCTTTACGTATCAGCAACTCCCTTTATCCTACCTCATCCACATGTAGCCCAGATTCCAGAAAATTAAAAGAATATAGATGTGTCAGAGAGCTATTGCTTTCTTCATGTGCTTATAATCATTCTGGTTGGAAAGATAAATTTGGAAGCAGGAATAACTGCCTTCCCATAATTAAGTGTTTCAATCCCTGGGCTAAAGGACTTTATCTAGAAGCTGCCTTCTGCTATTGTGTTGACAGCAAGAAACCACTCTACTTTTTTCATTAAGAAAATATTCTAGGTCCAACTGAGATTAGATATATTCATCACAGTGATTTTCTTTACTTATTAAATAGAGTTAAGTCCTCTTTTTAAATATATTCACTCTAAAAAAATAAAAAATAAATAAATATATTCACTCTTCTAAAACAGTTTCTTTTCTCTAATTCATGACACATTTCAAATAAAATCAACTTACCCTGACTGAGTGTATTCTTGCATCACTGAAGCTACTCTCTGTACCAGCTGAGCTGTGGGAATGGGTTCTTGGTAAACGAGATAGTATTGCTGAGCAAGTTTTCGAGCTCTGTGCACGAGCACTCTAACAGACAAGGAAGAAATAAGATTTCATTAAAACCTCTATACTTGGCTACCTAATGACTCTTCTCTTATAGGCATATACCTGCAGCACAAGTCTTACATGTATCTATGTAATGGGAACGATCAGCTCAAAGCTAGTCTTGCTCTGACATCTGATTCCAGTTAACAAGAAAACATCACAGCAACACAGAGGAGCTGAGCCATAGGAAATGGGACAGGGATAAGGCAAAAGGAAGAAAACTAAGGACAACGGGTACCAGGCAGCTCAGGAATAGATTTAGTGTACACAATGGGAACTTTCCCTTCCTCCATGGCTTCTACCCCGTTTCCCAAGGGTAGTCATCCTGTTTTGCTATCTCAGTCAAGCCAAAACAAATGCCCATATGACGGTGCACATATGTATGTGTAAACACACACATACACACACACACACACACACACACACACACCTGGACATCCCACAACCCACAACCTGGGACGTATGTTTCTCACTCTGCTTCAATCCTTTCCACAGTCTGCACTTCAAAAGAGTACCCTTCAGATATTAAGGAACGGCCAGAAACTATTCATAAGTTTAAAAATTTCATTAAAAAATATTACTACTCCACATAGTAATCAACTACATTAGCAAGACAAATAGGATGTACCTTTACCCACTCCTGTACTGCGGACATGACCCATGGACATTACCCGTCTGTAAGATTCCCGTCCTCTCCGTGTATTCCATCAGTACGCTGTGGTATCCCTTCCACACAATAGCAACAGCATCTACTGTAGTGAAGCCTGACCACATTCAAGCAATACTATTGCTTTTTCTGACTCATTAAAGTGAAAATTTGGTTCTACCTGTGTTGTTTCCAAAAAATCAGGAATGAAGTGATAATACTCCTTTTACTTGTTAAATGACAAACATAGAAAGCTGCCAATCTCTTTCAACTTGCTGGTGCCCTGACATAAAGGCCCTGATGTTTCGTTTCAGTGGCCTTTGTAAATTCTGTTCCTTTGCTAAGAACAAAAATAAATATAATGGGGTTACCTCTGAATGGTAATGCTTTCTTTTGCTCCTGTTAACTTTTTTGAAAATATAGTTTATTATAAACTTGTATTGCTTTTGTTTTTAAAATGCATTAGAGCACAGCACAGCCTTTGGATGATAGAAGAGGGGTTGTGATCACTAAACAGAGGTTAAGAGAAGTACTGATCTCCTCTTTTATCACAGTGCGGCACTGAGTTATCCTTAAAGCAACTCTTAGTGTATTCCTTGCAGACAAGCTAAATTCGGTTGCTAACGATGCTGCTGTTGGTAAACAAAGTACAAAAATAAAGAGTTGGGAGATTAAAGGAAAAACATCCCTGATTTTTCTCCTCAAAGTACAAATGATAAACAGTTCATAAAGTGGTGAAAAAAAAATAGTATAAAAGTACCTGTAATCTGGGCCCATGCCACTATACACCAGGCCTATGTGCTTGGTAATTGGTTCCACTTTGTGGACACTTCGCTCATCATACAGAATGGATTTCTGTTTCTTCTCAGTTGCTAATACCACACCATTTGCGGCTTAAAAAAAAAAAAAAAAGTGCTAAACGTTTAATCACTTAAAGACCCTGCTTCCACAGTTTTCTAATTACGGATGCAATTCACCCAAACCTCTTTATTTCCTCTTATTTATAAAACCTAAGAAATGGTAAATCCATTTTCCCCTTACTGGTCATCTATATTGTGCTAAGGAATCCTTGTAGCTAAATGCATTACCTAACATCTCTTAAAGTATTCCAGGACATCTAGGAGTCCATGTGTTTTAAAAGACTTCTGCCTATTTGGCTATTGTTCTTATAATCTGAAATTTAATGATACAGACTTCAAAAAGGGTATCTTTAGATTAAGTTTTATAATTAACATTTTCTGTTATATAAAGGATAAAAACTGCCAGAGAATAATGATGTATATATCAGTGGAAATACAAAAGAATATTCAGTTCTCTCAATATTCAGAAAGACTGTTGGTTATTATAACTAAGAGATAAAGGAGCTATGTTTATTTTGAAAAAAATTAATCATCTTCTTAGACTTATTACTTAGGCTTCTTAGGCTTATTACTTTCTTTAAACTTCAAAATACTATAAATCAACAGAAAGAACTGTTAAAAATTATGCTCCCCCAGCTATTTATTTGTATTAATTACTCATTAATTCCAAAAGAACTTTAGGATAACTGTTAACAGGCCTCTGAAATAAATGAAGCATTTAATTACCTTTAATTCCAACTGAAGGGGCTCCTCCAGCTACAGCAGCCAATGCATATTCAATCTGGACAAGTTTACCAGATGGGCTTAAAAAGAAACAAAGGCATTTGCTAAATCCACGTATTTTCAAATATGTATAATAGAAATATTTCTTAGAGCAGACACATAGGTCAAATCCATTAACCAGATACCAAGGAATAGCTGGGCTTTCACATATTGTTGCTGTACAGAAATGGAGTTTACCAGGCAGTTTGAACACATAGTGAAGCATGTTATCTTTCCTTTTTTCCCACTTCTCTGCTTCCTAAGGCAGCAGCATCATTACCGTTGCCTTTTACCACATCACAACCAGTGACTTCAGGCAAGTTATTTAACCCCACTGTGTCTCAGTTTTCACATCCATAAAATGGGGGATAGTATAGTACTATCAAAAAATTGTTGTGAAGATGAAATAAAGTGATGTCTTTTGTTCCTGGCACAAAATTAGCAGTCAGTAAATACTAAATGGTAATGTTATTAAGACACGTACCTGTTAAATACCAAACAACAGCATATGTTTTGTATGGGTGGAGTTACACATTTTAGAAAGTAGGCATGGCCGGAGAGGTAAGACCTACTTATCACCCAGGACAAAACATTTTCTACAGAAAGCTATGAGCTGGTGATACTTAACATAGCAGATTGCATGGATTTCATAGCCAAATACTAGCCCTGAAATGGCTTTTAAAATCATACTTTGTTTCACCAGTTGTTGAATTAAAATCAAACGTCACAGACTTAATTTTACAGATAAAGTTTTTGAGTGAAAGTAATTTGTCTAAAGTGACCTAGCTTGCTTCATAGCTCCGTGTACTAGTGAAAATATAACCTTGAGTTTCAGAAGGTCATTCATTTCATCTTCATAAAATTATTGGAAACTCTGTCACTCAAGCCTCAACTCTGTTCCAGACACACAGACCACTCTCAGAATTCAAAAACCCCTTTGACAGGTTAACACCTCTGTCTGTAATGCAATTCACTCTTGTCAGGGGAGCTCTCTCCTGGTCATCCTTCACTCTTGCGCAGAAACTTCACGTTCTTAGAGAAGCCGTCCTGACCATTCAGAATAGACTGAATTCCATACTTGCTCTCTGGCTAAGACTTATCAAGCTTCCATTATTCTCCACAGAGCGTGAGGAACAGTGACTGGTCAGTCCTCTAGCATATAACCTAGTGCCAGGGGTCACAATCATCTGGCTGACAGAAACACAACTAGACCTACTTATGGAATAAGCCTAGGTGTGGCAGTCTAACGAGTCTTAAATGACAAAATTTATTAACTTGAGTGAAATAACATCAATAGGTCTTTAAATTTTTAAAATTAAGCTGTACATGTTTTCCTGTTATTAGTCACTATTTCAACAATTGTATCGTGACTCACTGGATCCATGCAGCTTTCAATTATTGTTCAACATCTAGCTCAAATATTCCTGGGGAACATTTTAAGGGCTCAGGTAAGCTTTAATATACCTCCTCTCTGTTCGCACAATCACCTGCATACACATCTACCACTGCATCTTCCTATATGACAGCTCACCAGTCTGTGAGCTCACAGAGCAATCAACCAACCATCTTTGTAGTTACGCCAGCAGCTCATTCAAGTACCGGCATCCCTATCTGGGATACTTGATACAGCCTTCTAACTAGTTTTCCTCTATTCCACCCCCACTTCACTCCCCCCAGCCAAAGCTACATTGTACCATATCTCCTTTCACTTAAATCCTGTAATAACTTCCTGGTTCACTTAAAATACAAACTTCTTATTCTGGCCTACGGGCTCTGCAAGAGTGGCCCTACCCGCACTGACTCCTTGCTCACTATGCTTCAGGATTTTTACATAATCCTCTTTTCTCTGTCCACCAGTCTCTCTACCCCTAAGTCTTCAAATAGTTGGCTTTTTTTTTTCCACCTTCTAGTCTCAAAATTCACCTCCAAGCATTGGCTTTTCCTGACTATCCAATCTAAAGTTATATTTCTTCTTTTTACTCTTTTAATAAAAATTCCTGAGTAAGAGAAAAACTTTTTTTCAGAATGAATTAGTAGACACCAATTTGTTCACTCATTCATTGTTAATATCCTCAACTGAACGTAATCCATAACAACACTTTTTCATCCTAGAATATAATATAGCGCCTTTCATTAATAGTTTAGTTCTGATCACCAACAGGCTAGAAACAAAATTTTTGAATCTAAAACAGACTGAACCAAGGCAGCCCCGGTGGGGTGGCGGTTTAGCGCCACCTGCAGCCGGGGGTGTGATCCTGGAGACACGGGATGGAGTCCCATGGGGCTCCCTGCGTGGATCCTGCTTCTCTCTCTGTCTGTGTCTCTGCCACTCTCTCTCTCTGTGTCTCTATGAATAAATAAAATCTTTAAATATACATATACATAAATGAAACCGACTGAACCATTATGTTAAAAAAACAAATTTAATACATTATTACAGATGGATTCAGTCCCTGATGCTATTTTATGTGTCCGCTTCACGTATTCTAAAGAAAGGATTTATGCTTTCTTCAAGATAAAGAACCACGTTTGCTTTTTCCAGAAGTATGAAGTGATTATTTAGCAACTCTTATTCTCTACCATTGTGTATCATTACAGACAAAGGTTTAAAAAAAAAAGCCCTCATTTATTATTGAAAACTGCCAAGTGTAAGGAGAGTATTTTAAGAAGACACATGTGGTGATAATAGTGTATTAATCTTGTCATTGTAAAGAACTCAGGGGGGCAGCCCGGAGGGGCTCAGAGGTTGAGCGTCTGCTTTCAGCCCAGGGCGTGACTGCGGGGTCCCAGGATCTAGTCCCACGTTGGGCTCCCCATGTCGGGCTCCCCGCATGGAGCCTGCTTCTCCCTCTGCCTGTGTCTCTGCTTCTCTCTCTGTCTCTCATGAATGAATGAATGAATGAATGAGTAAATAAATAAATATCTTAAAAAAAAGAAAACTCAGTTTCTATAAATAAATATCTTAAAAAAAAAAAAAAGAAAGAAAACTCAGTTTCAACGGGAACTCAGCTGCTCATCTAGGACCTTGGACGAGCTATGTAATAATGCGTTCTACCTGTGGGTTAGTTCACCCGTAATTCGCTGAAATAACGTTCACATCCCACAGGGTAGTAGAAGACATGGGCAGGTTAAGTCGCACCCGCCCCGCAAGAACTCAACAAGTCGGATCCCGCTTAGCCTTCGGCTGTCAGAGAGAAGAACTACCCGTCAACCCAACAGGAGACTTCGGATCTGTAAGGAAAGCGGTCCAACTGAAGCATCACCAGGTCGATGTGTTAAAAACCCTTCACTCGTGGGTTTCCTTACATTGGGAACAGGAGTCCATCTCAACTGTGCAGTTCGAAAAAAACATACTTCTCGGCCCACTGTTCTGAAATAAGGAAAAGCCTGCGACCTTCTGTAAAGTGAACATACCCCTCCCCGTCCTCCACCCCCCCCCCACCCCCCACCAAAGGCCAAGCGGCCCAGGGGTCGGGGCCCGGACACCAGGGGCGACGGGATGAGCGCGCTCGTCTTCAGTCCTTAAACTTCTACTGGCGGGGGTGGGGGGAGCCCGAAGCGGGAAGAGGCTTCGAAGCGCCAGAGGCTGGGGGCTCACCCCAAACTGCAACGAGGAGGTTCCCCGAATGGAAAGAGGGGCCCGGGGCGCTTGGCCAAGGTCCCGAGCTCCATCCAGAAGCCCCCCCGCCAGGCCTACTCGGCTTAGGGAGGCGATCCTGAGTTCCCAACGGGACACGCGGAGGCAGCCGCCCCCGCAAAGTGCCTTATTCTCTGCTCCCCGGAGCGAGAGTAAACCCTTGGTGTTGGCCTTCCCCGCCGCGGCCCCAAGGTCTCCCCGGCTTCCCGGCGCCGCTGCTCCCAGGCCGCGGGCGGGCCACGCAAATGACTTTGCAAAGTCGCATTTCCGTCCCTATTTCCTACTGCAATGCGCCCGGGAAGCATCAAGCCCGAGGCTAGAACGGAAAAACACCGGGCAAGGGGGGAGCTCCTACAACCCCGGCCCCACGGAGGACCCGGGGGCTCCTTCCATACCTGAATGTAGTCAGCGAAAAGCTGTAACCGCGCTCCGCCATCTTTGCCTGGAGTGCCAGAGCACAGCCGCACACATGCGCACTGGAGCCGCTTGCTTCCCATTTCCCCGCCCCGCTCCTCCGTTCTCTCTCTCTGATTGGAGAAGAGTCAAGAGCCGCTCCAGGGACATGCTGGGAGTTGTAGTTCCAGCCGTCAAGTTGGCCGACTCTGCGCCTGTGCGCATGCTCGAGGCTGGGAGCGGGGGGGGGGGGGGGGGGGGGGGCGGCCCCAGCAGCCCGGTGGGCGTGGTCTCCGGGCCGGAAAGATGGCGTCGCCCATGCTGGTGCTTGTGGTCCCGCGGTGGCCGGCGGCCCGGGGGCTGCTCAGGAACGGTTGGGAGCTGCTACTGCGGACGCTTCAGCAGAGCCGGCCAGGCCTCCCCGGGCCTCCGTGGGGTACGTAAGGGAGGCCGCGGAGGGGGAGGAATGGGAGGAGGGGGCCCCGGGCAGCCTGGCGGACGCGGCGTATAACCGCGGGAGGGGACGTCCCCAGGCCGGACTCCCCACCTGAGACTACAAGCAGCTGGTTTGGCCACCCCCCGCCCCCAACCCTAAAAACAGAAAAAGCCCTCTGCGTGGCCCAGTGCACGCACAGAGCGTAGCTGAAGCAGGGCGCCTGGGTGGCTGGGTCCGGCCAGCGTCTGCCTCGGGCTCAGGTCGTGGGGTCGCGCCCCCGGGGTCGTGGGGTCGTGCGGTCGGGCCCCGCCGCGGGCTCGCTCTCGCTCTCGCTCCCGCTCCCTCCATCTCACCATCTCCCCATCTCAGGCAAATAAAGTCCTGCATTAAAAAACAGAGAGAGAATGTAACCCAAGCCTATCAGTTCAGAGTATAGGGTCGCCGCGCACTCTCTGATTTTTTTAAAAAATATTTTTATTTAAGTTTTTTTTTTAAAGATTTTATTTATTTATTCAAGAGAGACACAGACACAGGCAGAGGGAGAAGCAGGCTCCATGCAGGGAGCCCGACGTGGGACTTGATCCTGCGACCTCGGGGGTCGACCTGGGCTGAAGGTGGCACTAAACCGCTGGCCCACCCGGGCTGCCCCCATTCTACCCTTCTTTTCTTTTCTTTTCTTTTCTTTTCTTTTCTTTTCTTTTTTTTCTTTTCTTTTCTTTTCTTTTCTTTTCTTTCTTTCTTTTCTTCTTTTCTTTTCTTTTTTCTTTTCTTTCCCTTCCCTTCCCTTCCTTCCCTTCCCTTCCTTCCCTTCCTTCCCTTCCCTTCCCTCCCTCCCCTTCCCTCCCTCCCCTTCCTTTCCTCCCCTTCTTTTCTTTCTTTCTTTTCTTTCTTTTCTTTTTTTTTAAATTTATTTATTCATGAGAGAGAGAGAGAGAGGCAGAGACACAGGCAGAGGGAGAAGCAGGCTCCATGCAGGAAGCCCGACGTGGGACTCGATCAGGTACCCCAGGATCACACCGTGGGCGGAAGGCAGGCGCCAAACCACTGAGCCACCCACCCAGAGATCCCCTTTACCCTTATTTCCAAGGTATCCTGAACATAACACCGAGGGAGTGTGAATGGAGAGCCCATGATATGCCAAAGTGCTTCCTGGGAAATCTCCACACCATCCTGTTAGGAAGCACCACTTTTGGGCCGAAGGAGGAGGCTCATGAAGGTCCCCAAGGTCACACAGGCCAGCGGATGGGGCCCGTGCTGTTAACCACTTAGCTAGGCTTAGCAGTTATTTTTAACAGGTGAATTGGAAAGGAATACCGGTTGCTAACTGGTAGCTTTGTGGATCTTTAAGAGTTCCTAAAGGATTCCAGGTCTGAGGAAGAACAAGGAAAGGATAAAAGGTCTTTGATTTTATAGACAATTTAGAAAAAAAACTGAAACTGATAACTCATATAAGTAAATATTATGCAGAGTGGTGAGCCAGTCCCTTTCTTCAGGGAACTGACAGTAATAGAATAATAATATTCTATTATTCTAAATGGAACATTATTCTTAATAGAATTATTATTCTTAATAGAATAATATTCTATTCTTCTTCATAAGAAGAGCTAAGTGACTTAAAGGGCCTACCCACTGTATGACAAAGGAACCAGCTCAGTTGGAATATAATAAAAAGGGGCCAGGAGGCGGTTGTCTGAGGCCAGGGTGGAAATACATTTTGGAAATCGCAAGCTTAGATTTCCTTGTAAGGTAAATAGGAACTGCCTACCGAGTAGAATGTGGACAGTTTGAGTGGTTTATTCATGTTTACTACTAAACCCCTGGGGTCTGTATTTCAGAAGGTAAGAAACTTGGTAAAATTTCAGAGATTCATTTCAGCCAGTGCCCCTAAGAAAAAAGTCGATTCGCGTTGTTTAATATTGCTTTCTGTATGAGTTTTAGTGTATGTTAGTAGCTAAGGCTTCTGTCAAATGTCTGTTGAGTATAATGTTATGAATTTTACATATGTCTGTTGCTGTATCACTGTTGATTGTTAAGGAGAATGATAGATGTAGAGTCATTTAGAAACTAGAAATCCATCCGATATTTCCATGTTATGTTTTTGTAGGACCCGCATTAGCAGTCCAAGGTCCGGCTGTATTTACAGAACCGGCACATGACACCAGTGGAAGTAAGGAGATTTCCAGCCTTTTGGATAGTATCTTCTGGATGGCAGCTCCAAAGAACAGGCGCAGCATTGAAGTTAACCGCTGTAGGAGAAGAAACCCACAGAAGCTTATTAAAGTTAAGGTAATACATTGATTTTTGTGGGTGTGCTTTCTCTCTTATCCATCGCTGCATCTCTTTGTACTTACGTAGCCTATGAGTAAATCATTCTTAGAACTTCTGTGTGTACTTTCCTCTGGCCTAAATAAGAGCATTTTCATTGTCTATGTTTATATGCCTGCTGTCCTATAGCCTAAATATTAGGACCACAGTCAAGGAGAGAGTTTGGAGTCTGGACAGAGGATTAGGTTGTGAATAAACCCATGTGACGTGTGTTATGAGCTGGTGTTTTGGAGTCATATATGGGTAAACATCTTAATAATGGCAGAGCCTAAAATTGTTATTTTTTTTTTAAGATTTTTATTTATTTATTCATGAGAGACACAGAGAGAGAGAGGCAGAGACAGGTAGAGGGAGAAGCAGGCTCCATGCAAGGAGCCTGATGCAAGACTTGATCCCGGGACTTCAGGATCACGCTCTGAGCTGCCCTGAGCTGAAGGCAGACGCCCAACCACTTAGCCACCCAGGCATCCTTAGAGCCTAAAATTAAAGTCAGAACAGCGGTAGGTATTATGGATCTCAAGTTTTACTAACTGTTACATATTTATTATGTTCTTCACTGTGACAAAATACTGTGAAAGAAAATCCTTAGGTAGGTAATAAAAATAGCTAACATCATTTAAGTGCTTGTGACGTATCTAAGCGCTTTATACCTCACCAGATCCTCAAAACAGCCTTCCAAAGTACATATAGCTCTGCTGATTTTTAGGATGAAGAAACTATGGCAAAAAGAATTTGGCTGTAGTCACAAACAACTAAGTGGCAGAGCCAGGATGTGAAGCTAGGCAGTCTGATTCTTGAACTTAACATTTTTCTCTTAGAACTTTCTGGTGTGTTCCTGTCCTCAGACAATTCCAGATCTCCACACCCATTCTCCCTCTCTCCCTGCCCCATGGATATACTCTTCAGTGATCTAATAAACAGAAATTATAGTGTTTATTACCTTTCATTTGTTAACTTATGGCTTTCACAGCCATGATTTGAGTTACTTTTTGCCCCATGACACTCCGCAGCAGCAGCACAGTGTAGATGAAGCTCAAGAACAGAGAACTGACTTCATAAACTTCCAGCATTTCAGTATTAAACCTCACCCTTAGAACTTAAGCCAAAAAGTACTACTGAGTCACATTTGGAACTCGACTTAAAGCCTGGAACTGAAAAGTTTGTCATTAAAATAATATATGCAATTTGGTTGAGAGAATTTATGATTTTAGGAATGAGAGCTTATACCAATCTGTTTCATGATTCCCCTCACTGCATTTATTCTGAGGGAAAAGAACGGTACCCTGTGGATTCATTTTCTTCACTGAATTGTTTCTGGCCACACATAGTATATTAATGCTAGTGCTTTAATGAGGAGGAGAGCACTAACTGTGGGTATGGCTCCCATACTTCCAATTAGACCTGGGGTCGAAATTGGGGAGGCATGTCATTTGTGAGATTTTTTTTTCCTCCTTTCAGAAAATGAAATTCTTTTTTGTCATTGCCTCACAAAGGTTTGTATGTTAATCTTAAGAAGTGTTTGGACTTTCTTTGATGTTCCTATTTACAATTTTTTCTTTTCTACTTTAAATCTACTTTTAGAACATACTGAAAAGATTTCTTTAAAGGTTGCAACTGTCCTATTAAAGTTGGGTAGATGTGTGTAAAAACTCATTCTCAAATTGTAGCATATTTAAGGGATTTTTACATTAAGGAGTAATCGGTATTCATTCATAAAAAGAAAAAAGACACCATGTAACAACTATTAATACATATATTATACTACACCATAGGCTTCATACAGGAATTTAAGTTACAGTGATGAATTAGGGGCAGCCAACTGTAATGTTTGTCACCTTGTTTTCCCCAGGGGTAGATTGAAGGAAAAAGGGAGTTCCCTTTCCCTGGTCTCTTACTAATTTGCTAACTATATAGATTGCCCCATTGTGTTGAAGGACTCCCTATTAGATGTTTAGTATTTGAAGGTGGGGAAATAGAGTATCATTTTACATAATATGATTGCTGTATTTAAGTAAAAATGTACCAAGTTCATAGTTGGTAGAGCTGAGTTCTATCCCACTTTTTCTATTAATTCAAACTTGTTTGTCCTCAGTTCCCTTATTAAAATGACATTGAGGGGCACCTGGGTGGTTCAGTTGGTTGGGTGTGCAACTCTTGATCTCATCTCAGGTCTTGATCTCAGCACCATGAGTTGAAACCCCATGTTGGGCTCTGTGCTGGGCCTGGAACCTGCTTAAAAATAAAGTAAGGTTGAACTAGATGGCATATGACCTTATGCAACATGAGCAGCCCAAGAAAGTTCAAGTGTAAGCATGATTCCTGTGCATGGTCACATGTGCATTATTTTGCTTGTTAAAATATGTTTTCGTTGTTTTTTGTTTTTTTAAAGAACAATATTGACGTTTGTCCTGAATGTGGTCACCTGAAACTGAAACATGTCCTTTGCGGCTTTTGCTATGAGAAGGTGTGCAAGGAGACTGCAGAAATCAGAAGACAGATAGGGAAACAAGAAGGGGGCCCTTTCAAGGCTCCTCCCGTGGAGACTGTGGTGCTGTACACAGGAGAGGCACCGTCTATACAAGATCAGGGTAAGAGAATCATTGAACGAGACAGGAAGCGACCATCCTGGTTCACCCAGAATTAAGACCAAAGAGGTTTGAAGAGGATAACTTCATATAAAACATTTGTCCTGAAAGGGAGGAAAGATTTTTATTCTCTTGTTGGTTTTGTGCTTGTTTTTAAATCATCAATCTAGTTTAAAACATCTCTCGAAGCAGTTAGTTTTGTTTGGGTAATTTGAAGAATAAACCAGGAGTAAACTCTGAAAATAATGGTTTATACAGAGACACAACAGAGTAATATGTTTCTGTTATACTGAATATAAAATTTCCAGTACAGAAAATAAATGATTTAAAATTCATAATAAGAATTACGTGTTTTGGTTCTGATTTTGTCTGCCAGTGATTTTTCTTACACAAAAATACACAGATACTTTCATTTAAGTAACACTTAGAAGTAGGTTATTATTTGAATTATAGTTTTTTCTTTTTTTTTTTTTTAAGATGGTGGTTGTGGCAGTAAGAGGACGGTTGTGTTGTGTTCTGTTCAGTTTTGTTTTAGCAAGTTAAAATTGCCTTTGGTAGAATTCGCTTTATATGGGCTGTATTACTGTTAATTTACTTAGAAATAGCTCTTCACATTTTACACTAAATCAAAATGACATTCAGAATTCATTAGATGGCTCATGGGATTTGTATTTTATAGTTTGGGAAGAGGTTTTTAAAAGGAAATGTGAGTAAATTCACTAGTATACAGAACATGTATTACGAATGTTGTGTGTTTCATTTTTCTTCTAGTTTATCCTTTTAGTTTGTTTTTTATTTTATTATTTTTATAATTTACTATAAAGCGATGCCCTTTTTAACTTAACGTAATTCATTTAAAATTTCCCTCTCTCTACCCCATTCTTGTATTTATCCGGAAGCGGAAGTTTGCTATTTTATGTTTCCTGCCTCATTGGGGGTGGGGAGGGAGGTGAGAGAAGTTATTAAAGCACACTGAGAGGCGCCACTGGGTGGCGCAGTCAATTAAGCATCAGACTCTTGGTTTTGACTCCGGTCATGATCTCAGGGTTCTGAGATGAGCCCTGCTCTGTGCTCAGTGGGGCATCCTTAAGAGCCCCTCCTGCCCCTTTCCCCATTTGTGCGCATGCTGGCTCTCTTGAATCTTTAAAACACACACACACACACACACACACACACACACACTGAGTTTTGTAAGTAAGGGACTTACAGTTAAATGGAAAATCAGTAGGTAAAATAATATAAAGCCTAAAGATATATTTAAATAAAACACATGCCACATTAGCCTGAATAGTTACTGGAAATAGGCAATGAATTCAATTAAATTTTCTTTTCCTTGAAAGAACCTTCATGGATAAATCTTCATAAGGTTAGACACATCTTCCAGAAATATACAACTATCTTGCTACTAGAAACTGAGGGCTATTTCTCCCATGGGACTTCATAATGACGATTCCATGGTGGAGTAATCCATGTTAGTATTCCTAGAAGTAAAATGAATCCATTTCATGAGGTACAGTATAGACCAATACTGTGTTGAAGTACAATTTAGTAAAAGCAAATCCTTAAAACTTCCAAAGTATTGGAATCCCACTAAATAGCTCTTCCAAAGTTTGGCTCTATGTAAGCATCAAATTGGGATCCTAGAGGGACTGGTTATCCGGTATTCATACTAAGGCAATCCTCCACAGATAATTATTTCTTAAACTCTGACAAGCTTTAGCAGTACAGTGTGTCAAACGTAAATATACTTCAGGTTGAATCCGTGATTCATGAAAGCTGAGGCCAGCTCAGTACACCCCTGAATCTTCCAGGCCTACTCCGCATCTCAGCTGACTGGTTAGCAGATCGTTGCACAGGGCGCCCCTTGCTAACACATTGTCCTTTGAGTTAGCGGCCTGTTCTACATGCAGGTAGACCTAGTGAGCATATGTGGATATGCTTTTGTTTGGACAGATAAACGTTCTATGAAGTACATCCCCAAATTAGCAAAATGAGATGTCTAGTTTCTCCTAGGAAACCATGTCCTAAAAGGGAGTGTTTGTCATTTTGTTGAAGACGTTGTCCCCTTAAAAGTTCTCTTTGAAATACATTTTATTATTTCATACTACCAGGTTTTACTATCAGGAAAGAAAGCATGATGAATTTGAATTAAATCATGTATACTGATTTGTTAATTTTTCTGAACATTGGAAATTATCCTCCTCCCTGTCTGCCCCTTGCCCTCAAGATGTGGAGACATTTTACCAGGCACTTTGGAGAACAAGTCTCCACAGCATTCAAGTCATGTTATGGTTGGGAGATGCTGGCGAGGAGCTGCATGTCCCCTCCGAGCGTAATGGTACTCCCCTCCATCTTCCTGGCTCCTCTTTACCCAGGTCCTAGCAGATTACCAGTTTCTAAAACTCTGGTGTCTGACTTCATACCATCTCCTTGCCAGTGTCCTCATTTGAACCCCATCATCTCTCTCCTGAGCTGTTGTTACCGTATACTTTCTAATTATTAGTTTCCACTTCTCTCCTATTTCTAATTTTCTTTAATACCTTTTAAATTGCAAAAGTGTTGTCATTATAGTTAATGAAGCAATGCAAAGTACATAAGAAAAGTTACACATCCTTTCTCTGCCACTACACCTGACACCACACTACCTGATATATATGCTTCTATACGTCACACTGCCACAAGGTACTTTGAAGCACACTTGTGGTTGTACCACTCCCCTGGTCTGAACCAGGCTCCTCATTAAACCCTCACATGCCTTCACAGTCTGCCCAAGCCTCATGTCTGCCCCCTTCCTCAGTGCAGTGTGCACCCCGTCCCTCGAATGTTGGAATCAACCCTCCAGAGCTGTCTGTTGACCACCACCTCAGCAGACTTCACCCCTCTCTCGCTGCCTCCACTTGGCTTCACTGTCTTCCACCTCAGGGTCCTTTGAACTCCCTTACTGTTCCTCCCCCTCTCCCTAGCCTTCGGAATGCCCAAGGCTCCATCCTTGATCTCATCCAGTCTTATGCCCTAAGTAACACTCTCTGCTGACACCTTCCAATGTCATGTTTCTGGCATGGGCCTCTCCCCTGCACTGCAGGCTCATGTTCCACTGCCCACATGGCATCTCCAGTCCAATGTCTAGCAGATATCTTAAACTCCATATCTCCACTCAGAATCCCTTCTCTCCCAGGCCTACTTCTCCTGCTCCCTAGACCCTTCCATCCCAGCTGATGGCAACTCCGTTCTAGTTGTTCAGTTCCAAAACCTACCCCAGTCGTCCTTAACTTCGCTGTCTCTTTGTCTCTTCCTCTCTCACATTCAATCTGAGCAAGTCCACAAATCCCACTGGTTCTGTATTTAAGAATGTACTTAAAATCTGACCACTTACCACTATTTGCACTGCTGCCACCCCAATCAGAGCCACCATTATCTTGTCTAGAATATCAAGGTCTCCCACTAACTGGTGTCCTCACTGCCACCTTGGTCTCCTATAGTCTGTCCCCAACACACAGCAGCCAGAATCCTTTCAAAACAGGGCAAGTCATGACTCCTGTCTCTTCAAATTCCTTTGCTCAGAACCTTAAACATTCAGATATGTGAGGACATTTACATTATGTAATATATTTTTGTGGGTAAACTGAGTTTTGATAAACAGGTATACTATGGATGACTCCCCATTTAAAGAAATTGTGATAAGTTTTTTTTAATGTTTCATTATTTATTCATGAGAGATACAGAGAGGCAGAGACACAGGCAGAGGGAGAAGCAAGCTCCATGCAGGGAGCCCGATGTGGGACTCAATCCCAGGACCCCGGGATCACGCCCTGAGCCAAAGGAAGACGCTTAACCAGTGAGCCATCCAGGCGTCCCACGTGATAAATCTTTTTAAAAATAGGAATCACTTTTTCATAATTCGTGAGATATGACTTATAAATTCAAGATTTCTTTTATGAAGTACAAGAACAGGGGACTTTCAGACATCCCTGGCGTAGGGATCACTTTACTCCTTTTACAGAACTCTTCCAGCCCCTATGCTGCCATATGCAGTTATGTTTCAGGGACAGGATTAGTCTCTCAGAATTTCTAAATCTGTGCTCAGGAACTCTACTATCGATGATGAGTGTTTCTTTCCCTGGCACACACACAAAAATAGATGCCCTGCCTTTACTGCAGCTTGCAAGGAGCAGTGTCATCCTGTGGCCTATATCGCATGAACCATTTCAGCTTGTGCCTCTAATGGAGTGAAGTCTCTTCCAGATGCAGCCTTCACTCGTCTCTACAGCAGAGGGCAACAAAGAGCCTGTTCTGGTGCCAGGGGCTATTTTTACTATATTGGAAATGCTTCCTGCAGTAGCCATGCCCTGGGGTCACCCTGCTCCTCTCCTGTCCCCTTGACCTCCTGTGCCTTCCCCTTCTCCATGTTTGTGAGTGTTAGGGATGCCGTTTGGAGCCAGGACAGGAGGAAAGCAAGGAGGCCAATATGATCTCGTCTCCTGGACCCGGTTACTGAAGCTGAGGACCAGCTTGAGGGTTTCAGCCTGGAAACCAAACCTACAACTTACCAGGCATCCCAAGCCGCCTCACTAGGGGGCAGCAGGTGAACTGCATTGCGTCCTCTCCAGAGAACTACTAGCCCATCAGGTCCTGCATTGCAGGAGACATTTCATCCTGCATTGCAGGAGACATTTCTACCAAAGCCACATATTTAAAGCCATGGAAATGAATAAGATTATCTCTTGAGCACGTACTCAAGAGAGATGAGAGAACCTTAAGCTAAGGAGGAAATCAGGAGATTGTCCAGCCACAATAGACTCTAAGAGAGGAGAGCATGTCAAGAAGAGTTGTCCCTTCTGTCAAATGCAGCAACCGGGATGAGGCTAGAAGAGGCCCCAGGATCATGACAAATCTTACTTGTGACCTGACAAAACCCATAGCATTTGAGGATTGATGGCAGGAGCCAGATTGAAGTGGATTGAAGCATGGGTGCACTGAGGAGGGAAACTGTTCCTGGATAGTTCTTTCCGAAAGCTTTCCTCTGCAAGGCAGCAGAGAGATGAAGTCAAAGCTAGAGGAGGAGAGGGCACAAAGGGGCCAGTGTATGCACACACGCAAACCTAGAGCTCAAACGTGTGCTTATGCTCATGGGAATCACCCAGTAAAAGAAGAGACTGCTGACAAAATGAAGAACAGACAGAGGTCTACTTCTGTATTCGAGAGTTTGCACAAGATAAAAACCCTGAAACTTAATGAATTTGGCATAGTCTTTCCACACAGCACACGGTATTTTTCTGTACTTACTCCAATCTTATTTCCTAGTCTTAATGAAGGTTCTTTGGTTTTCCTCACCTAGTCCAGCACGTTCATTGGAAGGGCCACCCCAATGGCCTTGACTCAAACTGTTGGCAGTGGAGAAGAGATTGTGTTCCAACAGTTAGCCAGAGTGCCTCCACCTCCCTCAGACACGGATTGTTCACTGAAGTGGGACCAGAGCTGGAAGAAATCTGAGAAGACCGATTCATTTTCATACTTTTCTGGAATATGCCTAGAAGCCTAGGTCTCTGAATCCTCACCACAGCTCGATCTGTACTTTTGCTTTTCCTGCCACTAGATTTAGGTAAAGCAAATAATTCCATTCAGTCCAGTATATTGATGATTTAATGGCTGGTGTTATAAGTCAGGTATCATTTGGGAGGCTTAATGGTTGTTTTTGCTGATACTATTTTCCAGAACATGAAGGCCAGGGACATCTAATTGTACACTTTGAGTTAGCATAGGACGTGATATGGCTTATAAAGATGAGCAATAGGAAAGGCACAAATTCTCAAAGCTTTTAAAAAATTTAATTTCCAGTTAACTTCTTCATCCAAAAAAATATTAGTCTTTATATTAAGCTCAAAATCATTTTTCTTCAATATGAGTGATGTTTATTGAACCTGTCAGACATTTTGCATTTGTTATAAATACCCTTAAAAATAACACTGTAGAGCAGATACTACTGATTACAGCTGAGTACGTACAATGGGTGAGCACAGTGCTGAGTGTTTCTTATAGATTACTAATTAAGTTTTTAAAGCATATATTGTTGTAAAAATTTAATGTTTTTTCTGTGATACTTCCTTTATCTTTTGGCCTTTATCTGATTCAGGAAGCCAGAACATTTTATTTACTTTCTCAAGGAAGGAAAAGCAGAGAGAGAGAGAGAGAGAGAGAGAGAAAGAGAGAGAAAAGACTTCAAAATCTTGGCCTTTCAGGGAGAAAGCAAAGAATAAATCAGGGAAAATGACTGGGGAAGGCACATATTTACTTAATAGGTTGGTTGCCCTCTCCAGGGACCAGATGAAAAAGCCCTGGGCCAGAGAGGAGGAGGACAAGTGTCTGAGAAAGTTTTCTCTGCCCTGCCCATCCCACTCAGTCCCCAAACTCCACCCCTGGAAGGAGTACTGGAGTCTGTTTTTTGGATATATAGCCTCAAGGAGGCAGAATACTTCAGGAAAGAAGTGACTGTGGTGTTTTTAGACAGGCAGGGCCTTTTGCAGTATTTGGAGAGGTGAAGAACCACAGAATGTCCTGACAGGGTCTTGCAGACAGGAACCAAGGATGACTCTCCAGGTTGCATGTATGTACGTGATGGGACAGAGTGGGATCTGGTAACCTTGAATTGGTGGTTGTGTCTGTCACCCAGTAGAATGGGGCCTCACAATAGAAATTAAGCACACAAGCAAAGCCTTGCCATTGTCAGACCAGTCAAGAGACTAAGGTTTGAGATTCAACCGATTCTAAATCCTAAATCCTAGGGGCTTTATCATTAAAGCCTTGGAATTTATGGATCTCGAACATGTCACAAACCTGCCCACGGCCCGGAGCTTCTGGAGGGAAGCTGGTATCTCAAGCCAGCCTGGGCTCTCCCATGTGTCTCATTGCCTCCTTAGTGTTGGCACGTGCTAATCTTAAAGCTGTACTTTTTAATTCTATAGAACAAATGTTGGCTGGTCTCCCAGATGACATATGGATATTTATAGTAGAATAGGTTGTTAGAGCTTGAAAGAAAATGATTTAATATAGTAGCTTCATTTTGGAGCTCAGGATATTTAATCCTAGACTTAACCAATATCACAAAGTTAGTGAATGTTGGAGGTGGGTCTAGGACTATCTACTAAGACCACAATACCAGCATACTTGACTTCTTAAAATGTTAATTCTTTAACAATAAAAATACAAAGATGCATTGAAAATTGAGATAATCACCCATTCTCATTGTAACTTCTGGAAGTAACAATAACTTTTCTCAGCGTTAGTACCAATTTATACAAAAAGTAGTAAGTATATTAGACCTTGTGAATGTCTCCTAATAGTAGGATTACCATGTCATTTTGTCATCTAAACCAAGTTGCTTTTGAAAGTGAAATGGAGGGATATATAAATCATTATACTACGAGAAAAGGGACTGTCGTGGACAGTCCCATACACAGGGACTATCCTGGACCAACCCTACTTATTCTGCTACCTTCCAAATACCCATTGCACCCAGACCCTGTGATGGAGCAGCCATTCAGTTCACATCCTTGCCAGGGCTGGGCTCTGATTACCTTAAGAGCTTAAAGATTACCTCCTCATTCTTAAAGGTGCAATTGGTTCAGGAATGCCTGTCAGATCATGGCAATCTTCTGGTACAGAGATTCTGCATGTCACCGTCTGAGGAGTGAGGATAGGTTCCCAGAAGACTTCTGGAAACAAGTGCTGGCTCTTTGGGATACCTTGCAAGGGAGATCTCCTTCCTCTCCTACATTGTTTGGGGATGTGAGACCTAGAATGCTACAGCTCGTGCTTTCCTCTGTCACTCCATGTCACCATGTCTTTGTCTGTCACCCCTCGCCCTATGCCCATCTGTTTCTCAAATTCTGTGTCTATCTCTTTAATTATATATCTATCAAAAAAATGTTCATAGTTTTCTTAATGTCTAAGAAATAATTATAAACTAGTAGTCTTGTATTCAATTCATAGTGACTGTCTAAAGATTACCACTAAAACAGACAAAACTACAAAAATAAATTTGGGTTTTGAATAAAAACTAATTGAAGAATTCAATTTGCTTGATAAAATATAGATCTTAACATTTTTACTGGAGAAAGGTGGACTTGGGAAAAAGAATGACAAAACAAAACAACACACACATGGGGGTAGAAGCTATAATGTGTAAAATTTGATAGAAGCAAATAAAGCCTAATGAATCAAATATTTTTTTCTAAAATATTCATGGAAAATAGTTCACCTCTGTGAAAATTATTTTAGTAACTTAAAATAAACATTTGAATAACTGGAAATGGTTTGAGTATGGTTGGTAGCTGTTATCCAATATGGTAGGAATGAGCCACATGTGTCTATTTAAACATAAATAAATAATGACTAAAAATAAAATTGAGTTAACAGTTCACTTTCTCAGTTGCCATAGCCACTTTCCAAGTCCTCAGTAGCTGCGTGTGGCTAGAGGCTGCCATATTAAGTAGTACAGACGTAGAGTACTTCCATTATCTAGAAAGTTCTATTGGACAGCACTGCTTGATAGAATTTGTCAAGGAATTAAGTGGTCTTAATGGAGTTTACTCTGAACACTACCGAGTATCTTCAAAATGTTCTTAGTGTCAAAATATTGGGGTCAAAACATCTTGTACCCATTTCTCCATTTTATATATAAGACTGATAATTAGTTAAATGAATGGTTAACTCACAATTTCCCAGGCTTATATGCAAAGCCATCTCATTGTTAACATCACCAATCAATCCTGAGTATATTTTATAGATGTGTTTCTGTTTTATTATGTATTCTCTAAAAGAAGCAATTTCTGTACTTATTCATAAATTTTACCATCTTTTGTCCAATTTTTTTAGGTTCTAATATTTTTTTATAAATTTATTTTTTATTGGTGTTCAATTTGCCAACATATAGAATAACACCCAGTGCTCATCCCATCAAGTGCCCCCGTCAGTGCCCGTCACCCAGTCACCCCCACCCCCTTCCACCACCCCTCATTCATTTCCCAGAGTTAGGAGTCTCTCATGTTCTGTCTCCCTCCCTGATATTTCCCACTCATTTTTTTCTCCTTTCCCCTTTATTCCCTTTCACTATTTTTTATATTCCCCAAATGAATGAGACCATATAATGTTTGTCCTTCTCCGATTGACTTATTTCACTCAGCATAATACCCACCAGTTCCATCCACGTCGAAGCAAATGGTGGGTATTTGTCGTTTCTAATGGCTGAGGAATATCCCACTGTATACATAGACCACATCTTCTTTATCCATTCACCTTTCAATGGACACTGAGGCTCCTTCCACAGTTTGGCTAATGTGGACGTTGCTGCTATAAACATCAGGGTAGAGGTGTCCCGGTGTTTCATTGCATCTGTATCTTTGGGGTAAATCCCCAGCAGTGCAATTGCTGGGTCGTAGGGCAGATCTATTTTTAACTCTTTGAGGAACCTCCACACAGTTTTCCAGAGTTATTTGCCCAATTTATTAATCAAAGTTTTGCCTTCATTATTTTGTAAATACCTGTCCATAGTAAAATGAGTCAAAAAAGCAAAGTAAAATAAGTCAAATCTAAATATGTTTTTAATCTCTTGTCACAGACTAGAAGTAATGTGTACTTTCTGTGACAATTCAGCTTCAGAAATTTTCTCCTTGTATTTTTAATATTTAAAAATGTCTTGTGATGATACACAATTTTTCACCTGAATGTTCAGGAGACTACTATTTTTATTTTTAAAAAGTTTTTCAAGCATAAATAAAAATTAAAAAGGAATATAACAACTTCTCCATATGCCAATAAGTATCAAGATTTTTTGATACTTCATTTTTCCTTTTTTTGAATTAACTTTTTTCTTAAAGTATTTCAAGAAAATCCCGGACATTTTTTCATTTTATCCTTACAAATAGGGATATTTTTATTGATTACAGTGTTATCACACTTAACAAAACAAACTCATTTCTTGTTATCCTCAAATACCCAATCCAAATGAAAATTTATTCACTTAAAACTATTGTTTTAGAGGTATCTGGGTGGCTCAGTCGGTTAAGCATCCAACTCTTAATTTCAGCTCTGGTCTTGATCTCAGGATCGTGAGATCCTGATCCATGCTGGGCATGGAGCCTAGTTAAATAGAATAAATTGGGCAGCCTGGGTGGCTCAGTGGTTTAGCGCCGCCTTCAGCCCAGGGTGTGATCCTGAAGGCCCTAGGATCGAGTCCCACATCAGGCTCCCTGTGTGGAGCCTGCTTCTCCCTCTGCCTGTGTCTCTGCCTCTCTCTCTCTGTCTCAAATAAATAAATAAATAAATAAATAAATAAATAAATAAATAGAATAAACAATTAAAAATATATCATTTTATAGGTGGGTTGTTTGAGTTAGGAAGCAAATAAACACACATACTACATTTAATCATTAGGTCTCTTACATATTGCTAATCTGGTGTGGTTCCCACCCCCCTCTTAGTCATGCCTTCTTTCTGTGGAATGCTTCACATTTTGAATTTTTATGTTTACTTCCTTGTCTTATTTAGCTTGTTGGACTGTCCCCCTCTGTGTAAACAGGAAGTTGGCCTTAATGCTTGATTGGATGCAGATTCAATGGTATTTGGCACAATTAATACATAGGTAGTTCTGTGTCCTTGACATATTACATCAGAAGGCACATAATGTGTGTTTGACCCACTCTCAGTGATGTGAAGTCTGACCAGTGGGTGCAGGTGGCAACAGTCTGATTCTTCTACTATCAAATTCCCCTCAATGCAACTTTTCTTTTTTATTTTATTTTATTTTTTTTTAAATTTATTTATGATAGTCACAGAGAGAGAGAGAGAGGCGCAGAGACACAGAGGGAGAAGCAGGCTCCATGCACTGGGAGCCCGACGTGGGATTCGATCCCGGGTCTCCAGAATCGCGCCCTGGGCCAAAGGCAGGCACTAAACCACTGCGCCACCCAGGGATCCCTCAATGCAACTTTTCATCTAAAGGTTTTATCTAGCCCCTCTCTTCCTTGGCGCCACCTGCGGATGTGGCAGCCACCGATTGCTGGGCTGCCCTCAGACCTCTGGTGAAGCCCAAGATCATTAAAAAGAGGACCAAGAAGTTCATCTGGCACCAGCTGGACCGATATGTCAAAATTAAGTGCAACTGGTGGAAACCCAGAGGCATTGATGGGGTACACAGAAGATTCAAGGGCCAGATCTTGATGCCCATCATTGGTTACAGGAGCAACAAGAAAACAAAGCACATGCTGCCCAGTGGCTTCTGGAAGTTCCTAGTCCACAAGGTCAAGGAGCTTGAAGTGCTGCTGATGTGCAACAAATCTTATTGTGCAGAGATTGCTCACAATGTATCCTCCAAGAACCACAAAGCAGTTGTGGAAAGAGCAGCTCAGCTGGCCATCAGAGTCACCAGTCCCAATGCCAGGCTGTGTAGTGAAGAAAATGAATAGACAGCTTATGTGCATGTCATATTTGTGTTAATAAAACCATAAAACTACAAAAAAATAAATTTAAAAAAAGAAAGTTTTCATCTATTGGTGGAGCTTTGCCTGAATCAATTATTCCATTAATACTTGCAAAATGATGGGTTTCTAACTAACGTACTCATTTTTAGTAGTTGGAATTATCCTGTAAAAGCCAAACAAACTTTCCCTTATTGATGGGATAAATATTTGTCTTACAGGAAAAGCAGGATAGATATGGAATTTCTTCTCTTTGTTGGCCAATTTTTAGAACAGGGAGTTGGTACCCTAGTTATCAAAAATGGTGACTGGTCTTAAATCATTTCTTGAATATCATTGTAACTACACAAGGTTTTACATGTTCAATATGTGCTTCATTTAATATTTGGCTCTTGCATCCTTTCTCGTTCAAGAATTTTTAAACATAAGGACAATTTGGAAGAATTGTACAGTGAATATCTATATATCCATCTACTAGATTCAACCATTAATATTTCAGTATACTTGTTTTTTTTTTACATGTATGCATCTATCCATGCTGTATTGATCTATTAATCCTTGCTATTTGGTGAACCTCAAAGTAAGTTATAGACATCAGTACACTTTCCCTTAAATACTTCATTGTGGATATTATTAACTAGATTTCAATATTTATTTATAGTTTTTTTCTGATGCTCTTTAGACACTACTTCATAATATTTTAGAACTAGTGCTTAGGTCAGGTAGCCTCTGCTGCAACTGTCCCAAAACCTCATGGTGGAAACTAACCAATTTTTTAGCTCATGATTCTGTGGCTTGTCTGGGACCATTCATCTTGTCTTTGCTGAGCACTCTCATACATCTATTATAAACAATGCAGGTAACTAGACCTAAGATAGCCTTATTCACATGCAGGGCCAGGTTTGTGACCTGTTCAGGTGCACAGAGTCCCGTGCTCTGAAGAGCCTCATACTTGTCCCCAGGGCTCTACTATTGCTGTTATTTTTTTTTTTTAACTTAAATTTTAGGTAGTTAGCATACAGTGCAATATTGGTTTCTGGAGTAGGATCTGGTGATTCATCACTTACAACACCAAGTGCTCATCATAACAAGTGCTTTCCTTAAAATGTACCAGTTTTAAACAAAGGGTCCTGCATTTTCACTTTGTACTAATGCTGAAATTTATGTAGCTGTGTCTTGCTCACATTGCAAGCCTTTGGTGGGCAGTAGGCCAGGACACCAGGGGCAAATAGACTATAATTATTTCATCCAGTCAGTTTGCAGGGGCTTTTTCATATGTTGGTGGTCACAGAGTTGCCAAGAACAACATTAGAGTAAGTCTCAAGGAGAGCATACTTTCAAGTCTTTGCTTGCTTATATTTACTAATGTCCTATTGGCCAAAGCAAGTCATATGGCCAAGTCTAGACCAAGAGGGAAATCCTCCTCCTCAAGCATATGAATACCGGGGGAATGGTTGTGACCATTATATTTAGAAGGTTCTGATCTCTTTGCTTGGGAGTGCTGATTACTCCTAGGTTGTCACAGCCTTCAGGATTTTTAAATGGAAAAAAACTAAGAAATGCATTGTTTTTAAAAGGAAAAAATAATGATGACTACTGTATTTTCATTTTAAATGTTATTTTCATTTTAAATGCAGTGTTACAGCACTTTTATTTCTTTGATTTTACACTTTGCAGCTTTGTTGCAGAATGCTGAGAATCTTAGCTCCTAACAGTATTAACATAAGTATTTATTCGCTTTAATTTACAATTTAGAAAAACGTATTCCATAGCCACAACACTGGTACTAAGAACAGTAAGGTTACTGAATAAAGTTGGAGATTTCTTCATAGCTAGAGTATCTGTCTGGCTCAATCAGTAAAGCATGTGACTCTTGATCTCAGAGTTGTAAGTTCCAGCCCCATGTAGGGTGACATTACATAAAAACAAAATCTTTAAAAAAAGGATTTCTTCATAGCTTATTTGCCTTTATAATATATTTCACTAACGATGTGCAATCAAAATATTTGCTCTAAAGTTATTTGAAATTATTTTGCTCTTCATATGATTATGTCCCTGATTTGAAATACAATTGAATCATTTGATATAATTTGCTTCCATGTTTAGGGAATGCTTTTTATTCTTTCTGATTTATTTTGATATTTAATGAAATATTCATAATTTTTTTCATGCAGTAGTAAGAAAGAGTACTGAGAGATCACATGCATATATTTCCCTAGTTTCCCCCAACAGTAACATTTGTAAAACTATAGTATAATATCACTCAGAATATCAGCATTGTTCAAATCCACTGATCTTGTTCAGCTTTTGTGTGTGTGTAGCTCTAAATAATTTTGTGACTGTCAAGATACTAAACAGTTCCATCACCACAAGAACCCCTGTTTTGATTCACTTCCATGATTCAAAAGTGAGAACTCTATGTTAAGGTCTAGTCAAAGGCTTCTGGCTTCTCTCTTCTTTTCCATTATCAGTAATTTTTTTAAAATACATTTTTTGTGGTACTCTTCCATTGCTTCTTTCTGAAAATATCAGCAAATATACATATCAATTCATATTCTTCCCCCCTTCCTTCATATAAGGATACATAAGAAAAAGAGTTTTCTTACCACTCATCTTTTCTGCTTAATTGCTATTTACCAGGGTAGGCTGGAGTCTATCTGTGTGTGATTTGCATACAACACCGAGACCTCAGTGGTTTGAAATCTAAATCCACTCCTCATCTCAGAATCTCAGGTGTCTGAGGCTCTGCTGCTATCATTGTGTTCCCTCTTGCCCAGCTCTACCTGGTGGGTTGCAGAGGGAAGGGAATGTGGCAAAGCCTGCTCTGGTTTTCAAGGGACTCACCACACTTCACTCATGTTTCATTGGGTGTAGAAAATGTGCCCATAGCTATTTTCAGAGAAGTGCAACTTTATTATATGCTTGAGAAGAAAAAAAGTCAACACACCTGTGAACAGCCATAATAACCATCAGAGCCCACTTTTCTTGGCAGTAAATATTTGGTTCAAATTCTTTCCTGCATACAAATACACTTGTCTAACCTGAAGATGGTAACCTATTCCTGCCATTAACTCCAGGCTCTTTGGGTGATTGGTAGTCGCCCCTACACTGAGGGTCAGGGGTGTGTCTCTACTGGATCCAGATGTGGCTTTTCTTATTTTGTTTTTTTTTTTTTAATTTTTATTTATTTATGATAGACACACAGAGAGAGAGACAGAGGCAGAGACACAGGAGGAGGGAGAAGCAGGCTCCATGCACCGGGAGCCTGACGTGAGATTCGATCCCGGGTCTCCAGGATCGCGCCCTGGGCCAAAGGCAGGCACCAAACCGCTGCGCCACCCAGGAATCCCTCTTATTTTGTTTATATTTTATTTTATTTGAAATTTTGTTGCTGAGGTATAACAGAATATTTCTAGCACCCTGTTCCAGCACAAAGGTTTCTTTGTGCCCTTTTCCCAACACAGATATAGCTACTATTCTGATTTTTATCAATATATGTTCTTGAATTTCATATAGATAGAATCATACAGTATATAATCTTTTACCTATGGCTCCTTTCACTCAACATCACATCTGTGAGATGTTGTTATGTAGTAAGTGTTCATTCCTGTATATTGTTGAATACTATTCTATTGTAAAAATGCTATAATTTATTTATTCATTCTACTATTGATGGACATTTTGACTGTTTATTATTTTGGGTTATAATGGATAAAGATGCTGCACCCTTCTTTGGGTGGTTATATGCCCTCTTGGGTTTTTTATCTAGAAGTGAAATTGCTGGGTTATGGGATAGAAATATGTTTTACTTTTAATAATTCATATCATATTTTTTCTTTTTTTTCTTTTTTTTATTGGAGTTCAATTTGCCAACATATAGAATAACACCCAGGGCTCATCCTGTCAAGTGCCCCCCTCAGTGAATTCATATCATATTTATATTTACCTATTAAATAGTTCTCTAAAATGATTGTATCTGTTCACATTTGATATGCTTCCTGGATCCAGAGACTTAACAAGCCAAAAAGACAAGTTATCTGACCATTTATCCACCACAAACACTTATACAATGGGGTAAGATTGTCATGATGGACATTCCTATTTGGAAAGTGTACCAATGGCGGGGGGCATAGCAATCTTGGTAGCAACTGTGAAATCCCACCGGGCAGCAGTCATGACCCTCTACCTAGGGGCTGATGCTTGAGGACTGCTCTGCTTTCTGCAGAGGCTCCCAGGCCATTGTTTTATGACTCTTGGGCTTTAACCTCAGGAAGGTCCTTCTCTATCCATCATCTTCTTTGATCAAATGTGACCTTCTGTTTTACCACTGCATAGCATGGATCACTATCCTTTCAGCTTCCACTAAGTTTCCAAATCCTCTACTGCTGAGCCTTAGACGATACCCCAACCCACTATTGTTTTTAGCCACAGCACCCTACCTCCTGTTACAAGTTCACATGTCTGCTAAGATACTGTGTTAAGCTACAGCGACAACTAACACAAAAGCTCAGTGGCTTATGCAGCAAAGGTCTGTGTCTCAATCATGTTACATGCCCCGTGTCATATAGGGTTCAGCTAGGAGCCTTACTTTGTGTCACTATCATCCTGACTTTGGGACCCAAGCTAAAGGAGCAACTACCATCTGGAACACTGTGTGGGTTCAGCAGAAGGAAAAGAAAAAAAAGTCCAGTCACACACTGCCTCACAACAACTCCGCACAGAGGTGAGGCACAGTGCTTCTATTCACACTGAACTGGCAAAAGCAAAATCCAAGTGGGCATGGAAGTGCATTCCTGTCACCACCTGGAGGGAGAGAATACCTAAATGACTACTACAGCCATGTGTCCTGGAAGTATTTCCACAGCAGGAGAGAGAGATCATCCTTATACCATTAAAGCCCTGCAAGGCACACAGTTCTGCACTGTGTGGATGTGCCACAGTTCATCCAACAAATGTCACAGTGGTAGACGTTGGGTGTTTATATTGCTGTCATGATGAACAACCTTGTGTACAGATCATTTACATTTGAAATTTTGCTAGTGTATCTATTTTTTTAACTTTCCTGTGTCACAATGTTTTGTTTTCCTTTGAACTAGCATTTTTAGTCTAATCTGATATTTTTGCATTTTGATATTGTTGATTACTGACTTGCACTTATAGTCAAATTAGTAAATTTTCTATGCTTCTGATGCCTAGTAAAGTGTATTAAAACATTGTTCCCTCCCTTTTATTCTTTGCCTTATAGTTTGTTTTCTGATAATGGGCTATGTTTTCATTATTTTCTCTTTTGAAGTAACAGATATTAGAAATCACGCTTTAAACCATTAGTTTAATACCATTTGCTCTTAAGAGTACCAAGTAAATAATAAACTATATCAGGATAATAAAATAAATTTTGCTTATTCTTTAAATATAAAGATACCTTTAATTCTATATTTTATTTCTAACTTACAGGTCTAGGTTATTATTGTAATGTCCCCTTCTTTATATCAATGCCCCATCCCCCCAATTTTTTTGCCTTTGCATTCAATTTGTTAACCACACCTACAATGGTCATTTTTACTTAAAAGTAAAACGCTCCCAGTAGGCTATAACATCTTCCTTCCTGATTTTTTTGGTTTAAAGTGATCACTGCAGTGTATTTTACAGGACTGTTGGTTTTCTTTTGTTTTATTTCTTCAAGAAGGGGTCAGGCACGTTATACTAAGCTTCAGTCATATCACTTTTTCTCCTATGACCTCCTAAAGTCTTCTGGTCTCTATGTTCTTTCCCCTTCTAGGTCCATATCCTCTAGCACTGTTTCCTTTTAACCTTCATCCTTTCCCCTCCTTTGGGCAGTCTCTTCTATGTCCAGGACTCTAGCTATTTCCTACCTCTGACAAGGACTCCAATACCTCTATCTCTAACCAGAGGCACCCTCCCAAAAACTACATGTGTATTTTCCAAGACCTTCCAGATGCCCTTCCCAGGATAGTTGAGGATAATACAAATGTAAAATTCCACTCTTCTCTAAATCTGCTCTTGGTCTTGTTTTACTATCATTTTGGTCACCACTATTCTTTAGGTCTCTCAAGATAAAATCCCTGAAAAATCCTTTAAAATCCTTCGGATCTTTCATTATATCTGTTCTACTTCTAAATCCCATCAATTCACTCCTTGGTGTCTCTCAAACCCACTGGCTCCTTTCTGTGCCCCCAGTTGACACCCTATTGGATCCCTCTTTACCTTCCCTTGGACCCAGCAATAATCTGCTTGGTTTCCCTTCCTCCAACACTTTTTCTCTGATCTAATTTTTAATATCTAGAGCTCCAACTAAGACATTCATGGGTAAAAACTTTCCAGTCTGACATTCAAGAGTTCCACATTCTAGTGCCCACCTGCATTTGAAATATATATTTTAAAAGCCACCTTGACCAGGAAGCCTTTCTTGACACCATTCCTCAGCAGATGTGTTTCCTACACACAAACTACTCTCTCATTTTTAATGTATTTTATTTTATTTTAGAATAGTTTTTGATTTCCAGGAAAATTGCAAAATTAGTGGAGAGTTCCCAAATGCCCTCATGCAGTTTCCTCTATTACTAGCAATTTACATTAGTGTAATGCATTGGTCACAATCAATAAACCAATATTGATATTAAGTATAAAGTCTGTACTTTACTCAGATTTCCTTACTTTTTTGCCTGATGTTCTTTTCTGTTCCAGGATCCTAGTTAGGAAACCACATTACATTTAGTCATCATGTTTCCCTAGATTCTGTGATGGTTAATTTAATAGTCAAACATTATTCTGGGTGTTTTTGTTTGGATGGTTTTATTTTTTCCTTTTCTGCTTGTTTTTGGTGCTGAAACCCCAGAGAAAACCAACTGGGTGTTTCTGTAAGGGTGTTTTTAGAGGAGAATAACATTTAAGTCAGTAGACTGAGTAAAGCAAATTGCCCTTACAATGTGGTGGGTCTCAGTCAATCAGTTGAAGGCTTTGCTATACCAAAAAGGTGACCCTCCCCCAAGTAACACAGAATTTCTTCTGTCTGATGACATTTGAGTTGGAACATCAGTTCTTCCTGGTTCTATAGCAGCCTGCCATGCCAGCCTTGAACTGGGACATATATTGGCTCTGCAGATCTTGGACTTGCCAGCCTTCATAATCACAAGAACCAATTCTTTATAATTAATTCATATATATTTATATATGTGTGTGTGTACATATATATACACACACACGTATATATACACACGTACACATATGTGTGTAGGCTTAGTTTCTTCAGACTAAATCTATAGACTATAATAAAATACCTCAGAGTGGACTGGGTGTCTTCTAAACAACAGAAATTTATTTTTTACAGTTCTGGATGCTGGGAAGTCTGAGATCAAGACATCAGCATGGTCATGTGATCATGTTCTGGCGAGGGTCTTTCCGGGTCACAGCCAGGTACTTTGCTGTGTGCTTACATGGTGGAGGGAGCAAGAGATCTTTGCAGAGTCTTTTTTTTTAAGAACACTAATCTCATTCATGCAGCCTCAATCCTTATGACCTAAGCACCTCCCAAAGATAATACCATCCCAAAAATAATACCATCATCTTTGGGGGTTAGGATTTCAACATGAGAATTTGGGGAGGATACAAAAATTTATTTATTTATTAAATATTTTATTTTACTTTATTTTAGAGAGAGAGAGAGAGAGAGTATGAGCAGAGGGGAGGGGTAGAGGGAGAAGCAGACTCCCTGCTGAGCAGGGAGCCCGACATAGGACTCAATCTCAGGACCCTGACTGAGATTATGACCTAAGCTGAACGCAGACACTTAATTGAGTGAGCCACTCAGGCACCCCAGATACAAATATTTAGTCCATAGTGTCTTGGTTCAGTTTTTGTGGAGAATTCTGGCTAATACAGACTCCTCTTGACTGTGATAGTTCCTAAGATTTTCCTTCTTTCTGATGACATTGGAGTAGAATGCCCCTCCAAACTGGCTTTGTCTACTGTTTTCCTCATGGTTGGACTGGGATTACGGGTCTTTTGAGGAAGACTGCTGAGATCAAGTGCCTTTATCACATAAACGGTACATGTTTTTATCACAATAGTGTTACCCTCGATCACCTACCTTGCTGAAATAACTTTTGCCAAGTTCCTCCACTGTCATGCTACATTCTCCCCTCTTTCCATACTCTGCTATTTGGTAGCAATTCCTAAGCACACCCACACTCAAGTGGTGGCGATTACATACTGTCTCCTTGAGGGGAAGTACCTACGTGAGCTATTTGGAATTCTTCTGTATATGAGATTTGTCTCTTCTTCCCATTATTTACTTATTCAAGCATTTATTTGGGTCAGTATGGACTCATGTATATTGATTTTATACTTTGGGTTACAATTCAGTACTGTATTATTTATTTGTTTGCTCAAATTTTTCCAGTGTTGGCCATTGGGAACTTCTTCAGGTTGGCTTCTTATTCTGTTATTTTTGAAAAGTGCCATGTTGCATTTTATCTTATCTATATACCAGACCAAGCCTCATTATTAATTATTCACTGTATTCATCTTTTCTTTCTGCAGACCTAATGACCAAGGCATGTATGTATGTATTCATTCACTCATTTATTCATTCATACAACTATCTCCCACCATGTGTTGCATTCTGTTAGTAGGGACTCTACAGTGATGAGCCCTAGTCTCACAGAGCTTACTGTCTCATGAAGAATAAACACACAGAGAGAAAAACAGATTATTATAAATTGTAGGGTTGCCTAGGTGGCTCAGTCAGTTAAATGGCCAACTGTTGATTTCAATTGAAGTCATGATTACAGGGTTGTGAGATCAAACCCCATGTCAGGCTCCACACTCAGTGCAGAGTCTGCTTGAGATTCTCTCCTCCCACAGTCCCTCCCCTGCTTGTGTCCTCTATCTCTCTAAAATAAATAAATAAATCTTTTAAAAAGGAAAGAAAATTTAATTAGTGCTGTGTAAGGAAACCAACAGGGTATGATGAGAGAAAATTGTGAGGGAGGCTGCTTTTGGAAAAAACTTCCCTATGGGCATAGGAGGTAAGCTGAGATTTGAAAGGTGAGTGAGAGGTGGGCCAGGAGAAGAATATTTCATGCAGAAGGCAGATAGGAGTTTCCCAATGAAAAAAGGAACTTACCGTGTAAACGCTTAATAAATATTTCCCAAACTGAATTGTCCTTATGTAAGCTTTATTTTAAAAGGTACCATCCACTGTCTTTTTAAGCAGTAGATAAGAATCTTGGTCATGATCTATGTTAGGATGATTAATCCCAGTCACCGATACAATCCATAATGTGTCCATCATATTAAGATATGATTCATTTTCACAAATGAAAGGGTTATATCTCATGCACATCACAGCCTAACAAAGAGTTCAGTCAGTCAGGTATCCAGAGTGATTCCTCAGGAGCCTCTTCTCCAAGTGGTGAGCCATTCTGGCCCTTGTGTGGCTCCAGATTCCAAAATCTTCACTTCCAGCCATGGAACAGAAGGTAATGGGAGGATCTCATAAGTTTTTGGAGGCAGAGAAGATGGTTACATCATTTTCATCTGCATTCCACTGGCTAGAAGTCACAGGATCCCATTTCTTTTGTAGGTGTATAAACACTATATTAACAGAAAAGTCCTACCTCAATGTAGAGAGATCCAGTTTTATTTCTTCTTGGGCATACCTATGGTGCAGCCACAGCAGTCTGTGATCTTTGTGTGCTGGCCTTTGACACAAAGTCTGTGGTTGTAAAGGTAAAATATGGACAATTAACAAACTTACTGCAATATGAGGATACAATATGGGCAGTGGTATAGCCCTCATCGGCCCAAATCTTCAGTCAACCCAGGTCTTCAAAGAGCTTGTGCAGACCATTGGCCTGACCTGACTGTATTTTCTATCCATCACCTACTATCTAAGAACCAGTCTTGGATCTTGTACTGGTATGGAACCTGCAGAATGGTGATCTTATGTTCCACTCCATCTTCACTGAGCTCTCCTGAAGTGTTGGTGAGGTTGATATCTTCTTTCCTCAACACCACAGGAGCATATCTGGCCCCATACCTTCAACTGCAATGATGGCAAAAGCTATTTTCCACCACCCATCCGTGTTGGTGTTGAGTGCTCACAAATGCCCTAGAGCTTCTCAGAGATCACCGGAGATAGGGTAGTGGTACCAGCAGCAGCATGTAGGCCTCCCATGGAAAAGAAAAACAATGCCTAGGAAGTACAGTAGTTTTGTACCAGGAGAAAAAGGAAATGGATGGGCCGACCAGCAGCACTGTCTCTGCCACATGTTTCACAGGGCAATATATGCAGAGAATCTAGAGGAACACTACTGTAAAAATACTTTTGAAATGACTAGAGTAGATGCCTCATTTCAAGCTGTTATGTTTTTTCCATTTAAAGATGGAAGACATGGCACCTGGGTGGCTCAGGTCATGACCCCAGGGTCCTGAAATCAAACCCCACATTGGGCTCCCTGCTCAGCAGAGAGCCTGCTTCTCCCTCTGCCACTCCCCCTGCTTGTGCTATCCCTCACTCTCAAATAAATAAATAAATACATACATACATAAAATCTTAAAAAAAAAAAAAAAAACATGGAAGAAAACTATTTTCCTTTCATCCTAAATGTTTTCCCTGCAAATTTCTCTGTCACTGGGGAGGCCTCCAAACCACTGGTCATTTCCCACCAAACTTCCCACAGTGCTAGTCACACTTTTCCTCGAGGTAGTGTTTAACAAGACACAGGTTTAGCTATTGCTTTTGAAGGTACAGTGAATCATCCCCCTTAGCAAATATAGAATGCACTATGCCCTCTGCAACTATCCTACCTAATGTCTGCTGCAGAGCCAGAAGCAGAAAGGCCAGAGAATGTGAGTACTTCATTGTGAGCACCCATCATTATTTATCCCAAGCCTAATGGTGGGAGTTGGATACAGAAAACAGCTCTGCTATTTATGTCTGGGAAAGATTAGTGGCTTGAGAATTGAAAGAATGAATCCGACATTGGTTCCTCTACCTTGGATGACCTTGGGCAAATCATCAATACTAAAAGTTTATTAAGCACCTACTATGATGGGATGCTTGTGTGGCTCAGCAGTTGAGCATCTGCTTTTGGCTCAGGGCATGATCCTGGAGTCCCGGGATCGAGTCCCACATCAGGCTCCCTGCATGGAGCCTGCTTCCCCCTCTATGTCTCTCTGCCTCTCTCTCTCTCTCTCTCTCATGAATAAATAAATAATTTTTTTTAAAAAAGCACCTACTATGAGCCAAGTACATAAGAATGGAGGTTGTAAAAGCAAATTATGGACAATTAAAGAACTTACTGCACTGCAATATGGGACATGTTTTCCCATTCCCCTGATGTGTCTACCTTGGCCCACAGTAGAAGGAACTTCTCTCCCCTGTCTGTAGCCACTGCCAACTTCAATATCTGGATGTTTATCCTGCTGTCCTCAAGAGTCAAATTGATACTTCACAGGAGCCTACTTACACTGTTGACTTTCAAATTAAGATCTCACATGGATGAGGGCATCTAGACCATAGGTCTGTGCTTTAGTTGTAAAGAAGGCCAAGAAAGGGAGGATTCAGATTTTTAAATTTTCCAACTACTAGAAGGGCATTTAGAATATGCCAGGCAGAAAAGGTGGCACATAAGATTTCCAAATGGCACTAAAGAACCCCTTGCTCCTTTATGGAGGATATGCTTTTGTTTTAATATGATTGTGAAATCACTCCCAGCTGTGATTTGCTGAGCAAAGACAGGTAGGAACAGAGATGAAGGACTGTTTGCTTGATGCTGGGTTTGGCATATTGGGATAGTTGCAGCAGAAGAACAAGGCTACTAGGTGGCAAGTGGCCAAGAAAGTGGTAGATGAAGTAATGATGTTCTTAATGAATTGGAAGACTACGTGGTAACAAGAGCCAGAACTGTTTCCTGGAATTTAAGATCTCAGGCATTGTGCAGTTCTGGGTAATCATCTAGTATAGGAATATAGATAAGATACCCCGCAGTTGCACTTATGTTGGGAAGAGTTCTAGGGCCCTACCTCACTCAGGGGACAGAATGATATGACATTTTAAAGGTCTCAAGCTGTAGGAATTTTGGCAATAGTGCCACATGGTTCTCATCCCCAATGTATGGTATGGTCACAGGAATGGTGGCTACTGAGGAATGGTAGTGGAGACAACACAGAGTTCAGAGAACAAATGAATGCTAATGATATATGATATGCTAATTAATGATAATAGGCCTTGGGCTGGAAGATTCAGGGGCCTAAGTTCTCAGTAAATGAGAGAGAGTGGCAAGGAATCTGCAGCACAGAGATAGGGTTATATGACAAGACCTCAAAGGTGGAGGAAGTTAAGCCTATGGAGGAAGAGGAAGTAACAATGTAGAGATGGGAGGATGTGCCCAGGCATGGACATGGAGAGAATATTCTTTGAAGAAGATGAAGACAAAGGAAAATTTATTGGAATGAAATGAAGGATTCAGAAAATGATGGGTCAAATGAAGGTCATAATTAGGAAGAATTATGGAAGAAGACAGCATAACGAATGAAAAGTTAGATAAGAGAGGTTTGCATTGTGGGCCACTGAGGGCCAAAGGCAGGTGGGATTCTGAGCAGGTGCAGGTGGAGCACACATCTTCTCTCAGAAAAGGTGTTAAGGGTTTATCCCTGTGGAGCTGGCATTTGAGGTTGTCTATGGTAGTAAGGAGCCTCACCTCCCCCGCTTAGATAGCAAGGGCAAGAATGATCCTAATCTTGGAGGATCACTGTGAAACTGTGTGGGATGGTGCTGAGGAGTGTCTATCACATCATACACATCTCTGAAAATGCTGGTCATGAGACCACATTTCCTAGTTCTGTAGCGCACGATACAATTAAGAAGCAATTTCCATCATTTTTTCCTGAATGCCTCTCAGCTATTTCATTTTTCTTTACAGCAAGATCCTTAGAGCAGCTTACATTCTGCTATGACAACAGACTCACCCTTTTGTGCTCTTGTGACCCGCTCTGTGTTCCACAGACACCCCAGTGGTTCTATTTGTCATGGCTGCTGTACCCAGAAGGGCCCCTGGAGGCCTCACTTCAGTCACCATCCACATCATCCTTCTTGTTCACACGTCAGAAATCCTTCTGTAGAAGTGGTTTCTCTTGCACTCCAAAGTTTGCCTCCCAGGGTAAATATACTTCTTGCTGTTTAGATTATAAAGCAGGACAGATCTTTAGTTTTCTGGCATCACCTTCCGGTACAGCTCCTTTACTTGACTTGTTCAGCTTATTTCAATCACCTTTTCCTTGAGAACCAGACCCAAATCCCTCAGTGGCTTGGTCCAGAGACACCTAAGGTCCAGAGACAACCTAAGGTTCTGCATACGAAGCTCTCTATTCCCAGTACAAAGGTTATCAGGCAAATGCAAAGGGAAGTAAGCATTCGGATGAGAGGGGGCAATCAGAGGAAAGTCTTGTATGGACAGTTTTCATGAGGAAGGGAGTCCACAACAAAAGGAATATAGTAGAGGGCTAGAAACTTCTCAGGACAGCACCTCATTAGAGAGTGAGGGTTACAGTGTCAGGCTCTGAGAAACTTGATGTTCTTTCTAATGTGCAACTAACCAGATCACTGATGATTGGACTGACAATAACTAGAGCCACCCGAGAGTAGGTGTAAAATCATGCCACACCATAGTGAGGACACTGCAAAGTCTCCATACACCCTCAAAAATGTTCCCTTTGCAGTCAACCCCTCCCCCAACACTTAAGCCCTGACAGCCACTGATCATTTCTCTATGCCTCTAGTTTGCCTTTTCCAGAAAGCCATATAAATGGAATCATACAATATGTAGTTTTTTGAATCTAGGCTTCTCTCACTTCACAATATGCACTGAAGTTTCATCCATGCTATTGAGTGCATCGCTAGTTCTTCCCTTCCTTGGCTGATTATGATCCCATTGCACGGATACACTGAGTTGTTTATCTATCCTCCAGCTGAGGGACAAGGGGGAAAGTCATGGCAGTCATTTTGGCAAACAGTCTTTCAGACATGTTAACTGACTCAACAGTTCTGTACCTTTTGTACAAAAAAACTCAAACCAATGTAGAGAGAATAATGCAATGATTCCCCATATCGTCTTCACTTAGCTTCAACAATCATTAAGATTTGTTTCACCAAACCTGTTTTGCCCTTTTTCTTTCTTTGCTTAAGTATTTTAAAGCAAATTGCAGACATGCATAGTAAAGGATATATAGGGATTACTCAGTTTGCATCTCCAAAAGTTATGGATGTTTTTCAAATAGCATCAATGGACAAGCAAATTTTTTTTTTCTGCAAAGGACCAGAAGGTAACCTCTTTGACTTTGTGAGCACTATGTCCTTTATCATAATTACTCAACCTCTACTGCTATGGAAAGGAAGTAGCCTTACACGATACGTACATGAAGGCACGTGGCTGTGTTCTACTAAACTTTATTTATGAAAATAAGCATCTGGCCATAGTTTGCCAAACCCAATCTAATATCCAGTCCATAATCAAATTTCCCAGATTGCCTCAAAAATGTCTTTTTACTATTAAACAATTCTGACATCAATTCTGATGGGGATTTTCCCACACCACCAAGCAATTCTGGAACACCAGCTGGGTGTCTACAGTTCAACTCAATTCTGACACTATCCACCCAGAGATAATAGTACCAGATTCCACACTAAAGGCTCAGTCCCACAAGACTGGCCTCCACTTCAGAAGTCAATTACAAGTCCAGGTTGTTACCTGTACTTCTGACCAACTGGCTTTAGATTGCAGGTTCCAATGACTCCCCTTAATTAATTTGCTAGAGCAGTTCACAGAACTCAGTAAGCCAGTTTTCTCCCTAGATTATGGTTTATTATAAAAAGGATACAACTTGGGAACAGCCAGATGGAAGAGATGAATACAAGTCACAAAAGCTTCCATTCTCTCTCTGAGTACTCCATTCTCCCCAAATTTCTAGGTGTTCACCAACCTGGAAGCTCTCTGAACCCTGTCCTTATGGGTTTTTATGGAGGCTTCACCACATAAGCATGATTGATTAAGTCATTGGCCATTGGTTATTGAACTCAATCTGCAACCCCCTTTCCTTCCTCAGAGTTTGGAGTTGGGACCAAGAGTTTCAATCCTCTAATCATATGGTTGGCTTCACTGGCAACCATCCCATCCTTGGGTTTTATAGGGGCTTCCCAAAAGCTATCTCATTAACATAACAAAAGACATTTGTAGTGCTCTTATCACTTAGGAAATTCCAATGGTTTTAGGAGCTCTGGCCAGAAATGGGGTGGAAAACCAAATATATAATTATTGTTATAAATTGCAATATCACATTGGTTTTTCAGCTCACGTCAGGGTCCAAACAAGGTTTTGAATCCAGTATTTAAGTGATTTTAAAGTTTCTAATGATAATATTAATTTGTATATCAGTACCAACAAAATAGAGGCCATCCTAGTCGGCTGGTTCAGATTACAAATCTAAACCGAAGTCAGCCGCAGCACTTCTAGGAAACGCCTCATTGTCAAGGAAACCTAACCTACACCAGTGAAATCCTCCACCTTAGCTTTAGCTAGCTTACTCTATCCTAGAAAATAGGACCTCCTAGCCAACTGTTTCCTCATTACCTCTTGTAACTGTGTACAACTTATTCTCACCCTAAATCCTTTGGGGAGAATGCTCCATTTCCTGTCAGACATTACATGAATTATCTTCCCTTGAATAAAGAACCCCAAACTCATTATGAATTGTTTTAGTTCTGTCATTTGACCCTAACACCATAACTTAAGTAATCATATTTTCCAGTGTATGTTATTTCTGTTATCCCCAGACTTTTTTCCTTAAAAAATAACTATTTTGTAAAATGAATAATATGTATGTGTCACTGAGAAATAATAAAAGAAAAGAATAAGCAAAAAGAAAAACTTAAATCCCTCTACTCCTATCCATCAGAAATAACCATTGGTCACCAATGTTAATATTTTGATGTATATGCTTCTAAAGTGTATATCTATTGATAGAGATCTGTACACAGATATAAATCCACAGTAAAATTTGAGATTAATAAGGGATCTGGCTTATATATTATTTATTTATTTATTTATTTATTTATTTATTTATTTATTTTTTATATATTATTTATAACTTGCTTGTTTTACCTCTAATGTTATAATATAAACTTCTTTTCGTGTTAGTAAAGATCCTTCTACAACTTCTGTGGGTGGTGCTGTGACAAGTGTGTTCCATCATCTTCTTATAATTTACTTATCGTATCATGCTTTTGGGGTCAGGTGGATATGAAGGAATTTAGAATCCTGAGGGTAACTCTCCATTGATGCCAAAACTTAACAGAGTTTAATCTCATGGCCAAAAAGAAAAAAAAAAAAAAAAGCTTTAATATTAAGAGGTACAAGAGGTGGGCTTAAGCATATTGTTGACTAAACAAGTTATCAGGTAACCAGGGATTCACAGGGACACAGTTGCTCTCCCTACCAATAGGTACTGTTGTTTTCATGTGTGCTTTCAGGGACTGTTATGCGGTTAGGGTTCTTAATAGGGCCTGATATGGGCCAACCACAAAACACTGCTTTGGGGTTCTCAAAGTTTTTAGTGTATATTCTGGTACTTGGGCCAAAGTTCCATAAACCAATGAGATTTAAAGATGACAGAGGCAGAGTTTGTACAGTTCAAAATACTATAATTTACTGGCTCTGAGTCTCAGTCATCATTTGTAGCCATTTTACAATGTCTACAATTCTTTGTCAATTTCCCCTCAAAAGGTAGAGCTTAATTTCTCCCTCCTTGCATATGAATGGTACTTAGAGACTTATACCCAACAAATGGAACATGACAGATGTGACAGCAGGTGACGTCTGATACAAATCATAAGAGATATGATGGCTTCACCCTTGCTCTCCTGAATCACCCAGTCTAGGGGAAGCCAGCTGCTTTGTTATCAGGCAACCCGATGGAGAACTCTGTGGGTTGAGAACTGAGGATTTTCGCCAACAGCGACCTGAGAGAACCATTTTGGAGGTGAGTCCCCTAGCCAACCCTTCAGATGACTGATCACCATCTTGACTACACCCTCAGGAGAGTCCCTGAGCCAGAACCTCCCAGTTAAGTGTTCCCAGATTCTGAGCCCCATGAGATATTAAATGATTACTGTTTTATACTACAGGTTTTGGACTACTTTGTGTCATTAGTAATTTGATAACTAATACACCAATGAAGGAGTATTTTTCAGGAAAGAGTGGGTCTTCACAGATGAGTCATGCTAGGAGAGGGTTATAGAGAGGTGGCATTTCACTGGCCGAACCTCCCAGAACACGACATGGTGACCGAAATGAGAAACGAGTCCATTTCTAAGTCTAAGTTTCCCCTGCAGCCTCTCAGTTCCTTAGATTGCATTTTGTCCCTCCCCCAGAGATCTGTTATAATGATCTCAGGACTGGTGGGCTGATGATGACAACAGCTCTCACTTGCCCACATTTGCTCCATGCTCAGCATTGTTCTAAGCACGTTATTCATATGAAGACATTTAATCATCACCATCACCTTCTGAAGCAGGTTTTACAGGTGCAGAAACTGAGTTACAAAAAGTGAAGTCATTTCTTCCACACCACACAGACCTAGTATGGGTAGGTTCCAAGATCAAGGAGACAGGCTCTAGAGACTACACTCAACCACAGCTTTATGCAGCAAACAAGACTAATGTGTAAGGAGAATGGCAGTGTATTAATTAGTGATTTGTGGGGTGGGGAGCCCCATTTCTGCAATTTAAGCTACTCCTTTTTTCAGGAATAAGATACTTAGGGTCACCAAAGAATATGGAAGCTGGATCCCAAGCCTGAGCATTGGTGAAGTTGCTCTTCCTTGCACAAGAAATCACCTTTTCCGGGACTAGGCTCCCCTGTGTTCTCCAAGTCAAGGGCCTTTCCCCCTAGGACTGAGCTTCTGTCTGTGTGTTTCTTCCTTTGATGTTGCCCCTACCTGCCCTCCCTGGGTGCCCAGAAGAAACAGCCTCCTCTCATTGAGAGAAGGTCAAACCAACTCTTGGATTTGTACAGGTGCCCTCTGCCATTGAACATATGGAGCTTTGAGGAGGTGAGATGGAGTCAGATTTTCCAGAAACTTAAATGGCAGCCTGATAAGTTCAGCCTTTATTCTATAGGCAATTATTCTCAATTAGAATCTCTCATTACTCAAAATGTAAAGTTTTTCAGTCATACTGCATATGAAGCATGTGAAGAATGATCAAGACACACTTCAGAGAGGAAAAATTTGTTTTTTTCCAAAAGAGTTTTCTAGTTCCCACATAGTGCTCTAAGAATATCTGGTTTGTGGGATTGGGGCAGGAGAGTTCAGAAGGTATATTCCTGAGGGGGATAAAAAAAGATGTGGGAATGAGGGGAGAGAAAAAAGAGACAAAACTTCAGATATAAATAGACTCAGACTTAAGGTTAGCAAGATCTATAGATGCCAAAAGAGGCTTGGCTCACATTTCAACCTAATCTCAGCTCTGAACTTCAGCTCCACCCACATGTCCAACAACCTTCTCTATGTTAATATGTCCAAAGGAGAACCCTCAATTTCTTCCTCCCTCTTGCTGACCTTCTCTTCCTTCAGGTTTCTCTCTTTCAGTAAACACCAGCTTTATTCATGCAGCTATGCATCTCCAGTCCTTGGAGCTCTCCTGTTGCCCTATTTTCAGCACAGCCTTATTGGCTTCACCTTTGGAGCACAGCTTGAACCGAGTCTTTTGTGCCTCCTCTACCCCACCCCATCCTGGTCCAGCTCCCATTACCCTCTGTGAGGTTATTGTGTAACTCCTCCCTGGTTTCCTGGCTTCTACTCTCACCCCTGCACTCCATTCTCCTCATCACAGTTGGAGTGACTCTATAAAAGCAAAGGTCAGATTATGTCTCTTTGCTCAAAACCCTCCAGTGGCACCCCAACTTTATCAGAATGAAATTTAAGCAGCTTTTTGTGGCCCATAATGCCTTACGTGAATCTGTCCATCAGCTACCTATGCTCAGCCACTTTCCCAGTGCTCCTTGTGTTGCAGATTTTGTGTCCTTTCTGTTCCTCACACAGGCCACCCCTGCTCCATCCTGGCATCCTTGATGTTGGGTAGTCTGCCCAGTAGCTGAGTAGCTTGCTCTGCTTCATTCAGGTCTTTGCTCTAGGTCACCTTTTTTAGGGAGGCCTTCCCTCACTACTTTGACCTCAGTTCCCTTCCCTCTCCTCATGAACCCTTTTCGCCACCTTGTGTTATTCCCGTGGATATATTACCAATGGACTATTTATTGGTCTGTCATCCTTTTTGCTCCTTGCTTGTTAGCCACTTGAGAATAAGGATTTTGCCTGTTATCTCACTGACGTCCCCCATGCCTCAAGTGATATCTGACACTCAGGAGACACTCAGTGAAACTTGTTTGAATGAATGGGTGTCATCATTCTGTACTGTGAGCCATAATGAATGTGAAGTGATGCAAAAGAATAAAGACTCACATTAGGTCAGCTTAATAGCTACTCTTAACTTCCTGATTGATGTTGGAAAATGAAAATTTCTGGATGATAAATGAAAGCTACTAAATGCAATTTATCATAATTCTTGTCATAATCAATTCAATAAACTATGGGGTGCACATTGTACATCTAATTGAGTGTGTGCAAACCAGGCATGCAATGACACAAACGTATGGCTGGTAGGTCGGAGTTAATGCAGAAAGTGTAGTATCAGCTGAAAACAAGAGAGCCAATGACACTTTCTTTGCACTGGCAGATCTATCCACCATTATATGGAATGAGGAAATGAAATCAAAGGGATTTCATTTTTGGCAAAACAGAAAAGAATGAAATAGAGAGGGTGTGGCTAGCACCATTGAAATCTAGGCCTTTATGTTTTACCTCCTAATTGTGACCTAAGGTTTTAAATCAAGATAATAAAAGCTGATAAATGCATAAACGGAAGAAAGCAGCAACACAAACCTCTCTGGCAGAGACTTCTCATTACTTTTCATTTTGTTTCCTGGCATTCAAAGACAACGGTGCAGTTTTCACTTGTCTGAGAGGTTGCAAAGGAGACAGGGCCTGCAGTCAAATAATAACAGAAGCTGAGAAGAGGCCACAGAGAGAAAGTATCTTTTCGAATGAGAAGTTCATGAGGGTTCTACATGATGCTGGACACCTTTTGCACAGGTCTTTTGTGCTCACAACACAACTATATGGGGTGCATCCCCAGCTCTCATAGGAAGGAATGAATGTTCCCAATGACAATGCACTTTGGAGGTTTTGACAGAAGGGTCAGAAATTTAACCAAAGTTGGAGGGAATTAGTCTCTAGCTTAGGAGATTTTTTGCTAAATATCTACCTCCTAAGGCTCCACTGCCCAAAGGGAAGGCACTCTAGATACTTAGCCTTTTCCCCTTCCTTTATTAAAATGACACAGATGCTTAAAAAATAATCACAGGACATCTTCTACAACATATAGCAACAGGCCTCTAACTCCCACAACCTCCAGTGTGTGCTTCCTAAGTCACTTTGATCTGTAATGAGACAAATGGATAGTACGAGTAGTTTCTTAGATTCCTTCAAAATAGGAGATTGTAAGCTTCTGTGAAGTCAGAAGTTACTTCATGAAACTAACTCAAACAAATAATTTCTATCGGCAGCATTTCTCCAGAGCTTCCAATGAAGAGTGAAATCCACACCAGAGTTCTCCTTGGCCCTGCCTCTAGCATTCCTACTAAAGGGATCAAAACCCTGAGACCAGGCAAAGGAAGAAATCAAGCCTGAGTAAAGCACAAGCTGGAGCATCCACTTCACAGAAATCAGGAGTTAGCTGAGGCCCCTGGGTTTCTTCCTGTTTCCAGAGCAAAAACAGAGAGGATCTGCCTGCAGAACTCAGTCTTTCACACCATTGGAAAGCAGTCCAATGGTGCTGTGAAAGACAAAGCATGGGGGAGGGGAGAACGGGGCAAACTGCATGTTGTTTGCAAGTTCAGCAATATGAGCTCAGTTTCTTCATCTGTCAAATGTGTACAATTAAATAATGTATAAATATGCTTAAGCTGGTGCACACTACCTAGCAGGTGCTGAGTAAATGCCAGTTTTCTTATCTCCCTGTGATCTTTGCTTAGGTACAGAAGGAAAGACCTTAAGGTTTTGGCAGGGTGAATATACGCCCAGCAGATCATAAAGCACATCACTAGTTGTGCCATTAAAAGTCAGTAATAGGGAGATTTAAAGCTGGACAAAATAGCTCAAGGAATCACAGAAGCCTTCCAGAAAGTAGCATTCCAGGGTATAGCTCAGGGCCCCTATGCCTGAGCTCCCATCCACGTTCTTTTGCCTGCCAAACTCTACGCAGCTTTCATCCTTGATCCCTCTCCATCTTTACTTCTCCAGGCATTCAATCCTCAAAGTTCCTTTATGGGTTCTGGATTATCCAATTGCTCCATTCTCTGATTTCTCCCTACCTCTTAAGTGTCACTTTCCTCCTCCAGCCAGGAGTTTTAGAGACCCGACCTCACTGTAGTCACTTGACCCTGCTACCAGACACTCTTCAAGGTAATTTCTTCCAGTGGTTAGATAGAGGCAAGTAGAAATACTAGGTAAAATGGAGCGAAAGACAGGGCCCCATCCCCAAATCATGAATTTGTCTATGCATACTTTGCTGTGGCCATATAAGCGTAAATGCCATATTAGAGACTTGAATGAGTTTCATTTCCATAAGTAAGACTTGTATGATTTGAAATCATCATGGTCCTTGGAGCGCTTCGGATTTTAAAAATACATTCTATTAGAATCTTGTAATGTTAGCTGAGGCATGAGCTAATCTTTGGTCAAACACAGAAAATGCCTTTTGGAGGAACCAATATTGTTACAACTCAAACATGCAAAACCATATCAAGTCAGCGACCTTTCAACTGTTTCAGGTTAAAAAATTAATTCTATTCTCAAGACCTGTGAGGAAGATAAAGACACAGAGAGTAAGAAATTGCTGCTCATCTCTGGATGTGGTCATGATAGAGGGAAAAAACACTGCCTGGCTGAACAGTGTTAAATTATTTACTATTGTGCACATGCAGTGGGAGCCAGTGTGAAATGTTGGTTGTGTTTTTTAGGCCTAGAAAAACTTAATGATTAACATAACCCTTATGGGTTCTCCCTTCTGCATATCAAGAAAACAATTCAGCTTTGTAAATAAATCTCTATATTGAAATTCAAATGCATATTGAATTAAAAGCCATGAAGAGGACTATCTCTGGCACTCAAACTGAATATATCCCAAATCTAAGTCTTAAATCTCAGCTCCTCTCACAAACCATCCCAACCTAAAGATTAATCTCCTGCTATGGCTCCATCATCAGATCAATCGACCTCCTCCAAACTTGAATGGCACACCAAACTCAATGTTTGCCTTTAGGGAATCTCTGATTAAAACCACTGTTTCTCCCTACATGTTGACACTTGCCATCTTGCAGTACACCAAAATCTTGATTTCTTTACCATTATTGGTAGGAAGGGAAGTATTGATCATTTTAGTCCACTTGGGAGATCTTCTCTATCATAAATCAATAGATCTGTTGCTATGCTAGGTGATACCATTCGGACCTCCCAGGGAAAAGCCATTGCCCAAAGTCCCCGTGACTATTTCATGCCTACTTTTCAATTTTCAGCTTACAAATAAATCTTAGAGATCATTCAACATTACAGTGGCTGTATGGTACATTCATTGATTATTATGTCTATTTCAGAAACAGAATATCAAAATATAAATACCTCTGGGGAAAAAAAGCAAGGATATTTGGGCATGTTCCAGTGAAGTATTCCCAAATATAAATTTTTTGAAGATAGAGTACTTTTCCCTAAGTATCTTCAAAGTTCCTTTTGGTTTCCTAAGAGTATTCCCACATTGAGAAAAGGAACTTGTCCTTTTATGTCATAATTGGTACCAGATCTAATATTTAGAGTTTTTTCTAATCTTAGGCTTTAACTATACTTTTCATTGTTTTCCATTTAAAATTCTTACCTTTTTTGCCCTATATGGTTGCGAACTGGACTAATGTTATATTAGAGTATGTACTCAAATGCTGCAGCCACTGGGCTGAATTCCAGCAAATATATGCTTAAAACACTGTAACTCTTAGTAGTAGATGGGAAGTTTTTTTAATGGAGTCATTAAGACGTGCTTATGAACAAGAAATCCCAATTTCATAGGGACAAGAAATCATAATCTAAACCACAACTCCCTTTCATTTTTGACATCTGTAATTACATAGGAACTGCTTTTAAGTGAAGCCTCTTGTCTTCATCTGCAGTGTCAGCTGGACATTTTTCTTTACTGCAAGTCAAGAACACTGAACACTGAGTAAAAAACAATGTTTTTTGACTTTCATCAAAGTTAGAAGTATTTTAGGAGGAGGGGAGGGGGTGAGTGGCTGGAGCATTGCTACTTCAATGATTTCTTTTTTCTTCCTTTTTTTTTTTTTTTTTTGGCCTCCAAGCTATTTTGAACATCAAAGATGAAATTCCTAATAAACTTTACTTTGTATCAACTCACATATAACAAAACTGGAGCTATTGAAGAACAATGTTGTAAAACGATGCTGAAATCCGATTTTGATCAACCACATATACACTTTCATGACTTCTCTAAGAGTAGCTGTAGAATTAAATAGTCAAGCACATAATTGGTATTCCTAACAATTCACTCACAAGGACAAATTTCTATTGATAGGAAACCTTCTCCCCCAAAAGAAAGTGAGATTGTCCCATGAATTATGAAGAGGCTGTCTCGAAGTGCAGTTCTTTAATAGCATCTGCCAGGCTGCTGGTCTGAAGCCCTCCTAATGCATTTGCTTCTGAATTAGTAATAGGTTTCCAGCTCGGCATGCTTTCCTTCAATGTTCAAGCTTTTATTGTACAGCAGGCTGAGTCAAGATACATGACTAACGTGGCTTCCCCTTTTTATATTTCTTTATTGCTTTGTTATTTTTAAAAGAATTATCAAAAGATGCAACCTGAATTTACAATGATCTGGGTGGAAGTGTCTACTTACAGTGCTTTACTGTGACGGGAAATATTTTTACTCTCCCCCTGAAATCTTACTTTGACTTTACTTTGACATTAACTAGGCTCACAAAACCCATTCACTGAACCTTCCCGTGCTCAAGTTCCTGCTGTGCTTCTGAGTTCTTTTGCTTTTGAGAAACATCCAGATGAAATTTGAGAAAGAGAATCTGATTCCTTTTATAATTTGGGGCGGGGTTGGGGGGTGGGCAAAGAATTGGCCAAAAACAAAACAGATGTTTAGAATTTGAACGTTACATACAGTCATTAGGTAGTTCACAGCCACATCTGGAATAATTCTACCAGTAAATAACCTCTGGAATATAAAGAATTTAAGGATGCTTCTACTCCACCCTTGAGATTCTTATTCAGTTAAGCCCAGATTGCAGCTCAGGTATTCAACTGAGGAATTCTAAAAAAAAAAAAAAGACATAACAGGCTATTTCCAGAAGAAAAATTTGCTCTCCTTCTGTCAAAAGAAAAGCTACAGGGTGACATTCTGGAACAAGGAAATATTAAGAATGATTTGGATCAGGGTCTTCTGCTTATACAACTATTAATTTTTATATCCAAATGAAAATTCACCTACAACGTGAGATATAGTCTCTTAGCAAACCTTCTTATTTCTGTATCTTTAACCTCCTTCTATCTCTAAATTAATAAACACAATACCGTTTAATTTTATATTTAGATTTCCCCTATTCTGTAGTTTTGGCAACATAGATATATCTGGTTCCCATGCCATTTTTCCTTCTGTTCTGTTTCCTACACTTCATTTATTTCTATTTTTATTTTTTTTAAGATTTTATTCATCCATTTGAGAGAGACAGAAGAGCAGGGGGAAGAGCAGAGGGAGAGGGACAAGTAGACTCCCTGCTGAGCACTTGCCTAACATGGGGCTGGAATCCAGGATCCCAGGACCCCAAGATGATGACCTGAGCTGAAATCAAGAGTCAGAGGCTTAAACCAACTGAGCCACCCAGGTGGGCCTGTTTCCTACATTTCAAATATCATTGTTAGTTTCATAATAGTGACTTCGAATGTCTTTTTTTATTTAATCAGCCACTGAACATTCCACTACTCTGTGACTTACTGGAAATTTTTTCTAGAAAAGAGTTTAAAAAAAAAGGAGAGAGGGAGTATCACTGCTCTGTGCTAAGGGTTCAGCCACCATCACCCCCTTGTTTAGCCACTTCACAACTAAAGAAAGAACAGATCACCTCTCAGGGAGGTAAATGTCAATTGTGTCCATGGGTTTTCTGTTCCAGTCTTGAGTGTGATATCACAGCAGAGCTGCAAACTTTGCCAGCTTCCCAGGAATGGAGTGGCCAAGAGAGCATGCCCCAGGCCACGGGAGCTTTCAGGGCAGCCGTCTCCCCGAGGACTTCAGCCTTGATGGCAGAGAAGGATGAAGAGGGAAAGCAATTTCTCAGGAACACTTGCTTCCTCTACTTCTGTTAAATTTATTTGTACTGTGGGGGACAATTTGAGAAATGTCTAGTCTGGAGTTCTGAGGCTCTACACTATTTCCTTTTCATTCTCAGCATAAGTTACCCAAAGGACATATTTATGTAAGACATAGATTTCTGAAAATGAGTGCGAGCTGGCCTGATATGAATGGTGGATTCTACTCAGAGAAGAGCTTCATTTCCTTATCTTCATTTTATATTGTATCTGTTCCCCTTTACTAATGCAGTTTGCTTGGGTCTCGCTGTGACTCTTAAGCATCTGATTATGAAATGAATAAAGACCAAACTCATTAATTTTTTGAAACATTTGAATGATGCAAGCTCTTTTTCTAGAGCCCCCACTATCTCACTGTCACCCCTCATGGAATTCTGAGAGAGCTCCCAGCCCTTGCTAAAGCGATCCCAGGGTCTCCCACATCGCGTTGCTCCCAGACTGTGAACGGTCGCTGTCCATGGTCCTCGGGCTGTCTCTCTGGAAAGGCCTCCCCGCGGGACTCCTACTTCACCTCCCCTTGGGTCTACTTTCTCTTATTCCCATGTATCTAAATTAGCAGCGCAAAATTCCCCGTGAATAGCATGCCCATGAGAGAGAATTTTACTGGGAATTTTGGAAAATATGGAAAATCCAGACTCTGTTAGTACAAATTGTTTCTTGGCTTGTGTTCTTTTAATTTAAGCTGTGCCAAATTCATACGCTCTTGTTGACTGACTTTATAGTAATTCATGATATTGGGTAGTGTAAGTCCTTGACTTTTGTTCTTTTTAAGATAGCTTTGGATGTTCTAGGTCCTTTGTGTTTCCATAATCATTTTAGAATCATTTAGTCCCTACCAAAATAATAGTAATGATGATTAATAATAATAATAATAATAATAATAATAATATAACCTGTTGATATTTTGACAATTCATTTATTTCACTAAATATATATAAAAGCTCTTGGTAATTAGTAAGTCTGGGTTCCTTGTCTGAGTTTTGCTAGTAACTGGGTGAGTAATATATTTGTGAATCAGGGGTGTGTCTCAAGGCTTAGGATGCGAGAGCCACAGCCAGGTGGCCCAGGGTGCACTCCAGGCTTTGTCATTTACTAGCTGTGTGATATGCACAAGCTATTTTAACTCCAGGCCTCCACCACCTCATCTGTAAAAACAAGGATAAAAATAGCCTAGTTCATAAGGTGGGGACAAAGCAGATGAGTTCATGTAGATAAAAAATTTTCCCACAAGTTTCAATGTGAAATATTGATAATATTTTCATTATTCTTTTCTCCTTAATTTCAATTTAATTTTAACTTATTACTACATTTCTTCTTAGCTTTAGATTATTTATAAATGTTTTATTTTCCAAATGTATTACTAACTATATTTTAAAATTTGTGTCTAGCCTAATTGCCTTATGATCAGAGAAGATACTGTAAGCTTTTAATCATTTGCAATTTGTAAGAACTTGCTTTATGACTCAATATATGATCAATATTTGTAAAGTGATCTATTTGCCATTGAAACTAGTCCTTATTCTGCAGTTGTTGGATGCAGTATTCTGTGTACATACTTTAGGTCTATTTGCTGATTGTATAATGCAAATCTACATCATTACTGATATCTTGCCCATTTGTTTTATCATTCATCGCCAATTGTCTATTTATCCCTATATTCCTCTTCCTCTTTCTTGTACATATTATAACACTTGTTTTTAGATACATACACATTTAGAATTGTTATATGTTCCAGGTGAATCAAATATTTTATCATTTTGAGGTGCCTTTCCTCCTATCTAGTAATTTTTGCCTTGATATTAATATTGCCATCTCAATTTTATTTTGGTACATGTTCATATGAAATTGTTTTCTATTCATGTATTTTTTTTTTATCTCTCTGTATCCTTGGTTTTTAGTTGTATCTCTCCTAAATTGCCTATAGGTTTTCTATCAGTCTTACAAGCTTTGTCTTGTGAGCTATCATTCTTTTATATTGAATATATCTGTACATTTGAATATAGGTCTATAACTTTAGTATATAATCTCTGTTTTTCTTACTTATCCTATATTCTCTTGTTTCTCCTCTATTAACTTTTTTAGCATTAAAAAGAAATGATTCAGGGAAGCCCTGGCGGCTCAGCAGTTTAGCGCAGCCTTCAGCCTAGGGTGTGGTCCTGGAGACACAGGATTGAGTCCCACGTCAGGCTCCCTTCATGGAGCCTGCTTCTCCCTCTGCCTGTGTCTCTGCCTCTCTTTCTCTCCTCTCTGTGTATTCTCATGAATAAATAAATAAAATCTTAAAAAAAGAGAAATGATTCCATTTGTTGGCAGTTTGAAGATATGCATGATGCATGCTATGATTCTTCTAGCAATTGTTCCTGACATCACAGCATGCATACTGACTCATCACAGTTGAACATTACACATTGACTGTCTTCCTGGGTAATGCAATAACATTAGAACATTTTAATTCAGTTTATCTTCCCCTTGTCATGCAATTGTAACTCTGCTTGCAATATAAACCTTATGAAAACAATAGACAGTCAATATTTTTGGTTAATTTCTATATTCGTCATTTTCATTCCTCTTGCATCTCAAACTTTCTATTTAGGATAAGTTTTCTTCTGCCTGAGAATATCTTTAAGTTTTCCCTGTAGGTCAGATCTGCTGAACTACTTCAGATTTTGTTTGCTGAAAATACATTTAATTCACCTTCATTTTTGAAGGACAGTTTTGCTGCAAAGTAGGATTCTGAGTATTGAAGATAGTATCCCACTAACTTTAGGCTTTTTATTGTTTTGAAAGTAATCTTTGAGTGCATTGCGATTTTCTTTTTCTTTTTCTTTTTTGTGATTTTCTTTTTTGTCTTATTCAGAGTGCATTGTGCATTGTGATTTTTCTTTTTCTTTTTTGTGATTTTCTTTTTTGTCTTATTCACTCTTCTCCTCCATACTCCTGTCACTCTCATTTTACCTGGGTATTTTGAGATGTCAATTTATTTTTATATCCTGGCTTGAGTATTTTTCGGAATTCTTGACTCTGTGAATCTGTGTATTTCATTAGTTTTATCAAGTTCAAAGCTATTATATATGTTAGGAATTATAACTGTATCCCCTATGCTTCTTACTCTCTCTTCTGTGTTTTTCATCTTTTTATTTTATACTTTCTTCTGGATATTTTTCTTCTGATGTTTTATCCATTTCACTAATTTTCTCCTCAAAATTTTCCAATCTTCTGTAAACCTTAACATTGAGGTTTTTTTAACTTTAGTTATTACATTTTTTATTTCTATAATTATATATACATGTATTTAAGTAATCTCTATGTCTAAGCATCTCAAACTCATGACTCCTAGATCAAGAGTTGCATGCTATACTGGCTGAGCTAGGTAGGTGCTCCTAAATTTTATTTTTAAAATGTATTTTTTCTAGTTTTATGCAGAAATATTCAATCTTGTGTTTCAGCTCCTTTATCTCCTAAGAAGAGTTATTTTAAGGTCTGTCTAATAATTCCAATGTCTCACGCCCTGTAGATCTGTTCTAAACACTGAGTGTTGCTTCTGCTGGTTCTCCATGCAGTACTGACTCCTACTCTGATTTAACTTTCTTTTTTCTGGGGTGGGAGGTTCCAAGAATTGTATTTGAAATTTGTAGAAATAAATGAAAGCATAGAGTCGTGTCATTTTCTTCAAAGACAATTTCATGTGCTCTTGCCACATTCCTGAGAGAGTCCTAGCAAAACAAGTTCCTGTTACTGCATTTTCAGAGTTTGACATCTCTTGGGCCACTTAGATGATTTGAAGCTTGGATTATATCTGAATGAGCATCTTACTTGCAATTTTCCCTTACTCCTAAGGTTAGGACCCAAACCTAGAGCACCCAAGTTTACCCAAGGCCTCATCTTTAATGGTCTTGAATTCTTACTTGCTTCTCTTAAACTCTACAAGGCTGTGAAAAAAATGATGATTAGATTCTCAGCTACCTCTTCTGGGTTTGCAGTTGTTCCTGGACAGAAAGATGTCCAAAGTGATAGGATTATTTTCTGTTTTGTTTTGTTTTGTTTTTTTTTTAATTTCGGTGTTTTGGTCTTCTTCTTCTTCTCCTTCTCCTTCTCCTTCTTCTTCTTCTTGTTTTTTTTTCGTTTGTTTTTATTGAAGTTTGATTTGCCAACATATAGTATAACACCCAGTGCTCACCCCATCAAGTGTCCTCCTTAGTGCCCATCACCCAGTTACCCCATCCCACCTTCCCTTCTGTAACCCTTTGTTTCTCAGAGTTAGGAGTCTCTCATGATTTGTCTCCCTCTCTAATTTTTCCCACTCAGTTTCCCTCCTTTCCCTTTTAGTCCCTTTCACTATTTCTTATATTCCTTGTATAAGTAAAACCATATGATGATTGTCCTTCTCCAACTGACTTACTTCACTCAGCATAATACTCTCCAGTTCCATCCACATCAAAGCAAATGGTGGGTATTCATCCTTTCTCTTTTGGCTTTGGTTGACTTCTCTCAGACTTAACCAAGTAATCTTCACTTTCTGGTCAGGCTGTTGATAACCTCCAGTAGATGTATTTTATCATGATAAAATATATATAATATAAAACTTAGTATTTTGTTTTATTTTACTTATTTTTTATTATTTTATTTTTTAAAAGATTGTATTTATTTATTTTGACAGAGAGAGAAAAAGCATAAGCAGGGGGGAGTGGCAGAAGGAGAAGGAAAAGGAGGCTTCTCACTGAGCAGGGAGCCTGACTTGGGGCTCAATCCCAGGACCTGAGATCATGACCTGAGCTGAAGGCAGACACTTAACTGACTAAGCCACCCAGGTGCCCCAAAACTTATTACTTTAATCACATTTAAGCTCTATGGCATTGAGAACATTCACATTATTGTGCAATCATCACCACTATGCATTTCCAGAAATTTCTCATCACTCCACACTGAAATTCTGTAACCATTAACTAGTATGTTCCCATTCTTTCCTCCCACCCCAGCTTCTGATAATCACCATTCTACTTTTTATCTCTATTAATTTAACTACTCTTGCTGTTTCACATAAGTAGAATCATGCAATATTTGTCCTTTTATGTTTGATTTATTTTGTCCTCAATGCAATATTATGTCCTGTTATGTCCTCAAGGTTCATCTATATTGTAGCATGTGTCAGAATTTCATTCTTTTTTAAAGCTAAATAATTTTCCATTGTATATGTATACCACATTTTGTTTATCTATTTATCCATCAATGGATATTTGGGTTGCTTCCACCTTTTGACTATTGTGAATAATGCTGCTATGAACATAAGTGTATAAATATCTCTTTGAGATCCTGCTTTTAATTCTTTTGGGTAGATACCCAAAAGTGGACTTACTAGATCATATAGTTTTATATGAATGTTTTGAGAAGTCTCCATATTATGTTCCACAACAGCTACACCATTTTACATTCCTACCAGCATTACACAAGAATTTCAATTTTTCCACATCCTCCTAACACTTGTTTTCTTTGTCTTTCTTTCTTTTTTTATACTAGCCATCCTAATGAGTATGAAGTTACATCTCATTATGGTTTTCATTTGCATTTCTCTAATGATTAGTGATTATCTTTTCATATGCTTATTGGCCATTTGTATATCTTCTTTGAATAAATGTCTATTCAAGTGCTTTGTCCTTTTTTGAATTAGGTTGTTAGTTTTTTGTTGCTGAGTTTTAGGATTTCTTTATATGTTTTGGATATTAATTCCTTACTATATATGTGACTTGTAAATATTTACTTTCATCTTGTGGGTTGCCTTTTTACTCTGCTGATAGTGTCCTTTGATCCAAAAAGGCTTTAATTCAGATCAAGTCCAATTTTTCTATTTTTCCTTTTGTTGCCTGTGCTTTTGGTTTCATGTCCAAGAAATCATTGCCAAATTCAATGACATAAAGTTTTTCTTCTATGTATTCTTCTAAGAGTTTTAGAAGTTTAGCACTTACAGTAGATCTTTGATCCATTTTCAATATGGTATAATGTAAAGGTGCAACTTCATTCTTCTGCATCTAGATATCAAGTTCCAACACCACTTGGTAAAAAGACAGCCTTTTCTCATTGAATGGTCTTGGCACCCTTGTAGAAAACCATATATGTGAGGGTTTATTTGGGGAGTCTCTATTATTCCATTGGTCTTTTTTTTTTTTTTGATTGATTGATTGATTGATTTATGATAGACACACAGAGAGAGAGAGAGAGAGAGGCAGAGACACAGGAGGAGGGAGAAACAGGCTCCATGCTGGGAGCCTGACGTGGGACTCGATCCGGAGACTCCAGGATCATGCCCTGGGCCAAAGGCAGGCGCCAAACTGCTGAGCCACCCAGGGATCCCTCCACTGGTCTTAGTAGCAGTACCATACCACTTTGATTACTGAAGCTTTGTAGTAATTTTTGAAATCAGGAAGTGTGAACCCTCCAACTTGTTCTTCATTTTCAAGATTGATTTTGCTATTAAGAGTCCCTTGAGATCCCCTATAAATTTTAGGATGGATCTTCCTATTTCTGTAACAACAAAAATATACTTAAGATTTTGATAAAGATTGCTCTGTATCTGTAGTTTTTTTGGGGTAGTATTGACATTTTAGTATTGGCATGTTAAGTTTTCTAATCCATGAACACGGGATGCCTTTCCATTTACTTATATCATTAATTTCTTTCAGCAATGTTTTGTAGTTTTCAGTGTATAAGTCTTTCATCTCCTTGGTTCAGTAAGCAGATTGTATTTTTTTTCCAGCATTTTAATTCTATTTAGTATACGAATTTGTCTGCATTACCTCAAATTGTTTCTTTTTTATATAGCACCTTACTGGTGTTTTGTAATACTTTATTAAATCTCTGTATAAAACACATACGTATATTTGCACATACATATAAATGTAATTTTCTCCTGCTCTTTGTATTATCATTATTTCTTTTTTCTATTTGTTTGGGTTTTGTCCCTATTTTTAATTAGGGAATTGTTTCCTCACATGACTACTTCTCTTGGACTATACTTTGTTGTTTAAGAGTGACACATAAGAAAATTGATCACAATCTTTTTATCTGCTCAAAACTTGTCCTTTGTGAGTTTCTAAGTGAAGTAATTTTGGAGGGAAACTTGCAGCTTTATGGAAGGTGGCTTCAGAAAGAATCTTGGATTCTGAGGTCGATTATGACTGGACAATTGACCTTCAACACATCCAGGTTTATAGCTAAATTTAAGAATATATTGGGATTTCAGTATTGACTTCTACCTGGTGATTGTGTGGACGTATAAGAAGTTTACAGAACACTGAGGTGGAACTAGAGAAAGCAAATGATGTCATCCTTAGTTTGGGAGAATCCTTACCTCATGCATAGCAAAAGATAATGGCAGCTGTATCTTTTACAGAACACTTAGGAGTCCCCAAAACTTTAATTTCCATTTGGCCTTATGCTCTGTTTCATCTGCTCATGTAATTCTCTAATTTTTCACATTTTCTATTAATGAAATTTAAATATGTTTCTCTGTCTTTATATCAGTTATACTAATGTCACCATTCAGTGAGTAGACCTCCATTTAATCCTCCTGCTTTAGTGTGCCCCTCACATTTACCTTCTGCTGCACCTGTTGCCTCTGAGATTTGTGCTACAAATCCACAATTCCTTCAGAGAATACATTTCCTTTCTCATGCTGGAGTAGGAGAGAGGTAGTCACCTGGTTATGTCAGGATAGGGGCAGATTTATAGGTCTAGGTAATCCTTGTCAAAGTTTTCCATAAATCTTCCCATGTTTAATCCACTCCCCATCTTGCCTCAGGTTTCTGGATCTTTCTGGAGTTCTGTAACACAGTCTGCTTTCTTCTTGTTAGCCATCCCTTCTTTAAACACATGGTATTTAACTTTCTGTGTTAGGTAAGTTGCCAGTTTTTCTTCCACTTTTCATCTTCCAAAAATTGTGTTACTATCCCTCATCTGCTATTTTCTTTCCTATTCTCTCTTAAGGGTATATAAGTATTTTACTTTATTGCTTTCATGGATGAAATGAAAACACTAGTAGTGCTTACTAGTGGTAGTAATGTGTGTTTAAGCCCTCATGTTACCTGAAGCTCACTTAGTTCTTTCAACAACACAAAAAATAATTGTACTAATTTTATATATGAAGTTTCATGGTCACTCAATTAGTAGGGGTAAAGCTATATTTGAAACACAGATCTGTTGTATGCTGAAGCATATGCCATCATGCTATCCCATGACAAAATTGCCCTTATAAAACACCTCTTCTAACTAAAGTTTGCATTTAAATAAAATATTCCATTAATTTAATGTAGAGCAGTCTTAGACAAAGTCAAAAGGTTTAAATTTTGTTTTCCTGGTAAAGAAAAAAAAACTTACTCCAAATTCTTCAAGTAATAATGCACATTTCAGAAAAAACTTTCAGATTACATGTATTGTACATCTTCATTGGTGCATGTAAGAATTGAGTACTCAACATAATAGCAACAATGGAAAGTATGTATGTTTAATAAATTCAATATGAATCCAAGTTTCAAAGACTATTATTTTGCATAATAATTTATTATATTGCAATCTCTCTTTCTCTCTCTTTGATGTATATTTCTTCTAGTCAATGTGATCTCAGGAGGCAAAATAGCAACAATTAACCCTTGGAATGCATGTATTTTGCCAGTAACAGCAGGCCCTGGAAATATTACCTAAAAGGCAAGAACCAGAAGATTATCTGGATATCTGTTGTCTATGTAAACCCATTGTCTAAATCTACCTTCTTAGTTTGAGGTTATAAAACCAAGGCTGGTAGTTGAGTTGATTTAATACTACTTTGATATTTTTTACACTAAGAAAAAGAATTATGGCCTTTTATTCTATACCTCTTGTGATAGGAAATTAGAAATTAGAGTGGTGGTTGATTTCATGGACTTCAGTACTTAACTAAGCTTTGTTCAAATCTAGGGTTCCAGTAGTTATGTGATCTTGTAGAATTATACATCTCTAAACACAGAGGTTCTTAGTTTAGAAAATGTGGGCAGTAACAATAGTGTCTACAGGGACACCTAGGTGGCTCAGTGGTTGAGCATCTGCCTTTGGCTCAGGTCGTGATCCCAGGGTCCTGGGATCAAGTCCTGCATCAGGCTCCCCACAGGAAGCCTGCTTCTCCCTCTGCATCTCTCCCTTTCTGTGCCTCTCATGAATAAATAAACAAAAAAATTTAAAAAATAGTAGTGTCTACCTCTTAGAATTTTGTAAATATTAAATAAGGAAATGTTGGTAAAGAGTTAGCATAGTGTCAGCCACATAATCAGATTGTAATTATGGGCAAAGATTGTACAATACAAAAGTTGTACAAAACAACTGTGGTTCAAAGGCTTTACTGAATAGGCCCCTAGAAAGGCTAATGAAATGAAGATAAACAGTAAGAATAGAGGGTGGTTATGAGAGAAACAAAGACTTATTGAGGACCACTGTATATCAAATATCACACTAGTCACACAGCCTAATCATTTCAGTCCTGCAAACACTCTGAGTTGTGCAGTCTTCCACTTCCTCAACAAGGAAGAAAATAAATTGGGATCATGTGGAGATGGAACTGGAATTCAGATTCCTGCTTGCCTGACTTCAAAATCTATTCTCACCCTTTGTAACATGGACTTTCCTAAAGCTGGATGCCTTGAAGTCAAATCATCTGTGGATTTGTATTCTATTTCTGGTTATTTCATTAATGTTATGTTACTATGCATAAAGTACAAAGTTAAATCCTCCTTCTTTCTTTAATCATCCTTAAAGAGGGTTAACAATAATTGTCTTTCCTTTCTCATGGGGTGTTAAAAATAATAATCTCATGAGCTATTGGAGAGGGAAAGTCTTGATAAAAAGAATAATCAAATTTTAGAACTAAAAGGGGCTTTAGAGATCAACTGGGAGAATTTGCTCATTCGATAGAGAAGGAAACATAGACTTACAGAAAAAATCCCTTGCCCACATTCTGACAATGTCATTTGGAGGGTGGTTGGCTTTCCTACTAGTGAGGCTTAGGTTAAGGCAAGGAATGTTTGATCTGAGAGTAACGGGTCATGCTTTCTTGGGACTCTGACACAACCACTCACCTTTAGGCATTCATCCCTCTCTATCTGGAAGGGGAGAGAAGCAGCATGGCTCCCTTGTGGGGTTAAGACATCTGGTTAACTTCAACATTTTATAATCCATTCTTACAAACCTTCCCTACCTAATACTATCCAGAGCTCATCAAAGTAGCCTCAGATATTTATAGTGGACTTATTATGAAGTATTTTTAAATGTAAAATATATCTAGTACATGGTAAGTCCTCATTTACCTTTTGATTTTCTCTTATCCTTTCATATTTCTACTGACCAACCCATGCTAGGCAATTGGAGTTTTAGTTCATCCACAAAATTACAGAAGAGACATGTGCACCATCAAAAGGTTGGATATGCAATAGATATCTGTTGGAGGGCACAAGACAAAAAGCCCATCCTAATGATATTCTAAACCAGATATATATCTTGCTTTTCAATATCTACATCTCTTTTTTTGCTGAAAAATAAAATCTTTTAATTCTTTCAACAGATGCCCATTCACCTTTTATCTTTGAAAAACAGCGAATCTTCTTGATGACCACAGTGGAAAGTGGTATGATTTCTTTGGTCAGTTGTAGATGGGGAAAGAAACAGTGACCCCCAATTCTGCCTCTCCATGCAGGTTTTGCTGTGCACAGTGCGCAGAGGAGGAATTCAACTTCTCATTGTGCCCTTATTAGAAAATGAACAGGTGCCAAACTATGCCCACATTAGCAGAATACAATAAATACAAGTTGTTGGCTCAATCTATTGTGCTGAGCACAGCAGAGTAAGGATAAGAGCATAACAATGGGTACTATCAAGATGAGAACCATGAAGCAGTGTATATATATATGTTTAGTTTTGCAATTTGAACTTCATTTATATACCCATACATAACCCTATCATTAAACACCAGGAAAGCACCTTTTAAAACTTCATCTTCCTTTAGAAAAATGCTTTTAATTCTGGATTGGCCTTTCTGGCATAATTCACCAAATCATTACTGTCAAAAATCAAGGCATGTGATTGCCCTACATGAAGGCCCCTTCTTGGAGAGACATTGGAAAAATAGAGAAAAGAGCCTTGTTGCTCCTGCCATTTGCCCCTTAATTTGATTGTGTTCATTGTTTTTGAAAAGCATGGGAAAGAAAGGAACAATTTAGGAAACAAAAGAGTTTGGGAGTGAGGTCCAAGACCCTGCACAGAGAAGGGTACCTCTGAGTGACTGTTCACACAACGTGGTGACTGTCAAGGTCCTTTTTACCACACAGAGGTGGCCTGAATCCTATTTCTTTAGCACACTTTGTTAAGATTCTCTGGCAGTCAGAGAAGAAAGAAATTTTTTTTCATCAGACAAAAGTTATTAGGGGATGCAACACTGAACATGGAAATTGGGAATTTTTCTGAACTCATAAGAATTAATGAGCACTTTTCAAGTTTTTTAAAACCCATTTGTGAACCTCCTTAGGGAAAAAGTGTCTTTAGTATGAGTGAGGGAAGAAGAAATTATTTGGTGCTTGTTGTTGAAAAAGTGGTTGTGGTATTTCATTTAAATGTGCTGACTCTTAGTTGTCTTCATATAGTGACCCCCAAGTCATTTCAAAAGGAAAAGTGTGACTTTCTTCTTGATCATGTGCTCTCTTCCTTTCCTATTTACCACTATCCACTCTCTGTTTTGTTCTCCATTATTTAAACCTTCCTGGGGGACTTTATTTGTGAGCATACAGCTGGCATCCCTCAAGTCCATTTGGAGTTGCCAACCCATTAGGTCCTTTTTCAATTAAGCTAATTTGAGTTAGGTGTCTATTGCTTGTAATAAAAAATAGATATATTATGGAAATTAGTAATTGACTTATTTCTCATCTCTTGTGGACCTGTGGACCAAACTCTGCTTTGTACCTGATTCTAGTCCCTGGGACCCTTTCTCCTTCTCCCCTCTCTTAACTTATATTCCCTTTGAAATTGTTCAAAGGGTATTTCAAATGGGTATTTCAAATATTTGCTTTTTCTTTGAAATAGAATTATGCATCCCCACCCTGTATTAAGTGATCTGCCCTACATGGCAGGGAAAGAGGATATGTGATAAGGACTTGGCCCACTGTGCTTTAGCCACTGGGTTGCAAATGTCCATGACATTAACTTTATTTAATTAGAGGTTTTACACAATGTGGATGGACTCAAACTCTTGCATTCATGTCTCTGCTATGAGAATCACAGGTCTCATATAGAAACTTCTCCTTCTCAGATTCCAGAAATGAGCAGACAGAAGAACTTACCAATGAGAGCAGAACTGAAGCAGAGCAACAGCCCTTCTTTTGTAACTTAAACAAGAAATATTTTTGTTATGTTTGCAAGCCACCAAATTTCTTGGGGTTGTCACTGTTGCAAAAGCTAATACATCTTAGCTCAGTTTGTCTAGTGCCGATTTGACCCAACAATTCTGATCTAAAACTTTCAGTTGGCAAGCTCCTCGTTACTTGCTGTTTGTCTGAATTTCATAACCTTAAAAGAAAAGGGCGGGCAGCTTTGGGGAAGCAGGAACAAGGGTTGGGGATCTTCCTCTGAGATTGCATGAGTTCAAAGACTCTAGGGCTAGGACCTCCAGAAATAATTGAAAAGCTATTTGCAGAAACTGGAGGAGATGCAGAAAGAGCAATTAAACTGTAGGCACCCAGGTCCTCTGTGGAGCAAAGAATCAAGAGTTTAGAATCAAGTTGTTGAAACTAGTAAGGAGAAGAGAATCAAAACTGGCAGACCTGGGAAAGATGTAGGGTAGGGAAAGTAAGAAGTGAATAATTTGTTAAGTACTCAATAAAGGTCCTTGATAGGGCCGATGTGACCACTACCCCATCCCCTCACAAATTTCCTCAGGGCTGAGGAATATCCAGTGGACTGCTTTGGTGCCTCTCAGGACATTCTTAAAAGGGGGGGCGGGGGGGGGGGAGATTCAGTAACAGTTTTTTCAGCCCACATTTTTTTATCATCAGTGGCAGTAGAACTGATTGTGATGTTGGCCAGAATCACATCTTCCTCTTTCATGTGCTCAGTTATTTCTCCCTTTCATATCATTTGGGTTTCACACACTGAGCCCTTTTGTAGAGGAAGGTTCTAGAAGGAAGCTGTGGGAAAAGGGGTTGAATGCCATGATGCTCACAGGTAGCCAGATTGTGTCCCCTAAATCCTTTGCCTGTTTGCATTTGTTTTGTGTTTTACGTTGGCCTGTCAGAGGGTGTCATGTTGGTGATTCAGGATATTACAAGAAATGGGAGGAGGCATGGTTGCTGTGGAATGGTGTGTTCTGGGTAGAAAGTACAGTGAATTGTTCCACCTCAGTGCTGAGAAGGAGGAGAAAGTCAGCCCCTTATATAGCCTGGCAGATGGGTAGCATTAGAGGTACTTCATTAGAAATGACCCACCTGTGTGATGCATGTCTGGGTGAAGAGGGTAAAACACAGAAGAATGAGGGCATGTGTACTTGGAGACAAAGACTTTGAGCACTGTTCTTCTGAACAGGAAATGAGGTCTAAATTCAGTGCTGGGGAGCCATCTGGCAAAGAGGGAAACTCTCATGTGCAAAGTGGTGGTGGTTAGAGTGGGTGGATTGAATGCTGGAAATCAAGTAGGGGAATAAAGGCCCAGCACTGGGCAGGCGGGTGACATTTCTAATTCTCTGCTTTTATTGTGGCTATTCAGGCTGCATGTTCTACTCTATCATTAGAATCTAAACTCCTTGTATACTTTCTTATTTAACTTCCATCCCCCGCAACACAGTATTGCTTCTTGTACTATGAGTGCTCAGTAATAACTTAATAATAATAATAATAATGGTGTCAACAAATGGTTAGTTAAATGAATGAATGATCTACACAACTGTCAGGGAAAAAATAGCTTTAAGGAGCTCTTTTCATAAAGTAGACTTATGCACAGAGTTTTCGTCATTGCTAGAGACGGAACATGTTTTAGTGAAAAAAATGTTAGATGATAGCCAACAAAACACATTTAATTGTTAATTCCAGGATTAGAAAAAGAAAACACAATAAGCAGGAAAACATTAAATAAAGAATATTGTAAATGGCTTTCACAACCATCATTTAAAAAGAGAGTCATTTCACAGAGCAGTTCACATTTTATCACTTCCATTAAAGATGTCACACCAGGGAGTTGTGGCATCTTTCTAACAAAGTCATCTTAGGTATTCAAGCCATTGTCTGGTAGCAAAGCCCTTAATCCTGCAGTATCTTCCAAGAAAGGCTAGTTAGTTCAGAAAGCTGGAAACAATTTTACAGAGCTGCCTAATTATTTAGGACTCCAGGGTAATTCTTAAAGGGGGCCGAGGGGTGTTAATCACATGCGCTTCTCGGTAAACCACTGCTGATGTTTTACTTGCATCAAAGTTAAGAGTTCATGTATCACTATAGGGTAGAGTCTCTGAAGACAGATTCCTTCTTAGAATAAAATGCCTTTGAAGAATTTAGGCTATATCCAGTCCCAGTAATGGTGTATGTACAAAGTAATTATGCACAGAATCATTGCATTTATAAGAAAGTTTGAATATTTTTAGAATGATGATCATTAGGTTTTATTTTATTTGGTTTTTTGTTGTTTTATTTTGTTTTTAGTTGCCTCGGGTATTATAATTATGCTGTGATTCAAGGTAGTTTTAGGATTTCACTATTTGAGGTTAATTTATTATTTTTTTATCTATAAAGGGCCAGTTAAAATGGGATTAGTAAAGCATAATTGATTTTCATCTCTTTCCACCCCATAAGTCTGATTAAACAGGACCAAGGGTGACAGAGGCTAGAACCTCTGCCTCCCACTCACCATTAGTAAGGCAACTGTTTTGATAGCAGCAGAAACAGACAGGCTCTGATACATTTACATTTTCTGACTGATTTTTAGCTAATGGTCATTACATTGGGAAGTATAATATTTTGCCTCACTTAACACAACGTTTTAATCAACTAGTCAATAATTAATAGATATTCATTGAGATGCCTCACTAGGATACTTACTATAGGATATAAAAATCATAAAGAACAACTCCTGCCAGGGACTCTTGGGTGGCTCAGTGGTTGAGTTTCTGCCTTTGGCTCAGGGCATGAGCCCAGAGTCCCGGAATCGAGGCCTGCATCGGGCTTCCTGTGAGGATCCTGCTTCTCCCTCTGCCTGTGTCTCTGCCTCTCTCTCTCTCTCTCTCTCTCTCTGTCTCTCATGAATAAATAAATAAATTTTTTTTTTTAAAAAAGAGTAACTCCTGCCCTCAAGAAGCTCATAATCTCATGTTTAATCAAAGAAAATACTTAGTCCTCTTTTGGCTCCAGATCAGGTCAACAGCTTTGGGAAAATTTAACCAGAATAATCCTAGAAATGGGAAAGAGAAGTTGATTTTAAGGGACAGGAAAAGATAAGCAGTTTAGTGCATTGGGATCATGTGAATGGCAATATCCTAGAAGCTGCTGAAAACAGAAGACCAGAGATCAAAAGGGTTTGTGTATTATACAAGCACTAGTCAGGATCATAGTTCAAGGGGAAAAAGACTCTATCTCTACCTTTCTAGGTTGTTGTAAAGCTGGCTTTATGAAATAAACTGACAGTGAGCAGATTCGCAGGAGAAAAACTATACAAATTTACTAACTCTTAACATTACATGCATGGGGCACCACAGGGAAAAAGTGAATACCCCAAAAAGCAGTGAGATATGAAAGTTTATATACCCATCTGAATAGAAAAAGGGAGAGGTTATGTAGATGATTTGGAGAGTAAGTGATTTTTAGGAGAGATGAATGGGCCTTTAAAAGAAGAGATGGGAGATATGATAATGTGTGACTAAATGTGTCTGGGTATGCTGTCTACTTCTAGTCTCCTCTCCTGTGATGAGTCCATCCTCCTGGTTGATGAAACTTCTGGGAAGGGCATTTATGATAATTGAGTTCTTTTTAGAGGACCTGTCTTTAGGCAAATAAGGGCAGCTCAAAGTGAGAAAGCCTCTCTTTGCATTTGCTGTTTTTCAAGTGTCTTCAGTTCAAAGTAATTAATACACCAAAGTGGCCCATTTTGGGGTGGCATATTCTGAATCCTTTCCAAAGAAGAAAAGAAAGCAAACAAGGTCCTTGTAGAACCAAGCACAGTGAGAGACAAGCAAATGTCCTTGAGTAGAGCTGCAGGGCATAGCTATGGTTGGGGGACAGGAGAGAATAGTTAGAAAAGGAATAGTTGTCTCCAAGCTGGGCTCCCCATTTCCCTCCCATTTCTAATTAGTCATAGACTCCTATTATTATCCCCATAGTTATACAGTATTTGAGAGGTTCAGGAGATCAAGGGCCGAAAGGTATTCAATTAACTTTCATGATGATGAAACAAATCAAGGCTGGTGAAACTCAAAAGACTGAGAGTTTGTCCGTGACTAAATGTATCATAAAAAGCTTTGTGTCCTTCCAAGATGTTGGTTATCTCCAAGGGGCAGGAGCACTAATGAGACCACAATTAAAAATGCAGTCTTTGAAGGGGCTGTTTATTTGCCGAATATTCTCTACATTTTTGGTAATAAATAAATAAACAAGTTAAATAAATTAAAAGCTCTGTGCCACTGGCCATGTGGGAGTGAGAGGCAGATGAAGGAATTTAGTGCAAATCCCTTTCAATCAGGGAATAAAAGATAGCTCAAATACATACTGTGTATAAATGTTTAGAGTGTTCACTTAAACCATTGGAAGAAAAGAGTCTTCTCTGAATGCAAGATGACATCTTATTTTGGTGTCCATAAGCTACCAATAGTGATTTCAGAGAATTTACAACTATTTCTTTAAATTTTCAGCAGCTTATTTTTAAAGGAATGTGTCAATTTCTCAGCCTTCCTACCTATTTCTCTAGACCCAGGAAAATTAGGCTACTGTCAGAATAAATATTTTCTGGGGTGTTGTGGCATAATTTGGGGTAAGTCAGACAAATTAAGCTACAGTGAGCTACAGGAAGCCATATCAGAGGAATCCAGGAATGGGGAGAATCTGGGTAAATGCCACCACACTGAAGTACCTAGTGTGGCCCAGCAGGCTCTGCACTGGAAGTAGTTCTGATATCGACCCTGGACAGTTATTCCTCTGCCTTTGTAAGCCATGCACACTTACTGCCATGTCCACGTGCTTCATGTTGCTTGTTCTCAGTTCCTACCACTTTGCTTATCTGAGTATGAAACACCACCAGGATTTTACTAATTGGAAACAGCTTAATATAATTAAACTGTAAGAAATTACAATTTCCCAGATTGTATTTATCACTGTCAAAAAAATAAGCAAAAATATTATTTAAAAACCTTGGCCCACCAATGAACATTTCTCTGAAAAACAAAAGGATTCTTTATACTTCATGCAAGTGCCCCACTCTGGCTTTTCATGATGGTCAGAGCTGTTCTGAGGGTAAGTGAGGCTTTTTAAACAAAAGGGAAAAGGAAGGAAACACATTTTTGACCACACACTTTGCACTAGAGGCTGTAGATGCTTCATAGATATAATTTCCATTTTATTCCATTTGTGGGATGCTTTCAGTACACTTATAATTGGCAGAATTTTCAGTTTTTGTCAGGGAAATAATTAAAGGAATTGGGGATGACTGGAAGGAGAGGCAGCATTGGGAAGTATAATTTGAGCCAGGTACATTTGGCAGGCAACTCAGAATTGATGAACATGAGAGGCACTGTAGGTCAACATTAACAGTCATCTCTAAGAGCAAGCCTATTTTATCAGGAAGCACAATAGCACATGGTTGGCTGAATTGTAAATTAGATAAGAGGAAACACAGATCAACCTACATTAAAGAGGGCAAGGAGAGCCAGAAAGGAATGATGGAAAGGAAGTCCAAGGAAATAAGAACATGGGCATTATCTAAATACCCTGTAAAGTTTTGCATAAATTTACATCTTCCCTCCCCGCTCCCCTGCCCCCACCAGTGGTGAGGGAGAGGACTTTCTCTCCAATTTTGCAATTGCTTGATGTCACCAAACTTTATATTGTTTGCAAACTCAGAATTTATCTAGGCTGTTAGAAGTCAGTTGTTTTGTGCAGAGTAGCTGGACAGGGCTCAAGGCGGGGATTCCAGGGAGTTGGCAAGGGTCTGCTCTGGATCTGGCTTCTGGTTATGAACTGTGGTTCAGTGTGGTGATTTATCAGGCCACATGTAGACATACACACACACACACACACACACACACACAATTTAAATATATATTAAGATATATAATATGTATATTATACTTCAATCAAATTTTTAAAAAAAAATGCCTGACAATCTAAAGTATATTGTTATAATTTTAGCTTCACTTTCCCCAGTTACCCCAAGACTGAGCACCTTCTAAGTTTTATTGGTCATCTGTATTTCCACTCCATGCATCTATCAAAAGAAACCTTAACAAATTGTACTGAAATGTTCATTTTCAGAGCTAAAGAAAGAATTTAGGTACTCTGAACTGGGAGTACTGGTGAGAGCCTTTGGACCTTACCAAAATCAGGGGAGTTAAATGACTACATGTCTATAGGATGCTGACTCCTGAGTCACATTCTCCTCCCAACCACCATCACTTTGTTGCTGCCAAAAAGCTGACAGCTAAACCTTTACTTTTCAGGGAAGGCACCATCTTGTAGAACATGCTCAGACGAAGAAAAAAAAAGACTTGAAAATATTGACATCAGGGTTGTCCAAGCAATGCTCCCCTCCCCAATACTTTAAAGTGAAACTCAAAGTTTGAAAAACCACCCATTAGCACAGATTTAGAGCTTCCACTTGGCTTTTTTTCTCCCTCCCTTAATTTTGAGCACACCACCAAGAATTGCCATCTGTATAAGGGAAGAACCATATGTATGAAGGAAGATAAAGAAATAGAAACTATCCAGGGAAAAAGAACTTAAAAACAAGGCGTTATTTTCAGTGATATAATAGATTAAATCAATGAAGAGAGAATGAGGTGCTATTTAAAAAAAAAGGGAAATTGAGGAATTGAAGTATGCTAGCAGAAATGAAAAACAAAAAAAGCATTAGAAAATAACATTGAGAAAATAAATATAAAATAAAAGGACAAGACTAAGAAAAGATGAGAAAATTAACAGTGTATAGCCTCCAATATTTAAATAACTGGGATTTCAGAAAGGCAGAAGGGACACAATGGAAAAGGAGAAGAAATCATCAATGAAATAACTCACAGTTTCTCCAGGACATAGATGAAGTCAGACCCAAGCAAGTGCATCACTGTGAAGTTTGTGTCCTGTGGACAATGAGAAAATCTTTCAGAGAGAAACAGAGATAGATGGCCAGGGAGACAGAAAGGCATTTTATGCATATATGGAAAGAGACAGACAACAGGGATAGAGACAGAGAGAGATAGCAACAGTGAGAAAGAGAGAGAGAGAGAGAGAAAACACAAGTCATAAATCTATAAATAAGGGAATATGAATCAGAATAACTGGTTGTTCCGACTGCAACATTAGAGGTTAGAAGACCAGGAAGGGTCCTGCATTATTTCTACAGGAAGATTTATTTCCAACTTGGAGCTCTAAAGTTTGTTAAACCAACAACCAAGGGAACGATAGAATAAAGAATAAAGATACTTTCAGACAAGTGTAATCTCAAAAAAAATTAACTCCCACCTACCCTTTCTTGGGCAGCTACTAGAGGATGTGCTCCAAAAAAATGAGGAAATAAATAAGAAAGAGAACTTTAAAAAAAAAAGATTATTTATTTATTCATTTGAGAGAAATAGAGAACAGAGAAGCAGGCTCCCCAATGAGCAGGGAGCCCAAGGAGGGACTGGATCCCAGGACCAGAGATCATGACCTGAAAGAGGACTTAATTAAAGAAAAGAAACACAAGATTCAATACCAGAGAAGTGAAGAGAATTCCCAGGATGATGGTGGCAGACAATCTTAGAATACAGCTTGTGCACCAGGTAAGGAGAGCAAGTCGTCCAGACTGGAGCAGATTTTATATACATATAAATAGCACAGACCTTCATGTCTGAAGCTCTCTAGAGAGTAAGCAAACACATATAATAAAAGCCAGTGTAGTCATTTCTTCTATTTGTATGACCCACAATTATGATGGCTTAGCTGGAATTCAGTGCTGACACAATAATGTAATATGTTTTTGACCTGAACTGTGACAATGAAGCTCTGCCCCTCTTAAATAAAAATATAGCAATAGCTTTGACTTGTGCGATTTCCATACTGAGGGAGAAATCTCTTGAGGAAAATCCAATTAGATATTAGACAATGCTTGTGTATCCTTAGATTATCTCTGGAGCAATAAATACCCTGAAGGCTTCTATAATGTTTACCACTGCAAAACAAAGCTGTATATTAAGGAGACTGATTTTTCATTGTTTATCCCTTTACCATATATAGATAATACCCCTTCAAACTGGATATAACAAAAACGTAGTTTTTAAGCTTAGAAAATTAATACATAAAAATAAAACAAAGGAAACATAAGAATAAAACAAAACAAAATTTGAAAAAGCAAAGCAAAAAGGCTCACTTCAAAAAACAAGAGAAATTATGAAAAATCTATAATTTTTATTCCTAAAGAGAATCAAGAAGAGATTAATTCAAATAAAATATTTGTTATCATGGAATACTAATTCATTCAACATGCTGTTCTGGTGATAAGGATCCAGCTGAACTCTGCAGACAAATCCTTCTCAATGTATTGTCCATCATAGGTAACAATAAGTGCCATGAAGAAAAAGATCAGAGAAAGATGAGTTGATCATTTCCTAGTTATGGTAATATGAAAGGCATCTCTACAGAGGTGATTTTAGAGCAAACTCTTGAATGGTGCAAGAAAAGAATGCCTACATATATGTGGGGGAAGAGTTTCAGGTCAAGAGTAGAGCAGACATTGTAACACAGAACCCTGCCTAGTTTACACAAAGAACAGCTAGTTTGCCAGTGTAGTTGGACTCACAAGGGATACCTAAGGGGGAGCATGGTGGAATCATAGGTCAATAGGGGAGGTTAGTCAGGGGTAGCTCTTATTAGACACAATGAACCTTATTAACGGATTTGAGATCTTAAGTGTATTATGCCATTGTAGGCTTTTGAGTAGGAGAACGATTTGATTCAGATTTTAGAAGGATCCCTTGACAGCTGAGCGGAGGATGGACCGCAGATGGGACAGAAGTGGAAGTAAGAAGATCCTTTGGGGGAGGCTATTGTAATAGTCCATGTGAGAAATAAAATGGTTTGGACCAGAATCAAAGTGGTGGAGAAAGTGTTCCAGATTGTTCTGAAGCCTAACTGAATTATCTGATGGGTTGGAGTCGAGATTTGAAAGAAAAAGAGTTTCAAGAAGGGCTTGAAGGTTTTTGACCTGAGAGAATTGATGAATGGAGGTGCCGTTTCCTGAAACCAGTGGGAAGAGAGGGTTTGAAGAGAAACAGTTAAATGCGGAGTTTTGGTTTTGAAGATATAGAAATTCTCAGATATCCAATATTGAGTACACAATTGTCTGTAAGACAACATTTCAGGGCAAAGTTGGAGGTTGGAGCTGAAAGGTAAGACTTGTCAACAAAGCCATGGAATGGATTGTGAATAGTGAGAACTATAGCTGGCTAAGAAAGAATAGTTTTCACAGCTGAGCAGTGGGACACTGCAACACCGAGAGGTAGGAAGATGAGGAGAACCCTATACACAATATCCACATAAAAAAATAAAATTGCCAATTTTTAAGTGTTTGTTAAAAGTTTGCACAAGAAATACATCAACATTTTCTCATATAACATTTAAAATACATACGGAGCAAGTGCATAAAGTTCTCATCATACCCCGTTGTTATTCTCTAGCAAAGAAGAAACTATTAACTATTAACTGTATATGTATTTTAATCAATTTCCTCTATATACGTGTGTGTAGGCAATTATGTGTGTGTGTATATAAGTGTATGTGTGTAATTTGTGCTTCTTACATGAATGGGATTATTTGCTTATATTGCTATGAAATTTACACGTAATGAGTCGCGGAGGGTTTTTTATCATCTACCATTATAGATTCACTTCATTTTCCTTTAACTTTGTGCAGATTATCCTATCGTATGGACAAGTATCCATTCAAGTATCGTATCCATTCAAGTTCATTCCTATAGGTAAACATATATAAGGTTTCCAGGTTTTCATGATTAGAAACAGTGCTGCAATGAAAATCTTTACCCTGCTTTCCGTACATTTATTCTCAAAGACAGATCTGTATGTAGAATTGCCAGGTTCACAACACATAATTTTTAAATGTTGATAGGATATTACCACATTCCTTGACAACACTGAATATTTCAATTTAATTTTATTTGTGTATATAATAAGTTTTTTTTCTTTACAATTTTTGGATGTAGTTTCTTCTAACCAACAGACCAAAATACACCCAGAATCTAGTGTATTGCTCTGTTCTGTTCACCTGTCTGATTATATTCTCTCTCTCTCTCTCTGTCTCTCTCTCTCTTTTTTTTTTTTTTTTTTGAGTCTCTTCTGATTTTGTGTAGTGTATATTTCTCTGGGGTCATTGTTGCTATTTTAGTATTTTGTTCTCTCATTCACCTGTTCTCTTCTGGACAGAGAGACAAGATGGAAAAACTCACCTCAAAAAAGAGAACAAGAAGCAGTACTGACTGTCAGGGACCTAATCAGTATGGATATAAGTAAGATGTTGGAACTAGAGTTCAGACTAACAATTATAAAGATGATAGCTGGGTTTGAAAAAAAAAAAGCATAGAAGACACTAGAGAATCCCTTTCTGGAGAAATAAAAGGACTAAAATCTAATGAAGCCAAAATAAAAAAGGCTATTAATGAGATGGAATTAAAAAAAAAAAAGGTGACTCTAACTGCTAAGATAAATGAGGCAGGAGAGAATCAGTGATATAGAAGACAAGATTATGGAGAATAAAGAAGCTGAGAAAAGAGAGATAAACAGGGACACCCGGGTGCCTCAGCAGTGCCTGAGCATCTGCCTTCGGCTTGGGGATTGACCTGGAAGTCCTGGGATTGAGTCCCACATCAGGCTCCCTGCCTGGGTCCTGCTTCTCCCTCTGCCCATGTCTCTGTCTCTCTCTGTGTTCTCTCATGAGTAAATAAATAAAATCTATTAAAAAGAGAGCGAGAGAGATAAACAATTACTGGATCATGAGGGGAGTTTGAGAGATAAGTAATACCATAAAGTGAAACAATATAGAATAATCGGGATCCCAGAAGAAGAGGAAAGGGGGGGCAGAGGGTATACTTGAGCAAAGTATAGCTGAGAACTCCCCTAGTCTGGGAAAGGAAACAGGCATGCAAGTCCAGGAGGCACAGAGAATCCCCCTCAAAATCAATAAAAATAGGTCAACACCTCAACATATAATAGTGAACACTGCAAATTTCAGAGACAAAGAGAAAATCCTGAAAGCAACTCAGGACAAGGAGTCCTTAAACTAAAGGGTAGAAGCATTAGACTGGTAGCAGTCCTATCTGCAGAGACCTGGAAGGGCAGAAAGGGCTGGCATGATGTGTTCAGGGTGCTAAATGAGAAAAATATGCATCAAAGAATACTTTATCCAGCAAGACTGTCATTCAGAATAGAAGGAGAGATAAAGTGCTTCCAGGACAAATAAAAACTAAAAGAATTTATGATCACTGAACCAGTCTTCCAAGAACTATTTAAAGGGATCCTTTAAGCAAAGAGAGAGCTTAAAAGTAACATAGACCAGAAAGGAACAGAGACAATACACAGAAATAGTGACTTTACAGGTAATACAATGGTACTAAATTCATATCTTTCAATACTTAGTATGAATGTAAATGGGCTAAATACTCCAATCAAAAGACATAGGATATTAGATTAGATAAAAAAGGAAAACTTTAACACCCTGCTCAGTGCAATGGACAGATCACCTAAGCAGAAGCTCAACAAGGAAACAGGGGCTTTAAATTACACATTGGACCAGATGGACTTCACAGATATATAAGAGTATTCCATCTGAAAGCAACAGAAAACATATTCTTCTTGAGTTCACATGGAGCATTTTCCAGAATAGGTCACATAGTGGATCACAAATTGGGTTTCAGCTGGTACCAAGAGATTGAGATCTTTCCCTGCATATTTTCAGACTACAATGTTTTGAAACTTGAATTCAATCACAAGAAGAAATTGGGAAGCAACTCATATACTTGAAGGTCAAAGAGTATCTTACTAAGGAATGAAAGAGTCATCAAGGAAATTAAAGAGTTTAAAAATTCCTGGGAACAAATGAAAATGAAAACACAACTGTCCAAAACCTTGGGGATGCAGCAAAGGTTGTCCTAAGAGGGAAGGATATAGCAATCCAAGAAATGAGAAAGATCTCAAATACACAACCTACCCTTACACCTATAGGAGCTGGAGAAAGAACAGCAAATAAAATAAAGCAAATAAACCCAGCAAGAGAAGAGAATTAGTAAAGATTAGAGCAAAAATCAATGAAATAGAAACCAAAAGAACATTAGAACAGATCAACAAAAGTAGGAGCTGATTTTTTGGATTTTTTAAAATATTTTATTTATTTATTCATGAGAGACACACAGAGAGAGGCAGAGACACAGGCAGAAGGAGAAGTAGGCTCCACACAGGGAACCTGACATGGGACTCAATCCCGGGTCTCCAGGATCACACCCTGGGCCAAAGGTGGCATTAAACCGCTGGGCCACTGGGGCTGCCCAGGAGCTGATTCTTTGAAAGAGTTAATAAGATCATGAAATTCCTGGACAGACTTATCAAAAAGAAAGGGAAAGGACCCCAAAAAATAAAATCATGAATGAAAGAGGAGACATCACAACCAACACTGCAGAAATATAAGCAATTATAAGAATATATTATGAGCAATTATGTACCAATAAATTAGGAACTCTGGAAGAAATGGATGCACTCCTAGAATATAAATTACCAAAGCTGAACAGGAAGAGATAGAAAACATGAACAGACCCATAACCAGCAAGAAAATTGAGGAAGTAATAAAAAAATCTCTGAACAAACAAGAGTCTAGGGCCAGATGGCTTCCCAGGGGAATTCTACCAAACATTTAAAGAAGAATTAATTCATTTTTCTGAAGCTGTTTCAAAAAAAATAGAAATGGAAGGAAAACTTCAAAATCTTTCTGGGGCCAGCATTACCTTGGTCCCCAGAAAAGACCCCAACAAAAAGGAGAATTACAGACCAATATCCCTGATGAACATGAGTGCCAAAATACTCACCAGGATACTTGCCAAATGGGATGCAACAGTACATTAAAAGGATTATTCACCACTGCCAAGTAGGATTTATTCCTGGGCTGCAAGTGTGGTTCAACATCCACAAATCAAGCATGATACACCACATTAATAAAAGAAAGGACAAGAACCACACGATTCTCTCAATAGATTCAGAAAAAGCATTTGACAAAGTAGAGCATCCTTTCTTGATTACAATTCTCCACAGTGTAGGGATAGAGGGAACATACCTAAATATCATAAAAGCTGTATTTGAAAAGCCCACAGTGAATATCATTCTCAACGGGGAAAAACTGAGAGCTTTTCACTTAAGGTCAGGAATATGACAGAGATGTTCACTCTCACCCTTGTCTAACATCGTACTAGAAGTCCTAGCCTTGGCAATCAGACAACAAAAAGAAATAAAAGGCATCCAAACTGGCGATGAAGAAGTCAAACTCTCCCTCTTCACAGATGACCAGATACCCTACATGGAAAACCCAAAATTGCTAGAATTGGTACAGGAATTCAGGAAAGTGGCAGGATATAAAATCAATGCATAGAAATCTGTTGCATCTCTGTACACTAACAATGAAACAGGAGAAAGAGAAATTAAGGAGTTGATCCCGTTTACAATTATGCCCAAAACCATAAGTTAACTAGGAATAAACCTAACCAAAGAGGCAAAGGATCTGTACTCAGAAAACTATAGAACACTTATGAAACACTCAGAAAACTATAGAACACAAGAAATGGAAAATTATTCCATGCTCATGGATTGGAAGAACAAATATTGTTAAAATGTCTATGCTACCAGCAGCAATCTCCACATTTAATGCAATCCTTATCAAAATACCATCAACTTTTTTCACAGAGCTGGAATAAATAATCCTAAAATTTTTATGGAATCAGAAAAGACCCCAAATAGCCAAGGGAATGTTGAAAAAGACATCCAAAGCGCATGGCACCACAAACCTGGACTTTAAGCTATATTACAAATTTGTGATCATCAAGACAGTGTGGTACTGGCACAAAAACAGGCACCTAGATCAATGGAACAGAATAACGGACCAAGAAATGAGCCCTCAACTCTATGGTCAAGTAATCTTTGACAAGGAAAATTGGACAGCCACATGCATAAGAATGAAATTGGACCATTTCCTCATACCATACACAAAAATAGACTCAAAATGGATGAAAGATCTAAATGTGAGACAGGAATCCACCAAAATCCTAGTGGAGGATGCAGGCCGCAACCCCTGTGACCTCAGCAGCAACAACTTCTTGCTAGACACATCTCCAAAGGAGACAAAGGCAAAAATGGACTATTAGGACTTCATCAAGATAAAAAGCTTTTGCAAAGCAAAGGAAACAGTACACATAAACCAAAAGATAACTGACATAATGGAAGAAGATATTTGCAGAAGTCTTATCAAATAAAGGGCTAATACCCAAAGGACAAATAATTCAATCAAGAAATGGGCAGAAGTTATGAACAGACATTTCTCCAAAGACATACAGATGGCCAACAGACACATGAAAAAATGCTGCACATCACTGGCCATCAGGGAAATCCAAATGAAAACCACCATGAGATACCACCTCACACCAATCAGAATGGCTAAAATTAACAAGTCAGGAAATGATAGATGCTGGTGAGGATGCCACTGTTGATAGGGATGCAAGCTGGTTACAGCCACTCTGGAAAACAGCACGGAGGTTCCTCAAAAAGTTGAAAATTGAGCTACTCTATGATCCAGCAATTGCACTACTATTTTACCCAAAGATACAAATGGAGAGATCTGAAGGGGCACCTGCACCCTAATGCTTATAGAAGCAATATCCACAATAGCCAAACTATGAGAAGAGCCCGGATATCTATTGACAGATGAATGAATAAAGAAAATGTGATATGTATATGTGTGTGTGTGTGTGTGTGTGTGTGTGTGTGATATATGATATATTATATATAATGGAATATATACTTATGGAATATATATAATGAAATATTACCTAGCCATCAAAAATGAAATATTGCCATTTGCAGTGACATGTATGGAACTAGCGGGTATTATGCTTAGTGAAGTAAGTCAATCAGGGAAAGACAGTATCATATAATTTCATTCATATGTAGACTTTAAGAAACACAGCAGAGGGGCATAGGGAAAAGGAAGGAAAATAGAACAAAGTGAAATCAGAAAGAAAGAGAAACCACAAAAGACTCTTAATCATAGGAAACAAACTAAGGGTTGCTGGAGGGGAGGTTGGGGGGGATGGGGTGCCTGAGTGATGGATATGAAAGAGGGCATGTGAAGTAATGAGTTCTGGGTGTTATAGAGGACTGATGAATCACTGACCTCTACCTCTGAAACTAATAATACACAATATGTTAATTAACTAAATTTAAATAAAAATATTTTCTTCTAAGTGTTTTAACATTTTCTTTTCTTCATGTAAGGAATTATTCACGTGGAAATTAGATTTTATTTTCATATGTGTTAGCAATCTAGTTTCATTCTGTCCATGCACTTAAACAATTGATCTAATAGCAGTAAATAAAGAGAGCTTTTTTTTCTCTGCTAATTTGTAGTGCTACCTCTGTCAAGTTTTCTGTTTGTATTTTTTCTTTGGAAAATTGACTATTCATTTTCTTTAGATTTTTGTAAGGAATTACTTTCCTGTTTCTTATCAATGCTGTTCAGAAACAGTCATCACATTTTCAAGGTATTTTAATTTGTGATATATTTTGTGATTAGTTCCTACTATGTAGTTATTTGTCTTTGGTTTTGGTATCTCACAACATAGAAAAATTTTAAAGCTTCATGTAGCCAACTCGGTCCATTTTTGTGACATCTAAATATTAAGAAGATTTTATCTAAGCCTAGATTCTAAAAATATTTAATAATATTTTCTACTGGTTCTTTTACAATTTTATTTTTTATTTTTAGATTTTATTTCCTGTTGGAATTTTCTTTCTATGTGGTATGATGAAGCAGTCTAACACTGTATTTTTTTCCCAAGGGGATAAAAAATTTTTCTAAAACTTCAGCTTTTCTGCAACTCCTCCCCAAACTCACTAGGCTCCTCCTAGTGTTGAAGCAGGTCTAGGGTTAAGAGGTCAAGTGCAGGAGAGCTTTTACCTGGCTGACTGCAATATAACCAATATAGTCTGTTGTTGGTTTCCTGGGCCAGGGTAATAGTATTAAATGACTCTTTCTCTAGGGCACTTGTGAGTTTCTCAGAGACTCTCCTACTGGCTGTTGCAGCTGTAATGCCCCTGGCTGTGAGCCTCACCTTCACAGCCACTCACAAGTCCCTTTACCTCGGCCCCAAAGATACATGTCTAGGTCCTCCAGACACACACACAGTACTGTCCTTTCTAACAAGTAACAGTCTCACCTGCAGTGTGACTTTTGAATGTCTTGCCAAACATTCCTATAATTGAAAAAAGCCATTTACAATTATATCAACTTTGGACCAATTCCAATTTACAAAGACACTCAAAACATTTTTGCATGGTTTTCATATACTCTGATTTTCCCAAAGTGAAAATAAAATACTAGGGAAATCAAGAGAATATTGTACTTTGTGTTCAGCACTTCTCCAAGGGTTGCTTGACATTTCAGAAGATCCCAGCAGTGATGACAATGAGGTCTTTGAGTCACTAGAACCCGCCCCTGTATCACATATATTTATAGCCACCATGTCCTTGATGATTCCACGTATAGGTACAAACATCCAGCCACTTCATTATGTCTTCTATTTTCGTGAAGTTCAGGCATTAATATATTGAAAATGTATTTCCCTTTTATGTTCTCCTTCATGTCACAGCTAGGGCAGTAGAGTGACTTTCATTTTTTAGGTAACTTTTCATTATGCATGTAGATAGGTTACAGTAACATGAATTTCATTTCAGTCTGCACTATTTAGGAGGCATTACACAGAATTTGTTATAAAAAGGGTCACTGGGTCTGACAGGGTTGAGAATCACTGCTGTCTAGCATGAATTCTGGATTTCTTAGCTCAACATCCAAAGCCCTTTATTTCGAGCTCTGTCTGTCTTCTTAGGCTTATCTCTCTTGTCCCTCCCCATAAGCACTACAACCAGGCACAGGGATCGGCCTGTCCTCCCTGGAACATTCCACACTCAGATGTGTCTCTCTGCCTTTCTACTCACCTCTACCTGGTAAGCCTGGCAGAGACCCACTGGCCTTCCTCTCTCAGCTTATGGGCTACCTGCAGATCTTTCTCAACTTGACCTTGGCACCATCAAGACTGTATTTCTGGTTAATCTGGTGTGTTTCTCTTTCCCCACCTGATTAAGACCTTGAGGACAAAGTCTGAGGACTCATCTTTGCAGCTTCAGATTTTTACCCTTTGTTTGTCTGGCATATTGTAGGATCTTAGTATTTATGGCATTTATTTGATTATCATAGGACAAAATAAGGAGACATCCAAATTCTGTGATGATATCAGCTCTCTGGAGGATAGGTCACTATGTGGTGTTGCAGGGGCACTGGGAAAAGGGTGAGGAGGAAGATAAACCTTTGTCTGGGCTTCTTATCCCCTTTTAGAACTCCTTTCCCCCATTTCTCTGTTCCTCTCTCTTATCTCTTGTCAGTCATGTCAGAGCATTTAAGCTACCCAATAAAAAATAAAAAATAAATAAAATAAAAAATAAATTTAAAAAAATTTAAAAAAAAGAAAAAAAAAAGAAAAACAGATTTTGGATCTTTGTGGAATACCGGCCATTTGGAAGTTGCTGTGAGTACCACAGCAAAAGAATCAAAGACTTAAAAACAAAAGAGCATTAGAACATATCTGATCCATTTCTGCTCCTCATTCTACCAAAGGAAAAACTAGCTCTGAGAGCCCGGAGGATTTCCCAGGATTTCCACCCAGAAACAGAGAGTAATGAAAGAGGTCTGTGCAGCACAGGCTGCCTGGACTTGGCCTGCACCCACAACATGCTAACTGTGGCTCTGGCATATGATTTCTCGTTCTGTCATCTTGATTGATATCTTCTCCCTCATGTCCCAGCTGAGGGATACTTCGAATCAAAGTTCCCACTGGAAGTCCCAAAATGTTAGCTATATCAATTCAAATAACTATTTTAATGATACAAATATGTAGCTACTTTTTTGCAGTATTTTTACTGTGAAAATTAATTAGTTTTTTTCAAAAACAAGCTATCTCATTGAATGAATTCAGTGAAAAAGCTTATCTAAAAGCATGTCTTGTATTAATAATTGGGTTACATGATCAGAATCTTTTTCCAAGATTTACAGTCCCCGTTGTAGTATGGATCTCAGAATTCAGATTTCTTTCCTTAGCACTCCAGGTTGTCTCCATGCTTCAAGGTTCAAAGCTATAATGAACTATTTCTCTTACTGAAATATATAGAGTCTTTTCTATCAATAAGCAAAAAAGTCTAGTTCTGCTTTCAATCAGCAGATTCATGTCTTAAAGATGGCCGCAAGGATTATGCCGATTAATTTTTGTATCTCTTGTCTCAACAAAAACGGTACACGCTCATTGCAGAAAATTAAGAAAATTGACATGAACGAGAATGGCCCATGTTATTAGAGAATATTTTAAATTTACATAAAATGTTTCTCTCCCAAATCATGCTATGGGTCACTAAATGTTTGCTCTTTCTTTGAAGAGGAAAAGAAATAAATGTCCATGAGTATCTCAGTATAATTGTGCAGTACTTGTGTATAATTAGAATGCAGTGCATAAAAACCCATTTTTGAAATGGCTGCACCTTGTTCACTATAAGCTTTCTGAAAAGCAGCATGAATGATCCATTGCTTTAATTAGACTACCTTAAGCTATGGAAAGTGGTAAGAGGAAAAATTACTATGCCTAGTGCTGGGAAATCCCGCATGAAAACGAAACAGAGGCAGCTAAATGTAACCCCCTGGAAAGAGGAAATTTTACTATTATTCTTTTTCCTAAGAGGATTCAGCCTCTAGAGTTAAAGAACCAGGCTTACTACATGGCTACTGGCCATCACATTGGATTCATTTAGCTGCATTTGTTGATACCTGGGTTTTTCTAGAAACACTTTCAAGAAGAACTGCAAATCCACAGTTTAGCATTGTGGACAATCAGCACAAAAGTGGGAGTCACTGGAGAATACAGAAGGTCAGTAAAAATTCATTCCATTATTGCAAATCCTTAGTTATCTGATGTCAGGGTTTTGTGCCAAACTGGTTTCCTGGTAAAGAGAGGAAGATAGAAGAGCATTTTCAAGACGAGAGGAAAAAAAGTCACAATCCTCTTAAATAATTGAGGTCAGTGGATAAGAAAACGGGAGTAAGTATCCCAGGCCCTGGTTACTGTCTAGCCAGCCTCCCATGCTGACATTTGCTGTTCTAAAGTAAATAGTTAATACAAACTAGACATCAGTTTTGCACATCTAGGAGGTAGGATGCAGCTGCACACTGTACTACCAATAAAAGGACAGGACTGTGAGATTTCTAGATTCTATTGTAAAATTTGGCCACCCCAGGTGAATTCTTATCTCTCGGTGGACTCAGGGATAGAATAACAGGCAGCAAGAGGAATGGACTCAATTAAGATGTCTCAGAGAAATAATCTGTAAATAGTAGAAGGACCTTTAGCCCTCTTTGGCTTGGTTGGTGGGCAGAAGAAAGGCACTCCTCAAAGTGAATTTGGGGGCCGATGTGTCAAATCCTTCCTAAAAGAAGATGGCTGAAAGGAGAAAACATAAGTGGGAAATATCAGAAAAGGAGACAGAACATGAAGGACTCCTAACTCTGGGAAACAAACTAGGGGTGGTGGAAGGGGAGGCGGGCAGGGGGTGGGGGTGACTAGGTGACAGGCACTGAGGGGGGCACTTGGTGGGATGAGCACTGGGTGTTATTCTGTATGTTGGCAAATTGAACACCAATAAAAAATAAATTCATTTTAAAAAAAGAAAAAAGAAGATGGCTGAGATATAGAGGATAGTGAGGCAGAGTCAAAAGTAGGATATGAGATTGATTAATATGAGAGGTTGAAAGATGGTGATTGGGCACTAGCCCAATCTCCATAGGAATTAATAAACAGTGACTGTTTTTTGACATTTTGCTTCTCACAGTGCAACCCCAGAGGTGTTGGAAAGAAAAGAGCCACAGGACTAAAGGACTCCTACATCTAGGGAAAGTGGGATCTGATTTCCAGTGGAAATAAGTAGAAACCCATTCACTTTATTTTGGATTATTTCTGAATACAGGTCATGAATGAGAGTACCATTTTTTTAAGCTATTTAGAGCGTTCGGGGGGCGGGGGGCATATACAAAGACCATCTATGGACTTCCTGGATAAAAGGTTAAAACAAACAAACAAAGAAGCCTAAAATCAACAACAAGATCCCTGCCAATTTTGGTATCACCTGAAGTAAGAATTCCTAGTCAAAAAGTTACAAATATTTGACTGGGATATTTGGTGGGAAGAGGGAAGGAAAAAAAGCATAACAAATGCTTCAAAGTGAAAAAGTTTTGACCAGAGATTTCCAGAAGAAACGTGAGAGGTAGAATGGCAGACGACATTTCCAGAGAAGTGATAAGAAGGCAGGAGAAGCCCTGGGAGCCCCACTGTGGGTCAGAACTCTGCAAACGCAGCCAGAATATACTCTTTCTTGGAATGCATCTCTGGGGAAGAAGGAAAGAGAGATCACCCAAGATGGTGATTGAGAGTTCTGTGTAGAGCAGGCTAATGCCATCAGCTTAATCTCACTTACCAAGGGGGGAGATTTATGACACAGATGTGCAGGTGCCCTGGATATGGGAAATCCAGGGACAGCCTGAGAGTGCTGGGGATGCAGGTGCTGGAAATCCAGACTCCTCAGAGCACCATCCCAGCAGCCCTGGGCTAAGAGGCCACCCCTGCCCTGGGAGTGATGCTAGTTTGCAAGACAGCTAAAGCCACAGGCATTTCTCCTTGCCTCCTTCTCAACCTTACAACCATCCAAATGTGCTGGGAGAAGAGATTTAGATAGAAACTAAAATGCCAGTGAAGAAGACAGTGCAATTGAGGTTATAGAATAAGAAAATTCACAGTGACTCAACAGAGCAAATGGAAAACACACACACACACACACAACTAAAGAAATAGTAGAAGAAATTCTTGAGACTTCAGATTGAAGTTCTCAGAATATCAGGGTTTGCTTTGCTTTTTACCTTGAAAACAAAAAGAGACTCACACCTAAATTTATTCTGATAAAACAAAGATAAAGGAAAAAAGCAGTAAAACTAAGTTAACTGCAGACCTTGGTTCATCTTCCCTACACTGGAATTATGCCAAGACAGTGGAGCAAGATCCAGAGTTTTCAGGGAAAAGAGTGTGGCCAGGGATTCCCAACTGTGACAATTTATCATCACAACACTAGGAAATGATAACCATACTCTGAGATATGTGAGTAATCAGAGAGGAAAACACCCATGTCATATTAAAAATACTCAAAGAGGTAAAGGAGATGAACAATAGTGATAACAAGAAAATAAAATAAGGCCCTCAGTGAATAATTACTGTTTAGATGGTTACATGTGACTATCATCTCAAAATGGTTTTAAAATCTGAGAAAATTCTCACATAATCTGAGAGGCAGAGAAAAAAGAAAAAAGCAGGCCAAATTCTTCACATTATATGAAGCACTAAGGCTTTATTGATGGTATTGACAGGTCAATAAATGTTTCCCGGAGGAGGGCGGAGGGCGGGGGGTGGGAGTGAATGGGTGACGGGCACTGGGTGTTATTCTGTATGTTAGTAAATTGAACACCAATAAAAAAAAAAAATGAAAAAAAAATAAAAATAAAAAATAAATGTTTCCCTATTCTTAGTGAAAGAAGCTCTCCAATAGACTATGTTTTCCAAATCAGTAGAAACATATAATAATTCAAAAAATGAAATAAATACCACGAAACACAAAAAAAGTAAAGAACAATACAAGAGACAACCATGAAACACAATCGCACTAACTAAGTGCAAACGAATCAAATTCCATCTTTGGAAGAGAACAGTTTTCAAATTGGGCTGGGAAAACAAAATCTAGCTAAATGGTGCCTTCAAAAAACCAGGTAAAATAAATTGAAGTGAAACGTATTTTTTACAGAGATGGACAAAGACACACCAGATGAGCACAAGTAGGAAGCAGAAGTGACGATATTAATACTGGACCAACTAGAATGAAGAAAAAGGAATCACTTGAACAAGGGGACCCATTTCACAAATCAAAAGCGGAATCTAAAACAAAGATGTAATTGCCATGATTAATGAAGGGACCAATGAAAACAGCACTAAAACATATGAAGCCAATTCTCTTGGGAATGCTCCTCCAGTGAACAAAACTAAAACGATGAGGGATTAGCTGCTCTTAAATGAAACAATTATATTATTTGGGTTTTTTTTAAAAGAAGCTATTAATGTTTAACTATTTTCCTTTATACTATCATTTATTTGTGTTTTCTAGATTATTTTATTGAATTATTTCTTGTTTTCTAGATTATATTATTGAATTATTTCTTGTTGAATAATTATATATATTTTTAAAGATTTTATTTATTTATTCATTTATTTATTTATTTATGAGAGACACAGAGGGAGAGAGGCAGAAACACAGGCAGAGGGAGAAGCAGGCTCCCTGTGAGGAGCCCAATGCAGAACTTGATCCTGGCACCCCAGGATCACACCCTGAGCCAAAAGCAACTGCTCAACCACTGAGCCACCCAGAGGCCTAAATAATCTTATTTATTTATTTATTTATTTATTTATTTTTAATAATCATATTTAAAGCCAAGGATTTTCGCTGTCCACCCCAGCTGCAACTCCCTCCTGCAGCTCCTGGGGCTGCTTGTCTGCTCACTGGGTGTGGACCTGGTACCCCTTTTGTGAAGAAGCCAGGAGATAACTCTAGCACTCACTATGGCAAATGAAAAGTCCAAGGATGGAGTCAAGACTGAGAACAAGGATCATGTTAATGTGCAGGTGGCGGGGCAGGATGGTTCTGGGGTGCAGAGTAAGATTAAGAGGCGGACATCACTTAGTAAACTGATGAAAGCCTACTGGGAACCCCAGAGTTTGTCCATGAGGCAATTTCCCATTTGATGGGCACCTAATCAATGAAACAGACACACCTACGGAGCTGGAAATGGAGGATGAAGGTAAGGTGATGCATCCCAGCAACAGACAGAGGTGTCTACTAAAAAGGAAACCTGATACTGTATTCCAGAACTCTGTTCCTCTAAACCAAGAAGACAGTCTCAATCAGAAAACCACAATTTGAATCCACCACATCCTCACTACTACAGTAGTTTTCTCTGTTTCCCTTCCCCACTCCTTTGTTGTGCATAAAATAACTGTGCATGTGCAGTTACTTTAAAAAAGAGAGAGAGAGAAAGAAAAATAAAGCCAAGGATTTTCTTTTAAGTAGAACCTTAACCCGGTCTCATTATTTTGTCTAATGTAATGTCTTATCTAATAGTCTGTGGTTTGATTTTAACTTTTTTTTTTTTTACTCAATACTTATTTAGGAATATCTACTTTTAATTCCGGATTAATTTTATTTGTATATCTACTGCACTCAAAGATTGTGATCTGAGTAATTTATATAAATAGTCCACGTTAATTGGGAAAACCTGCATTCTCTATTTTGCAACATGCAGCATTATCATTTACCTGAATTTTAAAAATTTTCTACAGTGGGCATGTACTGTTTTTTGTCAGGAGAAAAATATATAAATTAGTTGATATAAACATACTTCTGCCATATTTAAATCATGACCTGTCTCTTGAAAACATCACTGTGGTTCTTGTTGATGTTAAAGTTTAGAAATAATTCCAAGAAAAGAAATAGTGCATTGTACTTTCATTTGCTGACATTAAATCCCAGATTTCAAATTATAATCTTGGAATGTAAAATAGGAAAATCCTCCTCCATGTAATCACAGAAAAACTATTTTGGCTATTTATAACATCCAAATTCTGTGTAATATAGCCATGAATGGGCATTTTTAGTGCTGTAATTGGTCTCTTTTAGAAAGCAAAGCTGAAATCAATGTGATCTTCTGCTTCTCTGTTCTTTTTCCACGAAATGTACCTTGAATTGCTGGACTAGTACAACACCCTTTGAAAAATATTTAGCATTTGAAGACAATAGTTTTCTAAATAAAGCAATCGATAAATTGGAAAAATACATGTGCAAAGAATATAAATCACTATATACAGTATAATTGCACTTTCAGTGAATACTACTTACAAAGTATTTTAGGTACAAACTACTAACATATAAAGGTAATACAGGAAAAATATTAATAAATAATTCCACAGATTATAAATTATAACAAATTAGAAGAAATGAATAAATCTTTTGTTATAATTTATTGTATTCTAAGTTTGTCATAATGCGAAATGAGCTTTCTCGTTTAAGAAAAAATACATTCAGGCAGGCTCCAGAAGTTCATTGAATCTATAATTCACTGAACCTTGTCAATCCATGAATGAGAACTTGTTTCAGGATATTCTACAGAAGAATGTGCTGGAAGTTCTATTCGGGACGACTGGTCCACACATGTCCCACATGTACCAGCTGGGGGAGAGGACACTCTGATTGCACCTCTCATGGGTGCCAGTGGGCAAGGCCTGGGACAGTGTTAATGGTTTCTCAGGCAAGGCTGATTCTCTGTCACACCCTTTCTTCACTGTATGTGTTGGTTCTCTGCTTCTTTTTTGCATTTCCCTACATTATTAGCAGAGTTTCCATAACAGGAGGTAAAAGGCACTTGAGATCAGCTTCTCCTTCAACCTTTAAAAGAAGCCCTAGAGATTTTTCAGACCTTGAGTCACTGTATCAGAGCAGATTCTAGGGGTAAATCTTTTGTAAGGTGCATGAAAGGAAGTGCTAATTGGGATGAGAGAAAGCAAGTGAGTTCCAGGAGGCTCAGTATTGGAGAAGCGTTCTAACATCTGAAGACTGAAGCCCAGAAGACATGAACCTCTATGAACAACACTGCTCTAGGCTAAGAGTCCCCAAGGCATGTGGGATATATCCCACTGTGTTGTGGCAGGAAAATATGACAATTCTTTAATTTTTAAACTCCCATTTCTAGATTTGCTGCATTTTCTATGGTGTAGATATTTTTAGTATCTTTTCTGATATAAAGTAGAACATGGGCATAAATGTGTAAATCACTTCTCTGGAGCAAGTCAGTCATGAGCATGATTATATAATCACACTAATCCATCTCAGTTTGAAGAAATATCTTGCCTTTGAGTTCCATGGGGCAAGATTTCTCAAATGAGGATCCACAGATGATATATCATAGGGCTCTGAGTTCTCTGGCATAACATATAAATTATGTTTTCACTTTAATGATTATTTAGAACAATCTAACTATAGGGTAGTCTGGACCATATGATGACTTTATCCTGAGACCTCCTGCATGTCTCAGGGAATACAACCTCCAAGTTATGAGGGCCCCCAGTTGTGACATTCATCTTCCTTTTTTTCTCTAGCTTCATCTACTCCCTGCATCTCATTCATTCAGTCCCTTGGCTTTAATGCCCTCAATCTTCTCACTGACTCCTAAATTTTTCTGTCCAGCACAGACCTCTTTCCCAAACTCCAGACTCTTGTAGCCAGCTTCTCCTCCACTTGGATGCCTACCAGATGTCCCCAAGTTAAGAAAGTCAGGACTGATGTCCTTCCTTACCACTCTTTACCCCCACACCTGCTCTACCTATAGCTTCTTTATCTTGAAGACACCTCCGTTCTTCCAGAGTGACCCTTCTAAACTGTAAGTCAGATCATGTGATGCCTCTGCTCAAAAAAGCTGCAAGGGTTCCCCTTTCCATTCAGAGTAAAAGCCGAAGTGGCCGCTGTGGTTTCTCAGAGTTTACCCAGCCTTGTCCTCATTTCTCCACCATCCTCTCCTACCCTGACACAATCACACAGATTTCATGTTGTTTCCTACACACACCAGGTACCTTCCCACCTGGAGGATTTGCCCTGGCCTTCCTTCTGCTGGGATGTCTCTTGGCCTGATATCTGCCCTGGTCCGCCCCCTCATGTCCCACAAGAGTTTTCTCCATTCTCACATTTTCAGTATGGCTCAGCCCACCCCGCTGTCCCCTGCCCCATCTTAGCTCTGGCACTCCTCAAGTCCTGTTCTACCTTTCTTTGTAAAGTCCATTTATCATTTTCCAACACACTCTAAAGCTTACTCAGTAATATATCTCTTGTTTTCTGTCTACCCCTGCTAGAGTACAAACTTCGTGAAGACCAGGATCTTGTCTGTTTGTGCACAGTGATGTGCACCATTGCCTAGGACAGTGCCTGTCACATGATATATGGTTAGTGCTTTTGGTGGATGAATGAGTGAGTAGATGAATGAATGGATGAATGAGTGGAACATAGGCCAAAGCACACATAAGTTTTGTGTTTTTTCATGCTTTAGAGAACAGTGGTGGAAGATGGGGGTTTCACATAGCTCATAGTACAGATTTCATAAAACTCAAAGAGCCCACACCAAGTCAGCATTTGGCCTTGTGTTCCCATTTCAGGCACGTACATGGCATACAATCTAGCCTATCTTGCTCTGTACCAATGAACGATTCATTAGCCGCAACTACTGGAATTACAATGAAGTTTTTTTTTTCTTTTTGCAATGCCATAAATAAATAGATTAAGCACTCACTTATTATAGATTCAATAACATCACAATGCTGACCTTATTTTAAGATGAACTAGTCAGCTTTACAAATTACCATGTGACATCTCTTCAAAATATGCACTCAACAATTGCTTGCTGGCAGAGTTTTGGTTAAATAGGAGGTCTATTTACTGAAAAAGCCTTGAAGTTATGAATAACACTTTGCCCATTGAACTTCTCCAAATAGATATTCTCTAAAATTAGTATCTCTCAAGTTACAATACAGAAATAGACTAACGTATAACTGAAACAAAGGCTACTCTTTTCATTTATTAAACTAAATTTGGATGAATAGGTTTCACCTAAACAATAATCAATTATTATATTACATTAGAGTTGTTAGTATGATTTTTTTACATGTGTACTTAATTTTAAAAACTTAGTTTCCTGGTTATAGAAGAGCCAAACTCCTAGGGTATTTTCATCTAGTTTCATGTTTGTCATAAAAACGTCAGAGTTTGGGACAAATCCCATAAGGAAAAAGATAAGGGATAGAGTTGAGGAAAGAAAAAACTAGCGAAGCCAGATTAACATAAGGGAAGTCACAAAGTGTCCTTTTCCCATCACCCCATAGACAGGAAAGCCAAGGCTAGTGTAATTTGATAGACAAACAGTGGAGTTTGTCCCACGGAGGGACTCTTCCCCATGTGGGTGCCCCTCTTTACTGGGCAGGTCTGTGAATGAAGTCTTGTCAACGGCGGTTGGCAGAGCTGCACTGGGGATGCAGGTGGCAGCTGTCTTGGGAGTAGTCTGCAAAGGGCAGCCCAGGCCCTGCTGGCAGAGGAAGGGAACTGCTGACAGAGAGGAAGAAGATAAATCTCCTGGTCCCTTCTTGCTCATTGCCCAGGCAACCCAGCATGCGCACACGATGATTCTACTCAGTGCATCACAATGTCTGCTGTATTTTAAGTAACAGTATAATAAAAATAATTTAAATCAATAGCAAGTGTCAGTTACTTTCCTATAATGGGTTCTATATAATACTCAAGTTTTTAAAATGCTACCTTATAAGCACTGACATTTAAAAATAGCCTCACCCACTGAGATATTTTAGTTTACATTTGGCAAATATTTTAGGAGACCTGACCACTATGTAAGACCAAATAAACCCTCCACTGCAGGAGATTACATTCTTGTGATCTGGGATGAGTGCATACCGTAAGTAAGCACCTGACTACTTTCTCCTTCACGGCAGTGGTATTTTCCTCTGGAGCACTGTGATTTTCCAGAGATGAAATTAATGCCAATCAAGAGCCTTGTCAGATAGGAGCTGATCCATCTCTAACTTCATGTTCAAACATAGCACATCCTGTGGTGTAGTCAGCAAAAAATGAATATTTTTTCCTTTGTCACCAGCCATTGCTATCGGCTTAACTAAAGACTTTTGTGTATCACCTGCTCACTGACCATACAAGGGCAGTGAAATCAATAAAACTGGCATTCTCTCAATTGAGGCCTTTTTAAATTACTCTTCAAAAATGGCATCTGTTTATCTGACAGATGTAAACCCTACAGGATAATTTTATCTCTTTGGTTTTCCAGTCAGATGTATTAAGGGACTATTCCAGTTTCTAATAGTTAGGACACTTTTAAAGCAGAGATGACCAATTCCTAGTCCAATTAGTTAAGATGCATTGGCTCTTTAGTTCCAGGAATTGGTGCAACTATTTCATATCCTAAAGAAACAATTATCTTCTCTGTGGAGCATTTTCCACCTCTTGTTCATTATTTTGACCCTGCCACATCAATGAAAATCTTGCACAATTAGCTAGGTGCGTTTGAGGTCCACATACCTGTCCCGGGAAGCTTTGTTGCAAGCTACTCTTTATAATTACCTTGCATTTTATAAGGAAGAACTTTTCAGTGAAGACCTCTAAGGATTTCCTTTCACCATCTTTTTATATAGTTAGTGTGTTTTAGAATAACAGACTACCACTAAAAATGCAACTAGATAATTCTCTGGACTTCTAGAGGGGAAGTCAGCCTCAGCTCCCTGCAGAGCCTCATCAGCCTTATGGTTGCACATTGATCAAGGAAACAACTCATTTTATTTGTAGAGCCCTTTGGCAGTTTTCAAAGCATTTCCCTCTGTGATTCAATTTGTTCTTTCCAACAACCCTGGGAAGAATCTATTGTTATTTCTATAGAAAGAATGGAGTTAATCAAGACTAAGAGGAGTGGAAGCTTACCCTGGTAATAAGTGGCAAATGAGGAATCAATGTCTTTTGATCAAAATTGTACTTCCTTCCATGTCATGCTACCTTATGATGTGAGTGTGAGGCACAGCATAAAGCACATTCACCCTACCAGCTGCTCTACACACATTGGCTCCCTACTGATGATGACTCCCAGTTGGTGAAAGGTTGAAATATGCCTCAGATACACGGTCATGCAATAATCTCATAAATAAGAGGAATATCACTTTACTTAGAAAACGTGTTGGAGTGAGAAATAAAGCTATTATTTTAAAATAGCCTGAGGGTTTATAGTGTTTGAAAATCTATTTTTAATAATCATTTATTTTTTTATTACTAATTTACTCTAGTACTGTTCAAATTTCCCCTGAAGGATTTCTGGTAGAGAAGCAGATTGAGTTACAAAGGCAAAAATAAATCACATGCAGATTAATATTAAATACTGTCAATACAGCTTCTGATATATGACACTTTTGTGGCCCTTGGGTTATAACTACCTTCTACCAGTAGGGAGAATATGAAAGGAAGCATATTGAAAGATTAAAGAAAACCAAAGGAATACTCTTTAAATCCAGTGGCTCTCAGCAAGTTTGGAACTAGGGTGAGTGGGTGAGGACTTGCCTTAAGCTCAAAGTTTAAGATTGCTAAAAGACTCAATGGTGAAGAAAAGTAATATTTTAATGCAGTCTCTTGAAAAATCAAATGAATGCAAAAAATCCATGATAAATAAAATATTAAAAATTTTAATAAAGTCAGAATTAGCATTATTGATTTTTCCTTTGGCTACCAGCTCCAGTCTGGCTTGGCTCGACACTGTTACTGACCCACTCTTCATTTAAAATTTTGATATCTCATTCGTGATGGATTTTTCTACATACATTCTGGTTTTCAAAATGTTGCATTAGAATATCATTTACAAATTTCACACAGAAGATAAGTGCTTATATACCTCACCCTAGTCCTGACTCCCTCCATCAGTGACAGCTTTTGGGCTGTGCAGGTCTATCCTAGGCATGGGGATTTCCCACCTCCCCCAGCCCTTTCAGAGTCTCTCAACTCACCATACCCCTCACTGCAACTGAGACTGCATTCTTTTAGATACAACTAACTAAAGGAACCAAATAAACAGCAGATGTATAACAAATGCCCTACAATGCAGATTCCCTTCCACCACAGGCCAGGAAATCTGAGTAACTGAAAGCATCTCCTTGCTCAATATGTATTTCCTTTTATGACTTCATGAACAAAAATGCAAATGTACTAAGAATTAAGCACACAAACAAATCTGCCCCTCTGCATGTGCAACAAAAAGGCCTTTTTAAAAACTTCAGCAAAAGTTCTGTCTTTCCACATCTGTCAGGAATGTCCAACACAACCATCTCTCAAAGACCAAACAGCTTGTAGCAGAATCTCCCAGGGTGTGCTTAAGAAGCTCCAAGGTCAGGCCAGCTAGACAGCTGCTTCTGAGAGGCAGGAAACCAAATGAACGGTATTAAGGAGGCCCACAATGCATATGCCTAGCACTGTTAGGACCCCTTGCCTGGAGGGGTATGTAATCCAGGTGTGGCAAAGTGGGAAATTAGTAAATGCAGTGGGAAGAGTGGGGTAAACAGTATCTAAGAGCAGGAGAGATGTATTCAGCAATAAAAAAATAATGAAATCCTTTCACAGAGATAGAACAGACAATCCTAAAATTTGAATAGAACCACAAAAGATCCTGAATAGCCAAAGTAACCTTAAAAAAAAAAAAAAAAAAAAAAAAAGCAAAGCTGGAAGCATCACAATTCCAGACTTCAAGTTTTGTTACAATGCTGTGATCATCAAGACAGTATGGAACTGGCACAAAATTAGACACATAGATCAATGGAACAGAATAGAGAACCCCAGAATGTATCCACAACTGTATGGTCAATAAAGAAGGAAAGAAGACCCAATGGAAATAAGATAGTCTCTTCAACAAATAGTATTGGGAAAACTGGACAGTGATATGCAGAAGAATGAGCCTGGACCACTTTCTTACACCATACCCCCAAATAAATTCAACATGAATAAAAGCATAAATGTGAGACAGGAAGCCATCAAAATCCTAGAGGAGAACACAAGCAGCAACCTCTTAGACCTTGGCTGAAGCAACTTCTTTCTAGACATATTGCCGGAGGCCAGGGAAACAAAGGCAAAACTAAAGTATTGGGATTTCATCAAGATAAAAAGCTTCTGCACAGGAAAGAAACAATCAACAAAACTAAAAGGCAACTGACCTACAGAATGGGAGAAGATATTTGCAAATGACATATCTGATAAAGGGTTAGTATCTAAAATTTATAAAGAACTTCCCAAATTCAACACCCTGAAAAACATATCATCCAGTTAAGAAATGGACAGAAGACATGAGTAGACATTTTTCCAAAGAAGATATATGCATGGCTAACATCACTCATCAAGGAAATGGAAATCAAAACGACAGTGAGGTATCACCTCCCACCTGTCATAATGGCTAAAATTAACAACACAGGAAACAACAAGTGTTGGCAAGAATGTGAAGAAAGGGGAAAACTCTTATGCTGTCCATGGGAATTCAAACCGGTGCAGTCACTCTGGAAAACAGTATGATTTCTCAAAAAGTTAAAAATATAACTACCCTAACTACCCTACCACTAACAATTACACTACTATTTTTTTACCCAAGATATACAAAAATTACAGAAGGGATACATGCACCCTGATGTTTATAGGGGGATTATGAACAAGAGCCAAACTATGGAAAGAGCCCAAGTGTCCATTGACTGACAAATGGATAAAGATGTAGTATACACACACACACACACACACACACACACGCACATACACAGAGGAATATTATTCAGCCATCAAAAGGAATGAACTACTATTTGCAAGGATGTGGATGGAACTAGGGTGTATTATGCTAAGTGAAATAAGTCAGTCAGAGAAAGACAAACACCATATGATTTCACGCATATGTGAAATTTAGGAAACAAAACAGATGGGAAGGGGAAAAAAAGAAAGGGAGAGAGAAGCAAACCATAAGAGACTCCTAATGATAGAGAACAAACTAAGGGTTGCTGGAGGAAAGTGGGTGGAAGTGTGGGCTAAATGGGTGATGGGGATTAAGTGGATGATGAGCACTGGGTGTTGTATGTAAATGATGAATCACTAAATTCTACTCCTGAAACCAGTATTGTACTATATGTTAACTAACTAGAATTTAAATAAAAATTTGGAAAGAAAAAAAAGAGAATGAAATCTTGTCATTTGCAATGACATGGATGGAGCTTGAGAATATTATGCTAAGAGAAATAAATCAGTCAGAGCAAGACAAATGCCATATGATTTCACTCACATATGGAATTTAAGAAATAAAACATGAGCAAAGGGAAAAAAGAGAGAGGGAGACAGAGAGACAGAGAGAGACAAACAAAGAAACAGATTCTTAACTACAGAAAACAAACTGATGGTTCCCAGAAAGGAGGTTGTTGGGGGGCTGGGGGAAATAGGGGATGGGGATTAAGAGTACACTTATTATGATGAGCACTGAGTAATGTATGGAATTGTTGAATCACTATATTGTACATGTAAACTAATATAACACTATATGTTAACTACTCTGGAATTATAATCAAAAACTTAATTTAAAAAAAGAGCAGGAGAAGATGGAGATGAGAGCCTTGGCAAGGGAGTGCTTCTAGGAGATGAGTGAGAAACCAGGCAAGAGGGGCCATGCCATATGTACACACATGATTGCAGGCACCCAGGACTGCAGACCATTGACTGGTCCAGGTCCAGGCAAATAAGACCTCGAGGATGTTGCTTCCTGTAATCCCGGACCTTTTTAGACAACACTCCCTCACTGTTACAATCATGGAACGGTGTTGGGCAGGAAGGGATGGAGTAGCATTTGACACATGAGCTGAAGGAGGGATTGCAGGGGCACAGACCATGGGAGGGCACAGATTGTCACAGGTTGCACAGGTGTTCTGCAACCAGCTGCGGAGGGGCTGTGCTCGGCACCTGGATGATTTGGGTGATCACCATAGGGCCTGTGCGTCTCCAGTGACCCTAAGTGGGAAGGCAAAATGTGAATTAGTGTCATAGTGCAGATGGAGATCCTCGGGTTCAGCTGGTGTAGCTGCCTTATTTCTTTCCCACAACAGCCTACAAAGTGGGAGGTTTTGACCCTAAATTACAGAGAAGGAAGCAAGTTCAGAAAGGTTCATCAGCTTGTCTAAAGTCATGCAATGAATAAGTGGCAGAGGTGAGACCCAAATACAGTCTGTTTGACCTTAAAAACCATGGTCTTTCCACCATGACACAAAACTTCAAAACTTCTTTTGTAAAACGCTAAAAATATAGACAAATACTTACACCACTAAGGCCATTTGAAAATAGAGAATTATTGCAAGCAAAGAGCAAAAACAAAAATTCAAGTTCTAAACTGGGAAAAGGTCAATAAGACTCGATGACCTCAAATTAAACTGATATCCCAAAGTGAAAGATATCAGTAAGGCTTGACAATGCTTTGAATACACAATGACCTTGATTTCAACAATAGAAAGACACCAAGTTTGACATCAACTCAAAGATACCAATTTAAGATGCTCAGAAGAAATAAAAGTCACATTAGGATATCACCGACTCTTTCCTCTATAGTCTATATTTTGCATGCCATTCTGTTATGAAAGATTTTAAAGCTTTGCTCTTTTTTTGCAAATGCATTGCATTGCCTTCAGGTTGGAATCAAGCACTGAATATATAAACCACAAATATGTTTAGGTTTTGGACTGAAGAATTAGATATTTTAGGAATTTCACAGTAAAGTTTCCAAAATCTAATTCTACCAAAAAAAAAATCAACATTTTATGATTTGGACATAAATAAGATTACAATTTTTACCGTCAGTAAAAAATGTCAGGAAGATGAATTCAAATAGATAATGTTTTAAAAAAGATGTGAAGAGGGGCATCTGGGTGGCTTGGCAGTTGAGTATCTGCCATTGGCTCAGGTCATGATCCAGGGGTCCGGGGATCGAGTCCCACATCAGGCTCCCTGTGGGATGCCTGCTTCTCCCTCTGCCCCTGTCTCTGCCTCTCTCTCTCTCTCTCTCTCTCTCTCTCTCTGTCTTTCATGAATAAATAAATAAGATCTTTAAAAAAAAAAAAGACGTGAAGAGATCCTATGGCAGCCATGAGACTGCATCTCACGGCTTCTAAGTACAAGAAGCATAACTGACCAAGAGCCCAACTACTTGTTCTAAAATTCATCACCAGGGATCCCTGGGTGGCGCAGCGGTTTGGCGCCTGCCTTTGGCCCAGGGCGCGATCCTGGAGACCCGGGATCGGATCCCACGTCGGGCTCCCGGTGCATGGAGCCTGCTTCTCCCTCTGCCTGTGTCTCTGCCTCTCTCTCTCTCTCTCTCTCTCTCTCTCTCTCTGTGACTATCATGAATAAATAAATAAAATCTTTAAAAAAAAAAGAAAAAAAAATAAAATTCATCACCATATTTGAGACAAAACCATGCTTCTCATGGACTGTTCCCAGCCAGGAAGCCAGGAACTGAGCATAGCAGGGGTGCGAAGGCAGGCCCGTTTGAGGAGACATGGGTCTCCTGAGAGATGACTGTTTCTCAAAGACCCCCTGACAGTCTTGCTGCACCTTCCTTACAGGCTGCCTGGGGATCTGGAACATGCCACATGTCCCACTCAGCCTTCCTTCATATCCCCTTCATTCGGGGGAAGGCTTGCAGTGTAGTCTGATAGCTCCCTGGCTTTTCCCAGCTCCTAGCTTCTCCATTTTCTATTTTATTAACCCAATAAAATCCTCATATTGAATTTGTTTCATGTCTGCTTCCCAAAGGCCATGGGCAAACACAAAGTATAAACATGAGGAAAAATTAGGATAGTTTATTTTTTAACATTTTGTATTTATTTCTAAAGCTTTAGAGCTCAACAGTTTCTTCAATCAAATTTTCCAAAAGAACACATGAATCAATGAATATTACAGTAAAAAAAAAATGTGTGGAATACACAGTTTTTAATGCTACCAACCTTACATATTTCTTACAGTGTTTTATTCATAGGGAATAGGAAATATATCTACTGAAATATTTGGTTTAAAAAAGTGTTCCTAATCCTAACTGGAAACCAAATATGTTTTAGGCATACATTAAAAAGGGTTTCAACTCACTGTGTCAATATGGATTAGATAACATATAAATCTGTAATACTGAAAAAGAAGTAACAAGTACTTCTGTTACCTTACTTTTCCATCATTTGTAATGCTATCACGTCCTAAATATGGGACTTGGAAACCACCCTTCATTTTCCAAAATAGCATGAAAACGTCAAATCTACATTACCACCAGCTGAGTGGGTGCCTTGGAAACCATGCCGGAGCCTTTACTTTCCAGTAACAATCCTTTTATTCTTGCCGGCAATTCTAGGATGCTCACGAAGAGCCAAATGTTATCACAGTTTAGCCTAAGCAGAAAATAAAAGTCCCTTGTGTGCTTATCTTATCATTTTTAATAAAGCACTTTCTCACTTTCATACAAGCTAGACAAAGTTAATTAGCTTGGATATGAGAAGCTGTTCCTTGTCCTCTTTCCCCTCCAAGCTCTAATTAATATTAATGAGTAAGGGGATAAAATTACTAAGTACTCCTATAATTGTACTAGTGGATCATTTCCATAGGATGATCCTGAAATCCAGATAAATGGGACTAAATATGGACTGTCAACCATGAGAGAATTGACAGGTCTTGGTATAGATTTCACTGAAGACCCTGATAAGAGGGCTCTCCCCACCTTGGGGGATGGATTTAAGAGGATTAGTGTACAGAAACTGATTGATTTACTAACATGAATGTTCCCCTTTTCTCTTCATTTTTATTGCTTTGATTTTTCCTCCCATTTGGCAGGGAGAAGCAGTGGGATTTTCCACCATGCAGACTGTTTTAACTCTTTCAGTTGCAAAGGTTTTTGGCTTTTATTCCAACTTCCAGGCGGCTAGGAGACAAAAAAATAAATAAATAAATAAAATAAAATAAAATATCCATATTTTTTCAATCTATCTCTAAAGAAGGATTCAAAGAATGTGATAAAATGGGAAGCTTTTTTTGAAACTTAGCAATCATGTCAAGATTTTTTTTAAAACAAGGCCCGAGCTCCTTTGGCTCCCCTGTGGGCAGCTGAAAGTCATCTTCTGCAAATGTCTCAAGCACAATTTGAGTTGAGAAGGTATTTTCAGCATGTTAATTAGGCTGCTGCACCCTTCAATGAAGGAAACCCACAGTCCCTAGGGAACTACACCAACCAGTTGTCTAACTGCCTTGGCTTTTTACATCTGGGACTGCAAGTACTGAGATGTGACCTGAGATGTTTCCTAAGGGTTAAACATTGCTAATTTCCAACTGAATATTTAAACCAGGCATGTTGTGGGAGTGCGAGGTCTAAAAAATGAGAAAAGTTTATGAGAAAACAAAGTCGCATCTCCTAAAAGGAAAGCTATTATGTTAGAGTAAAACAATGCTAATTTATACTGAAGTGTATAAATACTCACAAAGGCTATAATTGTATTTGTTAAGAACCTTTATAAGGGAGAGAAGGTCTTCTGCAGATATACATACTTGGAGTGTTTCCGCATCTTTCTTGGGCGCCATGACGAATAGACAGACAATATGGTTGACAGAAGAAAAAGATCTCGGTTACACTTAAAACTAATTAAGGATATGGCTAGGATTCATACAAATGGTGGAAAGTTCTTTACAAACATTTCAGCTCCACATGTCTCCCTCGCTACTGTCTTTGTTACTGATTCTGGCCTCATCAGGAAAGCCATTCATAAACAAAGGGGCCTTGAATAGGGTGGAAACCAAACTTGGAAGGGTTTGTGGGATAATCTCAGGGTTATTAATAAAAATGATGGAGTGAGGCTCGCTAATGTATGTCTGCTGTGTCTCCCCCTGACCTGGCCAATTGGGCAAACACCATGCTGCTCTTCTCCTGGTGAGCTGGTATTTGGGAACCATCTTTGCTAGCAATTTCGGAAGGCTGCTACTTTGATAGTTCCTCCTGTCCATTGCTTTTTCCAAAAGGGGTATGAGATTAGAACAGGTGGCTAAGGGAGTAGCACTTCACCCCACTTTTCTACACTCTGAATTGCTATTTGGACAGAGCTGGACTATAGGTCACAAGTGAATCTAACTCCAAACACTCCAGAAAGAAAGAGAGACTAAATAGAGTAAGCATTTCCTTACATTAAATGCTAATGATAAAAGCATTCCTTTGCCGAAGAATATTTTTCTGCATGCCATGCTATGCTAATTTATAATACAAGCATACCTCATTTTGCTGCACTTTGGTTTACTGTGCTTTGCAGATGTGTTTTCTACAAATTGAAACTTTGTAGCAACCGTGTGACGAGCCATTTTTTTTCCAACAACATTCACTCTCTTCATGTCTCTGGGTCACATTTTGGCAATTCTCAGAATATTTCAAATTTTTCATTATTATTACAGTATTTATTATGGTGATTTGTAAGCAGCAGTCTTTGAGCTGTTATAATTGTTCTTGGGTGCCATGAACCACACCCACATAAGACAGCAAGCTTCATCGATAGATGTTGTGTGCATACTGACTGCTCCACCAACCGGCCACTCCCCCATCTGTCTCCCTGGCCTCATGCCTTCCTGTTCCCTAACACACAGCAGTATTGAGGTTGGGCCAATTAATAACCCTACAGTGGCCTCTATGTTTCAAATGAAAGGACCAGTCATATGCCTTTCACTTTAAATCAAAAGCTAGAAATGATTAAGTCTAGTGAGGAAGGCATGTCAAAAGCTGAGATAAGCCAAGATAGAGCCCTTGGACCAAAAACCAAGTTGTGAATGCAAAGGAAAAATTCTTGAAGGAAATTGAAAGTGCTACTCCACTGAACCCAGGAGAATCCTTATTGCTTATATAGAAAAAATTTTAGTGGTCTGATCAAACCAGCGTCAACATTCCTGTAAGTCAAAGCCTGATCCAGAGCAAGACCCTGACTCTCTTCCATTCTCTGAAGGCTGAGAGAGGTGAGGAAGCTGCAGAAGAAAAATTAGAAGCTAGCAGAGGTGGGTTCATGAGGTTTAAGGAAAGAAGCCATCCCGATTACATAAAAGCACAAGGTAAAGCAGCAAGTGCTAATGTAGAAGCCATAGCAAGTTTTCCAGAATATCTAGTTAAGATCATTAATGAAGGGGCACCTGGGTGGCTCCGGGGTTGAGCTTCCGCCTTCGACTCAGGGCCTGATCCTGGGGTCCTAGGATTGAGTCCCACATCATGGGGAGCCTGCTTCTCCCTCCGTCTATGTCTCTGTTTCTCTCTGTGTGTCTCTCGTGAATAAATAAATAAAATCTTTTTAAAAAATCATTAATGAAGGTAGCTGCCCAAACAACAGATTTTCAGTATAGATGAAACAGCCTTCCATTGGAAGATGATGCCACTTAGGATTTCCATAGCTAGAGAGAAGTGAGCATCTGGCTTCAAGGTTTCAAAGGACAGGCTCTTATTAGGGCTAAGTCAGTTGGTGACTTTAAGTTGAAGCCGATGCTCATTCACCATTCTGAAAATCCTAGGGTCTTAAGAATTAATGCTAAATCCACTCCGTGCTCTATAAATGGAACAAGAAAGCCTGTATGACAGTACATCTGTTTGCAAAATAGCTTACCAAATATTTTGAGCCAGTGTTGATACCTATTGCTCAAGAAAAAAAAATATTTCTTTCAAAATATTACTGTTTATGAACAATACACCGGTCACCCAAGAACTCTGATGAAGATGTACAATACAATTATCGTTTGTGCGCCTGCCGATGCACAATCCATTCTACAACTTGTGGATCAGGGAGTAATTTCAACTCTCAAGTCTTATTGTTTAAGAAATATATATCTAAGGCCATAGCTGCCATAGTGATTCTTCTGATGAATCTGGGTAAAATAAATTGAAAACCTTCTGGAAAGGATTCACCATTCTAGATGCCATAAAAGACATTTGTGATTTGTGGGAAATGGTCAAAATATCAACATTAATAGAAGTTTGGAAGAACTACAACCCTCGTGGGTGACTGGGAGGGGTTCAAGACTTCAGTGGAGGCGGTAACGACAGATGTGGTGGAAACAGGAGAATTGGAATTAGAAGTGGATTCTAAAGATGTGACTGAACTACTGCAATCTCATGACAGAGCTCATCTTACAGATGAGCAAAGAAAGTGATTTCTTGAGATGGAATCTACTCCTGGAGAAGATGCCAAAAAGATTGTTGAAATGACAACAAAGAATTTAGAATACTACATAAACTTAATTGATATAGCAATGCAGAGTTTGAGAGAATCAACTCCAATTTTGAAAGAAGTTCTGTGGGTAAATGCTATCAGACAGCATTGTATGCTACAGATAAATTGTTTGAGAGTCAATGAATGCAGCAAACATCATTGTTGTCTTATTTTAAGAAAATTGCCACAGCCACCCTACCTTCAGCAGCCATCGCCATGGTCAGTCAGCAGCCATCAACTTCGAGACGACACCCTCCACCAGGGTGGAGAGAAAGATTACAACTCACTGAAAGCTCAGATGATGGTTAGTGTTATTTAGCAATAAAGTATTTTTTAATTAAAGTATATTCATGATTTCTTCAGACAATATGCTATTGCACATTTAATAGGCAGCAGTATAGGGTAAAAATGTTTATATGCACTAGGGAACCAAAGAATTCATTTGAGTTGTTTTATTGCAATATTCACTTTATTGCTGTGATCTGGAAGTGAACACCCAATACCACCAAGATATGTCTGTACTACCCCTATGGTAACAGCAGAATAAGTGGCCAGCAACAAAGAATAATTTCAAGGGCTTTAGAATTTTTTCCTATCCTATTACCCTTTGTTTCACAATTAAAAACAAGGTTTACGAAGTGATTTTTTTTCCAAGATAATCTTAAATTCATATTAAGTCAATCACAAAAAAAAATCTTCATTTAAAAAAATGAAAAAGCTCACCATATGCCTTTGTGCCTTCAGTCATGTGTTGAAATTCTTTTCCTTCTTAACCTATTTATTGTTACTACTACTGCTACTACTATCATTATAAAGATAGAAAGACTTCTGAAAATACTATTTATGAGGGAAGTAGAAGCAAAGAGTTTTAGAAACTCAAATTTACTATACAATCTGAGGTCTGGGGAGTTCTTTGAAATTTTGGTTTTTTATAAATCTCCAAGTTTTAGTAGATAGATAATGTAATGGTGGAAGTGGTTTTGTTGGCTGGAAATTGGGACATTTGTGGCTCCTCTTAGTCTAAGATGACCTAAGTTTGCTATATCCACCTTTTAAAAAGTGAAAAAAATAACAAATATTTAATATATGTTTGTTATTTTATTATCATTATTCTTCTGTAATTAACTCATCCAATTAAATAATCATTGATCATGCACAAATTCAGAGATTCTCAAATTATAGTGATTTGCTATTTAGGTTTCTAGAGACTTGAGTTAAAGCAGAAATTTAATCACATATTTTGACCAAATATTGAGATCAAAGCCAAATTTCACTGCATCCCTATAAAAATGACAAATTTCTGACAGGATGGATCAAGAAAAGAGAGAGAGGGAGGGAGAGAGAAATACAAATAAATGAAATCAAGAATGAAAAATGAGGGGTACCTGGGTGGCTCGGTCGGTTAAGCTTCTGCCTTTGGCCCCAGGTCATGATCCCAGGGTCCAGCCTCTCTGCTCAGGCAGGAGCCTGCTTCTGCCTCTCCCTTGGCCTGCCACTCTGCCTACTTGTACGCTCTTTCTCTCTCTGCTTCTGTCAAATAAATAAAATAAAATCCTTTAAAAAATGAAAAATGAAAGGGAAATAATACCATGAAAAATTAATGCCAACACATTTAAAAATGTAGACAAAATCAGCAAAATTCTTGAGTGATATAAGTTAACCAAAATTAACTCAAGGGGTGAAATAGAAAGCCTGAGTATTTCTACAACCACTAAAGAGACTGCAAATCTTCCCACAATGACATCAGTCTCAGATGTTTTAGTCAGGTTTTATAAAATCTTCAAAGAACAGACTTTCCAGTGAATCAAAAAAAGAGAACAATTCCCAACTAATTTTGGTACCAAGTCCAAAAAATGACACTAATGAGAAAGAAAAATTCGTAATCTAATATTTATAAACATAGATGCCAAAATCCTATACAATTAATAGTAAACAGACTCTAAACATATTTGAGAATTATGAATATAAGTGAATTTCCTTAACATAACAGACTACATCTACCACAAAACTTACAAGAATATGATTATTAATGGTGAAACATTAGAAGTTTCTTCTTAAAACCCAGAATAAAACCAGGGTTTCTACTATGACCACTTTTATCCTTCATTATACTGGAGACCTTATCAAGCAAAGTAAGGGTGAGGGGAAGAGAAAGATTATAAAGAATAGAAAAAAAGAACACAGCTGTTATTACTTGTCTATGATATGGTTGCTACATAAAAAGTTCAAAAGAATATATATATACTAATTATAAGAAAAGTATAGAGAGGTTTCTGTATATAAGTTCAATAGAACTAAGTTGATTAATTTCTATACAACGATCAGGGGAAGCTGCTTGAGTGGTGTTAGTGCCTCAAAATCTTTGAAGAGGGGGCCCACAGAAGGGGATCAGGCCTCTGAGAAGGGGGTCTACTCAGGTGGTAGTTATGCCTCTAACAGGAGACAATTAAGCAGACTATGAGAGAGAAGAAAGCTGGAAATTGAACCCACAACTCCTGCCATGGTAAAGACTCATTGCCAGAGCGATAACTGGCAAGGACAGCAGAGCAGAGATGAAGGTTCTTCTTCCCCCTTGTCTTTCACTTTCCCTCCAGCATCCCTTATTGGAGAACTTAAAAAGAAGCCATTTGGCAAAGGAGAACTACAGGTTGCCAAGACCTAGCCCAGCATCATATGGCAGAGTGTGGAGGGATGGGCTTGGAACAAGAGACAACAGCTTAATAATCTAGCCCACTCTTGCTTAATATATATTAATATTTAATATTTAGGGATCCAGAATATTAGAATATTTAGAACATTTAATTATGAAATGACATTAAAGTAGGCTTAACTACATGGAGAAATACACTGTTCTCACTGCTAATAGAAAACATCCCAAAATTTATCTATAGGCTCGATGTAATTCCAATAAAAATCCCAGCAAGCTTATTTTTTGGTGAGATGCTCAAAGTAGGATTCTAAAATTTATACAGAAAAGTAAAAGCCCAAGAAGAGTGAAGCCATTTCTAAAGAAAAAAATAACAAGGTATTAAATTATTATTTTGCAAATTTTGGAAAATTTTCTAAGTTGGTTTACTGAAGCATAATGTGTATATAGTAAAACTCGGCCTTTTTAGTTATTCAGTTTTGAGTTTTGACAAATAATGGTCTATAATCAAGATAGAGAAAATCCCCATTACCTCCTCTCCCAAATTCCCTGTCCCCTTCTCCAATTCTCAGCCCCTAAGAACCTCTGATCTGATTTATCTCCCCATAGTTTTAATTTTTCCAGAATGGTCATTTTAAAAATAAGCTTTTTGATACAGAATTAAACATACTTACTAAGGAAACAAAGCTAAAAGCCTAGAAATAGATCAGTGCACATAAGAAAATGATATATGACAGAAATGGAATTGCCCATCCATGGGAGAAGGCAAGATTTTTCAGTAAATGATGCAGAAATAATCGGCTTATCCACATGGAAAAAATGAAATTGGATATCTCTCTCATCTCATGCACAAAATTTAATGGATTAATGACTTAAATATAAAATATATGTATAAAAGGCTTTTTAAAAACAAACTTTCACAAGAAATATTAGACGCTATCTTTCTTACTTGAAGACAGAACAATATTTCTTAAACGAGACTCAAAATCCACTAACATAAAAGACTGATAAACTTAAAGAAATTAAAATTAAGACTTACTGTTTTTCAAAAGACACTATTATAAAAAATTTAAAATAATCCACAATCTGAGAGAAGATATTTACCATACATATTACTGGTGAAAGAGTAAAATCTATCAGTGTAAAGAAGCCTTGTGTTTTAATAATAAAGAGATCAGCAATTCAGTGGGAATTGGGCAAAGCACCAAACAAGCATTTTATAGAAAAGAAATTTAAAATGGCTGATTTCGATAGATGGATAGACAGGTAAATAGGTAGATTAAAAGATGCTTAGTTAGGTAAACACCAAAACCAAAAACACATGATGTTCACTGGACAAATCCACAAGGGCTCTAACAATACCAAGTGTTAGAAAAGATGCAGAAGAATGAAAACAGCAAAGGACACTGTTGATGACAGTGTGAATTGGCATCACTTTAAGAAGTTGAGCATTTGAGTTTCCTGCAATCCAGAAATTTCATTCCCAGGTATATACTTGTGAATATATGTTTTAGTAGTCACTCATGGAAATGTTCACAAGAGCATTATCTGATATTTCAAAACATTCAAAATGACCCAGGTATGGACTAACAAGAGGATGAATACATTTATTGGAGGATATTCACATGAAATATACAGTAGTGAAAATGAATATCTTGCAGCTAAATAAAACGAGATGGATGGATCTTAGCAATAATTAATTATTCAGTTTAAAATGAGTAAAAACAAACCAAATTACCAATTGCATTACAAACTACAAATGTATTACAAATTGTAAATGTATTAATTCTATTTATAATAATATAATATAATATATATATATAATAATATAATTGCATTTGTAGTAATACAAATACAAATTACATTTGTAATAATAAATTAATACAATATATTATTAAATGTAATTAATATGTTTTAAAATTAATACAAATTATATTTTAATATTTTATTTATTTATTCATGAGAGACACAGAGAGAGGCAGAGACACAGGCAGAGGGAGAAACAGTTTCCACACAGGGAGCTGGTCACGGGACTTGATCCCGGGTCTCCAGGACCAGGCCCTGGGCTGAAGGCGGCGCCTAAACCACTAGCCACCTGGGCTGCCCTATACTTACAAATTATTAGCATATAGTACATTAAGTATTATAACACTTTTTAAAGCTCAAGACCAAGTAAAGGTGAACAGAATAATATTTAAAGATCCATGAATATAGGGTAAACTACAAGGATTTCAGGGTAGTAGCTACTTCTGGGAAGGGAGACAAGAGGTGGGAACATGAAAACACACAGGTTACTTCAATGGTATTGGCAGGGTCTTAGTTCATAATTTGAATAGAGGGCTCACAAGTGTTTATTTTATTATTATGTTTATAGATTAAGAAAATGTTACATAAATTCAACTACCCTATGATAAAAGCGAGCCAGTGAAAAGAAACATTTTTTTTAAGGTGCTTGACTTTAAAAAAAATTTACTAATTTTTGGTTCTAAAATATCTTGCTTTTCAAGATACATTTGAAGATGAATTTAAATTTGCATTGCAAATTTAGAAATTAAAGACTAATTTCTTATTTAAATAGTTCATAATTTTACCTCTGAAGCTATCAGGGCACATCAGAGTAAGAATCTGTAGAGGTGGTTTCCTTTTGAAATTGTAGTACAGTGTGCTCTGAGCACTTTTGGAGAGCTACAGGGAGATGTCTTCTTTCTGAGAGAGAAGTAAATGTACTGTATCAAAATCATAGAAAACAATCTTCTATGTTCTTTTGTAAATATTGATGCTTTAGGGACATAATCACTATTTCCCTTGTGCTTCCCGTTTTTAAAATACACTTTTTTTTCAATAAAGATTTACTTGTTGGCCCAGATCTGTCAAAACCTGGTTTAATATTCTCTTTAAATTCCTGTGATAAATACAAGCATAAAGATTCATTTCAGTGTCATTATTACTCTATGGATCAATGAGTATAACAGATTAAGTGTGAAGTTGGTGTAAACTGTATTATGTTTGAGGAGTTTTAAAAATCTTTTAGTCAGCAAAAGGAAAAAAAACTCCATGATCAAACACAAAACATAACAATATGATTAATACTTTTTATGTTTCACACATTTTTTCTAAGCATGTTCAGTACTTTTATTGAAACCATCTGGCATCCCAATTTTCTGCTTTATTTTTGTTTTGCCCAATTTTTTTTCACCTACTTAGTTTTGTTTTTTTTTTTTAAGATTTTACTTATTTATTCATGAGAGACACAGAGAGAGGCAGAGACATAGGCAGAGGGAGAAGCAGGCTCCATGCAGGGAGCTTGATGTGGGACTCGATCCTGGGACTCCAGGATCATGCTCTGGGCCAAAGGCAGGCACCAAACCGCTGAGCCACCCAGGCACCCCTACCTACTTAGTTTTTTTTTTTTTTTTTTTTTTCCTACTTAGTTTTAATGTAATTTTTTTCTTGTTTATTGATCTTATATTTGTGAGTGTTCTTAAGCCCCTTTTAAGAAGATTTCAGGTGTAAACGAATACAATAATTGATAAAATACACTATATGCCTATACCTACATACTATTTAAATAAGAAACTAGAAATAGTTAAAGTTGAAAGATTCATTTTACCTACAGAAAAGAGGTTGCCTGTTCAGGAAGATTTGGAGTAAATTCCAGTGTATGCTTGAGAAAGATAGAATAGCAGAGGAGCCAACCCAGGTACCCAAGACTAACCAGTGGATGAAACCATGATATGATCCTATCAAAATATTGGTGTATCTGTATAAAGACATGGTTGGAAACTTCTATAAAGATGAACATGAGAAGAAAAAAATGATGAACGTGGGAAAATATAAATGCTAGACAACAAGGATGCTCTTAAAAGAAGAGAACTCAGAGGACAGCTGGAAGGAGACATCTCTGTACAATATTGACTGGGCATCATGTGCTAAGACCTACTATAAAATAACCAATTCCAAAACATAAAATAACCTATGCATACAATAATCAATTCCAAAACAACCCTGTGGGGTAAGCATCACTGTTCCTATTTTACAAATGAGGAAGTTGAAAATTAAAGAGGCAAAGTAATTTGCCTAAGGTTTCATAATAAGTTTGACCTTATGAATTTTGTACCACCATACAGGGCGTAAGAAATACATTTTTTTCTAGTTTTCTAAATCAAATTTAATTGCAGTACTGGATTCCTGACTAGTCTAGACTCCTACAAAAATCCCAAGCGAATTATGCCATCCAAAATAAATCCTGTGGCCTTTGATTCACACTAGTAACCAGAGATGAGCCACTATTCAAAGTCCCATGATGTGTTAAACACAGTGAGGCACTCAAAGGTCTTTCTGAAGTCTGGGCACCTTGGTGTCTAATGAGGTCTTCTCAAGGTCCTACATGCCATTCCCCTCTTAAATCTGAGCAATCCTTCCCTCTTTGACTCCCAGGTACTACCAGAAAGGGAGCTGGCTTCCATTCCCTTCTCTCTTAGAGATGCTCTTTCAATATTGGCCCTTCCAACCTGAGTACTGCTCCCCAAATTCTGCAAGCATTCAGAAATTACAACCACCAGAAAGCCAGAATGCAGGTAACAGGTAACGCATAGTGGCAGGTCGCAGTCAAGTGGGTGTAGTTACCACAAATTAAAAATGCACCTTGGTAAAAACTTCTAGATGTTGTATGGTGTTATACAAAAACAAAACAAAACAACCAAAACCCACAAACACTTTATTGGACCCTGTTCATAGTTTTAAAGCTTAAGAGCAAGAGAGATTGGGGGAAATTATCCTTAAATCCAATCTCAGGAAATGCCAATTGGACAGGGTAAATTGGCCTCGTGAGTGCTGCCTATCACCCTGCCTTTGACTGTATATCAGTGGGAAAGAGTTCCATCAACATACATCAATATATCCAACAGTACACTTTCAGCTAACTGGTACTATCATCCCACTGGGGCACATCCTGCATGGCACTTGGTCAGCACTGAATACATATTTAGTGTGTACATTCTGTAGGAAATAGAGATCGGTAGATGGTGAAAATGTAGGGAAATTCTGTGATTATACGTACACTTCATTAAGAGAGTTCATTGGGTTGGATGGATTTGACATGGTAGGTAATGAAAACAGAAAGACCAAAATATCTTTTAGCTGTTCATTATTTGCTGATTCCAAAGTTAGAATTCACCTACTTGTTACGATTTATTTGTAACCCCAAGATCGACACTGACAGCACATTCACAGTCATTCCTGGACAGGAGCCAAGTGGTGAAAAATCTGGGCTGCACCACACACATTTCCAGCTGAAGTTGAATAAGCTGTTGTTTTACAGGTATTCTTTCCTCCGTCTATTTAGTGGCACATTTTTTATGAGTTTGTGCTTTTTTATGGTGATTTCTCTGTTTAAGAGTAGTGCTCAAGTACCGTCTAGTTGTCCCAAACACAAGAAGGCTGAGATGTGCCTTATGGAGAAAAAAAAAAAAAATGTATGTAGATAAGACTCATTCAGTCATGACTTTACAGTGCTTTAGTTATAAGTTCAATGTTAATGAATCAACAAAATATGTTAAATAATTTGTCTTTAAACAAAAAGTCATAAGACAAGGTTATGTCTTAATCAATTGACAAAAATATTGTTTCTACAGGTATGTAGGGACAACCTCAAATTTCCCATCGGAGCAATGGTCCTGTATTCACTAATTCAGTGTTCACAGCAACTTTATTATAGAACATAACTATCATGAATAACAAGAGTAGACTGTGTGACCGTATAAATATTTTATCTGCTATTTTTATTTGAAATTTTGGCAATAACAACTGTGGATAATGAAAAGGGTCATATAGCAAGTTAACAAATACCAGATCTGCAAATAGCCCTTTATACCAGAATGAGCTTGAAGTGTCAGGGGGATGGGTGAGTGTGCTAAGAAAAAAGTATACAGAATCAGGCAAGTGGAATAAGATCATAAGGTATCAAAGGAAAGATATAATTGAAGCTCTTTTATTCATACATCTTTTAGATCAGGAGGATTTTTTTTCTGTATCCCCAAACAAAGTTGAAAACATGATCTCTGAAATAAATACATAAGGAGAGAAGAGGCTGAGAAAAATTTAAAGAAATTGTCGAGTAGGAAAATTATGCAAGGAAATTCAAAATATAACAGTAGAATTAAAGCGCACATGATGGTAGGAGATGAAGAATAAAATTCGTCACCATAGAGTAAATAATATGAGGAACACATCTGGTCAGGTCTCCAAAAAGCAAGACAAAAGGGAAAAAAAATATGTTACAAGGGACGATAGAGTGTCTATAGTGGGACTAAGAGGTACAGAGAAGAGAGGTGTTAACTGAAGAATTATGGAGTCCCTGAAGTAAAACACAAAGACAAATGAAAGCAGTAACAGTTAAAGACATCATTAAAAATTTTCCTTAGCTGATAAGACAACAAAGTATAAATCGAAAAGCTTCAGAGTATTCCAAGCAAAGATCAACAAAAGATTTGTATCTAGACCCGTCCTAACAAAAAATGTGAATCCCACACACACATGAAATCTCTTAGAGGCAAAAGAAGAGAAAGATGTCTAAAGATTCTGAAAAATGTATGTTCAAATGTACTGTAGCTAACTAGAAAAAGGAAATATAATTAAAAACCCAGGAAGAGAAAGTCATGTTCCCAAAGATTTGTAAACAGCACGGAACAAGTGAAATGCCAGCACAATCCTACATAACTGTGGCCATTCCGAATACAAACCTGAATGCTGATATGAGGAATTATTCTTAAAAAGAATGCATATGGTATAAAAATATTGATGTTTTAGGGCAGCCTGGGTGGCTCAGTGGTTTAGCGTCCTTTTGGCCCAGGGCCTGATCCTGGACAACCCGGGATTGAGTCCCACATCAGGCTCCCTGCATGGGGCCTGCTTCTGCCTCTCTCCCTCCCTCTCTCTCTCACTTTCTCTCTCTCTGTGTCTCTCATGAGTAAATAAATAAAATCTTTAAAAAATATATTGATTTTTAGCAATAATCTAGGCCTAGATCTTAAATTATGTTGTGTAATATTGTTACATTGTATCATATCATTTATATACCACTAATACATTATATTATGTAATAATATATCACAAGTTATACTAAGGAATATAATAAACAGAACTACATGAAAAGGGAAGGAAGAGAACTTGAAAGCTATGGTGTCCTCAGCTTAAGTGGTATGCATAAAACCATACTATTTTGTTCTCTATGATGTTAGAGAAACTTATAGAACACTTTTGAAACTTGATGGAAATTCTATTAGTCTGAGTTTACAACTACTTGACAAAGCAAAATTACAGATTTATTTCCCCCTCATCCAAAGTCCAGTGCCGATTTTCTGTTTGAATGTTTTTTTTTTTTTAAGATTTTATTTATTCACGAAAGACACACACACAGACAGAGGCAGAGATGTAGGCAGAGAGAGAAGCAGACTCTATGCAGGGAGCCTGATGTAGGACTCAATCCCGGGACTCCAGGATCATGGCCTGAGATGAAGGCAGACACTCAACTGCTGAGCCACCCAGGCATCCCTTGAATGGCTCTTTTTTTTTTTTTTAAGATTTTATTTATTTATTCATGAGTGACACAGAGAGAGAGAGGCAGAGAAACAGGCAGAGGGAGAAGCAGACTCTAGGCAGGGAGTCTGACATGGGACTCGATGCTGGGACTCCAGGACCATGCCCTGGGCCAAAGGCAGGAGATAAACCACTGAGCCATCCAGGGATTTCCCCCCCCCCCTTTTTTTAAGATTTTACCTTGAAGGGCTCTTATTAAGAATTTGGGCTTCTTCCAACACATGGTTCCACTATCTTGGAGGCCTTTACTCCAGCCATACAGAGGAAAAGAGAGAGTATGCATGAGAAAGATCATGCTGACCATTTTGTGGCCAGGGCTGAGATTCCACTGGGCAATCACAAGTTCACAATCAGATGTGGGATGGGGAAAGGATAGTTGCCGGGAAATGTAGTTAGCTCTGAGCCCAGGAAGGAGGGTAGAACTGGATATTGGTGAACATTGAACACTTTTGTCACAAAAATCAATGTATATGTGATAGGGAAGACAAAATAAAAAAAGTGTGGTCCCTACAGATAGAAGATAAAGAGAATAGTATTCCCAAAAATCATGTTAAAAAGCCTACTATAGCCTACTGGAGCAAGGGGTAGGGGTGGTGGGAGGTCAGGGGTTTTGAAGAGGGAACAGTCCAGACAAAAGTTTGCACCAATTGCCAGACATATGGGTGACGTCTTCGTAGGCAAGCCAGCAGCCAAATTGCCAATTAATTTCAAATGCATGAGTTAGCACAGCTGATACCATAAACAGCAGAGTTTTCCAGTTGAGCCCAATATTTAAGATTTAAGCATTCTGGAAATTTTGGGCTTGAGAGCATCTTGAATCACCAATACATAAAATTGTGAACAAATAAATGGCTACCACATTAAACCACACAGTTTGGGAAGTCTTTCTCTTCAAATTTATATTTAAATTCTGGTTAGTCAACATACAGTGCAATATTGGTTTGAGAAGTAGAATTCAGTGATTCATCACCTACAAATAACACCCAGTGCTCATCAGAACAAGTGCCTTACCTAATAGCCATCACCCATCGCTCCCATACCCCACTCACCTCCCTCTGTCAACCCTCAGTTTGTTCTTTATTGTTAAGAGTCTATTATAGTTTGTTTACCTCTTTCCTTTTTCTTCTATTTGTGCAAAAATAGGTAACTGATACAGTTGTTATATAGAATGCAGGTTTCAAAGCTATTTTCTGGAGTCTTCTGCTGCCAAACACAATGAAATAATGGAGATTAGCTCTAGTTTCCTTAAATAAGCAGAAAGTCATACAAAACAAACAAAACCACACACACACACACACACACACAGATTTTTTAAACAACAGATAACATGCAACACAAGACCTGGGAGAAGAGAAACAAATGAAATAAGCCCAAAGATTGTCTCAACTTATTGCCTGGAGAACTTCTAAACAGTAATGCAGGGAGAGGAAACCCTCAAATGGAGCCTGGAAGTTTCACTAAGTTAAGGAGACTGACTGAGAACTAAGTGGGTCACAGAGGCTAGAATTTACAGAACAAAGGACTAGAGTAAAGAGCTTCTCAGAGAAGAGAGAACTGCACAGAGAGAGAGAGCTCTAGGGTTCTCCAGAGGGATCCTTTCATATCTCCCACTAAGTACTAATTATCACAAGTGTGTGAGAAACGCCCATGGCTGATGAGAAACTTTCCCAAGAGGATTAGAAGGAACAACCCTTGGAACTCACACAGAGACAAAATGGTTTGTATTTTTACCAATCAGAATGGAACAATTATATTTCTGATGTTCAAGTAGGTAGAGAATCAACATGTTAAGGAAAACCACAGAAGGCATATAAGAAGACCCAAATTAAGCTCCCAAAGATGAAAAAAATCAATCTCTGAGTTAAAAAATATATGCGATGAGATTAACAATAAATTGGACACTGCAGAAGATTTAGAAGAATAAACAAGGTATCAGTGACCTGTGGTAGAACCTCAAACTAACATGTACCTGAAGTCTGCAGGTGAGTGGGGACTTACAGTTGAAGGAACAATGGCTGAAAATGTTCAAAGTTTCATGAAACTATCAATCTACAGATCCCAAATCTCAAAGGCTTAAGCACAAGAAACATGAAGAAAATGTCGCTGAGAAACATCATATAATCAGATGGCTCAAAACTAATGATAAAGAGAAAATTGTGAAAGCAGCAAGAGGAAAAAAGAAACACTGTGTACAGAGGACCAAATTTATGTGTGACAGTGGACTTCTTGTTAGAAGCAATAAAAACCATCATTCTTCATCAGCCAGAAGATGGTGGACCAATATTCTTAAAATACTGACAGAAAAAAACAACAACCTATCAACCTAGAATTTTATAATTAGCAAAATAGCTTTCAAAAACAGAGATGAAATAAAGAGCTTTTTAGACATAAAAAATCTGATCTCAACAATAGACCTACACTACAAGAAAATGAGCCAAATCAGCTAGAACCCATAAAACCAGAAGAAATAGAACAAAAAGAGTTAGTGGAACTAGGAGATCAATGATTAACAATTTATGTAAATAGTTTAAACTCTGCAGTTGGATGACAGAAAGCATTGGATTGTGTCCTCAAAGCCCAAGTATTGTTTTGAGAGTTTATCATGGCTTAACAAAAGGTCCACAAATTATTTAATACTCCTCCTCAAAAGACAGACCATAATTCTCTTCCCCTTAATTGAGAACTTGGCTACTCGGTTCTAATGAATAGAATGTGGCACAAGTAATGATATGTAACTTCTGAAACAACGTTTCAGAAGGCATTGTGTCTTCCTTCTTTCTCTCTCTTTTGGATTAGTCACCGTGGGGTAGAAGCCAGCTGCCATGTCACAAAGATATGCTGAAACATCACTATAGAAAAGTCCCCATCTATCTGTCAGGTGATTGTCCCCTGGGGTGTCAGATCTGTAACCTCAGGAGAGACCCCGAGCCAGAGCCAGGCAACTAAACCACTTCTGAATTCCCACCGCACCAAATCTGAGAAATAATAAACAGTTATTGTAAGTCACTAAACTTTGGGTAATTTGTTATGCAACAATAGCTAATAAATACAGTTAAAGCAAACAAATCTCAAACAAAATGATATGTTAAATCTATTACAATGGCTACAGCGTATCATGGAAATGCAAACAAAAATTTGTTGGGATCATGATGTTAATAATAGTTGATGTAGATTTCAGGTCTTAAATTACAAATACTAAAATCCTTTTCATATGTAAACCTAGAAAGGAGATTTAATCACCACCCAAGTAGCATTAGGTTCAGGGTATAATTCATCATCGTCCAAGATGTGGAAATATATATGGAGAGAAAGGGTTGGTATTGGAGTTTCTCAGAGTTAGAAGACTTACTTCCTGCTGCTACAAGATGAGAAGAGAGATGTTTGTACAGAAAGCTAGACAAACGTTGTTATTACAAAATTGGATCATTTTTCTTTTATAAAAACTGAAATTCAAGATGATGCAATAATTGTCATGGGCCCTGATATGTCCAATAATACTTTGAAAAGGTATATAAAGCACAAAGTATTAGAAATGTGAGAATTGACAAAAAAAATACAATATTAGTGGTAAACTGCCTAATTCAACAGGCAATTAGAGTGATCCAAAAATAGTTGAACTTGGAATTACTTACTGTTCCAACAGTTTATTAAAGGAAACTTTGGCTAGCAGATTGGTCATTGGAGAGGTCTGCTGAGCCTAAGGCCAGAATTCAGGGCTCCCACATGTCCTCTTTTCCAGGAGGAGGGAGGCCACTTCACACACAGCTGCCTGGGCCTCAAGCTAAGTATCTGTGAAAAGTTTGGCAGAAAAGGTTTTTGGAGTTCCTCTGCTAAGCATGAAAAATTGCTTGCCTACCCTGTTGTTGCATAGAGCTTCTCTCTTTTTTTCTTTTGGCAACTATTTTTGGTTAAATCCTTCTGTTTGGGTGAACTTGGCCCCCTTGCTTTAAGCATCTCAGCCAACTCTTGCTTCTGCATATCAACAGTGTTCTAGAAAAAATTAATAATTACATAAAGTAATATATACGTGTGTTTTGTATCAAAGTATTAAGGGGAAAAAGGTAGAGTTATAGCTAAATACAAAGATGTTCATAAATTGTTGCCAACGATGAAAAACAAGTGGTAAATTCAGGTGATGGGCAGATGATTGTTCATTGTACTAGCCTTCCAACACTTTCTACAGATTTGAATATTTAAAAACTAAAATGTTAGGGAGATGCTATATGTTAAAAATAATAAAAATCCAAGATACGGAGGGAGTGTACAGGTGAAGGTAGAGTTTGAAGCAAGATTAACCTTGAGTTGATAAGTGTTGAAATTCGGGGGTGGTGGTGGTGAGTATAAATGAATTCATCACACTACTTGCATATGTTTAATATTTTCTAAAATTAAGCTTTCAAAGAAAAACAATTTGTAGACTGGGTATAATATAATATAATTCCATTTTAGCAAAAGCAAAGACACAAAGAAAGCATATACCTTTGTACAAGTATGAATGAGGAGATAGAGGGTTGGAATATGGCAGGCAGTTTGTCCTAGTTATCTCAGGGAGGTGAGGTGGCAGGGAAAGGATTAGCTTTGTCATATATATTTTTTATGACATATATAAATTTATAATGTACTGTTTGTCTTATTACATAACTTGCATGTATTATTGTTATAATTTTCAAAGCATAAAATAACCAAAAAATGGTGCCATAAAAAGAAACAGAATACATTCTTTCAGGGATTCTGGAGATGATGTGAATATGTGCAAAGGCCTAGAACTTGGGGAGCTGTAGCAAAAAGAAATGAATCCATTTAAGGAAGAAGAAATCTATTCAACACCTCAAACCAAACACCTCCAGTATTCAACGTCTCGACAGACACCTCCTCAATATAAACAACCTAGGTAAATTAATGAATGGTGTGACAGCCTTACCTTACTGAACTGTTAGGGCTCTCTTACACACTTTCTAAAAATAATCCATTTGCAATCCCTATCACTCATGCTCACAGACTACAAAACATTTTTTTTCTGACAGCTCACAGCATTTAACATACTAAATTCAATTCTTGACATTTTCTAAGGCATTGACTCCAGAAAAGACATAAACCTGAGTAGATCAATAATCATGAAAAATTTGGAAATACTGTCCAAGAACTGTCCCAAAATATACTAGAGTAGGCTGTTTCATTGATCATTTAGACCAGTCCCTTCAAGAACAGATGATGCTTCTCTTACATGAATTTCTCAAGGTCCTAAATAAAATGAAAAATCTTTCCAACACAGTTTATATAGCTCTGAAAACCCTAACAGAGTTAGCACAGAAAAGAAAACTCTTGGCCATTCTCAATGATAAACACAGGTATGTATAAGTTGAAAACAGGACTATATTTAAAGAATAATGTAGCCAAGTAGAATTGATTTTACAGATATGCAACATTAGAGACTCTAATATATTTTTTCACATTAATAGATTAAAGGAAACAACCCATTCATTAATCTTAATTAAAGTGGAAAAGTCATCTTTTGACTGTGTATGGGCTACTGTCTAGCATCTTCATACATTTGGAGGATCCTAAACCTTGTGAGTATTGGTGTGAGGCAGAAGATGACATCAGCCTTCCCAGCTTCTCCTGCATCCAGGGCTTGAGTACTATCCCTAGGATTGGTCAACCTCACTGACACTGGGTTTGAATGGAAACTAGCTAGGTAAACAAACAAGTAGGTGGGAGGCAGCAGTCATACCAGCCTCTGGGGCAGCAGGGCAATTGTGCCAGGATGAACACAGTAGCTACACCTGAGCCTGGAACTAGACCCACCCACCAGCATCCCTGTAATGGCTACAGCTGGGCCTTCCAGTAAGCCAGGCCAAGGGCAAACCCCATCAACCATGCACCCACTGCAATTATAGCCAATCATTGTTGACAGCCAGACTGAGGGCTGGCCCCACCCACTAGCATACTCACAGCAGTCATGGCCCAGGCACAACAGGAGCTGCATGCAGCTCACATAAGGGGCACCTCTGAAATACATGACTGGTGACCAGGGGATTGCACTACTGGCCACCAAAGGACACCTTCTATGTAAGGCCACTACTTTCAAGACCAGGAGACATAGCTGACCTACCTCTGCATAGTAACATAGAGAGTTAGACAAAATGAGAAGATAGAAAAATATGATCCAAACTAAAGAACAAGATGCAATCCCAGAAAAAGAGCTGAGACAGAGATAAGCAATATACTTAGTACAGAGTTCAAGGTAATTGTCACCAGGCTTGAGAGAAAGGTGGATGAACTCAGAACTTCAGAAAAGAGATAGAACATATAAAAAAGAACCAGTCAGTGCTGAAGAATACAATAACTGAAATGAAAAATGGACTAGAGTGAATCAACAGTAGATTAAAGGATGCAGAAAAATGGAAAAACAATTTGGGAGATAGAGTAGAGGAAAACAACCAGGCTGAGCAGCAAAAATAAAAAAAATACAACAAAGATAGGTTAAGGTACCTCTATAAGAATATCAAGCATAATAACATTCTCATTATATGCATCTCAGAGGGAGAAGAGATTAAAAAAACAGAAAATTTATCTGAATAAATAATAACTGAAAATTTCCCTAACATGGAGAAGGAAACATATATCTGGGACTAGGAAGCACAGAGAAGCCTAAATAAGATGAACCCAAAAAGGTCCACACCAAGACACAGAATAGCTAAAATGGCAAAAATTAAAGCTAAAGAGAGACTTTTAAAGCGGCAAAAGAAAAGCAGACAGTTACATCCAAGGAAGCCATTAGCTGATTTTTTAGCAGAAACTTTGCAGGTCAGGAGAGAGGCATGATGTATTCAAAGTGCTGAAAGAAAAAAAAAAAAAAAAGACCTACAACCAAGAATATGTTGCCTGGCAAGTTTATCATTCAGGATTGAAGGAGAAATAAAGAATTTTCCGGACAAACAAAAGTTAGAGGAATTCATTCCCACTAAAGTAGCCTTCAAGAAATATTAATAGGACTTCTTTAAATGGAAGAGAAAAGGCCATAACTAGAAGTAAGAAAATTATAAAAGGAAAAAAATTCACTGGTAAAAGCAAATATGCAGTAAAGGCATTAGATCAAAAACCTATAAAACTAGTATGAAGGCTAAAAGATGAAAGTGGTAAAATCAATTTTATCTACAAAAATTAGTCAAGGGAATCACAAAATCAAAAGATGTAAAATATGACTTTACATATACATAAAATGTGGAGGAGGGAATAAAAATATAGTGCTTTTAGAATGTGTTCAAAGTTCAGCAACTTAATATACAGAACGCTATATATAGAGTATATAGAATGCTATATACATAGGATATTATATATGAACCTCGCGGTAGCCACGAATGAAAAACTTATCATGGATACACACAAAAAAATAAAGAAATTCAAGCATAATACTTAAGAGACTCATCAAAACACAAGGGAAGAGAATAGGACAATAAGAAAGGAGCAGCAGGGCAGCCCCGGTGGCTCAATGGTTTAGTGCTGCGCCTTCAGCTGGGGATGTGATCCTGGAGTTCCGGGATCGAGTCCCACGTCAGGCTCCCAGCATGGAGCCTGCTTCTCCCTCTGCTTCTGCCTCTCTCTCTCTCTCTCTCTCTGCCTCTCATGAATAAATAAATAAAATCTTTAAAAAAAGGAGCCTCAAAGAACTACAAAAATAACCAGGAAACAATGAACAAAATGGCAATAGCTACATTCTTATCAATAGTTATTTTAATTGTAAATGGACTAAATGTTACAATTAAAAGACATAGGGTAATTGAATGGATTTAAAAAAATAAAAAACAAGATCCATCTCTACAGTATAAGAGACTCACTTCAAACTATCTGAAAGTGAACAGATAGAAAAAGATATTGCATGCAAATGAAAGTAGGAAAAAAAAAAGTAGGGTAGCAATACTTAGGCAAAACAGACTTTAAAACAAAGAGACAAAAGGCAGTACATGATGATGAAGGAATCAGTCCAACAAAAGGTTATACCAATTATAAATAACTATGCAGCCAACGTAAAAACACCTAAATACATAAAGCAAACATTAACAGATGTAAAGGGAGAAATTGATAGTAATACAATAATAGTATAGGACTTTAACACCCCACTTACGTCCATAGATCATCCCAACAAAATCAATAAGGAAACAGTGGCTTTGAATGACACATTAGATCAGATGGACTTAGTAGATACATACAGATGATTCCAAACAAAAAGAGCAAAATATACATTATTTTCAAGCACACATGGAATATTTCCCAAGGCAGATAACATGTTAAGTTACAAAACAAGTCTCAGTAAATTTAAGAAGCTTGAAACCATATCATACATCTTTTTCTGACCATACTGGTACGATACTAGAATTCAATCATGAGGAAAAAACTGGAAAAAGCATAGACATATGGAAGCTAAACAACATACTGTTACACAACCAATGAGGAAATAAAAAAAATACATGGAGATAACTTAATGACAAAAATTAACTCAACATGGATTAAAGATCTAATTGTGAGACGTGAAACCATAAAACTCCCAGGAAAAAACATAGACAGTAAACTCTTAGAGATCAACCTCAGCAATGTTTTTCTGGATAAATTTCCCTAGGCAAGGGAAAGAAAACTAATAATAAACAATTGGAACTATATCAAACAAAAAATATTTTGCACATAATTACTTTCTAAATTAGATGGTTTCTAAGCATAGACTCAAGAATATTATTAATCAATGACTGTATGTATTTCTATCTTGTATTATTCTTTTATCTCTCAGTCAGCTGGATTGTAAACTCCTAGTATCACTTCTTATGGTCCACCACCACCGAGTACTCTTGAACTGATGATACCAACTATAGTACATGATCTAGTGGAGATGTTTCACTATTTAGCAATAATCATCTTGTATACTCATATTTGCATAACTGAATAAAGGCATGTTAAACAAATGATTCTTTCACTCACTTTTGGATATAAAACTAAAATTATCTTATTTAAATTCAATTATGGTTTTATGAACATGGAAATCTTTCTGTTTACTCTTAAAGTGTTGTCATTATAAATAAACTTTTGGACAATGAAGGAAAACATCAACAAAACAAAAAGGCCATCCACAGAAATGAGAAAACGTATTTACAAATATGTTTATATATATAGGGGGTTTACATATATATGTTTATATACATATATATATATATATATATACAAACCCCCCTGTTAAGGGGTTAATATTCAAAATATATAAAGAACTCATACAGTTCCACACACACACAAATAAATAATCCAATTTAAAAAATAGATGATCTGAATAGAAATTTTTGCAGTGAAAATGTACATAGGGCTAACAGACATATGAGAAGATGTTCAATGTCACTAATCACCTGGGAAATACAAATAAAACCATAATGAGACATTACCTCACACCAGTCAGAATGACTAGTATCAAAAAGACAAGAAAATGCAAGTGCTGATAAGAATGTGGAGAAAAAGGAACCCTGTGTACTGTTGGTGGGATTGCAAATTGGTGCAGCTGCTGTGGAAAACAATATGGAGTTTCTTTTAAAAATTAAAAATAGAAATACTGTACAACTCAGTCATTGTACTTATGGGTATCTATCCAAAGAAACCAAAACACTAATTTGAAAAGATATACGCAGCCCTGTTTATTGCAGCCTTGCTTACAATAGCCAAGATACAGAAGCAACCCAAATGTCCATTAACAGATGAATGAATAGAGAAGATGCAGTATATATACACAATGGAATATTACTCAGCCATAAAAATAGTGAAGTCTTGCCATTTGTGACAACATGAACAGATCTAGACGGTTTATGCCAAGTGAAACAACAAAGTGACAGTGAAATAAAATACTATATGATTTCATTTATATGTAGACTCTAGAAAACAAAACAAGCAAACAGAAACACACTTTTTTAAAAAAAATGATGCTATTTTTTTAAAGGTTTTATTTATTTATTCATGAGAGACACAGAGAGAAAGAGGCAGAGACATAGGCAGAGGGAGAAGCAGGCTCCCTGTGGGAAGCCTGACATGGGACTGGAACCCAGGACCCTGGGATCGCAACCTGAGCCAAAGGTAGATGCTCAACTGCTGAGCCCCCCAGGTGCCCCCAGAAATAGACTTATACAGAGAATAAACTGGTAGCTGCCAGAGGGTAATGGGCTTGGGTAGGAGGCAAAGGACATTAAAAGATTCGAATTTCTAGTTACAAAACAGTCACATAGATGAAAAGTGTAACATAGGTAGGGAATATAGTCAATAATATTGTAATAGGGATGCCTGGTGGCTCAGTGGTTGATGTCTGTCTTCCGCTCAGGGCGTGATCCTGGAGACCCAGGATCGAGTCCTACATGGGGCTCCCTGCGAGGAGCCTGCTTCTCCCTCTGCCTGTGTCTCTGCCTCTCTCTCCCTGTGTCTCTCATGAATAAATAAATAAAATCTTTAAAATAATAATAATATTGTAATACATTTGTGTGGTGACAGAAAGTAATTATATTGCGGTGAGCATTTTGTAATGTAGATAATTGTCAAATCACTCTGTTGTACACCTGAAACTAATATTATATGTAGACTAGAATTAAAGGATATATTTTACAGAAGAGCTGGCTTGATTTATAAACTTCAGGATGTTTAGACACAGATATGCGGGTCCACGGTTAAAGTCCGGACGCCTTGCCCCTCACACGTCACGGGGGCAGATAGCTCCCCAAAGCCCCGGAGGCAGAATGAGCTGGAGGCTAGCAGAGCGAATGCCTCTACCATTGTCATGAGAGAGAAGACGTGGCCCTGGGTGAGTCAGAAAACTTGTAGATGACATGATAGACGTCTAGAGAGGTCCTATCTGGCAGATTTTTTTCCTTTAATTAAAGCTAGGGTTGAGAACTTTACCTATGAATGAAGAAAGTGTGTTGGAAAAGGAATTTGAGGAATGATGAAATTTTGAACTGTGTTAAGAAGAAAGCCTAACTAAGGAGATAGTTTTCTCACCTTCATCTTCCCCTAAAATGCCATATTTTTCCATATCATACCTAATTTTCATACATTAGCATTTTCAGACTTCTGCATAGTTGTCCATTTTAAGAATAAATCATATTATACGGGCGCCTGAGTGGCTCAGTCAGTTGAGTATCCAACTCTTGGTTTCAGCTCAGGTCATGATCTCAGGGTCCTGCACACTCAGCAGAAAGTCCGCGTGAAGATTGTCTCTCTCCCTCACCCTCGTCCCCCCACTCTCTCTTTCTTTCTCTCAAAAATAAATTAATTTTTTAAAAGACTATATCATATTATACTTAACAAATATATTATTTTGGATGTTTAAGTTGTTTATAATTATTTTAATAACAAAACATACTCCATTAAGCATCTCCAGAAATACATATTTAAATATATCTTAGATATTGCTAGGATAAATTCCTGTAATGGAAATTTTAGAGTCAAAGAATAAGGTTTTGAAAGCATTGCCAATTTACTTTCTACAGAGTTTGAACCGACTTATCCTCGTATCCTATACAATAAGAGAGTGCCAGTTTATCATCATTGTCACCATCACCCAAATCAGGTATTTTTCTTTTTATTTTATTATTAGTATTGGCATTTTTCTTAGGTAAAAATGACCCATCATTATTGTTCTTAAATTCATTGACCTTAGATTACTGGTAAAGTGGAACATTACTTCATGTTCCTTGGTGACTTGCCGTTCTTTCTTAACTAGATTTATTTTTCCTTAAGGGATTGTTCCTTTTTCTCATTAATTTGTAATTTTTCATCAAATATTATGAATTTCTCCATCATATGGGTGACAAAAAATTGCCAGGTTTTTCTTGCCATTTGTATTTTACATTTGTTCTCAACTTATAAAATTCAGGTTGCAAGATGAAGTTGGAGGGAACAAGAAGGCTCTCTGAGACTTTTTTCAAAAAGGTGCCAAGAACATAAACTATTTTTTTCCCAGATTTTAGAAAATTATGCTTTTCAGGGAAAAAAAAGGCATAAATTCCAAAATTAATCTTTGCATTCATATTTCTAATTATAAGAATGCTATTTAAGGCACATTGCTTGTCTTACCCATCTGACTAAGGCAAATGTTGAATATAAGTCACATCCGGGGACCAAAGAAAAAGAGGAGCACGGTCCCTCAATAAGGATCTGCCAGGACTTTGGCAGTACATTCTCCCAATATTCCTTAAGAGAGAAAGTGTTCATCAGCACGCCTAGAAACAAGATTGTGTCAGATGGGCTTTATCCAAGAGGAAGCTCTGAAATCCCGCTGGTGTTGAGGCATGGCCAGAAAAAATGTCATATGCACATTCTCCCAAATCTCTCTCTTTTCCTATATCATGTGTGTATGTGTGTGTATATATGTGTAGAGAACATGCATTCGCTCTATTTTGTAGTCTCTAGCTGGAGAGGTATTAAATTAAGTATGAGATACAGTCTGATACAAGAAAAAAAAAAGGGGGGGACTGAAAAGGGTAATTTTTAGGGAATATTATTTTAATTCTATGGTGGCATTTTCAAAATAACCCCTATCCAACACCTAGTTGGCATTGAGAGACATTATGCTGTTTTACTTTCTCCTTTCTGACAGTAAGGAGACTCTTGGGTCCAGATAATGATAATCATAATGAAAATGAAAATGAATAACTGACATTGAACCCCTTTTGTGCTAGGTAGACACTGTTGCAATTGTAATTATTTATTCATTCAGTCTTCATAATAAACTTATAAAAAAGACATTATTAATTATTATTATTATTTGCATTTTCAAATGAGAGAAACTGAGACAAAGAGGCTGAAAAATGGACCTAATGACACATGAGTCCCTCTTGCTGGGAACAATCAGGAAAAGAGAGAACTGAGCTTCTGAGCTCCATGAGGGAATGAGACAGGACAAGTGTCTTTGTCCTGGGATAAAGAAATCTTGACTTTAGAAGAGTATTCTTTCTTCTTTGTGAAAGGGTTGTCAGTATTTGCTTAGGGACTACATATCTCTGGGACTCCTGGAGGATAACGATGACTCACAAGACCAGGACAGTGTTAGAGAAAAGCAAATTTTACTATTTAAATTTTATTATTTATAATTCGTATAGCTAATAACAAAGGTGGCTTCCGTGGAATAGCAGACCTTTCCTGCTGGGCTGGGGGTTTGTGTGGGAAAGTTCGGTAGTAGGAATTAAGGGAAAGCTGAACTCCAGCTCTCTATAACAGTGAGGACAAAACCCTTTTTGGATTCCAAGGGAATTTGGATGGCAGGAAATGAGCAACCCTGGGAAGAGAGGAGTCAGTGAAATGGGGTGGCAAGGTGACCCAAAAGAATTTTAACAAGATGGTTAAATACCGAGTCAGGAAATGTTTGCAACACCACCTCTCTTCCCCACAACCTACCTCCAAACATCCAGAAATACTTTCATAAGTAGGTTTTTTCCCCTTTTATTTTCTCCCCTTTTTGAGGTGGGTATCGCGACTGTGTCAATACAGTGCATTACAAAAAAAAAAAAAAAAAAAAAACACTGAGGAAGTTGTCCATGGGCAGAGGTGGCTGTGAGACTATGAGCACACTGGAAATGTGAAGATGTTAGTAGGCTTCAAACTGCCTCAGAGTGTGGAACTGAAGTTTGAGCCAATCGTGAAGACATCAAGAACCCCAGTGTAAAAAAAACAAAAAAACAAAACAAAACAAACAAACAAACAAACAAAAACCAACACTGTATGGAGGTCCCAGCTGATGTCTAGGGCACAAAAACATTGGACATTTGGGTACAGATCTGCTCAGTGAAAAAAGTTGCCTTTTTTGGGTGCACACTATTTGAAATAAAGAAAAAAAAATTAACTATTTTTGTAGGTGGTAAGGATGACATCCTGGCTGGGTTTCCTTGATTGCTCTGGATCCTTTAACAAACTATCCACCTGCAGCATACCATGAAAGCCAGAGGTCTCCATGACAGGGTTTTGGGAAACCCTGAGGTCCTTCAGCCTCAGGTTAGACACTGCTGAAAATCAGGCCAAGAATCCTATTGGAAGAGAGTGCTGCAAAGGAAACTGAACAACATCCTTAATAGGTCATCTATATCATTGTGGGGTCTCTGATAAGACTGGGACCCTGAGACACGGGAATGGAACATTTAGTTGACTTCCTGGAACATCTTGGGCCTGCAGCTCTCTCTCCCTTGATAAAGGAGAGAAAGCTTCCCTTGCTCTAGTTCTCACAGATATTCACCTTTTTTTTTTTTTTTTAAGGTTTTATTTATTTATTCAACAGAGAGAGAGCCTGCACCAGCAGGGGGAATTGAGAAAGGGAGAAGCAAGCTCCCCATGAGGCAGGGAGCCCAATGGGGACTTGATTCCAGGACCCTGGGATCATGACCTGAGCTGAAGGCAAACACTTTACCAACTGAGCCACCCAGGCCCTCACAGATGTTCACTTGAGGCAGAAACCTTACATGATGATGCTGTTCCTTCATCTCCTGTCATCATTTCCATCCTGATATATTAGGATTGGGTACTGCTGATTACCTTCTGTTTTCCAGGAGGAAAAAGGTTTTACATCGAAAGAATTGCAGGACCTGTCTAAGGTATACCAGCAAGATCTGAGATTTTGAAGTTAAAACCTAGGAAGAAAAAACAGGGAATATTTATCCTATAGAGGAAAATGTGAAGGAATACAAAGATATTTTAATCTGTTAATCTATTATAATATATGAGGCATATATCAGTCTAGACATCAGTCTAGATGTTCTGGAGGTTTATTTTGTAGCCTTGTTTATAGTCCATTTTTATAAATGTTTCATGGCTGATCAAATAAAAAACATCTGATTATTAGAACTTTTGATAATATGTCAACTAATTGAACTTTTCATCATTACTTAATCATTATTCTAACCATATGTACTTTAATTTCTCTGCATGTATCCTACCTTGTGTGGTGTCATATGGTGTCAATCATCTAGAGCCCACGGGACAGAGCATGTGATACATAGTTCAGGAATGTGCTCCTCAGTCCTTCATACCAAGGATGCAATTGTGAGAATCCTGCTCACCTGCTCAGGTTTTGGCCAATGTGATCTTGTCTCTTTTGTTTCTCATACACCGCCACTTTGGGGCCCAATCCTCTTTTTTTTTTTTTTTTTGTATGTATTTTTATTGGAGTTTGATTTGCCAACATACAGAATAACACCCAGTGCTCATCATGTCAAGTGCCCCCCTCAGTGCCCGTCACCCAGTCACCCCATCCCTCCACCCACCTCCCTTTCCACCACCCCTTGTTCATTTCCCAGAGTTAGGAGTCTCTCAGGTGCTGTCACCCTCATCTATATTTCCCACTCATTTTCTCTCCTTTCCCCTTTATTCCCTTTCACTGTTTTTTATATTCCCTAAATGAAGGAGACCATATAATGTTTGTCCTTCTCCGCCAATCCTCTGTCTTTCTCTGTATTCATACCCTTTAATATTGTGAACACACAGTTCCTCCCATCAAGAGGTGGAGTCTATTTCCCCATTTCTTGAATCTGGGCTGGTCTCATGACAGGCTCCGGCCAATGGAGTGTGGTAGCAATGACAGTGTGCCAGTTCTGAGCCTAGACCTTGGAGGCCTTGCATACTTGCTCTCTCTCTCTCTCTCTCTCTCTCTGTCTCTCTCTGTCTCTCTCTCTCTCTCTCTCACCCTAGCTGCTGCCATGAGAACAAGCCTGGACTGTTTGCTGAAGGATGAGTGATCATATGGAAGAGAGCCAAGCTGTCCTGGATGAGATTGTCCTAGATCAGCAGCTCCCAGGAAACCTGCCAACTGCCCACATGGATGAGCCCAGCTGAGATCAGCTTAGTCTGGCACAGATCAGCAATTTATAGCCAACCTACAGACTGATGAGAAATAATACATGGTTGTTCTAATCAACTAAATTTTGGGATGGTTTGTTATGCACCAAAACTAACTGATGCAGCTACATTTAAACACATGAAGATTCATAAACAAGTGACAAATTACCCTTCAGATATGTTGGAATAGAGTACTTTCCTCACTAGCAGAAGTGCATTGCATCCTGACTAGTAATTTTTTTAATGTGTATTTTGGTGGGGGAGGGGCAACTTAATTAGTGCAAATCGTCTCTCAATTTAATTTGCACTTATTTCATTCACAAGGCTATGTAAAAGTTTTTAATGCTTTCATCGCTAATTTTAAATCATCCATTAATTTTTTTGAGAGTACTTTGTCCCACTTTTGTATGAATTAGTTTTTAAAAATCTCTTTGAAAAACATTTTCCATATTTTATTTTTTTTAAAGATTTTATTTATTTATTCATGAGAGACACAGAAAGAGAGGGGCAGAGACATAGGCAGAGGGGGAAGCAGGCTCCATGCAGGTAGCCCCACACAGGACTCGATCCCCGGACTCCAGGATCATGCCCTGGGCCCAAGGCAGATGCTTAGCCACTGAGCCACCTAGGCGTCCCTCAATATTTTAAATACCTAACTTTTGTCCAGATGCTTTCAAACAGTACATACATTGCAGCGTGTTCAAATCCCCAAATGGATTTATATAAAAAATACAACTGATGGAACAAGCTAAGGGGTATTGAATGCCACCACACTCAATGCTATGAGCTTCACATTTGTTATTCCACTTCAACCTTAACAATTTTTAAGGTAAATAATCTTAGTAAGTGGACTTCATATATAAGAAAATCGAATTTAAGTAAATTTTTTAAGAACATAAAGCAATGGTAGAACCATGTTTTCAAACCCAGTCATTGATTTGAGTCCATATTCTTTATCACTATCCTCTACTTCTTTTTGTAAATGAAGGCTTTGCATTTCCAAGAAAGGGAAATACAGTAATATTTATTCCTATATTTTTGTTTTTCTGTCTGGCTGTGTTTCAATGCCTATGCTGTACTTTGATTAGTGAAAAATCCTGTTGATTAGTTTGTTCAAAACTGTTTATCAGTTTTGTTGATAAACATTCAGAGTTCATCATGGTCTGCCCCTGTTCTTTGTCTTGTGCTCCTTAATAAATACTATGATGGAAAGGTGGGTGAAAGCATATTAGCCAGCTGCCATCCTGTCCTGACAATTCTGTTATCAACACATCTTAATAATCTAAAGTTATTACAATCTTAAAAGCACACTGGACACTTTATTATACCTTTATTTCTTTTTATTATACCTTTAAATGACAAATCTTGTTGTTTTACTTGCTGGCTTTAAAAAGCATCATGGTTCTCCATTACTTACAGAATTAAGTCTAAAATCTAGAGCAGGGCATATTCAGCTCACCACAATCTATCCCCAACCTTTCTATCCAGTTATCCTTGATCATCTCTCTTTTTGTTCTACTTAAGTTGAACTCTTCACCAGGTACATTCTATTCTTTTAGTATTTCTGCACTTTCATGTGCACTGTTATTTTTTCTTGGGATGTTTAGCCATTCAACAAAGTCCTTTTCTTCCTTGAAAGCCCTGTTAGTGGAGGTTTCTCTAGCTTCCCAGCCACAATTAGCATGCTCAGTCCAATCATCCTGACAGAGCATCTCTGTTCTAGCACTTACATCATACTGTATTTATGTATTTAACTTGACCACAAGTGTGTATGCTCTTTAAGTGTTACTCATCCTTACCCCGAAGCTCAAAAAATAATAAATTACTGACTTAATAATATTAAAATACATGCAAGAAATAAAAAGATAGCCAGTGAGATAACACCAAAGAAGAATGCAGATTGAAAAAGAAGAAATAAAATTCTCTCTGTTCACAGACAACATAATTGTCTACACTGAAAATTCCAAGTAGTTTCACAAAAGCTCCTAGAATTAATAAATGAGTTTAGCAAGATCACACGATAAAATATAAATATACAAAAAAATTCTTCCTTTTTTTCTTCTGTTCTAGTAATGACCAAGTCTATATTAATCATGTTTTTAAATTTTCTGTATTTTACAACATTTTAACATTTTAGGGGCCTTGCTGCCTGGGGAATGACCCACCTTCCTATGGATACACCTTTCACATACAAGCCAACTAATTCTGAGGGCATACTCCCAACCATTTACTTTATCTAACTTTCACATACCAAGACAATTTTTCCCCAGGGCTAAGTACAGAACAACTTGAGACCACCTCTCTAGCTTGGAGCCCACTAAAATTATTCAAACTATCCAGTTCGAAGTTTGTTCAAACTTCCCTGTCCTGCTCCCCTGATTTCTTCCTGCAGAAGAAAATAACGGCTCTGGGCCATTGTCTCCTTTTGCCTTTTCTGTCTCCTGACTGATCCAGGTACTTTGCCATATGGCCCTGCATGGCATGTCCTGCATCTAGGAATCTGTAAACTTACTTCTTCTTGGCAATAATTTCTGTGGCTGCATGACTGCATGTCCATAATTGATTAAAACTGAATGCCAAAAAATAAATAAAAATAAAATAAAAAATAAAACTGAATGCCAGGAAAAAAACCTGAATGCCAGGTACATTTTAATACAAAGTGAAATTTAAAATTAAAATTAATATCTTTCATAGTAGGACCAAAAATGTAATTCTTAGGTATATACCTAAGAACACATGTATATGAAATAAATTAAAGAAAACCTAAGTAAATGCAAAGGTACACTAAGTTTATGGATTGGAATACTGAAAGAAATTGGAAGATTGTTAAAATGTCAGTTCTTCTGAAATTGATAGATGAATTTAACAGATTTAAAATCAAAACCTTAGCAGGAATTTCTTGTAGATATTGATAAATCGATTCTAAAATTTATATGTAAAAGCAAATGTGTGAGAATAGACAAAATGATTTGGGGGAAAAAAAGGATAAGTTTGGAGGACTCGACATGATTTCAAGACTTAAGGTTAATCTATGTAATTAAGATAGTGTAATATTGGCAAAAGGATTGCCAAGCAGCTCATCGGTACAGAACAGGGAATCCAGAAAGACACCCTTACCAATGTTTATTTCTGAAAGTTTACAAAGGCAATTCAATTAAGAAAAGATAGTCTTTCCAACATATAGTACTGGAATGATTTAACATCCATATGCAAAAAACAGACAAAGAAACAGATTCCGTGACTTATACCTCACATCTAGAAAAATAATAATAATTCTGAGTGAATCAAAGACCTAAGTGTAAAAGTTGTAAAAACCAACCAAACAAGCAAACAAAAAACAAAAACAAAACCCAGCCAAACTCCTTGTAACCTTGGGTTAATCGAATGATTCATAAAAGAAAGTTAGTAAGTTGAACTCCTTCAATCTTAGAAACTGTTCTGTGAAAGAAACAGACAAAGACAAGCCACAGAGTTGGAGGAAATATTTAGAAATCATATTTCTGACAAAGAACTTGTATCTAGAACACATATAGAACTCTAAAACTCAACAGGAAAGAAACAGCCCATTTAAAACTGGGCAAAAGTTTTGAACAGACTCTTCACTAAAAATGGAAAATAAGAACATGAGAAGAGGTTCACCGTCATTAATTCATAGGAAAATGCAAACTAAAACCATAATAAGACACTGCTACACCTCTGCATTGCTCTGCATTTCAATCAGAATCAGAAAATTCAAGAAGTTTTCTTGAATATGCTACACACCTCTCTGCCTATCTTCTGACCTTGACAGATTGATCTAGGGTCCTCTTCCTTCACTCCCTTCACCTGCCAACTCCTACTGATTCTTTAAGCCTCAATCAGCTTAGGCATCATTAATTCTAAGAAGTCTGTCCTTTGACTCCCAACCTCACTCCCCACCCCTGGGTCTGAATCTATGGCCCTATGTAATAGGTGACGATGGGCCCCCCATTTCATCTATCACTTCATCTACCAAATACAGAATGCTCGCTTGTTTAATTAGAGGTTTTAGGACTCTTAACTTGGATCTCCATGAAGTCAGACTCTATCTTCTTCAAGGTTATAGTCCTACAAATTAGCACATTAAAAATATTGTTGTAAGAGTGAGTAAATTCATATAAGAAAAGTCTTATACTGCTTCATGTAATCTCGGTCTCTGTTTGAGAGACCCACCCTTGATCCCAAAACCTCCTAAGGTTTTCATCGCTGCCAAGATAGTCACTGCCATTCCCTAGTCATTCGCTAATTAAAATCCTCTTGCCTCCATAAGAGGAAGGCCTGGTTTCTCTAGGTAACTTGTTCAGCTCACCAAAGTTGGACGCCCATGATAATTTTGTATCATGGATACGACTGGTCTTATGGAGACAGTGTCAGACATGACGCCATGAACACAGTCTCAGCTGCTTGGTACTTTGCTATAAGCCATTCACATCTGACATTATGATGAAGCTCTATTCCTAAAGGGGATCCCTTGGTTAGCTCAAGTCACTAGCTTTCTCAGCATTGTAGGTGCCACTTACACAGAATGCTGTTTGCTCGTCTTTATCTGCATATCCTGAGATACGTGCCTGTCCCTCCCTGAGTGACGAAAGTTGCACACACAAGGTTACATCACTCTCATGATAACACCCAGCTTTTGAATATGCTTCTCAAAACGCCTTCATCATCTTATGACCTTATGCGAGATTAGTATTGTCGGGGGCCCTGGGACCGTGACCTGATTTTACGCTCTCTATAACACTGTTGGGAGTCTCTTAGAAGCTTCATAAATATGATTCACAAATGGATGGTTTTAAAATTTATGACAACTCTTTTTACTTCTCCACCAAATATGCCTCATTTTGGGTTCAAGAAGCCAAAGCCAGTTAATTCTGGATTTGAGGTCTTCTGCTGGCTAGGAGACCTTAAAGCAAGTATAGAACCCATGTAGGCTTGGTTTTCTTCTCTGTAAAACAGGGTGATGCTCCCAGGCTGCAGTGGGGACCGTGGGGAGTAAACCCGACAGTGTGAGTGTGGACAATACAGAGGACAGTAAGTGTGGGCGAGCATGTGTGCTGCCATTGTCCCCAAAATGGAGATGCCACTTTATAAAGAGTTTCTTTATCTACTCAGCACGTTAGAATGCGAGAGTTTGTGTACTTCTGCTTTCTTATCTTTTGCCTTCAGTTTAAGAAAAGGAAATTCTCCCGAAGAAAATCAAGCACACTTCAGGATTGCTGCTTCAGTAACCTTATGAAAGATGTTGACTTGTCCAATTATCTCCATGACACAGGGAACAGGGAGAAGTGCCTCCGAGCCTGGTTGATGGTGCATCACTGAAAATGAAGAGCTGAACATCTTGACAATTCACTGAAGTAAAGAACTTTCTTTGGTTTGGTGATCAACTGTGCTAATTTAGAAACCATGGGTGCTGGTTTATGGCGGAGTTTTTGTTTCTGTTCAAGTCTCTGGTTGCAAACTTCACACAGTTGGTTGATGCTGCTATTTACTGCTGCAGCCGGCTTTAGTCTATTCTTGGAGGGTCTTCTTCACATAGGGTGCAAAATCTGGAGAAACGTGTGGCCAATGCTCTGCGTGGAGCCTCAGTTGAGGTTTGCAAAGCGCTAGCTTTGAGCTCATCTGATCAGGACACCTAAGGGTGTCAGGCAAGACAGTGTCTGTCAGGAAAGGAGGAGTTCCACCCCCAGCCCTGGTGGAACGGGGATAGGGAAGGCCTGACGACGTGTGCCTCCTTGGACAGAGGAGTCCAGCTGGAGAAGGTGCCTTCACATCTTCCAAGTCTTTTGCTTTTGAGAACTGGTTGTGAAAGAGAAATCAAGAGTTGAGTCAGTGAAAGGAGAGCCGTTGAGAAGCATCCCATCCTACAGCGCTTGGGGTAGAAGACTTGGTTTAGAGAAGTCTGTTCATTGACGTCAATGAGGAGCTGGAGTTTGGGGTGGGGGAAAGATTTCCCCAGGGCGTAAACTGTCTCGTGTAGGGGATGCCGGGCGGGAGAATGGGCATAAATAAACAAGCACTCGGAAGAATGCAGTTAGTTCGAGGAATCACAGACTCTGGAGATTATGTGCTCAAAACCACTGCATCCTACGTGAACACATCCGGCCAAATACCGACCAAGTGCATGTAGGTTCACCCCCCCCCCCCCCCCCGGAGCCGCCAGCAGCCAACAGCGACTAACATTTCAGTTCTCCATGCGTCCTGGTTGGCTGTGCAAGGAGGGGGTTTATTCGTTGCTTCCTTTGCGTTCTAGCATCCTGCCACAGCGAGCGGTGTCCTATAAAACCCGGGTGGGAAGCTAGTCTTGCCCAACAACAGATTTTCTGGAGAGTCATTTGCACCATTTGCGTTCGTGATCGCAAACGCGTCGTGCGTCTGTGGTGCAGGCACACGGGTCGGTGCCCAGGCGGGTGCGGACGGCGGTGCCCGCGTCGAGGGCAGGTGGGGGAAGTGTGTAAGGCCAGAGCCCCAGGGCACCTGTCCGTCCTGGGGCGGCTACGCCAGATCCTTCCTGAACACGCCGCCTGCACCGACACAAAGGGGCCCAGCGGGCCGGGCTGGTGCTGCCGAGCCGGGACGCCCGCGGGCGTGGGAAGCAGGGGCCGGCGGGGCGCGGGATCGCTGTCTGCGGGGGGGGGGTGGGGGGGGGCGGGCCGGGGCGGGGGTGCGCGGAGGCTGCAGGGCGGGGCAGCGCTAAGGAGCGCGAGCCGGGCTCGTGGTTGGCTCGGGGAGCGGGGTGCCCCCCGCGGAGCCGGCGGGGAGGGAGGGGTGCGGCGGGAGGAGAAGGCGATGAAGTGCGCTGCGCTACCGCGCATCGGGCGCCGAGGGGGCCTCCGCAGCGCCGCGCGTCTCTAGCCGCGTCTCTAACCGCGTCTCTCACCGCGTCTCCAGCCGCGCCCGCCGGCCCCGCGGCTGCGCTCCCCGTGCCCCCGGCCGCCCGAGCCCCGCGGCAGTGCCCCCCGCCCCCGCCCCCGCCCCGCCTCTAACCTGCGCGCCGGCTGCAGCTCGACCTGCGCCCAGGCCACGGCGGCCAAGGTAAGCGGGCGCCGGGCGGGGACCCAGCCCGCCGCCCCCGCCCTTCCCCGGGCGGCTTCCCCGCGGCTCCCGAGGCCCCGGCAGCGCCCTCCCTCCCTCCCGGGGCCCGGGATCCACCCTCCTCCCCACCCTCCCGCTTCTCCCGCGAGGTTCAATTGTCAGCCCGGGGCCGCGCGGGCATCCCGGGGCGGGGGGGGGGGGGACCCCGGGTCGGGTCCGCCGGGCGCACCGGAGAGAAACAAAGGAGCCCCCGAGCGGGATCGCGGCGCCTCCCCCCGCCCCCCCCCCCCCGGCGGCGAGGAGGTGTCAGGGGAGGGGGCGGAGAGACCTACGTAATCCCCCTTCCCAGCCCACACCCACCCCTTGTGAACCGGAGCTGGGGGGGGGGGGGGTAGACAATCGTGTCCCGCGCAGCGCGGGGGTCCGGGGGTCCGGGGGCTCCGGGGGCTCCGGGGGGCAGGCTGGAGGATGCGCGCTGGGGCGCTTGTCCGGCGCCTCCCCCCGGCCCTCCGCGCCCCGGGCCTGCCGCCGGAGTTGCCGCGGGAGCAGCCGGGGCTCCCCGCGACCGCACCGCGACCCGCACGGCCGGCAGCCCCGGCTGGAGGTGCGCTTCCTTCTGCCCTTGCGTCCCCGCGGCCGCCACCACGCAGCCAAAGCCGGGACGCAGACAATGTGGCCCCTCCGCCCCCCGCGCCCCCAGCGCCTCGCGGGTGCGCCCGGCGGGCCTGCGGGCTGTGGCGCGTGCTCCGTCTGTCTGTCCTGCACGCAGGGACCACAACTTGCCTGGCCAGGGTGAGCGTGGGGGAGCTGGCAGGGACACAGGCTGCGGAGACGCCGGCCTCCCGTGGTTCCGGGCACAGCGCGCCCCGGCTGCACCGAGCTGACAGCCCATCGCATGTGGGGGTTTTCCTAGTTGCTGAGGATTTCATTTGACGTTGCTGTAGTTTTGCGCTTACTTCTCTTGGGATCTGCAGTGGTGCAATTGTCCCCTTGGTTTTTATCTTTATTTTATTTTATTTATTTATTTTCTCTCTCTCTCCCTCCTCTCTCTCCCTCTCTCTCTCTCTCTCTGCAAAGATAACAAGGCTGTGTTCAGCAGAAATGGATACGGGAGGAGCAGCCTAGTTCAAAGACTAAGGGAGGCATCGTCTCTCTTGTCCTGGGATATAAACGCGATTTAGGAGGGCAGATGCCCTACCTGAAAAGGCCCGACTTTAAAGACCCAGGCGGCGTGGTGGTCCAAGGCGTCTCAAAGCAGGTGGCCAGATCTGCGTTTCTCATCAGCGGACTCGCTCCGGCTGTGGCTATTACGGTAATTCGTTCTAGATCGGGGATTCATTTTGAAAATGTGTGTTTTCCACTAAGAAGGGATTAGGGTCCACATGCCCGCCCTGGTATGAATGCGTGTGCCTGCTTGGCGGAGCGGAAGAGCGTGCAGGGTTCCCCGGTGCCCATTCCCTCCCTCTGTTTGCAGCCTCCTCTGGGACGTGGCTTTGGAAAAACGGAGAACGGAGCCGGTGTGTTAGTGCCTAGACCTCCAGGCAAATTGAACTTTGGAGTGTGTGGTTTAATACAAGCCATGTTCTGACTCATTCTGGAATCCCAGTCTAGGGCAGTTCAGCAGCTTTGGGGAGTGACAGTTCTTGTTGTCTCAGGTAGTTATTTCACGAAGGCAAATCGCCTAAGTTTGTTTAGATCCTGACCTGACCGACTCGGTAGGGAGACCACCTTGCGAGCCGGAGCAGCCCACGAATGCATCAGTACAGGGACTGCAGCTCCTGTGACTCGTGTACGTAGCGTCATTTTGCTCTCCCTTCGCGCTTCTGGCTTCTGAAGACGGATGTTTTAAAAGATCGTGTAAGCTTTACTTTCTGGGATGCTTGCATCAGGTATGAGTATCACTATGGGGGATGCTGAAAGGACAGATGTGATCCTGGGAGGATGCGGTCCAGCCTCTGCCATCCTCCCTACCAGCAAAGTGAGGAAGTTGGGCTAGCTGATGTGTGTGGTTCCTTCCAGTTCCAGCACTGGGTGGTAACGGTAGAGGAATCAGACGACTTACCCGGTTTGGCCAGGCCGGTGATGACAGCCCAAATCATGCAAACAGACCAGGGACAGACTATGGAATTTATGGTTTATTTTTACACCTTGCGATTTGTTTTGACCCCAGTATCTGTATTTTCCTCTAAATGAAATTAGCCAATGACTCAAACAGGTCTTCTTTTTGTTGTTGTCATTGTTGTTGTTCACTAGGGCGAAAGATTTGGTGGGGCCTGGGGTACCAAGAAGAATATTGGGTAACGGGCTTTCTCCTTATTTGTTGATGAGTTATTTATGACAGCCCCATCTTTTGTAGATAATGGACAATGTAGCTTATTTCCCATGACTGATTTTTTTTTCAGTTTTTAATGAAAGACTCTAAGTAGCTGTTTCATCCTACGCGGCAATTGGCAATACCATCTGACTTACTTTCCTTCATAGAATTTGATATTGTTTGCAAAACTTGCTAGCACTGATGCTCGTTAGAGAAATGAGGCGACAATGACTCTAAACGGGCAAGCAGAGCATTTTTAATGTGCTTGTAGTAATTTTTACCGTTTAGGGATGGTTGAGATACTTGGTCATTGATTTATGCTCATCTACTCAATTTTCCACCGTAGTGCACTCATTTGTTTTAAAGTTACAATTAAAATAATATCCTGGGATAAGGATACCTGCCAGGCGCAGTGAATCACTCCCTCTCTTGTTTCCGTAGCCTTCTGGTTCATACCGCTAAGGCAGCTCTTATCATATTGCAGCTACGTGAGGTGTGGAAGGGCCACAGCCCCCTTGTCTGGAACATGCTCCGAGCATCTCGAGGACAAGCACATTGTTCAATTCACCTCTCATCTCTCCAGCACATTGCACTTTGCTCGGGACAGGGGTATGTTCTCAGGAATGTGGGTGGGGTGCATTCCAGGCCATAAAAAATGCCCTCTGCTCCTTTAGGCAGGAGACAGGGAGTCAGATGGGGTTATGTAAGCCTCTGAGGGAACAGGTGAGCCAGGACTCAAATGCAGGCCTTCCCCCATGCTGCCCCAGAGAGAGTGTCTCCCCCCCGACCCCACACACACACACACTCAGTGAGAAATCAGGTGGACTGCAAGTCCAGATGCTGCACGCTTGGGTGCTCTCTTATTTGAAAAACCAGAATTATCCTTTGGTAAAATTGATCTGATAGCTGCTTGGTTCTGTCTTGCTGTGGCCTGAGAGGGCAACCTATCCCGTCCCAGCACTCCGGCCTCCAACCCAGTTGCAATGTGTTTTAACCCTGGTATCTGGATTTTCCTCTAAATGAAATTAGCCAATGACTCAAACAGGTCTTCTTTTTGTTGTTGCTATTGTCGTTGTTCACTAGGGCGAAAGATTTGGTGGGGCCTGGGGTACCAAGAAGAATATTGGGTAACGGGCTTTCTCCTTATTTGCTGATTAGTTATTTAGAGTGTGTCATTTAATATAAGCCACGGTGAGGGTGAGCCCCCTTTGCCACCTCCTCTCTAAAGCTTGTTCCACCGCCGAAAGCTTCCTCAGATAATGGGCTCGTTTTGGGAATCACCTAACTGACCACTGTTTGTTCGAATGACATGTAACCACTGTGCGCTGTGCCTCTGAAACCAGCCAGCAGCTGGCCCAGGGACAACCGTCCTTGCTGGGCCAGCCCGCTCTGACTGAGCATCCTCGGAGGCAGATGTCTATGCTAACAGGTATGACTTCCAGATGGACCCTTTGCATCCATCCCATCACCTCCATAATTTCCCCCCACCTGAAGGAACAGACTGGAACAGGTTCCAGGTTACCATTAGGAACAGGTTACCATTAGGAAACCAGGAAGTTCAAACCCCCCCGTCCCACTGTAATGCAGCCCTGGGCATGTTTGACATTGATGGACTTACAGAGAAAACAGTGTGGAAGGTTCCAAACGTGGCTTTTTTTTCAAGTCACTTTTCCTCTCTGAGGGTTAGTTTCCTCTTCTTTGAAAGTAGTGAGTTGAACCAGGTCATCCCAAAGGTCATGTCTAGCGCCATGATTCTGGGATTGTTTTTGTTGGTTTATTCAATTGAGGGAGTTAGAGGGAGAAAAATATCAGTATTAATTATAATTGCATTAATATTTACATTTATTTCTAAATTTCACTTTGCAATGACTATACTAGAAATACTTAAGGCTATGCGTGTTAGCCTCTGGGCTACCTAATAATCATTTGGGGCCCTCTGTTAACAATAGCTCTAACAATTCTTTTTTATTTGTAAAATTAGATTTGCTATATTAAAAGAAAAGATTTGTGGCATTTCTGTTCCCAGTGAGGAGGGCAGTGGTGAAAAAGTGGATAATCCTCAATTTCTGTATAGAATGTTTGCAAGTTTAGGGTTTGATAGTCAAAGTTCCAGGACCTATGGTAAAATGTTTTTATTCTCACTGTGAGCGTGTTTCACAGTTGAGTAACTCCGGCGGTCAGAAGTGTTCCCTGGGATTCATCTAACAATGTTCCCATTTCCTTCCAGTCCCTCATTTTGCTTTTATTGATTTACTTATTTACTTACTGTTTTGTGTTTCTGCCCCTCCTTGAGCTCAGCTGACCTCCGGCCACAGCCGGAACACACACCCACCCACCCTCACCCTGCCCCGCCAGGTGCAGGAGTCAGAGCTTCATAACCTTCTACCTATTGGAACCCCTTCTACTTTCCTCATAAACGCTGTTTCTCAAGTTAAGATACGATGAGGTTTAGAGACAGGCCAGCTCGTCTGATGATTTTGTTGGACATGAATGAGGACTTGCTGACCACTGGCCATTTGTCTTTTTTTTTTTTTTAAGATTTTATTTATTCATGAGAGACAGAGAGAGAGAGGCAGAGACACAGGCAGAGGGAGAAGCAGGCTCCCTGTAGGGAGCCCGACGCAGGACTCGATCCCAGGACCCCAGGGTCACACCCTGAGCCCAGTGCAGACGCTCAACCGCTGAGCCACCCAGGCATCCCTGGGCATTTGTCTTAAAGCCTCCTTAAACACTTTATGAAACAAAGCAGTATACAAATGATTTATATATCCCACACCAAGGTTTGGATGTGTGGGTGTTTACTGGCGGTGGTTGTCATGTTCTGTGACGTGGGCGTGGTGGGGAAGATGTTAAGTAGTCCGTGCAGGGTGCCATTAGTGTCACTGCTTATTGGCAGGGTATCCCAAAGACCACTAAGCTTCCAGGGCACTAGAGAAAAGCATCTGGATTCCCATAGCAACAGGTGATGCACGCTGCTCACATTGTTAGTTGAGAACCCAGGCTCTTCTGGATTTATTGGCCCAAAGCTTGATGCACACAGAGGATTGCTAAATGAGGATATCGCGAACCGGTAGGCTCCTCTGGGGTTATCCAGCATCTGATATTGGCCTGCAGTAATTTGGGGAGAATTCAGTGGATGGAACTGAAGCTGGCGTTGGGGGTGGGGTAGGGAGGAGGGAGCGCTGGAAAGGGGCACCATCTGTGCCCATAATGACGAATGCCATCATGGAGACTTCACTCGGGGTCCCTTTTATATATTTAGTGGAGCAGATTTTCCCTTTCACACTTTCTAGATCTATTTGTATTGAACAGATGTCAGGGAAATATCATGTGTGTGGAAGGGGGAAAAAAAAGAAGACCAAAATTCACATCCATGGCCAGCGATTGTGATTCAATCGCTTTGTCCTTAAATTGACACTAATTTAACTCGCACAGACGTTCCCTGCTTTTGCTTTCGGGGTTTAAGTCACAGCAGTTTGAGACACAGAAGTCTCAGGCCTGCAATTCAGAGATTCAGGGTGATGGGAGGCTAGGGGTGAGCACCTTGGACCTTGCTTGCTTGCCGTCAGTAGTGGAGCTGAGGGGGCCCAGCAGCCACCCACCACGATCCTTCCCGTAACACCCTGACCAGCTGGAAAACCACAGGACACGACCCACATAGATTTTTTCCCCTTAAGAGGACTTCTCTTTCCTTAATGTTATTGTTGCTTCCTTTTACCATCAAAACTTAAGACTCCTAAGTCAACAAAACTTTTCCCCTCTATTCTGAGCTTAAGTCAATGTTGCGGAAATGAGCTGTTTGAGGTTGAGACAAAAGGAGCTTGGAGCATCACCAGTGTCCCTGATGAGGCCTGAGACCTGTGCGTCAGGAGGGCAACAGACAGTTGGCACAGAAATGTGCTGTGGTAGATGACCTTTGCAGGTCCCTCCCCAGACTCCACGCCCCTCACGGTTGGTCAGTGCTCGGTCCCCTCTTATGGAACACGCCCGGACAAAGTTGTCTACACTGGCTTTCTTTCCTCCCCCGCCCAAGCCCCGTAGAAACATATTTTATTGTGTAATGTTTGGTTGGGGCTAACAAGATGTTTCACAGATCTGTAAATTATGAAGAAAATAAAGCAAATCCTGGCCGGCCCTACAGTCTGAGACCAGAATACTGTCGTTCATCGGGGGCACCCTGGGGGCTCTTGCCTCCCGTCCCCTCCTACCTCTCGGAGCACCCAGCGCAGGCTCCGGCCCCGGCCTTCCCTCCCGCTGTCCCTGTGCTGCTCGCCGGTGGCCTCGGCTCATCCAGCGCGGGGTCCGCTCTCCATCTGTTGCTGCTCGTGCACTGGACCCACTTTCTCTCTCGAGCCTCCCACTTCCAGGACCCCTGGGTCTCCCGGATTCCCGCTGTGTCCTGGGATCTCTCAGTGGCCTCTGACTTTGCGGCCCCACAGGATGGAATCTGGGATCCTCTAGGGCTTGGCTTTCACAGCTCTCCCCTATATGCCTGCCTTTGGTCTCAATACTGCTTTCAGGCCGACGACCCCAAGTTTATCTCGGTGGCCCGTCCTGATCATGCCCTGACGCCACCACCAGCATCGCCCCAAATGCTACGCATCCTGCAATTTATATGTGCAAAATACAACCCCCAATTTTCATCCTCAGAGCTGCTTCCCCTTCGGAGGTCCCCCCTGTGCAAGGGACACCCCTGTCCTTCCCGTTGCTCGGGCCGGATGCCTTCGAGCCCCTGACTTCTCTGTCTCCCCTGAGCTAGCTTTCTGCAACTGGCTGTCCCCTTTCCGGCCCGCTCTGGCCAGCGCCACCAGGCTTGTCCCAGCCACCGTGAGGGCTCAGCTTCTGCACTGATGCCCAACCAGTCTCCCGCATTCGTGCCCATCTGCAATCTGTTCTTTGTGCGGCAGCCCAGATGATCATTCATTCGTTCACCAAATATTGACTAAATGTCTGTTATGTGTCAGGCCTTATTTTAGGTGTTGGCAGGCAGCACGAACACACCACGGAACAGTCAGAAAGCTCTGTTAGTTCTTTGCCCATGTTCTTCCGATGGTTGCATCCCTCTCGGAATGAAATCCAGACTTCCTCTTTGGCATACAGGCCCTGCGCGGCTGGGTGTCCGGCTCCTGCCTCCCAAGGCCGTGTCCCCACCTCCCAAGGCCGTGTCCCCACCTCCCAAGGCTGTGTCCCCACCTTGCCAGTCACACCCTCACCCCGCTGGTCTCTTGACCTGGAGGGATGCGTGTGCGGGGAAGGGGTTGCGTCCCAGGCACCTGTAGGCTTGCCCCTTGGGTAATGACACATCACTCCTTCAGAGAGGCTTTCCCTGACCCCCCATATACCAGGCCTTCTCACCCACGTACCTGCTTCCTTCCTCTTCACATCACTCAGCACTACTCGATTTGTGATATCTTTGCTTGCTTATGTGTCTACTGTCTGCCTCCCGGCCTAGCTTATAAACTCTTTCCAGTGGGGGCTCATTTATTTGCCCAGTGCCTGGAACAGTGCCTAGAACGTAGTAGCCACACTCTTTTCTTTTTTTTTTTTTTAATTTACTTTAATTTTATTTTATTGAAATTCAATTAATTAACAGATAGTGTATTACTAGTTTCAGAGGTGTTCAGTGATTCATCGGTTGTTATATAACACCCAGCGCTCGTTGCATCACGTGCCCTCCCTGATGCCCATCACCCAGTTACTCTATCCCTCCACCCACCTTCCCTCCAGCAACCCTCAATTTGTTTCCTATAGTTAAGAGTCTCTTATGGTTTGTCTCCCTCTGATTTCAGCTGATTTTATTTTTCCCTCCCTTCCCCTATGCTCCTCTGTTTTGTTTCTTAAATTCCACATATGAGGGACGCCGGGGTGGCTAGCAGTTGAGCATCTGCCTTTGGCTCAGGGCGAGATCCCGGAGTCCCTGGATTGAGTCCCACATCGGGCTCCCCCCGCAGGGAGCCTACTTCTCTCTCTGCCTGTGTCTCTGCCTCTCTCTCTGTGTCTCTCATGAATAAATAAAATCTTTTAAAAAAATTCCACATATGAGCAAAATCATATGATAATTGTCTTTCTCTGATTGACTTATTTCACCGAGCATAATGCCCACTAGTTCCATGCACGTCATGCACGTCGCTGCAAATAGTAAGATTTCATTTTGATGGCTGAGTGATATTCCATTGTATATATAAACACCACAACTTCTTTATCCATTTATTTGTCAGTGGACATCTGAGCTCTTTCCATAGTTGGGCTATCGTGGACACCGCTGGTAGGAACATTGGGATGCAGGTGCCCCATTGAATCACGATGTTTTAGCTTCTGGGATAAATACCTAGTAGTTCAATTGCTGGGTCAAACTTTTAACTTTTTGAGGAACCTCCATACTATTTTCCAGACTGCACCAGCTTGCATTCCCCCCAACAGTGTAAGAGGGGTCCCCTTTCCCCACAGTCTCGCCAATGATTGTTGTTTCCTGATTTGTTAATTTTAGCCATTCTGACAGATGTGCGGTAGTATCTCACTGTGGTTTTCAGTTGTATTTCCCTGATCCCGAGTGACGTGGAGCATTTTTTCCTGTGTCTGTTGAGTAGTCACACTCTTTATGGAATAAAATCTTTTCAGAATCTGTTAGGCTAGAGTTTGGATGGTATTTTCAGGTCTCTGGATCCTTCAAGAATACTCTTTTTCTTTTTCATAAATGTCTTCCTCCAGTCCACAAGGTGAGGCTTAGGGTCTCCATTACCGCCTGGCCATTTTGTTGGTACTGAATCTCTGTGTTATTTATCCTGGCTGGCAGACTCCCACAGTTGAAGCTCAAGCTTGTCTTTATGTCCTCCTCACCACCGGGCAAATAGCAGTTGGTCACTCATTATTGTCGAATTTGAATGAGCTACTTTTTGTTGTTAGAATTAGATAAAACTCTCTGCCCTCTGGTCTCTGCCTCCTCCAGTCCACCCTGGTTTTTGTCATCTTAAATGTGAGCTTGTTATTCTTGTATTCGAATCTGTTGGGAGCCACCAAAGTTTACAGAATAAAGAGCCCATCCCCAGGCTGGCCTTGCAGGTCTGTGGGTGGTAGCCAGCTATGTCCTAGGAAATCCTGTTGACCTCTGCTGCAGCCAAATGGACCTTCTTTCCATTTCTCCAAGCATCTCTGTGTTTTCCTTTTCCTGTAATTATGTGCTTTCTTCCTTAGACTGTGCTCTACTCTTAGATTCCCTAGCCTTCTGTAAACTTACCCATTTTTAAGAACTAGCTTAACTCACATCCTGAGTTTCCCAGTTGATAGGATTCTCTCCACACTGAGTCTCCCTGTGATAGGGATCACTGCATGCTCACTATTAACCCTCCCACCTTGCAGCCCCCCTACTAAATGACGGGCTCCCTAAGGGTAAGGACTGTGTCACATTTATCTTAGTATCCTGAAAACACTTGTCCTGGTATCTGCCATTGCAGGTACGTCTCTGAATGTTAAATAAATGAGTGCCCCAAGGAACAACCTGAGTTGAGCAGGACTGTATTTTATTGCTTCTAGAATGGCGTTATGCACAATGTATGCATCCATGAAATGCTTATAACAATAAGTGGAAAATTGGAAGAGGTGAACTCCGCAAGGACAGGAATTTCTATCCTGCTTTTTTTGTTGATTGTCCTAAATGCCAAGAATAGTGCCCAGGAACAGAACTCACTATTTAAAGACGGAATGCAGTTTTTAGCTGGACCATATCTTAAATTTTTAATATCCTTGTATATAAATGAGCAAGCCCGAGGACCGGAGAGGTTTTCCCAAGATCGCCCAATAAGAGATGGAACCTGTCTTGTCTTCTCTCTGCTGTCCAGCCCAGACACGAACAGAAGAATGTCTGATAACTTTCCCCAAAGGGATGCTCCGTGTTACTTTCTTACCAGTATCTGTGTGACTTCCTTCTTCAGAAGCTTGACTTTTTAGATCTTCAGAAAGAAGCAATAGAGAAGAAATTACATAATTTCATAGGACTCAGAGCCTAGGCAATAGGAAACAACATTTATATGTTCCCTTGCTGCTTGCGTGGTACATTCATTTTTGGAAATACCTGAGCATATCTGGCCCCTTGACTCTGGTGGGCCATGCTTGGGGGACTTTGCTTAAACCTGGGGTCTACTCGAAAGAATGAGGTGGTCTGTTTCTTAGAGCTTCTCTGATGGCATAAACAATTCACAATGAAGTCATCTGGTTCAGTTTCACCAGAGAGTCTTGTTGGCAATGCCGTTCTCTATCTTCACGACAACTTTGAGTCTCAGGCGAGCACAATTTTTGATGAAATACCTCTCGCAAGAACTTTGCAAGCATTCTCCATCCTTTCGTTGCAAGCAAGTGAAATGCCTCTGTCTCAGAAACATACATTCAGATCCTGGTGTGACATCCTAGGGAAAATAGTTGAAAGTCACTAATAGCTATTTTCAGCTCTTTCCCAAGAGAGAGGAAATATATCACTATATGTATAATGAAGAGGCTATAAGCTTCTAATGAAAAATATGACCTAGGGACTATTGGATCACAAATCAAGATAAAAATTCATTGTGTGTATGTATAACACGTATCTACGTACAGATAATATAGAGCTATATATATATATAAAATATATAAGACATGTATATAATCTTTTGAAGTTCAGGTTAATTATTTTCAAATAATTTTCAGTTGTTTTATTCACCAAAAGACATTTCTTGAGCTTCTATTATGTGACAGGTATTTATATTTGCTTGTGTGTGGGATTTGAACATCTAGACAAAAATCTATTTGAAGCTTAAGGTGAAAAAGTGCAAAAAAATACAGTAGAATAGAATGCCTGCAGTGGAGAAACATTTAGTTTGAGAAAGCAAATTGAAAAAGTTGTGTCTTTTAAGAGTGATTTTTTACAAAGATTTTTTAATTTTTATTTCATCTTTATACACACCGTGGGGCTCGAACTCACAACCCTGAGACCAAGAGCTGTACACTCCACCGTCTGAACCAGGCGCCCCAAGAGTGATTGTTTTATTTTCACACTGCTAGTGGAGCATCTGTTAGATACCAGACCCTGCTCTGAGGGCTAGGTGACCCTGGTGAGTGGATAAGCAGCCAGTCCCTGTTTTCACAGAGCTAGGAGTGAGGTCCTCAAGTTTACGATCTCTCTTCTGAGAATATACTCACAGTTCGGTCATAAAACAGAACATTGCTCTTGTCAGGGATTTAGAAATGGTTGTGCTACTCTTATTTTTTTTATTTTTTATTTATTTATTCATGAGAGACACACAGAGAGAGAGAGGCAGAGACACAGGTAGAGGGAGAAGCAGGCTCCATGCAGGGAGCTGGACGTGGGACTCGATCCCGGGACTCCAGGATCACACCCTGGGCTGAAGGCGGCGCTAAACCACTGAGCCACCAGGGATTCCCCAATCTTAAATTTAATTTCACCAAATTGAATGCTCCTGTGTTGATCTTAGACACTTTAGGGCCAGAGTACTGGGTCTGTTACTTGAGAACCCACTGCTGTAGGATCCTGTTTCCTCATGACTCAAGACTTTGCCGCAAATGGTGTTTTAGTGCAGTGATCCAGAGAATCTTCTGGAGCAGGAAGTACTTTTTCATCTAAATATTTTATATCGACTTCAGTGAACAGCTGTGTCAAGGGATATTCTGTAGCTCAGACTGGTTACCTGCTCAGGACCTGCAGGCTTCCAGAACCAGGTGAGTGAACGGCCTGCTTTGGTGCACACCATTAACAAGTGGACAAGGCCTGGGATGGAGACCGCACTGGACGCTGGGCCTCAGGCTGCTGAGAATGGGGAAGGGAGGCAAGAAGGCCAGATTCTCCTCTCCAGAGGTCTGCATCCTGTTCTGGGTTAAATGGCATTTATCATGCTAACCTAGGATATTTTCTAGTTTCTTAGAGAAAGTATTGAATGAACCATGTCAACTCTATGGAGAAAGTTGAGAGGTTATGGCAAGAGAAATGAAACAAATCTAAACCCAAGCAGTGGGAGTAATGGGGGAGGGTAGGAATTAGGTGTCGGAAGTGTCACACTTTAAGAGGAGAAAAGGTCATTCTGGGATCCTGACCCCTCCCTTTTTCAAGCGTTTACTGGTCTCCATTGAATAATGTGATCGATGCACAATTTTTATAAGAACATTAAGCTTTGCGGTAGGAATTTTTTCTTAATTGTAAGAACTCTTGCCTTTAAAATTTCATTTCAGAGGCAAAAGAGAGTGAATGGCTTTGTTTTTGCATTTAGCACATCTTGGTATGAATTTGCAAATGGCTTTTGAGGGATCCAGATATTTTATTTTTCAAATCTATTTTTTTCCAAGTGCCATTAGCAGGTGGAACTCATGACTTCCGGTATTTTTCAGGCAATGAGCTCAGTGAGGTTTGAAAATTACCTAAGCCATTTATAGATTCATAGAATGCTGGCCGGGGAAGGCACCTAAGCCTTGTCCCACTTAACCCTCTCCCGGTCCTGACCATGAGACAGCCATCTCCCTGGGTCACAGCCCCTGCATTCATGAGACCTGGGATGAGAAGCTGTCTCTGGGCTGCTGGCTTGATGCTTTGCAGCCCCATTTGCTGGGTGCTTTTAGGGCTGGGCAGGAAGCTTGCTTATCCTTGGAGTCCAGGCAAATGCAGATTCCAGGGTTGGGGGAGGGGCACAGTTGCAGGCAGGGGACCGTGAGCCAGGGGCTTGTGCTGGTAGCTACTTAGATTCAAGCCGAGATTGCTGATATGTATGCGCGTGTTGCTAGTTCTTCTGATTTCTCTAGGAAAACCAAAGGGCTGGATACTTAAGAGAGTTTTAGTTTTTTAAGATTTTTTTTTCTTATTCAGTTTAATGATATGGCAATACTCAGTGGGCCAGACCAGGCATAACTGTAAACCTCCAATTTGCAGCTTTTGCTCTATAAAAACTGTGCTTTGAAGATTTCTAGGATGGAAAGAAAGGACCATGATCCTGGCTCCAAATAACCAAAAAGCTGAAATGTGGCAGAGAGACTTGCCCTGAGTCCAAAATGAGAGCTAGGGCAGAGGATTTAGATTCAATAGTAATAAGTATTTTCTGTTACTCAGAATTACTTTAGCGCAGTGAGGCATCAGTGTGCCAGTGTCCCGCTGAGCAGGGGTCGCTGGGATCCTTTGTTGGGATGCTGGACAGGGGCCTGGGGCCTGCATCTTCCATTACCACCTCCACGATAAGCTGTACAGAGGCCATGTGACTTGGGTTTACAACAATCCTGCGAGCCTCCTACTGTCTCAGTGTGCCATGGGAAAAGGGCCCAAAGTTTTCGGGGGGCATCTACGTACAGTTGACACTTGAGCGACATGGGGGTGAGGGGTGCCAACCCTCATGCAGTTGAAAATCCAGGTATAACTTTTGACTCCTCAAAAAATTTAAACACTACTAACCTGCTATTGACGGAGGCCTTACCAAGAACATAGTCGATTAACACGCGTTGTGTTTAATATGTGTTATGTACTGTATTCTTACAATAAAGTAAGCCAGAGGAGAGAAAATGTGATTAAGAAAATCATAAGAGAAAATACATTTATGGTACTTTACTGTATCTATTGAAAAAAATCCGCATATAAGTCAACCCACGCAGTTCCAAGCTGTGTTGTTCAGGGATCAACAGTAGATAGAGTTTGCTCTTTTTTGAATAAAACCCCATCAGCCTGATTCCTTATCTTCCTCTCGAATTGTTGTTTCCTCTTGTCTATAAAGCATCATGCAAGGCTTTTTCACCTCTGTATCCCCACCTTCACCACTGGGAATAGTCCTCTTGATTTTTACTATGCCATCTTAAAAGTTTTAGGGTTTTTTTTTTTTTTTTAGGATTTTATTTATTTATTCATGAGAGACAGAGAGAGAGAGAGAGAGAGAGGCAGAGACACAGGCAGAGGGAGAAGCAGGCTCCCTGCAAGGAGCCCGAGGTGGTACTCGATCCTAGGACTCCAGGATCACACCCTGACTGAGCCAAAGGCAGGTGCTCAACTGCTGAGCCACCCAGGCGTCTCAAAAACTTTTAGTTTTAAAATATGACATATACTTACCATTATGCAAGGGCCTGCAGACTAGGGTGGGCTTGCCTTCTGGTTTTTTTTTTTTAAGTCTATTTTTCTTAAAGATTTTATTTATTTATTTCTGAGAAACATACAGAGAAGCAGAGACACAGGCAGAGGGAGAAGCAGGCTCCATGCAGAAGCCCGATGAAGGATCACACCCTGGGCTGAAGGCAGATGCTCAGCCTCTGAGCCCCCAGGCGTCCCTGCCTCCTGTTTTTGTAGTTTTCATGGAACATGATCACACCTGTGATTTGGGTGTGAGCTACGGCTGCTTTCAAGCTATAGTGGTAAAGCAGAGACCAAAAGGCCAGCAAACCTAAAATGTTTACTACCTGGCCCTTTAAGAAAAAGTTTAATGACCCTTGATTATATCAGATGGATCACTTGAAAACAAATATCATGTGTAAAGAATAAATTAGCAACCACCTATAATGCAATGGCGAGGTGTAAGAACATTGTTATCTTAATGCATTTCGCCTGGGCATAGATAGGATACTGAATCATACCATAAATACACATTCAGGTGCATTTAATGGCGTATCAGATGCAGTCTCTTGTCCTACAGTTTTTGATGATTACACGTATTATTTTAATTGATTGCACAATAATCTATCTAATATTCCATGCCTACGCATATATGTGTTATGCATTGATTTTTGTTGTGGCCACTTTGCTGTGTATTTTACATATAACATTTATTTGATCCTTCAAAGCGTATGTAGGAAATATTACTAACTCCGTTTTACACACGGGAACACTGGGATGTGAAGCGTTTCCGTGACCTGACCAGCTCGCGCAAGTTAGCCTGACACCCAACCCTGCGTTTTCAGCCATTCACCTGTTTCCTGAAGTTAAATTTACCTTTTTTGAGTTATTTGTTTAGTGAGGGAGGGTCTTTCTTAGAAATATTCCTTTGATGAATATCCAGGTATACAAATCATTGGCTGAATTTCTCATTATTTCCTTAGAAATGACTTCCCAAAGCTGAACAGATAAATCCTAAAAGTACATTTGCGGTTTCCTAATAGGCTGAAGGGTTGCTTTTAGAAAAGTTGTAACAACATACACCACATGCTCTCTGAGGGTGCTCAGTACTGAGGGCTGTGAGGTAGCCATCCTGGTTTTGCTCTTTCATCAAGGAGGGAGGGATCCCGGTCCTGACTCTGCAGGTGGTTGTGGCCAGGTGACTCCTCTCCGAGTGACTTCTGGGAAGGCTGCTTTCTGGATAAAAAAAAGGACAGGCTCAGCTGTCACAAGTCTTTGCCCTTTTGCCTTTCCACTTCTTCCAGCTGTCCTGTGGTGCAGGATGTGAAGCTGCAGGCTAAGAAGGGCGGGAAGACGGAAAGGTGGCCCTGGGGGCCTGGGTCCGTGAGTTGGGAAACACCCCGTGTAGGGAAGCATCTGTGGCTGAGGCCTGATGTGCAGACAGGCAGTCCCATCCCGTGCTGTTTCTCCCACTTGCCAGTGAAAAGACAAAGGGACGTGAAGCTCAGTTTCTGCAAATTCTCCATACCATGGTTTGCCAACACCGTCTCCCTAGGTAAGGTCTTGGTCTCTTTACAATTTGTATGAGGTCTTTATATATCATAGATATGAACTTAATAGATATTAACATATTTGATGCGGTTATAATGTGTCTTTTAGTTTTATTTATGATGATCTATTGGTCAAGGTGATGATCTTTAGACGTCTCCATCGAAAGGTACAGTTTCTCTTCACACTTAGTAATAGGGACAAATTCCTATTTCCCAATAACCTTGCCCTCGATTCTTTGATCATCTGATGAATCTTTCCCTGGATCCATCATTACACTGGGGAGTGCAAACTGGTGACTTTCCCATGACATAATTCCTTCCACGTTTATTAGTTGTCAACTCTTCTGTGAAAAAGAGCTTTCTCTTTTTTCTGTTCTCTTCTTTGGCAAAGAGAGGAATCACTGTTTTCTCAAAAATTTTTATTTACTCTGTGTGATATAGTCAATTGTAGTCATTTTTTTATGCTCACATTAACCCAATTTTGGCCAGTGGGAGCCTTTTATCCTATTCTAACACAAGAAACTGAAGGCTTATATTTCTTTGTAATTTCTTGCCCTCTTTCCTCCCTTGTCCCTTTTTCTCTCTCCTCCCATCCCTCCCCCCTCCTCCCTCCCTCCCTCCCTCCTTTCTCTCTAATCTGAGTGCGAGGTGTTTATAACATTGGCTTAAAACCAGAGCTGTATTAAGTAAAACTGGTAAGAGGAGGTCTCCTTATCTTATTCTTCTCCTTAAGGAAAATGGATTTTTCACTATTAAATGGTATAGGCTGTTTATTTCAGTTAAGAAAAGAAGTTAGTGTTACTGTATTCTTAGTTTAGAGAATGTGTTTTTATCATGTTGTAAACACAGAATTTGGTGGGAATTTACAAATGTTAGCCAGTGCATTTTCTCCTTTGACCTAATGAAATGATCCATTATATTACTATATTTCCTATTAGTTAACTATTTGTGTTGTCTTCAAATTCACCCAACCTGAACATTATTTTTTAAATTCTGTGTTGATCCAGTTATACTTGGTTTTATATATATACATGTGATGATATCTTTATTGAAAGTTAAGTATAAACTACCCATAAGTTTATTTATATATATAACTCTATATATAAATGAAGGAATGAGATTAGTCTACATTTTTATTATGCTATATATTTGAAATTTGCAAAAATGAATTAGGAAACTGTTGTTTTAGTCCTCCTGAAAATGAATGTGATGTTAGGGTTATTATTCCCTGGAATTCAGACAGGCTTTACTTGGAAAATCTCCTTGGGCTTTATGCCTTTTGCAGGCAATATAATAAATTAACTCATTAATCTCATGGTTGTTGGTCTATTTAGAGTTTCCACTTCTACTTAAGATGAATAAATTCTTTTCCTAGAAAGCTATCTATTTGCCTAAACTCAAATCACTGACCTTTTTTTTTTTTTTTTTTTTTGTAAATTTTAAATTGTATTGTAACCTGTGGTCTTACTTTTTTTTTTAATTTCATATTTTCCTTACCCTGATTCCCTCTTTTCCTGTCTTCCTCTATTCCTCCTTTTCTTCTCAAAATAAGATTGGTTAGAAATTTATTTTATTTTACTTTTTAACCCAAGAACTAGAGCTGACATTTATTTTATGTATCACTTTCTTATAGCTAATGTTGTTACTCATGTCTCTTTTTTTCTGTTGTGTATATTTTGTGTTATTAATTAATTACTAGTTTCCTTTAATCACAAGAGTAATATAGAAACATAGCAAAACTAAAAAAAATTTCTAAAAATATAAAATGAAAACTAGAAGTTGTCCCCTTTCTGCCCACCTGTGTTACTCCTCAAAGACAGATGTGTCTATTTTTAATAATACCTTCTTTGTGAGTCTCTGTTGCTTTTCTCTCTATGCTGTCTTGGATAAAAAGCTAATTTATTTATTTCCATCTTGTCATGTTAGTAATTCTACACCAGTCATCCTTTCCTGCTAAGCCCAGATTTGGCCTCAGGATTTTCTCAACACCAAGCCATACTTTGTCACATGTAGGATAGGAGGTGCTGCTGTGTCTGCCTTCGGAAAATGCAGTTGGCTACTAGACATTCCTAACAGATTCAGATTTACTCAGATTGTCATCTTTTGTAGCACAGGTTTCCCATTCATAAATTTTAAGACTAAATTTATTCTTAAACATGAATATAATGAATTTCTCATTCATAGATTTGAGTGAAAAAAATCTATGTTTCATTAAGTTTTTATGGGATTATTTTCTGATGTTTTCACTGTATGGGGTATTTTTTCCTCTTACTATTTAAAAAATAAATCTTATTTATTTATTAGAGAGCGAGAGCAAGCACAAGCAGAGGGAGAGGGAGGAGCAGGCTGTCTTCCGAGCAGGGAGCCCAATGCAGGCCTTCATCCCAGGACACTGGGATCACCATCCCAGCCAAAGGCAGATGCTTAACCAACTGAGCCACCCACGTGCCCCCCTCTTACTTTTATACATAGTGTTTTGACTGTGATTATCATGTTAGTATAATATCAATTTCCCCAAGACTCCTGAGATATTATTTTGTGATCCCCTATCTTTGGGAATCATGGAAAAGTCTGAGGAAAGCCTAAATTTAAGTTCTTTGTAGTTAATCTGTGTGGAATTAGAGCATTTTACCAAAATATCTGGGTACATAGGGTTTTGTTGCCATTGTTGCTTTTATTGAACCTTACTAGACACGTGACAAACTCTTCATTTGCATATACAGCACAGGAAAATCGTTACCTTTCATATTGTGTGTCTCGGCTCTGTTCCTCTGTCCTTGTATTTTTCTCAAGAGTTTGGTTATAGGCTATTTACCTACCAGCATCTCCTTTCCTTTTTCCTTACTCATAAACTCTGACTTAATTTTGGAATAGTCCCATTTTAAAAGCTCTATTTCCCAATCTTCCTTGCACGTAGAGGTGGTCATAAGACATACATGAGCCCAGTGAGATGTATGTCTAAGTCACTGGGTGGGACTTCTGAGAAGGATCTTTAAGGGGGGCTGACTCACCCGGCTTGCCACATTTCCCCTTACTCTTTCTGGAATGTGGTCGTGGTGGCTGGAGTGCCAGCAGGCATCTTGTGAGCTGGAAAAGAAAGCCACACATGAAACTGGTGGAAGAAGGCCTAAAAAATCCAGGCTCCTGGTGGTATAGCTGCCCTGCCAGCCCAGAGATGTCATCTCTGGACTTCTTGTCATAAGAAAGAAAGCAAACTTGTGCCTTGGCTAAGCCACCATTAATGACTTGTTTCAATCAGCGTCTCTGAACAAAATCCCTCTCTGATAAACGGATGCCCCTTTCATAACGGCAAACTATCTGCCTACGACTATCATCTTCTCATCTTTGTCTTTTGACCCTTTCTTTTGTATTCTTAGAGAACTTTATTGTTTTTCTACTCCTCTATTTTGAATTCCACTCCAAAGCAGACTTTATTTCTGTTACTGCCTTTCAATTCTTCTTGATCTAGTCCCCAATTTGAGCCGTATTTTATTTTGACTTACATTTCATCCAGCTTCTCTTTTGAGCTCTGAATTTAAATTTCTTCTGAAATTGTTTAAGGTCTTTTTCACCTCACCTGTCATGTGGGTTCACAAGGCTTTTTGTGCATTTAAGACAGTTATTCTGAATGCTAAATAGATTCAGTGTAGACCTGTCTACTATTTGCTGTGCCACCTCTTAAAGTATGCTTTTCCCTGAATCCCCAGTTGTCTGCATATAACCCATTTTTCTTTTCGGTTTGTTCACCTTTGGACAGTAAAACCATCTAGGCTGATGTTCTCTAGGGACACATATTCTCCTGTCTCTTCTCCTGGGTTCTGAGTGTGTCCTGCCAAAAACAGAGGAGTCCCAATATTAACTTGAGGCAAGGTGACACCTGGCCACAGTCGGATTTTAGTGCCTCCTTGGCATTTATCTTCTGGAGTTTAGCTAGGTTTCCAGTTGTTGCATGTGGTTCTGTCATCACCGAATGGAAATTGGCTTCTGGATCATAATAAAGGGGGATGAACTTGTGAGACTCTTCCTCTCCATTCCCAAGGGAGGCCGATTCCCATCCACCCCTGCTTGATGCCCCTACCTCAGCTGGGTTGAAATATAGGAAGACACTCTCATCTCTGTATAGACGGAGAACCCGAGGAAGCTATTCCTCCAGAGTACTGGAGGGGCCAGGCGCATTTTCTGGAGGGGTGTGGCTCTTGCTTCATCTCTGAAATCTGGTGGCGCGCCATGCCTCCCGCTTTTTGTAAAGTTACCCTCTAAACAGATCACAGTTTTGCAATCCAGCCCATCCACACTGCAGCTAAGAGAGATTTCTTCCAATATTTCTTCTGAAAATACTGACCAGCATTATCAAGTTTTCAGGGCTGTGCTTTTGGGAGCATCACCATCAATGGAAGTCCACTCACACTTGGTGGCGGCCAAATCAAGCCTAGGGTTTTCCAAATTGGAGTCTGAGATATAAAGGCATTTCATCTGAGAAATCCTTTTATCACTTCAAGTTTAATAAGCGTAAAGCCGAATTTACAACCTCTCCTAGCAATGAGATTGTAATTCGCCCAGCCCTTAAACTGTGTAGTTATGCAGCCTGACCCACGTCCAGGTTAACATACAGGAGTGAAGCAGCCAGAGGCAAGAAGTATCCCCTTCTAAATACCTTTGAGGTTGTTCCAGAATTCCACTTCCATCTTTTTCCACTCTCATGGCTGCTACTCTTGTGCAAGATTTAGTTACTTCATGTCTGATCAGCAAAGGAGCATTCCCGCTCATCTCCTCCATCCAGTCTCTTCTCCCCTTCCTCTCAACAAGCATATCGATTCCAGTTTCGTCTTCTTTAAACAGAGCCACAGTCACGCTACTACTCTGCCAAGGAACTGTCTTCTTCCTTTGATGTGTGTGTCGGGTTCAGAGACCCCCCGCAGCTGGATTCCACATTCATCTACCCCATTGCTTCCCACTGCTCCAGAAGAGGGGCACTCATCTCATTAGGAGATCTGCCCCCCCCCACACACACACATTCTTGCTCATCCTCAGCTCCTAAATCTTACCTGTGATGTGTGTGTCTGCTTAGAATGCGTTCTGCCTTCTTTATCTCCAGTTCAGATCCTACCACTTTCCAAAGACCAGCTCAAATCCAGTTGTCAGATTGTTCTGACCAATACTTTTTTAAAAAATGATTTTGACCATTTTACTCAGTGCAAGATTTTTATTCTTGCTTTCTGCTATTCTTTTGCTTTTTATTCAGTTTATACTGAATATAATTTTTATATCTTCGTAAATAGTTTCACTAGCTTTGTGGAACTTCTTTTACGTCGCTCATTTAAGGTCTTATTTATGCTATTCCTCTAAGGAACGGATAATAAACAGCCCTTCTTTTCCCCCCAGATATAAAAGTCAGGATAAGAGCCCTTCAACTTGGAGAGGTAACGTAAGATGTCATCCTTCTCTGTAGTTGAAATTGTGCTGCTTAGGTTGGCATAAGCCAGCTGTACAGGGACGGTTGGAATGCCAGGCGAAGGCCTCATTTTATGCTTTATACTTTCTTGGCACATGTAGTCAATGCCTTAATCTCTGAGCTCTGTTTTGTTTCTGTTTTTTTGTTTTGTTTTGTTTTGCTTTGTTTTGTCTTTTGGGGGTTTTTGGGTTCTGGTTCCTAAAGCACAGATTGCTCTAGCACTGCCAGTTAGTTAATCATGAAGCACCCACCAGGTAGTTTTTCTTCTGGGAGGCGGAGTTGAGGGTCTTGGTGGAGTTCTTTTATCATGTCCTTTGCCCCACATTTTTGTTCCTGAATTGCTATTATAAAGAGGCCTGACCTTTCCGTCTGCACGTGTACTTGTCTGCATTATAGATTTGCCACTCCACGAAGAAGCTTCTTAATCTGTGTCTATAGCATTTGCTTTTATTTTTTTTAAGATTTATTTATTTATTTATTTATTTATTTATTTATTTATTTATGAGAGACACAGAGAAAGAGAGAGAGGCAGAGATATAGGCAGAGGGAGAAGCAGGCTCCATGCAGGGAGCGTGACCTGGGACCCGATCCCGGGTCTCCAGGATCACACGGGTCTCCAGGATCACACCCTGGGCCGAAGGCGACACTAACCTGCTGAGCCCCCCGGGCTGCCCTAGCATTTGCTTTTAAATTGATGTGGTCTGTGCCTTAGTAAAGACTGTCCTCCTTCTGAGACCAAGTGACCCATTACTAGGACTGTATTTTCTGGAGTGCTCCCCATAAAACTGCTTTAGGATGGAAATAGAGCTTATTTATGGAAAGAAAGTTGAGATTTTCAAGGTCAAATAAGGTGGCTTGAACAAAGAGAAGGTCTAGCAGGACAGGTTGTTGGGCTGTGCACTGAGCAGCTCTGATGTGAACTGTACCTCAGGTAGGAGTCCAGTGGCACAACCTCAGAAGTCAGTGGCACAACCTCGTGTGAGGCTTTTTTTTGTTTTGTTTTTTAAGAATATATTTTAGAAGTAGTGTTTTATGGGAAACACCATGTCTAATAGCCTGGGCTGTTGTCAACCCTGTAATCAAGGTAAAAGTGGAGCTTTGCTAGAGTTTCTCTACCAGTTTAGCTGAAAAGTGCTCAAAGATCCCTTTTGTAGTGTACTGTGTGACAAAAATGATGGCATTAGTTCTTGTGCTCCTGGGGAGGCTGGGCTGTGGGAACTCTCAATTTCCTGTTTTATTAGTGCCTCATTCTCTCTTTCAGAACACTTGGCATTTTGACATTGCTTTAATAAGGTATTTTTCACATCATTTATGCCATTCTAATTTGCTTTCTTTGAATTTTCTCCTCTATTTTGTTAAAATAGCTTCCTTTTTGCCTAATTCTCCTCCTTTTTATTTTTTAAACTTTCCTTGATTTAGAAGATTAACATGCACTTTCTGTTCTTCTCAGCTTTCTAGTCTTTTATTGTCTTAATTCAACTATAGTTGAATATTATCTTAATGGCTTTATGCCATTACTAATTTTGAGGGTTTTTGTTGGGGAGTAGAAAATTTTCTCCCATCCCTTTAGGTTCTCTTGGCTAGTCTAATAATAAAATTAAAGAAGACAGATTAACAGGAGAAAAACAAATTTAATTACATACATATGAGAGCCCCACAAGACTATGAGACCCAAAGAAGTGAACAAAGGCAGCTTTTATACCTAGAGACAGAGAAACAATACATTTTTGAAGAACTGTCCAGACAAAGAAACTTAGGCTTGGCTACTAATTAGTGAAAAACTCAGGCAGAGTCTGTTTACACAGCCTTCTTGGCCCTTGATTCCCCATCTCTAGTAAGAAGCACCTCTAACTCCTGGTGCGGAGAGGATACCCTTTCATTGGGGATGGAGGAGGACCAGCATCCTTCTTGTACCAGCTGTTTCTCAAGTAATGTTAATTGAAAATAATTAGTATGCCAAAGTGGCGTATTCTGGGATGGCCTGCCCTGGACCCCATCAGTTTCACCTTTGGAAAAAGCACAGTGCCGTGCTCCAGGGAGCAGGCCTTGGGGTCAGAGGGTGGGGTTTTGCTTGCTCTTTCCACCAGCTCCTCTCTGAATGTCTGTAGGCAAATTGTTTAACCCCTGTCTATGCCTCAGTTTTCTCATCTGTGAAATGGAGTTAGTGATGAGTCACTTTGAATACTAAATGACAAAAAGCATCTAAAGTTCTTAACCTAGTACAGAGGTCAACAAGTGTCTAATGAAAGTTCTTCACAGCTCTGTTAATATTATTGCATTTTTAGCTGTTTTCTCTCTCTTTGTTGTTAAATTTGTACTTAATAGATATTTTTGATGACTTTCTTATTTTTCCGATTCATCTCTAATCTTTGAAATTTGTGACTTTGAAATTCTTTTTTAAATTGTATTTCATCTATATTTCTCTTCTTTAATTTTTCTTTCGATCTCTCTAGAATGTTATTTTTATTATGGCTTCCCTTCATCTGGCTACAGGGAGAGGGATGAGACAGCTGAAATGAACAGGGTCCCAGTGATGTAGTTTTAGAATATCAGGTGAGGTTTGGTAGGGTGAGGTCCGGAGCCGATGACCAAGAAAGAATTCTTGAAAAATCTTTGGTGCAAAGTGGTTGTTTTATTAAAGCACAGGGGACAGGACCCTTGGGCAGGAAGTAGCTGCTGCCCTGGGGTTGTGAGGGGTGGCCAGTTATACACTTGGGAGTCGGGGGAGGGGAGAGGTAAGGAAAGGGGAGGTTTCAAAAGAATTCTTTTGTTTTCAAAAGAATTTTTGCATGCTAAGGAGGACCTGTAAGATAGTGGAGGCCTTGCCATGGTCGAGTTAAGGTTGTTTTTCCCTCCAGTAAAGCATTAACAGTGAGATAGTTGGGAGTTTCCTTCTGGAAGTTAAGTTACTGATAAGAATGCTTTTTTTCTTGTAAATCATAAAGCATTTTGTAAACTGGGGGAGACTCATCTGTATAGGATAACAGTTTGTTTTTCCCTTTCCCTAGCTTTAGGGCAGCCAGGAGTACCTGAGGAATGTCACACTTAACCCCAGGGGTGGGTACCATTTGTGGGGTGTCAGCTTGTGTTTGGTCCTCAGCTAGCCTTCTGTTCCCTCATCCCCAGGACCACTGGGGAGAGCACAGGTTACAAATGCTTTTCGTTCACACCAAGTGACTCTGGGTCCTTTCACGTCCGTTCTCCAGAAGAATCCTACTGTGCTCTACTCATGAATTCCTCCTGAGTGAGTGCCAACCCTCCATTCACCGGGAGCACATGGTACGCGCTGGCATGAACCTGCTGTTCCCTTGCAGCATGCATCCACTCAGGGAAAACTCTCAAATCCATCACTTCTGGCCTTCGTCATCCTTAGTTTAAATTCTTGTTATTTTTTGAAGGTACTTTCTTAAAGATGTCTAGTCTTTAGATCAGTCTAGTCTTAGATTATAATGACAATTTAATACATTTCATTCAGTTTTCTCCCACAGATCGGGACAGCCCAACATAGCGCAGTCTCTTGCCATCCCCTCCTAGGTAAGGAAAAAGCTGGCTGGTGGCATGTCCATCTGCCAGCACTGGGTGGTGATGTTTTTCACTTCCACCCCCTATTCAGTCAAGCCTAGCACCCCCTGGCTGGGCGGCTCCTTGCCTGAACCCACTAAGTGGAGTCCTAAGGAAATTTCTGATTCCAGTGACTCACTACGGTGCCCCAGCCCCGTGGTTCTAGAATCCAGCCGAAGTCACCTGTCCAGGAATTGCCCAAAGGCGGGGCACCTTGGCCCACTGCCTGTCAAAGGGCTTCACTTACAGTTGGGAGTCGAGCTCCGTGAGGCGACTGGCTGTGTCCTTCGGGACCCCTGGTTTCCTTGGAGTGTGTTTTTCTTGGAATGTAGCCCAGAGTGTTGACATTTCTCTTGGGCTTTAATAGCATATGTGTGTGAGAAATTTAGATTTTAGAACACTTATTTTGCAGTTTGTAAGGAACTGAGAAAATAAAAATCTTTGGTAAGAGTAAGGAGAACTAACCACTTGAATTATGTCAGCCCCAGAGGGACCACTGCCAGACTCTGAATCATACCACAAGATTTTTGCCTCTGGTCCTAATTTGGCCTCTGGCCTTTGGGATGCGATGGACTACAATGTTTTATTCCTCCTGAGAAAACGCTCACAATATGTGTGGATTGGGGTCTGTCTGTCGGTATCTATTGCTCTGTGTTGCACATATACTGTGATGCAGAAAATTCTCTGAGAGCCTGAACCCTAGACCCTAGGGACTAGCCTTAGGGTCTGATTGAGGAGTGAGATGTCTGTCTGCCTTTGTGTCCTAACATGTGGCCTGGATATCCTACATTAGAAGGGCTTGAGGGATGCTAATTAAAAATGCAGATTCTGAGCTCCTGGAATGAGGCCCTGGAATCTGTCCCCTGCTGTGCCTAAAATCAGCATTTCAAAACCACTTCCTGGGTAATTCTTATGCACGCTCCAGAGTTCCTCTAGTAAAGCTTTCTCTCCCAAATACAGACTTCTTAGAAATGTATTCACACACACAATCTACTCCAGGGAATGAATGTACCAGAAAGGAGCCTGGAGGAAGTTAGCTCCTCCCTGTGCCCGGATGATTGGCTGTTATTTTGAGGAGACCACCCTGCCTGGCTCCTGTTCACAACCGGAGCCAGTGTGTCCTCTGAACGACACCACACTGGCTGCCCACCTCTCACACTCCTTCCCGACAAGCCTGGCTTCTCTGCCCACCCGATATGCCTTCTACTTTTTTGTTTTACACTTGGAATTTGACAACACGGCTTTTTGATAACCTGCCATGCTTAAATATTGATTCTTTTAGCAACCAAATTTCAGCCTCCGCTTAGCTTCGTGTGTGTCGTGCTCAGAAATGAGCACCTCATTGGTCAGGGAGGCTCGTGGCCCCTTCCATTGTGGGGCACCCCCCCGCATGACTGTGTGCCTGGGCCGGAAGGACTGGGAAGTGGATTACTGGGCCCACAGTAAGAGGGGACCCCTGACCCTGAAGTACCCCCACCAGACATGGCGTGGTCATCAGCTGGGATGATGGAAAAGATCTGGCCTCATATTCTACAGCAAGTTGCATGTGGCCCCTGAGGAGCAAGCACCCCAGGCTGCTGACTGAGAACCCCCACTGCACCCTAAGGCCAGGAGATATGACCCAGCTCTTATTCAAGACCTCCAGCACCCTAGCCAACCATGGTGTCCTTCACACTTCTGGCCAGACCACAGGCGTGTGATGGACTCCAGCAATGAGCTTGCTCACACTGTGCCCGTCCATGCAGGCATGCCATCCTGTGTCTGGACCCGGCTGGCCGGGGCCTGCCAGATTGCCCCAGGAGGTCCTCATGCGGCTTTACTACCATGCCAGGTGGGAAACTGTGTGAAGCCTACAGTTTTGCCTGGATTTGGAGCAGGAGATGGCTAGCAACCTCCAGCTCCTCCCTTGGGGAAGAGCTGTAAGCCTGGGAGGCCAAGTCCTCTCCACTGGTGACAAGTGGTTCTGCTGCCCTGGGGTTCTTCCGCCTTCCTTCCTGGGCATGGGATCCTGAGACGTCCACAAAACTATCTGCAACTCTACTGTGAAGGATGACATTGGCTGTCTACAGCATGTGACATGCTTACCAAGGCGGTGCTGTCTGCAGGACCGCCTGTACCGAGGCCTGGCCCAGAGGATGCAGGGGGAGCTCCCCGCTGACCCTCAGCATGATGAAGAGCAACATCATCCTGCTTCGGAGCACAGGCATCTGCAGGGATCTGTGGTGCCATCCTGGCAGATGTGGATCAGCAAACAGGAGAACCAGGAGGCCAGCCCCCCACCTCCCTCAAATACTTCCAGGCAGACAGCGTGTTACCCTCTTTTTTGACAATGCCTCACGTGTGCAGAAAATGAGATGACGTTGGCATGGCCGAATTTATTTTTTGCTGCTTGACTTGGGATTTAAAAACTGGAATGACAAAGGTGACAGCAGTCGATTGGAATTCTGTTCCCCAAAGTTCTGCAATGTGACTGTTTTGATTGTGCACTCTTTTTTTTTTTTTGAGTCATTCCAAATATCAGGAGATATTGTCCCAGGAAGTTCCAGGCCTTCCCAAACACCTTCCCACATCTCCCTAAGGAGAATGGCCCAGACCTCACCCAGTCTACCCAGGGGATGGTGATAGCACTGCTGTTATGTCACTTGTGTAGTCCTTTTTTTTTTTAATCTTCTGCTTGAACCCTTGTTCTTTTAATTTTGCTTCTTTTTTAAAAATTGAATACCTATTGTTTAAATGGTTTTTTGTTATGCATCCTTCAGCTAACATCTTAAGTTTTCATTTAAATTCGTTAACAAAAAAAAAAAAAAAGTTCCAGTTACCATAGAGTTTAGTAATACTAGTTTCAGATGCTCCATTTAGTGATTCAGCAATTCCATACATCACCTGGTGCTCATCACAAGTGCACTCCGTAATCCCCATTACCTTTTACCCCCCCCACCCCCAACTAACCATTAGTTGTTTGCTATACTGAAGAGTCTGTTTCTTGGTTTCTCTCTCTCTCTCTCTCTCTTTTCCCTTTGTCTTTTGTTTTGTTTTTTAAATTCAACACATAAATGACAACACGTTACTCATCTTTCACCGACTGATTTATTTCACTGAGCATAATACTTTCTAGCTCCATTCACATCATTGCAAATGGTAAGATTTCAAACCTTTTTGATGGCTGTGTAATATTCCATTGTAGGTTTACACCACGTCTTCTTTATCCATTCATCACTTGTCGGACATTTACTTGGCTGTTTCCATAATTTGGCTATTGTAGATAACGCTGCTATAAACATCAGGGTGCGTGTATCCCTTCAAATTAGTATTTTTGTATTCTTTGGTTAAGTACTGAGTCATGCAATTGCTGAATTATAGAGTAGTGCTATTTTTCACTCTTTGAGGACACTCCATACTGTTTTCCACAGCGGCTGTACCAGTTTGCATTCCCACCAACAGTGTAAGAAGGATCCCCTTTCTCCACAGCCTCACCAGCACCTGTTGTTTCTTGCGTTGTTGATTTTAGCCATTCTGACAGGCGTGATGTGATATCTCATTGTAGTTTTGATTTTATGTTTCCCTGATGATGAGTGATGTTGAGTATCTTTTTATGTCATGTCTCTGTTGGCCATCTGGATGTCTTGAGGAAAAAAAAGTCTATTCATGTCCTCTCCCCATTTTAATTAGATTATGTTGGGTTTTGGCTGAATTTTAAAAGTTCTTTATATATTTTGGAAACTAATCCTTTTTCAGATATGTCATTTGCAAATATTTTCTTCTATCCCATGGGCTGCCTTTTAGTTTTGTTGATTGTTTCTTTCACTGTGCAGCTTTTTATTTTGATAAAGTCCCAATAGTTTATTTTTGCTTTTGCTTCCCTTGCCTCAGGAGACATATCTAGAGAGAAGTTGTGATGGCCAGGGTTAAAGAGGTTACTGCTTGTGTTCTTCTCTAGGATTTTAATGATTCGGTTCATAATTAGGTCTTTGATCCATTTTGAATTTATTTTTGTGTTTGGTATAAGAAAGTAGTCCAGTTTCATTCTTTTGCATGTTGCTGCCCAGTTTTCCCAACACCGTTTGTTGAAGAGACTGTCTTTATCCCATTGGGTATTCTTTCCTGCTTTGTTGAAGATTAATTGACCTTTCAGTTATAGGTTCATTTCTGACTTTCCTATTCTGTCCCATTGATCTATGTACCTGTTTTTGTGCCAGGACCATTCTGTATTGATCACTGCAGCTTTGTAATATAAGTTGAAGTCTGGAATCATGATGCCTCCAGCTTTGCTTTCCTTTTTCAAGGTTGATTTGGTTATTTGGGATCTTTTGTGGCTCCATACAAATTTTAGGATTGTTTGTTTAAGCTTTGTGAAAAATGCTGTTGGTATTTTGACAGAGATTACATTAAATGTGTAGATTCCTTTGGATAATACTGACATTTTAACAATGTTTGTTTTTCTAATCCATGAGCATGTAATGTCTTTCCATCTTTTTTTTGTTCTCTTCAATTTCTTTTATCAGTATTTTATAATTTTCAGAGTACAGATCTCTTACCTCTTTGGCTAGGTTTATTCCTAGGTATTTTATTGTTTTTGGTGCAATGGTAGATGGGATTGATTTCTGTTTCTGCTGCTTCGTTATTGGTGTAAAGAAATGCAACAGATTTCTGTATGTTAATTTTGTATCCTGTGACTTTACTGAATTCATGTATCAGTTCTAGCAATTTTCTGGAGTCTTGGGTTTTCTATGTAGACTATCTGTGAATAGTCAAAGTTTGACTTCTTCCTTGCTGATTTGGATGCCTTTTATTTCTTTTTGTTGTCTGATTGCTGAGTCTGGGACTGTTGTGTTTCAATTTGAATGGTCAGTCATAATGACCCCCTTTTTTGCCACCCAACTTTCAATGTACGAAGACTTTTGGTCTCCCTGGGTATTGGCTGAGATGGTGAGGCAGTTCACTAAAAGTACACACCTTAAGGAAGAAAATAAAAAGACTTGACCAGAGTCTTCTGGTTGGCTGTAGTCTGGAATAGTCTGATCCAGGTTCTACCTCATAGTCACATCTGGAATAGAATGAGTTGCCTCTGTCGTTGCCCCAATTTTTAAAAGGTTTGGAGGGGTCATATTAAGTTAATGGGTCAGGGCACCTGAAGCCCCTATTTTATATAGCCTACCACCATATATACCACCATATATCCACGTGGATGTGTACTTTCTCCCTTATAATGCCTCAGCCTGGGCACACTCCTGGCAAGATGGCCAAGCATGCCCTGAGGGAGAGGGAGGTTCTGCTTCTGCCCATAAAAGCCTGGCATGTGAGTGACTTCACCCTTCCCATCAAGGACTACAGAGGACTTGCTCAAACCCCCTTTTTTTTCAAACCCCTTTTAATACATCATTCCCAGCCTAAGAGACAGAGTACCACATCCTTCATGCTTAGATCAATGGGCACAAGTCTCCAGGTTGAGGCTGGGTTTCAGGATGCCATACAGTGTTTAGCTGAGATCTTGTCATACCTGCCCTATTGCCTCCCTGGACCCAGCCTGCTTTCCTGGATATGGAGGCAACTGAGCATCCTGTGTGACCATGCCTTCACCATGTGCACCCAGATGTGGGGCTATAATTCATTGTCATGGTTACCCTGGGCCTCAGTCTTTCCTTCTTGTAAACCCTCAACCCCACCCTGATCTAGAAGACCCAAACCCTCTGCCCTATCTCAGTGCTGTTGACTTTGGCATTGACTTTGGCATCCCCGGAAAACTCTACAGTATATTTCATACTTAGTTCTGGCCTGGTCTGCAACCCCAGGGAGAGACCTTCTGTCAGGAGAGAGATGAGAGGCACCATTATCAAGAGGGATGCTCTGAGACAGACCCTCGGGCTGCCCTTGTCATCAGCCTGGACATGAGCACTGTCCAGAAACACTGAGATACCACCTCATGTGGATTCTTCAAGCCCATCACCTGTTCCCAGTGCTGATCACAAAGAGGAAAAGTGAGGAATCTTTGGAAGGACTAGCTGCCATTTCTGCTGACCTGGGGTATTGGTCTTCACGGAACTGGCAGCCCTGCATGCCCCTCTGTCTGCAACCACCCTGTCCTTAGCAGCTCCATTGCCTCACAGCCTGGAGGAACGGTGGCAGTAGGAGTGCACAGTCTCTCCTGCACTCCCTGGGGACCCTCTCCCTCCTGCTGCAATGGCCTTGTGAGGAACGGGCCGGTTACTCCACTTCAGTGGCCTTGTTGCTCCAGCTGCCCCTCCTTTGCTAGACATGGATGCTGCATTAGCACCTGGAACATCACTACCCCTCCAATTTTTCCCCTTTGCAGGGTATACTTTTTCACTCATCTAAAGATGAGTGACCCGATTTTGGACCTTGCATCCCTTAGCAGCTCCCTTGCTCCACGCTGGTGTCCTCAAACTTGGCTCAGGTGTCATGGGCTCTCCATGCAGTGACCTCATACAGGGGAGTGGAGCATCGAGTTGAGTGGACTGACATGGAGGTCAAGAGCATGGACTCTGCAGCCATTTTAACTGTGGGCCTTGGGCAAGTTTAAAGGTTTGGTCTCTTCATCTGTGAAATTAGAATGATTGTTGTATTGATTTCCTAGGATTGTTTTTGGCATAAATGAGGACATATGTGTAATACGATTAACAGTGTGACTGACTCAGAGTGCCCTTAAAAAGTCTTAGTAATTGGGACGCCTGGGTGGTTCAGCAGTTAAGTGTCTGCCTGCAGCCCAGGGCGTGATCCTGGAGTCCCAGGATCGAGTCTCACATCGGGCTCCCTGTATGGAGCCTGCTTCTCCCTCTGCCTGTGTCTCTGCCTTTATCTTTCTGTGTCTCTCATGAATAAATAAATAAAATCTTAAAAAAAAATGAAAAAAAAAAGTCTTAGTAATTGTTTACTGTGACTAACAAGTGGTCATCCTACCCTTATCTAAACCTATGCATAGGTGTTCTAAAGCTGCTCACAATACGGGGTCAGAGAGAGAAGAAGAGGAAGTGTGTGATTCAGTGGGAGAGCTGCTGCTCTCTGAGGAGCTCTGAAGCCTAAGTCAGGGATTTCACCTTTTTCTCTGAATAAATTAAGATTTTTGCACTCACCTGGAGGTTTATCTTCTAGTTCCTAGTTTGAAAAGAACTATTGATGAGCTTACCACACATATACTCTCACCTACCCACGCACACAACCAAAAAACATTGACCAGGTTACTAACAGGACATGCAAGTCAGAATTTGAAAAGAGGACCACTGTTTTGTAGCAAATTTAAATCTTTCTAAAAATCTCCCGTCACTTAAAAAAATAAAACACAAAGCATACGCAAGTTTGGGAAATGCAGTGTTTAGCTAATAGCAGGTGCTCCCCCAGGACCAGCCCAGATCTGACAGACAGTTTAATGTTTTGTTCTTGTTACTTTATGACTTGGAGAAGATGCTTCTGGATTTAAGAATTTTTACCAGCTTTCTATTAGATGGGCAAGTTATTTATTTAAATTTTGTAGACCTTGGGATCCCTGGGTGGCTCAGCAGTTTAGCGCCTGCCTTTGGCCCAGGGTGCAATCCTGGAGTCCCGGGATCGAGCCCCTCATCGGGCTCCCTGCATGGAGCCTGCTTCTCCCTCTGCCTGTGTCTCTGCCTCTCTATCTCTGTGTCTATCATCAATCAATCAATCAATCTTAAAAAAAAATTTGTAGACCTCACATTCATTTCTGATTAGACATTAATGACTTTGCCTTACCTGCCCAGTTCATCTATGAAGTAGATAGGGGTCATGTGATGACCTTCTGCCAATAGAAGTGGCCCTCTGAGGATTGGTATATTTATCCTCATTAGCCCAGCAGGCACAGTCCCACAGTGTGGCCTATCCTTTTTTTTTTTTTTTTTTAAAGGAAGCCTCCTATTCCTTTGTTTATCAAGCCCTTGGTTTGCTATCTGTGATTTTTCAAACTGTTTCCCCTTTAGTTCTTAATTTCAGGTCACCCCCCTGACCAGAGCTCAGGTGTAGAAGCAGGAGGCCTTAAGTAAATTTTTCATCATTAAGGGAAAAAAAATTTGTCAGGATAATGACATTGTTTAAACTTTTTGCTATTTTTAAATAACATTTTTCTCTGTATATAGAGATCCATAGTTGTTATAGAGAATTTAAGCTGTTTTCCTATCACCATATGAATATACACTCATAACACATATATTTTAAACTTTTGCAAGTCATTTCCCCACATTATTTGTGATAACATCATCAAATAATGAGAGATTACTTTGACACTGTTTTGTTGGTTTTAGATATAGATACAGTTCAGTTTGTTTAACAAAAGTCCTGTTGCTGGGCCTTTAGGTTCTTGCCAATTTTTACTGTTCTATTAATAAGATAACTTTCCTTCTAAATAAATCTGTGTGATCTGTTTTATATATATGACCCTTTGTGTCTGGCTTGTTTCACTTAGCATAATGTTTTTGAGGCTTATCCGAGTTGTGGCCTGTGTCAGTACTTCATTTCTTTTTATGGCTGAATGATACTCCATTGTATGTATTATGCAAATTTGCTTAGACATTCATCAGCTAATGGACATTTGGGCTGTTTCTGCTGCTTTTTGGCTATTGTGAATAATGCTGCCATGAACATGTCTTTGTTTCTTTTTACCTCTTTTGGGTATAAATCTGGGAGTGGAATTGCTGGGTTCTTTGATAATTCTATTTAACTTTTTGACAAATTATGGCATTTTAAAATACAGACTTAAATTTACAACCATTCTAGATTTACAGAAAAATTGAGAAGGTACTATGGAAAATTTACATATACCTCACACCCAATTTCCCCTACTATTTATATCTAATATTAATACGTTACCTTTGTTACAATTGACAAACCAGTATTTATATATTATTAACTGAAGACAGTACTTTCAGATTTCCTTAATTTTTACCTAATATCCCATTTCTGTTCCAGGATTCCATGCAGGATAGTCAGTTACATTTAGTCATTGTGTCCTCTTGGCTCCTCTTAGCTGTGACAACTTCTCAGACTTTTCTTGTGTTCGATGACCTGGACCGTTTTGAGGAGTGCGGGTCAGGTGTTTGTAGCACGTCCCTCTATTGGGATTTCTTCTCATGATTAGCTTGGGGCTATGTGTTTTGAGGAGGAAGACCATAAAGGTAGAGCACCATTTTCATCACATTGTGTCAAGGGTACATGCTGTCAGTGCGACTTGTCACTGTTGATGCTGACCTTGATCACCTGTCTGGGGTGTGTTTGTCAGGTTTTCCCACTGTAAAGTCCTCTTCTTTCCATTTTCCACACAATGCTCTTTGGAAGGAAGTCACAATGTGCAGCTCACACTTAAGGTGTGAGGCTGTACCCCATCTCCTTGAGGGCAGAGTACCTACATAAATTATTTGGAACTCGTCTCCTCAGGAGATTCGTCTCTTCTCCTCCACTTATTAGTTCATTCTATCATTTATTTATGTTGGTATGGACTCAGGAGTATTTATTTTATACTTCCAGTTATAATCCAATGATATATTATTTATCTTGTTGCTCAAATTGTTCCAGCCTTGAGCATTTGGAGCTATTTCAGTTGACTCCTGTGTTCTTTTGACATACCCCATCATCATGTAGGTTTCTGGTTTGGTTTGAGCACTTCCTTAGCTCCCGGCACTGCAAGAGGCATCTGGGCCCATCTTGTATATTTCCTGTTTCGGTGCTAAAAAAACAGCTATTTCTCTAAGGAGCTCTGGTTTCTTTATCAGAGAATGGAATTGGACACTGAAATCTGGGTCCTAGATTTTATGGCATTTTTGATATTTAAAAACTCATGGCATTAAACTTGATTTTGTGAAATTATTGATAATTTATTCACTATTTTCTTGCTTTGCAAGAAGGGTAAACTTAAAATGCTTTCTCCTTTCTAAGAATAGATGGATAGGTGATGTAAATTCAGAACAAGTAACATATATCCTTTTAATTATTTCATGACTATATTTTTTAACATTTGAATCTTTACATATATAAGCTATACTTTTGGTGCATGGTATCAAGTAGATATTTTACATTTTTCCAAAATAAATTATTAGTTCTCTCAATAGGATTTATTTTATACTTTTTAAGTAACTTTTCCTTGGTCTTTGAATCTTGAGATATGGGTTGATGGGATGGATGATGGGTTAAACTCAGTCTAGTCCATATTGTCCCTTAATACAGTTGAGAAATATGTCACTGGTAAAATCAGAATTGCTCTGCCCTCCTTTTTCCTTATATCTTAATGAATAGCTTCTAGAAGTAGTGGGTGCATGTTTTCTTGCTTGGGAAGTATAGCTTCTTGCTTTGGCCATGGAGGAAGAGAAATTCCCTTATTGAAAAGCTTATCTGTTTTAAGTTAGTGCTGTAGGAGATAACTTCAAACTCTCTGTTGCCCAAGTGTTACTGGGGTGTGATTGTGAGAAACAGAGTAGTACATGAAACATTTTCTGAAAGATCTATGGTCTGTCCAATACTCTTTATATTTTACTTGTTACCACCAGGGCAAAACAGAGCAGAAGTGGGCTGGGTCTACCAGTTTTGGTCCTTTGTAACTTATTCTTGTGTTGGTTTTTGTCCCATCCTTACACTGTGGGTTCCTATGAGAACTAGCTGCCCTGAAACCACACTTGGACTTATCATCTGAGGCCTTTATGGTGGAAGATGTGGTCCTCTCCATCACCCTTTGTCTCCTTTGTGCTGGCCTTAGGAAGAATTCTTTATGGGCCAGCAGAAACTTCCCCAGGGTGGTTTGTGGTTAGTTTTTATCTTGTGAGCACTGTTTCCTCTACCATATGGTATTTCCCTTTCTGGTTTGGGTGATAGGAAGTTCAGAGGCAAATCTGTGGTCCGCTTATAGCAAAATCTTTGCCTTTGACTCAATTCTATCATCTTGCTTCCAATTTTTGCTTTGTTCTGATTTCCTTTTCAATTCAATTTTCTATAGCATTGACTTTAGAGTTTCTCTACCTCTGCACCACTGACATTCTGAGCTACATAATCCTTTATTGTAGGGCTCTGCCCTATGCAGATGTTTAGCAGCATCCCTGGCCTCTCCCACTGGTAGCAGCCCCACTTATCCCCAGTTGTAACAAGCAAAAATATGTCTCCAGACATTTCCAGATGTCCCCTGGAAAGCCAAATCACTCCTTGGTTGAGAATCACTGGACTATATGTATTTATGTTATCACTAAAATATTTTGCCTGTAAGGGAATGTATAATGTTTTAAATTAATAATAAGTAATGAAATGAATTAGCCTTAATAGGTAAAGAAATGGGGAGTGGAACATTTACATATGGACCTAATATAGGAGCCTAGAGCCTTTATAAGTTGCCCAAGCAGCACTGCAACTACTCTGAACCTCTGTGAGTATATTTACCTGGTGGTTCTAGGACAGCGTTTAGTCCATGGAAGTTGTCTTGTTTTTAAAGAGAGAAGCTTCTGAAGCAGAGAAATAGAGGGTATATAATGGCTCAGCCTTCTCTGGGTATGCCCACTCCACTACAGGCAAACACAAGTGAGGTATGTCAGTACCCATCTCTCTCAGGGCCCTGGTCAAACCCCATGTCCACACACAGGGAGGGCTTTCCACTGCTTCCACTGCCTGGTATGGTACAGTTCATAATTCAGAACATGTGGACATGGAAAATGAAGACAAAGAACATGAGTAGACCATAGGGGTCATAAATGGGGACATAAGAATTGGGTTATTTGGCGTCTTGGGGGGATTTATTGTTTCTAAAGACTATTTTAAGGATGCTTTATGTGCTGATACAATCGTGTACCCCTTGAGGAATTTGTCTCTGGCTCCAGGAATGGGTAATGGACATTTTATACTTTTAAAATTTTCTGCGAAAGACCATTCAAGTTGTCTATCTTCCAAGGAAATCTTACTATGCTTTCAAAGCCAGAGCTAAAGAATAATAGGCAGTGCCCAGCAAGCATTTTCATGTGCCTGTTGTGATTTTTCTAATGGCAGTAGGGATTTAATCATGCAAGAATGTGTTGTGTGTGTTTGTGTGCTTTAACAACACTTCAGGCTAAGAGATCTTTCATCAGAGTAAATAATTGAGTTTTACACTATTTCTGCCTGTTGAGATAGCAACATAGAGTACATTTTGCCCTTTGCTTGAAGAAATATGATTTTATTTCACGTTCAGGGCATATTCCTTTGCAAAAAAAGCACAATGTAGTTTTTCTTTTGTTATTGCAGAACAGCTGAAATAAAGGTTTTAGAAAAATGTTTGGAAAAACATTTTAAAAATCAGAATTATAAAACTCAGTTCTGCATTCTTCATGACTTGGGTGTCCAGAACTTGGTGACATCTGTCTGTGGACTTCTGTCAAGGGTAAACAAAAATTCATTAAGGAAACAATGAGTTTCTTTAGTTTAAAATCAGGTGTGTCTTTTGTTTTGTTAGAAAGCAAGTGTGGCATTCCATCTGCTGGCCCACGGTTTCCCAGTGGTGGCCTTTGATGGAGGGATTCCAAGATGTGATTATTAGAAGTTTGGGTTATGAAGGGACTGCCCACTGGCCACAGTACTCTTTCCCAAACTGTGTTTTGGAAACAAGCACAATCTTGTTTAGTTTTCAGCTTTTATGACTTGATAGCACACATTGTTTTGCTGGAGTCTCCATTTCTGTAACTAGCACTGTACTAGGTGCAAATAGGTACTTAACACATACAGGATCAATTCATATTTAGTCATATGGACAATATGCAAAAGTTTTTCCCCAAAAGGCATAGCAATCCTATTCATAATAATTGCTCCCAATTCTTGAGAACATTTTTTAAAAATCTTTTGTCAGTTTTCTGTTCTCTTGGAAATGAACTCTGAGATGCAATTGAATGTTTAGGGAGTGCCTCTAGCACTGAAATGATTGTCAGGATTGTTTTCTGTGGGGCCAAAATGGATAGGGCTGTGTATACTTGTCTTTGGATATCAGTCACGTTTGGAAGAGTATGACCTTGGATGAGACAGCCCTCTGCCACTGAGGCTGACCCTGAGTGACAAAAGGCATAGCTGAAGGTGTATACACTCTCAACAGCTGAACCCACATGTACATGCACATCTCTATGTCCATCACTCCACCAGGTGCTTTCTACATATTATCTCTTATCTTCCATGTTATCCTTAAAGTTAGTTAATATTTCCTTCAATTTGCACATGTGGAAACTGAAGTTCAGAAAGGTTAACAAATAAATAATATAAACTAATAGTCTAATTAAAAATGTGCAAAAGACCTGAATAGGCAGTTTTCCAAAGAAAACACATAAATGGCCAGTACACATGAAAAGATGCTCAGCATCACTCATCATCAAGGAAAGTCAGATTAAAACCACAATGAGATACCACTTGATATACCTGTCAGGCAGCAAAAATTTTTTTAAAAAGTACAAGAAATAACAAGCATTGGTGAAGCTGTGGAGAAAACAGGAATTTTTGTGCATTGTTGGTGGGAATGCAAATTGGGGCAGATACTATAGAAAGACTATGGAGAGTCTTAAAAAAAAGAATTATCATATAATCCAGCAATTCCACTATTTATCCAAAGAATATGAAAACAGCTGAAGCATTCATTAATACATGAATGGATAAAGAAGATGTGGTGTATACATACAATGGAATATTATTCAGTCAAAAAAAAAGGAATGAAATATTGCCACTCAGGACAACATGGATGGACCTAGAGGGCATAATGCTAAGTGAAATACAGCAGTTAGAGAAAGAAATGATTCCACATATTATTTCATTCGTATGTGGAAATGTAAGAAACAAAACAAATGAACAAAGAAAAAAAGAGACCAAAAAAAGCAGACTCTTAAATATAGAGTACAAACTAATGGTTACCAGAGAGGGGATGGGTGGGGAGATGGATGAAATATGTGAAGGGGATTAGGAGTACATGTATTTTGATGAGCACTAAGTAATGTATAGAATTGTTGGATCACTCTATTGTACACCTGAAATTAAATAACACTGTATGTTAATTTTACTCGAATTTAAAAAAGGAATATATATTCATTCCTCATATATACACATATACAGTGTTAAATATTTAAATTGAATTCAGCTCTGTCTTTGAAGCCTGTGTACCTTGGGTTCCTTTTGGGAGTGAATCAACCAAGTAAGAAGAGGAGCACAAATTGGGAGTCAGGAGATGGATTGTAGGACTGGCCCTGCCGCTAATTCCAAGTGTGACTTCAATTGTCAGATCAATAAACATGGAGCTAAAATGAGTTTTGAAGGACATGAATCACTCAGGAATCTTGTGAAAATGCAAATTTCATACAACAGGTCCTGGGCAGAGCCTGAGAGTCTGCATTTCTTATAAGCTCTCAAGTAATGCCAGTGTTGCCAGCCTCTGAGGTCTCCTCTGGCTCTAAGATTCAGTGGGTCTCTAACGCATAAGGAGAGCTCTTCTTTAGAGAAGAATTCCAGCTGGTAATTAGGGAAGAAATAAGGAATCAAAAAAATCACCATTAGAACATCCACTCATAGTAATTGTTTCAGGTAAGATCTGTGGGTGGATGCTAAATTTAGAAGGTAAAAGTTTAAGGAAAAAACACAATATTTGCATAATATCAAAGCATCTTCCCCCAAGTAATTGTTGATTACAGAGGAAAAATAACATGTTTACAGCAGGCATGACCTTTACCAAGTTATCACAATTGATATCACCAGCAATGACACATATTGATATGTACCTCCCTCTAGGATGTACTAAGAAGGACATATCACTTCTGTGTACACTTGTGTAAAACATGCAACTTCAATCTAATGAAAAAGTCTTAGATGAGACCACAATGAGGGATATTCTACAAAGTAGCTGACCAGAACTCTTTAAAAGTATCATGATCATGAAAGACAAGGAAAGACTGAAATTGTCAGTGACTGGAGGAGACCAAGGAGACATGACCATTACAATGGGGGAACCTTAGATTGGATCTTGGAACAGAGAAAAAGGATAGTAAAACCTGCAAATAGACTCTCTAGTTTATACTATTGCACAAATACTTTTGTGGGCACCCAGGTGGCTCCGTGGTTGAGCGTCTTCCTTTGGCTCAGATCGTGATCCCAGGGTCCCGGGATCGAGTTCCACATCGGGCTCCCTGCGAGGAGCCTGCTTCTCCCTCTGCCTGTGTCTCTGCCTCTCTCTGTGTGTGTCTTTCATGAATAAATAAATAAAACCTTAAAAAAATACTTGCTTTTGACAAATGCATCATGGTGATGTAAGATGTTAACATTAGGAGATGCATGGTGGAAGGTAAACTGGAACTCTTCTATTTTTGCAATTTTTCTGTAAGTGTAAATTATTTAAAACTAAAAAAAAATTAAAAAGTAAACAAATCTCCAAGATATTCTTCAAAATCTTTCAGCCATTTTTATATGCAAAAGCACTTATACAATAGAGTTGTTTAGACTTTATACATCATATTAATTGTCAATAATGATGGGTTTTTACTTAATTTTCTCTTATTCATACCTCTTTTTCCCCCACAAAAGCTAGAACTCAAACAATTCAAGATTATTGTGGCGATCTAAGATATCCTGGTAGCATTGCTGACTTCTAGATGTTTTAGAGTCAAAAATAATGATAATAAATATTTAGTGTGTTTACTGCAAACCAAGTGCTGTGCTAAGTGCTTTATTCTGCCCAATAACCTGTAATTATTGCTAATTTACAGAAAAGCAAATATTTAGAGAAATAAAATAGCTTGCTCAAGTTCACAGTAATTTGTGAAGCTAGGATTTGGACCAAGGTTATGTAACTCTGGGACCTAAGCTGGTAGTTCCACTACCCATAACACTGCTTAACAATATTAACAATTGATTTCAGATTTTTTAACATGGAAGGGCACCATCACTGAACCAACATTTTAAAGAGATGAGAATGACCAAGAAATCAACCAGTGGTTTGGGATCCTCAGCCTGGTACAGGGCAAAGCAGGGTATCCAGAGAAGATGGGTGTCCTAGGAGACCCCTCAAAATCCTGGCCCCGAGTCACTAGTTTGGGAGGGTTGGGGTGGGTGATGAAGGACTTAGGTGTCTGTCCCTGCATACCCTCCACAGACAACTTGCCTCCAGGCTCCACTTGGTGGCCAACTCACTCAGCACAGTGGGCATGGGCCACAGCTGGCTTCTGTCTGGGCAAAAGGAAAGAGTCCACTGACTGTGCTCACACAACAAATTACAGAAAAGAGAAAGAAAAATCGGTTCAAGTGTTCCTGCTGGACTTCCTCTGTGCACCCACAGTTCTGCACAGATGTCCCCATGGTCCCAAACAGAGGCTGGAGGGACTGGGTGGGGTTGAAGGGCCAAACCTCAGTAATTTGGACAGAATTCATAACTCAGCAGGGTTCCTTTCACCTCCAGGTAACAGAGGAATAACATTTATCCCATAGAATTATTTTGGGGTTTGGGGCACCTGGGTGGTTCAATGGTCGAGTGTCTGCTTTTGGCTCAGGGTATGATCCTGGGATCCTGGGATTGAGTCCCACATTGGGCTCCCTGCATGGAGCCTGCTTCTCCCTCTGCCTGTGTTTCTGCCTCTCTGTGTGTCTCTCATGAATAAATAAAATCTTTAAAAAAATTATTTTGGGGTTCATATGACATAACATATTATTTAACACTATGCTAGCACACAGAAAGTGCTTAGTAACACCTGTTTTTGTAAAATGATTGATTTATATTTTCATTTGTTAAATATCAGCAAACAGTGAGGACTCTTAACCGAAGACACCTGAAGAGAAGCAGCAGGTCAGCTTGATGGGGGTAGGATGTGACATGTTCAGGGAATGCCTAGAATGGGATGAATCTTAAAAAAAAAAAAAATGGGAAAGGCATTTAAATATACCCAATTAGCTATCTCAAGGACAGTCGAGGGGGATGTTGTGCCAAAAAGTAGGCTGCTATGAAAAAGGAAATTGAAAATTTTGCTTGCTGACAGAGCCTCACCAAGACTGGCAACAAATACCAATTAAACGCTGCTAGGAATTGAGTCGGGGATTTAGACTCTAATTTGAGGAATTTTCACAGAGCATACAGTGAAAATGTAAATAAATAGGCATTATAAAAAAATAAATGACTAAGAGGCTAGATTTAGATTATCTAACGTACATTTATTCTCCTCTAACTCGGAACAGGTGGAGAAGTAAAAACATTTAGTGATATATATAGAAGAAAAAAAAAATTTAAAGATCTCCAGAAGACAATTTACCTGTGCTAAAGAAAGAGTTGAGGTTTCTGGTATAAAAGTCCCTCTGAGGGGCGCCTGGACAGCCCAGTGGGTTAAGCCTTTATCCTCAGCTCAGGTTGTGATCTCAGGTTTCTGGGATCAAGCCCTGCCTGGGGCTCCCAGCTTAGCCAGCAGTGTGCCCTCCCTCTCCCTCTGCCCCTGCTCATGCTCTCTCTCACTCACACTTTCTCAAATAAATGAATATTTTTTTAAGGTCCTCTTGAGCCTATATGGGATATATTGAAAAAGATAACACACATATACATATCCTAACAATATGTTTTAATTTCATGGGAAAAGAGAAAAATTCATAAATATTTAAATTTTAAAAAAAGATGGTAGAGACCAAAAGTGTTATCAAACAGCTCATTTGCTTCCCTAATTGCCTGGTGACAAAGGAGCAAGATTCACCAGGATTGTGAGGTTAGAGTACTTCATGTAGACAAAGTAGTATTCCTACAGCGGCCCAAAAGAATACTCTTTGTGACATGTCAGTACAGTGGAAATGTCCTATCAATGCATAATTTCTGGAAAAATGTTCAAGGAGGTACACTATTCATTAAAATCCATCACAATGCAGTATTGACAAAAGGAAAGTCAGTGCATATGCCAAACGGTGTTAAGCACTGAAACCACTTATCTCATAGGCCAAAATATGATTTAAAACATATTTGGAACAATTTTAATATAACTCGAATATAAATCCTAAAATAAGACAAATGAACAGTATCATAATAATCTGGAACTAACGTTACACCTGGTTTAAAGAAATTATGTGGGAGTGAAGTAAATATTTAATTTTTAATTTTAAGAGCTTTATATTACTCTTTATTGTTCTTTTTTACAGACCACTATTTTTCTTTTATGAACTCTCTCGTATAGCATTCCATTTTCCCCCTTGCTGTTAGTTTTCTTCTGCTCCTCAACGTCTTTTTCTTTCAAATCCTTTTAACATGTCTGTTTATTTTATTTTATTTTTATTATTTTTAAAGATTTTATTTATTTATTCACAAGAGACACAGAGAGAGGCAGAGACACAGGCAGAGGGAGAAGCAGGCTCCATGAAGGTAGCCCGACGTGGGACTCGATCCCTGGGACTCTGGGGTCATGCCCTGAGCCAAAGGCAGATGCTCAACCACTGAGCCACCCGAGGGGTCCCCATGTCTATTTATTTTAATCTCTACATTTCCTATTAAAAGCTGGTCTTCAAATATACAGCCATCCTTGGCTGTCTGGTCAGTTGGTGGACCTCACTTCATTGGAAGAGCCCTCCCAGTCTCTATAGGTGTTTTTCCTTGGGCTGGTTGGTCATTTTCTCCAAGAAAAAAAAAAAAAAAGAAAGAAAGAAAAGAAACCTCCAGACTGTTGCCTGTGGGTTTGAGCTTGAGTGCTGGAGTGCTGGGAGCTGGATCAGGCAAGGTCAACGTGGCTCATTTCAGGGACACACTCTCCCCTCTTCCGTGCTTGGTGCCTTGTAATCTAGAGCTTCTTTTTAAAAATTCTCTCTGCGGATAAACTTTCTATACATTGCTGTGAGGTGGGGGAAAAGGACGTGAGAGCCGACTTTCCCTATTGATACTGTCCTCTATTTTTGGCCCCCCTTTACCTCTAGTTCTGGAACTTTCTGGGATTCTGTGATGTGAACTGACATTTCTTGCTGACTGCCTTTTCTTTGGGTTAGTTCTTTGATATCTGATTTTTTTTATCATGTTTCCCTTTACCATCATTGTTCAAAAATGGGTGGGTGGATTATCTCTCATTCATTGTCATTATTTCATGTGTTTTTGTTGTTGTTGTTGTTATTGTGACTTCATTGCTTCTAAAGTCCTCTGCTGGGAATTCCTGGGTGGCTCAGTGGTTTAGCGCCGCCTTCAGCCCAGGGTGTGATCTTGGAGTCCCAGAATCGAATCCTGTATCGGGCTCCCTGCATGGAGCCTGCTTCTCCCTCTGCCTGTGTCTTTGCCTCTCTTTCTCTCTTTCTCTCTGTGTTGTCTCTCATGAATAAATAAATATTTTTATAAAAAAAATAAAGTCCTCTGCTATCTCATCAGCTTGAAAGGAGAGAGCAGGGGTAAACACATGCATTCATTCCTTGTTTATGCCTCTCCAAGAACTTTGGGGTACATTGCCACAAAAAGGCTCTTCTCCCAAAAAGAAAGTCCCATTTGGATTTTTTTCTTTTTTTTTTTTTCTCCATTTGGATTTTGACTGAAGTTACGTTAAATGTGTACATTGCTTTGAGAAAAAAAAAATGTCTTTTTAATATTGAGTTTTCCAATCTGGGAACGTAGATGACTCAGCATTCAGTTCACGTGTCCTCTATAGCATCTCAGTTTTCTCTGCCTCAAGCAGCTGACAAGGGGACAGTGGGGGAGTGGGGAGGCTTTAAAGAAAAACAAAGGTTCCTGGCCTGAACCCCAGAGGGGCAATGTGGCATCTGACAGCTAGTCAGCTGCTAGATGACAGTTCCATTGTCCTGAACTTGTTTTCCTCAGGTGCACATGGGACCTTAATATCCACCTGGTGGAGTTGGAGTGAGGATTAGAAAGAGTCAGTGTGAAGCACACAGAATTGAGATTAAAAAAAAACAAAAAACAAAAAACAAAAAACAATGGTCCTTATCCACTACTTCATTAGTTTAGGATACTTCCATATGTGCCTGTATATTTTGGGTTTTTTGTTTAGGTAAATGAGATGTTTACTTTCAAAATTTTCATGGTCTTTTGATAGTTTTTAAGAAAAGTAATTTCTCTTTGGAGAAATATCTTTAATTTTGATATGTAATTTCATTATATCTCAATTCTAGTAGCATTTTTAGAAGCAGTTCTTGGTTTTGCCATCAATGAGGAAGTTTTAAGAATTCCCTGTGTTTGTGTACAGGAAGTAGGAGTGTTTAAGCTCTGCCTTGGTGTTTCTTACTTGAGGCTCAATCAGAGGCCACACCAGAGTCCTTGTGGGTTGGGGGTAAAGGTGGGAGGGGGTCTCTGCTCTTGCAGTTTCTGTTTTTGGTAGGTTGCAGATGCATTTTTGCAGAGTAATGTTCTTACATAGTGAAATAAGAGTAATTCTCTGTGGAAATGTTAGGGGTTATCTTTTTGTTTTCTTTTAAAAATTATTAACATGTGATACATACAAAGAAGATATGTAACCTCAAAACTAGAACACCACTAACAGTGCTGAATCCACCTGGGTGCTTCTCCCCAGTCCTCAAGTTCGCCTTTGGAATGATCTACAAGGGACACACAGACTGTACCTCCAGTACTTAGTGAGTCTGCACTTTACTTTCAATCCATGCAGTAAATCCATGCACCTCTTGAAGAACCGCCTGTGGGTGACTGGCTGCCTTGCAGCCTAACCTTCAAAATAACAAACCTGTCCTTGGCTCTACCAAGTGAGATCGCATATAGGAAAGTCCTTAGAAATAATAAAACTGCATTATGAGGGTAAATGTCTCTATGGAGATGCTATACACTGATACCAAATTTAACAATTCTTTCAGACATCCTCAAGGAAGTGAAATTATTTTAAACAAACAATAAACAGAGACCCCAAGAGGGTTAGGATCCGTGGCAACTGGAAGTCGGAAGAACAGAGGAGACTTTGGGGACAGACTGGTTTAGAGCTTGTCAGAGATATTTTCTGAAGAAATGAAACATGAAAAGAAGAGCATACATAGAAAAAGCATAGCGTGAAATTAGTGAACAGAGAAAAGCAATGTATGTGATAAGAAATTTGAGCTTGTTAAAAATTACTATGCAGAAGAAAAAATAAAAAAACAAAAACAAAAATAAAAATAAAAATTACTATGCAGTATTTATGGAAATTGTATTTTGCTTTGCAAAAGAACTAGAAATATATATTTTTAAGTACTTTGTAGAGTAAACATGTGAAGATCCATTTAAACATGCTATTTGATAGGTTTAACCACACATGTATTCTTATATTCATCAAGTATTAAATTATTGTTTTGGTCTTTCTCTACTATAATTATACTATCTCCAAGATAATAAAAGCTGGCAGGCATTTATCATGGGATACAAGGGCACGTGTTTTATGGAATGGATTTGGTGGAAACCCTTGCACTTACTGGCTTGCTGTGCTCAGATGGGCCCTGCCAACCTCATGTGCCTGGCACAGTCTCACAGGTGTAACAGTTAGTGAATTTATGAATGAACAGGAAAGTCATATGCTCGATGCCTTTGATTCATGGATGAAGCCACTTGAAGTGGCAAGGAACTACATATTACCCATCCCTTTCTTATTTAATTGTATCAAATAGTAAATGCAGAATGATCCTATGGCAGCTAGATAGGAAGAAAATTAGCAGCTGCAGTTAAGTACCTAAGGACATTTAATTAGGGAACGTAAATTACGCCAATTCTGAACTCTCATGACAAGGATAGTTGACTTTTAAAAATTACCTTTTAGGGAAATTATAAAAGAAACAGATGATAACAGAAGTCTAATACATGAAAAACTATATAAAGAAAAAAATTTTTAAATTTATTTTTTATTCGTTATAACACTATTACATTTTGGTGCACTTTCTTTTTAGCCTGAGGTCAGAATCTATATTTTAGCCACCTTCATGCTCCCAGAGTCTCTCAGGAAACTGGGTCGGAGCAGGCCCTCCATAGATGATCACTGAATTAAGTGAATTAATTATGGGATGTCTGTAAGCCATTCTTTGTTCTCTCACCTTTCTTGGTGGTCATTCTTAATCAACAGTTATTGCTATTATCTTTGTCCCTATATAACAGTGAAACTAATGAATAAAATGTATAATAACTGTGAACTTGCCACACATAAGGAAATAAGAATAATAGATATTTCAGCAGTAACACAACTGTGATGCCAAGGAGATATTTAAAGCCATCCATTTCTAGGTTTCTTTTGATTATTATCAAGAAAGAGAAACTGATGAAGTAGACTATCATCAGGAAGTAAGTATATTAATGAATATTAATGGATTTATAATTCATTCTTTAAACTTTTTATGGCAGTCCTTAAGACTGTCATCCAGTATTTCTGGCTCTTCCTCTTCTAAGTGTGTGTTAGGATTCTACTTTCCCAGCACATTGAAATTAGGTATGGTCGTGACTTAGTGGCCAATGGAATAAGGGTGGAAGTGATGTGTATTACCCCTACTTTGAGATTTATGAAGCTATTTACCACATCATGGTCCCACGCAGAGGTGATCCGGACAGCATGTGTTAAGCTGCAGCTACCATCAGTGTCTGTTCCTGATAAACAGACCTCTACTACTGACCATGATTTGGCATGTAGTGTGATTCATTAAAGAAACTTTCGTTGGATTAAGCCAATGAGATCTAAGGTGATTATTTGCTACTATAGTCTAATTTAGCCTGTCCTGACTGATGATTACACTTTCACGAAGCCAGGCATTTTTCTAGGCATTGTAGAAACCAGTACTAATAAAATATGCACCTTAACTTCAGAGGAGTTTTCTATTCAAATGAGAGTCAGGTGCACAAAAAGTACCATTCAGCCTATAAGTACAAAAGCACAATAAAGTACAATAAATCAAACACTTATAGATTAAAAGTTTGAGAAGTATTGTTTCTGAAACAGTTGTTTAAATTAAAAAGCTATAAACTCAACCATTTCATAGTTGAAAATGAATTCTTTCTAGTGTGTTCTATCAAAAACTCAGAAAATATTTTATCCACAAATTAATTCTTCTGGCTGTGTTATTTAAGACTAGAGTATTTAAAATGTTTTAATATTTCATATATAAATTTTCTCTCGATAGACTATTAACTTGTAAGTTACAATAATACATTTTAAAGATGATATTATTCTAAAGGCATTATAATAATATATCAATAATAATAACTGATGTGAAACTATTGCTCTACTCTTTTTTTTTTATATTGCTCTACTCTTAATAAGCTACTGTGTGATATTATGCAGTGAATGCATAATCACAGGGTTTATTTTTATAGGGATAGAATTGATATGTTCTTTTCAAGATCAAACTGATTCACATCTGTAGGAATATAGAGCTCAGATTTTGGCCTTAGTCTGATCTGAGTTTTTGCTTCCCCACTGATGAGATATGAAGTCTGAGGCAAGTAACCCTCATGCACAAAGCTTTAGTTTTCTTATCTATAGAATGGAAGTAATGAACCCTCATCCTTGAAGCTGCTTGTGAGCACTAAGTCAGGAAGCTCTTTGTGCAGAGTGCTTTATTCATAGCATTCCCTCAAGAAACGTTTGCTAGGCGATACTAATTAATATTGTTACCCATTGCATTCACTCTTTCTTTAGCCATATTTTTTCCAAAATGTTTCCAAAGTTAAAAGGCAATACATGTTGACCAAATATGGGCAATTATTATAAACAGTAAATAAGGTGTGAGGGAAATAATACCAGTTTTCCAATTTTGAGATTCTTTTATTCATGATTTTGTGAGTGCCTTACCTTTTCATCTTACCTGTTTATTGTATAACTTTTAGAAAATAAAGAGAAGTAAAAGGAATCAAGTAACAAATACAGAAAAGCAAATAGAACCAAGTAATAAGAACTTACCCATTATCTCAAGATCTAAAAACAAACTATTCAAACTGCAAGCAGCTTTTTTATGTATAAGTGTGAGTGTATACAAACTATGTATGATATACACTTTTTAATGAAAAGGGATCATTTTCTGCTTTTTTAAAAATTTGATACTTCTTGGGGTGTCTGGCTGGCTCAGTCAGAAGAGCATGAAACTCTTGATCTTGTGGTGTTTCCTTTTTTTTTTTTTTTCAACTTTTTATTTAAATTCTGGTTAGTTAATGTATAGTATAATATTGGTCTCAGGAGTAGAATTTAGTGATTCATCACTTACATATAATCCCCAGTGCTCATCATTAACAAATGCCCTCCTTGATCCCCATTACTCATTTAGTAGCCCATCCCCTCACACACCTCCCTCCATCAACCCTCAGTTTGTTCTCTATGGTTGAGAGTCTCTTAATGTTTTGCTACCTGGAATGTTTCTTAAAACAGATTGCTGGGCATGACCTTTGGGAAATTTGTGACTCAGTAAGTCTGGGAAATGCGAGAAAGTCTGCATTCTTAACAAGTTCCCAGATGATATTGGAGCCGCTGGTCTGGGGATCATACTTCGAGAATCAGTGCATTAAACATTCATTCCATTGGGCGAGTCTGATAGTTTCTTTAACCAACCATCTCTCCCTTATACAAGTAACTTTGACATTTATGTCTTTTTAGCTAAATCCTTACACACAGACTTGTTAGTTTCATTCAAAAAAATTCCTAAAAGCAGAATTTGGGTATCTGTATACCCAAAGAATTTTTTATCCTTATTGCCAGATGTCCCATTAGAAAGTTTTTATAAATTTATAATTCCAACATATATGAAAGTCAGCATTTCTGTGCTGTCTTACAAATATAGTGCTGCATTTTATCATTTGTTAAAATCGTTGCCAATTGATAAATGAGAAAATGCAACTATTGCCTACCTTTGAGTTATTTTGATAACTTGTGAGATGAGGCAGCTTTGCCTACACGTTTGTCTGCACTTCCTGATTTTTTGGAGTAGTATCCTCATGACCTTTGCCTGTTGTCTATGTGTCTGTTGTTTTATAATTTGAGATACTTTTTATTTGTAAATGATACCAGTCTTTGTCTTTTACACGTTTTCAATATTTCCCTTAGTTTGTTGTTTGTCTTTGGGTTTTATTTATGATTATTTTTCAGACAAAAAGTTTTTGTTCTTTCCCTAGTCAGAGTTTTCAGCCCTTCACTTGGTGTCAGATTTTAACCCTTATGGTTAGAAAAACAAAAGCCACCTTTACTCCCAAGAGGATGTAACTCTCTACCCATGTTTTCTACTAATACTTTATTTTTTTAAAGATTTTATTTATTTATTCATGAGAGACACAGGTAGAGAGAGAGAAAGAGGCAGAGACACAGGCAGAGGGAGAAGCAGGCTCCATGCAGGGAGCCCAACGTGGGACTTGATCCCGGGTCTCCAGGATCACGCCCTGGGCTGAAGGCAGGTGCTGAACTGCTGAGCCACCCAGGGATCCCCCTTTCTACTGATACTTTAATGGATTTCTTTTAATGTTTCAATGTTTAGACTTTAGTTTGATAAGACAGAGGTGTAGTTTTCCTCCATAAATCTCCTAGAACCACCCTTGAGTGATTCATCCATTCCCCACTTTTCAGAAACACCACTTCTATTAATTGCAAAGTCTTAAATGTATTAAGGTTTGTTTTTAGAACTTCTTTTTGTTCCATTGATCTGCACAGAACAACACCGTTAATTATTGAACATTTAAAATGCTCTTAATGCATCTCATTGATTTTCTTTGATTCCCCCAAAATTTCTTTAGCAATTATAATGGCTTATTACTTCCAAATAAAATGTCGTTTTGTCTAATTCTCTCAGAAAAGCCAATAAAATTGTGTCAAATTTTACCTCAAGGACCTTTACACTTATTTTTTAATCAACTTTTTTTCATGAATTTCAGCGCTTTGGACTATTTTGTGCATTTTCCCATTGATTTCATTCATTTTGTTTATGTTATTCAATTTAATGACCTTATTTAATTTTTGTTACTTATCTCTCCTTCATTTCAATAGCTTGTTTCTCCTTCTGAATCACCGGGTTTCTTGAGGGGATGCGGGCCCTGGGTGTGTGTATGTGTGTCCCTGGGCCAGAGGGGTGAGGCAGGGCTGAGGGGGCTGGCAGGACAGCTTGGGGACTAGCACAGGGGTCTCTCTTGCCAGGTCCAGGTGGTGTGGTGGTCCTGACTGGGAATGACCAGTGACAGAGTAATTTTATCGTCACTTTTCCAAGGGCTCCTTTTGCATGTTTCCATGGTACAGTATTTTGATATTATTTTTTAACCCTATTGATATATTTTCTCTTTATTCTGTTTAACCGCATTCATATCCCTGAGTTTTGGACTCACCCTGAGAATGAGAAGAGCTGGTGGAGGGAGGTGGGCTCAACACCATCAGATGTGTTGCAGGTCAAGACAGGGACATGGGGGGCAGCCTGGGGAGCTCAGCGGTTTAGCACTGCCTTCAGCCCAGGGCATGATCCTGGGGTCCCGGAATCGAGTCCCCCGTCGGGCTCCCTGCATGGAGCCTGCTTCTCCCTCTGCCTGTGCCTTTGCCTCTCTCTCTCTCTCTCTCTCTCTCTCTGTGTGTGTGTCTCTCATGAATAAATAAATAAAATCTTAAAAAAAAAAAAAAAGACAGGGACATGGGGAAAAGAAGAGTTAGCATTTGCCTTTCCTTAGGCTTCTGCACGGTTCCCTGTGCCCAGCAAAGGGGCCCTGTTTAAAATCAGCCCGCCCACCCCAGACACTCCTGATCCCCCTCTCTTGCTTTGCCATGCTTTGTTGCATTGCATTAGTCACCACCTGACAGATTATGTATTTTCTTATTTATTTTGTTTGTTGGCCATGTCGTCAACGATTTGGTTTATTGTTTGTGTCCTCCAGCAGAACAGAAGCTGCTGAGCCTTTCCTTCTCAGTGCATCCTTAGCCTCTAACACAATCTTTGGCACATATTAGATGGCCTTGAAAATACTTGACTACATGACCGAAAGCCTGGACCCCCTTCTTTCTGGAGCTCCATCCTCTTTCTGGACCTCCATCCTCTACACACACACACACACACACACACACACACACACCCTTTATCAGGCTGAGACTTAATCAGCTTTCAGGGCCCAACTAATGGGTCATGTCATCTCTTCCAAAAAGCTCTCTGTGTTAATCCCGTCCTCAGATATCCCATAGTCTCCGTGTGAGCAACACTGCAGCATCCTGTCTGTCCCCCGCCGTGTGACTGTGGCTGGCAGGGCCCTGACAGCAGACTAGCTCCTGCCTTGCCAGATCCTTGGTATTACAGGGTGTGGCTCACAGAACAGACTTGGGGACTATCCGCCAGATGAACTAACGCAAGAATGGTGTAAAGTTCTTAAATAAGAACTGGCACCAGTGGATGCACGATACAGGGAGGTGCATTTTGTCTTGCTCTGGCTGACAAAGGTATTTCAAATAAAGCTTTTAAGTAATGAAGGCTTGTGAGGTAGTAAACTCCCCATTCCTGGAAGTATTCAAGCAGAGGCTGAATAACAACTGTCAGGGGGTATGGTTGAGGTGATCACTGCTTTCGTTATCTTGGAAGGCGAATGAGATAACTCCTAGGATCCCTGTGTCACTAAGATTCAGTGATTCTATTATTCTTGGCTAATTAAGCTTAAGTTTTAAATTTTTCCTTTCATTTTTTTTTCCTTGCCCTAATTCCCTTTGTTCGTTTCTCTGCAAAATTTGTTTGTCATGTTACTTGCGTGCACTTGTGTCCTCTAAATTATGACTGCAGCTACCATCCATCTCCTGTTAATTCCTTGGGAAATGCTGGTGCTTTTCATCTGCTTGCTCCTTTGGCAGCCCATTTGTCTTTATTGAATATGCAAATATGATGGGAACATCTGTCACTTGCTCTCTGATCTCTCTTTCTTCATAAATGATGGAAGGAAAAAAATGATTTCATGTTATTAACACCATAAACAATTGGATGTCTATTTTAGCAGACATCAAGATTCGTAGATCATACGTTTACCTGACTATTGAGTCACTTGTTGCTACTCTTTGCCTCATTTTGCTTTACAGAACAAATTAAAATTTAAAAGGGAATGAAAAATTTTAAATTTAAAAAGGAATTAAAAATAAGTGTAAGATAACTTTCAAAACTTATTTATCAATATATGAGTTTCCTAGAGCCGCCATAACAAATTAAGATGAACTTGCTGACTTAAAACATTGATTCGGGAGGCCTGAAGTCTGAAATCAAAATGTTGCAGAGCTGTGCTCCCTCCAGAGGCTCTGGTGAAGCAGGAGAGCCAGGTTCTTGTCTCATGGAGTCGAAGAATGAATCTCACAGACAAAGTAGAGTGAGTAAAATGCTAGAAGTTTCTTAAATGAGGAGACAGAGAAAGCTCTCAGGAGTGAGAGGGGTCCTGACAGGGTTGCCGTCATGGGCCCCCATTGACGGTCTTTGATTTAAAACTGACCAGGGAACTTGTGGCCTTATCATTTTTGTGATGTTCGGTTTTGAATAAGGACTGGTGATACCATCTTTAATGGCTTCCTTTTCCTTTTGGGTCTGGTTATTCTTTGTTGGTCACGGGTGACTGTCGTAAAAAATATATTTTCCATCCATACCTAGGGCATTCCTTATCTCTGGTTTCCTTACATCTCAACATTTTGGAGACTTTATTTTATGAGCCTGATTCTATGCCCGCCCCCCCCATCTCTCCCTACCTAGCCCTGCCTGTCCCTTATCCACTGGGAGGATTGTTTCCTTGCCTCTTCTAGCTTCTGGTGGCTCCAGGAAGTTGGTGGCTGCTGGCTGCATGGTTCTGACCTTCGTCTCTGTGATCCGATGACTCTTCTTGTCTCTGTAGCTTTTCTCTGTGTGTCTCCCATAAGGACACTTGTCACTGGATTTAGGGCCTGCTTGGAGAGTCCAGAATGATAGCCTCATCCTAAGATCTCTGACTGGATTACATGTGCACCCATTTTCCAAAGAAAGTCGCATTCACAGTTCCCATGGATTAGAATGTGGACTTCTCTTTTGGAGGGGCCACCATTCATGCCACTACAGGCAGTAAGCCATGAGATCTCATAGGGAGAAAAGGAAGCTGAGTAAGATCTCACATGGAGGACCCAGGGATGTCACTGTACACCGAGTTAGTGGTGTCCATAAACAAAGATCCCATATCACTATTACAATAACATAATAGCAATAGCAGCTATAATTTATAGAGCACTTCTATGTGCCAGACACTGTTCTAACTTTACAAGCAGCATCTTGGCTAGTTTTCTTAACAAGTCTGTGAAGAGGCAACTATTATTATTGTTTTTTATAGATGAAGAAAATGAGTGTTAGAGACATTAAGGAACTTGCTTAAGCAATAGGTGGGAGAGTCACTTTGGTGTGTCAGACGCTGAGAGCTGTGTTCGTAATCATGACTCATGATTCGTAAGCTCATGAACAGAAGCAACCCGGCATCATCCCCTGTGACCTGTCCACCAAAGGCAAGGGCAGTGACTGGAAGCACAGTGGCACAGAGGAGTGGGAGAAAGTCTCAAAGGTCTTCTGCTGTGCCTGTCTGTGACAAGGGCTCCCAGGAAAAACAACCAGCCTGGTCTTCAGAACAGTTTCCCTCCACTGTCAAGCTATTGGAGAAAAGAATGCAAGCTCCATCACATTTCATCTTGGGGAGGATTGTAAACCATAGATGAAAAAGAAACATGGGTATGGTTGATCAGCTTGCACATGGGCGTGCCTGCACACACACATGCACCCATGAGCGCAGAGAGGAGTGTCTGTATGCCAGCCGCCTCCCTTGTTCTGTCTGGAAGGAGGTGCTGTGAAGAGTGGGGATGGAGGCAGGCTCTGCTTCTGTGTGAGTTCCTAACCCACCATGACTGAGCTTTAGGCCTTCCATTGGAAGGTCCAGGCCATAGGCCAGTCATCCAAGGGACTTGCCGTGAGTCACCCACAACCCCTGGACTCCCACAGGGTCCTGATTTTCTTTCCCTCCCTGAAGGGAAGGCTGCAGATCAGGCTGGGGAATGAGGATCAATCTAAGGGAGCTGGCATCTCTTCACCGTGAGTAGGAGATGGTGGAGCAGCGGAAAGCATAAAGAGAAGGCCATCCCATTGCCATTCAGTATTTATTGGTTATTTTTTTGTTTATTGATGCCTTAATTACTTGAGAAAAAGAATTAAGCCAGCTAATAAAAGGTACATAAACAAAACAGGAAAGTACATTCCCATAGTGGAGGTGCAGTTCTATGAAGACAAATCGAGCTGAGGGGGCTGTGGACCTGCTAGGGAGAGCTCCCATCCCCCCACCCCAACCCTGGCCCAGGGAGTCACTAAGGAGGGAGCAGCACAGGGGGTGGGGGGTGAGCACAGACTCTTCTTTCCAGAGTTAGAGGAGATGCCAAGTGTGATGCAGCTCTTACCTGGTGCATTATTTAGCATAATGTCCTGCAGTGAGCACGTCATTACAAGAGCTCATTTATCAGAGAGCGTCTTAGGAGTCACCTGGAGTCCCAGGTGAGGGCAGAAGAAAGAAAGGTCCTTTTCCTTCTGTGAGTCTGGGAGAAGACATGCCTTTATTCTTAATTCTTCCCTTGCTGTAGGACCTTTCCACTTTTTGAGACATGCCTTAACTTTGTCTAGCTGTAAGTTTGGTTTTAATGGCAAGGGCTTTTCAGTCCTCCAATAATGAATAATGAAAATGAAAGATTTTCATTTTTCACTGACAGGTATTTCAAGTGTGACTACCATGCATTATGGAACTGTTTGTGTTTATTGTGTATCTATGTGTTTTATATATATATATATATATATTTTTTCTTTCCTATGTTTTCAAAGGCTTGTGTTTTCACAGCTGGAGATTTGTAAAACACCTTGGTGGCCACTTACATGAAATTTCATTTCTTTTTTTCGGGGGTGGGGTGCAGAGGGAAAGAGAGAAAGAATCTTAAGCAGGTTCCATGCTCAACGCAGAGCCCACACTCGGCTCAATCTCACAACCTTGAGATCATGGCTTAAGCCAAAACCAAGAATCTGATGCTTAACTGAGGCACCCAGATGCCCCTCCTTACTTGAAATCTCTAATTTTAGTGTACAATGTATGAATCATATTTGAGTATATATCATAAAGCTAGGACATTAGAAAATAATGTCAAGGAGATGGGTTTTGTGGATGTGTGTGTGAATGAATACAGTATCTTCTAACATCCAGGCTCATTAATGACTCATCACAAGTCATTAATAACAACTCAATAGATTATTCATAAAGCTGTAAGATGTTTGGGACACCTCCGTGACTCAGTCACTTAAGCAATCAACTCTTGTTTTCGGTTTAGGTCTTGACCTCAGTGTCCTGAGATGGAGCCTTGCCTTGGCTCCGTACCCAGTGAGCCTGCTTAAGATTCTCTCTCTCCCTCTTCTCCTACCCCCCATGTGTGCCTCACCCTCAAATAAAAAGCATAAGACATTCTGTGAAGTTTAGGTTACTTTGAGAACATAGGAGCATTTTTATTCTTGCTCTTTGTGCATTTGAAAAGGACAGGGCTATCCAAGAGGGGCTTTTTGCATTTCTTTGGGGCTTTCTATCCATAGACAGGTATTGTGATCTCACTGCAATCATTTAACTTTTTTGGCAGTGGTTTCCCTATCAATCAATCATGACAGCAGTTATGAAAACATGCTATGAGCTTTATAGTCAGACAAATAAAGTTAGAGGCTATGTCCATCAATCAGTCATGCCAGGGGAAGAAAACATGCTGTCAGCCATTGGCATGTGTTGAGAGTCTGGGTGCCAAAAGGAGGTCTCCCTTCTAACTCCTTGCTCATTCATTCATTCATTCATTCACTCCCTTGTTCATCCAGTGTTTATGAGCACCCATATAGTTCAAGCAGTTATATAGTCACTGGGTCATAAAGATGAATGGGACGTGGTCAAAAAGCCTTACATTCTGATGAAAGAGACTGACAAGAAATCAGAAGGCTTTAATATGGTAAATGTTAAGTTAGAAGCTGCCCTGGATATAGTATTATCTGGTTCTAGAAGAAGCACCTAATCAAACTGCAAAGCAGAGATGGGTGAGGGAAGGCTGCCTGGAAAAACTGACCCCTGAACCAAATCTTTTATTATTATTGATACTTTTAGAAAGTATAGTAATCAGTCACATTTAAAAGTTTCTCTATGACAAAAAAATACTAATAATTGTTTAGTTCATACTGTGATATATGATCATATATTACATTTCAGCTTATCCTTTATAGATTATTAAAGAAGATTACTGACTTGAGAGAAAGTATGGTAGGAATCTTTGGACATTCAAGAGTAATGAAGAATTAAGGTAAATGACCTTAACCATTCTGTAAGCATTCTGGTCATTGAGTATAGGAGTCCATTTGAATTCTTTTCTTTTTTAATCTTTTAAAGATTTCATTTATTTATTCATAAGAGACACAGAGAGAGAGGAAAGACATAGGCAGAGGGAGAAGCAGGCTCCCTGCAGGGAGCCTGATGAGAGACTCAGTCCCAGGACCCTGGGATCACAACCTGAGCCAAAGGCAGACACTCAACCACTGAGCCACCAGGTGCCCCGTGAATTCTTGATCTTAGAGAAAAAGTAGGAGTTACCAGATGCCAGGCTGGGTAGTGGGGCCAGGGATGGTGGCACAGGCACAGGGTGTGTGTCCAGGGTATATCTGGCTAAAAATGAAGACAGAAGCACCTGAGTTACATAGAAGTGGGTGGCTCAATGGGAAAGACCCAGTGTGTCATGCCAGAGTGGTTTGCACTTCCTCCCAGAGGTTATGCCAACCACTGAAGGATGCTAGGCAGGTAAGAGGCATGATCAGAGTAGGAGGTTTCAGAAAGATCCTGTGTGATTACATTTTGATGGGATTAAATGTGGACTCATTTCCTAGGGCTGCTGTAACAAATTGCCACAAATTCAGTGGCTTAATACAACAGGAACTTATTCTCTTCTGATTCTGAGGCCAGAAAGCTCATGTCACAGTGAGGGTAGGGCCGTGTTCCCTTCAAAGGCTCTAGGAGAGATTCTGTTCTTGTCTTTCCCTCCTGGTGGCTCCAGCTATTCCTTGGTTTATGGCAGCATCTCTCCAATCACTGCCTCTGTCTTCACATGGCCCTCTTCTCTGTGTCTCTGTGGCCTCTCCTCTTTTATAAGGATACTAGTCATTGGGTTTAGAACTCACCCTAAATCCAGGTTGATTTCATCTTGAGATCCTTAGTTATATCATCTACAAAGACCCTAGTTCCAAATGAGGTCACATTCTGAGATTCTAGGTAGGTGTGAACTTTAGGAGCACACTCTCAAGCAAGTACAGATGGAGACAGGTTGGGAGAGGTCCAGGTAATCAGATTCTAGAAGGACCTGGGTAAACATTATAAAAAGGCACCTACAAGGAGATGGAATGAATACTTGGGTAAGGTGGGGTGGTAGACAATTTTTAGGAAATGTGTATTTAGGGAAAATAAAAGAGGAAAGGGCAAAAAGAAGGTTGAGGGGTTAGGTAGTAAAAAAAAAAAACTAATTGCAAAAGTTGCATGCTGCACATCTAGGTGTTTTCTATCATTTAAGTCCTGACTCATATGCCACTCTTCCTTCTATAATAATAATGGCTAATAGCATTTATTTTTATCTTACTCTATGGCTAGCAGTATGCTAAGATTGTTATTAGCATTATTTCATTTAATTCTTAAGCAGTCTTCAGAAATATGATCAGTTCCCACTGCCCTGTAGATATGAAACAATTGAGTCTGGGAGAGGTCAAGTGATATGCTAGTAAAGAAATGTTGGAGCTAGGATACGAACCAGGCAACCACACTCCAAAGCCAGCATTCCTGAATACTCACATATCACATGCCCCCATTCCACCCCACCAGTAGTTATTCTTCCCTCTTTGAAACCAACCCCCTCACATACGACATGGGACATAGTTCTCTTTTGGCCTTTGTCAATTTCTAACTAGTTTTTGGTTTTTTTGTTTTTTGTTTTTTGTTTTTGTTTTTGTTCTTTGTAAATAAATTTGTGTGCAAGTCTTGAGGGCAGGGTCTGGACTGGTTTCACTTTCACATGGTGCCCCAGCATCTTGTACCTTGCATTGCACAAAGATCATATTCCTGAGTGTTCATCAAATAAAGGAATGTTATTAATTCAAACCACAATTATATGTCCAGCCGTGTGAGAGACAAGGAAACATACAATTATTGAGCAGTTTGTTGTGTGCCAAGATAGAGGTGAACATAAGGACTTTGGGAGGTGCTTAAGAGGAGCACTTAGCTCAGTGTGGAGGGTGGGATCAGACAAGGGCAGCCTTCTGGGCCTGAAGCCTGGTACTGCACCTGAGGGGATGTGTAGGCGAGGCTTGGAGAAAGTTCTGGGCAGAGACAAGAGCGCCATATGTGGTTCAGTATGGCTAGAGATGGGGAAGGAGGAGGGTGGTGGCCAGAAATAAGCATGGGAAGGTAGGTAGTGGCAAACCCATCAGAACCTTTTCTGTTGTTCTGTGGAGTTTGACCTTCATTCTGAGGAAACAACTGAAAAACTAAAGAGTTGAAGACTTGAAGAATCAAATTTGAGTTCTGGGAACAGCTCTTCAGCTGCTGGGTGGGAGATGGGACTGGGACTGGAGGCCTCAGGGTCAGTTGAGAGGCAGCTGTGAATCTGTGAGGAGAGTGTGGGCAATGAGGAGTGGGGTGACAGCCTGTGTGTAGAGGGCTGAGAAGTGGAGGTCACTAGAAAGTAGAACCAGAAGAACTTGGTGACAGATGTAGGAGTCAGGGGAGGGAGAGGCAGATACGACTGGGGACTGGTCGCGGGGAGCAGTTTGTGGTCAGAGGGAAGTCAGTGATTTGGTTTGGGACTTGGTGGCTTTGGGACTCTGGGTGCAAATATCTGAAGGGTGGCTGGGTTTTTAGGTCCCACCTGCGGAGCATCCTGTATTGCAGGAGCTGTTCAGATGGCAGACAGCCTCCAGTCTAAAGGAATGAATTGGAGTTTGGAATCTAGAAATCACTGAGTTGGGCAGACCTTAAACAAAACAACAAAAGCAACACCTTTAAGGGAAACACTTGAGAAATTTGATAAATCAATCTATCGAAAGCTTCTGTCTAAAGGGGGACAACATAAACATAAATACGAGCGAAGAGGCGGAGCCAGGAAAATCCACTTGCAACACATGAACGTACGTGTCAAAGCATTCAGGGTACTACTAGGCCATGGGGATAAGGAACACATTCCTATATTGACACAGACGAGCAAAGAAAATGAACCGGCAATTCTTAGAAGAACTAGAAATTGTCAGTGAACATAGGAAAATAGACTCCATTTCACCTGTAATTAGCAACATGCAAGGTAAGCACCATGGATGTCATTTGAGGCCCACCAGAAATAAACAGTTTAAGAGGAGCAGGCAATGGGTCTTTGTTCACCACAGAAAGATCTAAACCAAGCTGAGAATAAACCGAAATGTCTACTTCTGAGGGCAAAGGGGGGTGGTTGCTAGGGAAACTTGACTTTTATCTGTGATGTTTAAATTGTTTTAGCAGGTGAATGTGTTCATGCATTGCTTGTATATTTAAAATTAATAAAGAAAGAAATCATTACCTCCCCCTCATTTTACATTATTGGGTAATTACAAGGAGTCATGACATGCGTTACTCATTGTTGCTTGCACAGCAGGAAGAAAGACTTGGGATGTGCATTACTAATTCTGTTATCTTTCCACCACATTTTAATGGTGAGTGATATAGACTCTGGAAGTAAAGGGAATGCCGGTTAAGAGGGAAAAATAGTCTAAAGCAGGGTTTTGCAAGAAGAGCACTATTATTGGGGGCTGGATCAACACTTCTGTGTTGTTAGGTGCTGTCCTGTGCCATAGAGGATGTTCAGGAGCACCCCTGTCCTCTGCCCATGGCCTGGGATGGACCATTGGTTCAGACAAAGCCCAGAAAAATAAGTTAGGCTTCCCAACTCAGCCCAACTCCCCTTATACCAGAAAAACATTAGGGGCTTAATTATTATGTGCTAGTACTTTGCTATTCCCTTACACCATTGTTGTTATTTCTTGACAAAATTATATTTGATTGTTTTTTTCTTATCTTTGTATCGGAGATATACTTGCCATGCGCAGGTAGGGGCAACTCTCTGCCTGGCAAGACTGTGGATTTTGATCCTCTAGGATAGCTCAGAGCCATGAGATTAGGGAGAGAGAGTGGTTATTTTGTTTGTTGAGCATCATCAGAACTTCCGGACAGGAGATCGTTCCAGTGGACACACTTGTTTCAGTCATAGATGCTCTAGGCAGAAACCCAAACAAGCTAGCTTAGGCCAAAAAAAAAGGAGTCTGTCACCAGATTACAGCTTGTGAAAAGGCCCTGAATGGGGAATTACACATGCAGAGACCGGAGTGCTGGGAAGAAAACCTCAGAAGGGTTGTCAAGGGCCCTGTCAGCTGTGTTAGGAAATGAGCATTGTCTGTCCAAAGAAGAAGAGCTGTTAGGTCACAAATCACTCAAGCGTGGAGGCTGGTTTGGGGAGCAAGAGCAGGGTTAGGAGTAATCTATTAAGTGGGTGTCAGAAGCCCTGAGAGAGAAGGTGGCCCAGCTGACTGGTGGCAGCTGGGGTAGAGTCAGTAGATGGATCCTGAGGGAATCAGACCATGGGTTCACCTGGAAGTAGGGCCAGGGCAGGACACGTGCAGTGCCAATGTCCTTTTGCACACAGTGAAGAAATAATATACCCATGAAAGGTTAGGCTGCTACAGGACATTAGTGGAAGCAGGGTCCTCCTAGGATGGAGATGGTGACACCAGCAACTCAGAGATGGTGAGACCAGCAAGGCTTGGTGTGCAGCCTCATCTACTTACAGAAGGTTGACGGCAGGCACACTGCTGGGCGAGGTGGGAGAGAGCCAGCCTGGAGAACCCGTGTGCTTTGGCTGGAATCTTCTGTTCCTCAAGTCTTAATTTTAAAGTAAAAATAAAATAAAATAAAATAAAGTAAAAACAAGATGTGTGTAGACCTATATAAGAATAAAGCGCCTGACCTTGTTGTATGGGATGAAGATTACCACTTTACAGTCAAGGAGTTCCAAAACTATTCTGAGTGATGCGAAATGTAATTCCCCCAAAGTGTTGAGCTGTTCAACGTCACTAGTTAGTTACAAACACACACGTGGACACACGCACACGGACACACGCACATGCATTTAAGTTCTGGTCTGCTGTTTACCAAGATCTCATTTTCAAGTTGTATTTCCTAGGATCTGCTTCTTGAATTTCTTTAGATCCTGTTCAAAATTTGACTGAACATTTGAATTTTAGGCATCACGCTTTCAGCAAACCCACCATGTACCGGCCAGGCTCCAGGAAAAGGACACTTAGGAGCTCTGCATGGACAATCTAGCGGGAAGAGATAGTCTCAGAAAATATAATTCAGTGATAGGAGAAGATATATGAGAAGCAGTGGAAGGAAAATCCTTTTTTCCCTCCTGGGAATTTTAGCTCATATCCTAGAAAAATCTGCAATCCTGAAATTTGAAGAATTGCCTGTGAATGATAAACGACCCAACTTGAAAGTATTTAATGTAGAATCTCCCTCAAAGGGTTAGGCATGCTTATCCCTTCTCCCTGTTGTCAGCCACATTGCAGGAAATCTTTTCCGTAAGATGGCACTTGTAGATAATAAAAATAAAATGCTTTTTGGTATTTTATCTGACAGCTTTTGAGATTAGTTTAATGTTACTTATGTGCTATGAGCTTTAAGTTCCAATACGTTGAATATTTAAGCAGATGCAAGACTTTTACAGTCACTGACAGTTCCTTATGTTTATTATAAGTAAAATACAAAAAAAAAATCTACTCTACGACTCAGTATTTTCACCATTGGGCTTTAGAGGCTTCTAGGATTTTTTTTTCATAAAAATTCTTTCATATATACCTATTTGACATCAAACTCATGTATGCACACTTATAGACAGGGTCAAATTTTACTTGTGTACTAATTAAAGCAGTATATGCACTCGAAGAAACGAGCCAAATTATACGTACGTACTAATTAAACTGTTATTATATGCACTTGAATGTGATGTGTTACTTAATGTTCAAAATCACTTTTATAGCCTGCTTGAGGTTTGAGGGAAATAAATAATCAAAAGAGGGATGAGATTCCTGGTCCCTGCCCCTCCCCCTGTTCCTTCCCCCAGCTCTCAGAATCCTCTTTAATTGGCACAGATCCCTACAGGGAACCAATGTGACAATTAGATGTCTGCCCTCATTATAAGAGGCTCAAAGGAATACAAGGTGTTGGGAAATACTCTTATTTTCTCAGTCGCATTATAAGGAATCCTTGGACACAGCATGCAGAGGCTCTGTAGAAAGCCATGTGCCCAGTGAAAGGGATTCTTTTCATCCCAGGGTGGAATGGATGAGCAGCAAGAAGGACACAAACAGCTGGACCACTCCACCTCCCCCTGGGTTGTTTTATTTGCCCTGTCAAATCCCTCACTGTGTCTTTAAGGGCCGCTGCTTTTCCTGCCTAACCCTCACTCTTTGCAAGGCAGTGGTTTTCAGGCTGTGTGCACGAGAGAGTCTTGGGTTTGGAGGAGAGCTTGGACCTCCCATCCCTTACGACTAGAGCTGCTCTGATTGTCTGTATATTTTGATTTTGTGTAAAATACAATTTGAAACCAGTGTTCTCTGGGTAAAAACATTGACAGATACAGCAAACTTCAGCTTTCAGATGTAAATGACCATCATGAGAATGTTCCAGTCAAACCTGGGCCACCTGGGAACTATTCTCAGGTCTGTGGCAAGTAAGGCATGAAGTAGAGGCACCCCAGGAAGAAAGCATAAATCTCGGGACTCAGGAAGACACCAGTCTTCTCATTCCCAGAGGATGTGATACGGTGGGCAGAGGTAGAGGGTGGTTAGGTTCTAGGGTTACATAAACACAATCTCTTCCCACCCCTGCATGAAGGAAAGACAAAAGAGCCAGAGGAAAATTAAAGGGCGACTTAGCATGATGAGCAGGGCAGAAAGGCTTTGCTGTCTGGTTTCTGGAAAGGAAGGATTGGCCAATTTCGGGTCAGTCCAATGTGCAGCGTTGAAATGGGTTGTTTCTCCCTTGGCACCCTGTAACCACATGCTGCCCTCCAGGGGATGTCCACTCCTAACTATGCGTTAGGAAAACAATCTGATTAAATAAAATTACCAAGGGTAGGATGACTCATAGTATTCCCATCACTACCTGGATGCCTGTTATCTTCAATGAATCTTGATAATTGGAATTTCAAGTAAGTTTGGGGAGATGGCATAAATATCCTACTGTATAAGGAAGGGGTTTGTGCCCTAGTGCCTGTCAAAGCCCCAGTCTCTGAGGCATCATTCTTGCCACTGGAGGATCCATGGAAATCTCTTATGTGGAAGCTAGAACCTTATCAGTCTGGGTTTCCTGGGTCATGGGTCGGTGGCCTCAGATCCATATCCTTGTTCCCTGGCCAACCTCTAAGTACTCTTTCTTCCTTAGCTTCAGCAGCTCTTCTATTCCTTGCTCTAAACTGTGATTCTGAGATGACCCTAGTTCCTTCTCTGCTTCCTGGGTCTTTTGCCAGGTGTCAGCTTGTACCAAAAAATAAGTCTCCAGCCCAGCCTAGCACTAGAGTCCTTGATGCTCAGGCTTTGGTGTGAGCTGAGAGGAACTCTCCACCACTACTTCACACCCTCCCAAGTCACCGTCTCTTTTGTCAGCTTATAGGAACAAAAACACCTCTAGAGAATTTTGTTTCTTTATTGCAGGATGCACAAAGGTTTTATTTCAACCAACTCACTGACACATGGCCAACACTATCAAAATGTCTCTTTTGTGCTGTCAGTGGATAGCAAGCAAAGAATGATTTCAAATAGTTGACATTCGTTCTGCCCCCAAAGCAACTCAAAGAGAATACACTTAATTTCATGTCTCAGTTTTTTATTTAATTAAAATGTTTATCATATAATATTTTATAAAAAGAAATCAATGTTCTATGTATATGTAAGTGAAGAGGCATATAATAAACCCATCTCACAATTTAAGGATTAGAACATTTAGGGATGCCTGGGTGGCTCAGTTGGTAGCACCTGCCTTCAGCTCAAGTCGTGATCCTGGGGTCCTGGGATCAAGCCCCACGGGGGTTCCTTGCTCAGCTGGGACCCTACTTCTTCCTCTGCCTCTCCCTCTGTTTCTCTTCATTGCTTGTGCTCTCTTTCTATCTCTCTCTCTCAAAAAAAAATAATTTTTTTTTTATGAAGGAATTAGAACAGCTGAAGGTACAGGTACTCATGTGCCCCACCTTCCTGATTTCTTGGTATCATTTTCCCCAGAATTTATTAGGAAAATTTTCAAGCATACAGGAAGGTTGAAAGAATTTAATTGTGAACACTTCCATTATTTTTCTGTGTTTTTTTTTTTCATTATTTTTCAAGTAAAAATTTCTTCTGAATGTTGAAGACAGAGTTTCCACAACATAGTACTCTGTGAATGCTGGTTGATTCGTATTCAAGTGGGTAGTTAGGAGATCCCTTCACCATGCAGATTGTGAATCCTCCCATGAAAGGCTCTTTACAATCACAACAAATCACTGCCAAACTGCAACTGCTTTGAAGGTCAGCAGAGTAAATCCACTAATATTTGCTATATCTTCTCTGTGCATGTAAGATGAAGTATTTGGGGAAGAGCATGAAGCTTTTTATGTAACAAAGAAGTCATGGAGGCGCTGCGGTGGCATTTTACTCGCTTCCTTTCAATAGACTGCTCACTTTGATAAATGCAGACCTTTCATGGGTGAATGTTTTTTAATATTTTAGTCACTTTTTCCCTCTCACAGGCATACCTTGTTTTTAACAGTCTCTTGGTTCTGCTACCTTTTCAACAGTTAATTATGTCTCAAGCTTTTTTTTTTTTTTTTTTCCCCTTGCCCACCAGACTACATTTCCTCTCAATGTTCATAGTGGCTAATGGCCTGCTCACATTTGAGTAACCTTTAAGATAATTCTTCCCAGAGAGCCCCATGGTATTTTCTTAGCATAATGTTTACCTATTTTGTAAGTACTCCTTGAGGAGGAAAAATGGATTACCTGATGGAGTTGGTATTTGCAGATAAAGAGTAGCAAAAATGGGCAATTACTGATAAATGATGGTGGACCTTTTATACCCCTGGATGCAATTTTAGAGTCCGTTACCGTGTGCAGAGTGCTTTGTGGGGGGACTGTAAAAGAAGCCCTCGGTGTCTCTTTTCCTATGCCATATTTTTTTTTTTTTTCAGAAAGAGAGAGACAGGCTAAAACCAGAACTATACAATGGAGCAATAGGGAAGGGCTGTGAAGCAGTCCTAATTTTGTATTAGGGGTCGCTTTTTACTTTGTGTCTGTGATGTTCCAGAACAGGGGTTCTTCCCTGGGTTAGAATTTCTGGAATTTGTCTAGAAGCCACATGCTTTAGGATCCCCTGGCAGTGTCTATTAACCGGCAGGTTCCTGGGCCTTATCCCTAGATCTCCAAGAGTATTCTTTTAGGAGCTAAGTTTTGGGAATTTGCATTGTAAGCAAGCTTTCTGGCTGTTCTTTATGCATTGAAGTTTGAGAACCACTTCCCTAGAGTTTCAGGGTTTGATATTTCCTGAAATTGTATCCAGATATTTTTGTGATTTGCATATGAACATTTCTCCGGGACAGTCAAAATATTTGGAACTATACTCTAAGAAATAGAATCCGTGGAGCCTGAAGGAATTAATCCTACTGTCTTACAATTTGGGATTGAGTGACTTGGCTTCTATAGGAAATTGGGATCCCTGGGTGGTGCAGCGGTTTAGCGCCTGCCTTTGGCCCAGGGCGCGATCCTGGAGACCCGGGATCGAATCCCACGTCGGGCTCCCGGTGCATGGAGCCTGCTTCTCCCTCTGCCTATGTCTCTGCCTCTCTCTCTCTCTCTCTCTGACTATCATAAATAAATAATAATTTAAAAAAAAAAAAAGGAAATGGCACCAAAGAGGCTTGATGGCCAGAAGAACATGTCAGGACCAAGCCCAGACACTCCCCTCACTAGACCATCAGTGATGAGGACCTCAACAATTATTCTTGCAGTATTCAGTTCTGATCCTGTTACCTCTCAATCCAAAATCTCATGTGCTCCTCACTACTTAATGACTTTATGGCCTGACATAAGAAGCAACCTGGTCTGGGTTGGTCCCTACCCAAGTTTTCATTGTATTCCCTCCTGTCTTCCGGAGCCACTCACCATTCTGTCCCTCCTATTGCATGGTTAAAAAAGCCTTCAGGATATGTCCCCAATAGCCAAAATATGCGAAAAGCCCAGATGTCCATCAACAGGTGAATGGATAATGGAAACATGGCATATACATACAATGGAATACTACTCAGATATCACAAAATGACATCTTACATTTGCAAGGATGTGAATGGAACTAGAGGGTATTATGCTCAGTGAAATAAATCAGTCAGAGAAACCATAAGAGACTCTTCACTATAAGAAACAAACTGAGGGTTGCTGGAGGGGAGAGGGTTGGGGGGGATGGGGTAACTGGGTGATGGGCATTAAGGAGGGCACTTGATGTAATGAGCACTGGGTGTTATATGCAACTGATGAATCACTGAACTCTACCTCTAAAACTAATAATACACTATATGTTAACTAAATTGAATTTAAATAAAGAATAAGGCTACAGAGTCGGACAAACCTGAGCTCCAGCCCTGGCACTGCCACTCGTCAGCTGTATGACTCTCAACAAGTGACTTAATCACCTTACGCCTCAATTTCATCCCTAATGAGATAAGAATAATTGCACCTACTCAGTAAAATTTTGGGAGAATTAAACAAGTCATGGAGCTTAGCACAGTGCCTGGCACACAGAGAAGAGCTCGAGTGCTGGCACTACTTCTCCTGTGCCTCTGCTTCCCCCTTCACGACAAGTCCCACACTTATCATCTCCTGGAAGACTCGTTGGGTCTCCCATCACTCCCCCTGCAGGAGATACTTTTCCCTCTTCCGAATATGGGTAACATATTATTTTTTTATCTTTCTTTGGCATTTACCACTCCCTGCTTTGTGTGATTTTTAAGTACGTCTCTTACCTCACCTGTCCCAGTTGACAGGATTCCTGTCTCATTATCTGTACACAAAAGCCTTCTTGCACATAAAAGGTAATCACCTAAAAGTTGATTTTAATGCTATTCATAATGGAGAGGAATTTAGTATGTCTTTCTTGTTACCCAGGAATTTACTGGGTTAAAAAAAGGGACTTTGGGGATCCCTGGGTGGCACAGTGGTTTGGCGCCTGCCTTTGGCCCAGGGCGCGATCCTGGAGACCCGGGATCGAATCCCACGTCGGGCTCCCGGTGCATGGAGCCTGCTTCTCGCTTCTCCCTCTGCCTATGTCTCTGCCTCTCTCTCTCTCTCTGTGACTATCATAGAAAAAAAAAAAAAAGGGACTTTGTAACATGGAGGAAATGATCAAATAACAAATGATTCCACAGTTTGGCCTCCAGACAACTTTCTATCAAGTGTCTGCTCTCTATAATAGCTTGCCGTTATTGAGGCATTTTATGTTTATTATCCACTAGTCACTGTGTGAAGATCCGTGATCTAACTTTCACAGTGGACTTTTGACTTGGGTTCTCTAATATCCCCAATTTAAAGATGAGATCTTGGATGCTTAAAGAGGTAAAGAAAATATGCCCAACGTCCCACAGTTAGAAGAGGTACAGCCAAGGGGAGTTCATGCCTTAAGAACTCTGCTGCATGAAGCCCCTTGCCCCACCCTGGCCCACTCTGACTTTTAAATCTTACAAAGGCCCTTTCATTGTCCATTCTTTAAATTAGAGAGGGTTTGGTGAGATGGACAAGCTTGATTGCAAAAGTGGCATTTTCAGAGCTCATCCTGAAAATATCTTCCTTGTGGAGGCTAATACTTCCATAAGGCATTTAAATCATTTAAAGAATATTTAAACACCTTTTTAAAAAAGGTTTTATTTCTTTATTTTATTTATTTATTTGAGAGAGAGAGAGAGAGAGAGAGAGAGAGAGAGAGAGAGAGAGAGAAGGATGTGGGGCTTGATCTCAGGACTCTGAGATCATGACCTGAGCCCAAGGCAGACGCTTAACTGACTGAGCCATTCAGGTGCCCCCATTTAAAGAATATTTAAATAAAACCCTGAACATATTATCTAGAGGACAAGAGCTTGGAGAATATCAGCCGCTCTCTCGGAGGTGCCAGGCCCTTCACAAATATCACGAAGGAAGAAGAAAGTATTTTCTCCAGAATAATTCATCCTCTTTTCTTCTGCGGTGAGAAACCATCAAAGTTGTTGACACTCAAAAGAGAATCTTGCTTTCCACAGGAAATAATGAATGGAAAACAGCCATCCTAGGATGCTGGAGAGAGTGGCTGACAGTTCTACCCAAGGGCTCTAGTTTGACTCAAGCTGTGTTATTTGCGCAACATCAAAAATGAAGTTGAAATCCACTGCATAGAGCAAAGGAGATTGTAGAATAATGTTTTTACTCCCAAGTCTGAGAATTCCAAGGGCAATATTAATGCCAACCTTAGCTTGAGTTGTACTGCACTTCAGTAGAATTCCTTGTGTTTAAGGGCCTAGATGTGGTATTAAAATTGAGCAGTCTATATTTTATTGGCATCTGAATCCCTTAACGTGATATGGTCACCCATTAAAATGAAGTCGGGCAGGGGGGTTTGTTTGTTTATTTCCTGAGAGATCAAATATATTCAAATGCAAAGATTACGATTCCAGTCTTCTTTCCTTCCTTCCTTCCTTCCTTCCTTCCTTCCTTCCTTCCTTCCTTCCTTTCTTCTTTCTTTCTTTCTTTTTCTTTTTTCCTTTCCTTTCCTTTCCTTTCCTTTCCTTTCCTTTCCTTTCCTTTCCTTTCCTTTCCTTTCCTTCTTTCCTTTCCTTTCCTTTCTTTCTTCTTTCTTCTTTCTTCTTTCTTCTTTCTTTCTTCTTTTTCTTTCTTCCTTTCCTTTCCTTTTCCTTTCCTTTCCTTTCCTTTCCTTTCCTTTCCTTTCCTTTCCTTTCTTCTTTCTTCTTTTTCTTCTTCTTCTTCTTCTTCTTCTTCTTCTTCTTCTTCTTCTTCTTCTTCCTTTTTTGTTTCAGAGAGAGAGATAGTGGTGGTGGGGGGGGGAGGGGTATAGGAGAGAGACAAAGAAAGAATCCCAAGCAAGCTCCATGCCCAGCACAGAGCTGGACGCAGGTATCTATCCCACAACCCCCAGGTCATGACCTGAGCCAAAAATCAAGAGTTGGACACAACTGACTGAGCCACCCAAGCACCCCGATCCTTCTAGCTTTAAGAACAGGTTCATACAAAGAAATTTTAATCTATTTAGTCTTGCAGGTTGTCTGTATTAAATACTGCAGCATACATGATGATTGCCTTATTCATACCTAGGGAAAGTTAGATAACCAAATATTCCTAATCAGGAGCCCATGCTTCGGGGATTGAGTCACCAGAACCTAATCAAAATTTCATTACCCAGAGCATGGTTGAGCCTTATTTATCAACATTCAAATTAGGCCTCAAGGGGCAGCCCTGGTGGCTCAGCGGTTTAGCGCTGCCTTCAGCCCAGGGTGTAATTCTGGAGACCCAGGATTGAGTCCCATGTCGGGCTCCCTGCATGGAGCCTGCTTCTCCCTCTGCCTGTGTCTCTGCCTCTCTCTCTCTCTCTCTCTCTCTCTCTCTCTGTGTGTCTCTGGTGAATAAATAAATGAAATCTTAAAAAAAAAATTTAAAAACAAAAACAAAAAAAACCCGCAACAAATTAGACCTCAAGGGTTCATTCATCAGCTCAAGGGATATTAGAATAATTTTTTATTGGTGAAATTTTTTGAGGAAGTTTATGCAGGTGCCTTTGCCTTTGTCTGTAGAAGGTCAAATAATCAGTAAAAGGTTGAGGACGCTAATGTTATAACACAGGTTGTGTGACTGTGTTTGAGTCCTGCTCAGGACAGAGATGGAGCTTTACTGTCCCTGCACAGTGGCTCCTGGGACAATGTCCTCTGGTCCCCATGCCATCTAATTGCTAAAGGCTAGCCAAAGAACCTAACAACTTTGAGTATCTAAATGGGCAGGCTCGTTTGCATGGAGTATATTCTTTTTGTATATTTTCAGCGATTTAAGTGCAAATTTGGCTGTGACTTCCAACGGCGCCTCCCAGGCATCCCTGCAGAGCACACATAAAACCCTTACCAATTGTGTACAATTATAAAATGAGAGCAGCTCTCATTTCATCTTTAATTTAATGCAGACGCTCACCAAATATTTATTGAGCATCTATTAGGCTCAATGCCCTGAAAGGGTAGGTGGTGGGCTGTTGGAGCAAAGAATTTAAGATAAGGTCTTATGTGCAGGTGCTCACGTGTCATTTGCATTTACCTTCATGACTTAGATTTCAAATGATGTCACAGTAACATCAATTAAAACCTTTCCTCTGTGAAAACTCTTCAGGTCCTGCTACCTGTCCCTCCATCCATTCCCCAGGCTGGGGAATCAGGAATCTTTCTGCTTCTCCTGCCTTGTTCTGAATGCTCCTGCTCCTACCCTCAGGAAAGATGCCGAAATATCCCTGCCCCTCAGCACAGTTCCTGCCATACACAATGTTGGCTTATTTTAAGAAAAATAATTCAAATGTTATAGCCAGCCTGAGTTTGTGTCAGTGTGACATGCTGGCAAATGTTTAAAAACTGGCTATTTTAAGAAAATGAAGTCTCTAAACACACGTTTATTAAAAAATTTGATATAAAGGATATGTACCGCGCAGTTTACAAATAATGAAACATGTAATCTTTTTTGTTATAAATTCCATCAAGTCATTTGATTTTCATAGAATGTGGTAATTTCTGGCAAATTTTTGTATTTTGCATCGTATGGTTGCAATGGACAGACAAGTACAATTCAAATTGCAGGTTATTCAGTATTTTCATTTACCTTAACTAGTAAGATTAAAGTGAACCAATGGAAAAAAAAAAAAGAAAAAGAAAAAAAGTGAACCAATGAAGGGATGCTTGGATGGCTCAGTTGGTTAAGTGGTAGATTCTTGATTTTAGCTCAGGTCATGATCTCAGGACTGTGAGACTGAGCCCTGTGTTGGGTTCCTCACTGGATGTGGAACCTGCTTAAGATTCTCTTTCCCTCTCCCCCTGCCCCTCCCCCACTGCATCTCTCTCTCTCTCTCTCTCTCTCTCTCTCAAAGAAAAGTAAACCGACAAAGACACATGTTAGAACTTCGCTCATTCTTCCATGATGAGTTGGATAAAGTGTTTTGAATATTGGAAGAATGTTTCCTCAAAGTCTTGTGCTATTCCACATATAACAGGTACAGAAATGCAGAATGATGCAGAATAATCTGCATTATTAACATTTTCCTATCAGTTCCTAAAAAATAGACAATTAAAAAAAAAAACAGTAAATCCAGTCCTGATTTCTAGCCTTTCCCAGTTCCCAGTGTGTAATTATTCCCACCACAGCTGATTTCCAGCTACCAGTGTGATTCCCACTGAACAAGCAGGTGGGAAGAGATGCACAGTGCAGGATTTCCATCACATAGATTCAGTATATGTAGGTTACCTCAAAAGCACAGGTAATAGTGTAAAGTAGTAAAATAATTAGGATGTGACGAGCCTTCAGTATCTATTAACTTTTTCTTTAATGTAATTGATTTAATTTTTTATTACTTAATTTTTCTTTTTTTTAATAGAGATTTTTTTTAAATTTTTTTTTAATGATAGTCACACACACAGAGAGAGAGAGAGAGAGAGGCAGAGACACAGGCAGAGGGAGAAGCAGGCTCCATGCACCGGGAGCCTGACGTGGGATTCGATCCCGGGTCTCCAGGATCACGCCCTGGGCCAAAGGCAGGTGCCAAACTGCTGCGCCACCCAGGGATCCCTATTACTTAATTTTTCATGATGATTTCATGATTTTAGTTAACAACTGGCATGCACAATTTGAAAGAATAGCAGTCTCCTCTACAAGCCAATAGGAGCATGTGCATTAGGTCATGGATTTAAGAGTTCTTTTTGCAGAAAAGGATGGGCCCTACTCTAATTGGTAGGTCCTAGGTAAAGGATGGTTGCTGGGCTTCCCTGTTCAAAGATCTATCATGAGATAGTCCTGAGAGTTTCTCTGGGAGTTTTATATTTTGAGATCCCCTCTACCTCAAATGGGGGGCTTCCTTAGAGCACACCTTATTTGACTCCTTTCTCACCTCTGCAAATGATATATTTGCTTATTTAAAAATTGCTCTAGCAATTTGTGTTCATTGTCTATTGCTGCTTTTTTACAAATGATCTAAAACTTCGTAGCTTAAAATAACACTTATTTTTTTTCACAAGGTTTCTGAGAGTCTGGTGTCTGCGAGTGGCTTACATGGGAGGTTCTGGCTCAGTCTCTTACCGGGACGTGTGTCAGCCAAGATTAGAGTATCTAGACAGCCTGACTGGTCCTGGGATGATCTGTCTCTAAGAGGACTCATCACTTGGCTTTTCTCCTTCCCACAGCTGCTTGAGTGTCCTCACATGATGGCTACTTCTCCAGAGCCAGACATCCAAGACTAGGCAGGCAGGAGACCACGAAGGGTTTCGTGTCTTCATCTCAGAAATCACACACCATCACTTCAGCTTTATTCTATTCATCAGAAGGGAGTCTTTATGTTCAGCCCACTCAAGGAGAGGAAAATTAGGACCCACCTTTTAAAGATAGCGTTCAAGAATTTTTGGGCATATTTTGAACCACCACACACCACAGTTTTATATAACTTTATTTTGTTATTCTTATTTATGCTTTCAAGTTTTAGGATTTTTCTCTTCCTTTTAATAGTTCATGACATTATCTATGTTTTGTTTTTATAGATGCTGTTACCTTTTATTCATTCTAAAGTCTTATGTTGTGACTTTTATCACTAATATTCTTAATTCATGTTTTTCTGAATCACATTTTACGTGATTGAATTTTGGGTTTTCATTTGAATTATCATTTGATATTTTAACAATGATGATCTTTCAATAATTGGATTTATCCTAGCTCCTTATGCTTACCTTGCTTTTCTCTCTTAGAGAAGTTATTATGGGTAACTCCTGACATTTAGAAGTAAATGGGAGCTCCATATCTCCACAGACACACACACACACAGACACACTCTCTCTCTCTCTCTCTTTCTCTCTCTGTCTCTCCTCTTTCTCTTTAAAGATCATCTCTAGAGAGAGAGATAGGTTACCACAGAAATAAGTCTCAGACATGTGCATATCCTGTCTCTAAACTCACTGAAGATTCCACCTGTAACCTTTCCAGCACTCTCCCACTCACCTTGCAGGAAAGACATTTTCTTCTCCTTCTTCTTTTTTTTTTTTACTTAAATTCAATAAACCAACATATAGTACATCATTAGTTTCAGATGTAGTTTCCAATAATTCATCAGTTGCATATAACACCTGGAAGGACTAATTATGGTGCAAACATAATGAACACCTTGATTCAGCTAAACCTGTAGCAAGTTCAGGTAAGACAATGTTCTGTGGGCACAACAGGACAGAGAGGAGTTCTAGATGAAGGATATCTCTGCAAAAGGGTTTGCTTTCCTGGCTCCTTGGCTTCTTCAATCCCATCCATACCAGGTTTAAGTTGCCTGAACAATACTTCTGGTCAATGAAAAGTTATCTCCAAATCCCTTAGACCAATTAATGATCTCAGAGGCAGATTTAGATTGGTATTTTTGAAGGACAGTCATACTTTGCTGAGGACGCTCCATGACTGATCTTTCAATGTTAGGTGACTGTGCCTATTGGTCAGGGAGCAGGGACTCTGGGTCAGGGAGCTTCAGATGTTAATGACCCTTGGGTTACAGATTAACTCAAGCACTCTATGTATGTACTGAAGTGTGTCAAATTCCTGAAACACAGCATTTAATTTCTTAAATTTTATTTTGCCTTATATATTAATCATTCCTTTTATTCTGTTTATTGAGTTCTTCCCACCTTTAACTTCTTAGTTTCTTATATATTTTTTTAAAGATTTATTTATTTGAGAGAGAGAGCGAGAGAGCAAGTCAAGGGAGGAGCAGAGCAAGAGACTCTTCAAGCAGACTTCCCACTGAGCCTGGTACTTGACACAGGGCTTGATCCCATGACCCACAAGATCATGACCTGACCTGAAACCAAGAGTCAGACGCTCAAAACAACTGAACCACCACCACCCAGATGCCCCTTTAGTCTCTTATATTTTGTTTTGCATATTTTAAATTTTTCACATATATATATAATATAGATTTATTATCTACATTCTATTTTATTTTACTTCAGGGTTGTTTCATAATCACAGGCAGTTAGGCATGGAAAACATAGTCCACCACTATAAACAGTAGAAATTGAAAGATACTTTATCTCTGCAGCTGCATCTCCTTAATAAATTTAATATTTCCTTAAACAGAGGTTCTCCCAAGCTCCCCTTTGCCACAAATTCATCGTGGACACCTACAGATTTAAAAAGTTTGTAGACCAATAATGAGTTCTCCTTTTGGAAAACACTCATTTGAATCATTGAAGTTGTATTGTTTGTCATCATATTTCATTTACATCTTTTGCAATCTAAATTCTGTAATGTAGCTGTGTTAGAGTTCTTCCGAGAAACAGAACCAATAGGTTATAAATAGACACAAGAGGACATTTATTATAGGAATTGGTTTACATGGTTATGGAGGCTGAGAAGTTCCACATCTGCCATCTGCAACCTGGAAACACAGGAAAGCCAATCGTGTAAGGGTTCCAGTCAGAATGGCCTACACCGCTGCAGTAAACCTCAGAATCTCAGAGACTCTAAATGTCAGCAGTGCTTCTCTCTGGCTGAGTCTCTTTGATGTTGCTGGCCTTTGGGCTAAAGGAAAAGAGTGTGCTCTGGAAGGTTTTCCCCTAAAAATTAGGCTGGAAAGACAGGTGGCACTCCAGCTCACAACTCATTAACCCATTGAGCCTCGTGCTTCTATGCCACAGTGGGCCAGAAAGGGCAGTCCTGCAGGTGGCTGGGAGCTGGAGAACTGGAGGCATTTGGCAAGTGCACCGTGCCCATCTCAACTGCCTTCCCATGGTGTCGTCATTAGGGTTAAAAACCATTCACCAAAATTCACCAGTGAATATGAATTATTGTATCAGTCCTGGTGCTTTCAAACCGCTACATTTAAACTACTCACTGGGTTAATAGATGCCATCTTTCCCCTGTCACATCCTCAGTGATGCACATCCCGAGTGATGCCCAGTGTGGCGAGCACTTCACCAATCACACTTGCTCTCTTGCATTCTCACTGGTGGCTTTGAATGCTTCCGCAGCGTCACTTACGTTTCTCCCATTCTTGTTTATACTAGTTATACTTACATTTATAATTATAATTCAGTTAAATCAGACATAATATTATAAAATATGAAGACAGAAAGAAAGAGTATCTTCTTTAAAAACTTGTTACTGAAATAGGTATAGGCTAGATCAGTGCTACTCCAATTTTGTATGTGTATATGTGCGTGTGTAGAAAACATTTTTCTTTCTCTCTTTCTTTCTTCCTTCCTTCCTTCCTTCCTTCCTTCCTTCCTTCCTTCCTTCCTTCCTTCCTTCCTTCCTTCCTTCTTTCTTCTCTCTTCTTTCTTTCTCTTTCTTTTTGTTAACATACAGTGTTTTATTAGTTTCAGGGGTAGAATTTAGTGATTCATCAGTTGCATATAACACCCAGTGCTCATTATATCAAGTGCCCTCCTTAATGCTCATCACCCAATTATCCCATCTTCCCACCCAACTCCCCTCCAGCAACCCTCAGTTTGTTCCTAATAGTTAAGAATCTCTTATAGTTTGCCTCCCTCTCTGTTTTCATCTTTTTTTTCATTTCCTCCCCCTGTGTTCATCCATTTTGTTTCTTAAATTCCATGTATGAGTTAAGTCACATGGTATTTGTCTTTCTCTGACTGACTTATTTCACTTAGTGCCATTCACATTTCACTGTGCATACAAACCACCCCGAAATGGCTTACAGCAGATCCTGGCTTTCTGAAGATCCGGGTGGGAACTGAGATCCTGCATTTCTAGACTAGCTTCCAGGTGATGGTGATGCTGATGCTGCTGGTTCACAGATCACACTAGTAATAGCAGAACATGAGACAGTTACAAAAGGTTTCTGGAACATTATTAATCGCCTTCAGGTTGCTTTACCTATGCTTCTAGTTCTCTGAAGTCTTGCTCCACTTTGCAGAAGCTTCTCCTGGAGTGCATGGAAATTGCATTAGACAGCTAGCTGTGTGGAGCACGTGACTGCTGCTTCAGAGAAGCATATTTGAAGAAAAGACCTTGACCCTATTATAAAAAATAGATGTTTGTGGTTAGAAGTAAAATTTTTAGGTGTTCATTTATTGTTTTTAAATAATTCTGTACTCAAAATACTTTTCGCTTTAGTAGACCAATTATGCTAGAGAAGAGCATCTATCATATTACCTGGAATGTGTGATTCCCAGTGGAAGTTACTAAAACTCTTACAGCAATTAACCAGGCTTTACGCAGATGCATCTCATAAGATCTCAGTCAGGGCCACCTCACTGCTCATTCCAGGGGTGCCTTTTATGTCGAATATGATAGCAACAGCCCTGCAACATCTCTTGAACCTTGGGGCTTTTTGTGTATTTTGTTTTCTAATACTGGGAGGATTAGTAGCTGTGTTAGATATTGAACACTTTGGGGTTAATCTGGGGAGAGAGGAAGACATGCCGAGTGGATTCAAAGCAAAATAAATGCTCTTTGCTCTGACATCGCCCTCACCCACCCATGGTCATGGCTGAGGAAATGTATTTTACAGTCGCAGTAGGAAAGGGGAGGCGGAATGCATTTCTTCATTGTACTACTAAGCCCTCTTAAGACTGAGGGAGTTTCAAAAGAATGACAGTGGAATACATTGATATGGGGGAGCCATGGATCAAGAATGATTTCCCATAATGTGTTCAGTTGATTAGTGATGTATTACAATAAGAATAATTCCTTCCTCATCTACACTCTGTACAAGGACCACAGAGCTTCCTGCCATGGGGTAAATCAAGTGATAGCCCCTTTGCCAACCTCCCCAAATAGGACACTCTTGTGGTTTACAAATAAATCCGCCTGTAGGCCCGTCCTCCTCCTGTGATGCTATACCTTCCATATTCCAAACTCCTACCTTGTACAGTTCTACTACATTACCGATCTAAGTCCAGACTTGGTTTCTGGTGGTTAATAGGTGTATTGTGTGAGTCCATAACATCCCAAACCCAAGTCTGTCTGAAGCATCATTCCAGAGATGGGAGTAGAGGAAAGCATGTCTCTTCCACTGGTGTTTAGGGAAGGACTTCAGGCAGGAACCTACCAGGCAAGGTATTCCTGAAGCCCCAAAACAGGAAGGCTCTGGACCCAATCAAGATGCTTGAATCCCACCATGTATTAAATCAATTTAAAAAAAAAAAAGGTAGCAGTGGGGTAGATTGGTATAGTTGGGGCAAGGTGTCAGGAGGGAGGGCTAGTCTGACTCCTGAGCTAGTAACGTTGATATGTCCTATCTTTCTGCTACAGCAGCCTTCCCTGATGATGGCCAGGGCTGGGTTCATGCAAGGGGACCATAGGCTGAAGGTGCCTGAGGCCATTGACACATCCGTGCTCTATCTGAGAAACGAGGTTAGCCCAGAGCTGGAGCTTGCCAAATAGCTGCTGAACAGCTGTGGTGTCTAATTGCACTTTTTTGGACAGGGGTCACCCAGCTGTCAGCTTATAACTTAGTCTGTCCGTCCTTTCCTAGCTTTGAGTAAGGTTTACATTGATGCCATCATACAGTCTGCTTGCTCTTTTTAGCATTATAGGTTTTTACCTTACTGTCAGCATTCAGCACACACAGTCAGTTCTGCCCATGCCTCCCAAGCCACTTGTTTGATCATTATTTGTACTAAATCCAAACTGAGTTCCTCCTGTGGCTCCTAAGCCACTTGCTAACTCACTGACTATGCTTTACATTGCTTATGCATTTCATCTATTTTATGTGCTCTTCTTGTCTTCCTTAGCAGAACTGAGTAATGTCCAATGATACAGCAAGTTCACATCATGCCATAGAGTAGGAGGACTGATGGAAAACCACGATGTGAAAAGACATTTTTGATGCTTAGCCAGTAATTGTTACTGCTTTAACAAATGGTACATTATTGGAGATTCTTCTTAAAAAAATTCTTTAATTATTGTAATTGTTAGTTGTACATGCTCATTTTAGGAAATTGGAAAATACAGAAAAATACAAAGAAGAAAAAAACCATTCTCTAGGCCACCAATTTGTGACAATTAATGTCAACATTTTGGTGTACTTTATTTTTATAATCTTATTTTAGTAGACGTCTTCCTCAACTGTTCAGACTGATATATTTCTACATCCTGTTCTTTTTCCTAGATATTATAGTGTATGCCTCTTCCTCGCTTACTATACATTTCTTGATAGATTCCATTTAGTGGTGCAAATATATCTTTTGTAGAGTTTGCAGTTTAACAAACCATGTCCTTTTTTTTAATATATTGACTGATTCAGATTCTCCATAATATATGTGACACTGCATGAAGGATTTGTGCATAAGGTTTTTTCTCTTTCATATTATTATATTTTATATTATAAATATAATATTTACATATCATATATTATTTTTCTCTCTTTCATATTACTAATGTCAAAGATAATGGCGTTATCACTGATTGAAAGGACCTACATGTTTCTAGAGATAGATATTAAAAAATTATATTCCAGTAGATTTGTTGCAATTTACATACCCATGTAATAGTTTTTAAAGCTAGAAAGGTAGGTTGTTGACATAGTTTAATTTCTGTATTTAGTGGGAATTTAATCTTATTTGATAAATGCTGACCTAATATGAGATTTTCTCTGTTCTTATGAATCTGGGACACTGGTGGCATTCTTCTCTGATCAGATGCAGTGCGTGAAAAACCATAATCCCTACTGTGTGTGCCCTCAGCTCTTCTTCTTTTCCACAAAACCTTGTCAAACTCAGAGATGATGGTCTTTCCTTAGTTAGCATCCCTCTTTTCAAAATTCCTCATGGAGACCAGGCTCTGTAGGTAGTACATGCTTCCTACAGAGGAGAGGAGAGAGTGTTGTAACCTTTTATTACCATCCATGAGCCAAAAAGGTGGGTTTGCCAATCAGGTGAGGCAGGTGCAATGAGAAAGTTGTCTCTGAGGGAGATGTTAAAGGAGCAACGATGGAGAGATTTTTTTACCCCCACAAGTTTGGCAATTACTGTGTTTCCCTTCCTTACTGCAATAGGCAGTTTGTTTTCTTGACAGAGGGACACCCAGATCATAAAAATGACAAGAACAATAGATAACACTGTCACATTTTGCTAATTCCATGTATTTGGGAAGAAAAAGAAAGAGTCCTTAATGGAAGGATGACTACTCCTGAGCTTTGGACTTACAGGGGGGAATTTAGCTTCAGTTTTGCAAAATGGCATGTGACAAAATTGCACAGTCCAGGATACACTGTGCCATCTTCTTCTAGGTTGCCTAATGGGCTCTGAATGCCATGGCACATGGAGAGGCGACTCCAGTGAGAGATTTCTAATAAAAAATTATATTTTTCCTGATAAATATCTATAACATGTTTAGTTGTGATCTCTTGTGCATTAATCATAATTGTAACCATACATCAATTCAGATATTTTTTGCATACAAGAAAACTATGTTCACAAGAAATTTGAAAAACTTAAACTTAATTCCTACTTATGTGCATAGTTGTTATAGCAAAATATGACACAGTGATCAATAAGATTCCTCTACATAAAAATATATTAGGGTAAAATTCAGTGGGGTCAGTGAAACACATGCATGAGTTCCAGGGAATAAAGAGAAATGCAAACGTTCCATGTTAAAGGAAAGCTCTATGTGGATTTTGTAAATTGATGATGATAACTATCAACATGCTATGATATTTAGATTCCATTGGGTATATGTATTTTTTAAAGATTTATTTAATTGAGAGAGAGTACACATGGTGAGGGGAGGAGTAGAATGAGACAGTTGTCAGCATCAATTCTGTACATTAAAAAAAGAAAAAGAAAAACCTCGCACAGTTGAAAGAAGTGAGGACAAGTTTTGGCTTTACTTCTGTTTGGTTTTGGTGACCATTATAGTAATAATCTGTGAATACCATTGCGAAGAACTCGCTCAATTTTTCACATTCCTTCTAGGGCCCATGACAAAAATCACCATTACTTTTAAGGTTCTATAGTCTGACAAACTGATAGGTTCTCTTTCAGTTTATTTCTGGGAGTTTTAGAAACCAAGCAGACTTTCCTAAATGACTGTTAATTATGATTGTTACTCTTAAATTTAGAGGCACCTTCTCTAATTTGGTCTATATAGTTAGAAAAAGTAAGGTTGAAATATCGTTAATTTAGTACATCTTTGCCAGTGTGATGCAATATTTTTTAATTTATTTTTTCATTTAAATTCAATTTGCCAACATATAGTATAACACTCAGTCAATATTTTTTAATCTTCTATATTTTTAAGTGTTTTTGTCAAAAACTTGAGTTGCCAATTTTAGCTCATGTATGTCATGTAATTGGTGAAATGATCACTTTAAGCCAAATTTGCAAAGCCAATCTTCTTTGGCAAATCAATTAGCCAAATCAGAATTGCTTCTGCCAGAAAATATTATCTCCCTATTTTTTAGATTCAAACAGTGTGTGTGTGTTAGTACATGTTGCTGAGAGAGCCAGCTCACTTCTGAATTCTCCCCCTAAGATAATTACATAGAGAAAACAGGGAACTTTCCCATACGTGTCTTGTCTGACAAATTAGGGCCTTCCTGCCGCCAATATTTTGTACTAGGCCCTCTGCTTTGCTTTTGTGGGAGGCTCCCTCAGGAGCCCAGCATTGTTTGGCATCAGTGGGGAAATAGAAAAGGCAGAGTCTTTAAATATCCTTGCCACTTTTGTGTCCCCATTTGATAGTATATCTTATTAATTTATACAGCAACATGGGTCGAAATGCATGCTTCTGATTCTGTATTTCTATGCTAAACCCTTAACAAAAATAGCTATAAAACTGGGAATACAAGAAGCTAGCAAAGCACCTCAATTGAAAGAAGCTTCACGAGAGAGATTTTTTGCATCAACTTTGTGGATTTCTAGAAGGTTTTAACTTCCAGAGTCAGGGGGGGATTCGTGGCAGGGAAGAGGTATGCTTGTGTTTTGGAACATGGGAGGAGTTCCGTTGTGGAAGTGGAGTTGTATGCAAACCCAGCTTGAAGCCTGTGGACATGAAGTGATGGTCCTACTCTAGGCTGGACTCAAATATATCACATTATGGCCCTCACGTTCCTTTTCATCAAAATCCCCTTTGATTGGCCTACTTGGTCCTCCTGCATGCTGGACAGAGCAATAGTTTGGTTAATTAAGGACAATCCTGATGGAGGAGACTGTCCCAAATGTAGAGCTCCAGTACAGAGGGTTTTAGAGGCTAGAAATGCATATTTCTGAGTCTTTGTCATAAAGGTGATAGGTGAGCCACAGACACCCACAAATCTACAAGGTGAGATGTGAGGAGACGGGGTTTGTGAATGTCCAGGGCAAAGCTGTGCTGTGTTCACAGTGTAGAGGAAAGTCCTGTGGAAGCTGAAGCCTATGTGATGGGTACTTTCTGCAAATTGTTAGGATAATTATTATAAGAAAACTGTTAACAGCCAGCATGAACTCATCTTTACACTTCTGGTGGTAGATTTATAATTGATTCAAGTTACATTTCCTTCACCCTCAAACACTTGTCTTTTTCCTGCACAAATTTGCCAAAGAAGTTCAGCAATTCTCGTGGACCTGATGCTAGAGAATCTTAGAGAATTTGGGATGATCTATGGGTAGAGAATGCTCTGGTGTAGAGAGAAATATTTATGTTATATCCTTGCTACTAAATGAAAAGATTGTGTGTACAAAGATGTCATTACCATTAGAATGTAAAGCAAAAAGAAAACACTTGAATGTCTGAAAATATTTCAGAGAGAAGTTCATTGTGATGCTGTGAAGTGTTGTAACCTGTGACTGTGGAATACTAGCTTTATGAAAACTTCAGAGAAATTTGTTACAAGGAGCAGTCTATGCAAAGAAGATCCATAAAGTTTTTAAAACTTAAAATCAATTTAATTAACATAACTATATGTTAATTGTATTGGTTGCATACAACACTCAGTACTCATTGTGTCACATGCCCTCCTTCCTTAATGCCCATCACCCAGTTACCCCATCTGGCCACCCACCTCCCCTCCAGCAACCCTTAGTTTGTTTCCTAGAGTTGAGAGTCTCTGTATGATTTGTCTCTCTCTCTGATTTCATCTTACTTTGTTTTTCTTTCCCTTCCCCCATCCTCCTCTGTTTTGTTTCTGAGTTTCCACATATGAATGAAACATATCACAATTGTCTTTCTCTGACTTATTTTGCTTAGCATAATACCCTCTAGTTCCATCTACATTGTTGCAATGGCAAGATTTCATTTTCTTTTGATGACTCCGTGATATTCTGTTCTATATATGCCACATCTTCTTTATCTATTTATCTGTTAATGGACATCCCAGCTCTTTCCCTATTTTGGCGATTGTGGACATTGCTGCTATAACATTGGGGTGCAGGTGCCCCTTCAGACTATGTTTGTACCTTTGGATAAATCCCTAGTAGTGAAATTGCTGGATCATAGAGTAGTTGTATTTTTAACTTTCTGAGGAATCTCCACACTGTGTTCAGAGTGGCTGCACCAGTTTGCATTCCCATCAACAGTGTAAGAAGGTTCCTCTTTCTCCACGTAAGAGGGTTTTTTTATAATAAAATAAAATACTTAGCAAACATTGTTTTGAGGATGTATTTAATCCTCACAGTAACTCTGAGAAGTACATAGCTTCTGTTAAGATTTCCATTTTACAGATGAGGAAATCGAGGCACATGGAGGTTAAGTAATTTGCAAGGACATGAAGCTAGTTAGTCAAGGGCCGAGTTAGAATCTGAATATTCGATTCTGGTTCTCGAGCCTGTACCATGCACACTGCCTTAGCAGCTTTCTCACTGTTTTGATCAGGATCTGTACCCTATTGGATCACTCTCTCATTTTTAAAAAGCTGTGTGTATATTTTGGGGTTTTGTGCACACTAAAAGCACCATAGCAATAATGACAATAATTATAGAATAAAAGGAAGAGTATTTTCCTTTTCCATGTTTTCTGTATTCTTTTCCAGGTCCATACGCACTCATAATTATTAGATTATAATCATAAGATAGATAAAACTTTGTTCCCTGTGTTTTCTACTTACTTTATTTTAAATATTTTTGTTTTTGTTACAAATATTTTGTAATTTGTAAATATTTTGTTACATTGTCTTGTTGTAATAGTTGTAAAATACTTCAATAACTAGATGTTCCATAATTTATTGAGCTAATCCTCTCAGTTTCCTTTTTGTGTGATACTGCAAATAATGTTGCAGTGATCATCTCATAACTTATTTCTTTCCTTCTTCTGGGCTATTTCTTTTTTTAAAAAAAGATTTTATTTATTTATTCATGAGAGACACAGAGAGAGAGAGAGAGGCAGAGACATAGGCAGAGGGAGAAGCAGGCTCCATGCAGGGAGCCCAATGTGGGACTTGATCCCGAGACTCCAGGATCACGCCCTGAGCCGAAGGCAGACGCTCAACCGCTGAGCCACCCAGGTGTCCCCTTCTGGGCTATTTCTTAAAGATAAATCCCCAGGAGTGAGGTTACTAGACAATGGATAAAGACGTTTTTGTTGCAAAAACATAATCACATTACTTTTCTTTAAAAAAAAAAAAAAAGATTTATTTATTTATTTTAGAAAGAGACCACACATGAGCGGGGCGGGGGGGGGGGGGCCGAAGGAGAGGGAGAGAAGCAGACTCACCGCTGGGCATGGAGCCAGACCTGAGGCTCCATCTCACGACCCTGAGATCATGGCCTGAGGCGAAATCAAGAGTAGGATGCTTAACCAACTGAGCCACCCAGGGCCCCCTAAAGTCACAATACTTTTCTAATGGGTAGTTGTATGTGGTTATCAATTATGGGATGCACAACCCATTCCTCCATAATCTCACAGGGATTGGCACATTTTAGTATTAAGATCCTTTTGCAAGTGTACCCCCACTTTCTTAATTTACATGTGTTTAATAGCAGACAAGTCTGGCTATTACATAGTAATATCTTTTATACATTATGTTTAGGTGCATATTGCTCAAAAAAAAGCACAAATTGAATTATAAATGAACTCTCTTTGTCTTTCCCAAAGGATGTATTTTGTTTTTTTTTGTTTGTTTGTTTGTTTGTTTTAAATTTTTTTATTTATTTATGATAGTCACACAGAGAGAGAGAGAGGCAGAGACACAGGCAGAGGGAGAAGCAGGCTCCATGCACCGGGAGCCTGACGTGGGATTCGATCCCGGGTCTCCAGGATCGAGCCCTGGGCCAAAGGCAGGCACCAAACCACTGCGCCACCCAGGGATCCCCCAAAGGATGTATTTTGAAGTTGTAATTAATAACAAGTGAAATTTCATTTTACAAGAATGCTGATTATGGTTATGGTTAGCTCAGGGTATGAGTAATTCCTGCAGGTCTTGGCAGATTATGGTTTTTACCTACTCCTGCATCATGATAAATAAATATTTTCACTTTTTTCAACACCAGCCAATTTCCTGCCCTATCATTATGTAAGTTCTTTCTTATCATGAGTAAAATCTCTGAAAAAAAGCTTACAAGGAAAGACCATTTTTGCATGATTCATATATAGTTTCCTGAATAAATAAAAGTGATGTAAGGCAATGAGATCACCTCATTTCTTCACTTGCGTAGATATATTCCAGAAACCTAAGTCATTTTCTTTGTGGGATAGTTTGTCCCAGACTGTATTTTTTGCAAGATGGCAGTTAAAGAAAGCAAGTCACCATTAGAGTCCAAATTGAGTGAACTAAAGCTTAAGCACATTTATTCATTATGCAAGTATCTATTGAGCACCTTCACCCAGCTGGTGGCCACCTTTACAAAGAATGGGCCCACCCTCATGGAACTTATGGTCCTTGTGGGGGCTGTCAAAGCAAAACAAAACTGGCCATTAGTTCAAGGCAGTTGGACATATTCTTTCTGTTGAGTACGACTGCAGTTTAACCTGACCCCAACTCTGCCAAAACAAAAGGCGGGAAGCCTTTTAACCCCTGAGGTGTGCTCCCGAAAGGTACTAAAGGGTGTTCAGGGGATGGATCCGATGTGATTAGGCCATCCTCTTTGTGAGTTGGTGCTTATCTAGTGGAGACACAAACTTCTCCCTTTCTTTAGGACAGGAAGGGGTCCTGCAAACTGGAGGAAGGCGCCCCATCCAAGCTAGGGTCTTGCCCTCCCATAGAACGGGGAGACAGGAGAGCTGTGTCCCTGGATGACTGTGTTTCAAAGAGATGGCTTCCTGGTCCTTGAGGAGACAATTATAGATCGTAGAGGATTTACAACTTGAAGCAGGAGGGAAAGGATTTATAATAGTAAGGTTTCTAGAGTCAATGCTCTAAGGGAGATAGGGGTTGCCTATGGTCAGGTTTTGGCTGGAACAAACAATAAATTCTTTTGGCAGCATTGTTTTCTTGGGTGGGCATTTTAAAGGGCCTGGAGTCGTCCCAGGAACACAGGCCTTGAGCTGATAAAAATTATGCTAGTGTTTGTTTTAGTCTCTTGGTGTGGGGGGTAGACAAAATTGTAATGAAAGCTGTACGTTTTTTTTTTTTAAGTTTTTATTTAAATTCCAGTTAGCTAACATACAGTGTAATATTAATTTCAGGTGTAGAATCTACACCTTAAGTGTAGATTCAGCACTACCATACAACACCAGGTACTCCTCACAAGTGCCCTCCTTAATCCCCACCACCCATTTCCCCCATCCCCCCACCCACCTCCCCTCTGGTGACCATTAGTTCTCTGGAGTTAAGAGTCTGTTCCTTGGTTTGCCTCTCTCTCTCTCTTTTCTCCCCTTTCTTCATTTGTTTTGTTTCTTAAATTCCACATAAGAGTGAAATCATATGCCATTTTCTTTGTCTGACTGACTTATTTCACTTAGCATTATACTCTCTAGCTCCATCCATGTCATTGCAAATGGCAAGATTTCATTCTTCCTTATAGCTGAGCAATATTCCATTACACACACACACACACACACACGCACGCACGCACCCCACATCTTTATCCATTCATCAGTGGTGGACATTAGGGCTGTTTCTGTAATTTGGCTATTGCTGATAATCCTGCTATAAACATTGGGATGTATGCATCCCTTTGAATTAGTATTTTAGAATTTCTTTAGTAAATACCTAGTAGTACAATTCCTGGATCACAAGTAGCTCTATTTTTCACTTCTTGAGGGAAATCCATAGTGTTTTCCAGAGTGGCTGTGCCAGTATGCATTCCCACCAATAGCACAAAGGGGTTCCCCTTTCTCCGCATCCTTGCCAACACCTCTTGTTTCTTGTGTTGTTGATTTTAGCCACTCTGGCAGGTGTGACATGATATCTCATTGTAGATTTGATGAGTGATGAGCATCTTTTCAAGTCTCTGTTGGCCACCTGTATGCCGTCTTGGGGAAAACAGGTCTACTCATGTCTTCTCTCCATTTTTTAATTGGATTATATTATTTTTTGGATGTTGAGTTTTATAAGTTCTTTATATATTTTGGATACTAACCCTTTATTGGAGATGTCATTTGCAAATATCTTCTCTCATTCTGTATATTGCCTTTTAGTTTTGTTGATGGTTTCTTTTGTTGTGCAGAAGCTCTTTATTTTGTAGTCCCAATAGTTTATTTTTGCTTTTATTTCCTTTGCCTTAAGGAATCTATCTAGAAAAAAGTTGCTATGGCCAATATAAAAAAGGTTACTGCCTGTATTCTCATCTAGGATTTTGATGGTTTCCTCTCACATTTAAGTCTTTAATCCATTTTGAATTTGTTTTTGCGTATGGTGTAAGAAAGTGGTCCAGTTTCATTTTTTTGCATATTGCTATCCAGTTTTCCCAACACCATTTGCTGAAGAGGCTAAATTGTCTTTTTTCCCATTGGGTATTCTTTCCTGCTTTGTCAAAGATTAATTGACGATATAGTTGTAGGTTCATTTCTGGGTTTTTAATTCTGTTCCATTGATCTCTGTGTCTATTTTTGTGTCAGGACTATACTGTCTTGATACTACAGTTTTATAATATAACTTGAAGTCCAGAATTGTGATGCCTCCAGCTTTGCTTTTCCTTTTTCAAGTTGCTTTCAGTATTCAGGGTCTTTTATGGTTCTGTACAAATTTTAGGGTTGTTTGTTCCAGCTCTTTGAAAAGTACTGATAGTACTGGATTGCATTAAATGTGTTGATTGTCTTGGGTAGTTTAGAAATTTTAACAATGTTTATTCTTCCCATCCATGAGCATGAAATGTCCTTCCATTTCATTGTGTCTTCTTCAATTTCTTTCATCCGTGTTCTACAGTTTTCAGAGTATATAGATCTTTCGCCTCTTTGGTTAGGCTTATTCCCAGGTATGTTATCATTTTTGGTGCAATTGTAAATATGATTAAGTCTTTAATATCTCTTCCTGGTGCTTCATGATTGGTGTATAGAAATGCAACAGATTTCTATACATTGATTTTATATCTCGGGACTTAGTGAATTCGTGGATCAGTTCTAGCAGTTTTTTGATAGAATCTCTCAGGTTTTCTATACAGAGTATCCTGTCATCTGCAAATAGTGTAAGTTTAACTTCTTCCTTGCTGATTGATTTGCTTTTGTTGTCTCATTGCTGTGGCTAGAACTTCCAGTCCTATGTTAAATAGTAATAGTGAGAGTGGACATCCCTGTCTTGTTCCTGACCGTGGAGGAAAAGCTCTTGGTTTTTCCCTTTTGAGGGTGCTGTTAGCTGTGGGTTTTTCAATATACTTTAATTATATTGAAATATGTTCCTGCTCATCCTTTTTTTTTATGAATGGATGCTGTACTTTGTCACATGCTTTTTCGGCATTTATTAAACTGATCATATGGTTGTGATCTTGAAAGTTGTACTTAAAAGCCAAAGTTGAGTCCGAGTTGAGATGTGGGCTCAGGAGCCTGACTAAAGTTTAGTTAAGGAGAGAGTCTTTGTCAGGACACAGACAATTCAAATGAGGCTTGTTGTCGCACTGCTAGGAAAGGTGTGCAAGTTGCACACTGTACAACTCTAGGAGCGCCTTTTACTTCACAGGCTGTGTGAATGACTACCTACACCTGAGTTGTGTGCTGGATAGCCTTCATGGCCATGTGTAGCAGTCATATGACCACAGTTGCCTCAGCTGGTATAAGAACTTGTAGTTGGTTCCCTTAAGTTCCATCTTGGTCAGGGGGCAACATCCCTCCTGTCCCATCTCCACCCAAGATGTCTGAGTCCCTCATTGTCATTTGATACTATGGGACTCTTGGACGGTTCAATCCACAGTGCTGTGTGGGTGGGTCCATCCACTGAGTACAACTTAGTTCCTAATACCTTCCATCCTTTCCCATGGTTTTCCATAGAAAAGTCTTTACTTACCTTCCCCATCCAGGACACAGCCCCTACTGCTGTTCTCTTTGGAAACTAAAATCTCTAAAAGCAGACAACTGTCTGACACCTAAGGCTGTGGTCTTTCCAGTCTCTATTTCCCCTTTGCAGTGAGGAGAACAAATGAAGGAACATAGGAAACACATGGATTGATACATCTAGGTAAGCCTCTGCCAGAAGCACTTACAAGGAAGCAGTTTAAGGGTTCTGGTGGGAAAGTAAGGGAGCCCAGTCTAGGAGCAGATACCAGGGCACATCAGCCAGTCTGCAGCAGAGGCAAAGGGCCTTCCAGGCGGCACTTCTGTAAAACAAGGGTAGGTAGATAGAAGAGAACAAAATATAGTGCGAAGGGGTGGGTGGGCTACAAAGATCTAGGGTGCTTTTTTGTTGTTGTTGTTTTTGTTTCCCTCCCCCTCTTCTTTCTATTGGATCAATTATGTTTTCTTTATAACTTTCTCCCCAACCTCTACACAATGATGTGTTCTATTTGAGTTCTTTTAGTGGTTAATTTTACATTTCTAAGAGGCAGAGTTCACTTTACAAACACCAAAGCTCATTAAACTCTGCATTGTCCTTAACAACACAAAGGCCTTAAAGTGCAGGGCTTTCCTCAGCTGCCTCCCATATTTGGTGCTGCTTTTTTTTTTCTTCTTCTTCTTCTTCTTGTGAACTTCCAAGTCTGGTAATTTATCATTATTTTTCTATCCAGTTCACACTTAGATGAACCAAAATGTTCATTTCTTTGCTTCACACAGTGTCTTAAATCCAAGTAACTTCTAGATTCAGTCTCCTGTGTGCTGAAATCATCTTTAAGCTATTTAGAATGAGGAAACCTCTCAGTCTTTGTTCTATCTGAAAGCTAACCCTTACTCTTGAATTACAGCCTTGCTAAGTATATAATTCTAGCCTAGCGCTTCTATTTTCCCTTGGCACTTTGAGTGTATCATTACATTGTCTTCTGGAGTCCTTTGTTGCTTTGAGAAAATGTGCTTTTGTCTAATTGCCGTTACTTCTTAGATAATCTTTTCTTTCCTTTCGGCAGTTTTTAAAGTATTTTTACATTCTGCAGATTCACCTTGCTCTATGTGTATAGATTTGCTTATTTGAGACCTGCTGTGTGGCCTCAGTCTTAGGGATCGTGTCACTCTTCACATCTGGAAATCTCTCCACCATGAGTCCTTCTCCGTTTTCTCTATTCTATGCTTCCTGTTTATATATAGTGACATTGTCATTCTCCCTCCATATTACCTCTTTGAACCTCTTGCAATTCATGAGTTCAGGGCAATGTCCTATGTCAAATTTTGGCTGGAGGTGTCATGTGTCTCTTTATTACCCATGTATGTGAATTCTGGTTCCATTTCTGTTGGTGGGTTAGGTCTGGGGCATGATTCTCTTACATAGTTCCTATCACTCTTGGCCTCCTTAGAGCCACCATGTCATGGGCCAGTAGGCAGTGTTTGTGTCTTCTCCACTAAGCAACAAGTCAGCCCTCCAAGGCTTCTGGCTTCCGGCAGGGAACCCAGAGTTTGCATTCATCAAAAGCCAGCCTCCCGGAGGTGTCCTGTGTCCAGCTCTGAAATGCCTGTGTCCAGCTCTGAAATGCCTGTGCCTGCCTGTGGCTTCAGCTTTAGCCAAAGTCCTCCAGCTTCTAGTTATCTTTTCATTCCTGGCACCTCTTTTGGTGTTGAACTTGGATATACACACAGGATAGTATCTCTTATTTAGCTTTTTTTATGTATTTGAAGCAGGTGAGGCAGCATTAGGAGTGGGAGGCAGAAGGCCTCTCATGTCAGCTCAGCTTGCCTTATTGCATGAGGCCCCAAATGTTTCATGAAGCCTGTATAACATTGACGTCAAAGCTGCTGAGACCCCTTAATAGCCTTGCCCATGATGCTATGGTGATGAATGGTTTTGAGACGGCATTGGTCACACTGGCCCACAGAAGATCCATGCTTCCCTGTCACTCCTGCTGACTCAAAAGTAGGTGATCCCTCACAGACAGGTATCCTCGGTCAGTGACAGGGGACCTGTGACATCCTCCAGATATAAGAAGCATTGCTCTGCTTCCTGAACAGCTCATTCTGGATTCCAGTTCTCTGTCTCTTTCAGACTGGTATTTTTTTTTCTTTCTTAGGGCTCATGCCTTCTATGTAAAGCCTTATAATATTTGCTAGAGAACTTCTGTCTCTTACAGATTGGAATTTGCAAGAAGGAGCACTCACCTAACCTTTTTTTTTTTTTTTCTCTGTCAGAAAAGTTTCAATGGGAGAGGGAGTTTATAGCCAGGACACATACAACTGGATAAGATTTAAGGGGTATATGGAGAAGGGAAGCCAGGACCGTAAGTGTCTTTATACAAGGTTGCTGAGAAGGGGAGAAGATTATTTGAGTGAGAGGAACATGGGAGAGGAGTGAGCATATCTGAGTGCTGATGGGAGGAGCCAGGACAGTGGAAGGTAATTAAGAGAACAGAGTCATTGGAGGGACCAGGACAGCCTTCTACTGTAGGATGACCTGACACGCACAACCCTACAGTGTCTCCGCTTAAAGTGACACACTGGATTATGTCAGAGGAAGGACTTTAACTAAAGGAACAGTGCCACAGTTCTAATTTTGGGTTCTTCTCCAAAAGGGTGGGGAGAGTTGAGAGGGATTTGAAATCAACCGTCCTTGATTTTTGAGCCTTCCTCAACCAAAGGACTCCTGCTGCCTGTCACCTTGCCAGGATTGGGACACGTGGGTAGTCAGTGAGTCTTTTAGTGAAGGAATTTTGCAGAAGTAGATGGGTCTGTTGTTACTACTCAAAAGTAACTTGTGGAGATGGGTGCTTAATAGATACATCATGATGGGGTATGTTCTAGTCAGCTGCTGTAACAAAGTGCCTTAGCCTGGGTGACCTAAACAGCAGACATTTATTTATTACAGTTCTGGAGACAGGAAAGTCCAAGATCAAAGTCCTGGCTGGTGAGAGCACTCTTCCTGGTTTGCTGGTTTGTCCTCACACAACAGAGAGCACGAGGACTCTGATTTCTTCCTCTTCCTATAAGGACACTAACCCCATCATGGAAGCTCCACCCTCATGACCCCATCTCAACCCAGTGATTTCCCAAAAGCTCCACCTTCCAATAATACCATCACATTAGAGATTAGGGCTTTAGCAGGGGAATTTTGGAGAGATACAAACATTCAGTCTGTAGCAGAGCGAGTATAAGGAAACTTTCAAAGGTTGAAGCCTGGGGATGACTTTGGTAGAAAATTATAGAGAGGGACTCTGGCCATCTAGAAGACAGAATTTGTACATGCTTGGAGGAGTCAGATAGAAGACTCAAGAAGTGTTAAGTAGGAGAGAGAGAGAGAGAAGGTAGGCTAAAACCCAGTATGAAAAATTTAACCTTTAATTTTTTACCTAAGTGCAACTTGCTTTGGGCTTATTCACGCAGTTCTCACTTTTAAATCCCCTCTGAAATGGCACCTTTCTCTTCTATAAATGAATGAACTAATTCATTCAGTTCTTATTTCAATACTCTGTGCCAGCACTGTGGGAGGCACAGAGATGCAGGAATAGGTAAACTGCCCCTGTCCTCAGGGAACTCCTGGTTTCATGGGACAGTGGTCCTCAAACTGCTGGACACGATCCCTTGGGGCAAAGGACTCTTCCAAGGAGTCCTCAAGTATGGTTATTTTACAGAATTCTGTTCTGAAACCCTCCACCCTTACTTATTCTTTTCTAAAATTAATCTGTTTGGATGAAACTATGCTCACAATAACTTTTTACAAAAGGGAGGCATTCCCCTCACCTATCTCCAATCTTACCGTGGTACATTACCCACTGCCAAAACTTCAAGGGCATCAAAGAAAGAGAAAACCTTTTCGTAAATAATAAATCAAGACATCATAAACCTTTGCAGCTTCAACCTCTATTCCTGGCTTCTGTAGTTCTGTTAAGAGGGAAGCACGCTGTTGGAAAGCGGATAGTTGGCCCCTCGTGCTTGTGATGTTTTTGATGGATGGTATGTAGAGAAATGACAGGTTTTGTTTTAATGACTTCCCTCTTCCAGTCTCTACCTATAACAAAATAATTTCTTAAGGGAGATGCAGTGGAGAGCAAAGCAAGGAGAGCTTCTGTATGAAATAATGAGTATTGAAGACAGGCCACCATATTTAAATGGGCAACTCTTTTTTTTTTTTTTTTTTTAATTCATGATAGACATAGAAAAGAGGGGGTCAGAGACCCAGGCAGAGGGAGAAGCAGGCTCCATGCAGGGAGCCCGACGTGGGACTTGATCCTGGGTCTCCAGGATCACGTCCCAGGCCAAAAGGCAGGCACCAAACTGCTGAGCCACCCAGGGATCCCTAAATGAGCAACTCTTTATGCCTGTTTTCAGTGCTCATCCTCCTGGCCAGTCATTGATTCCTGCAGGTGCAATCAGGATGTTTCTTGGAACTACCAGCATTTGCAAGGCTATTAAATAAAAGGCATGAATGAAACTTCTACCAAATGTTATTAATGGAGAGTCAAAGCCTAGCTTTTCAAATCAGATCATAAACTTTCTTTTAATCTTTTGTCATATTTAAAATGTTTAATATTTCCTTCCTACTACTATTACAAAATAAAGTTATAATTATATGCCAGCTACTAGACTGATTCTCTTTAGCAATATATTCTTTTCACTTTTAAAAATAGATATAGGGCAGCCCGGGTGGCTCAGTGGTTTAGTGCCACCTTCAGCCCGGGGCATGATCCTGGAGACCCTGGCTCGAGTCCCACGTTGGGCTCCCTGCATGGAGCCTGCTTCTCCCTCTGCCTGTGTCTCTGCCTCTCTCTCTGTGTGTGTCTCTCATGAATAAATAAATAAAATCTTTTTTAAAAAATAAAAATAGATATAAAAATGTTGATAATTATGTCTAACAAAATTATTGGAGTTATTTCAGATTTTTATACATGAAATTCACTTATTTGTCCTTCAAAACCAAATCATATACAAGCAATTACAGAAGGAATGCCAAGAGTATTGTCATGATCCACTCTTCTCAAGTAACTGATAATTTTAGCTGCAAATTACATGACACTAGGACAAATTAAATAATGAGAAGGATTTATTATCTTGTTTATATAACATACTTTAAAAAGGATAAATATATTAGGTCATATCATTTTAATCTTACTGGAATATTTTTAGAAATCTAACTTGCAAATTGCATCTTTTACTTTATATCTAGCCACATCTCTGATGTTTTGAAATATGCACTAACACATTGATTTGAAATTAAATTCAAGTCAGACTTTCTGTGACCCAAAAAAATCTGATTTGGCTAATTGGTTTAACAAAGAAGATGGCTTTACCATTTATGTTATGTGATCAATATTTCCATTAATAGAATGATTGAATCTATAGCTCCAAGGTTATGCCAAAATATATTTAATGTAAAATAATTTTATTAAAAATATTGTATTGGTAAAAGTGTAATGAAATTAAGAAATAGGGATCCCTGGGTGGCGCAGCGGTTTGGCGCCTGCCTTTGGCCCAGGGCGCGATCCTGGAGACCCAGGATCGAATCCCACATCGGGCTCCCGGTGCATGGAGCCTGCTTCTCCCTCTGCTTGTGTCTCTGCCTCTCTCTCTCTCTGTGACTATCATGAATAAATAAATAAAATCTTTAAAAAAAAAAAAAAGAAATTAAGAAATAACGTTCCCAACTTTTCATGAATTAATCAATATATTTCTGAGTGAAAGAGGAATATTGATCATCTGATAAATTGTGCTTGCTTCGGCAGCACATAAACTAAAATTGATCATCTGATAAATCTTGGTGACCTCTTTTTTGTGTGTACATCCCAGAGAGTGAATGACTGTGATGGCAGATAAAAAACTTTTCTAAGTCAAGTGTTTTTCAGTTCTTTACTTTCACCAAAATGAAGTAGGGCCTAATAGAGTTGTTGGCTTATGGTCATTAAAAATCATTTCATTAAAAAAAATTATTTCATTGCTAACTATAGGGTTTTGAAAATAAAACTTAGAAATATTTCAAAGACTTGTACAGTATTACTATAATAATCTTTTCCACTCACATCTATTTACTTATGTTACCAAGATTATGTCATAACTACATATCTATAACAACAACAGTAGGAATCACATTAACTTAGAAGCCTGAATCATTCCAGCAATAGCATATTAATCATGATTACATAAACTATTTGAGGAGAAATAGCCCTTATTCATATTATTGGTAGATGCACTTCTGATCATGTTTTATATTAGTAATTTTTAAAACCAAATTTGTAACAAATTTATTTGCTCTGGATCAAAGGTATACTACTGATAATAATTTTAACAGCAATAATAATTGATTATCCAACTGGAAGAAATTGTTTTAACACTTAGAGCTGGGATCACTGGTATTTTTTTAAATTACTCTTAAATCTCTCTATATATTTTGTCACAGAAAGTCATAACTAACAAAAGAGTTTACATCATAAATATATAGCTTTAGGATTAAATTATGTCAGGGAATTGCAATGGTAGTATGAGTGCAATAAGAATAACAAACGGTGTATAAGATTTCTGTATGACGTGAACATCAAATGAGTATGTCAGAGTCTGTTGGGTACATTTAAAAGAGTCATGCAACCATTTAATTTTAAAACGTCAATAGATACGATATCCTAGAAATAACATCCTTTGCTCTGATTGAAATTTTTGATAAAAATTTTCCACTTCAATTTTAAAATATACATGCAATTACATAGTTTTTCAAGAAAAATAGGTTTAGTACTTCTGGGTAACAGAAATGCTTGAAGAGAACAAAAGAACTCTGATAGAGTTCACATAGAAATAAAACAGCTCTCACAGGGTTCCAGTAATATAATGACAAATGCGGTAATTGTATGACAGGTGACAGGTATCTCAGGTAGGCAAGTGAAAGCTTCCTGGAGTCGCTAGTCATGGAGCTAGGACTAGAAAAGGTGGGAGGAGCCAACCTAAGCAGATGATGGGACCCAGAGAGGAGGGCCTAGGGGAACTGTAGAGGTGCAGGTACAGTGGAAGCAAAATATATTCGATCAGTATCTTATGCTTGGTCATTAAAGTAGTATTTTGCAATTACAACAATGCTGCAACGATATCCTTGTGCATCTATATTTTCTTATTCTGGGCATGTATTTTCAGCATACCTTCCTAAAACTATAATTACTGAGTAGAATATCGCTGGGGTCCTGAAGTTTGCCTGCGCAGGCACAGGCTTGCAAAAAATGATTACTGCAATTTCAGGAGCTTTGTGAGCCTACTGTTAAACCAGTGAGAACTTGAAAATGATCAGGGGAAGGGAATTCATACCACAGAAATCAGCAAATGCCCCCTGCTACCTCCAGAAAGCCAGTTTACTGGCACGCCATAGGGGAAAAAGTGCCAAATTCCCATCCATTCATGTAGTATTTTTCTTTAAACATGTTTCTGGCTCCATTTTCTATATCTTGATTTAGAATTTTGCATCATTTATCTTAAGAATGGGTAGGTTATGATTTTTGAGGGGAAGGGGGCATGACCTAGGTGTTGCTTTGTTAAATTAGGAAACCACCTTGTGTAATCTGAAATATGGAAATTATATAATAATATTGCCTTGAATTGGGGAAATAATCTTCTATTAAGCAAAAAAACCCCAATTTTATTTTTATTCATCTTATAAAATTAATATTTTAATTTTAATTCCATGCTAACATGCAGTTTTATATTAGTTTCAGGTATATAACTAGTGATTCAACAATTGTATACATTACTCAGTGCTCGTAGTAAGTGTACTTTTATTTTATTTTATTTTTTTTTGTAAATGTACTTTTAATCTTCTTCACCTAATTCAACCATTCCCCCTCCACCTCCCCACTGGTAGCCATTAGTTTGTTCTCTGTAGTTAAGAGTCTGTTTCTTGTTTTGTATCTCTTCTTTTTTCTTTTGTTGGTCTGTTTTGTTTCTTAAATTCCACATATGAATAAAATCATATGGTGTTTCTCTTTCTCTGACTGGCTTATTTCACTTAGCATTATACTCTCTAGTTCTGTCCATGTCCTTGCAAATGGCAAGATTTCATTCTTTTTATGGCTGAATAATATTCCATTATACATACCACTTCTTTATCCATTTGTCTATTGAGGGACGCTTGGGCTGCTTCAACCATATGGCTATTATAAATAATGCTGCCATAAACAGAGGGGTGCATACATCCTTTGGAATTTTGTATTCGTAGGATAAACAGTAGCGTGACTACTGGATCATAGGGTAGTCTTTTAGTTTTGTTATTTCCTTTGCTGTGCAGGAGCTTTTTATGCTCTGTAGTGCTGGCAGTTTGTTTTTTGCTTTTATTTCCCTTGCCTCAGGAGACATATCTGGCAAAATGTTGCTATGCTCTATGTCAAAGAAGTTACTGCCCTTGCTCTCATCTAGAATGTTTATGATTTCAGGTCTTATATTTAGGTCTTTCATCCATTTGGATTTTATTTTTGTGTATAGTGTAAGGAAGGTGGTCCAGTTTCATTCTTTTGCGTGTAGCTGTCCAGTTTTCCCAACACCATTTGTTGAAGAGACTGTTTCCCAGTGGATATCCTTCCCTACATTGTCAAAGATTAATCAATCCTATGTGTCTCTCTTTGTGCCAGCACATACTGTCTTGATGATTACAGCCTTGTAGTGAAACTCGGAATCTGGATCTGTGATACCTCCTCTTTGCTTTTCATTTTCAAGGTTGCTTTGGCTACATGGGGTCTTCTGTGCTTCTATACTAATTTTAGAATTGTTTGTTCCAGCTCTGTGAAAAATGCTGTTGGTATTCTGATAGGGATTGCATTAAATCTGTATATTGCTTTGGGTAATATGGAGAATTTACCAATATTTATTCTTCTAATCCATGAGCATTAAATAAATATCATCTCATTTGTGCCATTTTCGGATCTTTACAGTTTTCAGATTGCAGTTCTTTCACCTTGGTTAAGTTTATTCCTAGGTATTTTATTATTTTGGGTGCAATCCTAAATGAGGTCGTCTTACTTATTCCTTCTGCTGTGTCATTATCAGTGTGTAGAAATGCAACAGATTTCTGTATGTTGACTTTGTATCCTGCGACTTTACTGAATTCACTTATCAGTTCTGTTAGTTTTTTGATGGAATCTTTAGGGTTTTCTATATATAGTGTCATGTCATCTATATAGTATCACGTCATCCTCAAATAGTGACAGGTTTATTTTTCCTTACCAATTTGGATGACTTTTATTCCTCTTTCTTGTCTGATTGTTGTGGTTAAGACTTCCAGTACTATGTTGAAGTAAAGTGGTAGTAGTGGAAATCTTTATCTTTTTCCTGATCATGGGGGAAAGCTTTCAATTTTTCACCATTGAGTCTGATGTTAGTTATGGGCTTTTCATATATGCCCTTTATTATGTTGAGATATGTTCTCCATAAACATACTTTGTTGATGTTTTTATCATGACTGGATGTTGTACTTTGACAAATGCTTTTTTCTGCAACTATTGAAATGATCCTCGTGTGTGTGTGTGTGTGTGTGTGTGTGTGTGTCTGTGTGTTTTGGAAATGATCTTCTGGTTTTTATCCTTCTCATGTTAATGTGATATATCACATTAATTGATTTGCAAATACTGAGTCACCCTTGCAGCCCAGGAATAAATCCCACTTCATGGTGAATAATTTTTTCATGAATCTTTGGTTTCAACTTGCTAATACTTCCTTGAGGATTTTTGCATCTATGTTCATCTTTTATCGTTCTCTTTTTTTTTTGTGGTGTCTTTTTTTAAATTCAAATTTTAGTTAACATACAGTGCAAAAATGATTTCTGGAGTAGAATTTAGTGATTCAGCACTAAATTACATTACATACAACACCCAATGCTCATCACAACAAGTGTCCTCCTGAATGCCCATCACCCAGTTATCCCATCCCCCCCCCACTTGCCTCCATCAACCCTCAGTTTGTTTCTATCTGTAAGAGTTGCTTCTGTTTTGTTTCCCTCTCTCCTCTTACTTTTCTCCTTCACATCTGTCCATCTGTTTTCTTTCTTAAATTCCACATATGAGTGAGGTCATGTGGTATTTGTCATTCTCTGACTGACTTATTTCATTTAATATAATACACTCTAGCTCCATCCATGTCATTGCAAATGGCAAACTTTCATTTTTTCATGGCTGAGTAATATTCCATTGTTATATATACCACATCTCCCTTATCCATCCATTAGTTGATTGACATTTGAGCTCTCTCCAGAGCTATTGTTGATAAACGCTGGGGTGCATGTACCCCTTCAAAACCATATTTGTTTATACTTTGGGTAAATACCTAATAGTGCAATTTCTGGATTGTAGAATAGTTCTATTTTTAACTTTTTGAGGAAACTCCATACTGTTCTTCAGAGTGGCTGCACCAGTTTTCATTCTCACCAATAGTGCAAGAGGGTGCCACTTTCTCTGCATCCTCACCAGCACCTGTGTTTCTAGTTGTTTCTAGTGTTGCTAATTTTAACCATTCTGACATGTGGGAGATGATACCTCATCATGATTTTGATTTGTGTTTACCTGATGATGAATGATACTGAGCATCTTTTCATGTGTTGGTTAGCCATGTGGCTGTCTTCTTTGGAAAAGTGTCTATTCATGTCTTCTGCCCATTTCTTCACTGGATTATTTGTTTTTTGGGTATTAAGTTTGATACTAAACCTTTACGGATTTTAGATACTAACCCTTTATCAGATATGCCATTTGAAAATATCTTTTCTCATTCCATAGGTTGGTTACCTTTTAGTTTTGTTGATTATTTTCTTCCCTGTGCAGAAGCTTTTTATCTTGATGAAGTCCTAATAGTTCATTTTTGCTTTTGTTTCCCTTGAATTTTAGGATTGGCTGTTCTAGCTCTGAAAAATGCTATTGGCATTTTGCTACAGATTGCATTAAATGTATTGATTGATTTGGGTAGAGTAGACATTTTAACGTTTTTCCAATCAATGAGCATGGTATGTTTTTCTAATTCTTTGTGTCCTCTTTGGTTTTTTTCATAAGTGGTCTATAGTTTTCAGAGTACAGATCTTTTACTTCTTTGGTTGGATTTATTCCTAGGTATCTTACGGGTTTTGGTGCAATTGTAAATGGAATCGATTCCTAGATTTCTCTTTCTGGTGCTTCATTATTTGTGTGTACAAATGTAACAGATTTCTGTATGTCGATTTTATATCCTGCAACTTTGCTGAATTAATGTATTAGTTCTAGAAATTTTTGGTGGAATCTTTCAGATTTTCTATGTAGAATATCATGTCATCTACGAATAGTGGAAGTTTGACTTCTTTCTTGCTGATTTAGATGCTTCTTATTTCTTTTTATTGTCTGATTGCTGAAGCTAAGACTTCCAGTACTATATTAAATAGTAATGGTGAGATGGAACATCCCTGTCTGATTCCTGACTAGGGGAAATGCTCTGTTTTTCCCCACTGAGGATGATATTAGCTGTGGGTCTTTTCATATATGGCCTTTATGAGGTACATTCCATCTATCCCGTCTTTGTTGAGGATTTTAAGCACTTTTTTAGATATTTATTTATTTATTTATTTATTTATTTATTTATTTATTTGACAGAGAGATAGAGAGTCAGAGGGCACAAGCAGGGGGAATGGCAGAGGGAGAGGGAGAAGCAGACTCCCCACTGAGCAGGGAGCCTGATGGGGGGGCTTGATACCGGGACCTTAAGATCATGACCTGAGCGGAAGGCAGACACTTAATTGACCGAGCCACCCAGGTACCTCCGTTGAGGGTTTTTATCAAGAATGGATGCTATGTTTTGTCAAATGATTTTTATGCATCTATATCGACAGGATCATATGATTCTTTTCTTTTGTTATGTGGTGTATCGTGTTGATTGATATACAAATACTGAACCCCTCCTGCCATCAAAGAATAAATCTCACTTGATCATGGTTAATAATCCTTGTGATTAAACCTTGTGATACACTGTTGAATTCAATTTACTAGTGTTTTATTGAGAATTTTTGCATCCATGTTCATCAGGGATATCGGCCTATAATTCTTTTTTTAGTGGGGTCTTTGTCTGGTTTTGGAATCATGGTAATGCTGGCTTCATAGATTAAGTTTGGAAGTTTTCCTTCCATTTCTATTTTCTGGAACAGTTTGAGAAGAATAAGTATTAATTCTTCTTTAAATGTCTAGTACAATTCCCTTGGGAAGCTATCAGGCCCAGGACTTCTGTCTGTTGGGAGATTTTTGATGACTGATTCAATTTCTTTGCTGGTTATGGATCTGTTCAAATTTTCTATTTCTTCCTGTTTCAGTTTTGGTAGTTTGTAAGTGTCTAGGAATTTGACCATTTCTTGCAGACTGCCCAATTTGTTGGCATGTAATTTTTCATAGCATTTTCTTATAATTGTGTTTCTGTGGTGATGTTTGTGATCTCTCTTCTTCCATTCATGATTTTATCTATTTGGAACCTATCTCTCTTTTTTTTTAATTTACTATCTCTTTTCTTTTTGATATGTCTGGCTAGGGTTTATCAATTTTATTAATTCTTTCGAAGAAAGAGCTCGTAGTTTTGTTAATCTGTTCTATTGTTTTTGTGTGTGTGTTTCTATATAGTTTATTTCTGCTCTAATCTTTATTATTTTCCTTCTTCTGCTGGCTCTAGCCTTTATTTGCTGTTCCTTTTCTAGTTCCTGTAGGTGTAAGGTTGCATTGTGTATTTGAGACTCTTCTTGCTTCTTGAGGTAAGCTTGTATTGCAATATGGTTCCCTCCTCAGGCTGCCTTTGCTGCATCCCAAATGTTTTGGACCATCATGTTTGTATTTCCATTTGCTTCCATATATTTTTCAAAAACTGTTCTTTAATTTCCTGGTTAACCCATTCATTTTATAGTAGCATATTCTTTAACCTCCATGTATTCAAGTTCTTTGCAATTTTTTCTCTGTGGTTAACTTCAATTTCATAGTGTTATGGTCTGAAATCATGCATGGTATGATATTGATCTTTCTGCACTTGTTGAGACCTGATTTATAACCCAGTGTGGGACTATTCTGGAGAATGTTCCATTCACACTCAAAAAGCATGCATAATTTGCTGTTTTAGGATGAATTGCTCTGAATATATCTGTGAAGTCCATCTGATCTAGTGTGTCATTCAAGGCTGTTGTTTCCTTGTTGATTTTCTGCTTAGATGATCTGTGCATTGCTGTGGGTGGGGGGTTAAAGTTCTCTACTGTCATTGCATTATTATCAATGAGTTTCTCTATGTTTATTATTAATTGATTTGTATATTTGGGTGCTCCCAAGTTGGTGGCATAAATATTTACAGTCATTAGATCTTCTTGATGGATAGACCCCTTAATTATGATATAATGCACTTCATCTCATATTACAGTCTTTGTTTTAAAATCTGATTTGATATAAGTACAGCTACTCCAGCTTTCTTTTGTCATCCATTAGTATGATAGATGGTTCTCCATCCCCTCACTATCAATCTGAATGTGTCTTTTTTTTTTTAAGATTTTATTTATTTATTCGTGAGAGACAGAGAGAGAGAGAGAGGCAGAGACCAAGGCAGAGGGAGAAGTAGGCTCCATGCAGGGAGCCCGAAGTGGGGCCCGATTTCGGGTCTCCAGGATCAGGCCCTGGGCCAAAGGTGGCGCTAAACCTCTGAGCCACCCAGGCTGCCCCTGAATGTGTCTTTAATTCTAACATGAGTCTCTCGTAGGCAGTATATAGATGGGTCTTGTTTGTTGTTGTCTTTTTTTTTAATCCATTCTGATACTCTGTGTCTTTGATTGGAACATTTAGTCCATTTACATTCAGAGTGATTATTGAAAGACATGAATTTAGTGCTATGGTGTTACCTGTCAAGTTGGCGTTTCTGGTGATGTTCTCTTATCATTTCTAGTCTTTGCTGCTTTCAGCCTTTTTTTCTCTCCACCCAGAGTCCCCTTTAAGGTTTCTTGCAGGGCTGGTGCAGTGGTCATAAATTCCATTAGTTTTTGTCTGAGAAATTCTTACTTTCTCTTCTGAATGACACCCATGCTGGATAAGGAATTCGTGGCTGCATATTTTTCCCCTTCAGCATGTTGAATAGATTATGCCATTCTCTGCTGGCCAGTCAAGTTTCTGTGCACAGGTCTTTTGGCAACCTGAGCTATCTTTCTTGTAGGTTGAGGACTTTTTTTCCCTTGCTGTTCAGGATTCTTTCTTTGTTTGTGTATTTTGTGGATTGGAGTATATGATATGCCTTGGCAATGGTTGGCTTGTTTTGAATTTGATGAGAGGTTTCTGTGCTTTTTTAGATTTTGATGTCAGTATTTTTTCCCAGATTAGGGGAGTTTTTAGCAATAATTTGTTCACATAAACCTTTCTCTTTTTGTCCTCTTCTTCTGGGACTCCTATGATACAAATGTTATTACATTTTAATAAGTCACTGAGGTCCCTAAGTCTATGTTGATGGTCCATTATTTCTCTTTCCCTCTTCTTTTCAGCTTCCTTATTGTCCATAATTTTATCTTCTATATCACTGATTTGCTCCTCTGCTTCAGTCATCCCATTTTTATTGAATCCATTTGGATTTGCATCTCAGTTATAACATTTTTAATTTTGGCCTAACTAGATTTTAGTTCTTTTATCTCTGCAGTAAGGGATTCTCTAGTGCTATGCTTTTTTTCAATCCCAGTTAGTATCCTTATAATAGTTTTTTTATATTCTAGTTCAGACATCGTGCTTATATCTGTAGAGGTTAAATACCTGGCCATTATTTCTACTTCCTGTTCTTTCTTTGGGAATGTATTTCTACATGTCATCATTTTGTCTAGTAAAGAAAAAAAGAAAGAAAAAAAAAACAAAAAACAAAACCCAAAACACTTGTTCCTGGGTGTGTTTTGGTCTGCTTTTTAAAAGAATCTAGTTCCAAAAATTAAAAAATAATAATAAAGTGAAAATAAACAAAAAAAATAAAAAGCATATAAGAAATACATATAAATAAACATTTTTAAAATGTTAATAATAAAAACTTTAAAAAGAAATTGAAAAAATAAGGAAATAGTGAAAAATAAATAAAGAATAAAAGTGAAATTAGGAAGCTAGATCCTATCTCCTCTAGAGCTAAAGCTTTGCAGCATTCTATGATCAGTAGACTCGCTACAAGCGAGTTGTTTGTGCTGGTCTTCTAGGGGAGGGGCCAGCTGTGCAGATTCTCCCATGACTGATTTCAGGGGAATTGGATCTCCAGGGCACAGTGGGGCGGGCTTGGCATGAGCTGCTCTGGCCCCCACCAGGTGGTGCTGTTTTGCTCCCTGAAGGCTTTCCATGCTGATGGACGGGATACATATGGCAGTGCCCAACTCTTAGCCCTGGAGTTGAAAGCTTGTGCCCCCTACTCTTCAGTAAGCTCTCACAGAAGAGCGGCTAATCACCTCTCTTGTGTTCCTGGAATCAACCCTCCTGTGTTCCATCAGAACCCTTCATTTACCCTGCTTGTGTCTGTATATCAGGCACTCAACTGAGTTTCAAAACTCCAAATATTAGGGACTCTTGCAGCACCGCCTGGAGCTGTTCCTCTGGAGGAGGATCCCGCTGTGGTTTTGGTGTTTACCCACCATGCCAGGAAAGCAGTCTTATAACTGGGCAGCAGTTTATGGCAAAACAGAGCAGAAAGCTGGCACCAAAACCCTGGTGGTCTCAGCTGGCTTCCCTGCTCCTTTGCCTGGCAACAGCTCAGCACTTAGGTACCACGCGTTCTTACGACCACACTGCCACACCTGGGACTCCACCCCACTTCTCCACCTGAGTACCTTTAAGCCAGCCGCATCACCCAAAGTATCAGACTTCTAAACAATCAGGTTTTGTGCTCTGCTGCTTGTGATACTTTGTGGTAGCCTCCTTAAGCAGGGCTCTTTCTGCCTCCATACCCACAGCTTCATCTCCCCCAAGTCAACTCTCGGCCCCTCTGCTTCAGAAGGTTTTCACTTTTCTACTTGCAGATTTGCAGTGTTTGTTCCCTCGGACCTCTGATTTCTTGGATGTTCAGAATGATTTGATAGCTATCTAGCTGTGTTCCAGGGCTGAGACAAGCTTAGGGCTCACCCTACTCCTCTGCGATCCTAACCCCTCTCCTCCTGGGGTGTCTTTATCTGGTTTGGGCATCTGTGGAATAAATCTGGAAGTTTGCTTTCCTCTTCCATTATTTGGAGGAGTTTGAGAAGAACTGGTATTAAATCTTCTTTAAGTGTGTGGTAGGATTTGCCTGTGAAGCCATCTAGACCTGGCTTTTGTTTGCTAGGAGTTTTTCAATTGCTGATTCAATTTCACTGCTAGTAATCTCTCTGTTCAAATTTCTGTTTCTTCCTAATTCAATTTTGGGAGATTATGTGTTTCTAGATATTTATCCATTTCTTCTAGTTCGTCTGCTTTGTTGGCACATGATTTTTCACAATGCTCTCTTATAATCCTTTGTGTTTATGTGGTATCAGTTGTTATTTCTGATTTTGTGGGGTTTTTTGTATCCTCTCTTTTTGTTTTTGATGAGTCTCTCTAAAGGTTTATTAATTTTGTTCATCTTTTCAAAGAACCAGCTTCTGGTTTCATTGATCCGTTCTATTGTTTTTTGGTTTCTATTTCATTTATTTCTACTTTAATCTTTATTATTTTCTTTCTCCTACTGGTTTTAAGTTCTGTTTGTTCTTCTTCTCTTTTTCATTAAAGACTTTTTTTTAAAAGATTTTATTTATTTATTCATGATAGACAGACAGAGAGAGAGAGAGACAGGCAGAGGGAGAAGCAGGCTCCATGCTGGGAGCCAGACGCGGGACTCGATCCCAGGACTCCAGGATCATGCCCTGGGCCAAAGGCAGGTGCTGAACCACTCACTGAGCCACCCAGGGATCCCCTTTGTTTGTTCTTCTTTTCCTAACTCCTTTAGGTATAAAGCTGGATTGTTTATTTGAGATTTCTCTTGCTTCTTGAGGTAGGTCTGTATTGCTATAAACTTCCCTGTTAGGACCACTTTTGCTGCATCCCTAACATTTTGGATTGTTGTGTTTTCACTTTCATTTGTCTCCATATATTTTTTAAATTTCATCTTTCATTTCTGTTTGGTCCATTCATTATTTAGTAGCATGTTATTTAACCTCTATATATTTGTGTCTTTCCAGATATTTTCTTGTGGTTGATTTCTAGTCTCATAGCATTGTGGTCAGAAAATATTCATAGAATGACTTCAATCTTCTTAAATTTGTTGAGATGTGTTTTATGTGCTAATATGTAATCTATTCGGGAAAATATTCCATGTGCACTTGAAAAGGATGTGTATTCTCCTGTTTTAGGATGGGATATTCTGAATATATCTATTAAATTCTTTTTGTCCAGTGTGTTATTCAAAGCCCCTGTTTCTTTATTGATTTTCTGTTTGGATGATCTGCCCATTGATGTAAGTGAGGTGTTAAAATCCCCCATTGTTATTGTATTACTATTGATTACTTCCTTTATGCTTGTTATTAACTGCTTAAAGTATTTTGGTGCTCCCATGTTAGGTGCATAAATATTTACAATTGTTATATCTTCTGTTGGACTGTCCCCTTAATGATTACATGATGTCTTTCCTTGTCTGTCTCTTTTTTTTATTTTTTTTCTTTCCTTGTCTCTTGTTGCAGTCTTGTTTGAGTGTCTATTTTGTCCAAGCTAAGCATTACTACCACAGCTTTCTTTTCACATCCATTTGCATGATAAATTATTTTCTATACCTTCACTTTCAATCTACAAGTGTCTTTAGGTCTGAAATGAGACTCTTGTGGGCAGCATATGGATGAGTCTTGGTTTTTGTTTGTTCTTCGTTTTTTGTTTTTGTTTTTTCATTTATTCTATCACTCTGTGTCTTCTGATGGGAGCATTTAGTTCACTTAGATTCAGTTTTCAGATATTATTTCTTCAGAGAGCTGTTCCTGTCTTTTCTTTCTCTTCTCCTTCTGGTTTCCCTATAATGTGAATATTATTATGCTCTATGATGTTACTGAGTTCCCTAAGTCTATTCTCTTGTCTATTCTCTTATTTTTTTCTCTTTCTCTCACCTCTTTAGCTTGATTACCTTCCATTACTCTGTTTCCCAGGTCATTGCTTTGTTCTTCTGCTTCTTCTAGCCCACTATTTATTCTATGTAGTGTATTTTTAATTTTAGTTATTGTATTCTTCATCCCTGATTGGTTCTTTTTAAAACATCTCATTGTTGAGGGTCTCACTGATGTCCCCCATTGTTTTCTCAAGTCCAGTGAGTATATTTATGATCATTGTATCTTTATGATCATTGCTGTAAAATATCTGTCGGGTAGACAAGGAAAGAAAAAAAATTTAAAAAAGAGAGAGACAAGGAAAGACATCATGTAATCATTAAGGGGACAGTCCAACAAAAGATATAACAATTGTAAATATTTATGCACCCAACATGGGAGCACCGAAATACTTTAAGCAGTTAATAGCAAGCATAAAAGAAGTAATCAATAGTAATACAATAACAATGGGGGATTTTAACACCTCACTTACATCAATCCATTTCACTTAGGCCTCTTGCTGTGATTTTGTCCTGTTCTTTCATTTGGGACATATTTTTCTGTCCCCTCATTTTGTCTAACTCTGTGTGTTTCTCCGTATTAGGAAAGACAGCTGTTTCTCCTGCACTGGAAACTAGTGGCCTTATGAAGAGGTCCCATAGTGCCCTGCTGTGTGGCATTCCCTGTTCACTAGAACCTGGCATTTTAGGGGTATTTTGTAATGTACGTGCCCTGCTGTTGTGGCTGAGTCACTTTTTTCCTTCCAATCATGTGCGATGTTTCTCTTTGCCTGCTATGGCCAGTGTTTGGTCCCTATAATGTTAGTGGGCAGTCTGGGGATGCCATGGGCTTGAGTTGAGTCAGACTAGTGTTTACCAGAAATGCAATAGCACCAACCACAGACTGTTTTTCCTGTGTTGTCCCCTGATAAGTTTTCGTTGGTGGGCAGGGCTTGTAGTCAGAGGAGCAGGGTCTGCTTGCACACTGCCAGGCTGTGGCACTGCCTGTCTGGGCTCTGGCCACAGCATGGTGGAGAGGACAAATCCACCAGAAGCATAGGGTGGGATGGTGGTGCTAGCAAGCTTTGCATGCTGCCGGTCCTCTGTGGTAAGGACCTTGCAGTGCTGAGACATGGGCAGCCTGTCTGACGCTGTGGAAACATAGAGTGGAGGGCACTGTGGCAAGGCAGTGGTGCTAGCAAACTTTGCACATGTCAGGTCCTCTTAGAAAGGGCCCTGAACCCCTAGGACTGAGAGCATCCATCCTGGGTGGACTGGGTTGAGGAGGTGGTGGGGAGTGGAAGGGTAGCAGCTCTAAGAAGTTTGGTAGAGTCCCATAGGCACTGGGGAGCAGGGGAAGGAAACGGCACCTTCCAGTTCCTCTATTCCTGAGGGAGTTCCCCAGTGATCTCTATCCCTTCAGGACATGGTCTGAGACCAGTAAATACCTCTCCCTCCCATGTGCTCCAAGCGCCTTCCAAACTGCTGGTTTTAGGCTGTATTTCATGGGTTATTTGTTGTGTTGTGTCTTTAAGGTTGAGAACTCCGTTTCCTCTGCCTACATTTTCTCCAGAGTTGAGACTGCTGATTTTTTAAAATTCCAGGCTTTTAGTTCTGCTGGTTGAAGGTACTCAAGAAATTCGACCCCTCCGATTTTCAAAGCCAAATGTCTTCAAAGGGATTCATCTCCCCTGCGCAGGCTGCCCAGTATAGGGGGTCTTTTCTCTCCCACCTCCATGCCTAGGGCATCCCTCCCTCCTGAGGATTGTCTCACAGTCCAGTTAGTTGCCAAATGCTTCTCTGCCCTCCTACTGTCTTCAGTGTGGCCTTTTTTCTATCTTTAGTTCTGCCAATCTTCACATTATTTTCTAGATTATTTATACTGATGGGAGTGTTATCTAGTTGTATCTGTGGCATAAAGTGAGCCTAGGGTCCTCCTACTCTGCTATCTTCCCTGGAAGTCTTTGCAAAAAAAAACTTTTGAAATTGTTTTGAGGGGTACCTGGGTGGCTCAGTTGGTTAAACATCAGACTGTTGATTTTGGCTCAGGTCATGATCACAGGATCATGAGATCGAGCTCTGAGTAGGGCTTCACACTGAGCGTGGAGCCTGCTTAGGATTCCTTCTCCCCCTCTTCCTCTGCCCTTCCCCCTCCCCCTCTCTCTTTTCTCTCTCTAAAAAAGAAGTGTCTTGAGTTTCTTCCATACTTACAGTTCTCATAAATTTTAGAAGAAAAGTAAAATTTTTAGAAAAATTAACCACTTCATCAGGATATGGGAATTTATTATGTTAGACTTTTAAATATTTTTCTTTTATGCTTTAAAACTGCATTCCCTACCAATAGTAGTTATTATCTGCTTTCATAATACTAATGTTGCTTATTCACTTTTTCTCTCTAGTTTTTCCTTCCTAAATGTGTGTGTACTTGTGTGTGTGTGTGTGTGTGTGTATAGGTGTGCGCACATGTATATATTTCTCTAGTTTTTCATATATATATTTCTAAATTTTACAGTTCCTTTTTAGTTTCTCAAATATTTTTTTCTGTTTTTTCATGTTTATGTGCATATATATGTAAAATTAAAGAATGAAGTAAATGAACAAGATCGGTAATACTCTGCTTTTGTTTTGTTTTGTTTTGTTTTTCTAATTTTGAAAAAAAATGTAAGGACTTAAGTCTCATTTCCTTTATTTACTTTCTGTCTTATTTCATAGCAAAGAAGTTAAGTATATAGTACTAGTTACTAGTTCTGTATAGGATCTGACCTATTACAATTGGAAGGGTTAGTGTTTCTAGGAGAAAGAGTGGTGGTATTTGCCATCCTATACAGAAGTGTTTGCGTGTTTGAACCTTCAAATGGCTGAGCCAGTGAGTGCTGGCTGGGCTGAGGTCCTATTTAATGCCATAGGTTCTCCTTTTGAGTATAGTTTTGCTTGTGTTCCTTCTGTTGCCTTCCCATCATCATTAATTTCTAAAGGCTATAATTGCTATTTAAAATTCCTTTTAACCAAGAAGCTATTTAGGTTCTTAGTTTTAAATTGGTTAAGGTATTTTTAAACTTCAAATTTGCATTATTAATATCTAGCCTAGTTGCTTCATGGTCAGAGCATGTCATCCGTATTCTTTCCATAGCTTGTAATTTACCTAGTTTTTCTTTGTGGTCCGTGTATAACTAGTTTTTGTAAATGGTTCATGAATATTAGAAAACAAATCTATCCTTTGATGGTCAGGATCTTGAAGGCTTTCCTCAATAGCTTTGTTCTGGTCATGGCTGTCCCAGAGGACATGTAATGACAATGTGGCAGAAGAGGGGGCAGAGAGACCACCATGATTCTTCAAATTGCCTGACCCCCACAAAGGAGAGACCTTTATCCAGTGTCTTATGGCAGTAGACTTGGGCCCTCTGTTGCCGGACTTGGAAGTCATATGGGTCTGAATGCCATTTTGTGTGATCTGGGTTTTATGAGAGGAAATTTGAGGCTGTGACATGAAACAGGTTTTTAAAACCTTCTCAGCTGTGGCAGTAGGCAGCCCACCCTGCTTAGTTGTCAGCACTGTTGGCTTTTTCTATTTCTCTTGTGCCACAGTAAGCTCCAGATGTTGCCTTGTACTGTTCTCCAGATGTTTTGACTATCCAGAGGTAGCAGTCTCCTAGTACATGTCCTGCTTGCCTTTCTTTGGTGGAGGGACAAATGCTGTGCAATCTTAAAGCACTCTTGGACTAACCCTAAAGGGAATATTATTTAGGACCTTGTCACAAGTGGAATTAGATGCCACTTCAATAAGTCCTCTGATTACACTTTCCCAGCCCTAGACCATGCATACTTTCTTTAACAATAGCAGCTTATTACCAATTACACTATACTAGAAAAAAATTAAAGACTCACTTTTATCTTCTCTCCATATTTTGCTTCATAGGCAATTTATGCTTGAATTCTGATCCTGAACCCAAGACCATAAATTATAATTAAGCCTCAGTTAGATATGTAAAATATATTCTTGGCTCCAGCTAAATGAAGTCTTTCCCTGGGAATGCTGATAAGAAATAAGAAACATGTTTCTTCGTACTCAAAATGCATGAATTCTGTTAAATAAGGTCGGTGTTGGATTACAGTTGAATGTATCAAATTAATGAGATCAGTTGCAACTTCTTTCCATTTATAGATGAATTGTGGTGTCCTAAAGAGGAAGGTATGTCTTATTCTCTCCAGAATCATTGCTTGCAAGGAAGAGAAACCTATTTGAGCGAATTCAAAAAAGGGAAAGTCGTAGAGGAGCAGTGTTGTAAAATCATATGACAGATTCACTTGCAAAATCACAAGGGCCTTAGGTTTCTCTCCACTTCTCTTTTTGCACTATATTCCTTTGCCTGTTCATGGCCTTATGTGGCCTGAGGTTTGGATGACCTCACAGAACTAACACCTACCACTCATGTATCTTAGAACCAACAGGAAAGGAATTCTTTTTGGTCACTGACCAGCCAATTAATTGGCCCCATTTGGTGCCATGTCCATCTCTGGCAGTCAGCTCTGGCCTGGGAGTGGTGTCATTTAGGGCTGCCAGCACCTGCTCCCCGTGGGGCTGGAGAGGAAAGAATTTCCAAGAAGAGGAAATTCTGAGCTGGAAAGACAGGCGGCGAGGTTTGTGTGGTGCAGAGGGAGAGGGCCAGAAGATCACTTAGGTGTTAGGAGGCATTTTACATTCCCCTTTGGAAGAGACCTGTACAAATGACCAACAATCTGCGTCAAAAAGGATTTTGAAGCTTTAGGAACAGAATTTTGCAGGTGAAAACTGATAGTTCATCTTGTATTTTTAACTTAAAAAAATCAATATTACAATGCTGGACCATTCAACTTCAGGTATATTTAGATCACAGGGTGAATTTTGTTCCCATGCGGCAACGTGATATGAGGCAACAGGAGAGGAATCAGGTCCTGGTTCTTCCTCATGCAGTGGCACATGGTCACCTTGAGAGCCTGTTCTTGACTCCTCTAGAGTTCAGGTTGCTTTTTCCAAACAAGAAAATAAGATGTATCTTGGCTCTAAAAATGAGCAGAACTGGGCCAGAAATTCACAGGCTTCACTGCGCATAATCAGGTGTAGCTGGTGTCACAGAAGGAAGCCCTGAGACATATATATTCATGGTTAGATCCTATTACTCTAAAGGGACATGTGGGTGCAACATTTGGTGCCCACTGTGCGCTTGCTGACATGTCCTGAACAAATCTGTTTTCTAAGGCCTGAGAGCACTTTTATTTTTTTTTAATGATTTTATTTATTTATTCATGAGAAACAGAGAGAGAGAGAGGTAGAGACACAGGCAGAGGGAGAAGCAGGCTCCACGCAGGGAGCCTGACGTGGGACTCGACCCTGGGTCTCCAGGACCAGGCCCTGGGCCAAAGGCAGTGCTAAGCCGCTGAGCCAACCCGGGCTGCCCCTGAGAGCACTTTTAACATGGTTTGACAGGTCCCTTATCAAATAACGTAGTTATCTGTTAATTACCTGTGCTTTAAAGCTCAGGGACTTTAGAGAGGTGGTTGCCAGGGTCCCATCTCATGTGCATAGACAAAAGTAATGGTACATGGTACAACATTAGAGGTTTGGGGGGATTTTGTGGTTTCTGATGCTGATTTTCCAAGGTTATTTTATATTTTGATCTCTTTAGGCCAAGGATGACACATGTGCCACTCAATCAGAGAAGATACTTGACTTAAAGCCTATTTAACCTTCCTAACATTGGTTAGAATCATAACTTTTTTCCCTCTTACCATCTGTGTCTCTTGAAGGCCCTAATGCCAAGCCTCATGTATAGTAACTGCTCAGTCAGTGCCTCCTAAACAAAATATCTGAAGAACTAACTAGCTTTCAATATTTGAGTTGACCACATTTTTTTTTTTATCATAGATAGTAATGTTAGTTGACTTTTGTGGAATGATTATGTAGTGTAGATTCTTGCTTCTCAAAGTGTGGTCCGTGGACTAGATCATGTGCTCACTTGGGAAACTGATAGCAATGCTGAGTTCAGGCCCCCACCCAGACCTACTGAATCAGAATGTGTATTTTAACAATGTCTGTGGGAAATTCATGTCATTCAGGCTTATAAAGCTCACTCTGGGCCATGTTTCTCAAGCCTCGTGGCAATTAGATTCACAGAAAAATTAGGTCAAAATTTCTGTGGGTGCAAAGCAGGCTTCAGTATCTTTCAGAACTCCCTAGGAAACCCACAGAAGTAGCTCACTATAACTCTAGAGGAAGTAGGCCTAGTCATTTTGGATAATCTGGGCTTTTTTTCTCTTTAGTTTTTAAATTTTATTTTAATTCTAGGACAATAGAGTGATTCAACAATTCTATACATTACTCAGTCCTCATCACCGTAAGTGTACTCCTCATCTTCACCTATTTCATGCATACCCCACTGACCTCCCCGCTCCCTGTAACAATCAGTTTCTTCTCTATTTTTAAGTCACTTTTTGTTTTTGTCTCTTTCTTCTTTGCTCATTTGTTTTTCTTAAATTCCACATATGAATGTGATCATATGGTATTCGTCTATCTCTGACTGACTTATTTCACTTAGCATTATAACATCTAGGTCCATCCATGTCTTAGCAAATGACAAGATTTCATTCCTTTTTGTGGCTAATATTTCAGTGTGTGTGTGTGTGTGTGTACCAAATCTTTATCCATTCTTCTATTGATGGCTACTTGAGTTGCTTTCATAATTTGGCTATTATAAATGATGATGCAAAAAACATAGGGGTAACATATATCTTTTTGAATTAGTGTTTTTGTGTTCTTTGGGTAAATACCCAGTAGTGGACATACCAGATCATGTGGTAATTCTGATATTAATTTTTGAGGACCCTCCATCCTATTTTTCACGTCGGCTACATTCATTGGCATTCCCACCAACAGTGCACAAGGGTTCCTTTTTCTCCACATCCTTGCCAACACTTGTTATGCTTTTGGTTTTAGCCATTCTGACCTCATGTGGATTTTGATCTGTATTTCTCTGATCATGAGTAATGTTGAGCATCTTTTCATGTGTGTTGACCATGCGTATGTCTTCTTTGGAGAAATGTCTGTTCATGTCTTCTGTCCATTCTTAATTGGATCATTTGTTTTTTGGTGTTGAGTTGTGTAAGTTCTTTATATATTTCGGATGCTAACCTTGTACTGGATATGTAATTTGCAAATATCTTCTATTCCATAGATTGCCTTTTAGTTTTGTTGTTTCCTTTGTTGTGCAGAAGCTTTATTTTGATGTAGACCCAATAGTTTATTTTTGCTTTTGTTTCCTTCGCCTCAGAAGACACATCTAGAAAAATGTTCCTTCAACCAATGTCACGGACATTACTGCCTATGCTTTCTTCTAGGGTTTTTATGGTTTCAGGTCTCACATTCAGGTCTTCAATCCATTTTGAGTTTATTTTTATGTATAGTGCAATAAAATGGTCCAGTTTTATTTTGCACCCAGCTGGACAATCTGGGTTTTCACTCTGAAAGTCAGATGCCACAGTCATAAACTGAGTCACCTTTCCTTCCAATAAAATCTAGTTCTATCTCTGTATCTTGCATGTCTTGCAAAAGTAGAATATTCATTTCTCGAAGATACTTTGTGTCCGAAGAGATTGCATTTGAGCCATTTTTAATGTAGGATCAGCTATTTTCAAAATGTGGACATTGAAGACAATGGTTGAAGTACTTTGAAGAACCTCACAAGACACTTGCAAGGTCAGATCCTTTAATAATATTTTCTTCTGCTGCTACCACTGAATTAGTCTGGAGAAATTGTTTATCTTATATAAAAAGCCAAGTTCAGTAGGGGGCAACTTGCACAGATGCTTCAGTTTATGGAATTAATCTGGAAACCTGTTTTGTGTGAGCTTTGTGACCTGTGGTTTATCTTCCCTTGGCCACATAATGACCTTCACGGCCATCCTGACTCCTGTGTTCCCTTAGCAGGTTCTTCTTTTTCCTGCACTCTGGGATGCAGGCCTCTTTGGCCTCCTGTCTTCTCTATTCTCACTGCCCTGGGGGTTCCGTCTATTCTGAAGACTTTCAATTTCACCTGTTTACTGATGACTTGTGAATTTGTGTTTTCATTCCATGTCTCTCCTTTGAATGCCACACTTGTATTGCTTTCTTCACCTGGATGTCTCATAAACATTTGAAACATAAAATCTCCAAAACTGAACTCCTGTTTTTTTCCCCAGGCCCTGCTCCACCCCTTCCCTATCTCAGTTCATGGCAAGTCTATCTTCCCAGTTGGCTCAAGTCAAACAATGGTGTCCTCCTTCTCTTTCACTCACATTTCACAGCCAATCTGGCAGCAGATCCTTTTCTTCTATCTTTGATGCGCATCTAGAATCCAGCAACAACTTCTCACCACCATCCGAGTCCAAATCACCAACATTTCTCACTAGAATTATTGCAAAAACTCCTAATTTGTCTTCTTGCTTTTTCTCTTGGTCACTTCACACTGTGAAAGAGCCCATTAAAACCTCTGCTCAAATCGTTTCAATGGCTTCCTATCTCTTAGGAGCAAAAATCAAAGGACGTAGGAGATGTTATGTAGGTGGCCTCACTCCTTCCCTCCCCGTCCACATCTCCACGTCCCTCCCCAGTCTCTGCTCCTGCTTTCCTCCATTGTGCTAGGCATGTCCCTTCCTGTAGGCTTTGGCATTTTTTAAAAGATTTTATTTGTTTATTTGATAGAGTGAATGAGAGAGAGAGTGCACAAGCCAGGCAAGAGGCAGAGGAAGAGGGATAAGCAGACTCCTCACTGAGCAGGGATCCAGCCTTCAGGCTCAATTCCAGGACCCTGATATCATGACCTAAAGTGAAGGCAGACGCTTAACTGACTGAGCCACAAAAGCACCCTTAAGCTTTGGCTTTTGCTATTCCTCTGCCTGGAAATTTCTTCCCCCAGATATCCACATATCTCCTCCTCTCCCTCCTTTACATCCATTTTGTCCTGTCATCCCTCCTATGATTCAGCACAATTTCCTACCTCCCAGTGATCCCATTGCTCATCCCATGTCTGATCCTGATTTTCCCCACAGCTCACATCACTTTCCCCTACACTCATTCATTTTTGTTCATCATCTCTCTTCTCAGTCTAAATATAAGCTCCAAGATAGTAGAAAAAGACATTTCAACTGTTTTATCCACTGTTGTGCTACTAGTGCCTAGAAAAGGCACATAGAATGAATGAATAGATATATTTGCTCTTCCAAAGAATATTGAACCCCATATAATGTAAAACATCATGTGTTTGTCACCCAGTGTTTCCCAAGCCTCTGCCAGCAGCATATATCACCAGGACATTATCTGTGGATCTCTGAGCTCAAGGCCTAGCAAGGCTCAGATGTACAAATTAGCACAGTATAATGTGATTCTGTGCTTTATAGCTAAAAAACAAATGTCTGGGAGTTCAGAGGGGCACCAACAATCTGTCTGAGGTAGGAGATGTGGCATTAAATGTGGTGAATAGTGGGGGGTCTCCAGGGAAAGGAAAAGAAAGCATATCAGGTAGAGACAACATCATATGAAAAAGGGACACTGGTATGAAATATTTCTAGAAACCCTGAAGAGCAGGATGCAGCATGGCATGTGAATGGGAGTGGCTGGGATAATTCTGGAAAGAAGAGGAATGAGACCAGCCAGTGAAGAGTAAGTTTTCTGGACTGGCAAGTTTGGATGTGATCTTATAGGCAGGGGGGGACAGTTAAGTGTTTTAAGCAAAGAAATGACAAGATTAAATTGATGGCAGGTAAACACCTCTAGTGAAAGTTCGGGAAAGGATGAAGGTGAATAAAGGCTGGGCCTGTGACATTAGAGATTGGTCCAGGGCCTGGCAGTGCAGGGCAGAGGGTCCAGGGACTTACAGAGATACGAAAGCATGACTGGCCTCATTCTAACAGTCAAAACCCTGACTGGGGAATAAAGTCTTAAGGACTAGTAATAAGAGAAATATAAATTAAACCCATAGTGATATACAGTTTCATGACCATCAGGTTAAACACAAAAAAGGAGGCTGACCATTGCAAGTATTGGCAAGAACGTAGAAACATGAAGAACACTGATTTGGGACAATGATTGGGTTCTGCCCCTGGGGCAAGCATTATGACCCCCCCCCCCGCCCGCCGGGAAAGTGGAGGATGAGTTGTCTTACTGTACTAGCAAACCCACGCCTGTATTCACTCTCAGGAACCTCTCATTTTGTCATGGGTTGTGGGTAAGTGAGTGACATATTGCAAAAGAAAAAAAATGGAAACAATCTAAATGCTTATTTTTAGGAGAGTAAATAAATAAATTTTGGAATATACAGCAATGAAATACTATAGAATGAATAAATCAGAAGTCTAGAACTATGTACTAATGTAGGTACATATCCCAAACATAACATTGTTATTTCTAGAATGTGAGGAACTTTTTTATAAGCTAATGTGAAATCATTCATGTGACCAAAAAAAAAAAAAAAAAAAAGGCTGGTTAAAAATCATAATAGTAGGGCAGCCCGGGTGGCTCAGCGGTTTAACGCCACCTTCAGCCCAGGGCCTGATCCTGGGAATCCGGGATCAAGTCCCACGTCGGGCTCCCTGCATGGAGCCTGCTTCTCCCTCTGCCTGTGTCTCTGCCTCTCTCTCTCTCATAAATAAATAAATAAATAAATAAATAAATAAATAAATAAATAAATAAAATCTTAAAAAAAAATCCCAATAGGAGAAAATCTTCTGTGAGATTTCTGCAACATAGAATACACAGGATACATGATTAGTAGTTGAAGAGTTGATATGAATTATTAGATTATTTTTAGATACCTGCCTGAAAAGTCAAAATGTCATTAAACTCCATATTTTCTTCTATAAATCAAATAATAATGATAGTATGTTCTATATGAATTTAAGGAACATTGGAGTTAAAATGGAAAGAGTTTTGAATAAAAATTAAAAAGACATAAGCTGTGGCTCTAACTTTTTCCTTATTTCTGTAGTTGTTCAGGTCACTTAAACTTTATGAGACTTCTATTGTCTGGCATTCCCTATAAAATGAGAACAGAATTACTGCCCTGACACTGATGTTGTGATGGTGAGGACCAAATGAAACTGTCGAGGAAAGGGGTTTTGTGAAATTTAAATGCCCTCCAAGCTCAATGCTATGAATTGACCACATGCTTTACATTTTTATCTTACTGAGATAATAGATTTTGAAATCACATTGTTACTCAATTAGCAGATCTGAAAGGACAGTAAAGCACCCTGAATTTTCTATTCACAGACAAAAACTATTAATATCTGTGTTACTTCAGGTCCTCTGAGCAGCAGGTACAAGATGGCATTAGCCATGCAGGGGATTGGTTAGGAGAAGCCCTTGGAAGGGGAGATGGGAAGGGAGCTTGTAGGTCTGAGAGATGGAGCAAGGCTGTCCAGGTCCTTCCCATTCCTGGGAATGGGACCACCATGGCTTCCCTGCCACACCCAGCCCTTGGCAGGAGTCGCCTGTGACAGGTCATGGGTTCCAGAGCACAGGGCTGGGCCCATCTCCAACAGTCAGAAATCTGACTTACATTTTTAGGGCTACCACAGTGTCATGAAAATGTGTTATCATATTTTATGTTTGATGACCATGATTGCCATTTTTCACAGTAAAATGACTTACTAGAGCATATATTCGTCCAGATAATATAAAATGGAAATTAATAGCTATTTAAAACTAATGGGCAGTGTCCTGCTTTGTTAAATATATTTCTGTCACTGTCAGAAACAATATAAAATTGACCACCATTTTTAGTGATTATTTAACATTGATCTGGAGTTCTGGCTAATGAAAGGAGATATAGAACAAGAGCAACATGGATGGCTATTGTGAGGTTTAGAAAAAAAATGGTAAATATTTTTAGGGATATGATGGTATGCTTGTAAAATGGAAGAGAAATAGCTAGTTAATTGAATAAGATGGTTCACAAAATTAATATTCAGAATATAAAATTTAAAAGTAATTTAAAAAGCATCCTATTCACAGTGGTAATGAAAACAAAATATCCATATGTAATTATTAAGTGCAAAAAATATGTAAATAAAACTGCAAAGCTTTACTAAGAAACAAAAGATTTAAATTAATCCATAGACATTGCATGTTCTTTCAGGAGAAAACTGGATATTGCAAAGTTAAGGATATGTTTCCTAGTAATTCATTTATAGGGTACAGTGTTATAATCAAAATATACTCCATTTTCCTATTAATTAAGAATTTTGATTAACTTATATTAATAAAATTATCCTAAAGTATTCTGAAAGAATAAGGAGGCCAGAAGAGAAAGAATCAGGGGACAAAGGAGAAAGAATGAAGTAAAGTTAACGTTACCATAGTCAAAAGTACAGTAGTGAATAGAAAGTGGTCTTGACTATGAACAACAATAGATTTATGGAACTTCAGAATAAGAATAAATTCTAGCACATGGAAATTCTGCTACATGACCAGAGGCAGCAGGTATCAGCAAGGAAGAAAGTGATACTATTCACATGTTCCCAAAAAAGTCACAGATGGACTTGAGAGCCAAGATGCCACAGCAGCTAGTTGGGTGCAAGATGAGAGAATGCAAAGCTTCCTAAGATAACATGTGAGAAGGAGGCAGGAAGAAAAAGTTTGACTACATAAAATTGGAGATCTTCCAGTCATATCCAAGTACACAAAATTAAAAAGCAAATAATACATTGGGAAAATACTTGTTGCAACAGGCATGTTGGACAAAAGCTTAATATTTTAGGGTACATAGAACTCATAATTAAGTAAAAAAAAAATACTAAGCTTCTGCAGATAAACACTCAAAGAGCAAGGTCAGTTAACAAAAGAACAATAGGAGTGAAGGTTGAAGGTTGAAGATGTACAGTCAAGAACCATAATAATCAGTGAAAATAATCAATGTTGCTGAGTTTTGGGGGAGAGCATCACTTGCATGGATTGCTACTTGGTGTATAAATCCGTATAAGGCCTTTTGTGTAAGATCACTTGGCAATATGGATCTTATAGCCTTCGACTCAGCCACGCTCATTCAGGCCATTATATTTCCTAAAGAAATAAAAGAAAATGCAGAAAATACTTTGTGTTCATGTAAAGAGATTAGTGCTACCATTATCAGAGAGCAGAGATATAAACCACTTGAGGGTTTAAAATAAAGCACAATGAACTGAATTACATCACATTTCTAAAGGGCACCCATTAAGATTTATTTGGGAAAAGAATTTTTTAACGACATTGGAAATGCTTACTTTCGTTGAAAAATTGGATTGTAAAATTATATGTACAATGTGTCTTCAGATAAAGTAAAAGGGAAAAAGTGATGGCAAAGAATATAGCAAATTGAGAAGGGGTCAGGAAGAAAAAGCTGGACTACATAAAATTGGAGATTCTCCATTCATATCCAAATACACAAAATTAAAAGGCAAATGATACACTAGGAAAATATTTGCAATAAGCATGTTGGACAAAAGTTTAATATTTTAGGGTGCATAGAACTCCAGTACTTATGTAAAAAGTAATACCAAGCTTCCCCAGATAAGCACTCAAAGAGCAAGATCAGACAGTTAACAAAATGAGCAATGGGAATTTCCTAATTTTTATAATTATAATGTAGCTATATAAAATAATGCTTTACAGCATGCGATTCTAGGTTATGGGTGTCTTTTGTTTCCTGTTTTCTGCTTTTGATTGCTTTCATATTTTCCACAGTAAGAATGAGTTTCTTATGAAATGAATGAAAAGAAGGCAGGAAGGCAGAAAGAAAGAAAGAAAGAAAGAAAGAAAGAAAGAAAGAAAGAAAGAAAGAAAGAAAGAAAGAAAGAAAGAAAGAAAGAAAAGAAAGAAAAGAAAGAAAAGAAAGAAAAGAAAGAAAGAAGAAAGAAAGAAAGAACAATCCTATGTTGAAACCAAATGTAAAATGACTACTATAATTAAATTCAAGAAGAATTTAATTTTTATCCACTTTCTGGCAAGTAAAAGGCACTTCCAGTGTTGGTGCTCACCTTTCCTGAATTAAAGTCTTTGCAACCAGCTGACACCAGGCAGGAGCTAACATTTTGGAAAGATGCTTCATAGTGTAGCAGCATTAGTGAGCCTCATAATAAAATTCATTGCGGTGGAAAATAGTCCTCAAAGACAGAATTCAGGGGCGCCTGGGCAGCTGAGTCGATGAAGCATCTACTTCGGCCCAGGTCATAATCCCAGGGTCCTAGGATAAACCCCTGCTCAGCGGGGAGCCTGCTTCTCCTTCTCTCCCTCCCTGCCCCCTAGTCACCCTGCTTGTGCCCTCTCCTGCGTGAGCTCTCTCTGTGTCAAATAAAATCTAAAAAAAAAAAAAAAAAAAAAGACAATTCAAAAACTCTGTTAAGAAAAGGGCTAGGACCATCAGCATAACTGATTGAGGCAAAAAATAATGAATTCATGCTAAAAAAGTGAAAGTTTAAGGAATAATATGGTCTGTTTACATAATCTCACAGTATCCACAAGGTATTTATTAATTACAAGGGATCAAATAGTTTTACAGTAGAGAAACCTGGCAAACATCACCTTGACTAAATAATCAAAGTTAACAACATCAGAGGTGGAGTAGTGCTAGCAGGTGCACAGGAGAGGGTATGTGCGGAATTCAGCGCCCCTTCTGTGGTGTTCTAGCCCAAAAAGCAGAGCCTGAAACTGATCACAAGGCACATTAGACAAATTTTAAGGTGAGAGATATTCTACAAAATCACCAGTCTGTACCCTGGAAGATTATCAGTGTCGTGAAATACAAAGAAAGACAACTGAATGCAACATGTAACATGGGATCTTGGGCTTTTGTTTCCTCTAAATTACATTATTGAAAAATGGGCCTAATCTGATTAGTCTATCGATTAGATACTAGAAGAGTGTCAATGTTAATTTCCTGATTTTTATAAATATACTGTAGTTACATAAAATAATTTCTTGCTTTTAGGAAATACACACCAAAGTATTCAGGAGTAAAGAGTCTACAGATTACTTTTCAATGGTTCAGAAAAAATTAGACATGCACACATATCAATATGCACAATTATATAAATTATATATGTATGTATGCATGATGTGTGTGTGCACACACACAGGCACAGAGAGAGAAAGGAAAAACAGATATAGCCGAAGAGTACCATTTGGAGAATCTGTGTGCACTATATTAGGGATTCATTGTAATATTCCCACAACTTTTCTGTAAGTCTGGAAGTTTGCCAAAATTAAAAAAAAAAAAATGTAAAGCAGAAAGTGGCTGGGTGGTAAATGCTTAGCCAAGCGTTAGTACTTTCTTTAAAGCCCTGGCTGGAGTGACCCTCATTTCCTGAACTTGGCACACCTTCCTTTTTTAAAAAAAAAAAGATTTTATTTACTTATTCATGAGGCAGAGACATAGGTGGAGGGAGAAGCAGGCTCGCCACAGAGAGCTTGATGTGAGACTCAATCCCAGGCCCCCGGTATCACGCCCTGGGCCGAAGGCAGACGCTCCACCACTGAGCCACCCAGGTGCCCCCTGCACACCTTCCTTGATACTGAGCTCTGAGTCTCTTTTGGTCCTGTAGGTGCCACAGGTCTAGTACTTTCCATATGTTTTCCTACCTAAATCCACTGACAGCACTATGGAGTAGAGACCATCATAATCCTCATTTACAAGTGACATTTGAGTAGATTAAGTAACTTGCTCAAGATCCCAGAGCTGGAAAGCGGCAGATTCAGACTTGAACTCACACTTCTCTACCTCTCTCTGCCCTTCTGCTTGTTCCACATCTGGGAACCATCTGTCTCTCCCATCACAACCCTTTCAATGCAACTCTTTTTTTCCTAGGTATTTACAACCCTAAAAGCATCCCTGTGGGTCTTGCACATGATGTGGATTCACTGAATTGATTTGTACCAGCATATGTTATCCCATTTGCTCAGTGTGCCACCATTAAAATCATGTGGAAGTTCTGCCCTATTGTTCCTTAAACTGTTAGCTCCTGGATAGGGAAAATGAAGCAGGGACCTATTTCATTAGGTCGGTAAATTTGAGGTCCTTTAGGCTCTTTGGCTTAAAGTGAGCAATCGCTGACACACTCTGGCTCTGGTTTGTCATGGTCCTCCTGGCCATGGCAGACAGTGCAAAGAGACAAGACACTAACCTCTCCTGGCAGGTCTTCTGACTCCTACTGTCTCCCTGTCCCCGCTGCTATGATCTGAGACTGCTCTTATTCTAAAGTGTAAATGCCTCCAGGAGGACCCAGTTTAAGTCTGTTAAACTCCAATTTTGTAATTGTGTTAGTGCCCTAAAGGGGACTTTCTGTTTGCCAGCTAAGAGATTGAAAAAGACTCAAGACAGCAGATCTAAGCAGGGAATGTAGACTTTGGATGGTACAAGAGCCTGTTTCCCCGGGTTTTCTATATTTTGACATAAAAATTTAGGGCAACCCGATGGCTCAGCAATTTAGCGCCATCTTCAGCCCAGGGTGTGATCCTGGAGTCCCGGGATCGAGTCCCACGTCGGCCCTGCTTCTCCCTCTGCCTCTGTCTCTGCCTCTCTCTCTCTCTGTCTCCATGAATAAATAAATAAAATCTTTTTTAAAAATTAGTAAATGCCAGAAATTAACTATGAGCCCTTCCCAGCAACACTGCACTGCAGCCACTGCAGTCTTCTCCCTTGTTAGCAAAGAATGTGTTCTTTGTGGGAAATATTGAGTGGGAAGGATACAATACATATCCTGACTTGATAACTACCGGGAGAAATTTGACCTGAGAGTTGACAGTTCCTAGGGGAAAGTGTTCATAAAGAACTTGGAATTTCAGTGAAAGAGAGAAACCAGCAAGTACAAAAAAGAAAAAGTAGAGGACTTGGTTGATTGGGATGGTTTGAATGGAACACAGGAGAGAAGAAAATCTCTTAGATCCTTGCCACTCCACAAGTTCATATTGGTGCCGAAACCTCCTCCCCACTCATGAAACAGAAGACTTTTCTTTTAAAGAAGGTCAGTTAAGGGAAATGCCAAGTGCTGGTTGGTGCCGAAGAATCAGGATATGCCGCCTTCCACTGAGCAGTGGGTTCAATTCAGACGAGAGGCAGAGTGGAGGCTGGTGTGCAGCTACGTCAATCTGCTTTGGCTGATTATGTTGTAAAACAAATATCCACACAATTTTCTTTTCTTAGGTAGACTATGAAACAAGCATCTTCACAACCTCGTGGCTTTTCCTACAAATATTTATTTCTCCTTCGCGTCACATCCACATCTGGGCTGTAGGTTAGCTACAGCTCTCCTTCCCTTTGTGGGTTGGGCTGCATGTATATTCTTCCCTCTGAGGTATAGCCTGATGGCACAGCTCTAGTAGAGCTGGAAATGCTGTTGTTGAGGGAGAGGGAACAGGAGCAAAAGGCTGGTGTAAACTCATGATAACTCTTAAAACTTCTTGCTCGGAAGTGGACATCACATTTAGTTGGCCAGAGCATATTACATATCACATGGTCAAGTCCAAAGTGTATGAGGTAGGTGTTTCTAACATTGCCATGGGTAGCATGAGCAGGTCACACGGCAGGCAGGGATGTGTGATCTCTGCAGAGGGGAGTGGAATGATTGGGGGTCATCATAACGCATCCTTTAATAGTGAGTAGTGTTGCCATCACAGCCAACTGTCCTTTCATTGTTAAGTCATACATCCACTTGTATTTATTTATTATGACAGAAAACATGAGGTCTTTGGATGAGAGAACAGACTGATTTCCATGCAATCTCAGCATCATTTCCTCTTGGGATGAAGTGATGGGAGCCAGATATTCCCTGTACAGGCAGGGGTTTGTGCCAAGGAGAGAAACCCCAAAATTATGAATCTCGGTGCTTATATAGGAGTGACTGGCACATCTGGCTCTCCTCCTCTTCCGAGAAAGGAAGAGAGACCTTTGTTCTGGAATATAACGAAACCCTATCTGAGGAGAGGGGGCAAAAGACTCACACCCCTGCATGTAAACGGATGTCTCCAGAGGAGAAGGGACTACATCTTCCCAGATGTCTCTATCTTTAGAGTGGCTGTTAACCACTCTCTAACCCAGGTGCCAGTCCTCTTTGCTCAGAAACCCCTTAACCACCAGAAATGATAATATTCATAGACCATTTTTCCTGATAATTGTGCTATTTAATGTTCTAATTTTTAAGATTGTTAAAGTTGTTAAGTTTTAGCAGACCCACGTTTTCAGAGGTGGAAATGAGAACCCCTCTGGTTCACAGTCCTCCATGGGTGAATATTCTCCAGCTGAAATGCTGAGACCAACCAAAGTGAAAACCTCACCCTTGTCTCCCTATCCCGGCTGGTTGTTATTATTGGGTGAGATATTACATCTGGAAATTCTTCACGTTCATATGCACCATCAATTGCAGAAAAGACAAAGTTACTGAAGAAACCACGACTTAGATATTATCATTTTTCTTGCCTTTCAGCTCTCCACATCTTAGCATTGGGTGGCACAATTTTTTACATTTTGTCCCTAGGACTTCTGAGATGCCATTGTGGAAAAGATGGGCATTGAGCACACATGGTCACATGTATCTGGGGCAGCATATGCCTATGGATTTAATATCTTTATGGATTATATGTTCAGAGAAAATCTGCTATTGTTTTTCAATGTCTGAGAAACTCTTCCATGTGTCTGTCGAGTCTTAAAGTGTTGTCCAGTGGAAAAACGTGTGACTGAAAGAGACGGCAGTTATATCCAGTTACTAGAGTGACTAGCAGTGACAGAGGTTACTAGATGCTTCTCCCTCCCCCAGGTACAACTTCTACGAAAATAATTTTATGAGAAGTTTCCTAGATGACGCACAATGACAGTGCTCTGGAGCCTAGGAATAGTGACTGATATATCTGTCTCCAGAACTGATTTCCAGGATACTGAGAGTGACCAGTGCCCAGAGGACCAGGACCAGACCTCTGCATACCTGCATATCACCTGCCCTCGGTAGCTCCCAGCCAACACCAACCCAGCTGCCTCCATTTGCTTCTCTCTTCCTGTTCTCATTTGGCTCTTCCACTCCCCAAAAAGCAGTGAAGCAGGAAGTGGACGTAGAGATACGGTGGGCATGACAGGAGCTGTGGTGCCCACAATAAGCAAAGATAGAATTGGAGAGAGGGGTGCAAACTGATTACAGTTTCAATCGAAGGAAAGAGAAGTGGCTTCATACTATCCAGCAAGAAGTGTCACTGTAGGGAGCTGAGCGGGTAAGGAGCGGCAAGTGTTCCCTTCAGTCTGTGAGAGCTGCGCACGATCAGATGGCTGCTAGACCAACACAAGCTTAGCGGAGGGCATTACACATTAAGTGCAATACAGCCTTGCCCGTGACAACGCTCTTCTCTCTATAATTCTGACCAAATTCTCACAGCTCCCACTGCCCCCGCCCTGCTCATGCCACCTTTGTGTCTCTCCTGCATTCTTGCAAGGTCTCCCTTCTCTCCCCTTCCCTGTGCTCTTAAACCAAGCTAGAGACATTCTGTTCTTTGCAAGCCAGGTCGTGTCACTTGCCTGCTTGGAGCTCTCCAGCGACTCCCTACCTCACTCCGTATGGATAGCGTAGCACTTCCACTGAACTAGCCTAGTTCCTGGCACCTAGCACCATCCAGCCTCATGCTACATCTTCAACTTCATTTCCTACCATTCTCCCCTCTGTTTTCTTAGCTCTGGATGGCCACACTGGCCTCTCTGCTGTTTCTCAAAACTACCCCAGGCACGTTTGCACTTGCTGTTTTCTTTGACTGAAACTATCTTTCCCTAGACATCTTCTCGGACACTTCCTTTTCTTCCTCCGTTCTTTACTCAACATCTTTCCTTCGAGAAACCCAATCTAAAATGTCATCTCCTACTACATTTTAACATTTCATTTCTCATTTATTGTTTTGTCTTTAAGTTTCTCACCATCTAACGTGTATTTTTCTTATTTATTGTGAGGTTTTTTTGGTTGCTCTCTCCTCTCAAACATGAGGTGCACAGCCAGGGCTCATAGTCTGTGGTGTTCACTAACACTGCCTCATCTCCAGTGCCTGGTGTGTGGTTGGCCTTCAATGAAGTTGTTGAATACATGACTGAATGAAAAGACTACGCCATGTGAAGCCCTATAGGGAAATAAATGCACAGCAAATGAAAGCAAATGTCAGGTCACTTTGTGACTATCCAGGGTTTAGGCAGCGGACCCAAAGCAAGGTCCCATTAGTCCTCCTCCACCTAATCTCATTGACTCGAGATTGACCAGCAAATCAGACCAATCCCCTGCCAGAGCCATGGTCCAGATCCGAGTCCTGACCACCCTTATACCTTTGAGGCCCAGCTCCAGCACACCTGGAGGGAGAAGACCTGGGAAATGGGGAAACCCTCACCTGGAACCAGAAAGAACCTTGCTTGAGAGGTTCCAGAGCTCTTCCCTTTGAGATGTTGAAGAAAGATAGAGCTCATTCTATGTCTCCTCACCTGGGGGAGCCCCACAGAGAACCGCCTGCCCCTATTCCAGGAGTGGCTACCAGGGAAGGAGACTTTGGTTCTTCCTACAGGGGGGTGTAGAAGGGAGTCAACCTTCTCTGACCAGTGAACCCCAGAACAGCAAAAAAAAAAAAAAAAAAAAGTTAATATTTGACCACACATGGTAATAAAACATGATAAAACCAGGGATGCCTGAGTGGTTCAGTGGTTGAGTGTCTGCCTTTGGCTCAGGTCATGATCCCGGGGTCCTGGGATTGAGTCCCACATCAGGCTCCCCACAGGGAGCCTCCTTCTCCCTCTGCCGGTGTCTCTGCATCTCTCTGTATCTCTCATGAATAAATAAAATAAAATCTTAAAAAAATGATAAAACCTGAGCATGAGTACTAGGCTGATAAAAAGGATCTGAAACAGAAGGCAGTGGAGTTCCATTTTTCCAAAAAATGCAGAATAAGAAATGTTATCCTTTGTCCCAAACCCAGGATAATTTTAGAAACCATTTTGAAATTTTAAGAAAGAAAACATGAACTACAAACATGAGCCTACATGACAAAAACTACAGATATTAATTTAAAAAATCAAGACAGGAATTTGGTAAGTGAAGACACAGATCATACTCCTGGTTGGAAAAACTTAATGTATAAATTCTTCCCATATTCATTCATTTAACTTAATCCCACCAAAAAGATCCATGGGATTTTTATGTTCTAGAATGTGGTTGAGTGTGAGGATTGAGTTCCACTGAATCTTGGGCAGAGTCCTCTGTATGAATGTCGCCAGCACTCTTTGGTCCCCTGCCTTGTAAGTGCCTCGTGATAAACATAATGCTGTTATGGCATTTTTAGATGGCCCCCTGCATCCACGGCAATCCTAGTTCTCCAGTTCCAGACAAATAAAAATGCAAGCAAAGCTAGGAGATTTTTGAGAAGAATTTATTTCAAAAATTAGTGAAGGGGGTATTGTGCTACCCAATGTGATATATTATTATAAATATATAGTAAAGAGGTTTATATGCCTTACTCTGTGTACATGTATACACACGTACACACAAACCTGAAAACTTCATGTGTCTATATGTGAATACAGAGAATAGAAGAGATTGATCATCTTGAAAGACATGAGTTTATAAAAATATTTATCGATTTTGAATATATTAAATGATTGCTTAACAAGTAGCACTTGGAAAACTATTTGTGAGGGCAAAAACTCAAAATGAAACAGATGGTAAATGTAATAAGCCATGCACAAAAATACATTTCAGAAAGATTAGACTATACAGTGGAAACTGGAAGAAAAAAATGTTAAAAGGACAGGGAGAAAAAGTGCCACTGTTTTCCCCGAGGACGAGCTGGAGTTCCAGAAGGCATAGCCCCGTTAGTGTCTGTCTTAAAGGTATTACCAACCAAAATAAGTTTATATATATACATCACTGAACAGGAACTGCCAGGACCCTCCTCAGCTCTTACATTCAATGCTCTGACAGGTTGTGTACTCAGTTGGTCTGGTCTACGTGTGTTGGCTCCTTTGGGGCAGGGACCAGGTCCGTCTGCACTCCAGCCTGCTCCTTATTCTTTTGGGCACTTGGCAAGTTACACCACCACCCCATGCTTAGCTTCCTCGCCTACAAGCTGTAGGCAGTGATAGCCTCTGTCTCGCGGGGCTGCTGCAAGGCCTAGCGCCTTCCTCTATGTAAAGCACTTAGAAAGGGTCCTGGCACATCGAAAGCCATATAAATACTAGATATTAGCTCTCACCGTGGTGTTTTTCCAATGCTAATATGATGCCAGGCAAGTGGTAGGCGGTCAATAAGTGGATGACTCTGAGCCTGCCTTGTTAGCTAGCACCTCTTTGGCTCTTTAAGGATGCAGGCAAACCTCAGCCCTCAGGGACAGCTGGTGACAGATTTTGAAAACAGAGGCAGAAAGGCAGTTCACCAGCCTTTTTCTTCTGCCACTTGGAGCATGAAAAACACCAAGCATGATGAAGGCTGCACTTATCTACGATATGTGAGTTAAATGAGCCAATGAAAACACAGTAAGGGAGCTGCTGGCTGCTGAGGACAGTGGTAAGCTCGTATGTTTTGCATCATTCTGCCCCATTGTATTGCTTATTGTGCAAGGAAAATGTTTTGATAGGCTGTTGCAGAAATCTGTTTCTAATGAAAACATCCTGAGATCAGCTCTTATTCTTAGAAGACAGCTTTGTTGTGGAGTTAGTCAAGAATGGAGTTCTGTTAGGAGAGTTTCCCCATCACAGATGTCCTGCAGTTGGAACATGAAGGTTGAGGAAAAGCAAACAGCCATGGGCTGAGCAGCAGTAAATCTCAGCCCTGGGAAGGATGGAGTAGTAGGGCAGGGACCCAGCTCCTGGCCTTGAACACCCACCCATTAACCGTAGCAGGAGAGCTCTTGGAGGCTGCTTCCACCTCGTCCTCACCATCTTGGCTGCAGGACTCAGCCTCACCCCTCCTCGTGGCATTGCTGTTCAGGGTTGGGGTCTGAGGAAGAAGGTACTGGGAGGAGGAGGCTGCACTCACGTATTTATGTTGCCTGCTCATGGAGTTGGAACTGTCCCTGTAAGGACAAGCTGGTCATCTTTGGAAAAAGTCTTCCTTAGAATCAGCATGAGATCGATGGGTCGGGAAGAAAATGTCAAATGGGAAGTTTGGTCAACTTGGAAGTTTAAAGTCAGGACATTTTTATTTTAGAGATTATTACTAATAGAGATTATTAATAGAGATTCCAATAGAACTTGGAAGTTTAAAGTCAAGACATTTTTATTTTAGAGATTATTATTAATTAATGGTTATGCCAGAGAATTGGAGAAATATATGAACAAATGACAATAAAAATAGACTAACAAGATGAATATTAAAATGTAAAATATGAGTAGCTCACTTATGCCACTGAGTCCATGTTTGTTGAGAAAAGACTAGCCAGTTTGTCAAAGTCCCCCCCCCCTTTTTTTTTAATTTAAGAGAGATCATCTGTGTGAATGGTAAGACCTGAGAATTTGGAAGGCACTGTAAGTCATTAATGACATGAAGTGATGCTGTAGGTAGTGGCTCAAAAAGGCACCTCCTCCCAGGACAAGGAATTCAATGATAGTAATACCCTTAAGGTTATGTGACAGTAAATCTTATATGTCCTGAAAATGTAAATGGCATCAAGACAGGTGACTGGAAGAAATGAGCTTGGGATGCAACGAGACGGGTTAGACCCCTCAGTGGTGCCGACAAGTTCATGGTCATGACATTGAAAATAGGACCTGACTCATTTGTGTCAGTGCATTGTCCCACCGACTGTTAGTAGAGGAGTCCTTGCTGTGACACTCACATGATGGAGGATCTAGTGACACAGCTTGTTACTTGGGATCTCTCAATAAGAATCCTCCTATTAAATCAGCGAGTGTAATATTCTGGTCTCCAAGAAGAAATAAGCTTTTAAGAATCTCATTCAAAACATGTACCGTTGAGCTTAATTTGTCCTTCCAGGCGGGTCTGTTGTGTTGTACTTGGAATTGCCCACGTGCAACTTGGCATCTCCTGTTGGAACTCAATCGATCCTAATTGTCAGTCATCCATTCTGAGGACAACCCAAAGTAATTGATAGTCACGACTGCAGTCTTGTACGGGGGTGATTGTGCTAGTTGACAGCTTTCTGAGGATATCAGATACATCTGCTTAAAGTAAGTGTAAATTGTTTTTAGATATCACAAGCCTCCTTGGAAGGCCAGAAACTCTGGGGCTTCGTTTCCAGGATGCCCACCCCCAGGCCTGCTGGAACTTGCTGGGACCTGGCACCCAGAAGGTGGCACTTTGAGTAGGCTTCCCTCAAACCACTTCTTAGAAACAAGAAACCCATTCCAATCAGAATCTCTAGTTTTCTTCAGGGGTAGGCTTATGAGTGATTTTTTGTCATATTGTCTGTATGGCTTGGCATTTTAAACAACAGATGTACGTTGCTTCTATAATTACCAAAACAGGGTTTTTAAAAAAATCAGTCATCTTTTATATTGCTTCCTTTTATCCATTCCACCCATAATGATATTGATCACTTCCTAAAAAGCCCTTCACTTCCTAGATGCAGACCAAATGGAGCCGGAGAAGAGCAAAACAACAGAATTTTTAACCCATGACAGGTCACTGTGTTACGTGTTCTGTATTAGCTTTTAACCTCAGCTCATTTGGATAGGGGCAGGGTCAATATTGGCCCTGTATTAATACCTTAACCAGTTTATTTGATTTTTAATAATGGTAACTCCTCCCCTGGTGACCTGGTAGCGGGGGGGAGAGTGTTGGCACCTGTCAGCCTTGATCCCTAGAATGGCGCTGTTGCAGGATAAGTTCGCAGGGCACGTGCATCATTGTTGGGGGCCTCAGAGGGCTGACTTGGGGACCATGAAGGATTGGCCTCATCAAAGGCTGTGCATATCAGCCACACCTGCCCTGCTGTTAGGGCTTCTACCACAGGCCCTACTGCAATGATCTTCAGAAGTGTCCTTCCTGCTTGATTTTCCTATTACCCTGTGCAGTGGGCTCTGAGCGTGTCCCCAAGGGTCATAGACCCTTGAGTGCAGTAGTTGAAGTAGATACAACTGTATATAAATGCTCATGCATTTGAAGGAGGAATCATCTAATCTCAGGTTACTTACAAGGTACAACTTTATTGGTCCCCAATACTGTCAGTTGTCTTTTCCTGTTGGGGTTTCCTCTACTTGAAATCTTTGAAGAGCCTGGGTGGACTTGTAAGGTTACATGGGCCAAAAGCAAAGGGTAGAGCACTTTTCTGGTTGCATTCATGTAGACAATCACTTTGTCCCCATTTCATTCTTTAACTTCCTTGGGCTCCAGCTTATTCTTGATGGAAGAGGTTCCATCCAGGTCCTGGTTGGTGGAGTGGTATGAGATTTAGGGATCTAGAGCTGGATCTTTTAAAATCCCCACTCGTTTTATCTATAAAGTCTCCACTCTGCTCTCATTCTTCTTTGCCAGTGTCAAGTTTTGCAGCTAACCTACTAGGAAACTGTAAAAAACCAATTTACAGGAAACTGTAAAGTAAAATACACAAGTACTCCCCCGGGTTAAGTGCTAAATCAGTAACATGTAATATGAATGGTCTCTTTCTCTTCTGCTTACTCTTCTAATGTGCATGTGTATGTTTGATTAATTGGATCAACATTTGGCTTGGGACAGGTGCATCTGGATGCTTCTTCTGTGTCTTCTGAAGTCTAGACTGTGAGTTCCTCAAGGACATAAACAGTCCTGCATCATTCAGCAATTCTTTCATCCATCCAGTTCTCAGGGCACATGGTGAGCAAGCCCTTGTAGCGGGTCTGCACTCAGTAATGACGTTGGCAGCCTCAGTTCCTAGAGAACTTCAGGTTGACTTTGCAAGACAGACATTAAATAAATCACACAAATAGTTCTTTAAAATTCTTTTCAAAAATAAGTACAGGGTATTGTTCCAGGGGCATTTGTTCTGGCTGATGTCCCAAGGGACCGAGGACTAAAGGTTGTAGGGGAGGACTGAAGGAAGTATGTTTCACACAGAGGGACCAGCATGCTGACATCCCCAAGAAAGGGAAGCAAGCACCTCTGAAGACTATAAAATGCCCCAAGTGGCTGGGCTGTCATGCATGGGGTGGGCAGGAGGGCCAGGAAGGCCGCAGGCCCAGATCTATTTTGCATGCTTGAAATGTCTCAACCTGTCTCAAATTTTAGCCTAAAAGAAGTATGAAGCCACTAAAGCAAGGAAGTGCCATAATCCTTTTATAAAAAGCATTCTACGTGTTGTAGAGAATGTGTATGGGGCATGGGTAGGGTGGGAAGACTGATTCTGGTCAGTTGAGTTTGGGTAGGAGAGAGGCTTGAGCCACGATGAAGGAGTAGAAATGGTGAGAAGCAACGCATTCTAGAATGGTTAAGAACTAGTAGCCAAAGGTACGGACAGTGGGACCTAGTGGCTAAGGAACTGTTACTGAGTCTGGGCTCCGGGTGTGGGGACAAAGATCCTGAGTTCCGTTTGAACTGTGTTTAAAGGCTGTGAGAAGCCCCAGTGGATGATGTTGGTTTGCAGTTCAGATGAGAGTGCTGAGCTGTGGGAACTGTCAATTTGGGAATTGTCAATGTGTGGATAGTAACTGAGGCCATGGATGGGAATATGGGTGTGAATATAGGAGGGTCTGAGGATCTCAAACATGGAAAAGGTGAGTGCGGAAGGGCCTTCATATGGAGCAGGGCTGGGCCAGCCTGGGGAGCAGCTGGGAAGCCCGTGGGCACCATAGGGAAAGGGGTGAAGCCCCTCTGTTTCCTCACCACTGAGAAGCCAAATAGTGTCCAGAAAGGGGAGGGGGATCTGAGTACAGGGGCCTCAAATTCTCTCTGTCTCCTATGCAAATCTGCTCAGGCCAGGGATGAGGATATAATCTATGCATGCAGAGTGCAAGCTTGCGACTTGTTTCTTACACAAACCCATTTGTCAGCAAAGCTTCAGGTTTCACTGGGGTTTTTGGAAAGCTGATATCATATCCCACTTTTTTCTGGAGTAAGACCCTATTGATCCCTTTCATAGCAACTTTAGCTTCAGAGGAAGATGAGTCCATAAAATCAGAATAAAAACTCATGAACCACAGTGATACTGGGATTAACAGGACCCTGATGGAAAACCATTAGCAATTTGCGGATGCCTGGCATCTCTCCATCAAACCCCTAATTTTTGACATGGTTTCTCTATACTGAAATGCAGATGCTGTGGTCAGTGGCTGCTATTTGGGGGCAATACTCTACTGGCCACGTAGGGGACAGTGCTCTCTCTGGAATCTTTCACATCTGAGTATGTGCACTGAAGTGAGTTAGTGATATTTCCAGCAGTTTCACTGTAGATCTGGTTCCTTTGTGGTTGAGGGAGTCTGGCAAGTGGAGCATGTCTGAGAATGCCTTTAGGTAGGTTTCCCATCTCCTCCCCGCAAGCCCCACACCAAATTCTTGTTTCCTGAAAAAAAAAATATTTTTTTCTAGTCCCATGATTCGTACTCCTTAACATTAAATTTCAAAATCTATAGCAAAATACTCCTGCCATGAAATAATGTTGCTTGCTACATTTTTCTCCTGCTTCCTGAAAACTATTACGATCCTCGTGTAATTTTTCCCTTTACGTGTTGATTGCCCAAGCTAGGTATCTCGGTGGGGGTGGGGGCACAGCTTTCTTCTTTCGGGTAATGTCGCTGATTTTGTTTGCTTGGGATACACGCTGAGTTAACCTCGTTGGACTTTTCCCCAGGAATTGATGCGCGTACACGTGGTGGGTCATTATGCTGCTGCACCTGTGTAGTGTGAAGGTCAGTGTGTTTTTCTGATTATAAGAACCCATCCATGTCATTCCATTATAAACCCACTCCACTCATAATGGAATGTGCCTCAGTCCACAGCCCACTGTGGTTGCCCGGCCCAGGAATTCTCTCAAGTGCAGCTCTGACATTTGAGATCCATCACCCGCCCACCCCCTGCCACCTGCATCCACCCCTATTTGACTGTGCTCCATTTTGAGATGATGTTTTTTGCATGTCAAGTTTCCCCTGTGTGATGTGAACCTACAGTTGTCGCAAGTGAATTTATACCTGGAAACAAGCACCCACTCTGTCGTGGTCCTTCCAAAACTACAGCTGAGGACTCTGCTGGGCTGTGGGGAATTACCTACAGTTGATGTGGATACACAGAAATTCACGTGGAGACCAGAGCAGCAATCTCTCCACCTGACCCGGTCAGACCAGCCATCAGGAGGCTGCTAGTTCATTGGAAGGGGCCCCTTGCAGCTGGGGGAGCTCCCCTGAGATGGGCTTTCCCCACATCCCCGCAGACTTCATGCCAAGTCCCCTCCTTCCCGGATCTCAGAGCCTTACACCTTTCAGTAACAGCCCTGGTTTACAATAATCACAGCTCACATTACCCGGACACCATGTGTCATGATATATGTTAGATGCTTTTTCTGCATGAATCCCCTCTACCCGCAACAATCTGAAGAGGTAGGTATGACCACTGTTCCCATCTTATGTTCAAGGGAACTGGGTGTACAGGGCTGTGTCACTGCTGAGTCTCTGGGTGGGTAAGTGAGGAGCAGGGACCTGCCTGTCTGAGCTGGCATCTCCATCCACAGGCCCCAGTGTGGCAACCCTTAACTGAGGCTTTTGTCTAAAAAATAATGAAAAGCTCACATCTGCATAGTACTTCCCAAATGTACTGAGCACATCCACAAGCATATTCAGCTAATCCCTGAAATAGCCCTGCAGTAGGGAGAGTGAGCATCTTGGCATTCATCAGCTCGCAGGAGGCATGCAGTTCCCAGGCTCAGGTCTTCCCTCCCTCCACGGGGCACTGCCTGCAACTCACCCACAGGGGAGCTGTCTTAATTAGTAAATTTAGAGTAACGCAAACAGAGAATGAGCATTTTATGTGTGGTGTTCAGGAAGCATTAAATTAGTACTTAATCAGGTGATGCCGAACGTGCAGGGACCATCACAGGGCAGTAACTTTAAATGTTTTACTTTCCATGTTCAACTTTTTTTCTTATATTGTGTCTCTCAATTTGTTGTGCTGTTGGCAGTGGCTTTATTTCTCTGAGTTTACTCAGCTACCCACCCACTAGTCTTCCCCCTTGGGGAAGGCTTGACTGTCTCTAAGAGAACACTTTTGCCAGCGCACAGCACTCTTATCTGTTTACATTCCCCAGGGACTTCTGAATTTTCTCTTTGGCTGTAAAGGTACAGTAGGAAGTCTTAAAAATACCTTTTTGGATGCATTTAACATTCCAGGAGAATGTTCTCACTTTCATCTTTTCAGGACTGGTATCCTTGGAAAGTTAGGGCTTCCCTGTCCTGGAGAAGCTCAGCCTACACGCATCTCCAGGTACAAGCTTTGCCTCCAATGTAACCGCAAGACTACGTGTGCACACGGATAATCTCAGGGGATTTTATTCAGTGATCCAAGAAACACAATGGCCATATATCCTCCCTTGCCATTTATCTGAGTGAGCTTTCCCTGATTAACAGGAGGGAGAAGACAGAGATCAGGACCGATGCTCCCAAAGGACTTAGTTTGTGAAATATAAGCATAACCGCAACCTCCTACATGACGGAGGCACTAGAACCCCAAAGGCACAGAACACAGCAACCTTATTCCCAGGTTCCATGGAAAGACAGTGCAAAACCCCTCACCCCAAATTGCATGATAAAGGAAATATGTAACAGCCTTGGTACTTTCATGTTTTTTTGTTTAGATCTTCAAAATTGAACATTTCTTATGCCTTTCTGTAATATTTTCCGGGAAGATTCACCATGGTCCAGGATAAGTCTACATTACTAGCTGGATTTATAAAAATATCTGGAGATGAACGAGAGATCACTTAATGCAGATATCTTACCATTTAAAGCAGAAACACTTTTCAGGTTCTGGGATGATTCTCGGCAGGATGCACGCTCATCTCTAGAATAAGCCCAAATAAGGGGGAGTTTCATGCTAAGACTAGTAGTTCTCAACCAGGGACACATCTCAGATCTCCAGATTTACCTTTACATGTGCAGCCTGGTCATTTGCATTTTGAAAAAGTATCCGGGGGTGGTTCTTATATGGACCCCTGGTTGAAAACTACTGGCTAAAACCGATGAGAGCTAGGCCTGTCTGTGTCGATGAATGAGAATGGAACAGAAATCTACACTATACAGGTCTTTATGCTACAGAGAGGATCTTGTTGCTCTATATAGGCTTCCTAAAGCCTGTGAAAGGTCCTTTTTGGAAAAGCAAACAAATAGACATTAGGGCTTATATGTTGCAATGACTAGCATCTCTGTGTCTGTTGGGTCCCCCAGGACATAGATACTGGTTGTGCAAGAGACAAGTAACATCTGTGAAAGGAAAAGAAAGGAAGTAGAATCGGGCTGGGAGCTGCAGCCTGACAGTCTCTTCCACCCCGTGGGACCCTCAGGAGCAAAGCCTGCCTGTTCAGAGACACCCATGATGGATGGAGAGCGGCCAGGCCCTTGGGCCCCCACCAAGCTCAGGGCATTGTAAGAAGACCACGACCACACCTCATAAGTGAGGCAGCTGGAAGCAATGAGTCCCTATCTCCATTATTTGTCACACTCACCAGAGATATTAAAAAAGATCAATTCTGGACTTTTCAGAATTTGGTCAGAAGCAGCTGGAATAAGGAGGAAGAACTAAGATGTGGAGGGAGAGAGGGCAATGAAAGAAAGAGGGAGACAGACTTGACTCATTAGATTTCTCTCTGGGTCAGGGCATGTGCTAGAAGGCAGGGCTTGGAAGAATGGGGCGGTAAGATTTGAGGGATCTTAAAAACCCCTCACGTAGGAAGTGAAGCCTAAAGAGGTTGTGTGCTGTCCTAGATTGTCCAGAGAGCCAGGGCTCAAGGGAGCCGTGGGGTTAGCCTCGGCTCCACCCAGCCTCACGTCTGCCCAAGACTGCGCACCCCTCCTAAAACAGAATGTTCCTTGTCGGTTCATTCCCCTTGACCTCAGAATTATATGTCTTTACAACTGTAGCATTCTTGTTTAAGGCTTCCCAGCTGAAGATGATCCCGAAGTTTCTTTATCTCCACTTTATCTTTATCTCCACTCCCTCATGTCCTGGAGGTTAGCTCTGTATCTAGAACGTATTCGCAGGTGGAGGTGAGGATCCTTGGGCACCCGAAGCCCACAGCCAGCTTCCCTAAACATCCACTATATCTCGGTCTTGCTTTTTAGTTATAGTGTTATTCAGGCATAAATGGAAGGTCATCAGAGGCCTTTAATTCCACCCCAGAATTTGTCGTGTTGACACCAATGGAAAAGCAGCAATAGAGAATCACTAATTCTCTACATTTATTGACTTGGGAACTCAATTGAAAGATCCGCTGCCCTCCTCCTTTCCCTCCCCACCCCCATCCCTCCCCCTCTCCCATAGATTTCAGTTTCCAAAGTCCTAAGCCACCGTGTTGCAATAACTCCTGGAGAGATAAGCTCCAAACCCCCTGCACATGAAGCCGCCAGCTCTAGACTTCATTGAGTCGGGGACCACCATGCTCTCGCCCTAGCTATTCTCCAGTCACTGTCTTGGGTTCGGCTTTGAATTCTCCCTCTGAGAGAGCAATTATGTATGAGTGAGCTGAGTCATGCCCTTGGCAGAGGCAAGGAACTCCGTCAAGGAGACCAATATCCTTGGGTGGATCTAGAAGTGGTCTGACCTGAGAGATGAGGTCTCCTTCAGGGGCCGCCTGCCCTCTGCCCCCCAACAAGGCTGGGCACCCCCCTTTCACCTCCCTCGGAACCCAGATCACCTGGGGAGCCCTGACTCTTCCTGAGACCTGGGAGGAGCTCCACCACCAGTATTTTCCCATTAGGAAGCAGCAATCTCAGCACAGAAATAAAACTGTCCTGCTGACTTGCTCACAGCCTGTCCCAATAATTGTTCTGAGCGTCATCCTGACGCAGCAGCCCCAGCAGAACAGGCCACACAGGCTCAACTCTTTCTGTTAACCATGCCCAGCAGGACCAGAGCCGCCAGCACAGAGCAAGGCTGTGGCACTGAACATCCTCTCGGTCTGCTCTTTAGAAGGTGTCTTGTGTTTGAATACATAATCTGTCCTGTTCTTTCAAAGTAAGTGCTTTTATAAAAGGTCTGGACTGACCTTTAAACATATTTTTCTCTCCCTTAGATGGAAATGTATTTCTAGTTATTTCTAGTCTTTTGGTGGATTCAACTTTAGAGAGGGAGACAGGTAGGGGAAGGATGCTTTTTGTGTGGAACTCAAAGATTGGTTTAAACTAGGGCATGCACGTTGCATAGCTATTTTCCTCAGACAGCAGGTGGCCCAAAAACGTGCGTGTGTAGCTAATTGTTTTGAGCTTTGCTTGTTTGAAGTAGTGTGTAGTAAGTGGTTTTGTGCAAGCAAGGGAGTGCCAGCTTTATATGCAGGCACAAATGAGACGCCTCTCTTCTTGGTAGTGCTGGATTTAGAACCCGAATTTTCTCTTTTCAGCAAGAACTAGAAGTCCCTTAGTGCTGGTTTTTATCCCCTGATCCCCGTTTGCATTGTGCTGAATATTTTTTTTTTTTTTTTTTTTTTTTTTTTTTTTTTACGTTGTGCCGAATTCTTAGAGAACGCGGCATCCCTGGTATCCTGCTGCCGTCTGGGTATGGTGCTGTGGGTCAGCAGATGTGGGTTCTGGGTCTGTTTGCTTACTTCTTTTTTTGTTTGTTTGGTTGCTTGCTCACTTCTGCTTTCTTAATGAAGATTCTTGTTTTACACGATTTCAAACCATAAGTCAGTATCCTAAGGATCACAGCTACCTATATACTGTACCATGAATGGATATGTCTTTTCTTTTGTCCCTTGCAGATTTTTTTTCCCCACAAAGTAGAACTAGGATTCTGAAATATTTTATTCTCTGTAAAAGTTTTGGATATTAGATTACCCACGTCGCTCTTGCCTCATGACCTACTAGGAATTAGACCTCAGACCCCAGAATAAGGATCCTAAGACACAGGCTCATCCTGGTTTGGGTGTTGTAGATGGAGACATGGACCAGTCGTTCACTATTCACTTGGCACCGATTTATTGAGCACCGACTATGTACCAGACACAGTTGTGTTGGAGACACAGCCATGAACAAACAGGCCGCTGCCCTCATGGAGATTTCATTCTAGTTGGGGGATGTGGGTTTTTGTTTTGCTTTGTTTTTTGTTTTGTTTTTTTTTTTTTTTTTTCAGAAATTAAAGTAAGTATCTAGCATGATGTCAGGAACTGGGAAGTTCTTTTTTTTTAAAATATTTTATTTAAATTCAATTTGCCAACATATAGTATGGCACCCAGTGTTCACCCTATCAAGTGCCCTCCTTAGGGCCTGTCACCAAGTCACCCCATCCCCTCACTCTCCTCTCCTTCTGTAACCCTTTGTTTGTTTCCCAGGAACTGGGAAGCTCTAAGAGGAAAGAGAGAGCAGGTAAGGATAGGTGGGGAAGGGAGGACCCAGGGGCACCCTGTGTTCACCCACTTTGCTATTGCACCCCACCTCTGGGTATAATCTCCAAAAACTCATGCTATCTCTAACCTTGCATAAAAATATAACCCAGAAGTCATCACTTCTAAACTTCCCGACAAGATTATTTTACTTGGCTGCCAGTGTTTTTTGTAGTTGTTGTGGGTTTTTTCTGGGGGGGGAATGGTTTGATTTTGTTGGTAAATTTATTTAAAAAACAGTTCTTTATAAAAATTCAAAATCTGAGCTTCTTTTGAAAAATAACCAATAGTTCTTATTCTGCTTGGCAGCAATTGTCAGGAGCTGAGTGAGGAGGTCCTTGTTAAGTTAGGGGGCATGTGACCTTCTGATTGTCCTTGTTCCCATGTAGCTCGCCTCCTGCTGGCCTCTGAAGGCAGCCCAGGCTTCAGCCTATTTCGATGCCAACCCTGCAGTGCTCAGAGCAATGGTGTCTCCAGTATGAGGGAGCCTTCCTTCCTGGATGGGCACCAAGGAGCTTTCTCCTCCCACCTGGTCTCACATGGCCCAGCAGGGTAGGGGACTCAATCATTTATACTTTTCACATGCAACAGTTGCAGGTCTAAGAATCTAAGATGCTCTTGGAGTTCTGGGTCTGTTACACTCCTGCCTAATTAAAATTCAAGCCCGTTCTCTCATTATTTCATCTTTTGTCCTTTATCAGTTCAGCCCACCAAATCCTTCCCAGACTTTCTCTTCCCCAAAATGCAATTAGCCAAAGTATGTTATTTTGTTCCAACTCTCATTTATTTCATTTCAATGTGGTTTTTCAGAGTTTGATGCCATTCATTACCTGGCATCAGAGTGTGACCCCAGCAATTGCAAGAGGCAGTGTCCTCTGAGGTAGACCTGATACTCCGGGAGGCACGTGCCCTGGGATCTTCAGCTCATCTCCCAAGAATGTCAGCATTCAGGAGTGTCCCCCTCCTTGTCTTACCCGGTTCAACCAATGTTTAGATATTTCCAAATGTACATAACTGTCATAACCATAACTTTGCAGTCACTCTAATCAGTATGTAATTTTCACTTAAATAACCTTTCCCTACTCCATAATGGACACTAGATTCTTTATTAGGTGATGCCTTCTCCCCAGTTATTCATATCTTTCCTCATGTCAGAAGAACACATCTGAGTGTCATCCATAACATTTTGTTCCGGTCAGTATTCCTGTCAGTGAGGGTCCTCTTGATTCTCACTCATAGGCCTGTGCTCATTTTCTGGGAGTAGATCTCTTTGTAACCACCCTAGGGTTGCCACTGCCTTTATCCAGGAACCAGCAGGCTTGGCATCAGCTGGGAGCTTAGAAATGCAGACTGCCAGGCCCACTCAGGAAATGCTAAGTCAATATCTGCATTTTATTTTATTTTTTTTAAAGATTTATTTATTTATTTATCAGACACAGAGAGAGAGAGAGAGGCAGAGACAGAGGAGGAGGGAGAAGCAGGCTCCATGCTGGGAGCCTAACGTGGGACTCAATCCCGGGACTCCAGGATCGCGCCCTGGGCCAAAAGGCAGGCACTAAACCACTGAGCCACCCAGGGATCCCCAATATCTGCATTTTAATAAGATTCCCAGGAAATGCATGTAGGCCTTTCAGTAGCATTGACACAAATGTCCTTGAATTACTAAGTAATTCATCAAAATATCTAATAGTCATTTAGGAAAGTAAACTTTCAATGTAGTTTAATAGTGGATATATAATGTGGAAAAACCAATTAAAGTCACTAAAAAACAGTTGTTAAATTAAATAGAATGTTATTATCAGTTGGACAAGACTGGAAAGAGGTTAAGCGATGACATGGAAGTCCAGTGCCCTACAGCTGGGGTCCTGCTTTGCTCCCAGCTATGTGACCCTGAGGAAGTTACTTAGCCTAGTCATCTGCAAGTTCACCTACTCAGTAAAATTTTCTGTAGGGCCCAGAAATACATCTTCAGCTGCCTGGGATCCACCAGTGGAGACTGCTTCCTCCTGAAACCCAAGCATCTAGATTTCTAAAAAGTCCTGAGGTCATTTTGAAGCCCAGCTGAGTTTGGGAACCACTGACACCCTCATGGAGCCTCTAACTCCCCTTTTCTCAAACGAGGGTAATATGGGTTTTTGAGAGAATTTAGTGGTAGCACAAAGAGAAAGATTATGTCAAATGCCTTACACAGAGTAGTTGCTCAACACAGTGATAATGGTGAGGATGATCTTGGGGATGGTGGTGATGATGATGATGATGATGATGATGGATAATAGATTCTTTACTAGGTTATGGGGAAGATGGTGGTAGTGGGAGCAGTAATGATGATGATGATGTAGGTTCTATTTACACACTTGCTGGATATGCACCAATCTATAAGCTTTACTTTACATATGAGTCTGTGTGGAAGCCCATTAACAGAAATTGTCAGAAAAAAATATGATTATTTTGTTACGGCTGCTGGTAAGTCTGCACCAGACTTGAATCCTCCCTTTTAATAATTCTGGGTGTTTTATTTTAATTTTTTAAAATTTATTTTTAATTGAGGTATAGTTGATGTATATATAATATGAAGAGGCACTAACTTTCAGTTATAAAATAAATAATAGAGGTGAAAAGCCAGCAAAGGGAATAATAATGGTGTTTTATGTTCGTTTTGTACTTTCAGTTTTCCAGGTGCTTTGCTGCACATCATCTCCCTTGTGTTCTTGAGGGGTGCACGTGATCTTAACCTCACTTGATAAGGACACAAAGAAGCAAGGGGCTTGCTTAAAGCTGCTCACTGAACAACCTGAAAGGGGCTCGTGTCTTTGGACCCTGGGACTCTGTAGAAAGACAGTTGTCTCATATTAAGGAGAGTTTTCCTGGCAAATCCTTTTGGTTGAGTGCTGATGAATCTCTGCCAATTGTTAGATTAACAATCATCTGGGAAGTATCTTTGTTTCCTGGGTTGAGCGCTAATTTAGTCTTATTTTTAGGTCTTTTCAAATCTGAGGAGGCCAAACAGAGGATCTTTTTTTTTTTTTAATGGATAATCAATGACCACTGAGAGCAAAATAATAAAGGCCCACTTAACTGAAAGAGTAACATAATTTAGGTAATTGTTAGAAGAAAATATGACGTGGTCCACTAACCCTATATTATAGCACTTGTATCTGCAATTTTTCATGAATTCCTTGAGGTAATTAGTTTTATGAAATATTGCCAGGTGGCACTTTTCTACTTTCCCAGCCCTCTTGGAAATATCTGACAAGCGATCAGACTGGAAAGCTATGTCAAGGAGTTTTGCAGAATGTACTAGAAAGCACATCTATCAAACACTGAGTCAATACACAGTCTACTGACACCACACTCCTGGAAATCTCAAAAAAAGCCTCCTTGCCTCCTCCACCACTCCTTTTCCTTAGCAGAGGGTTCAGCCCTCCAGCTCCCAGAACACGATATGAAAGTGTATGGGGATCCAGGGCTCTCTCAGCTCCATGTCCATTGAATTATCATCCATACTCTCCTCTCCATCAGCACTGTCCTACCTCCCAGAGAAATGGCCACTCTCTACTCTCTTGAAAACCACAGGACCAACTATGTTATCTGTCTAAACTTGTGTTCACCATGGTTACTTATACCCCCAAGGCCCTGTGGTGTCACTAGAAGGAGGGGTTTTTTAATTACTTCCTCTAAGGTCACCTCAATACTCACTGGCTGCCCAGTGGTGTCTCCAAATACTCAGTCCAGTATTCCACTCCCTGTTTTTTTAGTATTCATGTATGGAAAGTTTAATTACAAGCCAAGAAGGGGAGCACAATGTCTTTATTAATCATTATGATAGATTAAAAATTAGAACCCCAATTCTATATTATTTAAGAATTAGGCATCTAAAAGCTCAATAGGTGTGCCCAATGTAATCCAAGTTGCCAACCCATTTATATTGATTTCTCATCTGGAATCCTACTTTCATGCCAGAGAGCTTGAAATAAAAATAATTGAGGATACTACAGATACTTTCATATTATAAATTCATTCATTCATAAATATTTGTAGAGTAGTTACTCTGGGCCAGATGCTGTGGTTACTCTGGGCCAGATGCTGTTCTATATGCAGAGGATAAAATAGTGATCAAAGCCAGTCCTGATTTTCAAGGCCTACAGTCTACTGAAAGAGAAAAGTCACTCAAACCATAACCTCTATGGGTATTCAGAAGGAAAAGAACATTGTTCTATGAGCACACATGAGTGGTGTATTTTACCTAGACTGGGATTTAGGACATGGACCTGAGGAAAGGATACCTAATGGGGAACGGACACATGAATTATATAGTTAATTAGATAAAAGAGGCAGATTTTCTTACTATGAAAATTAATGTCATCTGCTTTTAAGAAAATCTGACCTCAGGCACCCCAGGTGGCTCAGTGGCTTAGCGCCGCCTTCAGCCCAGGGCATGATCCTGGAGACCCAGGATCGAGTCCCGCGTCGGGTTCCCTGCATGGAGCCTGCTTCTCCCTCTGCCTGTGTCTCTGCCTCTCTCTCTGTGTCTCTCATGAATAAATAGATAAAATCTTAAAAAAAAAAAAAGAAAAGAAAATCTGACCTCATTATTTAATATGTAGAGGTATGAAAAATAAAGCAAGTTAATACTTTTTAGGTCATCTTTCCAGAACAATCTTTGCAACGTGTAAAGTGTATTGCTCATTACCTTGCAAACCGTCTCCTGTATTTCTGGACAATTATTCTTCAAATGATTGCACACTCTAGATCGGTAGGAGGCTCTCATAAATATTTTGAAGGTCTTCAAGGAAAAGAATAATGACTGGCTATTTGCTTTATCATACTACAAAATAATAAATTTGCAGAGTTAGTATTTTGGTCACAGAACCACATGTGGCACAAGAGGTCTACTGAGCACCATAAGAAGGAAGAATTACAATTCAAGCCAAGTAAGAATATAGTAGAATAAAAGATGAGTGCCAAAGTAATTTCTCTCAATTACTAATACCACAGTGAAATACTGGAATAATTAATAAGTAACGCATTAGCCTAATGTGTGCCAAGGGAGTGATTAGTTAAGTAAAAGCTACTGCATTAAAAGCAGTATTTCCTAGAAGAGTGCATTCTCCTCTCTATCTCCTTTCTCTACATATGGCTCCCCCCATTTCTCCCCATCAAAGGAAAAAAAAAGGATATAGATAAGTATTGCAAATCATTTGTTTGATTCTATTTGTGCTCTGTAAGGCTTAATTTCAACCTGAAATCTAAACTTTTTAGTATAATTGATACAAAAATCAGGAAACAAAAAGGAAAAATTAACTTTTCCTGTTCCAGAATTAGCAATTTGTGTTACAGTGATTACTACCGGATATTTGCTTATTCTTTCCATTGTTCATTCATTCTGTGAACCTTAACTGATACAACACACAAACAGATGTTTACATAAATAGGGTATGTATGCTGATATTCCAAGATGAGATATTAGTAGCTGTTCATAAAAGACTTTTGTGGTCAAGTAAGCTTGAGAAACACTGGACTGAACAAACATAATCTGATTTCTTTGCTGCAGGACCTCTTAGTTTAATGTGTGATGAGAGGGAGATTCAGAAATGCAGGATTTAAGTGGCATTGTCTTGAACATCATCTACTAACTCATGATTCCTTGGGTATGCTCTGGGAGTTGTACATCTAAGCAGTTGAGCAGTATTTTTGCCTTCCGGATAAGGAGGCTGATATTAGCAGGGCCGATTAGAACCCCTAGCAGGAGGGGAGTAGGTCAGACTTCTCACTCTAATGGAGGGATAGCAGCAAACTTCTAGTGGTGAGGAGATGCAGAACCAAGACAGAGCACAGACATACAGACCAAGAAAACTCAATGGTGATTTATTTTATTTGCATTATTAATTTTAATGATATGAAATACTAATAGTAAAAACCAGATGTTGAGGGTCAATAACTACCAGGAATTTCAGGAGAGTGGATAAAGTCCATAGGCTCTTGCCTCAGATTTTTTAGGTTTATATCCATGCTTTGCAACTGCTGATTTCTATGACCTGAGTCAAGTTACCTTACCTCTCTAAAGCTCAATTTTTTCGTATATAAAGGGAAATAATAATAATACTTACTGCAAAGAAAGAAAGCATAAGTAGAACACTTCCATCAGATAACATAAGTATATGTGACAATGTATATAATTGCTAGTATTCTGTTTTGATCTACAAAAACTGCAATTTTGTAAGGCTCGTGAGATTAAAATGCCTTGTCTTTTTTCTGACACTAAACACGTGCTTTTCCTATTTTCCAACACCGGCAGGGTGTCCAAAAATTCAATTCAATTCTGACACTAACTCTCAGAGTTAGCATAGACCCTAGAGCTTAAGGACTCAATCCCACCACACTGCCTCCACTTTAGGCCCTACCTGCAAATGGGGTGCCCAGGCTACATTTCTGTAGGCCAACTATGAATTCTTCCTAGACAAGTATAAATTCCAGGGTTGCCATGACTCTTCCCTGGTGTTCAATAATTTAATAGAATGACTTACAGAACTCAGAAAAACACTATACTTAATATTATAGTGCATCATAAAATATTCTAGTTAACAGCCAGAGATACCTAGGGCAAGATCCTAAAAGGTCCCTGAGGCATAGAAGCTTCTCTCTGTGGGGAGTTGGGATGCACCACCCTTTTGGCACATAGATTTATTCACCAACTTGGAAGCTCCCCTGAACCCTGTCATTAGGGGTTTTTATGGAGGCTTCATTAGGTAGGCATGATTGGTTAAATCATTGCCTATTGGCAATTGATCTGAAAGTTCTGATCTTCCTATCACATGTTTGGTTTTTCTGGTGACCAGAACTATCCTAAAGCTCAAGGCCCATGAAGAGTCACCTCATCAGCATAAATTCAGGCATGAGTGAAAGGGGCGTATACAATTAAGAAAAAATGCTCTTATCACTCAGGAAATTCCAAGAGTTTAAGTTGCTCTGTGCCAGAAACTGAGGACAAAAACTAAATACATATGTGAAACCACACACCTCTTATAAGAATAAATATAAATATATATCTCCTAAGAACAGAAAATCCTCAAACTGAATGAAACCACAAAATGTATATATATTATATTTTAAAAGGTGTGTATAAATTAAATGATTAAGAGAGAAAAGTGAGAAATAAAAACAAAATAAAAGCCATCTTATTATCAAGTACTGTTTGCTGGGAAAAGGTTCTTAATGTGACAAGGATAATAATATTATATTGATATATTGATGAAAGTTATAGTCCACAATGAAAGAGCCACGAACCTCTATGCTCCTCCTAATAATGTGCATTGAAATAGGTAAAGCTGCAGGAAATGAGCAGAAATGTACTTCTGTTGAGAATTTTAACTCATTTTTTGGCCTACAAATATTATATAAATATTACACAGAAGCCAAATAATATATGAAGTATACATTTTTTAAATTCTGCATGATGGGGGGATCCCTGGGTGGCGCAGCGGTTTGGCGCCTGCCTTTGGCCCAGGGCGCGATCCTGGAGACCCGGGATCAAATCCCACGTCAGGCTCCCGGTGCATGGAGCCTGCTCCTCCCTCTGCCTATGTCTCTGCCTCTCTCTCTCTCTCTCTCTCTCTCTCTCTCTCTGTGACTATCATAAATAAAAAAAAAATTTTTTTAAGTTTCTTTAAAAAAAGAATTCTGCATGATGGTTTCTGATTCCACATGTAGAAACTTGGACATTTACACTCCATCCTAACAAATAGGAAGCTAAACACACTGAAAACTCAACAGCTCCTCCTGAGTATTTAAGAGAGGGGAAGACACAGGGCAAACTGCTGCCCCCAGGACTGGTGAGCCAGACTGGCAAATACAGAGAGTCATGGTTCACCAGGGCAAAGACTCATGAGTAGAAACAACCACAGGGAATCATGCTGAGGTAAGAAAACCTGTACTATACTTGATGAATTGCTGGAGGCTCAGTGTAGACAACGCTGAGAATTAGAAACTCCAGAGACCTAGTCTTAGGGGGCCACCATGATTTTGAGAGATTTATCTCTAGGAACTCAATATATATATAAGGGGATTCTGACAATAAATTCCGACAATAAATATAAGGGGAAAATGCCATCATACTTCTGGCAGAAGGAGGGGAAAAGGAACATCTTGAAGTAACTCAGAGCATTCTGTTCTTAACAAAGCTTGCCCTCAGTGGAAACCAGAGTCTAACCTGATGGATTATTATCAGAGTCTAAGTGACCAGGGGGAAGAAAAATCTCCAACTCAACCCTTTCTAGCCATTCTCTCACCTAATGGGAGAGAAAAATGTAGAGAAACACTGGTGAAGTTGTTGGGAAGCAAGAATTTGCATCTCTTCAAAGCTCCATCTAGCTGTGGACTGAGGATCAAATTGACATGAGGCAGATTAACAGGAGGAAGTCAAATTTAATAGTGTACATTTGGGGAATCCACACAGACATGAAAATTCCAAAGACAGTCAGGAAAAGAAAAAGAGGTATATATGCCATTCTGAACTAAAGAGAAAGGGATACGGGTCTAGGATTTCAGAGGATAGGAGCATTCCTATCTCTAGGAATCTCTAATATTCCTATCTTCTTACCACAGATGTTTGGCAATTGGATATCTGCCCTACCATACAGATGAGTAACTCAGATAAAATTTATCTCTGCCAATAACTCTTATTCTGGAAAAGACCCCCAATTTAGATTCTATTGTGGGGTTAAAGGAGGAGCAAAAGTTTCTCTTGAGGTCACCCGTTCTCAAGTGCCTTCAGCTCAAAATATCCCACATGCCAAAGTGTCCTGAACCCCTTCAAACTTCACACTCTCACTTAAAAGACAGTTGTAATCATAGTACTATAGAATGTTCTCCTACCCTCACATCTCACCACCACATTACTAGAAGCTTATTTTATTAACAGCAGTTTCTTTTACCCCATGTGGCGTATCAGGCTATCAGGAAAAAAAAAATGACAAGGCATACAAAAAGGCAAAATATACAATTTGAGGAGATAGAGCAAGCATCAGAACCTGTCATGGCAAGAATGTTAGAATTATCAGACTGGGAATTTAAAACAATTATGACTTATATGCTTTCTCCAAGGTTTATATGCTAAGGACTCTAGTGAATAAAGTAGACAGTATGCAAGAACAGATAGGCAATGTAAGCAAAGAGATTAATTCCTAAGAAGAAACTAAAAAGAAATGCTCAGTATCAAAGTTGCTATAACAGAAATGAAGAATATTTTTGAGATGGGCTTACTAGAAGAGTGGTCACTGCCAATCAAAGAACCTCTGAGCTTGGGAATATCCCAGTGGAAACCTCAAAAACCTGAAAGAAAAGAGAACAAAGACTGAAAAAAAAAAAAAAAACCCAGAACATAACATCCCATAACATATCATGGGAGTACCAGGAGAAGAAAGAAAGAAAAAAACAAAAGAAATATTTGAAATAATGACTGAGAATTTCCCCAAAGTTAATGTAAGACACTAAAGCCACAGCTCCAGAAAGCTCAGAGAACCCCAAGAAGAATAAATACCAAAAAACTACACCTAGGCATATCAAATTCAAACTATAGAAAATCAAAGATAACTCTGGAAGAAACCAGAGTAAAACAACAACTTACCTATAAAGGAACAAAGAGAATTACATCTGACTTTTCCTTAGAAACCAAACAAGCAAGAAGAGAGTGGAGTGATATATTTAGTGTTTAGAAAAAAAAGCCACCAACTTAGAGTTGTACTTTTCTCATCCACTCTAGCTTTATTTCAAAAGTGAAGGAGAAATAAAAACTTTCTCAGACAAACAAAAATTGAGGGAATTTGTTACCTGTGGACATGTCATGAAAGATAGGTTAAAAGAAGTTTTCGGAGACAAGGAAAATACTATAGGTCACAAACTCAGATCTACATAAAGAAAGGAAGAGCATTGAAGAAGGAATAGGTGAAAATAAAATAAAAACTTATTTTTCTTGTTCCTTTATTTTTTTAAGATTTGTATTTATTTATTTGGTAGAGAGAGGGAGCACAAGCAGGGAGAGTGGCAGAGGGAGAGGGAGAAACAGACTCCCTGCTGAGCAGGGAACCCGATGTGGAGCTAGATCCCAGGACTCCGGGATCATGACCTGAGCCAAAGGCAGACACTTAACTCACTGAGCCATCCAGATGCCCCAATTTTTTTTTATTCTTACTTGATTTAATAGGAAATAGTTTTTTCAAAGTAATAATAGCAACAATATATTTGATTATATATGCTTACGTGGATATCTTATGTATATGTGCATAGATGTGTACTAAGTTGTGTATGCTTATACATGAGTGAAATGCATGACAGGAACAATACAATAGCGGAAAGGAAGGAATTAGGATTCTTTTGTTATTTAAGGTACTCACACTACCCATGAAGTGGTATGGTGTTATTTGAGAGTAGATTTAGATTAGTTGTAAATTTATATTGGAAACAGTAGGACAACCAAGAAAATAAGTGAAGAAGAAAAAATGGAATTACATAAAACCCCTAATTAAAACCACAGAAAACAGAAAAAGGGTGGAAAAAAGAAATAGGAACAAAGAACAAGGGCAACTATTAGGAAACAGTAGCAATAAAGGTAAATATTAATCCAAATATATCAGTAATCATTTTGAAGGCCAGTGGCCTAAGGGTACCAATCAAATGTCAGAGATTGTCAGAGTGGATCAAAAAACTGGACCCAAATATATGTTGTCTACAAGAAACCAATATAAATATAAAGGATTATGTAGATTGAAAGTAAATGGATGGAGAAAAATGTGCCAAACTAACATTAATCAGGAGAAAGTAGGAGTAGCTATATTAATTTCAGACAGTAGAATTCAAAGCAAAGAAAGTTATCAGTGATAGAGAAGGGCATTACATATGATAAAGGAATCAGTTTTCCAAGAAGACACAACAATCCTATGTGTGCACCTAAAACACTGTGTTAAACTACACGAGCCAAAAACTGCATAGAGAAATACGTGAGTCCACTCTCATAGTTGGATCTCTTGATGCACCTGTATCAGAAGTGGACAGGCCCAACAGGCAGATAATCAGTAAGGACATAGTTGAGCTCAACATACTCTGAGTCAACTGGATACAGTTGAGGTCTATAGATGACTTCATCCAACAGCAGGACATACATGCTTCTTAACATGGAACATACACCAAGATAGACTACATTCTGGGGTGTAAAACACACTTTAACAGCTATGAAGTAATAGAAATAATACAATAACTGCTGTCAGAGCACAATGGAATTGAGCTAGAAATCAGTAACAGAAACTAAAATCACCAAACCTGTGGAGCTTAAACAAGCACTTCTAAAAAACACATGGAAAGGTCTTATTTTTTAGCCGGGGGGAGGGATAGAGAGAGTGAGGGAGAGAGAATCTTAAGCAAGCTCCACTCCCAGCACAGAGCCCCACCCTAGGCTCAATCTCACAACGCTGAGACCATGACCTGAGCCAAACCCAAGAGTCAAATGTTTAACCAACTGAGCCACCTGGACACCCTAAGTCATGGGAGAAATCTTAAGAGGGGTTTTAAAATATTTCTAACTAATTGAAATTGAAAACCAGCTTAGCAAAATTTGTGGAATGCAAGAAAAGTAGTGCTTAGAAGGAAATTTTTAGCATTGAATGGATCTATTAAAAAAGAAGAAAGATCTAAAATCAATAAGCTAAGTTCCCACCTTATGAAACTAGAAAAAGAACAACAAATTAAAGCCAAAGTGAACAGAAGAAAATAAATAATGGGAATTGGGGCAGAAATCAATGAGACCTAAAACAGATAATTAATTGAGAAAATCATCATGATTACAATTACAGTTCTGCTCACAATACAATTAAACAATAAGGTTTTTAAAAACCCCAACAATTTTTAAAATTGAAAAATAATTGTTGACCAGAGAAGAATTAAAGCTATAATTTTGGCTATTTAGAAAATAATGTCAGTGTGATGATTATACATTGAAACTTATCAAATATTGTTCAATTATTTCAATTATTTATTAAAATTATTCATAGGGAAAAATTCACAATCATGTTTTTATTACTTAAAATCTAAGAAAAAATTACTTAAACACTCAGATGAAGAAATTAGAGAACTCTTAGTCAAACCTAAATTTGGAAGGAAAAACTAAATAATTAAAATATAAGAAAAAACTGACGTATTAAAAATAAAATACAGGAAAACAGTGGCATTGATAAATAAATTTAAAAGCACTTATTTGAGGGAGGGCAACATTCTGGCAGATGTAATGAAAAGAAAACAAATATCCATGATTAGAATCAGAAAAGGTATATAAAATTACATAAAGTTGACAGAGATACATTAACATACGTTTTTACATTCAGAATTATAGTATATTTTAAAGAGTTGGATTAATTTCTTAGAAGAGGAAAATTACCATATTTACAAAGTATAAATTTCAAAATACCAAAATTATGAAAGAAATTATAAAACTTGCCAAAGAATACCTATTAAATTTTCCAGAACCACAGCATTTTAGAAATGGATATTTATACACTTTCAAGAAATACATAATTCACATGCTAATTATCAAAGATGAGTAGTAATTATCAGAGGAGAGAAAGCCCTTGTCACTTTATTTTCTGAGGCTCCCATAACCAGTGCCCAAACCTACAAGTATATCACAAAGTAAGAAAACTAAAACTGACATCTTTCATAAATATAGGTGCTAACATCCCGTTAGATTATTAGTAATCAGAATCAACAATCTATAATTCATTCCTTTGTTTAAAAAGTATTTACTGAGTCTCTCGAATGTGCCATTCCGCTAAGCGTGCCGAATACAGGGTCACTGCCCCCAGGGAGCTTACTTTCTAGTTGGGAAAACAGATCCATACAAGTAACTACAGAATTAGTTACCAGATTGAGATCAATGCTAGGAGACCCACCATGGGCCAGGACGGTGTGTGATGAGGTGACTCGCTCATGGGCTCAGAATTAAGAGCTGTAGTTCAGAGCCAGAGCACCAGGGTCGGGATCAAAGTCTGCTGCTTTATTAGCTATGCAACCTTTAACCCAGTGGTTCTCAACAGGGAGTGATTTTGCTCCCCGGACAATATTCGTAATGTCTGGAGACCCATTTGGTTGTACAACTCGGGAGGCTGGTAGTGGCATCTAGTGGGTAGAGGCCAGGGATGCTGCTAAACAGCGTCCTGCGGTCCACAGGATGGCCCCCACAGCAAATTGCTGTCTGGCCCCAAATATCAGTAGTGCTGAGGTTGAGAAACCCTAGTACATGATCATGAATCCCAAGTATGTTTCTCTAGTGGGGGACTAAAAAGCCAGAGCCATACGTCTCACTGTTCACTAGGCCTTTCCAAGCGGAACTTTACACCCCCCCAAAAAATGTCATCTTCCTCTGAAAATCTTGCGTTCTTTTGAGGTTTTTTTTTTTTTTTTTTGAGTTTACTTTTTAAAGTCAATGACATCACCATCTACCCATTTGCTGAGTGCCATCCTTTCCCTCACCATGGAAATACGATCTTTAATAAAATTCTAACAACCTACCTCTTAAACATCTCTTGAATCCATTTACGAAGCTCCTTTTTGGGACTTCTGTATACTTCTCCAGTCTTCCTGCCATTCTTGTTTCTGCCCCTCTTACAACAAACATGCTGGGAACCTTCTGTATTTTAGTTGTACTGGCCCCAGAGCTCTCACTTATCCTCCTCTTTTGGCCTATGACAGTTTGGCATTGCCTACAATGGCACACACTTCACCTGATGAAGTCATTCAGGTTTCGGTGTGGATGCCATTTCTTCCAGGACGCTTTTTATGAAACTTCAGGTCTGCAGCCATCTACTCCCCTTCCTTGGCACTTCTCTGACACAGTACAGATTTTATTCTAGAGTTTTATGAAATTAAAACTTGGGACTGCTTTGGGTTAGGGAGACAATTTTGGTATAAGAATGAAGAAACTGGAGAGAATACTTGGGAGAGCTAAAGAAAATAAATAATAGGAATTGGGCAGAACTCGATGAAACCTAAAACAGACAATTAATTGAAAGGGCTAGTTCACCCATCCTAGCCTAAGGAAAAACAGGCACATAGAACACTGGGGCATTTCTATAGCACTTGTAACTGCTGCCAAATGTCTGATAATACACAATTGATCCAATGAAGCCCAGAAAATAAAGCAGTGGTTTTCAACTGGGAGTGAGGAGTGGTGCCCTAAAGGGACAAATGGTGATGTCTGGAGGCATGTTTTGGTTTTCACAGTTGGGTAGCTGCTGTTGGCATCTGACTTATAAGAGGCAGGAACCCTGCAGTGCACAAGACCATGCCAATAATACAGAACTATCTTGCTTAAAATATAAAGTATTTATATTTTATATAAAATATAAAATATAAAGTAAGACTGAGAAACACAGTAAACATACTGTGTGTGTGTGTGTGTGTGTGTGTGTGTGTGTGTGTGTGTGTTGGCAAAGCATGGCAGCTGTCTTCCTCCAGAGCAGGTGAGTTAAGAGACCAACCTAGAACCATGTCTTTATGACTTAGTCTGAGAAGTGTCGTTGCTGCCATCTTGTATTGGTGACACACACCAGCCCTGACTCCAAGCAGAAGGGCGCCTTGTAATGGTGTAATGGTGTGAATACCCGGAGGTGAGGATCACTGGGCGTCATCTGTGAGGCTGGCTAACAATCTACAAAAACAAGTACAGATACTAGAAAATAAATCAGTATAACATTTGGAGATGTCCAGTTGTCTCCCTAAAAAAATTGTCAACTGGAATATTAGAATTAAAGAATTAAATAATGTGACAGGAAACAAAATGAATACATATAATAGACGTCAATAGACTTCATCTAAACTACTGATATAAAGTTAGAAAATATGAGGGAAAGCGAATCCAGTTATAAAGTATCTAGAGCTAGCTGCAAAAAGAAGTCTATGGAAACCTTTTGAAGAAAGATATAAAATTTCACAAAGGGATATAGAAGATTGGAATATTATTGATATACATCATGTGGCTGGGATGGAAACACCAAACTTATATAACTTCATTCTTCACAAACTAATATATAGACTGGATGCAAATCTAAAATCCAAGGAGATAACTCTGGGAAACGAACTAGGGGTGGTGGAAGGGGAGGTGGGCGGAGGGTGGGGGTGACTGGGTGACGGGCACTGAGGTGGGCACTTGACGGGATGAGCACTGGGTGTTATTCTATATGTTGGCAAATTGAACACCAATAAAAAATAAATTTATAAAAAAATAAAAAAATAAAAATAAAATCCAAGGAGAGATTTATATAAATATAATTTCCTACATTTTATGTATATGTATTTTATTAAACAATTCTAGAAACTATCTAGATGAATAAATGGAATAAAACTTTAGGGAAAGAAGTGGGTTTGTTCAGTTTAACATTAATATAATTAAGTAATTTGAGGTGATGTGGTCTCAGTACAGTAGTATAATGGAAGATCAGTGGAACTATATAAATAGTCCAGAAATTGACCCTATTATAAATTTTGTAAGTAATAGTAATAGAATCAAAAACCTCTTGAGTAAAAAATATATTATACAATAAATATTAGATACAATTAATTACCTACTTGGAAAAAAATTTAATCATTTCCTCCATTTGCCATACACCAGTCCCTAATAGATTTGCATTAAATATAAAATATGAAACCATAAAGAGTCAAAGAAAAGTATGGATGAATATTACCTTGAATTGGAGAGATATCTTTTAAGCATAAAATAAGAGAATGATAACAATGGAAATGAAATCCAGATATTTTGACAATATAAAATGTTAAACTCTCTGTAAGTTAAAAAAAAAAAAACACCATAAACAAAATTAAACACAAGTAAATATCAGCAAGTTTTGTCATATTAATGGGGAAATGTGAGTATCCTAAATATGAGGCATAGTAAGATATGTTTTTATGATAAGTAAAGCAGTAAAATCCTATGACAAAATAGAACATACATGAGTTTTCCATCCATTGACTATCCACTCGATACATATTTATTGATCAACTATGACGTACCAGACACTGTGATAGGTACGAGTCATACATGTAAAAGATTATTGAACCTCTGAGAATATATTTAGCCATACTAAAACACAAAACAAAAATTAATGAAAAACACTGCCATTTTGCCTATCACTAAAAATTTTTTTTAAATGATCCTAAAATTAAAAAATGTGTTAGATGTGCGCTGGGACAGGCACTCAAAATATGCAGAAGCAAATGAGTCGATGTGAGTCATAGGTTTTGGCTAGCAGTTTTTCATGCAGCAATAGTGTAACTGAGTTATCAGGGTCCTCAGAGAATAGCATAAGAAAATACTCAGATATTGGTACAAAGCATAAACTATAGTTTATTTGCAGCATACTTTTACAATCGTGAAAAATTAGAAATATCTTACAGATTACTTAAATTTTTTTTACTTAAAATGTTTAAAGTAATACCATAATACAGAATAGTGTGTAACCTTTAAAAAAACAAATACCCTAAGAATATTCATATAATAAAAATTTCCCATGATATAATTTGTCATATAAATAAAGTACAATGTGTACAGCCCAACATTTTTGCCTGAAAAATGCATCTGCGTGCATTGAAAATGGTTGGGGAGGAAATCCTTGATATAGTAGCAGTGCAAATTTTGAAGTGATGGGGCTTGAGGTGGTTTTTGGTTTTCTCTGTACGTTTTTGTTTGTAAGCTATTTATAATTAGGTAGCATGGTTTTTATTACAAAAACTATGAATTAGAAAGAAAGGTTATATATAAGTTTTGAAAAGACAAGAGGAAGAAGTAATGTAGATGTAGGAAGCATCTGCCCAAATTATGGTGCCCCTTGCAGCTCGGTCATTACTGAATCTGTGTAGTTCCCACCACTACTTACTTACACCTTACAATCTCTCCCTTTTCCCGGTACCCCCCGACCCCATTGCCCCCCCCCCCCCCAGCCACACACACACCTGCAACAAATCCAATCACAGTTCAAAAGAACAATGGACTGGACAGGGGGCTTTAGCTTCCTTCCATCAAATGCTTTAAAGACTTTTTGCCAATATCCTGCTAATTGATCCGTGGGACCATTTCCTCTAGTGATTTATGATATTTTATGCTGTCAGCTCTTATTGAATTTCCTTACTGGATTCGTGTTGTTAGAATTGTTTCATAAATTGAGATCTATTATAGAGAATGGCTTTCAATACTGGTGCTAGAAGGAGGTGGGGGGGTGGGTCATGAGATTTCAAGAATCGATTGTGCGGAAGGCCACTCGTCAAGGGCCATTCTGGTTCCAGTTGATGGAGGCCCTGTGACAAGAAGTGACCCTTTTATTTATTTTGCTGCCTGTGTAAAAGATACCAGAAACTGTGGGATATCACATGACATGAAAACCATGCAATGGACAGTTTGTTTTGGATCAATCTAACAGAATGACTAACAGTCTGGCCTGTTCTTTAAAGGCCAGGAACATTGATTTCCATGTCGAGACTCATAACATCCAAGGGCATGCGGCTCCTCTGAGAATTCCCCTTCTGTCCCATGACGTGACCAGAGACCTCCTGTGATGCTGCTCCCACTTTGTCAATAATTAAAACACACACACACACACACAGGTCTCACACCGTGGTTTTTAGAATTTAGGAATTAAATTTAATCTTTCTAAAAATAATGTTCTCCGATACTTTTCAAAATAAAATGTCAGCAGAAATACACATCATTATTATCTTTCAAAAGTTGTGATAAATAGCCCAGTCTTTTCCTATGTTCTAGAGAACTCCACCATCTTTATGGAATTATAGATTATTATTAATCCCAACAAAAAGTGTTTCATATCTTAGATGGTACTACTTATTTTTGCACAGCTAGTTAGGCCAAACATGGTCTTCTGGGAATATGCTGAGGATGCTGGGAATATATGTTGGTAGCTCTTCTTGGAACACACCTGTCCACTGGCATAGTCTACATTTGAAAACTGACCTCAAACAGAAACGGATTCATGTTTTATAGGACGTGCAAAATTAGTTCAGCTTTGTTGTCTCTTGAGGAGGAGTTCCTTTTATGGCACATGGTCTAGCTTGTCTTTTTCTGTTTGGGTTTTCTGAAGTGAAGTCAGCTACCTGAATCACAAGGAATGTGCTGGAGCCCCCCTCAGCCTGTGGAATAGAAAGGACACTCGGCAGACATGCAAATATCCCTTACCCCGCTTACATTCGTCTCTCAGAAAATACCAGCTGGGTTCTCTTAGTGTTGGCTAGAAGCTTTATTTGGGGTTTCTCTTGGGTTCTCAGGATGCTCGGGGCTTCTTTTCTCTTCCCTCTTCTAGTCCTGCTTCTCCTGTCTCTATGTAAGAACAGCTGGGCGGCTCAGAGGTTGAGCCTCTGTCTGCCTTTGGCTCAGGGTGTGACCCCGGGGTCCTGGGATCGAGTCCCGCATCGGGCTCCCTGCATGGAGCCTGCTTCTCCCTCTGCCTGTGTCTGTGCCTCTCTCCGTGTCTCTCATGAATAAATAAATAAAATATTTTTTAAAAACAGACTTCATATTTGTGAAAGAAAAATGAATCCATCAATTAATTAAAATGTGAGGATGAACCAATCTCGGCCGTGGCTTTCCCATCCTCCTGTTCAGATGAGGGATGCCCCTGCTTCACACTTTGCTGAAACAATGGCAACGGTCAGAAAAGGGGGTCAGAGATGATCAGAGAAAATGTCTTGCCTTTGGGGGTGGACGACCTGCCCACCTTTTCTCTAAACCCATTTGTGCACTAGCCCCTGCCCTCTGTCTCCTAGGAGGACGTCACCCTAGCACATGGGCCCCAGGCCCCGCTAGAACCGGTTCCTTCTCCCAGACCTTATCGACTCCCACCCCCCACCCCCCCACCCCTCCACCCCACCCCCGCTGTCCGGCAGGACTTCTCAGAGATGTCTGAACTGCCTCCCATTCCTTTCCCTCCATCCTCTGATCAAGCTTCCCTAACTCCAGCTCTGGTTACACCCACCATTGGCCTCCACTTTGAAAGAGCCGCTGCTAAACGTTCATTTCTCTCCCCCGAGCACCTGACGCAGGGGACCTCACCTTCCATGAGACACTGCTTTCCCCACTTCCAGGAAAACATCCTTTCCTGTTTTATTTCCCCCTAATTCACTGACTGCTTCTTGGGCCCTTTCCTTGACTCCCTCAAACCATGAACTGTTAGCTGCCTCAGAGCTCAGACCCTGGCCCTCTCCTGCCCTTGGTGGTCTCACCCACTGCCATGACTTTACAGAATGTCTACAGCCTGGTGACTCCCACAGTTCCATATGCCCATTCCAGACCTTTTCCATGAACTGCACACTTGAACAGTCAGCTCCTATTTGACAGCTCCGATGGATGCCCCATAAACATCTCACATTTCAACTCTCCAGCTCGCCAACTTCCTCCACTCACAGTCTCCCTGGTGTGTCAGTTGACAGCAATTCCATTTTTCCTGTTTCTGAGGCCAAAATCTGCAGAGTCATCCCTGACTCATCCTTTCTCTGCACCCCACAGCCAAACTGCTGTCCTCCAAAATAGGTTGTTTCTCAGCACGTCCACAGCCACCACCCTGGTGGGGGGATCAGCATGTCTCCCCTCATCTTGGCAGCAGCTTCCTAACCGCCCTTCCTGTTTCCGCCCTTGGCACATGTGGTGACCCTCCTGCCAGTGTGCCCCCCCCTTTTCAAACCTGATCTGGAATGGGTCACTTCCCCTTGTGAGCCTCTGTGGGTGGCTTCCCAAGCCAGTTCAGCAGCCTCCCGGGTCCTATGTGATCTGGTTCCCACTTCCCTCTCCTTGCTGTCCCTGCCCCAGCCACGTGGGCGTCCTTGCTGTTCCTCTGGCACCCCCTGCACACCTGTTTGGGGCTTTTGTGCCTTCTGATATCCAGACGTCCTGCCCCCTCTCCTCTTCAGGCACTGGCCCCCCTGACCACCCTATCAAAGTTGCAAACACTCCACTCCTGAACTTGCTCTCCTGCCTCGTGTTTTTCCACAGCTCGTATCCCTTTTCGAATATAGTCTATAATTGGTTCAGTTGATTCGTTTATGGTCTTTCCATCATTAGAATTTAAGCTCTCTTAGGACAGAGATTTTTGCCTGTTTGCTGCTGAATCGAGAGTGCCTAGCCCAGAGGCATGAACACAATCAGTTGCCTGAATGAATAGATCCCAAGATTTTCAGTGATTAAGAATGAGGACACAGGCATAGGTGCATATTTTTTTATTCCTTTGAGCTGGTTTAGGTTACAGTGCCTCCTCACTTATCTTAGATGCAGCATTTATGCAGGCTTCAGGAGGGGTGGTCAGTGCGAGCTACAAGTAGGGGCCCCTTCTTTCCAGCTGAGGGGACTGTGTGATCATGAACTGAGCTTCTTTGCATTTTCCTGAACTCATTTGGGACAAGAGGCAGACAAAAGATAGCCTTTGGCTTTTGCATTGCTGCCTTTTGCTTTCTTTAATTTTTTTCTAGTTACTACTTAATATATAAGGAGAAAATTCCAGAATGAACATTTTTATGAGTACTCGAAGCAAAATGCTCTTTTTTGCCCTTTTTAGGGTGTAGGAGTTTCCATTAGGTGAAAAGAAGCATTTTAAACAAAATATGGTTTGCTCATAACCGGAGCCCCTGGACTTCCATTGGATCATGTCTGTTGTACTCGAAGCCTTTCCCACTTATACTGAGAACAAACTGCAGGTTTTCCCATGATCCGTGTCACCGGCCCCTGCCTGCCTCTGCTCCATGCCTCTCTTTTCGTCGTTCATTATGCGCAGACTCGTGTGTCTTTGTGTTCACTACGTGCAGCCTAATGCAATCTTCCTGTGGTTCCTTGAACCATCAGGAATTCCCATAAAGCAGAGGGTCTGTAAGGTCAATACTAACTTTATAGTAATAGTAAGGCTTTATTTGCCTTTGTCACCTCATTCTCTCATCATGTGCCCTGGAGTTTTTCAGAAGCTCCATAATGTATTATATGAACAGACCAAAGTCAGAAGCAGCCATGAGAATTCAGCTGCCTCCTCTATTACACCAGACCTCTACTTGGAAAAATGTAAAACAATGCAACAATTCTCTTTTTCATTTTTTTTTGTTTTGAAAACCAGTTCTTTTTCATAAAATGTTACCCAAGTTAGTATTTTATGAGTTTATTAGTGTTGCTTTTAAATAACATAATACATATATTTAAAATGTTGAGTTTTAATTGCTAACGTGATCAATATTGAAGGATATAACCAGCGTAAATAAAAGTTCTTTGGAATTCTCAACAATATTTAAGAGTGTAAAGGGAGCTTGAAACCAATATTTAGAGTCACTGATTTAGAGCTAGAGCTATACCAATTTAAGGGTAATTGTGTCATTCAAGAATGCCAACGTCTCACAGCCTCCATTCTACTAAGTTGTGGGCACCTCTCAACCTTCTGCAGTTGTGGGGGAGACTATCTCTGGGGCTTGGATGATGATAACAATGGCGTATCCAGCAGCAGTGGCTCGCTCCTGTTTGAAATATGTGATTTCTCTAAAGCAAGCAGAATCCCAGGACCGAGACTCTTCTCTTTTGGGGTTTGTGGACTCTACTAGTCATGGATCATTTTGTTTTAAGAAATGCTATGACTGACTCTTCTAGGATCTAAAACAATTTTCATTCTATTTTTAATAAGATAATTATGAGATACATTCACAAGCAATACTCCACTTTCTTCCTACCTGTGAAGTCATAGTATATATATATATATTTATATTTTGATGTTAAAAATGAGGAAATTAAGGAGCAAGAGGGTAAGAGACTTGCCCAAGATTGCAGATCAAGCAAGAAGCAGAGAGCCAGGACAGGCTTTATAATTCAAAATCCCAAAGGGATTTTATTCACTGTATTTTATTCACATTCATGGGCTTTCTTTTAAAAAAAAAAAAAAAAGGGATCCCTGGGTGGCGCAGCGGTTTGGCGCCTGCCTTTGGCCCAGGGCGCGATCCTGGAGACCCAGGATCGAATCCCACATCAGGCTCCTGGTGCATGGAGCCTGCTTCTCCCTCTGCCTATGTCTCTGCCTCTCTCTCTCTCTCTGTGACTATCATAAATAAATAAAAATTAAAAAAAATAAATAAATAAATAAAAATAAATAAAATAAAAAAAATAAAAAGATTTTATTCATTTATTCATAAGATACACACACACATACACACACACACACACACACACACACAGAGGCAGAGACACAGGTAGAAGGAGAAGTAGGCTCCCTGCTGGGAGTCTGACAGCGGACTTGATCACACCCTGATCACCGCCAGATCACACCCTGAGCCAAAGGCAGACGCTCAACCACTGAGGCACCCAGGCGTTCCTATTCAAATTCATGTGCTTTCTATATGGATTTTTTTCTTCTTGCTTTAAGGCTTTTTTATTTAAATTTGTTAAATTTATAGTTATATGAACTTAATATAACTTTTTGCTATAAAATAAGTTGGCTGGCTTTTTAAAAGAGCAGATTTTACCAATAACTGGGAATTGCTGGAGAATATTTATAGACATAGTGTGATTCTTGGAGCCCTCACTATAAAAAGCAGCTTAAGATAAAGGGCGGGGAGTGGGGTAGGAGGTGGGATGGGTTGCTGTCAGAGATGAGATGTTGAGACAAACTGAATCAGGCTATCACCTGGGGACCTGTGTGTGCCTAGGCCATACCACCAGCCAATTCAGTCTGAATCCCTGGGGCAGAGGTCCAAGCAGCTACATGTATTTGTTAAAGCGACTGGGGGCTATTCCAAGCACTTTCCCCAGGTGACAACTAGTCGACTAGAAAATCAAAATACAGCTCTGCAAAGATCAATGAGGCTTTCTGAATTTCATGACGCATATGCCACTTGGATTCCAACTACTTACGTGGAGTACAGTCAGGAATGAACTTGCTCTGAGTCATAGAAAATAAAGGACCCAGAGAAGGCTGGGGGAAGAAAGCAAATAACAAATAGCAGCAAGCTTTAATCTCTTTGTTCCCAGGAAAATGCCTAGACATGGAAAAGTAAGTCATCCTGAGAGCACCAGGAATCTGAGTTGGGCAAAGGCCACTGGTCTAATTGTGGGAAGTGGTCAGAGGTCTTTTGGTCTATGGTATAGACATCTATACTTAAACTTTGTCTGTAAATGAAAGACCACAAAGATAGATCACAGAGGCTTTGAAGCTGTGTCCATGAGGGAAAGGACAGACTGAGAACAAGTGCGTCATTGCCCTGGGTTCTGAAGGAAGGAGCTCAGGAGCCTGGAGGGTGGGGGCTTAAGGAGGGCAGGTAGAGAAATGAAATGAGAAATTGAAACAGTCCAAACAAGCTTCAGTGAGGGACAGACATAGCAGCAGGCTGCAGAGACCCAAGGATTGGAACTAAGTGAAGCACAAAGCGTGAAGCCCAGCGATCACGCCACCAAGACCGACCTCTGTCAAAGCTGCAGGGAGCTCTGTGATACCCTCTCCTCCTTTCATTTGTGGTTAGGCTGGTCTTCAAGCCTTCAGAGCTGCAGTGTTTCCTGCTCTCACTTCTGTTCTGATTGTGCAGTTGATCTCTGCTCAGTTTATTACACGGAGCCGTTGCACATGCAACGGCTGGTTCTTCCCCATCAGAGGTGAAAGAATGAATACAGTGTCAGTTTCTTTATAGTAAATATTTAAAATAATATTTAGCCAAAGTGCCAGCTACTCGTTGGCTCTCAAAAATGGTATGTGTTATCTTTTTTCTACTCCTATTGACAAATGCACAGAGTTTCTGTTTGCCACTTTTAAAATGTTTTTGTGTCCAACAGGAGTCCAAACTACCACCATTAACAGTGTTCAGGAGGAAGGATATTACCAACTTAACATTACCCAGAACCATGCTTTTAACTCTGCAGGAAAGTCATAGTCCCCAGGCTACTTTCAGCTTGAAAGTCATAAAACTCAGGAAGCTCCATGATGCTACACAAATGCTTGCCCTGAGTACTGAAACACCCTGAACCTCCTGTAGTGGTAGCTTAACCTCTTCATACTAATTAAATGGAAAAATCAATAGATTTGTAAATTATTTACATACAGTGACAGCAGTAATATTCATTTACTCACCTACCTAAAAGTAATTGAGTGGTTTTTTGTGGGCACCAGGAGGATACAACAGTGGACAAACCATGCTGGTTCTCATGCAACATGCCTGGTAGTGGAAGAAGACATACAATAAACAAATGGATCTATATTTGTTTGTCCATGTTAAATGCTGCAAAGACAGTGCAGGTGAAAGGGGGAAAGGGATTAGACACAGGAAAAGGATGCTACTTGGTGCAGGGTGATTAGGAATGAGTAGATATGCTGAATTGAATCAGGGGTGTGAGAGGGAGAGTCAAAGATACCTACAAATGTTCAGCCTGAACACCCGGAAGAATGCAATTACTATCCCCTGAGATGGAGAAGGGCAGATTTGGAGCTGGATTGATCAAGAATTTGTGTTTTGGACATGTTGTGTTTGAGAAGCCTAGTAGATACCCAAATAGAGATAGCTAGTTGGGGGGGAAACCCACCAGCTTTAATCATATGATTCTCTGCATGTTACAAATGGGGACATATTCTCCATGTCTTTTCTCATTGATAGTGTTATAGTAACATTTCCTCCTTCCCCAGGGCTTGCACAATTGAACATAGAGCTGAAACCACCAGGACTGAGACCCCTCAATGAGTAGGGGGGATTGGCAGGACACACTACAGTGAAGGCTGATAGAAAGCAGAGTCAAGGAAGCTCTTGCACAAATATCGTATGATTTCACTCATATGTGGAATTTTAGAAACAGACCTGAACAAAGGAGAAGGGAAGGAAAAGTAATATCAAATAAAAACAGAGAGGGAGGCAAACCATAAGAGACTTTTAAATATAGAAAACAAACAGAGGGTGGCTGGAGGGCAAGTGGGTAGGGGGATAGGCTAGGTGGGCGATGGGCATTAAGAAGGGTAGTTGTTGGGATGAGCATGTGGTGTTGTGTGCAAGTGATGAATCACTAAACTTTATCACCGAAACCAATACTACACTATATGTTAACTGATTTGAATTTAAATTTAAAAAAAATTTTTTTTAAAGGGAGCTCTTGCAAATTCGATGCATCACAATAACACTGTCAGAATTTGGGAGTAGAGGAGGGAGGGAGGAACAGGGTGCCCATCAGTATTTGAAAAAAATCCCCAGGTAATTCTGATAATATTCCTTCCTCTTGACATTTTTGTGGGAACACTGTGATAAAGCTTTTTTAAAAGATTTTTAAATTGAGAGTTTTTTGTTTTGTTTTGTTTTGTTTTGTTTTAAGAAAAAAGATGCAATGGATTTGGAGTAACTAAAATTTTTGCTAGGAAAGGAAATCCAGACTAGAAGACCAGGAGTCACAAGCCAGAGGTTTGAGGCCCCACTTTTCTGCTCACTGGGACCCCGGGCAAGACCCTCCTTGGAACGGACTGTGACCTGTCTTCCTGGCCCCTGCCCTCAGGGCAATTGTGTGATGCGATAGCTGAGAGCTTCTCAGAAACTGGAAAACACTGTGCATCGTTGTCTTTCTTCGCTCACTCTCTTCTGTCAGTCTTGCTTTTCTGACAGTCCGTGTTTATGCTGTTACTCTCCACCATTCCTGAAGCACATGCAATGGCTGGTTCTTCCCCATCAGAGGTAATGAATACCAAAGACAATTTCCCAACATTCAAATCTTCCCAAACCTGTTCCCAGCCTGCCTCTCTCACCTTACCTTCGCCCTCCAGTTAGGTCCACATTCAGGTGTGCCATGCACAGCTGAATGCAAGCTTCACACGGGCAGGGCCTTTTGCCTCTTCCATTTGCTGGTTTATCTCACGGCCTACACAGCACTTGGTTGGTAGCAGGCAACTCAATAATATTGATCACTGAAGATGGAGTACGGTCTTCTAATACTTACTGATGCTATTCCTATGTGCAGTGGTAGCACTACTACCCCTTTTGAGATGGGGTTCTAGCCCCTTTCGGAGACCTCTCTGGTGTTCTCACTTGCCAGAAATAATAACTCAAAGGTTCAAGAGGTCATAGGCTAGAGTAGAAGAGAATGAGGACATGGAACAGTTATTCAAGCTCTGTCAATGGACCAAGTATGTGCAGGATCTACCCAATTCCACAGGTGGTATAAGGGAGGTGGCAGGAGGGTTGTAACATCCAGAGCCAAGAGTGACAAGTGGCAGGTCCATGTGGGAAGAGGATCTAAGAAGCCCAATGGAGTAACTGGTTTGCAAGCCAGCAGGCCACGTTTGTGGATCCAGCCAGATCAGTGACATGGTAAAGATCTGAAAGCTGAAGGAAGGACTGAATATCAAGGGCTGTTCTCTCTCTAGGGAGAATGACAGGACAAGGTAGGAACCCAGTTTCAGGAGAGCAAGGAGAGCAATGAGGTTTCCATCAAGACAAGATGTAATGTGCCATGGCCGTGAGCCTGACTGGGTCAGGCACCTCTCTTTGCTTCTTTCTTCGCTTCTTGTTAACTTTTATAACCATCCAGGGCAGTTATGCATCAAATGAAACGGAAGCTCAGAGGAACTGGAAGGCCTACCTGACTAAGCATAGCTAGCTTGGGATCACATTGGTAGTAATATACAGCCAGCACTTGGCACAGATATGTGTGATCTAAAGCAAGTACTCTTTCCTTTGTATCATGTGGCCCCAGGAACTAGCCACGTGATGGACACCACAGTGGAGATAAGTCACAAGAACAGCTGAAGTCCAGTTCATAACCCGTGTCACGTGTCATAGCAGAATAGAAGCAAATTGAACTTCCTGCTGTGTCACCATACTTCCCCTCTAAGGACTGATCATGGGGTGGCTGGGTACGAGTAGCAGCGAGTGGCACAATGTGAGAGGTGAGGAAGGGGTGGCAGAGACAGGCAGGTCACTAATGAATGACCTTCTCCATCCAGCACTCCTTAGGCCACCCTGGACTCCTCTGACTTCATCATGTGTGCAAGGCAGTGTTCCTGGGGCGTTGTGGGTGTTCAGTGTTCAGCTCAGCTTTCCTGATAGTTCGAGGCAAAACCTAAGTGTGCCAGATAATGCTCCATTGCTATCATTGGCACTTTCCCAAGGCCCCGTCCTCAATCTTTAGCATTACATGCTCGAGGGTGCTCTCCAGATCTAAAGAGAGTCCTCTGGAGCAGAGGTAGGATTTTGTTTTTTGTTTTGTATTGTTTTGTTTTTAATAACAAACAACTTACTTTTAATGCATTATATAATCTTTAAACCCATAGGGGAAGAGCTCAGGACTCGTTCAAGTGGAAATCTCACCATGCCATCTGGCAGAGACCCTGCTGTGTCCCCTGTGACCTCAGATACTCTGGTCCCTTCAACATGGTGTCACCTCTTCTTAAGAGCAACACAGGTGGCCACACAGGTGACCACAACAGGGAGATCTTCAAGACAATGGCAGCAGTTCTACAACCAGCCTTTTTGGGGCCTGAGGCAGATGGTGGAAGAGAGGGTGTTTCTGAGAAGGCATTTCTTAGCAGAGGGAAGGAACTCCATTGAGAGAGGTCCTGGGGGATGGGCTGTCACTGTCACAGTAAAACTAGCTCTAAGAGTCCCACTGAAGCAGTATTATATAAGGCCAAACAAGGGTAGGTTACTCAGCTCACTGATCCCTGGCTCCTCAGTCCTCATCCCTGACTCTACTCTGGCTGTGGCAACGGTTTCCTGAGGAGATCGGGTCTTATTTTATTGAATTGACTGAAGTTTGGAGAGGTCAGGATCACATAGCAGTTTGAATTGTACTTAAGCCCCAGTCAGTCTGACTTCAAAGGCTTTTGCCCCCAACCCCAGCCTTTATGTGACTGGGAGGGATACTTTCTTATTTTGTCATCCTATGGCTGGCAGCAGGATTGAGGACTGAGAACCATTTTGGGCAGTGGACCTGGATCAGCCCACTCTTGGAGGGAATGAGGGGAAGACCAGAGGATAGGGAGAGGGAGTGGGGGCAGCTGATGGAAGAATAGGCAGGTGGCAGTGAAGGAAGAGGACATCTGATTTGCATGGGTATTTTCCAGCCCATCTAAAGACTTTCAAATTGACCCTTGTTTATATCTGATTATGTCTCATAGCTCGAAGCAGTTCCCAGGAAACTTGGTAAGAGAGAAAAAAGTGGTTGTAAGCCTGTTCATACCAGACAAAGATCCACTAAATTGTTTTTAAATATCAATGGCATCTGTGACAAAAGCATGTTGTTTTAAATTATTTTTAACATCTCAAATTATAGATTATTATTTTTAAAATCTCAAAATGCTGCTTTTCACTTGGACATTTTCACTAGTATGTGGTCATGCCAGCCTAATTAGCATTATTTACAATGGAGAAAAATTGAGCAATCTAAATTTCCAAAAATAAAATTAGTGTGATAATTACTATAAATATCCATGTGCTAATTATGGTTATTGAAATGACTTTTGTAGAATATTTTTAGTAACATGGAGAAATTCTTATAATACTCTGTTATACATAAAAAGCAAGATATCAAAATAAGTAGTCTCAACTACATGACAAAATGTGTAAAGAAAAAAGAAGGAAATATTGTAAATGAACCTGTGAGTGGTATAGTTATGGGCACATGATTTTTTTAATTTGCATATTTTTTCAAGTTTTTAGCATGTATTATTTTTACATTTGAAAAATTCCAACTCTGGACTTCCTCAGGTCCTGGAAATTTGCAGAATGGGGCTCAGTTTTTCTCCTTGCCCAGGAAAGACTGTGGCAGTGTCTGCCCCAGTGGTGAGCATAAAGCCCATTGTTGGGACACACACCTGAATGCCCAGCTCTGAGGTCAGCAGCACAGCCACAGACACCTGTGGGATTTTGGAGCTGAAAGAAGGGTCAGTGTATGACAGCGTCCCTGCTCGTCCTCCACTGATGCTCTCAGGTCCAGCCCAAACTCAGCCATACCATTTTGTTTGTCTCAGTTCAGTTTATGGTCCCTTTCTACCATCCTAGGTTGAGGAATAAGGCCAGTACACAAAGGCTGGCAAATCCATTTAGAAACTATCCCAAAGTTCTCCCTGGCACCTATCAAGACATTTCAACCTTCAGGGTGCACTTGGCTGCTTTGGTATCTCTGGTCCTGGCTGGTGTTAACAAAAATTCAACTGAGTAAATTTGAAGATTAAATTGGTTTTGTTCAATGATTTAAGAATCGTGCAGCATCCCATCTAGCAGTAGGAAAAGGAGCTCTGCCAAACTATATAAAGCAAAGGTTTTGGAAGGTGGAAAGAGGAAATTATTAGCAAAGAATGCAAGGTTTCAGGCAAGGTTGCCTTCTTAACTGAAATGAGAGGGGTCTGTTGGGTAGATTATCTCACTAGTGCTGACCAGGTAATTCCATGTTGTCTAGTTAAATGTTATATTCCTAGAAGGGCTGAAACTGCATTTAGGTTACATATAGAGCCTTGGTTTGCTGATATGGGATTTAGCACAGGTGATTCCATTTTGTATATGCTGTCTCCTTTTGAACAATTCTCCCATTTTGTTTTGTTTGTTTGTTTTTTTAAAGATTTTGTTTATTTATTCATGAGAGACACACAGAGAAAGAGGCAGAGACACAGGCAGAGGGAGAAGCAGGCTCCATGCAGGGAGCCCGACGTGGGACTTGATCCCGGGACTCCCGGATCATGCCCTGGGCCAAAGGCAGGCGCCAAACCACTGAGTCATCCAGGGATCCCAATTCTCCCGTTTTGATAAACTCCCAGCTTGACTGACAGATGTCCTCTGTGTGATATTCACATAGGTCATGACATTTTTTGCTTAATATTGTGATATTCACAGGCCATGAATTCAGGTTCACAGTTTTTAAGTTGACCATTTTCTCCTTTTCTGACATTGCAGTCTTAGGGAGATCGTTTTCCTGGTGTTTAGCAGCTGTAAACATTTAACACTTTTGAGAAAATACAATGCACCGGGGAGATCATTCTGACTGTTATAGATGAGATATTTCCCAATATCTGTGGTGTACTTTGGAGTCATGGTCCCCAAGATTCAAACCAATCAAAATCAAAGAAGTCAAAGAAAGACTCTGCTGAAGTAGTCACCTTTTTAAGCCAAGTGGATTGCTCAGTGACCTTATATAACTGGTTTCAATTTCCTCAGAAGTGTTAATCCAGGTACAGTAAGTGGTTCTGGCCACATCACAGACACCTTTTTGCTCAGTTAAAAGATAATCAAGAACTATCCTCTTACCAAGAACAACCTTAACCAGAGAGTCTCTGTGGGTAGTTATTGTTTTAGCAATGGATTCTGCAGCATCTTTAAGAGTTAAGGAAAGGTTTCTGATCATATTCTCATTTACATTTACTCTGAACCAAGGAAGCATGGCCCTGCCAAAGGAAGTGAAGCCTGATCCTGAGTCATGAAGGCCTCCTGGTTATTCCTTTCTAACTTGCTGGTGTAGATCCAGAGGAGTCTACAAATGGGGGGGTCTTTGTGGAAAGTTAGGGGCAGAGTTAGATAATCTAAGAGATATTGTCTGGTTATGTCTTGCTGTCTAGGCATTCAGAGGCTCAAGGAACATGACGACCACCATAGACAAAGATAAATCCTATGAGGGCACAAATCACTCTAAGGTGACACTGTTAATGGACAAATAGGAGTTTTTGATGACAAATCTAGCTGTCTTAAAGGCAAAGTTTACCTCTTAGCAATGGCCTGGGAGAAACAAATGAGGGCATTATCTTTCCAAGCTGATGTCAGAGTGAAGAAAGGAAAGAGAAGGAAAAAAAAATTTCATGTTCAGTTAAAGTATGAAGTCTTGATCTGACATCTTGTGTGTAAGCAGTCTGATTGAATAACAGCTTCTCTTCCTCATCAGTTTGATTTGGAGGTTTGCAGTGTCTGTATGGTGGAGCCCTCTTCAGCTGTGAGATGTGTATCTAAGCTTCAGGTCCCTGAAGTTTGGCTGCCATCTGGGTAGTAAGAAGGATCTAGTATCTCCTTCCAGGGAGATTCAAGGGCAGTCTTTGTTTTTAGTGATTCCAGATCAGTAGGGTGTGAGAAAACTGGGAATATTTGTTTAGTGAATTGTTGCCAGGTATTTGAGGAAACCAGAAGGATTTAGGATCTCATCCAATTTATAGGTATATAACAAAACTCCAAAGATAATTAACAGGATCAAAATCTAATATAGACAAAGGTGCAAATACTTTTTTCTCTATAATTACCCCCATTTTTACAAGAACACATTAGTAAAACTAATTTGCTTACATTGGAATTGAACTGGTCATTTACATAAGTGCAGCAAGAATAGTGGTTGACCATGTAAGCTCTTTTTAAGATTGCTTTGCAAGAACCCTGTAAGCAAAGTACCAGGCCAGTTTTCCCAAGGGGCTTAGTGGGCTCCATAAAGTCAACCTGTGTTCGTTCCTTAACTGTCTGGTCAGTCTCAGAACAGATCCTTATTGAACTCATGTAAATAACTATTTCACCATGTAAAGAATTTTGGGGGGATCTTGTAGGAAGGAAAAATGTTTCGTCATTGTTTACAAAGGTATGCTTTACCAAATTACTGTAAGTCATAAATGGCTTAAGAGAAAATATTTCCTTAAATCTGGAAAAATAAAATATTAAAGAATCAACAAGAAGTCATAAAAATTATAATCATCCTCCTCAGTTCATTCAATCCCATATAATTAATTCTTATTCTGCTAGAATCCAGTTCTTCCATTAGCTCTGGAAATTCTTACCCAGTTCGGTTTTATGATCTTCCAGGCTTCTTATTATCAGAAACCTTGTACTTGTCAGAATCTTTTCTTTGAATCTCCTTAAGATGAAGTACTTTTGCAGGAACACTTCTGCAAATCATTAGAGTAAAACAATAACTGTCTGCAATGACCAAAAAAGAGTCCATTTCTAGAAATCTGATGAGAGTTCATTATAATGAAATTGACAAGGAAATTTGGTTAGTTCTGTAACACAAAGTTTTGAGATAATAACTGGAGTACTGACTGTTAACATTATGCTAGGACCTATTAAACTTTAGGAATTTCATACAATTTCTAGGAAACTAATTACATATACAAATACAACCTAGAGAAGGGCTAGTATTATTCCTTATTATATAGTGCTTCCCATGTAATTTAACATCAAATATGCCTAATTACTTAATGTACCTTTTTATAAGGAGAGAAAATAAATCTTTTGAAGTGTTCCAGGGATCCTCTGAAAAAAATCTCAAAGTTAATTTTATTCCAAAAACACTATTTAGAATTTGATTTGGGGGGAGTTTGTCAAAAGTATCAAAAGGTTTTAAAACACTTGGCCAAATAGGATTATAGGTTATTGTAAAACAATACGTAATTATCCATTTACATATAGTGACAATTGCAGATTTCACAGGCAAATACAAGAAGTTAAATGTTTTTTTTTATTTTTTTAAGATTTTCTTTTCTTTTCTTTTTTCTTTTATTTTTTTTTTAAGATTCCATTTATTTATTCATGAGAGACACACAGAGAGAGAGGCAGTTACACAGGCAGAGGGAGAAACAGGCTCCATGCAGGAAGCCCGACGTGGGACCCGATCCTGGGACTTCAGGATCATGCCCCAGGCCAAAGGCAGGTGCTAAACCACTGAGCCACCCAGGGATCCCAAGTTAAATGGTTCTATGGTTTGTCAAATTGTGAAAAACAACAACAAAACTTAGCTTTTTTAATGGATTTCGTTTTTTTAATGAAAGAACTGATAAATACACAGGAACACAGGAAATTATTTTGACAGGACATAAAATCTATTTTCTAGGCACTAAAGGTCAAGAAAAACCTTTTCCAATCTTTTAAGAGCAAACACAATAGTCTAAGAAAACTTTATCCTTTTAACAGAGAGAAAACCAAATTTAATTTTGCACCAGCCTACTTTTGGTATTAAAATTCAATTAACATAATTGAGTTCATTCTAATCTTAGCTTGACCACACATTAAAATTCTTTTCCAAATACTCCTTTTCCTCAAGCCTTTCACAACTTTCTTACATTAAGATATTGTCCTATGTTTTTCTTCTTTCTTATTTTGAAATAATTAGCCTCTCTTTAAGACAAAATTACTTTCATTTCCCTCCACAAAAATCCATTTCCATTCTTCACGCCTTCTTTTATTGAAAACACACATCCTACTTCACTTGCATTCACAGATGTTTTCCTGGTAGTTTTAATTTCAAGTAGCTTTTATTATATATTAGAATTTTTAAAATTCTTAAAAATTCTTCCCTAGTATCAATCTGAGCCCAGTCTGTGACCAACTTATCCGACCATTGGATGTCTTCTTGAGGTGTTGAGCACTCCAGCAACCTTTAAATGGTCAATCTGTGAGGTTCAAGATGGCAGCATAGAAAATGCTCAACTCACCTCTTCCCATGAACACAACAAAGCTACAAATGCATATGGAATAGTTCTCTTTGGAAAGGACCTGAAAGCTAGTTGAACACAACACAAGATAAAAGGGCCCATATTGAGATAGACAGGAGAAGTGGAGACATGGTCTCACAAGAAACATCATCCCAGGCATGGCACTCCAAGCCATGAGGGATCTCATAGTATGGAGCTTGTCCCTGAGGCACAGGAGCAAGCATCAAGCATCCTGAAGCATTTGGCCTTGAAAACAAATGAGGCTTAATCCTAGGAGAACTATAGAGCTATAGAGAATGGAAAATCTGGTTTTAAGGGCTCATGCACAGATTCATTCTCCCTTGGACCCAGAATAAAATCTACCATTTTAAAGATGCCTAGACCATATGTGAAAGAGACTCATTTATTAAATTTAAAACATCTGCCAGAGAGCCAGGAATCTGTTAGGAATTCTCTTACGGTGGAGGTGCTGGTGGGCTCCATTTTTCTGTTCTCCTACCTTGTTGATGCTAATGCTGGGAGGCAACATTTTCATACCCCCCTCTAGCCTGCTAACTTTGATAGGAGCACCCTGCCCCTGTGTACTGCCGCTGTGTCCCACTCCACCACAGCCAGTGGGTATGCACAGCCTACACAGGGGACACCCCTGAGAGCTCGGCTCTGGTGTCTGGTGGGATATATGCTTCTGGGCCCCATGTATCTGAAATGGTCAGAGAGACAGTCCTTGGCCAGGTGACACCCTCAGGACACTCTTGGCATATCCTCAACAACTGGGACTATCAAGAATAAATGAGGCTACTTAGACAATCACAAAGGTCTGAGAAACAACCAAAAGCTATATCATGGTTGAACAACTTGTTCATCAGCTGCACAGGGCCACTGAGACTGGAAAACATAGCTGTTTTGCTTAATACATGAAAACATACAAAAAGAGAGTCCAGCAAAGAAATATGTTCCATATGAAAGAACAAGACAAAAACCACAGGATAAGACCTTAATGAAATGTATATAAGTAATCTACCTGATAAAAAGTTCAGTGTAGGGCAGCCTGGGTGGCTCAGAGGTTTAGCGCCACCTTCAGCCCAGGGCGTGATCCTGGAGACCCAGGATTGAGTCCCACATTGGGCTCCCTGCATGGAGCCTGCTTCTCCCTCTGCCTGTGTCTCTGCCTCTCTCTCTCTCTGTCTCTCTGTCTCTCATGAATAAATAAATAAAATCTTAAAAAAAAAGTTCAGTATAATGCTCATAAAGATGCATACTGAACTCTAAAGAAGAATGAACTCATAATTTAACAAAGAGATAGAAAACAGAAGAAAGTACCAAACATAAGTCAGAGAACTAAAGAATACAATAACTGGTCTGACAAATACAAAGAGAGGCTCAACAGCAGACTAGACAATGTAGAAGAATAGATCAGTGACCTGGAAGTCAGGGCAGTGTAAATCACGTAAACAGAGCAATAAAAGAAAAAAGAATTCAACAGTATGAAGATAGCTTAAGGGACTTGTGGGACAACATCAAGTGGAAAAATATGTGCATTATTCAGACCCCAGAAGGAGAAGAAAGGGGCAGAAAAATTGTTTGAAGAAATAATGGCAGTAAACATTCCTAATCTGTGGAAGGATACACACATCCAGCTTCAGAAAGCCCAGAGAGTTCCAAATAAGATGAACTCAAAGAGATACACACCAAAACACTTTATAGTTAAGTTGGCAAAAGTTAAAGATGAAGAGAGAACATTAAAAGCAGCAAGAGAAAAACAACTTGTTATATAAATGGGAACCCTCATATGTCTCTAAGCTGAAAACTTGCAAGCCAGAGGAGAATGGCATGATATATTCACAGTGCTAAAAGGAAAACCTCTAACCAAGAATTGTCTTCCAGCAAGAATAGGAGGGGTAAAGGGTTTTCCAGACAAGCAAAAACTAAAAAAGTTTATCATCACTAAACTGGCCTCACCAAAAATGTTAGACACTTATTTAGGCTGATAGAAGACACTAACTAGTAACAAGAAAACATTTGAAAATAAAAATCTCATTGGTAAATGCAGGTATATAGTAAAGGTATTGGACCAATCACTTATAAAGCTAATATGAAGGTTAAAAGAGAAATGTAATAAAATTATGCATAACATAATTAGTTAAGAGATATACAAAATAAGAAGATGTGAAATGTGACATCAAAGACGGAACACATGGAGGGGAGTAAAAATGTAGAGTTATTAGAATATGTTCAAACGTAAGATGCTATCAGTTTGAAATAGACTGATACACAGGAACACACACACACACACACACACACACACACACATTTCTACATCAATGGATAGATCATCCAGACAAAAAAATTACTAAGGAAACATGAGCCTTAAATCATGCCTTAAATCAAATAGACTTAATAGATATACACACAACACTCCATCCAAAAACAGGAGAATACACCTTCTTCTGAAGTGCACATGGAACATTCTTCAGGATGGAGCACACATTTGGGCACAAAACAAGTCTCAATACATTCAACAAGACTGAAATCTTATCATGCATCTTTTCCAACTCCAATGGTAAGAAACTAGAAATCAATTGCAAGAAGAAAACTGAAAAAATGACAAATACGTGAAGATTAAACAACATGCTACTGAACAACCAATGGGTTACTGTGGAAATCAAAGAAGAAACAAAAAATGCCTGGAGATAAGTGAATATGGAAATACAATAGTCTAAAATCTGTAGAATGCTGCAAAAAACAGTTTTAAGGGGGCAGTTTGTAGCTATACAGGCCTACCTCAAAAAAACAAGAAAAGTATCAAACAGTCTATACTTAAAGGAACTAGAGAAAAGAATAAAGTCCAAGGTAAAAAAATAAATGAAAAGAGAGACTAAACAAAAATATTTATTTTTGGTTTTGAAAACAAAAATAAATGAAACAGAGACTAAAAGCACAATAGAAAAGACCAATGAATGTATTCAAAGAACATGGTTAAAATGTCCATATTATTCAAATATGATATGACATATGATATATGATATGATATATAGAAAACCCTTAAAGACTCCACAAAAAAGCTGTTAGAACTAATGTATGAATTCAGTAAAGTTGCAGGATACAAAATAAACATACAGAAATTTGTTGAGTTTCTATAGACTAGTAATGAACTAACAGAAAGAAAAAATGTGAAAACAGTAGCATTTATAATTGCATCAAAAAAATAAAATAAAATACCTAAGGAATAAATTTAACCAAGAAGGTGAAAGACCTGTATGCTAAAAACTGTAAGACATGGATTAAAGAAATGGAAGGAGATACAAATACATGAAAAGATATTCTGTGCTTATGGATTCAAAACAATCCCTGTCAAAAAAAAATCCCAAGGATATTTGTCATAGAATTAGAATAAATAATTCTAAAATTGGAGTCACCTGAGACACCCCAAAAAGACAAAGCAAGCAATCTTGAGAAAAAACAAAGCTGGATTTCAAACTATACTACAAAGCTGCAGTAATCAAAAGAGTGTGATGTTAGCATAGAAACACATAGATCAATGGAGCAGACTGGAGAGCTCAGGTAATAAAAACCATATACATATATGGTCACTTAATTTATGACAAAGGAGCCAAGAATATACAACAGGGAAAGGAAAATCTCTTCCATAAATGGTGTTGGGAAAACTGGACAGCTACATACAGAAGAAGGAAACTAGGCCGCTTTCAGCATACACAAAAATAATTCATCATGGATTAAAGACTGGACTATAAGACCTAAAACCATAAAATTCCTGGAAGAAAACACAGGCGGTAATTTCCTATCATGTCATCTGCAAATGGGGATAGTTTCCATAATTTGGTTATTGTAAATAAAGCTGCAAAGAGTACAAGGGTGCATGTATCCTTTCAAATTAGTGTTTTCATATTCTTTGGATAAATACCCAGAAGTGGATTAAGTGGATCATAGAGTAGTTCTATTTTAATTTGTAAAGGTATTTCCATATTCTTTTCCACAGTGGCTGCGCGATTTACATTCCCACAAACAGTGCATGAGGGTTCCCTCTTCTGCACATACTCTCCAACACTTATTTCCATCTTTTTGATAACAGCCATTCTAACAGGTGGGAGGTAATATCTCATTGTGGTTTTTAATTCATATTTCCCAGGTACTTAATGATGTCGAACATCTTTCACACGCGTGTTGGCCATCTGCATGTCTTCTTTGGAGAAATGTCTGTTCAGATCCTGTGCCCATTTTTAAATCAGGTTGTTTGCGTTTTTATTGTTGAGTTACATGAGTTCTTCTTATATTTTGGATATTAACTCCTTACTGTGTATATATGACATTTGTCTTAATGATTTTTTTTAAATCTAATTCGAAAGCCAAAGGAAACGGAAGCAAACATAAACAAATTGGGCAATATCAAATTACAATTCTTCTGCACACAGAGGAACTATCAACAAAATGAAAAGGCAACCTACTGAACGGAGAAGATATTTGCAAACTTAAATTGGGTAGGACTTAAAATCTGTGTTTTGGTTCCTTTGCATTCTGATCAGCATGCACCGTTCTCCCTATGGGGAATACCTGCCCCACTCTCACCCTGCATTTGTGCTTCTCCTGGGAACTCTCACCTTGGCAGGAGGGTAGGCGAGCCTCCACGGAGTACCTTGGATTCATTTATTTTTCACGCAAGTTTGTGTTCTCTTTTCCAGGGCAGATGCCATAGCTTATACTCTTGTTCATTATCCAGGGTTTGACACATGCATTTGTTGACCAAATGAATAAATAAATGAAGATTGTCTGGGAAATGCACCTTTAGCGGTTGAAAGACACTCTGAAATGTGGCTCTAGCTTTCTGCGAGTAATAAAGCAAGAGTAAAATGCTGGCCTCTGCTGCGGGTCACAATTGAGGTTCTGACAGGGAGCGCGTTGTTACAAATGAGGAGAAGACTTGTCCTCTGCAAAGAACAAAGCTAATGTAATGGAAATGCTTGCACTTAAGATTCATTAGCATGTACCTGTGGCTCCTTCTTCCTCAAAGCTAATGTTTCATTCGAACAGCCTTTCAGAAACCCAGATTACTTCATTTTCTCATTTTCCTTTTAATACTGTCTCTTGGGGCTTTGAGAAAAAGCGTGATGAGCAGTTTGAATGGCAACCCAGGCATTTCCTTGTGATGACACTGTTTCTGTTGCTGCCACCCAGTGAAGGGAGGGCTGTGTCTGCTGCTCCTATATCCCATGGCTCCTCCTACAGATGTCAACCCCTGGAAGGATACAGAACTTTAATCCTCCCACCTACAAGGTAAAAGGAAAAATTAGAGATGTTATCTGAATAACTAATTCAAGCCTCAAATGGAAAAAAAAAAAAGATTTTTTTTTCTAAAATATCCATATCATTGAGACTTCTGAGTTCTATTTGTCTGGGTAGGCAGCTTCTCTTTTAATTAATTGAAATAGCAGTGAGTGTTCTTGAATATATTACCGTATCATTGAGACCTACAACTTCCAGGCATCAGCTTAAGAGTGAAAAATGTCTTAGCCAGATGATAATCTAGTTTGCCTTCTGGTGGTTGCTACTGAGGGTCAAATTAAATTGTGTTCTCATTGACTGTAATCTAAACCTATAGCATACTATTAAGCAAAAGTTCCCTGTGGCTGGAATTCTTGGGAGAAGCATTGGGGCTCATAATTTTACTGCATCAGATGCATCTTTTGTGTGTCATCGGGAAGCTCAGGTGATGCTCCCAGGCATCCAAACAAGAGATGGATTAGGAGAAAGCCATTCTATTTCTTTAAGTCTGGAAAACTGAAAATACTGTCTGTTGGTAGCTTTTGTCCATGAGTCAAAGGTTCCAAGCAGCCTCCATTGATTATCCCTTCTCCTTAGTTCTGAAAAATTAAAAAGATTCATTAGTATGGCAAATGTTGGAAAGGATAGTCTATGAAAGATATCTAAGAATCTCAGCAGTGTGTCGTGTTTGAAAAAGTAACGGCTAATATTTCTTTACTCTTAATGTTCTCTTAAAACCAAGCAAGACTTTGGCTGAGGTGGTCTCCATACGGGAGAAGCCAAGTAGGGAGCCTAGATATCTGAATAACCACAGCCTGAATGTGAGCTCCCCATCCAGTTTAGCCATAATCTTAGTGAGGACTAATGCCAACAGAGCTAAATAACAAATCTTATATTTTTTTTTTGTTTTCAAAATAGAAATCTTCCTTCCTTTTGCCATTTCCATAAATAATTGATAATAAAGTAATAGGGCACTTCAAGGTCACTTGATTTGCTGTGTTGACCATGAGGATACCTTGATGCTGTGGGAACCTTCAAGGGACTTTCACAGATTTAGACACTTTGTCCGTGTAGTTGTGGTTCACTTCAAAAGCAATATTTTTGTCTCTGCTCCTGTATTCTTTCTCTCTTCTATAGATGTCAGAAGCTGGGTAGAGATGCTTATGGGTTGATTTTTCTCCTTGTCATTCCAACTCTCATAGTCATTGTATCTTACATCACTTAAGACAGGCCTAATCCTCTTTTAATGGCACCACTTTTTAATTACTTCCTTCTTTTTCCAACCGATGTCTCTCGATTTAAGCCATCTCTGCTGGCCCTCACGTTATACTGTGAGTGCTGAGATGGCACAACCTGGTGTGGCTGAGGGAATGGGTGACAGCTAGCCCTGGACTTGAGTAGCCCGGACTAGAAATATCATCACAGGAGGGGCACAATGATGGGAGGGAAGGCACTTGGGAAGGAAAGTATTACCTGTGACTCCCTCTGGGATATGAACTGGCCACGTCACTTCTCAAGGGATACAAAGACAAGAATGACACAGAAGGGAGAGAGAGAGAGACTAGATGCTATTTGCCTCTTCATCACTGCTCTAAGTTGTCTTCCAAAAAAATGGTCTCAAGTCTTAACACTGAATTTATCTGCTTGATAACAAAAGGAAGTGCTGCTGCGGCAACTTCAGGTCCCCTGTGTACCGGTAATAGGCCATCTGGTTCGCGTTCCTCAAGATTGGCCCTTCTGTTAGAGCTGCAGTCCAGGATGGTGCTCCCCCTGTCCTGACAGGTGGTCTGAAAGAGCAGTGTGGATGAACCCTTATCCTCCTGAGGATTCTTTGGTTCTTCCCTAGCTGTGCATATCTAGCCCCTTGGCCAGTAGTTCTTCTAGTGCTTTGGTAGAAACTTCTGCTGCATTGTTGGTGAAGGAAGGTGTTCAGCAGCACAGTTTCATGAAAGCACAAGGTAGGTGAGGCCACCACTGACTCTTTCCCTGGCTTTAACAGGGCTCAGTGTCCCCAAAAGAAACCCCTCTATCCTTAACTTGGCACACTTGGCCTTAAAACTGGTCTTGGGGCACCTGGGTGGCTCAGCGGTTAAGCGTCTGCCTTTGGCTCAGGTCATGATCCCAGTCCCACATCAGGCCCCCCACAGGGAGCCTGCTTCTCCCTCTGCCTGTGTCTCTGCTTCTCTCTCTGTGTCTCTCATGAATAAACGAATAAAATCTTTAAACTGCTCCTGCCCCACATACCCTCTGCTTCAGGCACCCTGGTCTTCCAGTCCCCTGGACACATGTGGACAGTCTTTATAACTCTTGTCTTGCCTTTGCATATGTTCCTTCTGCCTTAAAAAAAGAAAAAAAATGTTCTTTCTCCGATTCTCCCTAAGTCTTGTTTCCTTCCCTATCTGACAAAATGAGTAATTATCTTCCTATCTTGTGAATCCCTCTAAACTTGTTTGTGTTTCACCCTAGGTTGAAATAATTAGTTTCTGTATTTTCTCACCACCAGATAATATCCAGCATAGGCCTCACCTCCAGCACGGTACAGGTCATGTTGTACATGCTCACGTGTGTTTGACTTATGTGTTAGTGAGCTCTACTACATCACTGGTGACATTACTTTGCTATATAACAGTGAAGACTAGCCTTTGTACTGTATTCTATGGCAAAGTAAGATTATAAATACAGTATGTTCCAGAAAGTCAGTCCAGTTCAGTTTGTGTTGATGTGTCGTCCAAGCTTTGAAAATGAAAGATGCAAAAGTCCTGAAATTTACTTCTCTTGATCAGTTCTGAGGAGCAAAGTATCCTGGGGCACATGTTATTAAATGACGCAGTGTCCCCAGTGGTAGAATCAGGCACAGTTACCACTTGCCCTAGAATGCGCTAAGTGTGGTGTAGGGCACTGCCCTGCTCCTGGTTGAATGCAATGGCCACGAGATCCCAACAGAAACAGGCCACACTCGGTGCCGTATGTGGTCTCTGTGACTGTGCCTTTGGATTGTTCCTCCATTTACCCCTCATCCACCCCCCTCAAGGACACAGGCCATACCTTGTTCCTTTACCTGTCATCCTCCCACAGTGGATCTTAGCCCCTGGGTTGCAGATGGCCCTGTGGTTTTAGTCTTAAGGGATTGTCTGATGAAGCTTCTCCCTAGAGGTGTCCTTGGCTTTCAGGATTGCTGTAGTAGAGGCTTCTCCAGACACAGAGGGATCCTCTCCCCTTGCTTTCCTCTCACTGCTATAGGGTGATGTTTCTAAGGTGAATAGATTGTATCATTTCCTAGAGCAAAAAATCTCCTGTTCCCGCCCACCCCACCCCATCCTCTAAAGGGGAAGATCCTATGTCTTGGTGTGTCCTGGGACCCCCTCGTCTCCCATTTCTCGCTGCTCCCCCTGGCACTCTCTGGCAGGCAGCTAGGAGGAGCTCTGCTGAAAACACTGGCACGCCACGCTTGTATGTAAAGCTCTGCCTTTATACACAGGTTCCTTCTGCTTAGCTGGGACTTCCCTCTGCCTCTGACCAGTTGGTGACCTTCCTACTCCTCCTTCCAAATACACTATTACTGTTCTCCCATCTGGGAAGGCATCTCCAGCATCCCTCTCCCTCCCGTGAGGACCCTGCCTACCACTCTTGTCATGGTCCTTGTCATTGTGTCAGAGTTGACTGCTTAAATGTTTGCCTCTTGCACAAAACCCTTCGAGGGTAGGAGCACTGTTTAATTCACGTCTCTCTGCATACTTGATACTTGGCACCGTGTCTAGTACACACTAATGACTCAACATTTGCTCATTGAATGGGCTAAAGGAAGAAAACAAAAAGACAGTTTACTTAAAAATCTCACCAACTTTGCTGGGTCCAACCTCCCAGGGGATGGAAAAATTTAAGAGAGCATCTATACAGCACCCTGAACCTCCATGACAAATACTAAGGTATTTGAACATTAACCTCACTGTGTATGCAAACATAGCACCTCATTTGCAATCCTGCTCAAATGTCCTTCTTAGAACCCTGTTCGTTGTCGGGCCACATTGCCTATTAGCAAATCTAAACAGGTTTCTGAATAGAGGAGGAGAACACACGGTGCCTTACATCCTCTGCAAGCCTGAGGCTGCCTCCTCAGAGAGGCAGTGGGGTCCAAGCCGTGGGGCTTGGGTTCTGGGTTCCATTCGTGGCTCTGCTACTCACATGCTGTGCCCAGGGCAGGCCACTGCCCTTCGACAGCAGCAGGAGGGAATGAACATGACTTCCCACCGGTCGCTCTGGGAGTCTGTGTGACTCGGTTTTAGAGGTCAGGTTCTGAAGACTAGACTGTCGTTAGGCAGGTGGTGGTGCCTGGGTATGGAAGAGACAGTCACCCCACTTGGTACAGCAGCTCTGGGGAGCTCCAGGAGTGGAGCTGTGGTGATCAGGGCTGTTGCTCATGGCTGCCCAGCTCTGTAGCCAGATTGCTCCCCTGCACGCCCACCAGGTGGCTCCGGGGTGGCCAGCAGGATCTCTGGGGCCTGGCTGCCATGACCTGCTGGACCATCACTGTGGTTCTGGGAAATAGAAGCATATCCTTTACTTCAGTGGGTGTGAACACATAAAGAAGGGACCTTCCCAACTTGCATCGAGATGGAACCCTCCTGCGGGAGAAAAGGACATGTCTGAGATTGAAAAGGGAAAGTCATCTGTGCATTCCTATTCATTCTCTGTCCCTGTCTGTGAGTCCATCTGTCTGCCTCTCTGTCTCTCTGTCTCTCTCTCTCACACACACACAACACACATGCGCACACACATGCACACACACACACACACAGAGGAATACCACTTTCAATGACTTTTCTTTTCATATAGAGCAGAAGGAGATGCTGCTAGAGATCAGGAATTTCCCTTAAATAACATAGGAAGATCCCCCGCCTCCTATCTTTCTTGCTCTCCTCACCTACATCCCCCACTGATTATTCTGGCTGTAGTAACTGCCCAGACTCTGACAGCTTCATTCTTGAACATCTCCAAGCATAAACCTCCCAAGTGGCTCAGGGTTGCACAAAAAAATTCCGTATTTGACCAAAGTGGTAAAAGTTGCATATCCTGCAAAGCATGGCCAGGCCTCCTGGTCACCTCTCCTAAGCATAAGGAGCGAGAATGACATTGGAGCAACAAGGAGCAAAGATTTTCTTCTGCTGCCATCACTGGGGGCTCCAGAGAGAAGTGGGGTGGAGGCTGTTCCACTCACTTAAACCTATTGTTGAACTTTTTTCGTTAGTGGTAAGGCCTTTTGTGTTCCTAAAATAATTCATTTGACTGTCTCTTTAACAAGTCCCTTGTCTGTCAAATCATGACGACTTCCTATGTGGATATTCCCTGACTTGGTTTGATTTGCTTATTAACATTTCCTCCACCTAATGTTCCCTTCCAGCCGGCAATGTGTGGGATTCTATTTCTTTTTCAAAAAAAGGAGCCCACACAATTTAGTTTATATAATTCTGTGATATTCTTCTGTACAATGGCCAGCACAAAACACAGCCTTTTCAACACATGGCTTTGAGGCTAAAAACACTGTCTCAGAGACAGGTGTGATAGGAACTGAAGAGTTGGCTAGAGATGGTAACATTGCAGTCTCCTCCCACTTTCCTCCTCCAAAGTGCTTGGCCATCTGGCAAGTCACGGCCACCTCTGTCCCGTGACCTCACTCACCCACAGCTGTTCCCAAGCAGACGTACAAAGGTACAGGCAGGACTCAGATCTCAGGATGTGAGACCCAGAAGGGGAGGCAGGGGTGGGATCTCATCTCATCCACACCTCTCCCTTTTTACCAGTATCATTCAGGAACTGGTAATGGGGGATTCTGGGCAACAAGCCTGTGCTTTAGGCAAATTAGGCACTGAGAAGGTTCCTCAACTCAAACAGCAGAGCGTGATGTCATGGCTCCGGGATACAGAGGCAGATGCTCCCCTTCCTGAGCCATTCACTCACTCACTCACTCACTCACTCATTCATTCATCCAACAAAACATCTATTGAGCACCCATGACATTCTTACCAGGTACTGCTTTAGCTGGAAATGCAGGCCCAGACGGGCTGGTCAAGACCCATATTCTCTTGGCACTTGCTTCTCAGTCGAGGGGCACTGATACGAAATAAGACCCTCGTAGATGGAACAGGTCATTCAGGCTCCAGTTTATCTGCATCAAGGCCAGAGAGAGATGTGAGGTTGAGAACAGGCATGGAATTGAGAGCAGGAGGTCTAGGGCATAAGGGGTCGAATAAGCCAAGGGGGCTTTTGAATGTGGTCAACACAGCCATACAACACAGCCCCAGAGAGACGCTTTATAGTATAACCTTGCCTTTTGTCAAAAACTTGGGCAAGAATCTGCCACTGTTTATGATTTTTCTAAGTGTTTTTTTAAAGGTAATGTTCACCATATCATGTGGTATTCTCTAGATAAAGTGTAAAATGAAGTGTTTTATTAAGAACTTGGAGGGAGAAGAAAATTCTATATTCTGATCATGAGAACTATGCTTTCCTTGTATTCCTGGCTTTCAAGAAGATCAGAGGAGTATCTGAATCAATTTCTGCAAGCATATCTGCCCATGTTATAATTTGGAGACAGTGCTTAAGAGGCCACTCTTAAAATCACATAGAATAGGCTCAAATCCCCATTTCTTGGAGGACCTCAGGAATGTTTATGAACCACCATCCTGAGCTGGGTTTTCACCAAGGAAGTAGTGATCGTGATGGGTTTTTAATGTGATAATGCACCAAGTTCCCTGCATAGACTAAACGCTCAGAATCATCATCCTTTTTCGTATTGCTACTTCCTATTTTGTCTGGTCTCTATTTCCTTGTACATTTCTTTTGTTGTAAATTTTCTCAGATCCGTTGTAGAAAGAGACAAGTTACGTGTAATTTTTTTTTTATTTCATTACCTCTCTGATGGCATAACCAGAGATGAGTGTAGGATAAAAAAGCTTAAGGCATCCACTTGCTCAAAATAAAATCTGTTCCTGAACTCAAAAACTATTATGCTCTTCTTTCAGCTAAATAATGCCAGTTAGTATAACCTTGTCTCATATACTTTAATGAGATTTCCTTCAGGGCCTGTGTTATCCACTCACTGTTTTTGATTTCTTAGGGTGGAGGCAATTTTTAAGGGTCATTTTCTCTATTATAGATATGGCTTTTGTCCACTTGCTCTTCATTTCTGAGATGGTACTCACTCACAGCTTTATGTATTCCAAAACAGAAAAGCCATTAATGACTTTGTCAGTTAGAAATTGAGGCAGCAGAATCTTTTGTTTCCCTGTGTGTCCGGAAAAAAATAAAATCCAAAATAACATGTCCCTTCCCTAGAAGTGACGATTTCTTTCTTTTAAGATTCCATCTCCTTACAGGTTTCACGTTTGCCAGTATACTCTAATGCATAAGAATAACTTAAAGCACTAAACGTGCAAGACCTGTTCCAAGATTTTTTAAAACTCCAAGAACATATCACTTAATTAAAACCATTTTAACAATTTGAGTGATTTCAGTTGGAAAGCAAAATAGGTAAACAAAACATCATTGTTGGATCTTCAGCTGCAAGTAGGAAACAAGCCAGCAAGCAAATCCTCCTCCCTATGAAGTAGGTCACAATGTGATCAGATTGTCTTCAGTGGCTCACTCATTGGATTCGCTTTTTCGGGGGTCAGTTACAATCTGTGCTTACCGTAGTCTACAAGTAGACACCCTTGATTACAAACAATTGGAAAATCCCAGTGTCACTGAAGCTGTTACTAATATTCTCTTGGTTTCTTATATGTGTCTATTACCCATCACCCAGGTAAGGGAAAATAAAAGAACCTCAAATGACTTAGTGGGACGGAGAAGAAACTGGAAGCAATTTAGTGATACTGTTGACTTCCTCCTCCTAGATAATGGGAGAGCCACTCCTGCTCTTTGCGGGGAGGAAGGAGAAGGCAGGTCCCTGTCTCGTGAGATTTGCCTTTAGAGCTTAGGAAGAATTTTGAGGTTGTACAACAATGGAATCACTGTCTTGGAAGAGAGCGGTCTTTTATCCAGGGCTATTTAGAAGCAGGACAGATCCTTCTCTATCTCTCGCAGTTCAGATGTGAACGGAGAATGATTAAATTGTTTCTTCCAGCCGGATGAGTCTATAGTGTGAGCTTGGAACCCTTGTGAATGGCCCGGGAAAGTGTAGCCACAAAGGAATCGCACGTTGGGGATCAGCTATCCACCTGCTGTGTTCAAGAGGCAGCTGTTGTGAGTCTTTAACAATAACACCTGTTTAGGGACACGATGGCATATAGTTTTAGGTGAGCCTTTGTACATAAATTTTATCTCTTTTTCTCTCTGCACTATCTACTGACTTATATCTTTCCATCTTTTATCTGTTTTGAATAGCGAACTTAAACCCCTTCTGCAAAAAGGAGGGACCTCATTGAATAAAATAAATCATATTAATTAAAGCTTCAGGGGCCTTTTTTGATGCCAGGAGTCATGCCAGTTCCAGGAGCAGGAAGTGCTGGCTTTGAGTCTTCACTGCAAAGGGACGTGTGTGAATTGATCAACTAGCCATAATACAGTCAGCATCTCTGCAGGAGACGGGGATTCCTGTGGGATCACAGAGCTGAGGCCCACATTTTGGGGAATGGGAAAAGGATGCAAGGGGAGGTTATAGCAGAGTTGGTGCTGGGGCATAATCTTGAAGCAGACATACAATCCCTGCAAGTACAAATGGAGAGGGTGTGGACAAAGACACAGTGTCTTTGGTGGGGAGGGTGGGGAGTGCAGCCTTCAAGGAACAGCTTTGAGGCCGCTTTACTGATTCCGGGCAAATGCCATTATTGCAACCCAGTAAATTACTGACAGACGTTTTCCTTGACTAATGGTTCCTTCTATGCCACATAGACAGTAGCACTGGTGTAATTTGACAGTTTCAGGAAAGTTGCCTGGTTTCCAGGGAATTCTAATAAAAATACCACAGCAGAAGTGTCCTCAACAAAAGAAAAGCACTCTATAATTTTTTCTGAGGGACCAGCTGATAGTATATCAATCAAATTCCCTCAAGCCTCAACATTAATGCAAAAATATCCTATTCAAGCACAAACTTGACAGATAAAGGGAGCCTTCCTCTCCAAGAAATTGGTATATAGGGTGCCTTTACAAATACATTGGACTGTTTAATGCTTGGAATTTCAGTTTTGAAAAACAACTTGCAGGACCGTGACTAGAAATGATTTGTGGGTTTGTTGCAGAAGGAATTAAGTATGAGGGCCCTGGGATGATGTGAGGGGACCCTTGGCCAGTGTGTGAGCCCGGCCAACTGCCCAGGACCTATGTTTCATTGAGGCATTCTTAATAAAGCAATACCGGTAGTATATTAGCAGTAGATTTTTATTTATTGAGTATTTTCTATGCTTAGGGCTTAATTTGCATTGTCTCATTAAGTGATGACAGCAACTCATTTACAAACGAGGAAACTGAGGACCAGGAAGATTAAGTAAAATGTCCAGGGATGCACAGGTTGGAATTTGGTAGGTTCTGCACTAGCTTTGGTTTAACCTGCAATCATAAGCTTGACTATTTAATTCCCAGTTGTTTTTAATCTCCATAATAGTCCACATCAAGCATGTGTAAACTGCAGAAATGTTATGCTCTAGCAGCAGCCTTTCTTTTCTGGAGATGTTCCAAGGGTCTCTGGACAAAGTCCCCCTGGAGGATGGTCAGGTTATGGATGTCCCCTGTGAGCTGCTCAGAAGAGCCAGGATGCCTGTGAGGTGCACGGGCGGCTCGTGTTCCCTGGGCTCTGCCTATCGTCCAGGTGACACCGTGGTCTGTCCATGTTCATAGTGTCACACGACAAGCATTTAAAAAAAAAATAAAAGACCATATGGTACCAATAGTGCGATGAGATGCTTTCTGGAGTCTGGCTTTTCTGGCTATAGTAATGCCATGGTTACCGCCAGGGAGACCTGAGGAATTCCTAACAAGAGACTCAAATAATGAACCAACAGGCCTGCCACATGGCCATTAAGGCCTGAGATGGAGAATGCCAACACTGTGCTTCATCAGGTTAATGGACTTTTTACAAGTGCCCCGGTCTTGGAAGATGGAAAAAGTGCAGGCCTCAATGCCTGCTAAACAGACTTATGTAATCCAAAGAGCAGAGTGCCGCTGAGGCCTGGGCCTCATGACAGTAAACAGAAAGTCTATAACTTGCAGTTGATTGATGTGTGCAATAAGTAGCTGGCCCTGGGATCTAAACTGTATGACTCAACACATTTTCAGGCCTTAATCTTCTCTTCGGTTGTTTTTTTGTTTTGTTTTTGTTTAAAGACAGAGAGTTCGAGCAGGAGTGAGGAGAGGGTACAGGGAGAGGGAGAGAGAGAACCTTAAGGAGACTCCATGTACAGCACGGAGCCCGATGCAGGGCTCCATCTCACTACCCTGAGATCATGACCTGAGTCAAAATCAAGGTTCTGGTGCTTAACCAACTGAGCCACCGAGGCACCCCCTTAATCTTCTCCTTGAGAACAAAAGTGTTCCTATTTGTAGAATGGCATGTACTTTTATAGCCAGGTATCTCAAAATTATATATTTAAATTCCAATTTTTATATACTTTGATGAAGTCAGAATCACACTTCCTTGTTTCAAAAAAGAATCCCTTGTGCAAGTTTGATATGATGTTCCCCCCGCTCCCGACCCATGTTTTAAAAGCCATCTGTATCCAAAACAATCCAGCTATTGCTGTGCATTGGCTCAGCTCATAGTAAGTGCTCAATGTCGCAAACAAAAAACATGCATTTTTTTTTCATCAGATACAATGGTTTCTACAATAACATTGGGCTCCGAGCCATAGTTCTCTGAGACTGGACTTTGTTGAAAATTATGGTGTTCAAAGATTAGTAAGGGATTGGAACAGGTCCTTAATGGGAATCTCAGATGGCTGGAGATTTCTGGAGGGTGGAGAGTGGTAATGGAGGTCTAGCAGCCTCAGCCACCTGTAATTCTGGGCTGTATGTCTGGGGTCTTGAATGCTGCAAGGATCTCTAAAATGTTCAGTGATCATAATCATAATCATAATCTACCCTAAAAAAAGATAAAGTTGGATCCAATTGAATTGCTGCTAGATTTCTCAAGAGATGGCAGCTCGTTTGGGGCAGTCACACCACCAGAGCCATTGAGCCCTTCTAAGACCCATGGGCTAGAAGGAGAAGGCGAAACAGACTCCAGCAGAGCGTGGAAATGCATGGCCCCTTGGGGAGCTGGCATTTTTATGCTTGTCTTCCCTGTGTGAACCCTGAGGAAGATGCTCTGTGTCCTCTTTCAAATCTCCCTTGGAGGGCTGCTCGCTCACAGCTCCTTTCTTCTCCCAGCACATCCTTCTTTCCCTGTGAAGACCGCGATTACCTAGCTGGTATCTTCCACCCCCGCTAATTGTCTGTTTGCCCCCACAGAATCTGTACCAGAACAGGTTTTTAGGCCTGGCCGCCATGGCATCTCCATCTAGAAACTCCCAGAATCGACGCCGGTGCAAGGAGCCACTCCGTCACAGCTACAACCCCGGCCAGTTCCACAGCATGGCCATTCGGAACGGCCCCCACGGCACCGTCACCATCCCCCGCTCCACCAGTGACACCGACCTGGTCACCTCAGACAGCCGCTCCACACTCATGGTCAGCAGCTCCTACTACTCCATAGGGCACTCACAGGACCTGGTGATCCACTGGGACATCAAGGAGGAGGTGGACGCTGGAGACTGGATCGGCATGTATCTTATCGGTGAGTGTTCACTTTTACATATGCTTTCATATTTCAACAAACTCTATACTTTAAGGTGCACGATTTGCAATCACATGTGTTACACACCAAATTCTAACACCGCAGACCAAGCACCGAGGCTTCTCCTGCTATCTCCATTCAGTGGAAGAAAATCCTAAGATAGAAAGGCCAGATGTGGTTGACCACGAATGTCATTACCATTTGCAAGTATAGAAGCCCTTCTGCTTATGAATAATAAATATCCAAAGCTTGTTCTCAAGTCCATATGTTCAGAAGACCAAAGCAACACCATACACACAACCGATATATGCCCGTATCCGTGGAGGGACTTTCACTCTGTTGCCAACAGAATCATACGCCTCTTCTTACCTGCTCATTCAACATTCTTACTACCTTGTATTCAAAAGACGTAACTGGATTCAACGTACGGTGAGAGCAAGCACACCACAGGCTGAGGAAGAGAGTGATGGCTGAGAGGAAAAAGCACAGGCCCTTGTCCTGCAGAAAACAGAACTCATGAATTTGAAATCACCCAAGAAATGGATTCGATCTATTGTACGTGATAGAGTCAGGTGTGGTGGAAATTGGTGCATTTATGCTGGTTAATCAGCAAGCGAAGGTGTGGTGGCTGAGGAGTCTCTAGAGTCAGGCATCCAGTCCGAGGGAGGCCAAGCCTTCTGCCTTCAGTCTGTGCGAGGAGCAATTCACACATTCAGACATACGATGCCTGAGTTAACATCATGGAATATCACAGAAACCAATGGATTGTTAGGAGTATTTTACAATCTGAACCATTTTTCTGATAAAATAAAGAGGATCTTATCTGACTAGCTGTCAGAGAAATCTTTTTAGCTCTCTGGTTTTGCAGTCAGTTTGCCTGGGATATTTACAATATACACATTATTGCAAAGATGAAGAAATGCAAGTTTTGAAATTGGTACACATATCGTGGTTACTGGCTAAATTGGACTTAGGTAAAATTTAATTTGCTGAAAAAAAATAGTTCTTGAATAAAATTGTTTGGATACCATCGATTTAAAACAGAGCTTGCAAAATAAGAGCCCACCAACATCTTTTGGGTCCATATTGTTTTGAATTTGATTGGTTATCAACATTGAAAAATGTAGAGATTTCATATCGAAATCAAATTTCTAGCTTCTTTCACAAAGCCCTCCACTTGGCAGACTGAGCCTGCAATTCCACTCGGCTTAAGTCTGCTAAAGTTAAGCATTAACTGCCTCGTGTATGGTCTGTACCCTTCAGTTTTGCCACAGTCGCTCTGCCACCATCACTACTTTTGTTATGAATGTCACTTGTTTAGCACCTTAGGCCATTAGATTTTTGGCCCCAGATCTAGTGTTGAAGCAACTCTTTAAAGCTGAAGCTTCCTGCAGTGGTGAGTTCTGATGCCACCCATTCCCAGGTCAGGGATCCATTGGAGGAGGAGCATGTATTGGGGGAAAGGTGGGACACCCAAGAACATTCATCCAAAGTGAAGGAATGGACAGGTCTGAAGCTCAGCTCTAGATCTGGGTGGCAGTGGAAGTTGGGGTCATTGGCACCCCGAGAGTTGATGAGGTCACTGTGGACTGTGTAGGAAACAGTGCCAGAAAGCCTCCATCAGAGAGGGGACAGAGGAGGCCGTCAGAGAGGAGGCGGAGGAGGGATGGAGACTTCAGACCAAACTGGGAGACCACGTCACAAAAGTCAAGAGAAGGTGGTGGAGGAAGGAAGGAGTGGTCAGCACCATCGGATGTCGTGAAACTCTGGGAATGAATCAGATCTGGTGTTAACATGACATTTTGACTAAGACAAAAGTAAACATAGTTCATCATCTTAGAATCTTAACTTGACAGTTTGTTCTTCTCATAGTAGCTGCACATATATAACTGTGAAGCTATTTAATGCAAAACGCCAACACTTTCAGCAACATAGCATTTCAGAAATAATTTCCAAATCCAAAATTATCTGCGAGTCTTAAGAGTTCATAATTTGTAGGTCCTTCGTAATGTATCTGTCAGATTTGCGGTGCCTTGCCAAAGATCGAATCACTGATGTAGACCTCAAATTATAGAGGTGATGATTTAATTTAAGCTGTCGTTTCACCACGGAAGTAATGCCAGTGCAGTGGCTCCCAAGCCCACACAGCTGCCTGGCCCGTTGTCACACCCCATGCTGCCCATGGGAACATCTCAGCACATCCTGGTGCAGTGTCAGCTAGGGACCATTCCCCATCAGTAGACAACGAAAATGCCCACGTGAGGCCAGGTTTGCGATGCTTTCATTCTGACCTATGAGGCTCCTCAGGCAAACATGACTTTTCTTCTGCCGTAGAGAGAATGAGGCATCTGGATAGGCACCTGGATGTGGAGAGAGGTGTGTGGCATCTCATTGACCCAAGCGCTGTCCTTAGCTAGGAACCCAGTAAGGGGGCAGTGACAGTAGCATCATTGCTATTATTATCAGTGAAATCCCATTTGGCTGCCCTCCCTTAGGGAGTGGTTCATGTGCTCGATGCAGAGTAATGAAGGAGTCTCCCTCCTAGTGACACCAAAGGGGGAAGATCACGTGGTTTCAGTGACACCTTGACCTCGTTAGATCATACCTTGCCACTGGCCACATGTGTGCCCCCAGCCAGGTACTGTTGTCAGAGCTCCAGATTTCCCATCTCCAAAATAGAAGGGAAAACATGACTTTCTTCTCAGGATCATCGAGCAGAATTGATGAGCCACTGCACATTTACTGCCTGTTGATCAATACTTCACGTCTTGATCTACCCGGTTAGGGAGCTCTATTTTCTGGATGTGTGATAGCAAATTACCTTAACTCCCAGAATTTGTTCAGCCTCGCCTTCACCCTTAGGTGGGTTCTCCATCATTTTAGTTGTACATCATAGAAAGGCTTCTTACCAAACTGGCAGGAACCTGGAAAGAGATTTTAAAGGTCAGTAAACGGGAAGAAGGTTATCATTTGGTCAAAAACAAGTACATACAGGCATATTTGCTAGAAATCAGCATTTCCAGGAAATAGTTCTGCAGTTATTCATTTGGTAATGCCTACTTGACTTTGGCAAGTAAAATCTAATTATTTATGGATTCTTCACTTAGGGTGAAAGATTCAGCAATGCCCATGGCTTATTCACATGAAGGGAACAGTATTGTATAAGTGGGTTAGGAGACATAAGTTGAAGGATACAATTAATATCTCTAGTCATCAGAATGCTTAGTTAATGAAAATGTATCCATTCAAGTATTTTTCACCTCTTCATCTCACATTCCATGTTAAAATAATATTTAAATTTTATATTTATTTTTAAAATTTTTTAATTTAAATTCAGTCTGCCAGCACATAGTATAACACCCAGTGCTCATCCCATCAAGTGCCCTCCTCAATGCCCATCACCCAGTTACCCCATCCCCCCACCCACCTCCCCTTCTGCATCCCTTTGTTTCCCAAAGTTAGGAATCTCTCAGGGTTTGTCTCCCTCTCTATTTTTTCCCTCCTTACTCAGTTCCCTTCCTTTCCCCTATAATCCTTTTCACTATTTCCTATATTCCCTATATGAGTGAAACCATATGATGATTGTCCTTCCCCAGTTGACTTACTTCACTCAGCATAATACCCTCCAGTTCCATCCACATCAAAGCAAAGGGTGGGTATACATCCTTTCTAATGGCTGAGTCAGATCCCATTGTATATATAGACCACATCTATCCATCATCTGTTGAAGGACATTGCGGCTCCTTCCACAGTTTGGCTATTGTGGACATTGCTGCTATAAACATCGGGGTGCAGGTGTCCCAGCATTTCACTATATCAGCATCTTTGGGGTAAATCCCCAGCAGTGCAACTGCTGGGTCGTAGGGCAGGTCTATTTTTAACCCTTTGAGGAACCTCCACACAGTTTTCCAGAGTGGCTGCACCAGTTCACATTCCCACCAACAGTGCAGGAGGGTTCCCCTTTCTCCGCATCCTCTCCAACATTTGTGGTTTCTGCCTTGTTAATTTTCCCCATTCTCACTGGGGTGAGGTGGCATCTCATTGTGGTTTTGATTTGTATTTCCCTGATGGCAAGTTGATGCAGAGCATTTTCTCATATGCATGTTGGCCATGTCTGTGTCTTCCTCTGTGAGATTTCTGTTCATGTCTTTTGCCCATTTCATGATTGGATTGTTTGTTTCTTTGGTGTTGAGTTTAAGAAGTTCTTTATAGATCTTGGAAACTAGCCCTTTATCTGATACGTCATTTGCAAATATCTTCTCCCATTCTGTAGGTTGTCTTGTAGTTTTGTTGACTGTTTCTTTTGCTGTGCAGAAGCTTTTTAATCTTGATTAAGTCCCAATAGTTCATTTTTGCTTCTGTTTCCCTTGCCTTCATGGATGTATCTTGCAAGAAGTTGCTGTGGCCAAGTTCAAAAAGGGTGTTGCCTGTGTTCTCCTCTAGGATTTTGATGGAATCTTGTCTCACATTTAGATCTTTCATCCATATTGAGTTTATCTTCGTGTCTGGTGTAAGAGAATGGTCTAGTTTCATTCTTCTGCACGTGGCTATCCCATTTTCCCAGCACTATTAATTGAAGAGACTGTCCTTTTTCCAATGGATAGTCTTTCCTGTTTTGTGGAATATTAGTTGACCATAGAGTTGAGGGCCTATTTCTGGGTTATCTATTCTGTTCCATTGATCTATGTGTCTGTTTTTGTGCCAGTACCACACTCTCTTGATGATCACAGCTTTGTAACACAGCTTGAAATCCAGCATTGTGATGCCCCCAGCTCTGGTTTTCTTTTTCAATATTCTCCTGGCTATTCAGGGTCTTTTCTGATTCCACAAAAATCTTAAGATGATTTGTCCTAACTCTGTGAGGAAAGTCCATGGTATTTTGATAGGGATTGCATTGAGCATGTAAATTGCCCTGGGTAGCATTGACATTTCCACAATATTAATTCTTCCAATCCATGAACGTGGAATGTTTTCCCATCTCTTTATGTCTTCCTCAATTTCTTTCAGAAGTGTTCTGTAGTTTTTAGGGTACAGATCCTTTACCTCTTTGGTTAGGTTTATTCCTAGGTATCTTATGGTTTTGGGTGCAGTTTTAAATGGGATTGATCCTTCATTTCTCTTTCTTTAGTCTCATTGTTAGTGTATAGAAATGCCACTGGTTTCTGGGCATTGAGTTTGTATCCTGCCACACTGCCGAATTGCTGTATGAGTTCTGGCGATCTTGGGGTGGAGACTGGGTTTTCTACATACAGTATCATGTCATCTGCGAAGAGGGAGAGTTTGAATTCTTTGCCAATTTGAATGCCTTTTATTTCTTTTTGTTGTCTGATTGCTGAGGCTAGGACTTCTAGTACTATGTTGAATAGCAGTGGTGAGAGTAGACATCCCTGTCGTGTTCCTAGTCTTAGAGGAAAGGCTCTCAGTTTTTCCCCATTGAGAATGATTTTTGCTGGGGGCTTTTCATAAATGGTTTTTATGATATTGAAGAATGTTCCCTCTATCCCTACACTCTGAAGAGTTTTAATCAGGAAGTCAAATGCTCTGTCTGCATCTATTGAGAGGATCATATAGTTTTTGTTTTTTCTCTTGTTGATTTGATCTCTTACTTTGTTTTACAAATGTTGAACCACCCTTGCATCCCAGGGATAAATCCCACTTGGTCATGGTGAATAATCCTCTTAATCTACTGTTGGATCCTATTGGCTAGTATCTTGGTAAGAATTTTTGCACCTATGTTCATCAGGGATATTGGTCTATAATTCTTCTTTTTGGTGAGGTCTTTGACTGATTTGGGGATCAAGGTAATGTTGACCTCATAGAATGAGTTTGGAAGTATTCCCTCCTTCCCTATCCTTTGAAACAGCTTTAGTAGGATAGGTATTATTTCTTCTTTAAATGTTTGGTAGAATTCCACTGGGAAGCCATCTGGCCCTGGACTTTTGTGTCTTGGGAGGTTTTTGATGACTGCTTCAATTTCCTCACTGGTTATTGGCCTGTTCAGGTTTTCTATTTCCTCCTGTTCCAGTTTTGATAATTTGTAGGTTTCCAAAAATACACACATTTCTTCTAGATTGCCTAATTTTGGGGATATAGTTGCTCATAATACATTTTTTTAAATCACTTATATTTCCTTGATATTGGTTGTGATCTCTCCTCTTTAGTTCATGGTTTTATTTATTTTTTTTTTAATTTTTATTTATTTATGATAGTCACAGAGAGAGAAAGAGAGAGAGGCAGAGACATAGGCAGAGGGAGAAGCAGGCTCCATGCACCGGGAGCCTGATGTGGGATTCGATCCCGGGTCTCCAGGATCGCGCCCTGGGCCAAAGGCAGGCGCCAAACCGCTGCGCCACCCAGGGATCCCTAGTTCATGGTTTTATTAATTTGAGTCTTCTCTCTCTCTCTCTCTCTCTCTCTCTCTCTCTCTCTCTTTAAATAAGGCTGGCTAGGAGTTTATCTATCTTATTAGTTCTTTCAAAGAACCAGTTCCTGGTTTTGCTGATCCGTTGTACAGTTCCTCTGGTCTCTATTTCATTGAGCTCTGCTCTAATCTTTATAATCTCTCTTCTTCTGCTTGGTTTAGGCTTTATTTGCTGTTCTTTCTCCAATTCCTTTAGGTGAGAGGTTAGCTTGTATATTTGTTTTTTTCCAATTTTTTGAGGGAAGCTTCTATTGCAATGTATTTCCCTCTTAGGGCTGCTTTTGCTGTACCCCCAAAGATTTTTGAATGGTTGTATTTTCATTTTCATTGGTTTCCATGAATCTTTTTAATTCTTTCTAATTTACTGGTTGACCCAGTCATCTTTTAGCAGGATGCCCTTTAACCTCCATGTGTTTGAGTTTCTTCCAAATTTCTTTTTGTGATTGAGTTCTGGTTTCAAAGCATTGTGGTCTGAAAATATGCAGGGGACAATCCCAATCTTTTGGTATTGGTTGAGACCTGATTTGTGACCCAGTATGTGATCTATTCTGGAGAAAGTTCCATGTGCATTTGAGAAGAATGTGTATTCAGTTGCATTAGGATGGAATGTTCGTTATATATCTGTGAAATCTATTTGGTCCCATGTTATCATTCAAAGCCCTTGTTTCTTTGGTGATGTTCTGCTTAGAAGATCTATCTTTTGCTGAGAGTGCCATGTTGAAGTCTCCTACTATTAATGTATTATCTATATATTCTCTTTACTTTATTAATTGATGGATATACTTGGCAGCTCCCACATTCAGGGCATAAATATTCATGATTGTTAGGTCTTCTTGTTGGATAGACCCTTTAAGTATGATATAGTGTCCCTCTTCATCTCTTATGACAGTCTTTGGGATAAACTCTAATTTATCTGATAAGAGGATTGCTACCTCAGCTTTCTTTTGAGGACCATTTGAATGGCAAATGATTCTCCACCCCTTCAGTCTGGAGGTGTCCTTAGGTCTAAAATTAGTCTCTTGTAGACAGCATATAAATGGGTCTTGCTTTTTTATCCAGTCCAAAACCCTGTGTCTTTTGATGGGATCGTTTAGCCCATTCATGTTTAGAGTAACTATTGAGAGATATGAATTTAGTGTCGTCATATTACCTATACAGTCCCTGTTTTTGTGGATTGTTTCTATGGGCTTCCTCTTTCTTTTACGGAGTCCCCCTTAATATTTCTTGCAGAGCTGGTTTCATGGTGATATACTCTTTCAGTTTCTGTCTATCTTGGAAGCTCTTTATCTCTCCTTCTATTCTGAATGAGAGCCTTGCTGGATAAACTATTCTTGACTGCATGTTCTTCTCATTTAGGACCCTGTATATATCATACCAGCCCTTTCTGGCCTGCCAGGTCTCTGTGGTGAGGTCTGCTGTTAATCTGGTATTTCTCCCTGTATAATTTAAGGATCTATTACCTCAAACTTCTTTAAGAATGTTCTCTTTATACTTGAAATTTGCAAGTTTCACTATAAATGTTGAGGTGTTGAATGGTTCTTGTTGATTTGGGTGGGAGGTCTTCTCTATCTCTTGGATCTGGATGCCTGTTTCCTTCCCCAGATTTGGGAAGTTCTCAGCTATGATTTGTTCAAATATACTTTGTGGTCCTCTCTCATCTCTTCTGGAATCCCAATAAGACAAATATTCTTCCTTCTCAAGCTATCATTTATTTCCCTAAGCCTTTCCTCATGCATTAATTGTTTTTCTCTTTTTTCCTCAGCTTCCTTCCTTTCCATCAACTTATCTTCTTAACTCACTCTCTCTCCTACCTCATTAACCCTAGAAGTTAGAGTATCAAGTTTAGACTTCATCTCATTTAAAATATTTTTTAATTTTGGCCTTATTAGGTCTTAAGTTTTCAGTAAGTTCTCTAGAGTTCTTAAGTTCTCTAGAGTCCTTTATGCTTTTTACCAGAGGCACCAATAATTTTATAATTGTACTTCTGAATTGTATCTCTGACACGATATTTAAATCCATGTCCAGCAATTCTGTGGCATGGAGTATTATTTCTGGTTCTTTCTTTTGTAGTGAATTCTTCTTTCTAGTCATTTTGTCCAGTGCAGAGTGACTGTATGAGTGAGCAGAGTCAAAAATATCATCCACAACCTAAGTAAAATACACCCTAGACAATTCCAAAGGCATTAGAGACAAAAACATAAAAGAAAAAGAACAGAACAAAATAAAACAAAAGGACCACTAAAGTGGAAAACAAATTTTAAAACAAAATTGTAAGAGTAAAAAAACAAAGAAAAAAGGGGGGTGATGAGGAAGTAGTGGTTGAGAGAGAATATAGTCTCCCCAAGGGGACCTAGAAGGTGATCCTCTTGGTTCTGGTGTATTTTGTTCTGTATGTTAGAAGATGCTCAATTCCAAATTTATATAAACCAGCAAAACTTATATAGAGACCCGACATCTACCACAAAAACCTAAACAAGAGGGGGACAGAATGGGAAGGAAGAGAGAATATATTCTCACAGAATGAAGTAACACAGTGTTCCACTTGGTTCTGGGTATATTTTGGTCCATGTGTTAGAAGTACTAACATCCACCATTATAAAATAAGACAAGACAGAAAAAACAAAAAGCAAAAACCCATAACTCATATCTACCAAAACTAAATTGAATACATTGAAGGGAATCCAAAAATGAAGATTATATCTAAAACATGTAATTGTAGAAATGTGAAAGTTAAGAAGGAAAAAGCTTGAAAATGAAGAGTTGGTAAAATATAGTAGTTAAGGTAGGAAAAGAGAAAAAAATACTGGAAATTTTTAACCTGAAATATAAATGAATTGTAATGAAAAAAGCCTCTAGTTCTATATACTATTTTCCCTCAGTCCTGGGGCTTCCCAGTGCTACTTGTTCAGTAGTCTTGCTCTTCCCTTGTTCTTCCAGCTGGTCTTCTGCAGGAGGGGTCTGCTGCGCTGATTCTCAGGTGTCAGTGCCTGGGTGGAGATGCCCGGCCCCTTGCCCAGGTGCCAGGCTCAGGATGAGCTGTTTATCCTGTGAGGCGTTTGCTCCCTAGGGACCCTGCCTCTCCCAGGTGAAAGGCAAAAAGGAGAGAAAAAATGGCGGCAGCCAAATCTTCAGCTCCAGAGCTAAGAGCTCCCCTCAAGTATGGAACAGCAGTCTCCCAGGCCACACTGCTTACATGCTCCTGGGGCAGGTGCAGGTGCACTGATCTGCACAGATTACAGGGCGCCCAGTGGCGTGAGAGTTCTCATTATCCTGTGCCCTCTTGGGGTCCACTTCTCCTGAAGGGAACGGAGGACAGCTGCCTTTGTCTGTTGCTGGGCTCTAGGGTCAAGGGAGCTCTGGTGCCGGCCTGTGGAACCAGTGGCTTCTCCCAAATGCCCTGGGAGGGTTGCCCAGGAGGGTTGCTGTATTCCAGCCCTTTACCACAATCTGACTGCAGTTTAAGGTGAGTTTTCTCCTGGTGCCACTATTCTTATTGTGTCTCCGGGAATATTGAGGCTTCACTGCCCCTCCGGCCTTTCAGCCCTATTTCCCTGCTGAGCACTTATCAGTCAGGGAAGACTCAGATGTGGATTTTTAAAGTTCCAGCTTGTCCAGAGCTCGGCTTTCATGCCCAGGCTTGTTGTCGCTGGCCTTTCAGTGGCTTCCTACAGCTCCACTTCCAGGCCCAGCTTGTCAGGGCTCTGTTGTCCCGCCAGCTTGCCTGGCTTCCTGCAGCTCCCCTCCCCACCTTCTCAGGTTGAATTTGTAGGTGCTCAGGATGTTTTTAAAGTTATCTAGGTAAGTTTGTGGGACCAGATGAATTGAGGACCCCTACTCTTCTACCAGCTTTCCTCCTCTTCCCCAATATTTAAAAATTTTAAACTCTTTTTAGGATTATCAATTAAAAAAAAAATAGCCCTTCCTTTGACTCTCTTGGAGGCAGCCCCTATTAAAACTTCTTAAATATGAAATAAATATGTAATTAAAATTATGAAAATATAATTGAATAAATGAAGTACATATACCATGCTCATAATTTGCAAAGCTAGCTTTTGTATTAATTTAAAATTTGAATTTTAACAAATCAAAGCATTATCACATGCTATACCATACTATATCTATACCACACTAGAATTTGCTCAGTAATTTGAAACATGATGGAAATTGAGTGCATTCATTCTTTCAAAACTCAACAAACCAAGAGGTGATGACGGAGAGCAAAATTAAAATTAAAAGTTCTTTAAAATAACATCATTGAAGAATTCCCCATAAACTGGTGCCTGGGAACATATATTCTCTTTCATACTTTCTAGATTTCTCCTCCTGAGTGAGGTTAGAGATTATGGTCTGTATCAGATTAATTCCTTGGAATTTTTTGAGGCATCTTCTGTGACCAATACCTGCTCAGTGTTTGTGAATTGTCCATGTATGATCATAAAGAAAGTATATTTTTGCTATAAATAGTGTTTGCACTATTTATTATCTATCTAAAGATAATTTTATATATACAGAGAGAATATATATATAGATATTGAAATATATATGCAATAGAGAGAGATGGAATGATTTTATATATATAATGTATATATAATATATATAAAAATATATACATTTTATATAAAATGTGCCAACTGAAACTTCTGCATCCTGAGGCGGTGTCCTCACTTTGCCCAGTTCCATGGTAGCTGAGGTAGCAATGGCGACAGTTTCCAAGAACCATGTAGAGCAAGGACACAATTCTTATATGTACACATTTCAGTTCACAGAGAACCTGGCATATCAGGACTCTCTCTCTCCCTCTCCTGTGCATTTAATATGTAGAAAGTTTAATCATGTATATTCTAATCATGTATATTCTCTTTTGATTTTTGAATGGAGCATATCAAAAATTGCTAGTAAAAATTTTTTTAATTTTAATCTTATCTATTTTTACCTTCACTTCTGTAGATTTTATGCTTTGTATATCTTGATGTGAATTACCAAGTACATAAATGTTCATGAGCTTTTCCTTCTATAATTTCTTAGTTTATTATTACAGATCTGTCTGTGTTCCTTGTGCTGCTCTTTGCCTTGAATTCTGTTTTTTTTTTAAACTATTTAAGATTAGTCTCTGTTTTATTCTGCTTCATGTTTGCTTGACCTTTACTTTCAAACTTTGTCATTTTTTCAATGTAGCCATTTGTGTGTTCTTTTATATTCTGATCAAAGAGTCGCTGGCTTTTAATTGGCCAGAATAGCACATTTACATGATTGTATTTACTATTATATTAAGACTTATTTTTACCATATTTCTTCATATTCTTTACTTACTGCATTTTTTTTTCTTTTGTTTTTTTCTTTCCATCAGATAGATCTATCAATTTAAAAATTATATTCTTATTGTTCTTATGATGAATGCTTTTAATCATAGACCAGATGTCCTTAATCAAGGGTATATTTCCTCCCATTTGCTTATCAGAAGGCATGAGTTCCTCGAGAAGTGGAAACCAGGTTGCATTTTCTTTGGGCTTAAGAGATGTAGGTAGTGGATCAGTTCTTTGTAACTGATTCTGTGCTCACTTGTCCATCTTGCTCTCAACAGCAATAGTCTTTTTGTTGTACACTTTTCTATTATAGATTAGGGCATAGAAAGCCTGGCTTCAGTTTTCATCTTGAAGACAAAGCAACAGAAGTACATTTCATGTTTCTCAGGTGTACTGTTTCTATAAAACCTCACTAGAACTTTCTGATCCAAATTTTTAACAACCTGCAAAGATCTTTTCTCTATTATAGACTGTGGAATAGGAAGTCAGATCCTACACACTAGAAGAAATAAATATCATTCAGCAAATACAATCTTTTTTGAGGAACTTAATACATCTCTATATGTTCTGTACAAAATGAGTAATGACAAAAACTTTAAATAGTACTGGCGTAAGCTAATGTTTCAGGCTATTATTAATGGTTTTGCACATTAATCATAGAGCTTTGCCATAGAAGGCCTCATTGTTAGCCTCGAATATAAACAGAAATATCTACTTCCTAGTGATGTCTGACACTGTTCTAAGACCACCACCTGGATTCATTCATTCAGTCTTCACAACACACTTTTGAGGTTTATATTGATACTATACCTATGTTGTAGTGAGGACCCAAAGACACAGGGATTAAATAAGATGCCTAATATCACATACTTACTAAGGTAGCCTAGCCTCCCTGCCTCGAGGGACTGTAAATATCCCTGTAATCACACAAACATTGCTCCCATAAAAAGACTTCCCCCATGACAAAGAATATGGAATAAAGAACCTTGGGACATAGGACCCAGGGGTTGCCAATCCTCAGGGTGGCAAAGAGCTTGGCTGGGGCCCCAACATCCATTTCAGGCCTCTTCTCTTCTCCAGTGACTTCTCCTAGTGCAGAATCTGGTCCTGAAAACTTATATGTCTCAGACTCCTGTGCAACTACCTTCCAGATGCACACTGGTCCCTTTGTCAGGTGCACTTGTACAAGATGGGGAAGGGGGAAGCAAACCCCAGGATTCCTTCTACTGGTTAGCGTGTGGCTGCCTCAGGCATGGCTTTGAGAAATTCAGCCTTCTACTGCTGTGCCCTGCTGTCCTCTCACTCACTTCATGGGCAGTGTGGCGGCCGCAGGTACTCATCTTGCCACGGGCTGGTCGCTCTCTGTGAGTGGGGCAGCAGCCTCCTGCCCTCCTGTGTGCTGGCCACAGCTGCTCTATGAGATTCTTGAACTTAGTTCCCATGAGGCCTCTCTGAGTGAGGCATAAGCAGGGCCTTGGACTTATTCTGTTATTCTAGTGCTGTTCCCAAAGGCCCAGACTAGAGTCCATCTCTTCCAAAACTGAATTCTCTGCATTAAATCCCCTTCTGCATGAATAATCTGGACCAATTTTGTTTTTCTGCATCTGACCCCCCCATAATACACTTGGATTTCCAAGTGAAGATCAGTAAGTTTTCTAACAATTGGCAATAAATGACTTTGGGGAAGGAGTTAACCTCTCATCACAGATGGTCCAGGCAAGAATATAGACTATTCTATTTTCTTTATTTGTTATGGTATTTGTTATGAAGTATTATCAGCGTAAGAGAATGTGCTGCTTATCAGGACCAATTGACTGTCTCTTAAAATATGTGTGTTTAAACGTGTACAGTGACATGTATCTTATTCTCTTTAAGATGTGTTATCTCGCCATCCTTGTTAGTCTTTTCTGATTCTTCCCGCCTACACACCCCATCCTTTTCTCATTTGTGCCCCATGCTTCCTTGATATTTAACCCATCCTTATGCTTACTGTAATCCATTGAAATTGCCCATTTTCTTAAATAAATCCCCAAATCTATTAGAAACTTCTGAAGAACATAGGCCATATCTTGTTCACCAGTGTGTCCCCACAGTTTAGCACAGTGGCTGGAGAAAATATTACACAATTGTTTAATGAATGAATGAACATCCCCTTTCTAGGTATTATTTATGTGGAAACCTGATTGTAACTGTTAGAATGAATATTCTAGTGATCAGAATGGAGAGATTCAAGTAAATACCTCTCCTTAGAGAATTGGCATAATGAGGAGAATCTCTATCTGGATGCGAGACTCGTTATATCTGTGGTGAAGACCCAGGGAGCTAGGAAAATATTATGCCTTTTTTGCAGCAATGCAATTACTGTAAAAGACATATTATGCAATCATCTTAGTAACCCAACCAGGGCTCTGAACACACACTGTGAATATTAAGACTGACAAATTTTGCAACCAACTGATTTTCCAAGAGATACAAAGAGTTGCTGCCATTAATGAAGCAGAGATGGTGTTGCTTTGCCCAACCATCTTTGCCAAAGAAGAGACAGCCAAAAATGTGCGATCAACATGGCATGTCACAAGCACATTGACCAGTTATCTCATTTAATCCTCCAGTAGTGGGTCCCAGTTATTAGGTCTCTGGCTCCCACTTTGCCGGTGAGGACCTGAAGAGGTAGACGTAATGCCATTGGTACACAGCACAAAGGGCCTTGCAAGCTGGGTCCTTTAGCTACAAGCCTTGCCCTCTTTGCATCTCATTCTAGCCTGTTCTCCCAGTCTAGACAGATGCAGAACATGTTCCCAAGGACATCTTAGCTGCGAAAGGATAACCATGACCTAGTTCCTTTCTGCAGAGCTAGGGTTTGGGGCCCTCCCTGAGGAGCCCCTGAGTTCTCCTTATTCCTTGCGTCACTGTGATGGATTTGGGGTCTCAAACATGGTTTTCCCATGTTTGAGTCTGGTCTGGTTAGCCTCAGACCCATCTAGCTCAAGTGGTTACTTTCTGGTGAAGTGGAAACTGTCAGGGACCCATAGATGATCAAAATAAAACTCATAACCCTGTCTTATGCTGCACTGAAAACATGAGGAGTAGAACCAGAGAGGAAGCAGTCAGCTGGGACTTTGGAGATCTGTCCTCTCCAGAATGCTGGATCCCTCCCTGGACACCAGCTTTAAGAAGGATACTGAGGGATCCCTGGGTGGCGCAGCGGTTTGGTGCCTGCCTTTGGCCCAGGGCGCGATCCTGGAGACCCGGGATCGAGTCCCATGTCAGGCTCCCGGTGCATGGAGCCTGCTTCTCTCTCTGCCTGTGTCTTTGCCTCTCTCTCTCTCTGTGACTATCATAAATAAATAGAAATTTTAAAAAAAAGAAGGATACTGACAGTTGTAATGTGATGAGCAAAGAAAGAGCAGGAAAGGAAAAATACACAGTCCCCCACAGGCTCGTCTCAGTGCCTCCATGCAGCAGACTCTCCCTCAACTTGGGTGCTGGACACCATGTCAGGGCCTCTCCCTCCTCCACACAAACACCCTCATCTCTACGCTATGGCTTCTTTATCCCTCAGTGCTTCCCTGAGGCCCTGGTGACCTCCTTCCTTGAAACCCCATCAGAGCACCCTGTTCTTTTCCTTCTGATTCCTTACCACAGGTTGTATTAATACCTTTATTTCTTTTCCTGGTGTTTTAAAATCCATCTTCAATTATTTGTAAACTTTAGTTCAAAAAGGACCATTTTAGTTTGGCCCAACACCATGGTTCCTGCATTTTCCCTCGCATGACAGATGGTTGGATCTCAACAAGTATCTGTTGAATGAACAAATGAATGTATGATTGCATGAAGAAATGGGTGGATAAATTCATGGATGAGTCCCAGATTTTAAAGGATGATAACAGATACTTAGGCTGGAGAAGAGATGCTACAGGGTGGGGTCTAGAGGACTGGGACCCAAAAGAAAGTGTGATTGAATGTTTTCTTTATGGCTCATTCACAGACCCAAATAGAGACAGTAACTGAAAGCTTTAGGAGGAAGATTTTCACACGCAGATTTCACACATGTAAGGGCTATTCAAAAGTGAAATGGACTGCCATAGAAACATATTTTTCTGGAAGTGTTCACGAACCAGCTAGATGATCTAAGAAGTACTGCAGAGTACAGAGGAGATTCCTGCATTATGAAGGGGTTGGTTCAGAGGGTACATGAGGATACTTCTAACTCTCTGACTCTGATTCCAGGGTGCTTTCTCTTCTGTTGAGTTGGAGGTAGTATTAATATTTTTTGCTCTTTTTCTTGTTTCCCTAAATATACTGTTAGCTGATATATTTTTCTATTCTGCTTTCTTTCTTTCCTGGGAATATAGATGAGGTCTTGTCAGAAAACTTTTTGGACTATAAGAACCGTGGAGTCAATGGTTCTCATCGGGGCCAGATCATCTGGAAGATTGATGCCAGCTCTTACTTTGTGGAACGTGAGTACCTTTTCCATTACTGTTGCTCAGGAAAAAGCAGAGTTCAACTGCTTTGTTCTTTGTTACGCTGCATTGCCTTCCCTTAGAAAGTTGCCATGTAAGAAAGCAATAGATTTATGAAATGCTTAAAAATAGTGAGAAGTGAGCTCTAGAGCAGTTGGGCAACGGCCATCCAAACCAGCCTGGGGGGTCATTCATTTCAAAGAGAAGTTTGGCTCATGGTCATTCATAGGCCTCTGGATTCAAGACCTTTTGGCTTGGATCTCTTAACTTTCACTTTGTGGCCCCTCCAGGTACTCTCTAACTTTGCAATAGTTGCCTCTGCTGTATCTTATCATCCAGTTTGGGCTTTGCCTGAGCCAGTTCTTCAAGGCTCTCTGCTCATGGTCTCATCGTGTTGGGAATATTCCATGCTTCACTGTGATCTTTTACTCTGGCCACAGTTTCCTGGGATGCAGATGATACATTACTACCACCAACCGTTTCTTTGATTCTTGATATACTGACGTTTCTGGGTATATAAACTTGTCTTCATGTATTTTAGTGGGATGTTTTCTAAAACTATCTGCTATCTTTGAAAAAGAATCATTTTTACAGTTAAGGAAGGGTTCTTTTCATAGGTCCCCATACTGGTACATTTCCCATCACATGAGGAAATAGCCATGTAGGCCTCATGTTTACCAGCTGAAGGAATGCACAGATTGCCCTTATCTACAGGTCCCTCCCATCCCACTTGGTACTGGAGAGTGCTAAATTGAAAATCCCTTCCTGCATCTTCTTGTTCATAGCAGAGATTCAGTCAGTGTAACACTTCTGAAAGGCAATGATGAAATACTCCCTTGTTTCAACTGTCCAGTTGTCAGAGGAAAAGATATGTGGCCAGGAACCTAAAGTTGTCTATTATCATTTGACTCAGGGTTCAAGAAAAACTATTTGCTTTCTATATGCTCTATATACTCATGTTTTGCTCCCATTTTTATTCGCTCTCATTTCCACTCATTCACTCAATAAGCATTTTAAAAGACCTTCTATATTTCAAAGATCAGAGATTTGAAAATGAAAGATCTGGTGTCTGCCTGCTAGAAGTTCATAATGTCTCTCCTCTTGGAAATGATACAAATGCTATATAGCATCAAATGTAGATACTATCAGATGTAGAGGGGACATGATTTTATGAGATGCGGTTGGCCCTTGACTTTGGTTTAGTCATAATGAAGTTCCCAACAAGAGACTCCCTTTTTCTTAATATTTATCTCCCTGACTCTAGATTTTCTCCTCCTAATCCATTTTGCATGCTGCTGCCAGACAAAACACCTTAAACCCAACTCTGATACTGTTTGCCTAAAAGACTCATGGCTCTGCTCTCTGACTACCTTAGCTGGAACTTCTTTGCCCTGCTGCCAAGACCAAACAAGACCCACCCTCATCCTTCAACCCTACTTCTTCATCTTCCCCAGCATGCTCTCCTTTGCCCAAGTCATGCCAAATATTCCCCATTCCACAAATATTTATCATTTATCATAAAGGACATAGGGGGTTTGGGGATAAAGATGGGTTCCAGCAGGTGGTACCAAATTTGACTTCCCAAATGCCAATAATAACAAGAAAGGTAAACATTTGCATTAGTAATGAATATTAGACACAATAGCTGACTGTATACCCCAATATACATTGGACGTTGTGTGGAGAGGCCTTCTTTACTGTACATCTGTTTTCTTCTTGGAGTTCTAACTAATTGAGAAAGACACCATTTAGGGTCAAAATGTAGTATCAAGTCAAAATGGTGTAGGAATGAGCACATCCTACAAGTTTTGTCTTCATATATACAATATTGTCATAATTGAGAGAAAGTGTATTCAAACTTGGTTAAGTAGTAGTGCCCTAGAATGAACAAATAGCTTGCCAAGTCATATTCAAAATAGCTAAAAATTGAACACTTTAGAAAAATGACATTTTACAAATGTCCTGGTGCAAACTTGAGAAGATCTCACTCAGCAGTATACCTGTTGGACTAGCAATATCTCAGTGCTTTGGACAAATGGATGACAGTGAAATTGAGAAGATGGATTTTATATTTTGCAAATACATCAAACTAGTGTTCAATATACAAACAATGTGTTATTCTGTACAAATGTAATATAATTTGTCAAAGGCTAACAATTTATCAAGAAAACTCTTAAGTTTGCAAATGATTGGAATATTAACTCAGGGCACACATATAAATCAAATAAATTAGAGTGCTGTCATGGATTATAGCTTTAGGAGTCTGAATGCATTAAAACTGTATATAATATGCTATATGAATCTATATTTTTAATGTGAAATAATTGATGCTTTCAAAAATGTATGATTGAAAAAATGCCAAATTAACAAATAGGAAGGGATTGAATGTACAAAATGTTCTAATGTGGCTATCTTTTAAGCTATCTTTTATTAATGCATCAAAGCATCAAAGTTCTTCTTGTATAATAAAAATGCAGAAGCCAAGCCATTATCCAGAAGGTTACAGAAATTTTTGATATTAATAAAAATAAGACTCTTGCAGTCCTAAATAGTAATAAACACATTAATTGGTAAATTATACCTTCTTAAAATTAAAAATTATTTTACAGACTTTGCACATTGGCCAGATTTCAAATGTTGAAATACAAACAGAAGGCCATTCTTTCTATCTGAGGATTAAATTAAAATAATACATGAGGTTTTTATTTTATTTTCTGTTTTTATTTTTCCTTTTATAAGAGTAGAAGTAAATTGCTGATTACCTGGAGTCTATAACGTTCTAAAGTACATTTCTTTGGGGTTACGATTTAATTTAGAATTAGGTAATTGCTATTGATTTATATGATTTTTTTCAAGGTCTGACTAAATCAGATTTTGAAAGTACTACCAAATTAGGAACGTTGAAAACAAATATTTCCTGCACTCTCCAAGGAGTTACATGCATGATAAAACACAAAAGAAATAAAACCTGAGTTGTTTCCTTTTCTCTGGCATAATTTTTCCCTAGTGGGCCCTCGGCTGTTTCACTCTAGTAATAATTGCTATAATATGAGAACTGCAAAAAGATGCAAATTGTAACGACGAAAGAAAGAACTAGGGAAGTTTCAGCTTTCCTCATCCCGATCAAATCTTACAATGTTGTGTCATTACTGTAACCCCATTACAATTTTTTTAATATATGCCATTGAGCTTAGAGCTGGCCAGACTCAAGCCTCAGGAGCCACCACAGCCCTTGCTGACTGTATGGCCCTGTCGGAACTCCTTCCACATTGGGGCTTGCATTGCCCAGAAGCAATGACTCTACAAAGTTTGGTTTCTTTCCCATCTTGTGGTGGATTCTATGGTGAGGGCTGAAGCTGTTGCTTTCCTCTAAGGACAGCGGCCTGCTGATTGAAGGACCTAAGCTAATTAGGAAAGGACAGCACACAACACGATGCAGGTGTCACCATCAGCACATCTGGTGGCTTGTCACCGCACCTGAGACTGTATTGGAATTTCCCAAGGTGCTGGGCCCGGGAGCCACACCCATTCCTGTTGGTTTCCTATCAACCCACACAAGCTATCTTTTTAACAGACACCCTATCATATGCAGAATATGGGCTGGTCGCTCTTTTGTAATTGAAATTTATTGGAACATAAAAAAAAAAAAAAGGTATTTTTCTTGATCTCTGGCCCAGATCTGTTCCATGTAGCTCCCTGTCCATTGTAGCTCCCTATTGGTAGTAGGAAGGATGGAGTAGTGTGCCTTGAGCCACCACTAATTACAGCTGAAAGGGTTTCTTACAGAGGGACCTCCTTATGTTGTGTCATGTTATCACAGTCATGAGCCTGGCCTTCTCACAGCTGTCTGGGGGTAAACCAGAAATCCGCAGTCCTTTTTTGACTGCTCTGCCTTGCGTTGGTTTCCGGCTCCTGCTCAGGTCGTTGGTCCTGCCCTGCTTCCAGGTTGGCCCCTCACACTCAGCCTTTTCCCATCTGTGCCCTCACTTCCGGAGTCACACCCTGATTACTGCTTGCTCTGATTCTATTACCCAGCGTTTGTCAGAAGACTATCCCTCAAACATTTCCAGTCCTTTTCCATCCATCATCCCAAAGTTAAAAAACACACAATGACCCCTGATTATACTTAGCAGCAAATCTAAGCACCTTAGTCCTGCTGTAAGTTTTTAACAACACCCATTGAGTGAGGTGAAATCTATGCAGATGGAAGGGGGTCAGGATTTGCCTCTCAGCCCACACTTAGGCAAGGGGCTTCCAAGCAAGAGGTGTGTGGGTTCGACATCCACCCCAGTGTGGCCTGGTCTGTCTCTTCATCTATAAAATGACCCATAAGGCAGCCCCATGATGAACTGATTCACCCCATGAGGGCCAGATGTGTCTGAGATGGCCAGGTCTGCTATGGAAGGAGAAGGCTTTTAATTAGGGATTGTGGTGCGACTCTGAGAGGGTCAGATCAGCAGTGTACATTCTACTTGGCATTTCTCCCCAGAGAATGGACAAGTGGGTGTCATGGAGATGACTGTGAACTAATGGCTTTATTCAGAGAGTTTTCTTTGGGAAATTCTTTGCAGCTAGAGTTGAAGACCGAAGGGCACTGAAGGAAAAGCAGGGCTCCAGGAGAACTAGCTGGCTTCCTCTCATTAGCATTTTTGGCACATGCTTTCTCCTCTCCGGCACTGCAGCAAGAGCAAGGACAAGAGCTGAGAGGCCACTCAGATTCATGATTAGACACAGAGAGCTTGTCAGGTCGACAATCCAGGTGGTTCAGGTGACACATTGTTTGCAGCCTTTTATTTGAATCTGGGCATACTTGCACCAGTACTGCTCTGTTGTTAGAGCCGGGATGGCTAAGATTGCACTGTGGGCTGCCATTTTCAATCACTGATTTGTTATTTCCTAGGAGGTGTTTCCATTTGTACTGTAGTAAACATTTGAGTCATAGGCTCCAAGCCCTCAAAAAGTCTCAAGTCTACTTGGGGAGACTAAACATAAACCTGGCGCTCACATTGCCTCACAGGTTTCTTTGTGAGGAGCAAGTATGGCTCCATAGAAACATCCACAAGACAGTGGGCACGCATTATGTCATCTTATTTTAATTGTATAATTCCTGGGACACCATGGCAACCCTGCTGTTCATCCAGTTTAACACCATCCCAAAAGGAAACCATGGTCAAAATTGCACTCTACAACAATCACGAAAGTAATTTCAATATTGCTTATGTTCTTACATTTCTTAAAGTTTGAGAAAAGAATGTACAGTTCATAACAACACTCCTAAAATTTATTTTCTTCTTTCACCACATAATTCCTCCAGTTTTCTTCCCACCTAAATGTCTCTATTAACCTACTCTTGGTTGTAGCTTACACTCATGGTGCTCTTCTCCCCTTCCTTATTTCTTTCACATTTTTCTCTAAAAGCCTAAAAGAAGTAATCTTGATGGAGATAAATCTCCTGGAATCATAGAAGAAGGAACCTATATCACCAAATATACAATCACTCGCTTGTTAGCAAACCAGAGTCGAATATTTATAAATATTCACACAGTAATAACATCTAGGCTGCCGGAGGCCAACCTAAGTGTGCAGTGGTTCTGGCTGAACAGGGCCAATGAGACAATGGGAGTGTGGCAGTGAGAGGGCAGGGCTTCAGGTGGGAAAACAAGTCATACAAAGATATACAAGTGAGGAGACGCATACAGTAGGCTTGTCCTCAGTCTACCCAATGTGAGAAGCCAAACTGTTAAGTGCAATCACTTCTTACCATGTCAAATATTTCATTCCATCTGGGAGCAGCAAAATTGATCTTTAGTCCACAGAGGTGTCATTCTATCAGATTAGATAACAGACAGTAAAAGAGTGACTAAGCATTATTACAGAAAACAGAAAGATATAACCAGACAGTCTGTTCAGATTTGCAGCAATACCGATAGTGCTGGCTTCTAGTTGGATGTGGGTCAGATTCTCCCAATGAGATGAAAACTCTTAACACAAATAAATGGTCATGTCCTATTATTACAGACTGAGACTATTCTGGAGTAACCTTGAGTCACCATTTCAATAAAAAAAAGAAACCATACACATTCACCCACCTCTCTTAACCCTATAGTGCTAGAGGACTACCGGGGATCGTTCTTGTCTTCGAGACTTCAGATCTAGAGGTAGAGGCTTGGTTCCTGCCCTCTAAGGCTCTTGCATTCCAATAGGGGAGATAATGCCTCTTACTATGTCCTGTATCAGTAAATACAAGGAGCATCCAGCCCAGCTTTGTGGTACAGAGTTGGTCATCATTCATGCATAAGAGGAGCTTGTAGGGAGACTGGGCCAGTGGGAAGGAAGGGCTGGTGTTGGGGGCCAAGTGGTAGAGAGATCATTGTAGGTAAGGGACTGCATCTGCAGAGGCATGAAAGTATGAAGGGTGAGCAGTCAAGGAAAGGTGAGAGTTGAGGACAGAGCAGAAGGAGAGGAAATGGAAGAGGACGAAGAGAGATTATAAAATGTGGAGGATTAAGTATGGCCACAAATTCCTTGACAGTCCTCTCGAGAGAAGGCATTCATGTCTTCTCCCCTGTGCAAGTTTCCATGCTAAAGTGAGGCTGTGCCAACTTCCAAGCCTAGATTTTTTTCTTGAAAGATTTTATTTATCCATGAGAGACACACCATAGGAAGAGGGAAAAGCAGGCTCCCTGCCGGGAGCCCGACGTGGGACTTGATCCCAAGACTCTGTGATCATGCCCTGAGCCAAAGGCAGACATTCAACCACTGAGCCACCCAGGCGCCCCCCAAGCCTAGAGTTTTAAGAGACTGGTAGCTTCCACTTCCTACCTTTAGAACACTCACTCTTGGAACCCTGAGACAGCTGTGCTATAAGAAGCCCAAGGTAACCTTGTGGAAGGTTGCATGGAGAAATGAGTGGCCAGCCCAGCTGCTCCAGCCATCCCCACCCAGGGGACAGCAAAGGAGCAGCCCGGCTGTTAGCCATGGTAACAGCATGCAAGACCCGGAAGGAGAGCCGTCCAGCTGAACCCAGTCACCTCACAGAACTTGAGAGATTATAATACAGTGCTGTTTTAAGCTGTTAAATGTTTGGTTCCTTTGTTGTGTCACAATAGAAACCATAGCATCAGAGAAAACCGAAAGAGTAGGCCATGGAAATCAGAGAGGAGAATCTATCAGAGGAGGCATTGTCAACACGATCTGGTGAATGCCAGTGGAGGGCTCAGGGAAGACATGGTCTGGAACGCATCTGTGGAGAGATGCCTTATGGGACCTGTGGTGTTTGTGAAGAGAAAAATCAACAAGCTGACGAGAAAGACTGCAGGCTGAAGAGTAGGGTGAACAGTTCGTCCCATCTTGTTCAGAGGGATCCTGATTTGGGCTCTGAAAGTTCTCAGTCCCAGAAACCTCTCAGCCTTGGGAACACTGGAATGGAGCTGGTCCTCTTGGACATCTGCACTCACAGAGAAGAGCAAAGTGTCTGAGTGCTCTTCCGCCAAGGGGGCTATGAGAGATTCTGAAGTGGCAGCTTGGGGAACAGGACTGAGATGGGCTCGAACACGTGTACCGACTGAGTGGAAGGAGCCATAATGTAAAAGCTCTCATTGATTTCACTGGTGTCCAATTTCTTACATCCTGCTACACTGATGACAGCACCATGAGGAGGACACCATCACCACCACATCTGAGGAATAAACAGTCTCTGAGATATATGGTAATGTGTGTAGCCGACCTGAGGTATACACCGGGCTCACTTGTTTGTGCTCATCAGCCCCAGGGAAGAGTTGGGGGGATGTTGGACATTTGATGGATGGGGGCTCAGAAGGAGTCAGAAGGAAACAGGAGGCAGAGACAGAGCCCAGCCTTTCCTAGAAACCCTTGACCTGTAGGGAATCGGTGACTAGAAGAGTGGTGGGGAAGGATAGGGACAGGACCCGAGGACAAAACGTGTGTCTGGACCACCTTACAGCACCCCTTTCCTAAGAAGAAGGTAAATAAGAAGAAACTGGAAGAGCTCAGGAGTGATTTTCACCTGTACCGATGAGTACAGTGAAATTAGCACTTCACAAAAAAAGACTCTCCCTGTCCCTCTCAAAGCCACTCTGTACACAGAATGAATCTCTTTTACTCAAGAGCACAGACCCAGGGGGCTAGAAGCAAGCAGGGCTGATGAGGCTCTGGGTATCTCTGCCTCGAGACAGTGCTTCCACAGGATAAGGAGGGAGAACTCTGCCCATTGTAACATCCCTGAGATGGGGACACAACAGCTTTCTCCTCAAGGCCTGTGCACGTAGGGGCAGAGAGAGGCCACATTCGGCAGGAGAGTATGTGGGGCAGACAAGGGAACCTGACCTAACTACCACATTGTGTCTGGACCTGCAGCCAGGTAGGTGAAGCCGTGTCCGAAGGGCATGGCCAGCTGATTACCATGATGTCCAATTAGACAGACAGAGCAGATGGTCTTGAAGGTGGCCGCAGCCATCCCATGGGAGGTGGCCTGTGCTTGTCCCTGGGGGTCTGCATGGCTTATAAGATCTGACACGTGGGCTGCCATTTGGCGTCGGGCTGATGTCCTGAATAGAGGAGCCATAACAATAATAGTGCAACTATCTCTGAGCACTCCCAGTGTGCCAAGCACCATGCCGAGCACCTAAAATGTATTGTCCCATTTAACCTTCATGAAAACTCCAAGAGGCAGATAATATGTTCCCTTTTTGTTGATAAGGAATCTGAGGTGCAGGAAGATAATGCAACTGGTCCACTATTCACAGTGTGGGACCAGAACTTGAACCTTGGCCGTCCGACCTCAGAGCCTGCTCTTTTGGCCACCATGATGTCCTGATAAGATCGAAGTAGGCCAGAAAGGCCCCCACCAGTAAGGTGGAGTTCAGTGCAGAGTTCTGGTCCCATGGAGGGTGGGGTATCAGGTAATATACTGGGTAGAACTTTGAAGTAGGAGTCAGTGCTGGGGGCTCACCTCTCAGAGTTACTGGCAGGGAAATTTTATGGGCACCCAGAATGGGAACCCAGATGTCACTGGGCTAGCAAATCCTTGACCAGAAGAAAGAAAGTGGAGGTGGCTAACATATGGCCTTCCTCCTATCCAGATGATTCTGAGTGAGGAGCTCAGTAGGCTCCACCATAAAAAGCAATAGAGAAAGTTCAAATTAGAAGACAGACGCTATCCAAGATGTCAGTGACTTCCTGACGCATAAATCCAGAATCTTCTCTATTTCAATTTGTTAGGTGTGTATGAATCTCATTTGTACATACATTTTTTTAAATGTAGGTACCTATTCCCAACAGAAAATTTGAAGAAAAGATCAGAGAAAAAAATCACCCATAATTTCAACACAATAACATTTTTAAAGATTTTTTTTATTGCTAGTAGCATCTCCCCGAGAGGGGCCTGATAAATATTTATTCAATTAATAAATCAATTAAGCTAGTGCTCAGAACTTGTGTAGAAAGCAGGAGGCTTATGTTCAAAGACAACAACTATTATATCTAATCTTTCCCACAGCTGGCCTCTGAGCCATCTAGAGGAAGAGACAGAGAATTATGGGTAAAGGAGGAAACCAAGTGGTCACTGGCCAGAGACATATGGCAAGTGGGTGCCACAAAGAGTGAATGCAGTCTAGTGATCTGTCCAACTTCTTGAATTAGGGAGGTGGCAGAGAAGCATCCTCTTTCAAAGCAGACTTACTCTGCTCTTCAGTAAATATGGGCCAGTCTACACACTGGGAACTTGACTACCCAGTTTAGAGATGAGCAACTCTTCCTCCTTTGATTCAGGTCCTGGAAGCAGAAGCTAGAGGAGCTGTGGAAAGGGAGAATTTTCTCTTTTTTTGCTTCATTCCCAACTTACACTCCTTCCTTTTGACCCACTGCACCTTTCAGCCAAGTCTACGGTCAGGCACAGCTGTGGTGTTCTTGGTGAGGACAGAGGCCCATGGAGGTCAGGGAAGCCTGCCTGCACACCATGTGTGCTTCCTTGACACTGTCACTGTTCCTTTGTACATACGTGGGGCCAGTTCAGAAGCTACTCCCAGGAATTGCTGTCATCAACCAAGACAGGTCTCCTCCAAGTCACCTCCAAGGCCATTTTCAAATGATGCCAGCCATGCTGCCCACATGGGCTTTGTAGAGCCAAGAAAGAGTTCAGAGTTCATATACTATAAATAAGTACTCCTCACAAATTCTTATTAATCCAGACCTTAGTGCCTCATGTATCCCACTTTCTCAAAATTCCAGAGTTGATATATTATCCAAGAACATTGCAAAACGCAACAGCATCCACAGTCTAGAAAATGCAAACAATGACTTGTCCGTTGTAGGAGCTGCTAATCTCAGCCCCGTTTCCCGAGTTCCAAGCAAAACCAGAGTTGTCAGGTCCTGGTCCATATATAGACCCACGTTGCTGCTGCCAGCTGTTACCTGAGAGAAGAGGACAGACAGAAAGGAGAAAGGAGCTAATTGTGTTTCTTTCTGCTTCACCAGAAGGAGTGCCAATTTCTCTTTAAAATCCACACCAGAGAACTTGTCTTCTAGGGGAGGAACTGTGTCATTATGTCCTTCATATCCTTGGAGAAAATATGGTTATAAATACCACACCGTCTACCAGAGAATGACATACATGAAGCACTGATATTTTTATACAAAATCTAGAAATTTGAACCTATATATTCAAAGCCTTTCATGGGACTTCTACTCCTTATATTTAAAACCTCTTGATCTCTCTGTCTCTCTCTCCATTAATAGTTACCCCTGAAAAAAAGAAGCTTCTTTTTACAGTGTGAGTTTTCCATAATAGAAAACATGAATTTCTGGTGAATATGTAAACTTTAAGACCTGGCTAACCCTTTCACAAAGGAACAGATGAAAGAATATAAATAATATGAAATTTTTCAGAAGGGGAAGAGTAGATTATATCAAAAAACAGTAGTAAAGGGAAAAGGCAAGAAAGGGTGTGGGAACATGGAAAAAAAGGGTCAAAAATAAATTAATTAATTAAAAATAAATTTTTTTTAAAAAGGGCCAACACAATCTACCATGAGACCTCGCTCCTTCTACTAGCCTAATCACAGGTAGTTTCCAAATTGAAGAAAATATTTTTCAGGCAAACTCAATACCAAAAAAAAAAAAAAAAGAATATTAAGACATCAGAACCAGTTAAGTAGAAGCTCTGGATACTTAACACCATATCGAAGTAACAACACGAGCAACTGCACAAAGCAAATTCCTACAAGAGATGGACTCTAATAAGACTCCCCATGGGCTCCCCAGGGACCTAACCTGTCTTCATCACCTGCTCAGCCAGGCGGGCCCTTGGGGTCCCACGTGTGGCCCCTGCAGCATCCTCAATCCCACAGATTGACGAGGAATGGGAAGAAGGTCATTCCCATGCGGCTGCCACCTGCCAAGGCTGGAAAGGAGCCAGGGATTCCAGAACTCGCCTAAAGGGTCAGGGTGCCCTGAGACTCTGAGGAAGGATGATGCAAAGCTCATGGGAAGCTCCAGGCAAGAAGCTAAACAGATGCCACGTAGTAAGAGCTTCATGAAAGCCTGTGATACCTGCCCCCTCGAGTTAGTGTGGAAGGAAGGGAATAAGTTACCTCCGGGATATTTATGTCAAATTAAGACTGTTTCTATTGACACGTGCCCCTCTTGCTGGCCCACTTCTGACACAAGCAGGAGCCTGAACTCGGTGTGTTCCAGGATCTTCTGTTACCTGTCCCACCCCGCACTTTCCTTTAAGACAGTTCCTGGTTATCTGGTATAGACTCATCTCTGGACCTACCTGGAAAAAGATGCTGAAATTTCTGGTTCCTCCGAGTGGCCTGTGCATGCCAGACATGTGGAAAAGGAGGCCCTGCTAGCCCATCAAAGGTTGCACCACTAACCAGGTTAACGGTTCTGGGTTTTAGGGGATGGCATGTGTGCCTCATTCACCACCTTTTTCTCCGATCTGCCCCATTACACGTCTCAGTATCCATAGGCTCTCTTCCCGGGAGGTCTCCCCAACTTAGCCATATGGTGAAGATAATGCCTCTGACTCAGAAATGAGTTTTTCCCAAGAGCTACAAAACTCTAGTGAATTCCAAACCGGCAAATACTGTTTTTTCATGAAATCTCATATCAGAGGAGTGCATTGTCCCCTTTTCAGGAAAGGAATTTGCTTGCCCGTAAGGCTGCTTTTTTGATGTCCGAGGTCTCTTCGAGGACCCAGCGTTCAGCTGCTGTGTCTTGGGCTTTGGAATCAACTGCACCTGGGAAAAGCAGCAGCCAATTCAATATGCAACATGCCAGATGGCCTGGCATTTCTATATGAGCTCCGAGCTACCGCGTCCTGTGCGCCAGGGAGCCAGACTGGTGGGTGGGCTCTCCTGGGCCGGAACTGCAGGTCTGAGTATTCCTAGCCTGCAAGATCCTCTCCACAGAAAACTCTGGTCCCATCTGCAGCTAACCATGTTAGTCCCGACTGAGCATCAGATTGCGAGAAAGCTTAATGTCTCCTAGAACCCAAGGGAAAATTGAGTAAGGGGAGAAGAGGGGGACACCCTGAGGAAACGTGGAATCTGAGGACAAAGCAGCCTTTTCTACAAGGATGGGTTCCTCATGCTTCCTGCCAGGAAAGCCCACCTCTGAGGAAGGTACCTTGTCATTCACAAGATTAGAGCGTGACTGTCTGTGTTACACAACTCCAGGAGAGCTATTTCAGTGGATTTCCATGCGCGGTGTCCCTGGAGCTGGTACTACATCAGCCCTGTTAAATATGGTCACAGGAATATCTGGTGACCATGGATCAGCAATTGCACTGCCTCATGCTATCATCCCTAAGATCTGTGCATGGTCAAGGACGTGCCCAGTTAGCCTAAAGGATTATTATTACCCATCCCAAGCTCCTGCATAGCCATGGCTGTGGAGCTCTGACCTGCTTTACTGTGGTGGTGCGTTACATCTCGTGCCCCAATGTCATGAAAATCATCCAACAATTAGGTCTTCCGAAGCAGGCCCCTGACATTCATTTGTGGTTCTCACCTTGATCCAGTTTTATAAGTCAATGTTCAAAATGCTCTTACTGATCATAAACAGTTCATTTTAAAAGTCATGCTGATGAGGGACGCCTGGGTGGCTTAGTGGTTGAGCGTCTGCCTTGGGCTCGGGTTGTGATCCTGGGGTCCTGGGATCGAGTCCTGCTTTGGGCTCCTTGCAGGGGGCCTGCTTCTCCCTCTGCCTGTGTCTCTGCCTCTCTGTGTGTGTCTCTCATGAATAAATAAATAAGATAAATAAATTTTTTTTAAAAGTTATGCTTAGATTGCTTCCCTCCTCCACCCACACACTCTCAACACTGTCCTTGATACGTCTACACTTCCACAGTGTATCCTTGTGCTTCATGACACCACGAATCTGGAAGAAGTTGGCTAATACCTAAGAAAAGTACATGCTTCCCTGAGAGACCTCTAGAACACACTCCAGCAGGTCAAGAGCCGGCTTAAGACATTAGTGATCAGCATGGGATTTGGGGAAGGGCCTCCATGTGACCCTCTCCCTTTATGCCAGGAGCTGTACTTTCTGCCATCTGGAGCTCTCCAGAAGGATTGTCCAGCAGTTGGGATTTACCTATCCTACCTCAATCCTAGGAAACTCAGTTCTCCACCATCTGACCCCCTCAAAAGCCTACCCACTATCTGGACTGAAATGCAGAGACCTACCCCAGTAATCCAGGATTAGGGATAAAAATATGCAGCACAGAAGGTCCTGGACTCTGGTGTCATGGCCAATCCTTGGCTTCTACGGATCTATTGGACTGCTTCCAGCTTGAATGTCCCCAGGGAGGCTTAGAGACAATTCAGCAGGCTCCACCTAGAGAGGGGGGGGTGGGGTACGGGGACAAGAAGAGTTTATCAGTAGCCAGGTGGTGCTTCTTTCTCATTTCAGATTCTCTATCCTTCTCTCTATCCCTCACTGGGGATTTTTTATTTTATTAATCTTTCCAAAGAACCAACCTTTGGTTTTCTTGATCCTCTCTGTATGTTTTCTGTTTAATTCTTTTCTGCTCTTATTTTTATTTTTTATGATCTCCTCCCATCGACTCTTCTTGGGTTTAATTTGTTGTGCTGTTTCTAATTTCTTGAGATGGCTGCTTAGCTCATTGGTTTTTAGCTATTCTTCTCTATGTATGCATTTAAGGCTGTAAATTTTCCACTAAGCAGTTTTTGTTTTGCTTTGTTTTGGTAAAATTCTAAGTGAAGCATAAAACAACAGAAAAAAATGCACAAATTTAAATGCAGAGCTTATGAATTTTCAGAAAGTGAACACATCCATGTACACAGCACCCAAATCAAGAAGCAAAGCTTTACTCACATTTTAACCCATTCTGTATTTCTTCCCTCCTTCCTTCACATGTGGGTTTTTTTTTTTTTTAAATTCTGCATGCTTTTTGCTTTGTTGTTGTTGTTGTTAGTTTTTGTGTACATTCCAGTTAGTTAACACACTGTGTAATATTAGATTCAGGTGTATAATTTAGTGATTCAGCACTTCGACACGACACCCAGTGCTCATCACAAGTGCCCTCCTTAATCCCCATCACCTGTTGAACCCATTTCCCCACCTACCTCCTGGATAGTTAAGACTCTGTTTCTTGGTTTTCCTCTTTTTCCCCCTATGATTGTTTTGTTTATTAAATTCCACCTATGAGTTAAATCATATAATATTTGTCTTTCTCTGACTGACTTATTTCCTTACCAGAGTTCTCTCTAGCTCTATCCATGCTTTGGGCTCCCCGCAGGGGGCCTGCTTCTCCCTCTGCCTGTGTCTCTGCCTCTCTCTGTGTGTCTCTCATGAATAAATAAATAGAATCTTAAAAAAAAAAAAAGAAAGAAAAATACCTTTCATGTCTTTTGCCCATTTTTTATTAGATTATTTGTTTCTTGGGAGTTGAGTTTTATAAGTTCTTTATATATTTTGGATACTAACCCTTTATTAGATGTCACTAGAAAATGTCTCCCATTTCCTAAGCTCCTTTTAGTTTTGTTGACTGTTTCCTTTGCTGTGCAGAAGCTTTTTATTTTCATGAAATCCCAATAGTTTATTTTTGCTTTTATTTCTGTAAGAAGTCGCTATGGCTGATGTCAAAGAGGTTACTGCCTGTGTTTTCTCTAGGATTTTAATGGTTTCACATTTAATAGCTTCACATTTTTAATGGTTTCACATTTGTCTCACATTTAGATCTTTGATGTATTTTGAATTTATTTTTGTATATGGTGTAAGAAAGTGGTCCAGTTTCATTCTTTGCACATTGCTCTCCAGTGTTCCCAACACAATTTGTTGAAGAGACTGTCTTTTTTCCATTGAATTTTCTTTCTTGTTTTGTTGAAGATTAATTGATCATATAGTTGTGGGTTCATTTCTGGGTTTCCTATTCTGTTCCACTGATCTATGTGTCTGGTTTTTGCTAATACCATACTGTCTTGACCACTATAGCTTTATAATGTAATTGAGGTCCAGAATTGCGATGCCTCCAAATTTGATTTTCTTTTTCAAGATTGTTTTGGCTATTCTGGGTCTTTTGCTTCCATACAAATTTTAGGATTGTTTATTCTAGCTCTGTGACAAATGCTGGTGGTATTTTGATAGGGATTGCATTAAATGGGTAGTATAGACACTTTAACAATGTTTGTTCTTCTGATCCATGAAGATAGAATGCCTTTCCTGTTCTTTGTGTCCTCTCCAATTTCTTTCATCAGTGTTTTATGGTTTTCAGAGTACAGATCTTTTACCTCTTTGGTAAGGTTTATTCATAGGATATTAATAGAACATTCATTTTCTTATTATTTTAGGTACAGTTGTAAACAGGATTAATTCCTTGATTTCTCTTTCTGCTGCCTTGTTATTGGTGTAAAGAAATGCAACAGATGTCTATACGTTGGTTTTGTATCCTGTGACTTTATTGAATTTCTGCATTGGTTCTCACAATTTCTTGGTGGAGTCTTTTGGGATTTTTTATATAGAGTATCATGTTGTCTGCAAATGCTGAAAGTTTGACTTCTTCTTTGCTGATTTGGATGCCTTTTATTTCGTTTTGTTGTCCAATTGGTGTGGCTAGGACTTCTACTATGTTAAATAACAGTGAGAGTGCACATCCCTGTCTTTTTCCTGACTGTGGAAGAAAAGCTCTCAGTTTTTCCCCATTGAGGATGATATTATCTGTGGATTTTTCCCATATGGTCTTTATTATGTTGAGGGATATTACCTCTCACTCTACTTTGTTGAGGATTTTTATCAAGAATGGCTATTGTACTTTGTCAAATGCTTTTTCTACATCTATTAAAAGGATCATACATTTCCTATCCTTTCTCTTACTGATGTAATGTATCACATGGATTGATTTGCAAATATTGAACCACCTTGCAGCCCAAGAATAAATACTACTTGATTGTGGTGAATGGTTCTTTTAATGTTCTGTTGGATTCAGTTTGCTGGTGTTTATTGAGAATTTTGCATCTATTGTTCATCAGGAATATTGGCCTGCAGTTCTCCTTTTAAGTGGTGACTTTATCTGGTTTTGGTATCAGGGTAATTCTGATATCAGGTAATTCTGGCCTCATAGAACAATTTTAAATGTTTCCTTCCATTTCTATTTCTTAAAATAGTTTGAGAAGAATAGGTATTAAGTCTTTAAATGTTTAGTAGAATTCCCCTGTGAAGCCATCTGGCCTGCATATTTGTTTGTTGGGAGATTTTTTATTATTGATGCAATTTCTTTGCTGGCTATTAATTTGTTATAATTTTCTATTTCTTCCTGTTGCAGTTTTGTTAGTTTATATGTTCCTAGGAAGTCATCCGTTGCTTCCAGTTTGCCTGATTTGTTGGCATACAGTTTTTCATAATATTCTCTTACAATTGTTTGTATTTCTGTGGTGTTGGTTGTTATTTCTCCTCTCATTTGTAATTTTATTTATTTGGGTCCTTTCTCTTCTTTTTGATAAGTCTGGTTAAGGTGTTATCAATTTTATTACTTTTTTTCAAGGAATCAGCTCCTGGTTTCATTGAACTGTTCTAGTGCCTTAATCTTTACTATTTCCCTTCCTCTTGTTGGCTTTAGGCTGTGTTTGTTGTTCTTTTCTGGGTCCTTTAGGCATAAAGTTAGGTTAATTGAGATTTTTCTTGCTTCTTGAGGTAGGCCTTTTGCTGCATCCCAAATGTTTTGGGCCATTTTGTTTTCATTTTCATTTGTTTTCCATGCATTTTTTAAAATTTCTTTTTTGATTTCCTCGTCCTGGTCGTTCATTGTGTAGTACATGTTGTTTAACCTCCATGTATTTGAGGCCTTTCCAGTTTTTTGGGGTTTTTTTTGTTTTGTTTTGTTTGGTGATTGACTTCAAGTTTCATAGTGTTCTGATCAGAAAATATGCATGGTATGATCCCAATTGTTTTGTCTTTCTTGAGGCCTGATTTTGACCTTGTAGGTGACTTATTCTGAAGAATGTCTCATGTGCACTTGAAAAAGAATGCTTGGGCAGCCCGGGTGGCTCAGCGGTTTAGCGCCGCCTTCAGCCCAGGGCGTGATCCTGGAGACCCAGGATTGAGTCCCACATCAGGCTCCCTGCAATGGAGCCTGCTTCTCCCTCTGCCTGCTTCTCCCTCTGCCTGTGTCTCTGCCTCTCCCTCTCTCTGTTTCTCGAATAAATAAATAAAAAACAAAAGAAAGAAAGAAAGAAAGAAAGAAAGAAAGAAAGAAAGAAAGAAAGAAAGAAAGAAAGAAAGAAAAGGAATGCTTCTTTAGGATCCAGTGTTCTGAATATGTCTGTTAAGTCCATTTGGTCCAGTGTGTCATTCAAAGCCACTGTTTCCTTGTTGATATTCTGCTTTGATGATCTGTCCATTGATGTATTAAGGTCCCCTACTATTATCATATTATTATCAATGAGATCCTTTATGTTTGTTATTAATTGTTTTATATATTTGGGTGCTCCCATATTAGGGGCATAAATATTTACAATTGTTAGATCTTCTTGTTGGATTTTCCTCTTTATTATGACATAGTGCCCCCTTCATATCTTGTTAAAGTCTTTGGTTTAAAGTGTAGTTTGTGCAATATAAGTATTCCTACTCTGGCTTTCTTTTGACATCCATTTGATGACAAATGTTTCTCTATCCCCTCACTTTCAATATGCAGTTGTCTTTAAGTCTAAAAGGAGTCTGTTGGGGATCCCTGGGTGGCGCAGCGGTTTGGCGCCTGCCTTTGGCCCAGGGCACGATCCTGGAGAACCGGGTTTGAATCCCACGTCGGGCTCCCGGTGCATGGAGCCTGCCTCTCCCTCTCCCTCTGCCTATGTCTCTGCCTCATTCTCTCTCTCTCTCTGTGACTATCACAAATAAATAAAAAAATTTTAAAAAAATAAAATAAATAAAAGGAGTCTGTTGTAGGCAGTATATGTATGTGTGTGTGTGTGTGTGTGTGTATCTCCATTCTGATATCCTGTATCTTTTGATTGGAGCCTTTAGTAATTCTAAGTAATTATTGATAGATATTCATTTAGAGTATTTTCTTACTTGTCTCTTTCTGGAGATTTTCTCTGTTCCTTTCTTGTCTCTGTCACTTTTAGTCTTCCCTTTCCACTCAGAGTCTCTTTTAATATTGCTTCCAATAGGGTTGGTGTAGTAGTCACAAACTTCTTTAGTTTTTACTTATTCAAGAAACTCTTTAGCTGTCCTTTAATTCTGAATGAGAGCCTTGCTGGATAGAGTATTCTTAGCTGCAGACTTTTCCCATTCAACACACTGAATATATCATGCTACTCCCTTCTGGCCTGCCAAGTTTCTATGGAGAAATCTCAACAAGCCTTACAGGTCTTTCCTGTAAGTTATGGACTTCTTTCATCTTCCTGCTTTTAAGATTTTTTTCTTTATCACTATATTTTACAAATTTAATTACAATATATCTTGGTACTGGCCTGTTTTTGCTGATTTTGATGGGAGTTCTCTGTGCCTCTGGAATCTGTTTCCTTCACTAGATTATGGAAGTTTTCAACTATTATTTCCTCAAATCAGTTTTCTGCCCCCTTTTTTCTCTCCTCTTCTGGGACTTCTATAATATGAATGTTACTACATTTGATCGAGACACCAAGTTCCCTAAGCCTATTCTCTTGATCCATAATTCTTCTTTCTCTCTTTTGTTCAGCTTTATTATTTCCATTATTTTGTCTTCTAGGTCAATAATTCATTCCTCACCTTCTTCCAGCTTTGTGGTCATTACATCCAGTGTGTTTCAAATCTCAGTTGTTGCATTTTTCATTTCGGGCTGATTGTTTCTTAACTCTTTTATCTGTGTGCCAAGGGCCTCCCTGAAGGTTTCCATTCTTTTCTCAAGCCCAGCAAGTATCCTTATGATCATCCCTTTAAATTCTCCATCAGGCATGTTACTTATATCTGTTTCTCTTAGATCTCTGGCTGTGACCTTATTTTGTTTTTTCATGTGGGATGAATTCCTCCATCTTGGCATTATGCCTAAGTCTCTGCCTTCTTTTATGTATTAGAAAAGCCAGTTATGGCTCTGTCTCTGAAAGTAATGATCTTATGAAGCCTTGTAGTGTCTAGGGCCTGCTGCTTCAGAGAGTGTTTCAGGTGGGTGCTGTGTGCTCTCTGCTGCTGTGTTTTGGCAGCTTTATCCTTCAGGTCAGCTGTCTGCATAGGCTCTCCTTGCCTGCAGTAGGCAGTATTTGGTACTTGGCCAGAAGCGGAAAGTTTTAACTAGATGTGCTCTGGTCTGTTTGTGAAGTAAGACCTGATACTACTTCCACTAGAACTAAGCCCCTGCAGAATTCTCTAGTTGGGAGATATGGTGTGGGCAGGGGTTTCTATTGGTTTTCCAGTGAAGGGGCTCACCATGCTGGCAGTGAGGTGCACTTGCCCAGGAAGGGCAGGCCTGCCAGAGTGCAGGAGTATGGGGTGTGATAATATGCCTTCTATTAGACAGCCAACTTAGGCACTGTGCTGCCTCCTGCAGGTGGCTCCACGTTTATGTTGAGGGGTGGGAGGGGGAAAGGGCATCAGTCCACTCTTTTGTGTCCAGAGAGGAATCTCAGTACCTATTGCCTCCCAGGGAAGCATTCCAAAAACAGAAAATAATCTCCTTCTGTGTGTCCTAGGCATTTTTTATTTTGATTTCCACACTGTCTGCCCCTGGGTTGTTTGCCCGCCTTCTCCCCAGGAGTAGCACATTGCCCTCTGGGCTCTAACTCAGCCAAGCTACTGACTTTTGAAACTCTAGGCTTTAGGGATGTTGTGTGGGCAGGGGCCTGTGCTGGTCTCCTGGGGGTGAGTTCTGCACCAGAGCACAGGCGGCTGGGACTTGGAGAACCAGGCGAGGCAGCCAGAGTTAGGCCAGCTGCCCTCTGCAGGCGGGAGGTGAGGGGTGAGGGAGGGAAATGGTGCCAAGTGGCTCCTTTGTTCCCAGAGAGGAGCCTCTCTGAACACTACCTCACAGGGATGTGCTCCAAAAAGAGTCAACAGTCTCCCCGCTGTGTGCCCCAGGTGCTCCTGAGATTGCTGTTTCCATGCTGTCTGCCCCCGGGTTGTTTGCCAGCTTCCCTCCAGGAGAGGGGCAGCAGGCTCAGGGCTCTATCCCAGCCAAGCCCAATGACCTTTAAAACTCCAGTGTTCAAACTCTGTTTGTTGCAAGGACTCCTGAAAATTAACCTCTCTTATTTTCCCAACCAATGGCTTTGGGGAAGTTTTCCTTGTTCATTCCCCTGTGTGTACCCCCCACCATGCACATGCATCTCTCTGCAACCGCAGCTCCCTCTTCCCTGCAGCCCCAGTGGTCCATTTCAGCCCCAAACCAAGTCTCTGTGCTGCCTACCTTCCTTGAGGTGTCTTCTTCTCTCCCTCTGGTTGTGGAATTTGTTCTGTCCGTCCTCGGGCTGATTTGATAGTTATCCAGCTGTTTTCAGGGGATGAGACAACCCTAGGGTCCAACTTCTGTGCTGCCATTTAGTGCAAGCCCTTGCACATCTCTGTTTCTGCCTGGGATCATTCTCCTTCTAAAAGGAAAGAGCTTCTTTTCTGGATTTCTTTTAGTGCAGGCCTCCTCATGATGAACCCCACAGTTTTTGTTTATCTTTCATTATATCCCTTTGACTTCTGAAAAATACTTTCACAGTTACATGAAATTCTAGGCTAGCTGTTATTTTCTATAGCATTTAGGAATGTTATTTCTCTGTCTTCTGAAAAGTCATGTTAGAATTTCTGTCATTCCTCTGAAAATAATGTGGAATTTTTCCTCTGATGCTTTTAAGACTTTTCCCTTTGTCTTTTGTTTTCAGCAGTTGAATTATGATGTTTTTATGAGTGATTTATCCTGAGGCTAGCTGATAAACTATTACTATCTCCTTACTACTTTTCCCAGTTCTCTGGGATTCCAGTCATTCTACTGTCCCTTATATCCCTTGTTCTCCCTTCTGTATTTATTATTCTTTTTTCTGTCTCTTCCTTCAATCTGGATGTACTCTATGAATGCATCTTGCTGCCCCTTTTCCTGCTAAATATGCTATGCTGCTAAGCCCAGGTATTGAGTTCTTAGTTTCAGCTCTTCTGTTTTTCAATAATAAAGTCACTATTTGATTCATTTCTGTTGGTTCTGATTTTCTGACAAAGGTTGCACTTTATCTGTTTTCTTTTGTCTTTTCTTGGGTGAAGGGGATTAAGGAGGGTGCTTGATGTAGTGAGCACTGGGTGTCGTATGCAACTGATGAATCACTAAACTAATAATACATTGTATGTTAATTAATTAAATTTAAATTAGAAAAAGAAAGTCTTTGCTTAATGACTTCAGTGTCAGGATTCTATTTCCATTTTTGGTTCTTGGCTTTAGGTCAGTTACTTCTGTCTTTTACTGTACATGGCAATTTTCTATCCATCATTGCATGTTGGCTGGGAAATGTAGAAACTTTGTCAGTGGCATCTTCCCCTGGAGAGCATTTGCCCTTTCCTCAGCTCAGGGGTGGAGGTGCTGATGGTGGTGGCCCAAAGAGAGGATGCGCTGAATGAGGTACAGTGCTGTCTTGGTAAGTCAAAATCTCCCTTTGGCTCACCATGTTCCTGGGGACCCCTCTCCAGGGCTTACATAGAGAGCCAAGGGTTTTCACCAGGGACGCTTCCCTGACCCTCTCTCTGCCAGGCCTCCTCACTACCAAGAGACAAAAGATTTGGGTTCTACTTTTCAGATGTTTCCATGATTAGATTTTTAGCCTTTTGTCCTAAAAGCTTAGGATTTGCCAAAGGTCTAAGGAGAAATCAGCTGGTTATTGAGGTCTCCAGTCCTGTCACTCTGGCCCCACATGGCCAGCAGCAGCTCTGCTGGTCTCTGCCACTAAGGAAAGGGTCTGAAGGTTATCAGTCCCCTAACTAGTGCCTCCTGTCTAGAATGTGTAGCTCTTGTTGTTTCCAATGTTCTGCAGTGCCTTAAACATTTTGTTTCAAAATCAGCTTACTGAGTTAGCAGCAGAAGCATTTATCTGCTACAATTAATCTATTCTAGAAGGAAGAGGAAGCCTCTAATTGCCTTTTAGCAAATACTCCACAAGCAATGATCCTAGAGACCAGAAATACTTATCTAATAACCAGCACTGAAACAGGAAACAAAATACTTTTATTGGATCATTGTTGAGCTTAGAATTGGCCGTCTAGCACCTGAAATAAATATTGCCCATAAATTAAAGTTGGAATATTATTTTATGTAATGGTTCATTTGGATCAAGCTCTTTCTTCTCTGTGGTACCATATTTGGAAGCATTAACATAGGATTTATGCTGCTGTAAATAGGAAATTATTTAAATAATGTACAGTTCTTAATTTCAGCTCTTCTGTTTAAATCATAAACTGAAGAAAATAGGAAATTATTTAAATAGTGTACGGTTCTTCATGTAAAAAGAAATATGTCAGTTATTATAATTACTTCAGAAAGAAGTTATATTTAAATATTTTTCATTGAAGTAATCATAATTTAGCTACTAGAGAAACATAAGTTTATCACGTCGAAATTTTTATAAGTTAGGCAAATCTGAAATACTTAAAGATGCGAATATCTCCTCTGCTTATTCAAAATTTATGACTTCATTTTTTTCAATTATTTTCAAATTACAAAGTTAATATAATTAGTCCATAATACAACATTCTAAACCACTTCTGGAAGTACAGATTTAAGTGAGATGATATCTTCCAAATTACAAAATTTTGACAAATCAATTTGATATTCTGTAATACAGTAAGGTTTTCTTTTTTTCTAATAGTCATATTTTACTTGAATAAGAATTTTACTACAAAAATATCATTTGAGTGCCAGGTGAAAACACCATTTTTTTCAGAGCTATTTATAATAGAACAAAGTTTTTTCAGTACAACTGCTTTTTTTTAAATTCAATTAATTGACATATAATGTATTTTGGTTTTCAGAGGTAGAGGTCACTGATTCATCAGTCTTATATAATACCCGGCTCATTACATCACGTGCCTTCTTTAATGCCCATCACCCAGTTGGCTTGTCCTCCCACCCCCTCCGGCAACCTTCAGTTTGTTTCCTATGATTAAGAATCTCTTATGGTTTGTCTCCCTTTCTGATTTTGTCTTATTTTATTTTTCTTGCTTCCCCTATGATCCTCTGTTTCATTTCTTAAATTTTCCATTTGAGTGAGATCATCTGATAATTGTCTTTCTCTGATTGACTTATTTCACTTAGTATAATACCTTCTAGTTCCATCCACATCTTTGCAAATGACAGGATTTTTGCATTTTTAAAATTTAAATTAAATTTATATATAATGTATTATTAGTTTCAGATATAGAGTTCAGTGATTCATCAGTTTTATATAACACCCAGTTCTCATTACATCACGTGCCCTCCTTAATGTCCATCACTCAGTTACCCCATCCCTCCACCCCCACCCCTCCAGCAACCCTCAGTTTATTTCCTATGATTAAGAGTCTCTTATGATTTGTCTTCCTCTCTGATTTTGTCTTGTTCTATTTTTTCCTCTCTTCCCCTATGATCTTCTGTTTTGTTTCTTAAATTCCACATATGAATGAGATCATAGGTACAACTTCTTATGGCTTTCACACTTACATAATTTTCTTTTTTTGAAGGAGTTCTTGAATGCAAACTGCTAAAATGAAATATTATAGGACATCGTATATAAAAGGTGACTGCTTCATTCTGATATCAGTCCAAAACCAGAGCCTGATACATGAGAGGCTTTAATAAAACTCTGCCTTCAAGATATCTAACAGACAATATCAGCTTTAATTAAAACTTTTCCAGTGTTAACTATTTACATATATCATGGAATCTTCAATGTTAGACACCTTGTCAATGAACACTAATTCCATTTATTCCCGTTTATTAGGAAGTCCTTCCTTTTGTTTTTGTCAAAAATCACAGCCTTTGTCTAAGCTACCTATTTTTTAAAATCTATTTAATTCAATATTGTTTTTTCTATTTAATTCCATTTTATGAAAAAAACAAACACAAAAGAACATATTGCTATGTAGGGTAGACTGGGAGACCTAAGAAGATTTATATCATTAATGTTGATTATTTCTTTAAAAATATTGCTCTTAGTACTTCCTCTTACTGAAGCTAAGTATTCTTCAAATTCAAAATTTAATTTGTATCTTATTGTTTTTTTTACTGAGGTATAATTAACATATAGTGCTGTAAGAGTCTGTGTTTTTGTCTCTTTGTTTTGTTTTTTACATCCACATATGACTGCAAGCATATGGTGTTTGTCTCTCTCTGACTTATTTCACTTAGCATTATACCCTTTAACTTCACACATGTTATTGGAGATGACAAGATTTCATTTTTTTAATGGCTGAGTAATATTCCAGTGTGTGTGTGTATGTGTGTGTAGTGTGTGTGTGTGTGTGTATATCACAGTTTCCTTATCAATTCATCTATCAATAGACACTTGGGCTCCTTCTATATCTTGGAATGGCTCCTTCCATATCTTTATTTACTATTGTAAATAATCCTTCAATAAACATAGGTGTGCATATATCTTTTCAAATTAGTGTTTTCATTTTCTTTGGGTAAATACCCAGTAGTGGAATTATGGGATCATATGATCATTCTACTTTCTAATGTTTTAAGTAACCTCCATCCTATTTTCCTCAGTGGCTGCACCAATTTGCATTCCCACCAACAGTACATGAGAATTCTTTTATCTCCACTTCCTCTCCATTGCTTCTTGATCTTTTTGAGCATTTGAAAATATTGTACTCTCCATTACTCCTTTAGATAACTGTTGGGACTGGCTCTCACGCAATTATTATAACTTCTTAAAATTGCTTTTCCTGGATGTTGAAGATATGGTTTACATTTGTCTCACATCTCTTTCACAAATGAAATATTGGTAGATTTAAGCTCCTTTTTCTTGCTACAGAATGTTATTGCATAGGTAATTTGTTTCTTTCTGCACAAATAAGTGGTTCACAAAGGAAGGCATTTTACTTCTGTGCTGGTCCAAGTGTCTTTCTCAGTCACCAACTCTGATCATATTTTGATTCATAAGATTTGGGCATTTCTGCTTTGCAGACATTGTAACATATGGATAGCTAAAAATTTGCTATGAAGTTCAGATATTCATGGTGCTGGCAATCTGTGCAATGTCCAGACAGCAATGGGAATAATCACCTTATTCTTAAAGAATATTTTTCTGGGTTGCAGAATTCTACATAACAGTTATATTTTAACACAGTAAAGCTGTCATTCCTTTGTTTTCTGTGGTTTCTGTTGATACTGAATAGTCCTCTGTCAAATTGTTGTTCCTATGAAGATAATCTAGCTCTTAATTTCATTGGTTGGAGATGTGATTTTTCTATTCTTTTTCAAAGTTTTACAGTGATGTCTGTGTGCTGTGTTCTTTTTGGATTCATAGAGTTTCTTGAATCTATCGCTAGATGTTTTTTATAACTTTTGGAACTTTTTGGAAAATTTTCACTTTTGGAGAATTTTTGGCTTTAACACCATTGTCTCTCTCCTCTCCTTTTGGATTTCAATTTATACATATTTTAGACCACCCCCTAGTATCCCATATGTTTCTTCTCTTTTATATTTTATACCTTTTTTCTCTGCGTGCTTCATTCTGAAATTTTTCCTGACCTATATTCCAGTTCCCTAAATATGCTCATGTGTTTTGTGTAATCTACTTTAAAATCCATCTATTGAGTACACTATTTCAAAATTGTAGTTTTTTAGATCCAGAATTTCCGTTTGGTTCATTTTTATAGGCTTCATTCTTTGTTGATATTTTCAATCTTGTCTTTTATTTCCTTGAACGTTTTCAGTATATGTTCAATAAAGCTTGTGTCTGGTAACACCCATATCTAGAAGCCATATGAGTTAACTTATAAAGCCCACTTTTTTATTGGTATTTTGTACGTTGCTTAGTGTGCCTGGACCATTTTCATTGAGAACTAGACATTGTAAATGAAAATTTGTAGAAATAATTTGAGACTTAGAATGATGTTCTTTCCCTCCTAAGAGGATTTACATTTCCTTCTGGGTGATATTCTAGCAATCCAGAATAAGCTCAATTGAATTTCAAGACTTGAAATGATTTGAAGGGCAAGAGCAGGTATATTCTCAACAGCAGATCTTTTCTGCTGTTCAGAGTTCCAACTTGAATCATGAAGGATTTACCAGAGTCCTCCTCTTTGGCAGTTTCTAAATCCTTAATTTGATCCCCTTAGCCCTACAAGTCTGAAAGGAGTTCTTTTCACTTTTTTCAGTTTCTCAGCTGCATTTTTTAGAATCAGCATAACCCCCAGCACCAACTAGGGAAACAGCAACCCCAAATCCTAGGCCCATCTATAGTTTTCTTTCTCTGAATCTTGTCGTCCTCGGTATTCCCATTGTCCTGATGACTTCAGGCTAGGATTTCCAATTTTAGAGGGAAAATATCCCAAGACTACCTTCCTAAATTTAAATTTGAAGTAAACAATGAATATCTTTTCTAGTATAAGTCTGTTCCATGTAATAATTGTAACAGACTTATACTAAAATGTATCCTCTGTTTATCTGAAACTCAAATTTAATTGAGTATCCTATATTTTATCTGGCACTCTTACTTCTGGAAGACTTATGTCTATATCTTTCCAGCCTTACTAGATGTTTTCTGCATTACCTAGTACTTTGTTACTGGAAGTGTAAGTTTGCTATTGCCTACAAGATTGTCAACAATCTTGACTTATTACAAGTTTTTAAAAGACAAATCAAAATGGAAAGTTAATATGTTTACTAAAATCCCAGATTCCATGAACTAACCATTGTGTGACCTTGTATAATTAGCTTCACATTTTGGCCTCATTGCTTTTAGATGTAAAAAAAAAAGAATGATAGATGACATTTGTTGAGGCCTTATTATATGCCAAGCATTGTACTAAGCACTTAAAAAAAGATTAATAATAATTCCTACACTTTGTAGGTATTTTGTGAGAATCAAAATTACAAAATGACATGACTATGATCTGGTACATGTTAAATGCTAATTAACTGTTAAGACCAGTTTGTTATAACTTTTATTTTTCTATTTTTACTATTTTTACTTTTATTCTGTTGTAGTAAACACATTTAACATGAGATACACCCACTTACCAGATATTACCAGCACAATATAGTATTGATAACTATAGGAATAATTTAATACAACTTAGAACTTACTTATCTTGTGTAACTGACAGTTTACACCATTGATTTTTCAATTCCCTATTTCCCTCTCCCTGACAGCCTCTGGAAACCATAATTCTACTCTCTGCTTCAATGATTTGACTATTTTAGATACCACGTAGCAGTGGAATCAGACAGTATTTGTCCTGTGACTGACTTATTTCACCTAGCATAATGCCCTCAAGTTTCATCCATGTTGTTGCATATTTTAGGTTTCCTTCTTTTTGAAGACCT